>NC_071480.1:14579929-15976837 GCF_028500815.1 Rissa tridactyla | reverse complement strand
TTTCCCTCCTGGCTCTTCGGGCGTGGGAGCTGTCGGCAGAGCCGCGGCCCTACCGGAAAATGCTTCGCAGGCTGGCGCGGCGGCGCCACGTGGGCGCCGGTGTCGCCGAGTCTGTCGGCCGCCGGAAAGCCCGCAGCCCCACGGGCTGTGGGGCCACGCGAGCGGCTGCCAAAGAGCTTTCCAACGAGGCACGGCTTTCCCTCCTGGCTCTTCGGGCGTGGGAGCTATCGCCAGAGCCGCGGCCCTACCGGAAAATGCTTTGCAGGCTGGCCTGGTAGCGCCACGTGGGCGCCGGTGTCGCCGAGGCTGACGGTCACCGGAAAGCCCGCAGCCCCACGGGCTGTGGGGCCACGCGAGCGGCTGCCAAAGAGCTTTCCAACGAGGCGCGGCTTTCCCTCCTGGCTCTTCGGGCGTGGGAGCTGTCGCCAGAGCCGCGGCCCTACCGGAAAATGCTTCGCAGGCTGGCGCGGCGGCGCCACGTGGGCGCCGGTGTCGCCGAGTCTGTCGGCCGCCGGAAAGCCCGCAGCCCCACGGGCTGTGGGGCCACGCGAGCGGCTGCCAAAGAGCTTTCCAAGGAGGCACGGCTTTCCCTCCTGGCTCTTCGGGCGTGGGAGCTGTCGGCAGAGCCGCGGCCCTACCGGAAAATGCTTCGCAGGCTGGCGTGGCCGCGCCACGTGGGCGCCGGTGTCGCCGAGTCTGACGGCCGCCGGAAAGCCCGCAGCCCCACGGGCTGTGGGGCCACGCGAGCGGCTGCCAAAGAGCTTTCCAAGGAGGCACGGCTTTCCCTCCTGGCTCTTCGGGCGTGGGAGCTGTCGCCAGAGCCGCGGCCCTACCGGAAAATGCTTCGCAGGCTGGCGTGGCCGCGCCACGTGGGCGCCGGTGTCGCCGAGGCTGACGGCCGCCGGAAAGCCCGCAGCCCCACGGGCTGTGGGGCCACGCGAGCGGCTGCCAAAGAGCTTTCCAAGGAGGCACGGCTTTCCCTCCTGGCTCTTCGGGCGTGGGAGCTGTCGCCAGAGCCGCGGCCCTACCGGAAAATGCTTTGCAGTCTGGCGTGGCGGCGCCACGTGGGCGCCGGTGTCGGCGAGGCTGACGGCCGCCGGAAAGCCCGCAGCCCCACGGGCTGTGGGGCCACGCGAGCGCCTGCCAAAGAGCTTTCCAAGGAGGCACGGCTTTCCCTCCTGGCTCTTCAGGCGTGGGAGCTGTCGCCAGAGCCACGGCCCTACCGGAAAATGCTTCGCAGGCTGGCGTGGCGGCGCCATGTGGGCGCCGGTGTGGCCGAGCCTGTCGGCCGCCGGAAAGCCCGCAGCCCCACGGGCTGTGGGGCCACGCGAGCGGCTGCCAAAGAGCTTTCCAACGAGGCACGGCTTTCCCTCCTGGCTCTTCGGGCGTGGGAGCTGTCGCCAGAGCCGCGGCCCTACCGGAAAATGCTTTGCAGGCTGGCCTGGTAGCGCCACGTGGGCGACGGTGTCGCCGAGGCTGACGGTCACCGGAAAGCCCGCAGCCCCACGGGCTGTGGGGCCACGCGAGCGGCTGCCAAAGAGCTTTCCAACGAGGCGCGGCTTTCCCTCCTGGCTCTTCGGGCGTGGGAGCTGTCGCCAGAGCCGCGGCCCTACCGGAAAATGCTTCGCAGGCTGGCGCGGCGGCGCCACGTGGGCGCCGGTGTCGCCGAGGCTGACGGCCGCCGGAAAGCCCGCAGCCCCACGGGCTGAGGGGCCACGCGAGCGGCTGCCAAAGTGTTTTCCAAGGAGGCACGGCTTTCCCTCCTGGCTCTTCCGGCGTGGGAGCTGTCGCCAGAGCCGCGGCCCTACCGGAAAATGCTTCGCGGGCTGCCGTGGCGGCGCCACGTGTGCGCCGGTGTCGCCGAGGCTGATGGCCCCCGGAAAGCCCGCAGCCCCACGGGCTGTGGGGCCACGCGAGCGGCTGCCAAAGAGCTTTCCAAGGGGGCACGGCTTTCCCTCCTGGCTCTTCGGGCGTGGGAGGTGTCGCCAGAGCCGCGGCCCTACTGGAAAATGCTTCGCAGGCTGGTATGGCGGTGCCAAGTGGGCGCCAGTGTCGCCGAGGCTGACGGCCGCCAGAAAGCCCGCAGCCCCACGGGCTGTGGGGCCACGCGAGCGGCTGCCAAAGAACTTTCCAAGGAGGCACGGCTTTCCCTCCTGGCTCTTCGGGCGTGGGAGCTATCGCCAGAGCCGCGGCCCTACCGGAAAATGCTTCGCAGGCTGGCGCGACGGCGCCACGTTGTCGCAGGTGTCGCCGAGGCTGACGGCCGCCGGAAAGCCCGCAGCCCCACGGGCTGTGGGGCCACGCGAGCGGCTGCCAAAGAGCTTTCCAAGCAGGCACGGCTTTCCCTCCTGGCTCTTCGGGCGTGGGAGCTGTCGCCAGAGCCGCGGCCCTACCGGAAAATGCTTCGCAGGCTGGCGCGGTGGCGATACGTGGGCGCCGGTGTCGGCGAGGCTGACGGCCGCCGGAAAGCCCGCAGCCCCACTTGCTGTGGGGCCACGCGAGCGGCTGCCAAAGAGCTTTCCACTGAGGCACGGCTTTCCCTCCTGGCTCTTCGGGCGTGGGAGGTGTCGCCAGAGCCGCGGCCCTACTGGAAAATGCTTCGCAGGCTGGTGTGGCGGTGCCACGTGGGCGCCGGTGTCGCCGAGTCTGACGGCCGCCGGAAAACCCGCAGCCCCACGGGCTGTGGGGCCACGCGAGCGGCTGTCAAAAGCTTTCCAATGAGGCACGGATTTCCCTCCTGGCTCTTCAGGCGTGGGAGCTGTCGCCAGAGCCACGGCCCTACCGGAAAATGCTTCGCAGGCTGGCGTGGCGGCGCCACATGGGCGCCGGTGTCGCCGAGGCTGACGGCCGCCGGAAAGCCCACAGCCCCACGGGCTGTGGGGCCACGCGAGCGGCTGCCAAAGAGCTTTCCAACGAGGCACGGCTTTCCCTCCTGGCTCTTCAGGCGTGGGAGCTGTCGCCAGAGCCGCGGCCCTACCGGAAAATGCTTCGCAGGCTGGCGCGCTGGCGCCACGAGGGCGCCGGTGGCGTTTAGTCTGACGGCCGCCGGAAAGCCCGCAGCCCCACGGGCTGTGGGGCCACGCGAGCGGCTGCCAAAGAGCTTTCCAAGCAGGCACGGCTTTCCCTCCTGGCTCTTCGGGCGTGGGAGCTGTTGCCAGAGCCGCGGCCCTACTGGAAAATGCTTTGCAGGCTGGCGCGGCGGCGCCACGTGGGCGCCGGTGTCGCCGAGGCTGATGGCCGCCGGAAAGCCCGCAGCCCCACGGGCTGTGGGGCCACGCGAGCGGCTGCCAAAGAGCTTTCCAAGGAGGCACGGCTTTCCCTCCTGGCTCTTCGGGCGTGGGAGCTGTCGCCAGAGCCGCGGCCCTACCGGAAAATGCTTCGCAGGCTGGCGCGGTGGCGCCACGTGGGCGCCGGTGGCGCTGAGTCTGACGGCTGCCGGAAAGCCCGCAGCCCCACGGGCTGTGGGGCCACGCGAGCGGCTGCCAAAGAGCTTTCCAACGAGGCACGGCTTTCCCTCCTGGCTCTTCGGGCGTGGGAGCTGTCGCCAGAGCCGCGGCCCTACTGGAAAATGCTTCGCAGGCTGGCGTGGCGGCGCCACTTGGGCGCCGGTGTCGCCGAGTCTGACGGCCGCCGGAAAGCCCGCAGCCCCACGGGCTGTGGGGCCACGCGAGCGGCTGCCAAAGAGCTTTCCAAGGAGGCACGGCTTTCCCTCCTGGCTCTTCGGGCGTGGGAGCTGTCGCCAGAGCCGCGGCCCTACCGGAAAATGCTTCGCAGGCTGGCGCGGAGGTGCCACGTGGGCGCCGGTGTCGCCGAGGCTGACGGCCGCCGGAAAGCCCGCAGCCCCACGGGCTGTGGGGCCACGCGAGCGGCTGCCAAAGAACTTTCCAAGCAGGCACGGCTTTCCCTCCTGGCTCTTCGGGCGTGGGAGCTGTCGCCAGAGCCGCGGCCCTACTGGAAAATGCTTCACAGGCTGGTGTGGCGGTGCCACGTGGGCGCCGGTGTCGCCGAGGCTGATGCCCGCCGGAAAGCCCGCAGCCCCACGGGCTGTGGGGCCACGCGAGCGGATGCCAAAGAGCTTTCCAAGGAGGCACGGCTTTCCCTCCTGGCTCTTCGGGCGTGGGAGCTGTCGCCAGAGCCGCGGCCCTACCGGAAAATGCTTCGAAGGCTAGCGCGGCGGTGCCACGTGGGCGCCGGTGTCGCCGAGGCTGACGGCCGCCGGAAAGCCCGCAGCCCCACGGGCTGTGGGGCCACGCGAGCGGCTGCCAAAGAACTTTCCAAGGAGGCACGGCTTTCCCTCCTGGCTCTTCAGGCGTGGGAGCTGTCGCCAGAGCCGCGGCCCTACCGGAAAATGCTTCGTATGCTGGCGTGGCGGCGCCAAGTGGGCACCGGTGTCGCCGAGGCTGTCGGCCGCCGGAAAGCCCGCAGCCCCACGGGCTGTGGGGCCACGCGAGCGGCTGCCAAAGAGCTTTCCAACGAGGCACGGCTTTCCCTCCTGGCTCTTCGGGCGTGGGAGCTGTCGCCAGAGCCACGGCCCTACCGGAAAATGCTTCGCAGGCTGGCGTGGCGGCGCCACGTGGGCGCCGGTGTCGCCGAGGCTGACGGCCGCCGGAAAGCCCGCAGCCCCACGGGCTGTGGGGCCACGCGAGCGGCTGCCAAAGAGCTTTCCAACGAGGCACGGCTTTCCCTCCTGGCTCTTTGGGCGTGGGAGCTGTCGGCAGAGCCGCGGCCCTACCGGAAAATGCTTCGCAGGCTGGCGCGGCGGCGCCAAGTGGGCGCCGGTGTCGCCGAGTCTGTCGGCCGCCGGAAAGCCCGCAGCCCCACGGGCTGTGGGGCCACGCGAGCGGCTGCCAAAGAGCTTTCCAACGAGGCACGGCTTTCCCTCCTGGCTCTTCGGGCGTGGGAGCTATCGCCAGAGCCGCGGCCCTACCGGAAAATGCTTTGCAGGCTGGCCTGGTAGCGCCACGTGGGCGCCGGTGTCGCCGAGGCTGACGGTCACCGGAAAGCCCGCAGCCCCACGGGCTGTGGGGCCACGCGAGCGGCTGCCAAAGAGCTTTCCAACGAGGCGCGGCTTTCCCTCCTGGCTCTTCGGGCGTGGGAGCTGTCGCCAGAGCCGCGGCCCTACCGGAAAATGCTTCGCAGGCTGGCGCGGCGGCTCCACGTGGGCGCCGGTGTCACCGAGGCTGATGGCCGCCGGAAAGCCCGCAGCCCCACGGGCTGTGGGGCCACGTGAGCGGCTGCCAAAGAGCTTTCCAACGAGGCACGGCTTTCCCTCCTGGCTCTTCGGGCGTGGGAGCTGTCGCCAGAGCCGCGGCCCTACCGGAAAATGCTTCGCAGGCTGGCGCGGTGGCGCCACGTGGGCGCCGGTGGCGCCGAGGCTGACGGCCGCCGGAAAGCCCGCAGCCCCACGGGCTGTGGGGCCACGCGAGCGGCTGCCAAAGAGCTTTCCAAGGAGGCACGGCTTTCCCTCCTGGCTCTTCGGGCGTGGGAGCTGTCGCCAGAGCCGCGGCCCTACCGGAAAATGCTTCGTATGCTGGCGTGGCGGCGCCAAGTGGGCACCGGTGTCGCCGAGGCTGTCGGCCGCCGGAAAGCCCGCAGCCCCACGGGCTGTGGGGCCACGCGAGCGGCTGCCAAAGAGCTTTCCAACGAGGCACGGCTTTCCCTCCTGGCTCTTCGGGCGTGGGAGCTGTCGCCAGAGCCGCGGCCCTACCGGAAAATGCTTCGTAGGCTGGCGCGGCGGCGCCACGTGGGCGCCGGTGTCGCCGAGGCTGACGGCCGCCGGAAAGCCCGCAGCCCCACGGGCTGTGGGGCCACGCGAGCGGCTGCCAAAGAGCTTTCCAACGAGGCACGGCTTTCCCTCCTGGCTCTTCAGGCGTGGGAGCTGTCGCCAGAGCCACGGCCCTACCGGAAAATGCTTCGCAGGCTGGCGTGGCGGCGCCACGTGGGCGCCGGTGTCGCCGAGGCTGACGGCCGCCGGAAAGCCCGCAGCCCCACGGGCTGTGGGGCCACGCGAGCGGCTGCCAAAGAGCTTTCCAACGAGGCACGGCTTTCCCTCCTGGCTCTTCGGGCGTGGGAGCTGTCGGCAGAGCCGCGGCCCTACCGGAAAATGCTTTGCAGGCTGGCCTGGTAGCGCCACGTGGGCGCCGGTGTCGCCGAGGCTGACGGTCACCGGAAAGCCCGCAGCCCCACGGGCTGTGGGGCCACGCGAGCGGCTGCCAAAGAGCTTTCCAACGAGGCGCGGCTTTCCCTCCTGGCTCTTCGGGCGTGGGAGCTGTCGCCAGAGCCGCGGCCCTACCGGAAAATGCTTCGCAGGCTGGCGCGGCGGCGCCACGTGGGCGCCGGTGTCGCCGAGTCTGTCGGCCGCCGGAAAGCCCGCAGCCCCACGGGCTGTGGGGCCACGCGAGCGGCTGCCAAAGAGCTTTCCAAGGAGGCACGGCTTTCCCTCCTGGCTCTTCAGGCGTGGGAGCTGTCGGCAGAGCCGCGGCCCTACCGGAAAATGCTTCGCAGGCTGGCGTGGCCGCGCCACGTGGGCGCCGGTGTCGCCGAGGCTGACGGCCGCCGGAAAGCCCGCAGCCCCACGGGCTGTGGGGCCACGCGAGCGGCTGCCAAAGAGCTTTCCAAGGAGGCACGGCTTTCCCTCCTGGCTCTTCGGGCGTGGGAGCTGTCGCCAGAGCCGCGGCCCTACCGGAAAATGCTTTGCAGTCTGGCGTGGCGGCGCCACGTGGGCGCCGGTGTCGGCGAGGCTGACGGCCGCCGGAAAGCCCGCAGCCCCACGGGCTGTGGGGCCACGCGAGCGCCTGCCAAAGAGCTTTCCAATGAGGCACGGCTTTCCCTCCTGGCTCTTCGGGCGTGGGAGCTGTCGCCAGAGCCACGGCCCTACCGGAAAATGCTTCGCAGGCTGGCGTGGCGGCGCCATGTGGGCGCCGGTGTGGCCGAGCCTGTCGGCCGCCGGAAAGCCCGCAGCCCCACGGGCTGTGGGGCCACGCGAGCGGCTGCCAAAGAGCTTTCCAAGGAGGCACGGCTTTCCCTCCTGGCTCTTCGGGCGTGGGAGCTGTCGCCAGAGCCGCGGCCCTACCGGAAAATGCTTTGCAGGCTGGCCTGGTCGCGCCACGTGGGCGCCGGTGTCGCCGAGGCTGACGGTCACCGGAAAGCCCGCAGCCCCACGGGCTGTGGGGCCACGCGAGCGGCTGCCAAAGAGCTTTCCAACGAGGCGCGGCTTTCCCTCCTGGCTCTTCGGGCGTGGGAGCTGTCGCCAGAGCCGCGGCCCTACCGGAAAATGCTTCGCAGGCTGGCGCGGCGGCGCCACGTGGGCGCCGGTGTCGCCGAGTCTGACGGCCGCCGGAAAGCCCGCAGCCCCACGGGCTGAGGGGCCACGCGAGCGGCTGCCAAAGTGTTTTCCAAGGAGGCACGGCTTTCCCTCCTGGCTCTTCCGGCGTGGGAGCTGTCGCCAGAGCCGCGGCCCTACCGGAAAATGCTTCGCGGGCTGCCGTGGCGGCGCCACGTGTGCGCCGGTGTCGCCGAGGCTGATGGCCCCTGGAAAGCCCGCAGCCCCACGGGCTGTGGGGCCACGCGAGCGGCTGCCAAAGAGCTTTCCAAGGGGGCACGGCTTTCCCTCCTGGCTCTTCGGGCGTGGGAGGTGTCGCCAGAGCCGCGGCCCTACTGGAAAATGCTTCGCAGGCTGGTATGGCGGTGCCAAGTGGGCGCCAGTGTCGCCGAGGCTGACGGCCGCCAGAAAGCCCGCAGCCCCACGGGCTGTGGGGCCACGCGAGCGGCTGCCAAAGAACTTTCCAAGGAGGCACGGCTTTCCCTCCTGGCTCTTCGGGCGTGGGAGCTGTCGCCAGAGCCGCGGCCCTACCGGAAAATGCTTCGCAGGCTGGCGCGGGGGCGCCACGTTGTCGCAGGTGTCGCCGAGGCTGACGGCCGCCGGAAAGCCCGCAGCCCCACGGGCTGTGGGGCCATGTGAGCGGCTGCCAAAGAGCTTTCCAAGCAGGCACGGCTTTCCCTCCTGGCTCTTCGGGCGTGGGAGCTGTCGCCAGAGCCGCGGCCCTACCGGAAAATGCTTCGCAGGCTGGCGCGGTGGCGATACGTGGGCGCCGGTGTCGGCGAGGCTGACGGCCGCCGGAAAGCCCGCAGCCCCACTTGCTGTGGGGCCACGCGAGCAGCTGCCAAAGAGCTTTCCACTGAGGCACGGCTTTCCCTCCTGGCTCTTCGGGCGTGGGAGCTGTCGCCAGAGCCGCGGCCCTACTGGAAAATGCTTCGCAGGCTGGTGTGGCAGTGCCACGTGGGCGCCGGTGTCGCCGAGTCTGACGGCCGCCGGAAAACCCGCAGCCCCACGGGCTGTGGGGCCACGCGAGCGGCTGTCAAAAGCTTTCCAATGAGGCACGGATTTCCCTCCTGGCTCTTCAGGCGTGGGAGCTGTCGCCAGAGCCACGGCCCTACCGGAAAATGCTTCGCAGGCTGGCGTGGCGGCGCCACATGGGCGACGGTGTCGCCGAGGCTGACGGCCACGGAAAGCCCACAGCCACACGGGCTGTGGGTCCACGCGAGCGGCTGCCAAAGAGCTTTCCAACGAGGCACGGCTTTCCCTCCTGGCTCTTCGGGTGTGGGAGCTGTCGCCAGAGCCGCGGCCCTACCGGAAAATGCTTCGTATGCTGGCGTGGCGGCGCCAAGTGGGCACCGGTGTCGCCGAGGCTGTCGGCCGCCGGAAAGCCCGCAGCCCCACGGGCTGTGGGGCCACGCGAGCGGCTGCCAAAGAGCTTTCCAACGAGGCACGGCTTTCCCTCCTGGCTCTTCGGGCGTGGGAGCTGTCGCCAGAGCCGCGGCCCTACCGGAAAATGCTTCGTAGGCTGGCGCGGCGGCGCCACGTGGGCGCCGGTGTCGCCGAGGCTGACGGCCGCCGGAAAGCCCGCAGCCCCACGGGCTGTGGGGCCACGCGAGTGGCTGCCAAAGAGCTTTCCAACGAGGCACGGCTTTCCCTCCTGGCTCTTCAGGCGTGGGAGCTGTCGCCAGAGCCACGGCCCTACCGGAAAATGCTTCGCAGGCTGGCGTGGCGGCGCCACGTGGGCGCCGGTGTCGCCGAGGCTGACGGCCGCCGGAAAGCCCGCAGCCCCACGGGCTGTGGGGCCACGCGAGCGGCTGCCAAAGAGCTTTCCAACGAGGCACGGCTTTCCCTCCTGGGTCTTCGGGCGTGGGAGCTGTCGGCAGAGCCGCGGCCCTACCGGAAAATGCTTCGCAGGCTGGCGCGGCGGCGCCACGTGGGCGCCGGTGTCGCCGAGTCTGTCGGCCGCCGGAAAGCCCGCAGCCCCACGGGCTGTGGGGCCACGCGAGCGGCTGCCAAAGAGCTTTCCAACGAGGCACGGCTTTCCCTCCTGGCTCTTCGGGCGTGGGAGCTATCGCCAGAGCCGCGGCCCTACCGGAAAATGCTTTGCAGGCTGGCCTGGTAGCGCCACGTGGGCGCCGGTGTCGCCGAGGCTGACGGTCACCGGAAAGCCCGCAGCCCCACGGGCTGTGGGGCCACGCGAGCGGCTGCCAAAGAGCTTTCCAACGAGGCGCGGCTTTCCCTCCTGGCTCTTCGGGCGTGGGAGCTGTCGCCAGAGCCGCGGCCCTACCGGAAAATGCTTCGCAGGCTGGCGCGGCGGCGCCACGTGGGCGCCGGTGTCGCCGAGTCTGTCGGCCGCCGGAAAGCCCGCAGCCCCACGGGCTGTGGGGCCACGCGAGCGGCTGCCAAAGAGCTTTCCAAGGAGGCACGGCTTTCCCTCCTGGCTCTTCAGGCGTGGGAGCTGTCGGCAGAGCCGCGGCCCTACCGGAAAATGCTTCGCAGGCTGGCGTGGCCGCGCCACGTGGGCGCCGGTGTCGCCGAGGCTGACGGCCGCCGGAAAGCCCGCAGCCCCACGGGCTGTGGGGCCACGCGAGCGGCTGCCAAAGATTTTTCCAACGAGGCACGGCTTTCCCTCCTGGCTCTTCGGGCGTGGGAGCTGTCGCCAGAGCCGCGGCCCTACCGGAAAATGCTTTGCAGTCTGGCGTGGCGGCGCCACGTGGGCGCCGGTGTCGGCGAGGCTGACGGCCGCCGGAAAGCCCGCAGCCCCACGGGCTGTGGGGCCACGCGAGCGCCTGCCAAAGAGCTTTCCAATGAGGCACGGCTTTCCCTCCTGGCTCTTCGGGCGTGGGAGCTGTCGCCAGAGCCACGGCCCTACCGGAAAATGCTTCGCAGGCTGGCGTGGCGGCGCCATGTGGGCGCCGGTGTGGCCGAGCCTGTCGGCCGCCGGAAAGCCCGCAGCCCCACGGGCTGTGGGGCCACGCGAGCGGCTGCCAAAGAGCTTTCCAAGGAGGCACGGCTTTCCCTCCTGGCTCTTCGGGCGTGGGAGCTGTCGCCAGAGCCGCGGCCCTACCGGAAAATGCTTTGCAGGCTGGCCTGGTCGCGCCACGTGGGCGCCGGTGTCGCCGAGGCTGACGGTCACCGGAAAGCCCGCAGCCCCACGGGCTGTGGGGCCACGCGAGCGGCTGCCAAAGAGCTTTCCAACGAGGCGCGGCTTTCCCTCCTGGCTCTTCGGGCGTGGGAGCTGTCGCCAGAGCCGCGGCCCTACCGGAAAATGCTTCGCAGGCTGGCGCGGCGGCGCCACGTGGGCGCCGGTGTCGCCGAGTCTGACGGCCGCCGGAAAGCCCGCAGCCCCACGGGCTGAGGGGCCACGCGAGCGGCTGCCAAAGTGTTTTCCAAGGAGGCACGGCTTTCCCTCCTGGCTCTTCCGGCGTGGGAGCTGTCGCCAGAGCCGCGGCCCTACCGGAAAATGCTTCGCGGGCTGCCGTGGCGGCGCCACGTGTGCGCCGGTGTCGCCGAGGCTGATGGCCCCTGGAAAGCCCGCAGCCCCACGGGCTGTGGGGCCACGCGAGCGGCTGCCAAAGAGCTTTCCAAGGGGGCACGGCTTTCCCTCCTGGCTCTTCGGGCGTGGGAGGTGTCGCCAGAGCCGCGGCCCTACTGGAAAATGCTTCGCAGGCTGGTATGGCGGTGCCAAGTGGGCGCCAGTGTCGCCGAGGCTGACGGCCGCCAGAAAGCCCGCAGCCCCACGGGCTGTGGGGCCACGCGAGCGGCTGCCAAAGAACTTTCCAAGGAGGCACGGCTTTCCCTCCTGGCTCTTCGGGCGTGGGAGCTGTCGCCAGAGCCGCGGCCCTACCGGAAAATGCTTCGCAGGCTGGCGCGGGGGGCGCCACGTTGTCGCAGGTGTCGCCGAGGCTGACGGCCGCCGGAAAGCCCGCAGCCCCACGGGCTGTGGGGCCATGTGAGCGGCTGCCAAAGAGCTTTCCAAGCAGGCACGGCTTTCCCTCCTGGCTCTTCGGGCGTGGGAGCTGTCGCCAGAGCCGCGGCCCTACCGGAAAATGCTTCGCAGGCTGGCGCGGTGGCGATACGTGGGCGCCGGTGTCGGCGAGGCTGACGGCCGCCGGAAAGCCCGCAGCCCCACTTGCTGTGGGGCCACGCGAGCAGCTGCCAAAGAGCTTTCCACTGAGGCACGGCTTTCCCTCCTGGCTCTTCGGGCGTGGGAGCTGTCGCCAGAGCCGCGGCCCTACTGGAAAATGCTTCGCAGGCTGGTGTGGCAGTGCCACGTGGGCGCCGGTGTCGCCGAGTCTGACGGCCGCCGGAAAACCCGCAGCCCCACGGGCTGTGGGGCCACGCGAGCGGCTGTCAAAAGCTTTCCAATGAGGCACGGATTTCCCTCCTGGCTCTTCAGGCGTGGGAGCTGTCGCCAGAGCCACGGCCCTACCGGAAAATGCTTCGCAGGCTGGCGTGGCGGCGCCACATGGGCGACGGTGTCGCCGAGGCTGACGGCCACGGAAAGCCCACAGCCACACGGGCTGTGGGTCCACGCGAGCGGCTGCCAAAGAGCTTTCCAACGAGGCACGGCTTTCCCTCCTGGCTCTTCGGGTGTGGGAGCTGTCGCCAGAGCCGCGGCCCTACCGGAAAATGCTTCGTATGCTGGCGTGGCGGCGCCAAGTGGGCACCGGTGTCGCCGAGGCTGTCGGCCGCCGGAAAGCCCGCAGCCCCACGGGCTGTGGGGCCACGCGAGCGGCTGCCAAAGAGCTTTCCAACGAGGCACGGCTTTCCCTCCTGGCTCTTCGGGCGTGGGAGCTGTCGCCAGAGCCGCGGCCCTACCGGAAAATGCTTCGTAGGCTGGCGCGGCGGCGCCACGTGGGCGCCGGTGTCGCCGAGGCTGACGGCCGCCGGAAAGCCCGCAGCCCCACGGGCTGTGGGGCCACGCGAGTGGCTGCCAAAGAGCTTTCCAACGAGGCACGGCTTTCCCTCCTGGCTCTTCAGGCGTGGGAGCTGTCGCCAGAGCCACGGCCCTACCGGAAAATGCTTCGCAGGCTGGCGTGGCGGCGCCACGTGGGCGCCGGTGTCGCCGAGGCTGACGGCCGCCGGAAAGCCCGCAGCCCCACGGGCTGTGGGGCCACGCGAGCGGCTGCCAAAGAGCTTTCCAACGAGGCACGGCTTTCCCTCCTGGGTCTTCGGGCGTGGGAGCTGTCGGCAGAGCCGCGGCCCTACCGGAAAATGCTTCGCAGGCTGGCGCGGCGGCGCCACGTGGGCGCCGGTGTCGCCGAGTCTGTCGGCCGCCGGAAAGCCCGCAGCCCCACGGGCTGTGGGGCCACGCGAGCGGCTGCCAAAGAGCTTTCCAACGAGGCACGGCTTTCCCTCCTGGCTCTTCGGGCGTGGGAGCTATCGCCAGAGCCGCGGCCCTACCGGAAAATGCTTTGCAGGCTGGCCTGGTAGCGCCACGTGGGCGCCGGTGTCGCCGAGGCTGACGGTCACCGGAAAGCCCGCAGCCCCACGGGCTGTGGGGCCACGCGAGCGGCTGCCAAAGAGCTTTCCAACGAGGCGCGGCTTTCCCTCCTGGCTCTTCGGGCGTGGGAGCTGTCGCCAGAGCCGCGGCCCTACCGGAAAATGCTTCGCAGGCTGGCGCGGCGGCGCCACGTGGGCGCCGGTGTCGCCGAGTCTGACGGCCGCCGGAAAGCCCGCAGCCCCACGGGCTGTGGGGCCACGCGAGCGCCTGCCAAAGAGCTTTCCAATGAGGCACGGCTTTCCCTCCTGGCTCTTCGGGCGTGGGAGCTGTCGCCAGAGCCACGGCCCTACCGGAAAATGCTTCGCAGGCTGGCGTGGCGGCGCCATGTGGGCGCCGGTGTGGCCGAGCCTGTCGGCCGCCGGAAAGCCCGCAGCCCCACGGGCTGTGGGGCCACGCGAGCGGCTGCCAAAGAGCTTTCCAACGAGGCACGGCTTTCCCTCCTGGCTCTTCGGGCGTGGGAGCTGTCGCCAGAGCCGCGGCCCTACCGGAAAATGCTTTGCAGGCTGGCCTGGTAGCGCCACGTGGGCGCCGGTGTCGCCGAGGCTGACGGTCACCGGAAAGCCCGCAGCCCCACGGGCTGTGGGGCCACGCGAGCGGCTGCCAAAGAGCTTTCCAACGAGGCGCGGCTTTCCCTCCTGGCTCTTCGGGCGTGGGAGCTGTCGCCAGAGCCGCGGCCCTACCGGAAAATGCTTCGCAGGCTGGCGCGGCGGCGCCACGTGGGCGCCGGTGTCGCCGAGTCTGACGGCCGCCGGAAAGCCCGCAGCCCCACGGGCTGAGGGGCCACGCGAGCGGCTGCCAAAGTGTTTTCCAAGGAGGCACGGCTTTCCCTCCTGGCTCTTCCGGCGTGGGAGCTGTCGCCAGAGCCGCGGCCCTACCGGAAAATGCTTCGCGGGCTGCCGTGGCGGCGCCACGTGTGCGCCGGTGTCGCCGAGGCTGATGGCCCCCGGAAAGCCCGCAGCCCCACGGGCTGTGGGGCCACGCGAGCGGCTGCCAAAGAGCTTTCCAAGGGGGCACGGCTTTCCCTCCTGGCTCTTCGGGCGTGGGAGGTGTCGCCAGAGCCGCGGCCCTACTGGAAAATGCTTCGCAGTCTGGTATGGCGGTGCCAAGTGGGCGCCAGTGTCGCCGAGGCTGACGGCCGCCAGAAAGCCCGCAGCCCCACTTGCTGTGGGGCCACGCGAGCGGCTGCCAAAGAACTTTCCAAGGAGGCACGGCTTTCCCTCCTGGCTCTTCGGGCGTGGGAGCTGTCGCCAGAGCCGCGGCCCTACCGGAAAATGCTTCGCAGGCTGGCGCGGAGGTGCCACGTGGGCGCAGGTGTCGCCGAGGCTGACGGCCGCCGGAAAGCCCGCAGCCCCACGGGCTGTGGGGCCATGTGAGCGGCTGCCAAAGAGCTTTCCAAGCAGGCACGGCTTTCCCTCCTGGCTCTTCGGGCGTGGGAGCTGTCGCCAGAGCCGCGGCCCTACCGGAAAATGCTTCGCAGGCTGGCGCGGTGGCGATACGTGGGCGCCGGTGTCGGCGAGGCTGACGGCCGCCGGAAAGCCCGCAGCCCCACTTGCTGTGGGGCCACGCGAGCGGCTGCCAAAGAGCTTTCCACTGAGGCACGGCTTTCCCTCCTGGCTCTTCGGGCGTGGGAGGTGTCGCCAGAGCCGCGGCCCTACCGGAAAATGCTTCGCAGGCTGGTGTGGCGGTGCCACGTGGGCGCCGGTGTCGCCGAGTCTGACGGCCGCCGGAAAACCCGCAGCCCCACGGGCTGTGGGGCCACGCGAGCGGCTGTCAAAAGCTTTCCAATGAGGCACGGCTTTCCCTCCTGGCTCTTCAGGCGTGGGAGCTGTCGCCAGAGCCACGGCCCTACCGGAAAATGCTTCGGAGGTTGGCGTGGCGGCGCCACGTGGGCGCCGGTGTCGCCGAGGCTGACGGCCGCCGGAAAGCCCGCAGCCCCACGGGCTGTGGGGCCACGCGAGCGGCTGCCAAAGAGCTTTCCAAGCAGGCACGGCTTTCCCTCCTGGCTCTTTGGGCGTGGGAGCTGTTGCCAGAGCCGCGGCCCTACTGGAAAATGCTTTGCAGGCTGGCGCGGCGGCGCCACGTGGGCGCCGGTGTCGCCGAGGCTGATGGCCGCCGGAAAGCCCGCAGCCCCACGGGCTGTGGGGCCACGCGAGCGGCTGCCAAAGAGCTTTCCAAGGAGGCACGGCTTTCCCTCCTGGCTCTTCGGGCGTGGGAGCTGTCGCCAGAGCCGCGGCCCTACCGGAAAATGCTTTGCAGTCTGGCGTGGCGGCGCCACGTGGGCGCCGGTGTCGGCGAGGCTGACGGCCGCCGGAAAGCCCGCAGCCCCACGGGCTGTGGGGCCACGCGAGCGCCTGCCAAAGAGCTTTCCAATGAGGCACGGCTTTCCCTCCTGGCTCTTCGGGCGTGGGAGCTGTCGCCAGAGCCACGGCCCTACCGGAAAATGCTTCGCAGGCTGGCGTGACGGCGCCATGTGGGCGCCGGTGTGGCCGAGCCTGTCGGCCGCCGGAAAGCCCGCAGCCCCACGGGCTGTGGGGCCACGCGAGCGGCTGCCAAAGAGCTTTCCAACGAGGCACGGCTTTCCCTCCTGGCTCTTCGGGCGTGGGAGCTGTCGCCAGAGCCGCGGCCCTACCGGAAAATGCTTTGCAGGCTGGCCTGGTAGCGCCACGTGGGCGCCGGTGTCGCCGAGGCTGACGGTCACCGGAAAGCCCGCAGCCCCACGGGCTGTGGGGCCACGCGAGCGGCTGCCAAAGAGCTTTCCAACGAGGCGCGGCTTTCCCTCCTGGCTCTTCGGGCGTGGGAGCTGTCGCCAGAGCCGCGGCCCTACCGGAAAATGCTTCGCAGGCTGGCGCGGCGGCGCCACGTGGGCGCCGGTGTCGCCGAGTCTGACGGCCGCCGGAAAGCCCGCAGCCCCACGGGCTGAGGGGCCACGCGAGCGGCTGCCAAAGTGTTTTCCAAGGAGGCACGGCTTTCCCTCCTGGCTCTTCCGGCGTGGGAGCTGTCGCCAGAGCCGCGGCCCTACCGGAAAATGCTTCGCGGGCTGCCGTGGCGGCGCCACGTGTGCGCCGGTGTCGCCGAGGCTGATGGCCCCCGGAAAGCCCGCAGCCCCACGGGCTGTGGGGCCACGCGAGCGGCTGCCAAAGAGCTTTCCAAGGGGGCACGGCTTTCCCTCCTGGCTCTTCGGGCGTGGGAGGTGTCGCCAGAGCCGCGGCCCTACTGGAAAATGCTTCGCAGGCTGGTATGGCGGTGCCAAGTGGGCGCCAGTGTCGCCGAGGCTGACGGCCGCCAGAAAGCCCGCAGCCCCACTTGCTGTGGGGCCACGCGAGCGGCTGCCAAAGAACTTTCCAAGGAGGCACGGCTTTCCCTCCTGGCTCTTCGGGCGTGGGAGCTGTCGCCAGAGCCGCGGCCCTACCGGAAAATGCTTCGCAGGCTGGCGCGGGGGGCGCCACGTTGTCGCAGGTGTCGCCGAGGCTGACGGCCGCCGGAAAGCCCGCAGCCCCACGGGCTGTGGGGCCATGTGAGCGGCTGCCAAAGAGCTTTCCAAGCAGGCACGGCTTTCCCTCCTGGCTCTTCGGGCGTGGGAGCTGTCGCCAGAGCCGCGGCCCTACCGGAAAATGCTTCGCAGGCTGGCGCGGTGGCGATACGTGGGCGCCGGTGTCGGCGAGGCTGACGGCCGCCGGAAAGCCCGCAGCCCCACTTGCTGTGGGGCCACGCGAGCGGCTGCCAAAGAGCTTTCCAACGAGGCACGGCTTTCCCTCCTGGCTCTTCGGGCGTGGGAGGTGTCGCCAGAGCCGCGGCCCTACCGGAAAATGCTTCGCAGGCTGGTGTGGCGGTGCCACGTGGGCGCCGGTGTCGCCGAGTCTGACGGCCGCCGGAAAACCCGCAGCCCCACGGGCTGTGGGGCCACGCGAGCGGCTGTCAAAAGCTTTCCAATGAGGCACGGATTTCCCTCCTGGCTCTTCAGGCGTGGGAGCTGTCGCCAGAGCCACGGCCCTACCGGAAAATGCTTCGCAGGCTGGCGTGGCGGCGCCACATGGGCGACGGTGTCGCCGAGGCTGACGGCCGCCAGAAAGCCCACAGCCCCACGGGCTGTGGGTCCACGCGAGCGGCTGCCAAAGAGCTTTCCAACGAGGCACGGCTTTCCCTCCTGGCTCTTCGGGCGTGGGAGCTGTCGCCAGAGCCGCGGCCCTACCGGAAAATGCTTCGTATGCTGGCGTGGCGGCGCCAAGTGGGCACCGGTGTCGCCGAGGCTGTCGGCCGCCGGAAAGCCCGCAGCCCCACGGGCTGTGGGGCCACGCGAGCGGCTGCCAAAGAGCTTTCCAACGAGGCACGGCTTTCCCTCCTGGCTCTTCGGGCGTGGGAGCTGTCGCCAGAGCCGCGGCCCTACCGGAAAATGCTTCGTAGGCTGGCGCGGCGGCGCCACGTGGGCGCCGGTGTCGCCGAGGCTGACGGCCGCCGGAAAGCCCGCAGCCCCACGGGCTGTGGGGCCACGCGAGTGGCTGCCAAAGAGCTTTCCAACGAGGCACGGCTTTCCCTCCTGGCTCTTTAGGCGTGGGAGCTGTCGGCAGAGCCACGGCCCTACCGGAAAATGCTTCGCAGGCTGGCGCGGCGGCGCCACGTGGGCGCCGGTGTCGCCGAGGCTGACGGCCGCCGGAAAGCCCGCAGCCCCACGGGCTGTGGGGCCACGCGAGCGGCTGCCAAAGAGCTTTCCAACGAGGCACGGCTTTCCCTCCTGGCTCTTCGGGCGTGGGAGCTATCGCCAGAGCCGCGGCCCTACCGGAAAATGCTTTGCAGGCTGGCCTGGTAGCGCCACGTGGGCGCCGGTGTCGCCGAGGCTGACGGTCACCGGAAAGCCCGCAGCCCCACGGGCTGTGGGGCCACGCGAGCGGCTGCCAAAGAGCTTTCCAACGAGGCGCGGCTTTCCCTCCTGGCTCTTCGGGCGTGGGAGCTGTCGCCAGAGCCGCGGCCCTACCGGAAAATGCTTCGCAGGCTGGCGCGGCGGCGCCACGTGGGCGCCGGTGTCGCCGAGTCTGACGGCCGCCGGAAAGCCCGCAGCCCCACGGGCTGTGGGGCCACGCGAACGGCTGCCAAAGAGCTTTCCAAGGAGGCACGGCTTTCCCTCCTGGCTCTTCGGGCGTGGGAGCTGTCGGCAGAGCCGCGGCCCTACCGGAAAATGCTTCGCAGGCTGGCGTGGCCGCGCCACGTGGGCGCCGGTGTCGCCGAGTCTGACGGCCGCCGGAAAGCCCGCAGCCCCACGGGCTGTGGGGCCACGCGAGCGGCTGCCAAAGAGCTTTCCAAGGAGGCACGGCTTTCCCTCCTGGCTCTTTGGGCGTGGGAGCTGTCGCCAGAGCCGCGGCCCTACCGGAAAATGCTTCGCAGGCTGGCGTGGCCGCGCCACGTGGGCGCCGGTGTCGCCGAGGCTGACGGCCGCCGGAAAGCCCGCAGCCCAACGGGCTGTGGGGCCACGCGAGCGGCTGCCAAAGAGCTTTCCAAGGAGGCACGGCTTTCCCTCCTGGCTCTTCGGGCGTGGGAGCTGTCGCCAGAGCCGCGGCCCTACCGGAAAATACTTTGCAGTCTGGCGTGGCGGCGCCACGTGGGCGCCGGTGTCGGCGAGGCTGACGGCCGCCGGAAAGCCCGCAGCCCCACGGGCTGTGGGGCCACGCGAGCGGCTGCCAAAGAGCTTTCCAATGAGGCACGGCTTTCCCTCCTGGCTCTTCGGGCGTGGGAGCTGTCGCCAGAGCCACGGCCCTACCGGAAAATGCTTCGCAGGCTGGCGTGGCGGCGCCATGTGGGCGCCGGTGTGGCCGAGCCTGTCGGCCGCCGGAAAGCCCGCAGCCCCACGGGCTGTGGGGCCACGCGAGCGGCTGCCAAAGAGCTTTCCAACGAGGCACGGCTTTCCCTCCTGGCTCTTCGGGCGTGGGAGCTGTCGCCAGAGCCGCGGCCCTACCGGAAAATGCTTTGCAGGCTGGCCTGGTAGCGCCACGTGGGCGCCGGTGTCGCCGAGGCTGACGGTCACCGGAAAGCCCGCAGCCCCACGGGCTGTGGGGCCACGCGAGCGGCTGCCAAAGAGCTTTCCAACGAGGCGCGGCTTTCCCTCCTGGCTCTTCGGGCGTGGGAGCTGTCGCCAGAGCCGCGGCCCTACCGGAAAATGCTTCGCAGGCTGGCGCGGCGGCGCCACGTGGGCGCCGGTGTCGCCGAGTCTGACGGCCGCCGGAAAGCCCGCAGCCCCACGGGCTGAGGGGCCACGCGAGCGGCTGCCAAAGTGTTTTCCAAGGAGGCACGGCTTTCCCTCCTGGCTCTTCCGGCGTGGGAGCTGTCGCCAGAGCCGCGGCCCTACCGGAAAATGCTTCGCGGGCTGCCGTGGCGGCGCCACGTGTGCGCCGGTGTCGCCGAGGCTGATGGCCCCCGGAAAGCCCGCAGCCCCACGGGCTGTGGGGCCACGCGAGCGGCTGCCAAAGAGCTTTCCAAGGGGGCACGGCTTTCCCTCCTGGCTCTTCGGGCGTGGGAGGTGTCGCCAGAGCCGCGGCCCTACTGGAAAATGCTTCGCAGGCTGGTATGGCGGTGCCAAGTGGGCGCCAGTGTCGCCGAGGCTGACGGCCGCCAGAAAGCCCGCAGCCCCACTTGCTGTGGGGCCACGCGAGCGGCTGCCAAAGAACTTTCCAAGGAGGCACGGCTTTCCCTCCTGGCTCTTCGGGCGTGGGAGCTGTCGCCAGAGCCGCGGCCCTACCGGAAAATGCTTCGCAGGCTGGCGCGGAGGTGCCACGTGGGCGCCGGTGTCGCCGAGGCTGACGGCCGCCGGAAAGCCCGCAGCCCCACGGGCTGTGGGGCCATGTGAGCGGCTGCCAAAGAGCTTTCCAAGCAGGCACGGCTTTCCCTCCTGGCTCTTCGGGCGTGGGAGCTGTCGCCAGAGCCGCGGCCCTACCGGAAAATGCTTCGCAGGCTGGCGCGGTGGCGATACGTGGGCGCCGGTGTCGGCGAGGCTGACGGCCGCCGGAAAGCCCGCAGCCCCACTTGCTGTGGGGCCACGCGAGCGGCTGCCAAAGAGCTTTCCACTGAGGCACGGCTTTCCCTCCTGGCTCTTCGGGCGTGGGAGGTGTCGCCAGAGCCGCGGCCCTACTGGAAAATGCTTCGCAGGCTGGTGTGGCGGTGCCACGTGGGCGCCGGTGTCGCCGAGTCTGACGGCCGCCGGAAAACCCGCAGCCCCACGGGCTGTGGGGCCACGCGAGCGGCTGTCAAAAGCTTTCCAATGAGGCACGGATTTCCCTCCTGGCTCTTCAGGCGTGGGAGCTGTCGCCAGAGCCACGGCCCTACCGGAAAATGCTTCGCAGGCTGGCGTGGCGGCGCCACATGGGCGCCGGTGTCGCCGAGGCTGACGGCCGCCGGAAAGCCCACAGCCCCACGGGCTGTGGGGCCACGCGAGCGGCTGCCAAAGAGCTTTCCAACGAGGCACGGCTTTCCCTCCTGGCTCTTCAGGCGTGGGAGCTGTCGCCAGAGCCGCGGCCCTACCGGAAAATGCTTCGCAGGCTGGCGCGCTGGCGCCACGAGGGCGCCGGTGGCGTTTAGTCTGACGGCCGCCGGAAAGCCCGCAGCCCCACGGGCTGTGGGGCCACGCGAGCGGCTGCCAAAGAGCTTTCCAAGCAGGCACGGCTTTCCCTCCTGGCTCTTCGGGCGTGGGAGCTGTCGCCAGAGCCACGGCCCTACCGGAAAATGCTTCGGAGGTTGGCGTGGCGGCGCCACGTGGGCGCCGGTGTCGCCGAGTCTGACGGCCGCCGGAAAGCCCGCAGCCCCACGGGCTGTGGGGCCACGCGAGCGGCTGCCAAAGAGCTTTCCAAGGAGGCACGGCTTTCCCTCCTGGCTCTTCGGGCGTGGGAGCTGTCGCCAGAGCCGCGGCCCTACCGGAAAATGCTTCGCAGGCTGGCGCGGAGGTGCCACGTGGGCGCCGGTGTCGCCGAGGCTGACGGCCGCCGGAAAGCCCGCAGCCCCACGGGCTGTGGGGCCACGCGAGCGGCTGCCAAAGAGCTTTCCAAGGAGGCACGGCTTTCCCTCCTGGCTCTTCGGGCGTGGGAGCTGTCGCCAGAGCCGCGGCCCTACCGGAAAATGCTTCGCAGGCTGGCGCGGTGGCGCCACGTGGGCGCCGGTGGCGCTGAGTCTGACGGCCGCCGGAAAGCCCGCAGCCCCACGGGCTGTGGGGCCACGCGAGCGGCTGCCAAAGAGCTTTCCAAGGAGGCACGGCTTTCCCTCCTGGCTCTTCGGGCGTGGGAGCTGTCGCCAGAGCCGCGGCCCTACTGGAAAATGCTTCGCAGGCTGGCGTGGCGGCGCCACGTGGGTGCCGGTGTCGCCGAGTCTGACGGCCGCCGGAAAGCCCGCAGCCCCACGGGCTGTGGGGCCACGCGAGCGGCTGCCAAAGAGCTTTCCAAGGAGGCACGGCTTTCCCTCCTGGCTCTTCGGGCGTGGGAGCTGTCGCCAGAGCCGCGGCCCTACCGGAAAATGCTTCGCAGGCTGGCGCGGAGGTGCCACGTGGGCGCCGGTGTCGCCGAGGCTGACGGCCGCCGGAAAGCCCGCAGCCCCACGGGCTTTGGGGCCACGCGAGCGGCTGCCAAAGAACTTTCCAAGCAGGCACGGCTTTCCCTCCTGGCTCTTCGGGCGTGGGAGCTGTCGCCAGAGCCGCGGCCCTACTGGAAAATGCTTCACAGGCTGGTGTGGCGGTGCCACGTGGGCGCCGGTGTCGCCGAGGCTGATGCCCGCCGGAAAGCCCGCAGCCCCACGGGCTGTGGGGCCACGCGAGCGGATGCCAAAGAGCTTTCCAAGGAGGCACGGCTTTCCCTCCTGGCTCTTCGGGCGTGGGAGCTGTCGCCAGAGCCGCGGCCCTACCGGAAAATGCTTCGCAGGCTGGTGTGGCGGTGCCACGTGGGCGCCGGTGTCGCCGAGTCTGACGGCCGCCGGAAAACCCGCAGCCCCACGGGCTGTGGGGCCACGCGAGCGGCTGTCAAAGAGCTTTCCAATGAGGCATGGATTTCCCTCCTGGCTCTTCAGGCGTGGGAGCTGTCGCCAGAGCCGCGGCCCTACCGGAAAATGCTTCGCAGGCTGGCGTGGCGGCGCCACATGGGCGCCGGTGTCGCCGAGGCTGACGGCCGCCGGAAAGCCCACAGCCCCACGGGCTGTGGGGCCACGCGAGCGGCTGCCAAAGAGCTTTCCAACGAGGCACGGCTTTCCCTCCTGGCTCTTCGGGCGTGGGAGCTGTCGCCAGAGCCGCGGCCCTACCGGAAAATGCTTCGCAGGCTGGCGCGCTGGCGCCACGTGGGCGCCGGTGGCGTTTAGTCTGACGGCCGCCGGAAAGCCCGCAGCCCCACGGGCTGTGGGGCCACGCGAGCGGCTGCCAAAGAGCTTTCCAAGCAGGCACGGCTTTCCCTCCTGGCTCTTCCGGCGTGGGAGCTGTCGCCAGAGCCACGGCCCTACCGGAAAATGCTTCGGAGGTTGGCGTGGCGGCGCCACGTGGGCGCCGGTGTCGCCGAGGCTGACGGCCGCCAGAAAGCCCGCAGCCCCACGGGCTGTGGGGCCACGCGAGCGGCTGCCAAAGAGCTTTCCAAGCAGGCACGGCTTTCCCTCCTGGCTCTTCGGGCGTGGGAGCTGTCGCCAGAGCCGCGGCCCTACTGGAAAATGCTTTGCAGGCTGGCGCGGCGGCGCCACGTGGGCGCCGGTGTCGCCGAGGCTGATGGCCGCCGGAAAGCCCGCAGCCCCACGGGCTGTGGGGCCACGCGAGCGGCTGCCAAAGAGCTTTCCAAGGAGGCATGGCTTTCCCTCCTGGCTCTTCGGGCGTGGGAGCTGTCGCCAGAGCCGCGGCCCTACCGGAAAATGCTTCGCAGGCTGGCGTGGCCGCGCCACGTGGGCGCCGGTGGCGCCGAGGCTGACGGCCGCCGGAAAGCCCGCAGCCCCACGGGATGTGGGGCCACGCGAGCGGCTGCCAAAGAGCTTTCCAAGGAGGCACGGCTTTCCCTCCTGGCTCTTCGGGCGTGGGAGCTGTCGCCAGAGCCGCGGCCCTACCGGAAAATGCTTCGCAGGCTGGTGCGGCGGTGCCACGTGGGCGCCGGTGTCGCCGAGGCTGACGGCCGCTGGAAAGCCCGCAGCCCCACGGGCTTTGGGGCCACGCGAGCAGCTGCCAAAGAACTTTCCAAGGAGGCACGGCTTTCCCTCCTGGCTCTTCGGGCGTGGGAGCTGTCGCCAGAGCCGCGGCCCTACTGGAAAATGCTTCACAGGCTGGTGTGGCGGTGCCACGTGGGCGCCGGTGTCGCCGAGTCTGACGGCCGCCGGAAAACCCGCAGCCCCACGGGCTGTGGGGCCACGCGAATGACTGCCAAAGAGCTTTCCAAGGAGGCACGGCTTTCCCTCCTGGCTCTTCAGGCGTGGGAGCTGTCGCCAGAGCCACGGCCCTACCGGAAAATGCTTTGCAGGCTGGCGTGGTG
Organism: Rissa tridactyla; assembly: GCF_028500815.1. NCBI lineage: Eukaryota > Metazoa > Chordata > Aves > Charadriiformes > Laridae > Rissa > Rissa tridactyla. The sequence goes on along the minus strand of NC_071480.1, from coordinate 15,953,556 downwards.
GCTCCACGTGGGCGCCGGTGTGGCCGAGGCTGTCGGCCGCCGGAAAGCCCGCAGCCCCACGGGCTGTGGGGCCACGCGAGCGGCTGCCAAAGAGCTTTCCAACAAGGCACGGCTTTCCCTCCTGGCTCTTCGGGCGTGGGAGCTGTCGCCAGAGCCGCGGCCCTACCGGAAAATGCTTCGCAGGCTGCCGCGGGGGCGCCACGTTGTCGCAGGTGTCGCCGAGGCTGACGGCCGCCGGAAAGCCCGCAGCCCCACGGCCTGTGGGGCCACGCGAGCGGCTGCCAAAGAGCTTTCCAACGAGGCACGGCTTTCCCTCCTGGCTCTTCAAGCGTGGGAGCTGTCGCCAGAGCCGCGGCCCTACCGGAAAATGCTTCGGAGGCTGGCGTGGCGGCGCCACGTGGGCGCCGGTGTCGCCGAGGCTGACGGCCGCTGGAAAGCCCGCAGCCCCACGGGCTGTGGGGCCACGCGAGCGGCTGCCAAAGAGCTTTCCAAGCAGGCACGGCTTTCCCTCCTGGCTCTTCGGGCTTGGGAGCTGTTGCCAGAGCCGCGGCCCTACTGGAAAATGCTTTGCAGGCTGGCGCGGCGGCGCCACGTGGGCGCCGGTGTCGCCGAGGCTGATGGCCGCCGGAAAGCCCGCAGCCCCACGGGCTGTGGGGCCACGCGAGCGGCTGCCAAAGAGCTTTCCAAGCAGGCACGGCTTTCCCTCCTGGCTCTTCGGGCGTGGGAGCTGTCGCCAGAGCCGCGGCCCTACCGGAAAATGCTTCGCAGGCTGGTGCGGCGGTGCCACGTGGGCGCCGGTGTCGCCGAGGCTGACGGCCGCCGGAAAGCCCGCAGCCCCACGGGCTGTGGGGCCACGCGAGCGGCTGCCAAAGAACTTTCCAAGCAGGCACGGCTTTCCCTCCTGGCTCTTCGGGCGTGGGAGCTGTCGCCAGAGCCGCGGCCCTACTGGAAAATGCTTCACAGGCTGGTGTGGCGGTGCCACGTGGGCGCCGGTGTCGCCGAGTCTGACGGCCGCCGGAAAGCCCGCAGCCCCACGGGCTGTGGGGCCACGCGAGCGGCTGCCAAAGAGCTTTCCAATGAGGCACGGCTTTCCCTCCTGGCTCTTCAGGCGTGGGAGCTGTCGCCAGAGCCACGGCCCTACCGGAAAATGCTTCGCAGGCTGGCGTGGCCGCGCCACGTGGGCGCCGGTGGCGCCGAGGCTGACGGCCGCCGGAAAGCCCGCAGCCCCACGGGATGTGGGGCCACGCGAGCGGCTGCCAAAGAGCTTTCCAAGGAGGCACGGCTTTCCCTCCTGGCTCTTCGGGCGTGGGAGCTGTCGCCAGAGCCGCGGCCCTACCGGAAAATGCTTCGCAGGCTGGTGCGGCGGTGCCACGTGGGCGCCGGTGTCGCCGAGGCTGACGGCCGCTGGAAAGCCCGCAGCCCCACGGGCTTTGGGGCCACGCGAGCAGCTGCCAAAGAACTTTCCAAGGAGGCACGGCTTTCCCTCCTGGCTCTTCGGGCGTGGGAGCTGTCGCCAGAGCCGCGGCCCTACTGGAAAATGCTTCACAGGCTGGTGTGGCGGTGCCACGTGGGCGCCGGTGTCGCCGAGTCTGACGGCCGCCGGAAAACCCGCAGCCCCACGGGCTGTGGGGCCACGCGAATGACTGCCAAAGAGCTTTCCAAGGAGGCACGGCTTTCCCTCCTGGCTCTTCAGGCGTGGGAGCTGTCGCCAGAGCCACGGCCCTACCGGAAAATGCTTTGCAGGCTGGCGTGGTGGCTCCACGTGGGCGCCGGTGTGGCCGAGGCTGTCGGCCGCCGGAAAGCCCGCAGCCCCACGGGCTGTGGGGCCACGCGAGCGGCTGCCAAAGAGCTTTCCAACAAGGCACGGCTTTCCCTCCTGGCTCTTCGGGCGTGGGAGCTGTCGCCAGAGCCGCGGCCCTACCGGAAAATGCTTCGCAGGCTGCCGCGGGGGCGCCACGTTGTCGCAGGTGTCGCCGAGGCTGACGGCCGCCGGAAAGCCCGCAGCCCCACGGCCTGTGGGGCCACGCGAGCGGCTGCCAAAGAGCTTTCCAACGAGGCACGGCTTTCCCTCCTGGCTCTTCAAGCGTGGGAGCTGTCGCCAGAGCCGCGGCCCTACCGGAAAATGCTTCGGAGGCTGGCGTGGCGGCGCCACGTGGGCGCCGGTGTCGCCGAGGCTGACGGCCGCTGGAAAGCCCGCAGCCCCACGGGCTGTGGGGCCACGCGAGCGGCTGCCAAAGAGCTTTCCAAGCAGGCACGGCTTTCCCTCCTGGCTCTTCGGGCTTGGGAGCTGTTGCCAGAGCCGCGGCCCTACTGGAAAATGCTTTGCAGGCTGGCGCGGCGGCGCCACGTGGGCGCCGGTGTCGCCGAGGCTGATGGCCGCCGGAAAGCCCGCAGCCCCACGGGCTGTGGGGCCACGCGAGCGGCTGCCAAAGAGCTTTCCAAGCAGGCACGGCTTTCCCTCCTGGCTCTTCGGGCGTGGGAGCTGTCGCCAGAGCCGCGGCCCTACCGGAAAATGCTTCGCAGGCTGGTGCGGCGGTGCCACGTGGGCGCCGGTGTCGCCGAGGCTGACGGCCGCCGGAAAGCCCGCAGCCCCACGGGCTGTGGGGCCACGCGAGCGGCTGCCAAAGAACTTTCCAAGCAGGCACGGCTTTCCCTCCTGGCTCTTCGGGCGTGGGAGCTGTCGCCAGAGCCGCGGCCCTACTGGAAAATGCTTCACAGGCTGGTGTGGCGGTGCCACGTGGGCGCCGGTGTCGCCGAGTCTGACGGCCGCCGGAAAGCCCGCAGCCCCACGGGCTGTGGGGCCACGCGAGCGGCTGCCAAAGAGCTTTCCAATGAGGCACGGCTTTCCCTCCTGGCTCTTCAGGCGTGGGAGCTGTCGCCAGAGCCACGGCCCTACCGGAAAATGCTTCGCAGGCTGGCATGGCGGCGCCACGTGGGCACCGGTGTGGCCGAGGCTGTCGGCCGCCGGAAAGCCCGCAGCCCCACAAGCTGTGGGGCCACGCGAGCGGCTGCCAAAGAGCTTTCCAACGAGGCACGGCTTTCCCTCCTGGCTCTTCGGGCGTGGGAGCTGTCGCCAGAGCCGCGGCCCTACCGGAAAATGCTTCGCAGGCTGGCGCGGGGGCGGGACGTTGTCGCAGGTGTTGCCGAGGCTGACGGCCGCCGGAAAGCCCGCAGCCCCACGGCCTGTGGGGCCATGTGAGCGGCTGCCAAAGAGCTTTCCACTGAGGCACGGCTTTCCCTCCTGGTTTTTCGGGCGTGGGAGCTGTAGCCAGAGCCGCGGCCCTACCGGAAAATGCTTCGCAGGCTGGCGCAGCGGCGACACGTGGTCGTCGGTGTCGCGAGGCTGTCGGCCGCCGGAAAGCCCGCAGCACCACGGGCTGTGGGGCCACGCGAGTGGCTGCCAAAGAGCTTTCCAACGGGGCACGGCTTTCCCTCCTGGCTCTTCGGGCGTGGGAGCTGTCGCCAGAGCCGCGGCCCTACCGGAAAATGCTTCGCAGGCTGGCGCGGTGGCGCCACGTGGGTGCCGGTGGCGCTGAGGCTGACGGCCGCCGGAAAGCCCGCAGCCCCACGGGCTGTGGGGCCACGTGAGCGGCTGCCAAAGAGCTTTCCAAGCAGGCACGGCTTTCCCTCCTGGCTCTTCGGGCGTGGGAGCTGTCGCCAGAGCCGCGGCCCTACTGGAAAATGGTTCGCAGGCTGGTGTGGCGGTGCCACGTGGGCGCCGGTGTCGCCGAGTCTGACGGCCGCCGGAAAACCCGCAGCCCCACGGGCTGTGGGGCCACGCGAGCGGCTGCCAAAGAGCTTTCCAAGGAGGCACGGCTTTCCCTCCTGGCTCTTCGGGCGTGGGAGCTGTCGCCAGAGCCGCGGCCCTACCGGAAAATGCTTCGCAGGCTGGCGTGGCCGCGCCACGTGGGCGCCGGTGTCGCCGAGGCTGACGGCCGCCGGAAAGCCCGCAGCCCCACGAGCTGTGGGGCCACGCGAGCGGCTGCCAAAGAGCTTTCCAAGGAGGCACGGCTTTCCCTCCTGGCTCTTCGGGCGTGGGAGCTGTCGCCAGAGCCGCGGCCCTACCGGAAAATGCTTCGCAGGCTGGTGTGGCGGCGCCACGTGGGCGCCGGTGTCGCCGAGGCTGACGGCCGCTGGAAAGCCCGCAGCCCCACGGGCTGTGGGGCCACGCGAGCGGCTGCCAAAGAGCTTTCCAAGGAGGCACGGCTTTCCCTCCTGGCTCTTCGGGCGTGGGAGCTGTCGCCAGAGCCGCGGCCCTACCGGAAAATGCTTCGCAGGCTGGCGCGGCGGTGAATCGTGGGTGCCGGTGTCGCCGAGGCTGTCGGCCGCCGGAAAGCCCGCAGCCCCACGGGCTGTGGGGCCACGCGAGCGGCTGCCAAAGAGCTTTCCAAGGAGGCACGGCTTTCCCTCCTGGCTCTTCGGGCGTGGGAGCTGTCGCCAGAGCCGCGGCCCTACCAGAAAATGCTTCGCAGGCTGGTGCGGGGGCGCCACGTGGTCACCGGTGTTGCCGAGGCTGACGGCCGCTGGAAAGCCCGCAGCCCCACTCGCTGTGGGGCCACGCGAACGGCTGCCAAAGAGCTTTCCAACGAGGCACGGCTTTCCCTCCTGGCTCTTCGGGCGTGGGAGCTGTTGCCAGAGCCGCGGCCCTACCAGAAAATGCTTCGCAGGCTGGTGCGGGGGCGCCACGTGGGCACCGGTGTCGCCGAGGCTGACGGCCGCCGGAAAGCCCGCAGCCCCACGGGCTGTGGGGCCACGCGAGCGGCTGCCAAAGAGCTTTCCAACGAGGCACGGCTTTCCCTCCTGGCTCCTCGGGCGTGGGAGCTGTTGCCAGAGCCGCGGCCCTACCGGAAAATGGTTTGCAGGCTGGCGCGGCGGCGACACGTGGGCGCAGGTGACGCCGAGGCTGACGGCCGCCGGAAAGCCCGCAGCCCCACGGGCTGTGAGGCCACGCGAGCGGCTGCCAAAGAGCTTTCCAAGGAGGCACGGCTTTCCCTCCTGGCTCTTCGGGCGTGGGAGCTGTCGCCAGAGCCGCGGCCCTACCGGAAAATGCTTCGCAGGCTGGCGTGGCGGCGCCACGTGGGCGCCGGTGTGGCACCGAGGCTGACGGCCGCCGGAAAGCCCGCAGCCCCACGGGCTTTGGGGCCACGCGAGCGGCTGCCAAAGAGCTTTCCAAGGAGGCACGGCTTTCCCTCCTGGCTCTTCGGGCGTGGGAGCTGTCGCCAGAGCCGCGGCCCTACCAGAAAATGCTTCGCAGGCTGGTGCGGGGGCGCCACGTGGGCACCGGTGTCGCCGAGGCTGACGGCCGCCGGAAAGCCCGCAGCCCCACGGGCTGTGGGGCCACGCGAGCGGCTGCCAAAGAGCTTTCCAACGAGGCACGGCTTTCCCTCCTGGCTCCTCGGGCGTGGGAGCTGTTGCCAGAGCCGCGGCCCTACCGGAAAATGGTTTGCAGGCTGGCGCGGCGGCGACACGTGGGCGCAGGTGGCGCCGAGGCTGACGGCCGCCGGAAAGCCCGCAGCCCCACGGGCTGTGAGGCCACGCGAGCGGCTGCCAAAGAGCTTTCCAAGGAGGCACGGCTTTCCCTCCTGGCTCTTCGGGCGTGGGAGCTGTCGCCAGAGCCGCGGCCCTACCGGAAAATGCTTCGCAGGCTGGCGTGGCGGCGCCACGTGGGCGCCGGTGGCACCGAGGCTGACGGCCGCCGGAAAGCCCGCAGCCCCACGGGCTGTGGGGCCACGCGAGCGGCTGCCAAAGAGCTTTCCAAGGAGGCACGGCTTTCCCTCCTGGCTCTTCGGGCGTGGGAGCTGTCGCCAGAGCCGCGGCCCTACCGGAAAATGCTTCGCAGGCTGGCGCGGCGGTGAATCGTGGGTGCCGGTGTCGCCGAGGCTGTCGGCCGCCGGAAAGCCCGCAGCCCCACGGGCTGTGGGGCCACGCGAGCGGCTGCCAAAGAGCTTTCCAAGGAGGCACGGCTTTCCCTCCTGGCTCTTCGGGCGTGGGAGCTGTCGCCAGAGCCGCGGCCCTACCAGAAAATGCTTCGCAGGCTGGTGCGGGGGCGCCACGTGGTCACCGGTGTTGCCGAGGCTGACGGCCGCTGGAAAGCCCGCAGCCCCACTCGCTGTGGGGCCACGCGAACGGCTGCCAAAGAGCTTTCCAACGAGGCACGGCTTTCCCTCCTGGCTCTTCGGGCGTGGGAGCTGTTGCCAGAGCCGCGGCCCTACCAGAAAATGCTTTGCAGGCTGGTGCGGGGGCGCCACGTGGGCACCGGTGTCGCCGAGGCTGACGGCCGCCGGAAAGCCCGCAGCCCCACGGGCTGTGGGGCCACGCGAGCGGCTGCCAAAGAGCTTTCCAACGAGGCACGGCTTTCCCTCCTGGCTCCTCGGGCGTGGGAGCTGTTGCCAGAGCCGCGGCCCTACCGGAAAATGGTTTGCAGGCTGGCGCGGCGGCGACACGTGGGCGCAGGTGACGCCGAGGCTGACGGCCGCCGGAAAGCCCGCAGCCCCACGGGCTGTGAGGCCACGCGAGCGGCTGCCAAAGAGCTTTCCAAGGAGGCACGGCTTTCCCTCCTGGCTCTTCGGGCGTGGGAGCTGTCGCCAGAGCCGCGGCCCTACCGGAAAATGCTTCGCAGGCTGGCGTGGCGGCGCCACGTGGGCGCCGGTGGCACCGAGGCTGACGGCCGCCGGAAAGCCCGCAGCCCCACGGGCTTTGGGGCCACGCGAGCGGCTGCCAAAGAGCTTTCCAAGGAGGCACGGCTTTCCCTCCTGGCTCTTCGGGCGTGGGAGCTGTCGCCAGAGCCGCGGCCCTACCAGAAAATGCTTCACAGGCTGGTGCGGGGGCGCCACGTGGGCACCGGTGTCGCCGAGGCTGACGGCCGCCGGAAAGCCCGCAGCCCCACGGGCTGTGGGGCCACGCGAGCGGCTGCCAAAGAGCTTTCCAACGAGGCACGGCTTTCCCTCCTGGCTCCTCGGGCGTGGGAGCTGTTGCCAGAGCCGCGGCCCTACCGGAAAATGGTTTGCAGGCTGGCGCGGCGGCGACACGTGGGCGCAGGTGGCGCCGAGGCTGACGGCCGCCGGAAAGCCCGCAGCCCCACGGGCTGTGAGGCCACGCGAGCGGCTGCCAAAGAGCTTTCCAAGGAGGCACGGCTTTCCCTCCTGGCTCTTCGGGCGTGGGAGCTGTCGCCAGAGCCGCGGCCCTACCGGAAAATGCTTCGCAGGCTGGCGTGGCGGCGCCACGTGGGCGCCGGTGGCACCGAGGCTGACGGCCGCCGGAAAGCCCGCAGCCCCACGGGCTTTGGGGCCACGCGAGCGGCTGCCAAAGAGCTTTCCAACGAGGCACGGCTTTCCCTCCTGGCTCTTCGGGCGTGGGAGCTGTCGCCAGAGCCACGGCCCTACCGGAAAATGCTTCGCAGGCTGGCGCAGGGGCGCCACGTGGTCGCAGGTGTCGCCGAGGCTGACGGCCGCCGGAAAGCCTGCAGCCCCACTTGCTGTGGGGCCACGCGAGCGGCTGCCAAAGAGCTTTCCAAGGAGGCACGGCTTTCCCTCCTGGCTCTTCGGGCGTGGGAGCTGTCGCCAGAGCCGCGGCCCTACCGGAAAATGCTTCGCAGGCTGGCGTGGCGGCGCCACGTGGGCGCCGGTGGCACCGAGGCTGACGGCCGCCGGAAAGCCCGCAGCCCCACGGGCTTTGGGGCCACGCGAGCGGCTGCCAAAGAGCTTTCCAAGGAGGCACGGCTTTCCCTCCTGGCTCTTCGGGCGTGGGAGCTGTCGCCAGAGCCGCGGCCCTACCAGAAAATGCTTCGCAGGCTGGTGCGGGGGCGCCACGTGGGCACCGGTGTCGCCGAGGCTGACGGCCGCCGGAAAGCCCGCAGCCCCATGGGCTGTGGGGCCACGCGAGCGGCTGCCAAAGAGCTTTCCAACGAGGCACGGCTTTCCCTCCTGGCTCCTCGGGCGTGGGAGCTGTTGCCAGAGCCGCGGCCCTACCGGAAAATGGTTTGCAGGCTGGCGCGGCGGCGACACGTGGGCGCAGGTGTCGCCGAGGCTGACGGCCGCCGGAAAGCCCGCAGCCCCACGGGCTGTGAGGCCACGCGAGCGGCTGCCAAAGAGCTTTCCAAGGAGGCACGGCTTTCCCTCCTGGCTCTTCGGGCGTGGGAGCTGTCGCCAGAGCCGCGGCCCTACCGGAAAATGCTTCGCAGGCTGGCGTGGCGGTGCCACGTGGGCGCCGGTGGCACCGAGGCTGACGGCCGCCGGAAAGCCCGCAGCCCCACGGGCTTTGGGGCCACGCGAGCGGCTGCCAAAGAGCTTTCCAAGGAGGCACGGCTTTCCCTCCTGGCTCTTCGGGCGTGGGAGCTGTCGCCAGAGCCACGGCCCTACCGGAAAATGCTTCGCAGGCTGGCGCGGGGGCGCCACGTGGTCGCAGGTGTCGCCGAGGCTGACGGCCGCCGGAAAGCCTGCAGCCCCACTTGCTGTGGGGCCACGCGAGCGGCTGCCAAAGAGCTTTCCAAGGAGGCACGGCTTTCCCTCCTGGCTCTTCGGGCGTGGGAGCTGTCGCCAGAGCCGCGGCCCTACCAGAAAATGCTTTGCAGGCTGGCGTGGCCGCGCAACGTGGGCGCCGGTGTCGCCGAGGCTGACGGCCGCTGGAAAGCCCGCAGCCCCACGGGCTGTGGGGCCATGCGAGCGGCTGCCAAAGAGCTTTCCAACGAGGCACGGCTTTCCCTCCTGGCTCTTCGGGCGTGGGAGCTGTCGCCAGAGCCGCGGCCCTACCGGAAAACGCTTCGCAGGCTGGCGCGGCGGCGACACGTTGTCGCAGGTGTCGCCGAGGCTGACGGCCGCCGGAAAGCCCACAGCCCCACGGTCTGTGGGGCCACGCGAGCGGCTGCCAAAGAGCTTTCCAACGAGGCACGTCTTTCCCTCCTGGCTCTTTGGGCGTGGGAGCTCTTTCCAGAACCGTGGCCCTACCGGAAAATGCTTCGCAGGCTGGCGCGGCGGCGCCACGTGGGCACCGGTGTCGCCGAGGCTGTCGGCTGCCGGAAAGCCCGCAGCCCCACGGGCTGTGGGGCCACGCGAGCGGCTGCCAAAGAGCTTTCCAAGGAGGCACGGCTTTCCCTCCTGGTTCTTCGGGCGTGGGAGCTGTCGCCAGAGCTGCGGCCCTACCGGAAAATGCTTCGCAGGCTGGCGCGGCGGTGAATCGTGGGTGCCGGTGTCGCCGAGGCTGTCGGCCGCCGGAAAGCCCGCAGCCCCACGGGCTGTGGGGCCACGCGAGCGGCTGCCAAAGAGCTTTCCAAGGAGGCACGGCTTTCCCTCCTGGCTCTTCGGGCGTGGGAGCTGTCGCCAGAGCCGCGGCCCTACCAGAAAATGCTTCGCAGGCTGGTGCGGGGGCGCCACGTGGTCACCGGTGTTGCCGAGGCTGACGGCCGCTGGAAAGCCCGCAGCCCCACGGTCTGTGGGGCCACGCGAACGGCTGCCAAAGAGCTTTCCAAGGAGGCACGGCTTTCCCTCCTGGCTCTTCGGGCGTGGGAGCTGTTGCCAGAGCCGCGGCCCTACCAGAAAATGCTTCGCAGGCTGGTGCGGGGGCGCCACGTGGGCACCGGTGTCGCCGAGGCTGACGGCCGCCGGAAAGCCCGCAGCCCCACTTGCTGTGGGGCCACGCGAGCGGTTGCCAAAGAGCTTTCCAACGAGGCACGGCTTTCCCTCCTGGCTCTTCGGGCGTGGGAGTTGTTGCCAGAGCCGCGGCCCTACCGGAAAATGGTTTGCAGGCTGGCGCGGCGGCGACACGTGGGCGCAGGTGGCGCCGAGGCTGACGGCCGCCGGAAAGCGCGCAGCCCCACGGGCTGTGAGGCCACGCGAGCGGCTGCCAAAGAGCTTTCCAAGGAGGCACGGCTTTCCCTCCTGGCTCTTCGGGCGTGGGAGCTGTCGCCAGAGCCGCGGCCCTACTGGAAAATGCTTCGCAGGCTGGCGTGGCGGCGCCACGTGGGCGCCGGTGTCACCGAGGCTGACGGCCGCCGGAAAGCCCGCAGCCCCACTTGCTGTGGGGCCACGCGAGCGGCTGCCAAAGAGCTTTCCAACGAGGCACGGCTTTCCCTCCTGGCTCTTCGGGCGTGGGAGCTGTCGCCAGAGCCACGGCCCTACCGGAAAATGCTACGCAGGCTGGCGCGGGGGCGCCACGTGGTCGCAGGTGTCGCCGAGGCTGACGGCCGCCGGAAAGCCCGCAGCCCCACGGGCTGTGGGGCCACGCGAGCGGCTGCCAAAGAGCTTTCCAACGAGGCACGTCTTTCCCTCCTGGCTCTTTGGGCGTGGGAGCTGTTTCCAGAACCGTGGCCCTACCGGAAAATGCTTCGCAGGCTGGCGCGGCGGCGCCACGTGGGCGCCGGGGTCGCCGAGGCTGACGGCCGCCGGAAAGCCAGCAGCCCCACGGGCTGTGGGGCCACGCGAGCGGCTGCCAAAGAGATTTCCAAGGAGGCACGGCTTTCCCTCCTGGCTCTTCGGGCGTGGGAGCTGTCGCCAGAGCTACGGCCCTACCGGAAAATGCTTCGCAGGCTGGTGTGGCGGCGCCACGTGGGCGCCGGTGTCGCCGAGGCTGACGGCCGCTGGAAAGCCCGCAGCCCCACGGGCTGTGGGGCCACGCGAGCGGCTGCCAAAGAGCTTTCCAACGAGGCACGGCTTTCCCTCCTGGTTCTTCGGGCGTGGGAGCTGTCGCCAGAGCTGCGGCCCTACCGGAAAATGCTTCGCAGGCTGGCCTGGCAGCGCCACGTGGGCGCCGGTGTCGCCGAGGCTGACGGCCGCCGGAAAGCCCGCAGCCCCACGGGCTGTGGGGCCACGCGAGCGGCTGCCAAAGAGCTTTCCAAGGAGGCACGGCTTTCCCTCCTGGCTCTTCGGGCGTGGGAGCTGTCGCCAGAGCCGCGGCCCTACCGGAAAATGCTTCGCAGGCTGGTGTGGCGGCGCCACGTGGGCGCCGGTGTCGCCGAGGCTGACGGCCGCTGGAAAGCCCGCAGCCCCACGGGCTGTGGGGCCACGCGAGCGGCTGCCAAAGAGCTTTCCAAGGAGGCACGGCTTTCCCTCCTGGCTCTTCGGGCGTGGGAGCTGTCGCCAGAGCCGCGGCCCTACCGGAAAATGCTTCGCAGGCTGGCGCGGCGGTGAATCGTGGGTGCCGGTGTCGCCGAGGCTGTCGGCCGCCGGAAAGCCCGCAGCCCCACGGGCTGTGGGGCCACGCGAGCGGCTGCCAAAGAGCTTTCCAAGGAGGCACGGCTTTCCCTCCTGGCTCTTCGGGCGTGGGAGCTGTCGCCAGAGCCGCGGCCCTACCAGAAAATGCTTCGCAGGCTGGTGCGGTGGCGCCACGTGGTCACCGGTGTTGCCGAGGCTGACGGCCGCTGGAAAGCCCGCAGCCCCACTCGCTGTGGGGCCACGCGAATGGCTGCCAAAGAGCTTTCCAACGAGGCACGGCTTTCCCTCCTGGCTCTTCGGGCGTGGGAGCTGTTGCCAGAGCCGCGGCCCTACCGGAAAATGCTTCGCAGGCTGGTGCGGGGGCACCACGTGGGCACCGGTGTCGCCGAGGCTGACGGCCGCCGGAAAGCCCGCAGCCCCACGGGCTGTGGGGCCACGCGAGCGGCTGCCAAAGAGCTTTCCAACGAGGCACGGCTTTCCCTCCTGGCTCCTCGGGCGTGGGAGCTGTTGCCAGAGCCGCGGCCCTACCGGAAAATGGTTTGCAGGCTGGCGCGGCGGCGACACTTGGGCGCAGGTGGCGCCGAGGCTGACGGCCGCCGGAAAGCCCGCAGCCCCACGGGCTGTGAGGCCACGCGAGCGGCTGCCAAAGAGCTTTCCAAGGAGGCACGGCTTTCCCTCCTGGCTCTTCGGGCGTGGGAGCTGTCGCCAGAGCCGCGGCCCTACCGGAAAATGCTTCGCAGGCTGGCGTGGCGGCGCCACGTGGGCGCCGGTGGCACCGAGGCTGACGGCCGCCGGAAAGCCCGCAGCCCCACGGGCTTTGGGGCCACGCGAGCGGCTGCCAAAGATTTTTCCAACGAGGCACGGCTTTCCCTCCTGGCTCTTCGGGCGTGGGAGCTGTCGCCAGAGCCACGGCCCTACCGGAAAATGCTTCGCAGGCTGGCGCGGGGGCGCCACGTGGTCGCAGGTGTCGCCGAGGCTGACGGCCGCTGGAAAGCCTGCAGCCCCACTTGCTGTGGGGCCACACGAACGGCTGCCAAAGAGCTTTCCAAGGAGGCACGGCTTTCCCTCCTGGCTCTTCGGGCGTGGGAGCTGTCGCCAGAGCCGCGGCCCTACCAGAAAATGCTTTGCAGGCTGGCGTGCCCGCGCAACGTGAGCGCCGGTGTCGCCGAGGCTGACGGCCGCTGGAAAGCCCGCAGCCCCACGGGCTGTGGGGCCATGCGAGCGGCTGCCAAAGAGCTTTCCAAGGAGGCACGGCTTTCCCTCCTGGCTCTTCGGGCGTGGGAGCTGTCGCCAGAGCCGCGGCCCTACCGGAAAACGCTTCGCAGGCTGGCGCGGCGGCGACACGTTGTCGCAGGTGTCGCCGAGGCTGACGGCCGCCGGAAAGCCCACAGCCCCACGGTCTGTGGGGCCACGCGAGCGGCTGCCAAAGAGCTTTCCAACGAGGCACGTCTTTCCCTCCTGGCTCTTTGGGCGTGGGAGCTCTTTCCAGAACCGTGGCCCTACCGGAAAATGCTTCGCAGGCTGGCGCGGCGGCGCCACGTGGGCACCGGTGTCGCCGAGGCTGTCGGCTGCCGGAAAGCCCGCAGCCCCACGGGCTTTGGGGCCACGCGAGCGGCTGCCAAAGAGCTTTCCAAGGAGGCACGGCTTTCCCTCCTGGTTCTTTGGGCGTGGGAGCTGTCGCCAGAGCTGCGGCCCTACCGGAAAATGCTTCGCAGGCTGGCGCAACGGCGACACGTTGTCGCAGGTGTCGCCGAGGCTGACGGCCGCTGGAAAGCCCGCAGCCCCACGCGCTGTGGGGCCACGCGAGCGGCTGCCAAAGAGCTTTCCAAGGAGGCACGGCTTTCCCTCCTGGCTCTTCGGGCATGGGAGCTGTCGCCAGAGCCGCGGCCCTACCGGAAAATGCTTCGCAGGCTGGCGCGGCGGTGAATCGTGGGTGCCGGTGTCGCCGAGGCTGACGGCCGCCGGAAAGCCCGCAGCCCCACGGGCTGTGGGGCCACGCGAGCGGCTGCCAAAGAGCTTTCCAAGGAGGCACGGCTTTCCCTCCTGGCTCTTCGGGCGTGGGGCTGTCGCCAGAGCCGCGGCCCTACCAGAAAATGCTTCGCAGGCTGGTGCGGGGGCGCCACGTGGTCACCGGTGTTGCCGAGGCTGACGGCCGCTGGAAAGCCTGCAGCCCCACTTGCTGTGGGGCCACGCGAACGGCTGCCAAAGAGCTTTCCAACGAGGCACGGCTTTCCCTCCTGGCTCTTCGGGCGTGGGAGCTGTTGCCAGAGCCGCGGCCCTACCAGAAAATGCTTCGCAGGCTGGTGCGGGGGCGCCACGTGGGCACCGGTGTCGCCGAGGCTGACGGCCGCCGGAAAGCAAGCAGCCCCACGGGCTGTGGGGCCACGCGAGCGGCTGCCAAAGAGCTTTCCAACGAGGCACGGCTTTCCCTCCTGGCTCTTCGGGCGTGGGAGTTGTTGCCAGAGCCGCGGCCCTACCGGAAAATGGTTTGCAGGCTGGCGCGGCGGCGACACGTGGGCGCAGGTGGCGCCGAGGCTGACGGCCGCCGGAAAGCCCGCAGCCCCACGGGCTGTGAGGCCACGCGAGCGGCTGCCAAAGAGCTTTCCAAGGAGGCACGGCTTTCCCTCCTGGCTCTTCAGGCGTGGGAGCTGTCGCCAGAGCCACGGCCCTACCGGAAAATGCTTCGCAGGCTGGCGTGGCGGCGCCACGTGGGCGCCGGTGTCACCGAGGCTGACGGCCGCCGGAAAGCCCGCAGCCCCACGGGCTGTGGGGCCACGCGAGCGGCTGCCAAAGAGCTTTCCAACGAGGCACGGCTTTCCCTCCTGGCTCTTCGGGCGTGGGAGCTGTCGCCAGAGCCACGGCCCTACCGGAAAATGCTTCGCAGGCTGGTGCGGTGGCGCCACGTGGTCACCGGTGTTGCCGAGGCTGACGGCCGCTGGAAAGCCCGCAGCCCCACTCGCTGTGGGGCCACGCGAACGGCTGCCAAAGAGCTTTCCAACGAGGCACGGCTTTCCCTCCTGGCTCTTCGGGCGTGGGAGCTGTTGCCAGAGCCGCGGCCCTACCAGAAAATGCTTCGCAGGCTGGTGCGGGGGCACCACGTGGGCACCGGTGTCGCCGAGGCTGACGGCCGCCGGAAAGCCCGCAGCCCCACGGGCTGTGGGGCCACGCGAGCGGCTGCCAAAGAGCTTTCCAACGAGGCACGGCTTTCCCTCCTGGCTCCTCGGGCGTGGGAGCTGTTGCCAGAGCCGCGGCCCTACCGGAAAATGGTTTGCAGGCTGGCGCGGCGGCGACACTTGGGCGCAGGTGGCGCCGAGGCTGACGGCCGCCGGAAAGCCCGCAGCCCCACGGGCTGTGAGGCCACGCGAGCGGCTGCCAAAGAGCTTTCCATGGAGGCACGGCTTTCCCTCCTGGCTCTTCGGGCGTGGGAGCTGTCGCCAGAGCCGCGGCCCTACCGGAAAATGCTTCGCAGGCTGGCGTAGCGGCGCCACGTGGGCGCCGGTGGCACCGAGGCTGACGGCCGCCGGAAAGCCCGCAGCCCCACGGGCTTTGGGGCCACGCGAGCGGCTGCCAAAGATTTTTCCAACGAGGCACGGCTTTCCCTCCTGGCTCTTCGGGCGTGGGAGCTGTCGCCAGAGCCACGGCCCTACCGGAAAATGCTTCGCAGGCTGGCGCGGGGGCGCCACGTGGTCGCAGGTGTCGCCGAGGCTGACGGCCGCTGGAAAGCCTGCAGCCCCACTTGCTGTGGGGCCACACGAACGGCTGCCAAAGAGCTTTCCAAGGAGGCACGGCTTTCCCTCCTGGCTCTTCGGGCGTGGGAGCTGTCGCCAGAGCCGCGGCCCTACCAGAAAATGCTTTGCAGGCTGGCGTGCCCGCGCAACGTGAGCGCCGGTGTCGCCGAGGCTGACGGCCGCTGGAAAGCCCGCAGCCCCACGGGCTGTGGGGCCATGCGAGCGGCTGCCAAAGAGCTTTCCAAGGAGGCACGGCTTTCCCTCCTGGCTCTTCGGGCGTGGGAGCTGTCGCCAGAGCCGCGGCCCTACCGGAAAACGCTTCGCAGGCTGGCGCGGCGGCGACACGTTGTCGCAGGTGTCGCCGAGGCTGACGGCCGCCGGAAAGCCCACAGCCCCACGGTCTGTGGGGCCACGCGAGCGGCTGCCAAAGAGCTTTCCAACGAGGCACGTCTTTCCCTCCTGGCTCTTTGGGCGTGGGAGCTCTTTCCAGAACCGTGGCCCTACCGGAAAATGCTTCGCAGGCTGGCGCGGCGGCGCCACGTGGGCACCGGTGTCGCCGAGGCTGTCGGCTGCCGGAAAGCCCGCAGCCCCACGGGCTGTGGGGCCACGCGAGCGGCTGCCAAAGAGCTTTCCAAGGAGGCACGGCTTTCCCTCCTGGTTCTTTGGGCGTGGGAGCTGTCGCCAGAGCTGCGGCCCTACCGGAAAATGCTTCGCAGGCTGGCGCAACGGCGTCACGTTGTCGCAGGTGTCGCCGAGGCTGACGGCCGCTGGAAAGCCCGCAGCCCCACGCGCTGTGGGGCCACGCGAGCGGCTGCCAAAGAGCTTTCCAAGGAGGCACGGCTTTCCCTCCTGGCTCTTCGGGCATGGGAGCTGTCGCCAGAGCCGCGGCCCTACCGGAAAATGCTTCGCAGGCTGGCGCGGCGGTGAATCGTGGGTGCCGGTGTCGCCGAGGCTGTCGGCCGCCGGAAAGCCCGCAGCCCCACGGGCTGTGGGGCCACGCGAGCGGCTGCCAAAGAGCTTTCCAACGAGGCACGGCTTTCCCTCCTGGCTCTTCGGGCGTGGGAGCTGTCGCCAGAGCCGCGGCCCTACCAGAAAATGCTTCGCAGGCTGGTGCGGGGGGGCCACGTGGTCACCGGTGTTGCCGAGGCTGACGGCCGCTGGAAAGCCTGCAGCCCCACGGGCTGTGGGGCCACGCGAACGGCTGCCAAAGAGCTTTCCAACGAGGCACGGCTTTCCCTCCTGGCTCTTCGGGCGTGGGAGCTGTTGCCAGAGCCGCGGCCCTACCAGAAAATGCTTCGCAGGCTGGTGCGGGGGCGCCACGTGGGCACCGGTGTCGCCGAGGCTGACGGCCGCCGGAAAGCCCGCAGCCCCACGGGCTGTGGGGCCACGCGAGCGGCTGCCAAAGAGCTTTCCAACGAGGCACGGCTTTCCCTCCTGGCTCTTCGGGCGTGGGAGTTGTTGCCAGAGCCGCGGCCCTACCGGAAAATGGTTTGCAGGCTGGCGCGGCGGCGACACGTGGGCGCAGGTGGCGCCGAGGCTGACGGCCGCCGGAAAGCCCGCAGCCCCACGGGCTGTGAGGCCACGCGAGCGGCTGCCAAAGAGCTTTCCAAGGAGGCACGGCTTTCCCTCCTGGTTCTTCGGGCGTGGGAGCTGTCGCCAGAGCTGCGGCCCTACCGGAAAATGCTTCGCAGGCTGGTGTGGCGGTGCCACGTGGGCGCCGGTGTTGCCGAGGCTGACGGCCGCTGGAAAGCCTGCAGCCCCACGGGCTGTGGGGCCACGCGAACGGCTGCCAAAGAGCTTTCCAACGAGGCACGGCTTTCCCTCCTGGCTCTTCGGGCGTGGGAGCTGTTGCCAGAGCCGCGGCCCTACCAGAAAATGCTTCGCAGGCTGGTGCGGGGGCGCCACGTGGGCACCGGTGTCGCCGAGGCTGACGGCCGCCGGAAAGCCCGCAGCCCCACGGGCTGTGGGGCCACGCGAGCGGCTGCCAAAGAGCTTTCCAACGAGGCACGGCTTTCCCTCCTGGCTCTTCGGGCGTGGGAGTTGTTGCCAGAGCCGCGGCCCTACCGGAAAATGGTTTGCAGGCTGGCGCGGCGGCGACACGTGGGCGCAGGTGGCGCCGAGGCTGACGGCCGCCGGAAAGCCCGCAGCCCCACGGGCTGTGAGGCCACGCGAGCGGCTGCCAAAGAGCTTTCCAAGGAGGCACGGCTTTCCCTCCTGGTTCTTCGGGCGTGGGAGCTGTCGCCAGAGCTGCGGCCCTACCGGAAAATGCTTCGCAGGCTGGTGTGGCGGTGCCACGTGGGCGCCGGTGTCGCCGAGGCTGACGGCCGCCGGAAAGCCCGCAGCCCCACGGGCTGTGGGGCCACGCCAGCGGCTGCCAAAGAGCTTTCCAAGGAGGCACGGCTTTCCCTCCTGGTTCTTCGGGCGTGGGAGCTGTCGCCAGAGCTGCGGCCCTACCGGAAAATGCTTCGCAGGCTGGCCTGGCAGCGCCACGTGGGCGCCGGTGTCGCCGAGGCTGACGGCCGCCGGAAAGCCCGCAGCGCCACGGGCTGTGGGGCCACGCGAGCGGCTGCCAAAGAGCTTTCCAAGGAGGCACGGCTTTCCCTCCTGGCTCTTCGGGCGTGGGAGCTGTCGCCAGAGCCGCGGCCCTACCGGAAAATGCTTCGCAGGCTGGTGTGGCGGCGCCACGTGGGCGCCGGTGTCGCCGAGGCTGACGGCCGCTGGAAAGCCCGCAGCCCCACGGGCTGTGGGGCCACGCGAGCGGCTGCCAAAGAGCTTTCCAAGGAGGCACGGCTTTCCCTCCTGGCTCTTCGGGCGTGGGAGCTGTCGCCAGAGCCGCGGCCCTAGCGGAAAATGCTTCGCAGGCTGGCGCGGCGGTGAATCGTGGGTGCCGGTGTCGCCGAGGCTGTCGGCCGCCGGAAAGCCCGCAGCCCCACGGGCTGTGGGGCCACGCGAGCGGCTGCCAAAGAGCTTTCCAAGGAGGCACGGCTTTCCCTCCTGGCTCTTCGGGCGTGGGAGCTGTCGCCAGAGCCGCGGCCCTACCAGAAAATGCTTCGCAGGCTGGTGCGGGGGCGCCACGTGGTCACCGGTGTTGCCGAGGCTGACGGCCGCTGGAAAGCCCGCAGCCCCACTCGCTGTGGGGCCACGCGAACGGCTGCCAAAGAGCTTTCCAACGAGGCACGGCTTTCCCTCCTGGCTCTTCGGGCGTGGGAGCTGTTGCCAGAGCCGCGGCCCTACCAGAAAATGCTTCGCAGGCTGGTGCGGGGGCGCCACGTGGGCACCGGTGTCGCCGAGGCTGACGGCCGCCGGAAAGCCCGCAGCCCCACGGGCTGTGGGGCCACGCGAGCGGCTGCCAAAGAGCTTTCCAACGAGGCACGGCTTTCCCTCCTGGCTCCTCGGGCATGGGAGCTGTTGCCAGAGCCGCGGCCCTACCGGAAAATGGTTTGCAGGCTGGCGCGGCGGCGACACGTGCGCGCAGGTGGCGCCGAGGCTGACGGCCGCCGGAAAGCCCGCAGCCCCACGGGCTGTGGGGCCACGCGAGCGGCTGCCAAAGAGCTTTCCAAGGAGGCACGGCTTTCCCTCCTGGCTCTTCGGGCGTGGGAGCTGTCGCCAGAGCCGCGGCCCTACCGGAAAATGCTTCGCAGGCTGGCGTGGCGGCGCCACGTGGGCGCCGGTGGCACCGAGGCTGACGGCCGCCGGAAAGCCCGCAGCCCCACGGGCTTTGGGGCCACGCGAGCGGCTGCCAAAGATTTTTCCAACGAGGCACGGCTTTCCCTCCTGGCTCTTCAGGCGTGGGAGCTGTCGCCAGAGCCACGGCCCTACCGGAAAATGCTTCGCAGGCTGGCGCGGGGGCGCCACGTGGTCGCAGGTGTCGCCGAGGCTGACGGCCGCCGGAAAGCCTGCAGCCCCACTTGCTGTGGGGCCACACGAACGGCTGCCAAAGAGCTTTCCAAGGAGGCACGGCTTTCCCTCCTGGCTCTTCGGGCGTGGGAGCTGTCGCCAGAGCCGCGGCCCTACCAGAAAATGCTTCGCAGGCTGGCGTGGCCGCGCAACGTGGGCGCCGGTGTCGCCGAGGCTGACGGCCGCTGGAAAGCCCGCAGCCCCACGGGCTGTGGGGCCATGCGAGCGGCTGCCAAAGAGCTTTCCAACGAGGCACGGCTTTCCCTCCTGGCTCTTCGGGCGTGGGAGCTGTCGCCAGAGCCGCGGCCCTACCGGAAAACGCTTCGCAGGCTGGCGCGGCGGCGACACGTTGTCGCAGGTGTCGCCGAGGCTGACGGCCACCGGAAAGCCCACAGCCCCACGGTCTGTGGGGCCACGCGAGCGGCTGCCAAAGAGCTTTCCAAGGAGGCACGGCTTTCCCTCCTGGCTCTTCGGGCGTGGGAGCTGTCGCCAGAGCCGCGGCCCTACCGGAAAATGCTTCGCAGGCTGGTGCGGGGGCGCCACATGGTCACTGGTGTCGCCGAGGCTGACGGCCGCTGGAAAGCCTGCAGCCCCACTTGCTGTGGGGCCACACGAACGGCTGCCAAAGAGCTTTCCAACGAGGCACGGCTTTCCCTCTTGGCTCTCCGGGCGTGGGAGCTGTCGCCAGAGGCGCGGCCCTACCAGAAAATGCTTCGTAGTCTGGCGTGGCGGCGCCAAGTGGGCACCGGTGTCGCCGAGGCTGATGGCCGCCGGAAAGCCCGCAGCCCCACGGGCTGTGGGGCCACGCGAGCGGCTGCCAAAGAGCTTTCCAACGAGGCACGGCTTTCCCTCCTGGGTCTTCGGGCGTGGGAGCTGTCGCCAGAGCCGCGGCCCTACCGGAAAATGCTTCGCAGGCTGGCGTGGCGGCGCCACGTGGGCACCGGTGTCGCCGAGGCTGACGGCCGCCGGAAAGTCCGCAGACCCACTTGCTGTGGGGCCACGCGAACGGCTGCCAAAGAGCTTTCCAAGGAGGCACGGCTTTCCCTCCTGGCTCTTCGGGCGTGGGAGCTGTCGCCAGAGTCGCGGCCCTACCGGAAAATGCTTCGCAGGCTGGCGTGGCGGCGCCACGTGGGCGCCGGTGGCACCGAGGCTGACGGCCGCCGGAAAGCCCGCAGCCCCACGGGCTGTGGGGCCACGCGAGCGGCTGCCAAAGAGCTTTCCAACGAGGCACGGCTTTCCCTCCTGGCTCTTCGGGCGTGGGAGCTGTCGCCAGAGCCACGGCCCTACCGGAAAATGCTTCGCAGGCTGGCGCGGGGGCGCCACGTGGTCGCAGGTGTCGCCGAGGCTGACGGCCGCCGGAAAGCCTGCAGCCCCACTTGCTGTGGGGCCACGCGAACGGCTGCCAAAGAGCTTTCCAACGAGGCACGGCTTTCCCTCCTGGCTCTTCGGGCGTGGGAGCTGTCGCCAGAGCCGCGGCCCTACCAGAAAATGCTTTGCAGGCTGGAGTGGCCGCACAACGTGGGCGCCGGTGTCGCCGAGGCTGACGGCCGCTGGAAAGCCCGCAGCCCCACGGGCTGTGGGGCCATGCGAGCGGCTGCCAAAGAGCTTTCCAACGAGGCACGGCTTTCCCTCCTGGCTCTTCGGGCGTGGGAGCTGTCGCCAGAGCCGTGGCCCTACCGGAAAATGCTTCGCAGGCTGGCGCGGCGGCGACACGTTGTCGCAGGTGTCGCCGAGGCTGACGGCCGCCGGAAAGCCCGCAGCCCCACGGGCTGTGGGGCCACGCGAGCGGCTGCCAAAGAGCTTTCCAAGGAGGCACGGCTTTCCCTCCTGGTTCTTCGGGCGTGGGAGCTGTCGCCAGAGCTGCGGCCCTACCGGAAAATGCTTTGCAGGCTGGCCTGGCAGCGCCACGTGGGCGCCGGTGTCGCCGAGGCTGACGGCCGCCGGAAAGCCCGCAGCCCCACGGGCTGTGGGGCCACGCGAGCGGCTGCCAAAGAGCTTTCCAAGGAGGCACGGCTTTCCCTCCTGGCTCTTCGGGTGTTGGAGCTGTCGCCAGAGCCGCGGCCCTACCGGAAAATGCTTCGCAGGCTGGCGTGGCGCCGCCACGTGGGCACCGGTGTCGCCGAGGCTGACGGCCGCCGGAAAGTCCGCAGACCCACTTGCTGTGGGGCCACGCGAACGGCTGCCAAAGAGCTTTCCAAGGAGGCACGGCTTTCCCTCCTGGCTCTTCGGGCGTGGGAGCTGTCGCCAGAGCCGCGGCCCTACCGGAAAATGCTTCGCAGGCTGGTGCGGGGGCGCCACATGGTCACTGGTGTCGCCGAGGCTGACGGCCGCTGGAAAGCCTGCAGCCCCACTTGCTGTGGGGCCACACGAACGGCTGCCAAAGAGCTTTCCAACGAGGCACGGCTTTCCCTCTTGGCTCTCCAGGCGTGGGAGCTGTCGCCAGAGGCGCGGCCCTACCAGAAAATGCTTCGTAGTCTGGCGTGGCGGCGCCAAGTGGGCACCGGTGTCGCCGAGGCTGATGGCCGCCGGAAAGCCCGCAGCCCCACGGGCTGTGGGGCCACGCGAGCGGCTGCCAAAGAGCTTTCCAACGAGGCACGGCTTTCCCTCCTGGGTCTTCGGGCGTGGGAGCTGTCGCCAGAGCCGCGGCCCTACCGGAAAATGCTTCGCAGGCTGGCGTGGCGGCGCCACGTGGGCACCGGTGTCGCCGAGGCTGACGGCCGCCGGAAAGTCCGCAGACCCACTTGCTGTGGGGCCACGCGAACGGCTGCCAAAGAGCTTTCCAAGGAGGCACGGCTTTCCCTCCTGGCTCTTCGGGCGTGGGAGCTGTCGCCAGAGTCGCGGCCCTACCGGAAAATGCTTCGCAGGCTGGCGTGGCGGCGCCACGTGGGCGCCGGTGGCACCGAGGCTGACGGCCGCCGGAAAGCCCGCAGCCCCACGGGCTGTGGGGCCACGCGAGCGGCTGCCAAAGAGCTTTCCAACGAGGCACGGCTTTCCCTCCTGGCTCTTCGGGCGTGGGAGCTGTCGCCAGAGCCACGGCCCTACCGGAAAATGCTTCGCAGGCTGGCGCGGGGGCGCCACGTGGTCGCAGGTGTCGCCGAGGCTGACGGCCGCCGGAAAGCCTGCAGCCCCACTTGCTGTGGGGCCACGCGAACGGCTGCCAAAGAGCTTTCCAACGAGGCACGGCTTTCCCTCCTGGCTCTTCGGGCGTGGGAGCTGTCGCCAGAGCCGCGGCCCTACCAGAAAATGCTTTGCAGGCTGGAGTGGCCGCACAACGTGGGCGCCGGTGTCGCCGAGGCTGACGGCCGCTGGAAAGCCCGCAGCCCCACGGGCTGTGGGGCCATGCGAGCGGCTGCCAAAGAGCTTTCCAACGAGGCACGGCTTTCCCTCCTGGCTCTTCGGGCGTGGGAGCTGTCGCCAGAGCCGTGGCCCTACCGGAAAATGCTTCGCAGGCTGGCGCGGCGGCGACACGTTGTCGCAGGTGTCGCCGAGGCTGACGGCCGCCGGAAAGCCCGCAGCCCCACGGGCTGTGGGGCCACGCGAGCGGCTGCCAAAGAGCTTTCCAAGGAGGCACGGCTTTCCCTCCTGGTTCTTCGGGCGTGGGAGCTGTCGCCAGAGCTGCGGCCCTACCGGAAAATGCTTTGCAGGCTGGCCTGGCAGCGCCACGTGGGCGCCGGTGTCGCCGAGGCTGACGGCCGCCGGAAAGCCCGCAGCCCCACGGGCTGTGGGGCCACGCGAGCGGCTGCCAAAGAGCTTTCCAAGGAGGCACGGCTTTCCCTCCTGGCTCTTCGGGTGTTGGAGCTGTCGCCAGAGCCGCGGCCCTACCGGAAAATGCTTCGCAGGCTGGCGTGGCGCCGCCACGTGGGCACCGGTGTCGCCGAGGCTGACGGCCGCCGGAAAGTCCGCAGACCCACTTGCTGTGGGGCCACGCGAACGGCTGCCAAAGAGCTTTCCAACGAGGCACGGCTTTCCCTCCTGGCTCTTCGGGCGTGGGAGCTGTCGCCAGAGCTGTGGCCCTACCGGAAAATGCTTCGCAGGCTGGCGTGGCCGCGCCACGTGGGCGCCGGTGTCGCCGAGGCTGACGGCCGCTGGAAAGCCCGCAGCCCCACGGGCTGTGGGGCCACGCGAGCGGCTGCGAAAGAGCTTTCCAAGGAGGCAAGGCTTTCCCTCCTGGCTCTTCGGGCGTGGGAGCTGTCGCCAGAGCCGCGGCCCTACCGGAAAATGCTTCGCAGGCTGGCGCGACGGCGCCACGTTGTCGCAGGTGTCGCCGAGGCTGACGGCCGCCGGAAAGCCCGCAGCCCCACGGGCTGTGGGGCCACGCGAACGGCTGCCAAAGAGCTTTCCAAGCAGGCACGGCTTTCCCTCCTGGCTCTTCGGGCGTGGGAGCTGTCGCCAGAGCCGCGGCCCTACCGGAAAATGCTTCGCAGGCTGGCACGGCGGCGCCACGTGGGCACCGGTGTCGCCGAGGCTGACGGCTGCCGGAAAGCCCGCAGACCCACTTGCTGTGGGGCCACGCGAGCGGCTGCCAAAGAGCTTTCCAACGAGGCACGGCTTTCCCTCCTGGCTCTTCGGGCGTGGGAGCTGTCGCCAGAGCCGCGGCCCTACTGGAAAATGCTTCGCAGGCTGGTGCGGGGGCGCCACATGGTCACTGGTGTCGCCGACGCTGACGGCCGCTGGAAAGCCTGCAGCCCCACTTGCTGTGGGGCCACACGAACGACTGCCAAAGAGCTTTCCAACGAGGCACGGCTTTCCCTCTTGGCTCTCCGGGCGTGGGAGCTGTCGCCAGAGGCGCGGCCCTACCAGAAAATGCTTCGTAGTCTGGCGTGGCGGCGCCAAGTGGGCACCGGTGTCGCCGAGGCTGATGGCCGCCGGAAAGCCCGCAGCCCCACGGGCTGTGGGGCCACGCGAGCGGCTGCCAAAGAGCTTTCCAACGAGGCACGGCTTTCCCTCCTGGGTCTTCGGGCGTGGGAGCTGTCGCCAGAGCTGCGGCCCTACCGGAAAATGCTTCGCAGGCTGCGTGGCGGCGCCACGTGGGCACCGGTGTCGCCGAGGCTGACGGCCGCCGGAAAGTCCGCAGACCCACTTGCTGTGGGGCCACGCGAACGGCTGCCAAAGAGCTTTCCAAGGAGGCACGGCTTTCCCTCCTGGCTCTTCGGGCGTGGGAGCTGTCGCCAGAGTCGCGGCCCTACCGGAAAATGCTTCGCAGGCTGGCGTGGCGGCGCCACGTGGGCGCCGGTGGCACCGAGGCTGACGGCCGCCGGAAAGCCCGCAGCCCCACGGGCTGTGGGGCCACGCGAGCGGCTGCCAAAGATTTTTCCAACGAGGCACGGCTTTCCCTCCTGGCTCTTCGGGCGTGGGAGCTGTCGCCAGAGCCACGGCCCTACCGGGAAAATGCTTCGCAGGCTGGCGCGGGGGCGCCACGTGGTCGCAGGTGTCGCCGAGGCTGACGGCCGCCGGAAAGCCTGCAGCCCCACGGGCTGTGGGGCCACACGAACGGCTGCCAAAGAGCTTTCCAACGAGGCACGGCTTTCCCTCCTGGCTCTTCGGGCGTGGGAGCTGTCGCCAGAGCCGCGGCCCTACCGGAAAATGCTTTGCAGGCTGGCGTGGCCGCGCAACGTGGGCGCCGGTGTCGCCGAGGCTGACGGCCGCTGGAAAGCCCGCAGCCCCACGGGCTGTGGGGCCATGCGAGCGGCTGCCAAAGAGCTTTCCAACGAGGCACGGCTTTCCCTCCTGGCTCTTCGGGCGTGGGAGCTGTCGCCAGAGCCGTGGCCCTACCGGAAAATGCTTCGCAGGCTGGCGCGGCGGCGCCACGTGGTCGCAGGTGTCACCGAGGCTGACGGCCGCCGGAAAGCCCGCAGCCCCACGGGCTGTGGGGCCACGCGAGCGGCTGCCAAAGAGCTTTCCAACGAGGCACGTCTTTCCCTCCTGGCTCTTTGGGCGTGGGAGCTGTTTCCAGAACCGTGGCCCTACCGGAAAATGCTTCGCAGGCTGGCGCGGCGGCGCCACGTGGGCACCGGTGTCGCCGAGGCTGTCGGCTGCCGGAAAGCCCGCAGCCCCACGGGCTGTGGGGCCACGCGAGCGGCTGCCAAAGAGCTTTCCAAGGAGGCACGGCTTTCCCTCCTGGTTCTTCGGGCGTGGGAGCTGTCGCCAGAGCTGCGGCCCTACCGGAAAATGCTTTGCAGGATGGCCTGGCAGCGCCACGTGGGCGCCGGTGTCACCGAGGCTGACGGCCGCCGGAAAGCCCGCAGCCCCACGGGCTGTGGGGCCACGCGAGCGGCTGCCAAAGAGCTTTCCAAGGAGGCACGGCTTTCCCTCCTGGCTCTTCGGGTGTTGGAGCTGTCGCCAGAGCCGCGGCCCTACCGGAAAATGCTTCGCAGGCTGGCGTGGCGGCGCCACGTGGGCACCGGTGTCGCCGAGGATGACGGCCGCCGGAAAGTCCGCAGACCCACTTGCTGTGGGGCCACGCGAACGGCTGCCAAAGAGCTTTCCAACGAGGCACGGCTTTCCCTCCTGGCTCTTCGGGCGTGGGAGCTGTCGCCAGAGCTGTGGCCCTACCGGAAAATGCTTCGCAGGCTGGCGTGGCCGCGCCACGTGGGCGCCGGTGTCGCCGAGGCTGACGGCCGCTGGAAAGCCCGCAGCCCCACGGGCTGTGGGGCCACGCGAGCGGCTGCGAAAGAGCTTTCCAAGGAGGCACGGCTTTCCCTCCTGGCTCTTCGGGCGTGGGAGCTGTCGCCAGAGCCGCGGCCCTACCGGAAAAATGCTTCGTATGCTGGCGTGGCGGCGCCAAGTGGGCACCGGTGTCGCCGAGGCTGTCGGCCGCCGGAAAGCCCGCAGCCCCACGGGCTGTGGGGCCACGCGAGCGGCTGCCAAAGAGCTTTCCAAGGAGGCACGGCTTTCCCTCCTGGCTCTTCGGGCGTGGGAGCTGTCGCCAGAGCCGCGGCCCTACCGGAAAATGCTTCGCAGGCTGGCACGGCGGCGCCACGTGGGCACCTGTGTCGCCGAGGCTGACGGCCGCCGGAAAGCCCGCAGACCCACTTGCTGTGGGGCCACGCGAGCGGCTGCCAAAGAAGCTTTCCAACGAGGCACGGCTTTCCCTCCTGGCTCTTCGGGCGTGGGAGCTGTCGCCAGAGCCGCGGCCCTACCGGAAAATGCTTCGCAGGCTGGTGCGGGGGCGCCACATGGTCACTGGTGTCGCCGAGGCTGACGGCCGCTGGAAAGCCTGCAGCCCCACTTGCTGTGGGGCCACACGAACGGCTGCCAAACTTTCCAACGAGGCACGGCTTTCCCTCCTGGCTCTCCGGGCGTGGGAGCTGTCGCCAGAGGCGCGGCCCTACCAGAAAATGCTTCGTAGTCTGGCGTGGCGGCGCCAAGTGGGCACCGGTGTCGCCGAGGCTGATGGCCGCCGGAAAGCCCGCAGCCCCACGGGCTGTGGGGCCACGCGAGCGGCTGCCAAAGAGCTTTCCACTGAGGCACGGCTTTCCCTCCTGGGTCTTCGGGCGTGGGAGCTGTCGCCAGAGCCGTGGCCCTACCGGAAAATGCTTCGCAGGCTGGCGCGGGCGGCGACACGTTGTCGCAGGTGTCGCCGAGGCTGACGGCCGCCGGAAAGCCCGCAGCCCCACGGGCTGTGGGGCCACGCGAGCGGCTGCCAAAGAGCTTTCCAAGGAGGCACGTCTTTCCCTCCTGGCTCTTTGGGCGTGGGAGCTGTTTCCAGAACCGTGGCCCTACCGGAAAATGCTTCGCAGGCTGGCGCGGCGGCGCCACGTGGGCACCGGTGTCGCCGAGGCTGTCGGCTGCCGGAAAGCCCGCAGCCCCACGGGCTGTGGGGCCACGCGAGCGGCTGCCAAAGAGCTTTCCAAGGAGGCACGGCTTTCCCTCCTGGCTCTTCGGGCGTGGGAGCTGTCGCCAGAGCTGCGGCCCTACCGGAAAATGCTTTGCAGGCTGGCCTGGCAGCGCCACGTGGGCGCCGGTGTCGCCGAGGCTGACGGCCGCCGGAAAGCCCGCAGCCCCACGGGCTGTGGGGCCACGCGAGCGGCTGCCAAAGAGCTTTCCAAGGAGGCACGGCTTTCCCTCCTGGCTCTTCGGGTGTTGGAGCTGTCGCCAGAGCCGCGGGCCCTACCGGAAAATGCTTCGCAGGCTGGCGTGGCGGCGCCACGTGGGCACCGGTGTCGCCGAGGCTGACGGCCGCCGGAAAGTCCGCAGACCCACTTGCTGTGGGGCCACGCGAACGGCTGCCAAAGAGCTTTCCAAGGAGGCACGGCTTTCCCTCCTGGCTCTTCGGGCGTGGGAGCTGTCGCCAGAGCTGCGGCCCTACCGGAAAATGCTTCGCAGGCTGGCGTGGCCGCGCCACGTGGGCGCCGGTGTCGCCGAGGCTGACGGCCGCTGGAAAGCCCGCAGCCCCACGGGCTGTGGGGCCACGCGAGCGGCTGCGAAAGAGCTTTCCAAGGAGGCAAGGCTTTCCCTCCTGGCTCTTCGGGCGTGGGAGCTGTCGCCAGAGCCGCGGCCCTACCGGAAAATGCTTCGCAGGCTGGCGCGACGGCGCCACGTTGTCACAGGTGTCGCCGAGGCTGACGGCCGCCGGAAAGCCCGCAGCCCCACGGGCTGTGGGGCCACGCGAACGGCTGCCAAAGAGCTTTCCAAGCAGGCACGGCTTTCCCTCCTGGCTCTTCGGGCGTGCGAGCTGTCGCCAGAGCCGCGGCCCTACCGGAAAATGCTTCGCAGGCTGGCACGGCGGCGCCACGTGGGCACCGGTGTCGCCGAGGCTGACGGCCGCCGGAAAGCCCGCAGACCCACTTGCTGTGGGGCCCACGCGAGCGGCTGCCAAAGAGCTTTCCAAGGAGGCACGGCTTTCCCTCCTGGCTCTTCGGGCGTGGGAGCTGTCGCCAGAGCCCTACCGGAAAATGCTTCGCAGGCTGGTGCGGGGGGCGCCACATGGTCACTGGTGTCGCCGAGGCTGACGGCCGCTGGAAAGCCTGCAGCCCCACTTGCTGTGGGGCCACACGAACGGCTGCCAAAGAGCTTTCCAACGAGGCACGGCTTTCCCTCTTGGCTCTCCGGGCGTGGGAGCTGTCGCCAGAGGCGCGGCCCTACCAGAAAATGCTTCGTAGTCTGGCGTGGCCGGCGCCAAGTGGGCACCGGTGTCGCCGAGGCTGATGGCCGCCGGAAAGCCCGCAGCCCCACGGGCTGTGGGGCCACGCGAGCGGCTGCCAAAGAGCTTTCCAACGAGGCACGGCTTTCCCTCCTGGCTCTTCGGGCGTGGGAGCTGTCGCCAGAGCCGCGGCCCTACCGGAAAATGCTTCGCAGGCTGGCGTGGCGGCGCCACGTGGGCACCGGTGTCGCCGAGGGCTGACGGCCGCCGGAAAGTCCGCAGAACCACTTGCTGTGGGGCCACGCGAACGGCTGCCAAAGAGCTTTCCAAGGAGGCACGGCTTTCCCTCCTGGCTCTTCAGGCGTGGGAGCTGTCGCCAGAGCCGCGGCCCTACCGGAAAATGCTTCGCAGGCTGGCGCGACGGCGCCACGTTGTCACAGGTGTTGCCGAGGCTGACGGCCGCCGGAAAGCCCGCAGCCCCATGGGCTGTGGGGGCCACGCGAACGGCTGCCAAAGAGCTTTCCAAGCAGGCACGGCTTTCCCTCCTGGCTCTTCGGGCGTGGGAGCTGTCGCCAGAGCCGCGGCCCTACCGGAAAATGCTTCGCAGGCTGGCACGGCGGCGCCACGTGGGCGCCGGTGTTGCCGAGGCTGACGGCCGCCGAAGAGCCCGCAGCCCCACTTGCTGTGGGGCCACGCGAACGGCTGCCAAAGAGCTTTCCAAGGAGGCACGGCTTTCCCTCCTGGCTCTTCGGGCGTGGGAGCTGTCGCCAGAGCCGCGGCCCCTACCGGAAAATGCTTTGCAGGCTGGCGCCGCGGCGACACGTGGGCGCCGGTGGCGCCGAGGCTGACGGCCGCCGAAAAGCCCGCAGCCCCACGGGCTGTGGGGCCACGTGAGCGGCTGCCAAAGAGCTTTCCAACGAGGCACGGCTTTCCCTCCTGGCTCTTCGGGCGTGGGAGCTGTCGCCAGAGCCGCGGCCCTACCGGAAAATGCTTCGCAGGCTGGCGCCGCGGCAACACGTGGGCGCCGGTGGCGCCGAGGCTGACGGCCGCCGGAAAGCCCGCAGCCCCACTTGCTGTGGGGCCACGCGAGCGGCTGCCAAAGAGCTTTCCACTGAGGCACGGCTTTCCCTCCTGGCTCTTCGGGCGTGGGAGCTGTCGCCAGAGCTGCGGCCCTACCGGAAAATGCTTCGCAGGCTGGCGCGACGGCGCCACGTCGGCGCCGGTGGCGCCGAGGCTGTCGGCCGCCGGAAAGCCCGCAGCCCCACGGGCTGTGGGGCCACGCGAGGTGCTGCCAAAGAGCTTTCCAAGGAGGCACGGCTTTCCCTCCTGGCTCTTCGGGCGTGGGAGCTGTCGCCAAGAGCCGCGGCACCTACCGGAAAATGCTTCGCAGCCTGGCTCGGCGGCGCCACGTGGGCGCCGGTGTCGCCGAGGCTGACGGCCGCCGGAAAGCCCGCAGCCCCACGGGCTGTGGGAACACGCGAGCGGCTGCCAAAGAGTTTTCCAAGGAGGCACGGCTTTCCCTCCTGGCTCTTCCGGCGCGGGAGCTGTCGCCAGAGCCGCAGCCCTACCGGAAAATGCTTCGCAGGCTGGCGCGACGGCGCCACGTGGGCGCCGGTGTCGCCGAGGCTGACGGCCGCCGGAAAGCCCGCAGCCCCACGGGCTGTGGGGCCACGCGAGCGGCTGCCAAAGATTTTTCCAACGAGGCACGGCTTTCCCTCCTGGCTCTTCGGGCGTGGGAGCTGTCGCCAGAGCCACGGCCCTACCGGAAAATGCTTCGCAGGGCTGGCTCGGCGGCGCCACGTGGTCGCAGGTGTCGCCGAGGCTGACGGCCGCCGGAAAGCCCGCAGCCCCACTTGCTGTGGGGCCACACGAACGGCTGCCAAAGAGCTTTCCAACGAGGCACGGCTTTCCCTCCTGGCTCTTCGGGCGTGGGAGCTGTCGCCAGAGCCGCGGCCCCTACCAGAAAATGCTTTGCAGGCTGGCGTGGCCGCGCAACGTGGGCGCCGGTGTCGCCGAGGCTGACGGCCGCTGGAAAGCCCGCAGCCCCCACGGGCTGTGGGGCCATGCGAGCGGCTGCCAAAGAGCTTTCCAACGAGGCACGGCTTTCCCTCCTGGCTCTTCGGGGCGTGGGAGATGTCGCCAGAACCGTGGCCCTACCGGAAAATGCTTCGCAGGCTGGCGCGGCGGCGACACGTTGTCGCAGGTGTCGCCGAGGCTGACGGCCGCCGGAAAGCCCGCAGCCCCACGGGCTGTGGGGCCACACGAGCGGCTGCCAAAGAGCTTTCCAACGAGGCACGTCTTTCCCTCCTGGCTCTTTGGGCGTGGGAGCTGCTTCCAGAACCGTGGCCCTACCGGAAAATGCTTCGCAGGCTGGCGCGGCGGCGCCACGTGGGCACCGGTGTCGCCGAGGCTGTAGGCTGCCGGAAAGCCCGCAGCCCCACGGGCTGTGGGGCCACGCGAGCGGCTGCCAAAGAGCTTTCCAAGGAGGCACGGCTTTCCCTCCTGGTTCTTCGGGCGTGGGAGCTGTCGCCAGAGCTGCGGCCCTACCGGAAAATGCTTTGCAGGCTGGCCTGGCAGCGCCACGTGGGCGCCGGTGTCGCCGAGGCTGACGGCCGCCGGAAAGCCCGCAGCCCCACGGGCTGTGGGGCCACGCGAGCGGCTGCCAAAGAGCTTTCCAAGGAGGCACGGCTTTCCCTCCTGGCTCTTCGGGTGTTGGAGCTGTCGCCAGAGCCGCGGCCCTACCGGAAAATGCTTCGCAGGCTGGCGTGGCGGCGCCACGTGGGCACCGGTGTCGCCGAGGCTGACGGCCGCCGGAAAGTCCGCAGCCCCACGGGCTGTGGGGCCACGCGAACGGCTGCCAAAGAGCTTTCCAACGAGGCACGGCTTTCCCTCCTGGCTCTTCGGGCGTGGGAGCTGTCGCCAGAGCCGCGGCCCTACCGGAAAATGCTTTGCAGGCTGGCCTGGCAGCGCCACGTGGGCGCCGGTGTCGCCGAGGCTGACGGCCGCCGGAAAGCCCGCAGCCCCCACGGGCTGTGGGGCCACGCGAGCGGCTGCGAAAGAGCTTTCCAAGGAGGCACGGCTTTCCCTCCTGGCTCTTCAGGCGTGGGAGCTGTCGCCAGAGCCGCGGCCCTACCGGAAAATGCTTTGCAGGCTGGCGCCGCGGCGACACGTGCGCGCCGGTGGCGCCGAGGCTGACGGCCACCGAAAAGCCCGCAGCCCCACGGGCTGTGGGGGCCACGCGAGCGGCTGCCAAAGAGCTTTCCAAGGAGGCACGGCTTTCCCTCCTGGCTCTTCGGGCGTGGGAGCTGTCGCCAGAGCCGCGGCCCTACCGGAAAATGCTTTGCAGGCTGGCGCCGCGGCGACACGTGGGCGCCGGTGGCGCCGAGGCTGACGGCCGCCGAAAAGCCCGCAGCCCCACGGGCTGTGGGGCCACGCGAACGGCTGCCAAAGAGCTTTCCAAGGAGGCACGGCTTTCCCTCCTGGCTCTTCAGGCGTGGGAGCTGTCGCCAGAGCCGCGGCCCTACCGGAAAATGCTTCGCAGGCTGGCGCGACGGCGCCACGTTGTCACAGGTGTTGCCGAGGCTGACGGCCGCCGGAAAGCCCGCAGCCCCATGGGCTGTGGGGCCACGCGAACGGCTGCCAAAGAGCTTTCCAAGCAGGCACGGCTTTCCCTCCTGGCTCTTCGGGCGTGGGAGCTGTCGCCAGAGCCGCGGCCCTACCGGAAAATGCTTCGCAGGCTGGCACGGCGGCGCCACGTGGGCGCCGGTGTTGCCGAGGCTGACGGCCGCCGAAGAGCCCGCAGCCCCACTTGCTGTGGGGCCACGCGAACGGCTGCCAAAGAGCTTTCCAAGGAGGCACGGCTTTCCCTCCTGGCTCTTCGGGCGTGGGAGCTGTCGCCAGAGCCGCGGCCCTACCGGAAAATGCTTTGCAGGCTGGCGCCGCGGCGACACGTGGGCGCCGGTGGCGCCGAGGCTGACGGCCGCCGAAAAGCCCGCAGCCCCACGGGCTGTGGGGCCACGTGAGCGGCTGCCAAAGAGCTTTCCAACGAGGCACGGCTTTCCCTCCTGGCTCTTCGGGCGTGGGAGCTGTCGCCAGAGCCGCGGCCCTACCGGAAAATGCTTCGCAGGCTGGCGCCGCGGCAACACGTGGGCGCCGGTGTCGCCGAGGCTGACGGCCGCCGGAAAGCCCGCAGCCCCACTTGCTGTGGGGCCACGCGAGCGGCTGCCAAAGAGCTTTCCACTGAGGCACGGCTTTCCCTCCTGGCTCTTCGGGCGTGGGAGCTGTCGCCAGAGCTGCGGCCCTACCGGAAAATGCTTCGCAGGCTGGCGCGACGGCGCCACGTCGGCGCCGGTGGCGCCGAGGCTGTCGGCCGCCGGAAAGCCCGCAGCCCCACGGGCTGTGGGGCCACGCGAGGTGCTGCCAAAGTGTTTTCCAAGGAGGCACAGCTTTCCCTCCTGGCTCTTCGGGCGTGGGAGCTGTCGCCAGAGCCGCGGCCCTACCGGAAAATGCTTCGCAGCCTGGCTCGGCGGCGCCACGTGGGCGCCGGTGTCGCCGAGGCTGACGGCCGCCGGAAAGCCCGCAGCCCCACGGGCTGTGGGAACACGCGAGCGGCTGCCAAAGTGTTTTCCAAGGAGGCACGGCTTTCCCTCCTGGCTCTTCCGGCGCGGGAGCTGTCGCCAGAGCCGCAGCCCTACCGGAAAATGCTTCGCAGGCTGGCGCGACGGCGCCACGTGGGCGCCGGTGTCGCCGAGGCTGACGGCCGCCGGAAAGCCCGCAGCCCCACGGGCTGTGGGGCCACGCGAGCGGCTGCCAAAGATTTTTCCAACGAGGCACGGCTTTCCCTCCTGGCTCTTCGGGCGTGGGAGCTGTCGCCAGAGCCACGGCCCTACCGGAAAATGCTTCGCAGGCTGGCGCGGGGGCGCCACGTGGTCGCAGGTGTCGCCGAGGCTGACGGCCGCCGGAAAGCCTGCAGCCCCACTTGCTGTGGGGCCACACGAACGGCTGCCAAAGAGCTTTCCAACGAGGCACGGCTTTCCCTCCTGGCTCTTCGGGCGTGGGAGCTGTCGCCAGAGCCGCGGCCCTACCAGAAAATGCTTTGCAGGCTGGCGTGGCCGCGCAACGTGGGCGCCGGTGTCGCCGAGGCTGACGGCCGCTGGAAAGCCCGCAGCCCCACGGGCTGTGGGGCCATGCGAGCGGCTGCCAAAGAGCTTTCCAACGAGGCACGGCTTTCCCTCCTGGCTCTTCGGGCGTGGGAGCTGTCGCCAGAACCGTGGCCCTACCGGAAAATGCTTCGCAGGCTGGCGCGGCGGCGACACGTTGTCGCAGGTGTCGCCGAGGCTGACGGCCGCCGGAAAGCCCGCAGCCCCACGGGCTGTGGGGCCACACGAGCGGCTGCCAAAGAGCTTTCCAACGAGGCACGTCTTTCCCTCCTGGCTCTTTGGGCGTGGGAGCTGTTTCCAGAACCGTGGCCCTACCGGAAAATGCTTCGCAGGCTGGCCTGGCAGCGCCACGTGGGCGCCGGTGTCGCCGAGGCTGACGGCCGCCGGAAAGCCCGCAGCCCCACGGGCTGTGGGGCCACGCGAGCGGCTGCCAAAGAGCTTTCCAAGGAGGCACGGCTTTCCCTCCTGGCTCTTCGGGTGTTGGAGCTGTCGCCAGAGCCGCGGCCCTACCGGAAAATGCTTCGCAGGCTGGCGTGGCGGCGCCACGTGGGCACCGGTGTCGCCGAGGCTGACGGCCGCCGGAAAGTCCGCAGACCCACTTGCTGTGGGGCCACGCGAACGGCTGCCAAAGAGCTTTCCAACGAGGCACGGCTTTCCCTCCTGGCTCTTCGGGCGTGGGAGCTGTCGCCAGAGCTGCGGCCCTACCGGAAAATGCTTCGCAGGCTGGCGTGGCCGCACCACGTGGGCGCCGGTGTCGCCGAGGCTGACGGCCGCTGGAAAGCCCGCAGCCCCACGGGCTGTGGGGCCACGCGAACGGCTGCCAAAGAGCTTTCCAACGAGGCACGGCTTTCCCTCTTGGCTCTCCGGGCGTGGGAGCTGTCGCCAGAGGCGCGGCCCTACCAGAAAATGCTTCGTAGTCTGGCGTGGCGGCGCCAAGTGGGCACCGGTGTCGCCGAGGCTGATGGCCGCCGGAAAGCCCGCAGCCCCACTTGCTGTGGGGCCACGCGAGCGGCTGCCAAAGAGCTTTCCAAGGAGGCACGGCTTTCCCTCCTGGGTCTTCGGGCGTGGGAGCTGTCGCCAGAGCCGCGGCCCTACCGGAAAATGCTTTGCAGTCTGGCGTGGCGGCGCCACGTGGGCACCGGTGTCGCCGAGGCTGACGGCCGCCGGAAAGTCCGCAGACCCACTTGCTGTGGGGCCACGCGAACGGCTGCCAAAGAGCTTTCCAACGAGGCACGGCTTTCCCTCCTGGCTCTTCGGGCGTGGGAGCTGTCGCCAGAGCCGCGGCCCTACCGGAAAATGCTTTGCAGGCTGGCCTGGCAGCGCCACATGGGCGCCGGTGTCGCCGAGGCTGACGGCCGCCGGAAAGCCCGCAGCCCCACGGGCTGTGGGGCCACGCGAGCGGCTGCGAAAGAGCTTTCCAAGGAGGCACGGCTTTCCCTCCTGGCTCTTCAGGCGTGGGAGCTGTCGCCAGAGCCGCGGCCCTACCGGAAAATGCTTTGCAGGCTGGCGCCGCGGCGACACGTGCGCGCCGGTGGCGCCGAGGCTGACGGCCACCGAAAAGCCCGCAGCCCCACGGGCTGTGGGGCCACGCGAGCGGCTGCCAAAGAGCTTTCCAAGGAGGCACGGCTTTCCCTCCTGGCTCTTCGGGCGTGGGAGCTGTCGCCAGAGCCGCGGCCCTACCGGAAAATGCTTTGCAGGCTGGCGCCGCGGCGACACGTGGGCGCCGGTGGCGCCGAGGCTGACGGCCGCCGAAAAGCCCGCAGCCCCACGGGCTGTGGGGCCACATGAGCGGCTGCCAAAGAGCTTTCCAACGAGGCACGGCTTTCCCTCCTGGCTCTTCGGGCGTGGGAGCTGTCGCCAGAGCCGCGGCCCTACCGGAAAATGCTTCGCAGGCTGGCGCCGCGGCAACACGTGGGCGCCGGTGGCGCCGAGGCTGACGGCCGCCGAAAAGCCCGCAGCCCCACTTGCTGTGGGGCCACGCGAGCGGCTGCCAAAGAGCTTTCCACTGAGGCACGGCTTTCCCTCCTGGCTCTTCGGGCGTGGGAGCTGTCGCCAGAGCCGCGGCCCTACCGGAAAATGCTTCACAGGCTGGCGCGACGGAGCCACGTCGGCGCCGGTGGCGCCGAGGCTGTCGGCCGCCGGAAAGCCCGCAGCCCCACGGGCTGTGGGGCCACGCGAGGTGCTGCCAAAGAGCTTTCCAAGCAGGCACGGCTTTCCCTCCTGGCTCTTCGGGCGTGGGAGCTGTCGCCAGAGCCGCGGCCCTACCGGAAAATGCTTCGCAGCCTGGCTCGGCGGCGCCACGTGGGCGCCGGTGTCGCCGAGGCTGACGGCCGCCGGAAAACCCGCAGCCCCACGGGCAGTGGGGCCACGCGAGCGGCTGCCAAAGAGCTTTCCAAGGAGGCACGGCTTTCCCTCCTGGCTCTTCGGGCGTGGGAGCTGTCGCCAGAGCCGCGGCCCTACTGGAAAATGCTTCGCAGGCTGGTATGGCGGTGCCACGTGGGTGCCGGTGTCGCCGAGGCTGACGGCCGCCGGAAAGTCCGCAGACCCACTTGCTGTGGGGCCACGCGAACGGCTGCCAAAGAGCTTTCCAACGAGGCACGGCTTTCCCTCCTGCCTCTTCGGGCGTGGGAGCTGTCGCCAGAGCCGCGGCCCTACCGGAAAATGCTTTGCAGGCTGGCCTGGCAGCGCCACGTGGGCGCCGGTGTCGCCGAGGCTGACGGTCGCCGGAAAGCCCGCGGCCCCACGGGCTGTGGGGCCACGCGAGCGGCTGCCAAAGAGCTTTCCAACGGGGCACGGCTTTCCCTCCTGGCTCTTCGGGCGTGGGAGCTGTCGCCAGAGCTGCGGCCCTACCGGAAAATGCTTCGCAGGCTGGCGTGGCCGCGCCACGTGGGCGCCGGTGTCGCCGAGGCTGACGGCCGCCGGAAAGCCCGCAGCCCCACGGGCTGTGGGGCCACGTGAGCGTCTGCGAAAGAGCTTTCCAAGGAGGCACGGCTTTCCCTCCTGGCTCTTCGGGCGTGGGAGCTGTCGCCAGAGCCGCGGCCCTACCGGAAAATGCTTCGCAGGCTGGCGCGACGGCGCCACGTTGTCGCAGGTGTCGCCGAGGCTGACGGCCGCCGGAAAGCCCGCAGCCCCACGGGCTGTGGGGCCACGCGAACGGCTGCCAAAGAGCTTTCCAAGCAGGCACGGCTTTCCCTCCTGGCTCTTCGGGCGTGGGAGCTGTCGCCAGAGCCGCGGCCCTACCGGAAAATGCTTCGCAGGCTGGCACGGCGGCGCCACGTGGGCGCCGGTGTTGCCGAGGCTGACGGCCGCCGGAAAGCCAGCAGCCCCACGGGCTGTGGGGCCACGCGAGCGGCTGCCAAAGAGCTTTCCAACGAGGCACGGCTTTCCCTCCTGGCTCTTCGGGCGTGGGAGCTGTCGCCAGAGCCGCGGCCCTACCGGAAAATGCTTTGCAGGCTGGCGCCGCGGCGACACGTGGGCGCCGGTGGCGCCGAGGCTGACGGCCACCGAAAAGCCCGCAGCCCCACGGGCTGTGGGGCCACGCGAGCGGCTGCCAAAGAGCTTTCCAAGGAGGCACGGCTTTCCCTCCTGGCTCTTCGGGCGTGGGAGCTGTCGCCAGAGCCGCGGCCCTACCGGAAAATGCTTTGCAGGCTGGCGCCGCGGCGACACGTGGGCGCCGGTGGCGCCGAGGCTGACGGCCGCCGAAAAGCCCGCAGCCCCACGGGCTGTGGGGCCACGCGAGCGGCTGCGAAAGAGCTTTCCAAGGAGGCACGGCTTTCCCTCCTGGCTCTTCGGGCGTGGGAGCTGTCGCCAGAGCCGCGGCCCTACCGGAAAATGCTTCGCAGGCTGGCGCGACGGCGCCACGTTGTCGCAGGTGTCGCCGAGGCTGACGGCCGCCGGAAAGCCCGCAGCCCCACGGGCTGTGGGGCCACGCGAACGGCTGCCAAAGAGCTTTCCAAGCAGGCACGGCTTTCCCTCCTGGCTCTTCGGGCGTGGGAGCTGTCGCCAGAGCCGCGGCCCTACCGGAAAATGCTTCGCAGGCTGGCACGGCGGCGCCACGTGGGCGCCGGTGTTGCCGAGGCTGACGGCCGCCGGAAAGCCAGCAGCCCCACGGGCTGTGGGGCCACGCGAGCGGCTGCCAAAGAGCTTTCCAAGGAGGCACGGCTTTCCCTCCTGGTTCTTCGGGCGTGGGAGCTGTCGCCAGAGCTGCGGCCCTACCGGAAAATGCTTTGCAGGCTGGCCTGGCAGCGCCACGTGGGCGCCGGTGTCGCCGAGGCTGACGGCCGCCGGAAAGCCCGCAGCCCCACGGGCTGTGGGGCCACGCGAGCGGCTGCCAAAGAGCTTTCCAAGGAGGCACGGCTTTCCCTCCTGGTTCTTCGGGCGTGGGAGCTGTCGCCAGAGCTGCGGCCCTACCGGAAAATGCTTTGCAGGCTGGCCTGGCAGCGCCACGTGGGCGCCGGTGTCGCCGAGGCTGACGGCCGCCGGAAAGCCCACAGCCCCACGGGCTGTGGGGCCACGCGAGCGGCTGCCAAAGAGCTTTCCAAGGAGGCACGGCTTTCCCTCCTGGCTCTTCGGGTGTTGGAGCTGTCGCCAGAGTCGCGGCCCTACCGGAAAATGCTTCGCAGGCTGGCGTGGCGGCGCCACGTGGGCACCGGTGTCGCCGAGGCTGACGGCCGCCGGAAAGTCCGCAGACCCACTTGCTGTGGGGCCACGCGAACGGCTGCCAAAGAGCTTTCCAACGAGGCACGGCTTTCCCTCCTGGCTCTTCGGGCGTGGGAGCTGTCGCCAGAGCTGCGGCCCTACCGGATAATGCTTCGCAGGCTGGCGTGGCCGCGCCACGTGGGCGTCGGTGTCGCCGAGGCTGACGGCCGCTGGAAAGCCCGCAGCCCCACGGGCTGTGGGGCCACGCGAACGGCTGCCAAAGAGCTTTCCAACGAGGCACGGCTTTCCCTCTTGGCTCTCCGGGCGTGGGAGCTGTCGCCAGAGGCGCGGCCCTACCAGAAAATGCTTCGTAGTCTGGCGTGGCGGCGCCAAGTGGGCACCGGTGTCGCCGAGGCTGATGGCCGCCGGAAAGCCCGCAGCCCCACTTGCTGTGGGGCCACGCGAGCGGCTGCCAAAGAGCTTTCCAACGAGGCACGGCTTTCCCTCCTGGGTCTTCGGGCGTGGGAGCTGTCGCCAGAGCCGCGGCCCTACCGGAAAATGCTTTGCAGTCTGGCGTGGCGGCGCCACGTGGGCACCGGTGTCGCCGAGGCTGACGGCCGCCGGAAAGTCCGCAGACCCACTTGCTGTGGGGCCACGCGAGCGGCTGCCAAAGAGCTTTCCAACGAGGCACGGCTTTCCCTCCTGGCTCTTCGGGCGTGGGAGCTGTCGCCAGAGCCGCGGCCCTACCGGAAAATGCTTTGCAGGCTGGCCTGGCAGCGCCACGTGGGCGCCGGTGTCGCCGAGGCTGACGGCCGCCGGAAAGCCCGCAGCCCCACGGGCTGTGGGGCCACGCGAGCGGCTGCCAAAGAGCTTTCCAAGGAGGCACGGCTTTCCCTCCTGGCTCTTCAGGCGTGGGAGCTGTCGCCAGAGCCGCGGCCCTACCGGAAAATGCTTTGCAGGCTGGCGCGGCGGCGACACGTGGGCGCCGGTGGCGCCGAGGCTGACGGCCACCGAAAAGCCCGCAGCCCCACGGGCTGTGGGGCCACGCGAGCGGCTGCCAAAGAGCTTTCCAAGGAGGCACGGCTTTCCCTCCTGGCTCTTCGGGCGTGGGAGCTGTCGCCAGAGCCGCGGCCCTACCGGAAAATGCTTTGCAGGCTGGCGCCGCGGCGACACGTGGGCGCCGGTGGCGCCGAGGCTGACGGCCGCCGGAAAGCCCGCAGCCCCACGGGCTGTGGGGCCACATGAGCGGCTGCCAAAGAGCTTTCCAACGAGGCACGGCTTTCCCTCCTGGCTCTTCGGGCGTGGGAGCTGTCGCCAGAGCCGCGGCCCTACCGGAAAATGCTTCGCAGGCTGGCGTGGCGGCGCCACGTGGGCGCCGGTGGCACCGAGGCTGACGGCCGCCGGAAAGCCCGCAGCCCCACGGGCTTTGGGGCCACGCGAGCGGCTGCCAAAGATTTTTCCAACGAGGCACGGCTTTCCCTCCTGGCTCTTCAGGCGTGGGAGCTGTCGCCAGAGCCACGGCCCTACCGGAAAATGCTTCGCAGGCTGGCGCGGGGGCGCCACGTGGTCGCAGGTGTCGCCGAGGCTGACGGCCGCCGGAAAGCCTGCAGCCCCACTTGCTGTGGGGCCACACGAACGGCTGCCAAAGAGCTTTCCAAGGAGGCACGGCTTTCCCTCCTGGCTCTTCGGGCGTGGGAGCTGTCGCCAGAGCCGCGGCCCTACCAGAAAATGCTTCGCAGGCTGGCGTGGCCGCGCAACGTGGGCGCCGGTGTCGCCGAGGCTGACGGCCGCTGGAAAGCCCGCAGCCCCACGGGCTGTGGGGCCATGCGAGCGGCTGCCAAAGAGCTTTCCAACGAGGCACGGCTTTCCCTCCTGGCTCTTCGGGCGTGGGAGCTGTCGCCAGAGCCGCGGCCCTACCGGAAAACGCTTCGCAGGCTGGCGCGGCGGCGACACGTTGTCGCAGGTGTCGCCGAGGCTGACGGCCGCCGGAAAGCCCACAGCCCCACGGTCTGTGGGGCCACGCGAGCGGCTGCCAAAGAGCTTTCCAAGGAGGCACGGCTTTCCCTCCTGGCTCTTCGGGCGTGGGAGCTGTCGCCAGAGCCGCGGCCCTACCGGAAAATGCTTCGCAGGCTGGTGCGGGGGCGCCACATGGTCACTGGTGTCGCCGAGGCTGACGGCCGCTGGAAAGCCTGCAGCCCCACTTGCTGTGGGGCCACACGAACGGCTGCCAAAGAGCTTTCCAACGAGGCACGGCTTTCCCTCTTGGCTCTCCGGGCGTGGGAGCTGTCGCCAGAGGCGCGGCCCTACCAGAAAATGCTTCGTAGTCTGGCGTGGCGGCGCCAAGTGGGCACCGGTGTCGCCGAGGCTGATGGCCGCCGGAAAGCCCGCAGCCCCACGGGCTGTGGGGCCACGCGAGCGGCTGCCAAAGAGCTTTCCAACGAGGCACGGCTTTCCCTCCTGGGTCTTCGGGCGTGGGAGCTGTCGCCAGAGCCGCGGCCCTACCGGAAAATGCTTCGCAGGCTGGCGTGGCGGCGCCACGTGGGCACCGGTGTCGCCGAGGCTGACGGCCGCCGGAAAGTCCGCAGACCCACTTGCTGTGGGGCCACGCGAACGGCTGCCAAAGAGCTTTCCAAGGAGGCACGGCTTTCCCTCCTGGCTCTTCGGGCGTGGGAGCTGTCGCCAGAGTCGCGGCCCTACCGGAAAATGCTTCGCAGGCTGGCGTGGCGGCGCCACGTGGGCGCCGGTGGCACCGAGGCTGACGGCCGCCGGAAAGCCCGCAGCCCCACGGGCTGTGGGGCCACGCGAGCGGCTGCCAAAGAGCTTTCCAACGAGGCACGGCTTTCCCTCCTGGCTCTTCGGGCGTGGGAGCTGTCGCCAGAGCCACGGCCCTACCGGAAAATGCTTCGCAGGCTGGCGCGGGGGCGCCACGTGGTCGCAGGTGTCGCCGAGGCTGACGGCCGCCGGAAAGCCTGCAGCCCCACTTGCTGTGGGGCCACGCGAACGGCTGCCAAAGAGCTTTCCAACGAGGCACGGCTTTCCCTCCTGGCTCTTCGGGCGTGGGAGCTGTCGCCAGAGCCGCGGCCCTACCAGAAAATGCTTTGCAGGCTGGAGTGGCCGCGCAACGTGGGCGCCGGTGTCGCCGAGGCTGACGGCCGCTGGAAAGCCCGCAGCCCCACGGGCTGTGGGGCCATGCGAGCGGCTGCCAAAGAGCTTTCCAACGAGGCACGGCTTTCCCTCCTGGCTCTTCGGGCGTGGGAGCTGTCGCCAGAGCCGTGGCCCTACCGGAAAATGCTTCGCAGGCTGGCGCGGCGGCGACACGTTGTCGCAGGTGTCGCCGAGGCTGACGGCCGCCGGAAAGCCCGCAGCCCCACGGGCTGTGGGGCCACGCGAGCGGCTGCCAAAGAGCTTTCCAAGGAGGCACGGCTTTCCCTCCTGGTTCTTCGGGCGTGGGAGCTGTCGCCAGAGCTGCGGCCCTACCGGAAAATGCTTTGCAGGCTGGCCTGGCAGCGCCACGTGGGCGCCGGTGTCGCCGAGGCTGACGGCCGCCGGAAAGCCCGCAGCCCCACGGGCTGTGGGGCCACGCGAGCGGCTGCCAAAGAGCTTTCCAAGGAGGCACGGCTTTCCCTCCTGGCTCTTCGGGTGTTGGAGCTGTCGCCAGAGCCGCGGCCCTACCGGAAAATGCTTCGCAGGCTGGCGTGGCGCCGCCACGTGGGCACCGGTGTCGCCGAGGCTGACGGCCGCCGGAAAGTCCGCAGACCCACTTGCTGTGGGGCCACGCGAACGGCTGCCAAAGAGCTTTCCAACGAGGCACGGCTTTCCCTCCTGGCTCTTCGGGCGTGGGAGCTGTCGCCAGAGCTGTGGCCCTACCGGAAAATGCTTCGCAGGCTGGCGTGGCCGCGCCACGTGGGCGCCGGTGTCGCCGAGGCTGACGGCCGCTGGAAAGCCCGCAGCCCCACGGGCTGTGGGGCCACGCGAGCGGCTGCGAAAGAGCTTTCCAAGGAGGCAAGGCTTTCCCTCCTGGCTCTTCGGGCGTGGGAGCTGTCGCCAGAGCCGCGGCCCTACCGGAAAATGCTTCGCAGGCTGGCGCGACGGCGCCACGTTGTCGCAGGTGTCGCCGAGGCTGACGGCCGCCGGAAAGCCCGCAGCCCCACGGGCTGTGGGGCCACGCGAACGGCTGCCAAAGAGCTTTCCAAGCAGGCACGGCTTTCCCTCCTGGCTCTTCGGGCGTGGGAGCTGTCGCCAGAGCCGCGGCCCTACCGGAAAATGCTTCGCAGGCTGGCACGGCGGCGCCACGTGGGCACCGGTGTCGCCGAGGCTGACGGCTGCCGGAAAGCCCGCAGACCCACTTGCTGTGGGGCCACGCGAGCGGCTGCCAAAGAGCTTTCCAACGAGGCACGGCTTTCCCTCCTGGCTCTTCGGGCGTGGGAGCTGTCGCCAGAGCCGCGGCCCTACTGGAAAATGCTTCGCAGGCTGGTGCGGGGGCGCCACATGGTCACTGGTGTCGCCGACGCTGACGGCCGCTGGAAAGCCTGCAGCCCCACTTGCTGTGGGGCCACACGAACGACTGCCAAAGAGCTTTCCAACGAGGCACGGCTTTCCCTCTTGGCTCTCCGGGCGTGGGAGCTGTCGCCAGAGGCGCGGCCCTACCAGAAAATGCTTCGTAGTCTGGCGTGGCGGCGCCAAGTGGGCACCGGTGTCGCCGAGGCTGATGGCCGCCGGAAAGCCCGCAGCCCCACGGGCTGTGGGGCCACGCGAGCGGCTGCCAAAGAGCTTTCCAACGAGGCACGGCTTTCCCTCCTGGGTCTTCGGGCGTGGGAGCTGTCGCCAGAGCTGCGGCCCTACCGGAAAATGCTTCGCAGGCTGGCGTGGCGGCGCCACGTGGGCACCGGTGTCGCCGAGGCTGACGGCCGCCGGAAAGTCCGCAGACCCACTTGCTGTGGGGCCACGCGAACGGCTGCCAAAGAGCTTTCCAAGGAGGCACGGCTTTCCCTCCTGGCTCTTCGGGCGTGGGAGCTGTCGCCAGAGTCGCGGCCCTACCGGAAAATGCTTCGCAGGCTGGCGTGGCGGCGCCACGTGGGCGCCGGTGGCACCGAGGCTGACGGCCGCCGGAAAGCCCGCAGCCCCACGGGCTGTGGGGCCACGCGAGCGGCTGCCAAAGATTTTTCCAACGAGGCACGGCTTTCCCTCCTGGCTCTTCGGGCGTGGGAGCTGTCGCCAGAGCCACGGCCCTACCGGAAAATGCTTCGCAGGCTGGCGCGGGGGCGCCACGTGGTCGCAGGTGTCGCCGAGGCTGACGGCCGCCGGAAAGCCTGCAGCCCCACGGGCTGTGGGGCCACACGAACGGCTGCCAAAGAGCTTTCCAACGAGGCACGGCTTTCCCTCCTGGCTCTTCGGGCGTGGGAGCTGTCGCCAGAGCCGCGGCCCTACCGGAAAATGCTTTGCAGGCTGGCGTGGCCGCGCAACGTGGGCGCCGGTGTCGCCGAGGCTGACGGCCGCTGGAAAGCCCGCAGCCCCACGGGCTGTGGGGCCATGCGAGCGGCTGCCAAAGAGCTTTCCAACGAGGCACGGCTTTCCCTCCTGGCTCTTCGGGCGTGGGAGCTGTCGCCAGAGCCGTGGCCCTACCGGAAAATGCTTCGCAGGCTGGCGCGGCGGCGCCACGTGGTCGCAGGTGTCGCCGAGGCTGACGGCCGCCGGAAAGCCCGCAGCCCCACGGGCTGTGGGGCCACGCGAGCGGCTGCCAAAGAGCTTTCCAACGAGGCACGTCTTTCC
Source organism: Rissa tridactyla (assembly GCF_028500815.1). Lineage (NCBI taxonomy): Eukaryota > Metazoa > Chordata > Aves > Charadriiformes > Laridae > Rissa > Rissa tridactyla. The sequence goes on along the minus strand of NC_071480.1, from coordinate 15,910,139 downwards.
CTCCTGGCTCTTTGGGCGTGGGAGCTGTTTCCAGAACCGTGGCCCTACCGGAAAATGCTTCGCAGGCTGGCGCGGCGGCGCCACGTGGGCACCGGTGTCGCCGAGGCTGTCGGCTGCCGGAAAGCCCGCAGCCCCACGGGCTGTGGGGCCACGCGAGCGGCTGCCAAAGAGCTTTCCAAGGAGGCACGGCTTTCCCTCCTGGTTCTTCGGGCGTGGGAGCTGTCGCCAGAGCTGCGGCCCTACCGGAAAATGCTTTGCAGGATGGCCTGGCAGCGCCACGTGGGCGCCGGTGTCGCCGAGGCTGACGGCCGCCGGAAAGCCCGCAGCCCCACGGGCTGTGGGGCCACGCGAGCGGCTGCCAAAGAGCTTTCCAAGGAGGCACGGCTTTCCCTCCTGGCTCTTCGGGTGTTGGAGCTGTCGCCAGAGCCGCGGCCCTACCGGAAAATGCTTCGCAGGCTGGCGTGGCGGCGCCACGTGGGCACCGGTGTCGCCGAGGATGACGGCCGCCGGAAAGTCCGCAGACCCACTTGCTGTGGGGCCACGCGAACGGCTGCCAAAGAGCTTTCCAACGAGGCACGGCTTTCCCTCCTGGCTCTTCGGGCGTGGGAGCTGTCGCCAGAGCTGTGGCCCTACCGGAAAATGCTTCGCAGGCTGGCGTGGCCGCGCCACGTGGGCGCCGGTGTCGCCGAGGCTGACGGCCGCTGGAAAGCCCGCAGCCCCACGGGCTGTGGGGCCACGCGAGCGGCTGCCAAAGAGCTTTCCAAGGAGGCACGGCTTTCCCTCCTGGCTCTTCGGGCGTGGGAGCTGTCGCCAGAGCCGCGGCCCTACCGGAAAATGCTTCGTATGCTGGCGTGGCGGCGCCAAGTGGGCACCGGTGTCGCCGAGGCTGTCGGCCGCCGGAAAGCCCGCAGCCCCACGGGCTGTGGGGCCACGCGAGCGGCTGCCAAAGAGCTTTCCAACGAGGCACGGCTTTCCCTCCTGGCTCTTCGGGCGTGGGAGCTGTCGCCAGAGCCGCGGCCCTACCGGAAAATGCTTCGCAGGCTGGCACGGCGGCGCCACGTGGGCACCTGTGTCGCCGAGGCTGACGGCCGCCGGAAAGCCCGCAGACCCACTTGCTGTGGGGCCACGCGAGCGGCTGCCAAAGAGCTTTCCAACGAGGCACGGCTTTCCCTCCTGGCTCTTCGGGCGTGGGAGCTGTCGCCAGAGCCGCGGCCCTACCGGAAAATGCTTCGCAGGCTGGTGCGGGGGCGCCACATGGTCACTGGTGTCGCCGAGGCTGACGGCCGCTGGAAAGCCTGCAGCCCCACTTGCTGTGGGGGCCACACGAACGGCTGCCAAAGAGCTTTCCAACGAGGCACGGCTTTCCCTCCTGGCTCTCCGGGCGTGGGAGCTGTCGCCAGAGGCGCGGCCCTACCAGAAAATGCTTCGTAGTCTGGCGTGGCGGCGCCAAGTGGGCACCGGTGTCGCCGAGGCTGATGGCCGCCGGAAAGCCCGCAGCCCCACGGGCTGTGGGGCCACGCGAGCGGCTGCCAAAGAGCTTTCCACTGAGGCACGGCTTTCCCTCCTGGGTCTTCGGGCGTGGGAGCTGTCGCCAGAGCCGTGGCCCTACCGGAAAATGCTTCGCAGGCTGGCGCGGCGGCGACACGTTGTCGCAGGTGTCGCCGAGGCTGACGGCCGCCGGAAAGCCCGCAGCCCCACGGGCTGTGGGGCCACGCGAGCGGCTGCCAAAGAGCTTTCCAAGGAGGCACGTCTTTCCCTCCTGGCTCTTTGGGCGTGGGAGCTGTTTCCAGAACCGTGGCCCTACCGGAAAATGCTTCGCAGGCTGGCGCGGCGGCGCCACGTGGGCACCGGTGTCGCCGAGGCTGTCGGCTGCCGGAAAGCCCGCAGCCCCACGGGCTGTGGGGCCACGCGAGCGGCTGCCAAAGAGCTTTCCAAGGAGGCACGGCTTTCCCTCCTGGCTCTTCGGGCGTGGGAGCTGTCGCCAGAGCTGCGGCCCTACCGGAAAATGCTTTGCAGGCTGGCCTGGCAGCGCCACGTGGGCGCCGGTGTCGCCGAGGCTGACGGCCGCCGGAAAGCCCGCAGCCCCACGGGCTGTGGGGCCACGCGAGCGGCTGCCAAAGAGCTTTCCAAGGAGGCACGGCTTTCCCTCCTGGCTCTTCGGGTGTTGGAGCTGTCGCCAGAGCCGCGGCCCTACCGGAAAATGCTTCGCAGGCTGGCGTGGCGGCGCCACGTGGGCACCGGTGTCGCCGAGGCTGACGGCCGCCGGAAAGTCCGCAGACCCACTTGCTGTGGGGCCACGCGAACGGCTGCCAAAGAGCTTTCCAACGAGGCACGGCTTTCCCTCCTGGCTCTTCGGGCGTGGGAGCTGTCGCCAGAGCTGCGGCCCTACCGGAAAATGCTTCGCAGGCTGGCGTGGCCGCGCCACGTGGGCGCCGGTGTCGCCGAGGCTGACGGCCGCTGGAAAGCCCGCAGCCCCACGGGCTGTGGGGCCACGCGAGCGGCTGCGAAAGAGCTTTCCAAGGAGGCAAGGCTTTCCCTCCTGGCTCTTCGGGCGTGGGAGCTGTCGCCAGAGCCGCGGCCCTACCGGAAAATGCTTCGCAGCTGGCGCGACGGCGCCACGTTGTCACAGGTGTCGCCGAGGCTGACGGCCGCCGGAAAGCCCGCAGCCCCACGGGCTGTGGGGCCACGCGAACGGCTGCCAAAGAGCTTTCCAAGCAGGCACGGCTTTCCCTCCTGGCTCTTCGGGCGTGCGAGCTGTCGCCAGAGCCGCGGCCCTACCGGAAAATGCTTCGCAGGCTGGCACGGCGGCGCCACGTGGGCACCGGTGTCGCCGAGGCTGACGGCCGCCGGAAAGCCCGCAGACCCACTTGCTGTGGGGCCACGCGAGCGGCTGCCAAAGAGCTTTCCAAGGAGGCACGGCTTTCCCTCCTGGCTCTTCGGGCGTGGGAGCTGTCGCCAGAGCCGCGGCCCTACCGGAAAATGCTTCGCAGGCTGGTGCGGGGGCGCCACATGGTCACTGGTGTCGCCGAGGCTGACGGCCGCTGGAAAGCCTGCAGCCCCACTTGCTGTGGGGCCACACGAACGGCTGCCAAAGAGCTTTCCAACGAGGCACGGCTTTCCCTCTTGGCTCTCCGGGCGTGGGAGCTGTCGCCAGAGGCGCGGCCCTACCAGAAAATGCTTCGTAGTCTGGCGTGGCGGCGCCAAGTGGGCACCGGTGTCGCCGAGGCTGATGGCCGCCGGAAAGCCCGCAGCCCCACGGGCTGTGGGGCCACGCGAGCGGCTGCCAAAGAGCTTTCCAACGAGGCACGGCTTTCCCTCCTGGCTCTTCGGGCGTGGGAGCTGTCGCCAGAGCCGCGGCCCTACCGGAAAATGCTTCGCAGGCTGGCGTGGCGGCGCCACGTGGGCACCGGTGTCGCCGAGGCTGACGGCCGCCGGAAAGTCCGCAGAACCACTTGCTGTGGGGCCACGCGAACGGCTGCCAAAGAGCTTTCCAAGGAGGCACGGCTTTCCCTCCTGGCTCTTCAGGCGTGGGAGCTGTCGCCAGAGCCGCGGCCCTACCGGAAAATGCTTCGCAGGCTGGCGCGACGGCGCCACGTTGTCACAGGTGTTGCCGAGGCTGACGGCCGCCGGAAAGCCCGCAGCCCCATGGGCTGTGGGGCCACGCGAACGGCTGCCAAAGAGCTTTCCAAGCAGGCACGGCTTTCCCTCCTGGCTCTTCGGGCGTGGGAGCTGTCGCCAGAGCCGCGGCCCTACCGGAAAATGCTTCGCAGGCTGGCACGGCGGCGCCACGTGGGCGCCGGTGTTGCCGAGGCTGACGGCCGCCGAAGAGCCCGCAGCCCCACTTGCTGTGGGGCCACGCGAACGGCTGCCAAAGAGCTTTCCAAGGAGGCACGGCTTTCCCTCCTGGCTCTTCGGGCGTGGGAGCTGTCGCCAGAGCCGCGGCCCTACCGGAAAATGCTTTGCAGGCTGGCGCCGCGGCGACACGTGGGCGCCGGTGGCGCCGAGGCTGACGGCCGCCGAAAAGCCCGCAGCCCCACGGGCTGTGGGGCCACGTGAGCGGCTGCCAAAGAGCTTTCCAACGAGGCACGGCTTTCCCTCCTGGCTCTTCGGGCGTGGGAGCTGTCGCCAGAGCCGCGGCCCTACCGGAAAATGCTTCGCAGGCTGGCGCCGCGGCAACACGTGGGCGCCGGTGGCGCCGAGGCTGACGGCCGCCGGAAAGCCCGCAGCCCCACTTGCTGTGGGGCCACGCGAGCGGCTGCCAAAGAGCTTTCCACTGAGGCACGGCTTTCCCTCCTGGCTCTTCGGGCGTGGGAGCTGTCGCCAGAGCTGCGGCCCTACCGGAAAATGCTTCGCAGGCTGGCGCGACGGCGCCACGTCGGCGCCGGTGGCGCCGAGGCTGTCGGCCGCCGGAAAGCCCGCAGCCCCACGGGCTGTGGGGCCACGCGAGGTGCTGCCAAAGAGCTTTCCAAGGAGGCACGGCTTTCCCTCCTGGCTCTTCGGGCGTGGGAGCTGTCGCCAGAGCCGCGGCCCTACCGGAAAATGCTTCGCAGCCTGGCTCGGCGGCGCCACGTGGGCGCCGGTGTCGCCGAGGCTGACGGCCGCCGGAAAGCCCGCAGCCCCACGGGCTGTGGGAACACGCGAGCGGCTGCCAAAGAGTTTTCCAAGGAGGCACGGCTTTCCCTCCTGGCTCTTCCGGCGCGGGAGCTGTCGCCAGAGCCGCAGCCCTACCGGAAAATGCTTCGCAGGCTGGCGCGACGGCGCCACGTGGGCGCCGGTGTCGCCGAGGCTGACGGCCGCCGGAAAGCCCGCAGCCCCACGGGCTGTGGGGCCACGCGAGCGGCTGCCAAAGATTTTTCCAACGAGGCACGGCTTTCCCTCCTGGCTCTTCGGGCGTGGGAGCTGTCGCCAGAGCCACGGCCCTACCGGAAAATGCTTCGCAGGCTGGCGCGGGGGCGCCACGTGGTCGCAGGTGTCGCCGAGGCTGACGGCCGCCGGAAAGCCTGCAGCCCCACTTGCTGTGGGGCCACACGAACGGCTGCCAAAGAGCTTTCCACTGAGGCACGGCTTTCCCTCCTGGCTCTTCGGGCGTGGGAGCTGTCGCCAGAGCCGCGGCCCTACCAGAAAATGCTTTGCAGGCTGGCGTGGCCGCGCAACGTGGGCGCCGGTGTCGCCGAGGCTGACGGCCGCTGGAAAGCCCGCAGCCCCACGGGCTGTGGGGCCATGCGAGCGGCTGCCAAAGAGCTTTCCAACGAGGCACGGCTTTCCCTCCTGGCTCTTCGGGCGTGGGAGCTGTCGCCAGAACCGTGGCCCTACCGGAAAATGCTTCGCAGGCTGGCGCGGCGGCGACACGTTGTCGCAGGTGTCGCCGAGGCTGACGGCCGCCGGAAAGCCCGCAGCCCCACGGGCTGTGGGGCCACACGAGCGGCTGCCAAAGAGCTTTCCAACGAGGCACGTCTTTCCCTCCTGGCTCTTTGGGCGTGGGAGCTGCTTCCAGAACCGTGGCCCTACCGGAAAATGCTTCGCAGGCTGGCGCGGCGGCGCCACGTGGGCACCGGTGTCGCCGAGGCTGTAGGCTGCCGGAAAGCCCGCAGCCCCACGGGCTGTGGGGCCACGCGAGCGGCTGCCAAAGAGCTTTCCAAGGAGGCACGGCTTTCCCTCCTGGTTCTTCGGGCGTGGGAGCTGTCGCCAGAGCTGCGGCCCTACCGGAAAATGCTTTGCAGGCTGGCCTGGCAGCGCCACGTGGGCGCCGGTGTCGCCGAGGCTGACGGCCGCCGGAAAGCCCGCAGCCCCACGGGCTGTGGGGCCACGCGAGCGGCTGCCAAAGAGCTTTCCAAGGAGGCACGGCTTTCCCTCCTGGCTCTTCGGGTGTTGGAGCTGTCGCCAGAGCCGCGGCCCTACCGGAAAATGCTTCGCAGGCTGGCGTGGCGGCGCCACGTGGGCACCGGTGTCGCCGAGGCTGACGGCCGCCGGAAAGTCCGCAGCCCCACGGGCTGTGGGGCCACGCGAACGGCTGCCAAAGAGCTTTCCAACGAGGCACGGCTTTCCCTCCTGGCTCTTCGGGCGTGGGAGCTGTCGCCAGAGCTGCGGCCCTACCGGAAAATGCTTCGCAGGCTGGCGTGGCCGCACCACGTGGGCGCCGGTGTCGCCGAGGCTGACGGCCGCTGGAAAGCCCGCAGCCCCACGGGCTGTTGGGCCACGCGAACGGCTGCCAAAGAGCTTTCCAAGCAGGCACGGCTTTCCCTCTTGGCTCTCCGGGCGTGGGAGCTGTCGCCAGAGGCGCGGCCCTACCAGAAAATGCTTCGTAGTCTGGCGTGGCGGCGCCAAGTGGGCACCGGTGTCGCCGAGGCTGATGGCCGCCGGAAAGCCCGCAGCCCCACTTGCTGTGGGGCCACGCGAGCGGCTGCCAAAGAGCTTTCCAACGAGGCACGGCTTTCCCTCCTGGCTCTTCGGGCGTGGGAGCTGTCGCCAGAGCCGCGGCCCTACCGGAAAATGCTTTGCAGGCTGGCCTGGCAGCGCCACGTGGGCGCCGGTGTCGCCGAGGCTGACGGCCGCCGGAAAGCCCGCAGCCCCACGGGCTGTGGGGCCACGCGAGCGGCTGCGAAAGAGCTTTCCAAGGAGGCACGGCTTTCCCTCCTGGCTCTTCAGGCGTGGGAGCTGTCGCCAGAGCCGCGGCCCTACCGGAAAATGCTTTGCAGGCTGGCGCGACGGCGCCACGTGGGCGCCGGTGTCGCCGAGGCTGACGGCCGCCGGAAAGCCCGCAGCCCCACGGGCTGTGGGGCCACGCGAGCGGCTGCCAAAGATTTTTCCAACGAGGCACGGCTTTCCCTCCTGGCTCTTCGGGCGTGGGAGCTGTCGCCAGAGCCACGGCCCTACCGGAAAATGCTTCGCAGGCTGGCTCGGCGGCGCCACGTGGTCGCAGGTGTCGCCGAGGCTGACGGCCGCCGGAAAGCCCGCAGCCCCACTTGCTGTGGGGCCACACGAACGGCTGCCAAAGAGCTTTCCAACGAGGCACGGCTTTCCCTCCTGGCTCTTCGGGCGTGGGAGCTGTCGCCAGAGCCGCGGCCCTACCAGAAAATGCTTTGCAGGCTGGCGTGGCCGCGCAACGTGGGCGCCGGTGTCGCCGAGGCTGACGGCCGCTGGAAAGCCCGCAGCCCCACGGGCTGTGGGGCCATGCGAGCGGCTGCCAAAGAGCTTTCCAACGAGGCACGGCTTTCCCTCCTGGCTCTTCGGGCGTGGGAGATGTCGCCAGAACCGTGGCCCTACCGGAAAATGCTTCGCAGGCTGGCGCGGCGGCGACACGTTGTCGCAGGTGTCGCCGAGGCTGACGGCCGCCGGAAAGCCCGCAGCCCCACGGGCTGTGGGGCCACACGAGCGGCTGCCAAAGAGCTTTCCAACGAGGCACGTCTTTCCCTCCTGGCTCTTTGGGCGTGGGAGCTGCTTCCAGAACCGTGGCCCTACCGGAAAATGCTTCGCAGGCTGGCGCGGCGGCGCCACGTGGGCACCGGTGTCGCCGAGGCTGTAGGCTGCCGGAAAGCCCGCAGCCCCACGGGCTGTGGGGCCACGCGAGCGGCTGCCAAAGAGCTTTCCAAGGAGGCACGGCTTTCCCTCCTGGTTCTTCGGGCGTGGGAGCTGTCGCCAGAGCTGCGGCCCTACCGGAAAATGCTTTGCAGGCTGGCCTGGCAGCGCCACGTGGGCGCCGGTGTCGCCGAGGCTGACGGCCGCCGGAAAGCCCGCAGCCCCACGGGCTGTGGGGCCACGCGAGCGGCTGCCAAAGAGCTTTCCAAGGAGGCACGGCTTTCCCTCCTGGCTCTTCGGGTGTTGGAGCTGTCGCCAGAGCCGCGGCCCTACCGGAAAATGCTTCGCAGGCTGGCGTGGCGGCGCCACGTGGGCACCGGTGTCGCCGAGGCTGACGGCCGCCGGAAAGTCCGCAGCCCCACGGGCTGTGGGGCCACGCGAACGGCTGCCAAAGAGCTTTCCAACGAGGCACGGCTTTCCCTCCTGGCTCTTCGGGCGTGGGAGCTGTCGCCAGAGCCGCGGCCCTACCGGAAAATGCTTTGCAGGCTGGCCTGGCAGCGCCACGTGGGCGCCGGTGTCGCCGAGGCTGACGGCCGCCGGAAAGCCCGCAGCCCCACGGGCTGTGGGGCCACGCGAGCGGCTGCGAAAGAGCTTTCCAAGGAGGCACGGCTTTCCCTCCTGGCTCTTCAGGCGTGGGAGCTGTCGCCAGAGCCGCGGCCCTACCGGAAAATGCTTTGCAGGCTGGCGCCGCGGCGACACGTGCGCGCCGGTGGCGCCGAGGCTGACGGCCACCGAAAAGCCCGCAGCCCCACGGGCTGTGGGGCCACGCGAGCGGCTGCCAAAGAGCTTTCCAAGGAGGCACGGCTTTCCCTCCTGGCTCTTCGGGCGTGGGAGCTGTCGCCAGAGCCGCGGCCCTACCGGAAAATGCTTTGCAGGCTGGCGCCGCGGCGACACGTGGGCGCCGGTGGCGCCGAGGCTGACGGCCGCCGAAAAGCCCGCAGCCCCACGGGCTGTGGGGCCACGCGAACGGCTGCCAAAGAGCTTTCCAAGGAGGCACGGCTTTCCCTCCTGGCTCTTCAGGCGTGGGAGCTGTCGCCAGAGCCGCGGCCCTACCGGAAAATGCTTCGCAGGCTGGCGCGACGGCGCCACGTTGTCACAGGTGTTGCCGAGGCTGACGGCCGCCGGAAAGCCCGCAGCCCCATGGGCTGTGGGGCCACGCGAACGGCTGCCAAAGAGCTTTCCAAGCAGGCACGGCTTTCCCTCCTGGCTCTTCGGGCGTGGGAGCTGTCGCCAGAGCCGCGGCCCTACCGGAAAATGCTTTGCAGGCTGGCGCCGCGGCGACACGTGGGCGCCGGTGGCGCCGAGGCTGACGGCCGCCGAAAAGCCCGCAGCCCCACGGGCTGTGGGGCCACGTGAGCGGCTGCCAAAGAGCTTTCCAACGAGGCACCGCTTTCCCTCCTGGCTCTTCGGGCATGGGAGCTGTCGCCAGAGCCGCGGCCCTACCGGAAAATGCTTCGCAGGCTGGCGCCGCGGCAACACGTGGGCGCCGGTGTCGCCGAGGCTGACGGCCGCCGGAAAGCCCGCAGCCCCACTTGCTGTGGGGCCACGCGAGCGGCTGCCAAAGAGCTTTCCACTGAGGCACGGCTTTCCCTCCTGGCTCTTCGGGCGTGGGAGCTGTCGCCAGAGCTGCGGCCCTACCGGAAAATGCTTCGCAGGCTGGCGCGACGGCGCCACGTCGGCGCCGGTGGCGCCGAGGCTGTCGGCCGCCGGAAAGCCCGCAGCCCCACGGGCTGTGGGGCCACGCGAGGTGCTGCCAAAGAGCTTTCCAAGGAGGCACGGCTTTCCCTCCTGGCTCTTCGGGCGTGGGAGCTGTCGCCAGAGCCGCGGCCCTACCGGAAAATGCTTCGCAGCCTGGCTCGGCGGCGCCACGTGGGCGCCGGTGTCGCCGAGGCTGACGGCCGCCGGAAAGCCCGCAGCCCCACGGGCTGTGGGAACACGCGAGCGGCTGCCAAAGTGTTTTCCAAGGAGGCACGGCTTTCCCTCCTGGCTCTTCCGGCGCGGGAGCTGTCGCCAGAGCCGCAGCCCTACCGGAAAATGCTTCGCAGGCTGGCGCGACGGCGCCACGTGGGCGCCGGTGTCGCCGAGGCTGACGGCCGCCGGAAAGCCCGCAGCCCCACGGGCTGTGGGGCCACGCGAGCGGCTGCCAAAGATTTTTCCAACGAGGCACGGCTTTCCCTCCTGGCTCTTCGGGCGTGGGAGCTGTCGCCAGAGCCACGGCCCTACCGGAAAATGCTTCGCAGGCTAGCGCGGGGGCGCCACGTGGTCGCAGGTGTCGCCGAGGCTGACGGCCGCCGGAAAGCCTGCAGCCCCACTTGCTGTGGGGCCACACGAACGGCTGCCAAAGAGCTTTCCAACGAGGCACGGCTTTCCCTCCTGGCTCTTCGGGCGTGGGAGCTGTCGCCAGAGCCGCGGCCCTACCAGAAAATGCTTTGCAGGCTGGCGTGGCCGCGCAACGTGGGCGCCGGTGTCGCCGAGGCTGTCGGCCGCTGGAAAGCCCGCAGCCCCACGGGCTGTGGGGCCATGCGAGCGGCTGCCAAAGAGCTTTCCAACGAGGCACGGCTTTCCCTCCTGGCTCTTCGGGCGTGGGAGCTGTCGCCAGAACCGTGGCCCTATCGGAAAATGCTTCGCAGGCTGGCGCGGCGGCGACACGTTGTCGCAGGTGTCGCCGAGGCTGACGGCCGCCGGAAAGCCCGCAGCCCCACGGGCTGTGGGGCCACACGAGCGGCTGCCAAAGAGCTTTCCAACGAGGCACGTCTTTCCCTCCTGGCTCTTTGGGCGTGGGAGCTGTTTCCAGAACCGTGGCCCTACCGGAAAATGCTTCGCAGGCTGGCCTGGCAGCGCCACGTGGGCGCCGGTGTCGCCGAGGCTGACGGCCGCCGGAAAGCCCGCAGCCCCACGGGCTGTGGGGCCACGCGAGCGGCTGCCAAAGAGCTTTCCAAGGAGGCACGGCTTTCCCTCCTGGCTCTTCGGGTGTTGGAGCTGTCGCCAGAGCCGCGGCCCTACCGGAAAATGCTTCGCAGGCTGGCGTGGCGGCGCCACGTGGGCACCGGTGTCGCCGAGGCTGACGGCCGCCGGAAAGTCCGCAGACCCACTTGCTGTGGGGCCACGCGAACGGCTGCCAAAGAGCTTTCCAACGAGGCACGGCTTTCCCTCCTGGCTCTTCGGGCGTGGGAGCTGTCGCCAGAGCTGCGGCCCTACCGGAAAATGCTTCGCAGGCTGGCGTGGCCGCACCACGTGGGCGCCGGTGTCGCCGAGGCTGACGGCCGCTGGAAAGCCCGCAGCCCCACGGGCTGTGGGGCCACGCGAACGGCTGCCAAAGAGCTTTCCAACGAGGCACGGCTTTCCCTCTTGGCTCTCCGGGCGTGGGAGCTGTCGCCAGAGGCGCGGCCCTACCAGAAAATGCTTCGTAGTCTGGCGTGGCGGCGCCAAGTGGGCACCGGTGTCGCCGAGGCTGATGGCCGCCGGAAAGCCCGCAGCCCCACTTGCTGTGGGGCCACGCGAGCGGCTGCCAAAGAGCTTTCCAAGGAGGCACGGCTTTCCCTCCTGGGTCTTCGGGCGTGGGAGCTGTCGCCAGAGCCGCGGCCCTACCGGAAAATGCTTTGCAGTCTGGCGTGGCGGCGCCACGTGGGCACCGGTGTCGCCGAGGCTGACGGCCGCCGGAAAGTCCGCAGACCCACTTGCTGTGGGGCCACGCGAACGGCTGCCAAAGAGCTTTCCAACGAGGCACGGCTTTCCCTCCTGGCTCTTCGGGCGTGGGAGCTGTCGCCAGAGCCGCGGCCCTACCGGAAAATGCTTTGCAGGCTGGCCTGGCAGCGCCACGTGGGCGCCGGTGTCGCCGAGGCTGACGGCCGCCGGAAAGCCCGCAGCCCCACGGGCTGTGGGGCCACGCGAGCGGCTGCGAAAGAGCTTTCCAAGGAGGCACGGCTTTCCCTCCTGGCTCTTCAGGCGTGGGAGCTGTCGCCAGAGCCGCGGCCCTACCGGAAAATGCTTTGCAGGCTGGCGCCGCGGCGACACGTGCGCGCCGGTGGCGCCGAGGCTGACGGCCACCGAAAAGCCCGCAGCCCCACGGGCTGTGGGGCCACGCGAGCGGCTGCCAAAGAGCTTTCCAAGGAGGCACGGCTTTCCCTCCTGGCTCTTCGGGCGTGGGAGCTGTCGCCAGAGCCGCGGCCCTACCGGAAAATGCTTTGCAGGCTGGCGCCGCGGCGACACGTGGGCGCCGGTGGCGCCGAGGCTGACGGCCGCCGAAAAGCCCGCAGCCCCACGGGCTGTGGGGCCACATGAGCGGCTGCCAAAGAGCTTTCCAACGAGGCACGGCTTTCCCTCCTGGCTCTTCGGGCGTGGGAGCTGTCGCCAGAGCCGCGGCCCTACCGGAAAATGCTTCGCAGGCTGGCGCCGCGGCAACACGTGGGCGCCGGTGGCGCCGAGGCTGACGGCCGCCGAAAAGCCCGCAGCCCCACTTGCTGTGGGGCCACGCGAGCGGCTGCCAAAGAGCTTTCCACTGAGGCACGGCTTTCCCTCCTGGCTCTTCGGGCGTGGGAGCTGTCGCCAGAGCCGCGGCCCTACCGGAAAATGCTTCGCAGGCTGGCGCGACGGAGCCACGTCGGCGCCGGTGGCGCCGAGGCTGTCGGCCGCTGGAAAGCCCGCAGCCCCACGGGCTGTGGGGCCACGCGAGGTGCTGCCAAAGAGCTTTCCAAGCAGGCACGGCTTTCCCTCCTGGCTCTTCGGGCGTGGGAGCTGTCGCCAGAGCCGCGGCCCTACCGGAAAATGCTTCGCAGCCTGGCTCGGCGGCGCCACGTGGGCGCCGGTGTCGCCGAGGCTGACGGCCGCCGGAAAACCCGCAGCCCCACGGGCAGTGGGGCCACGCGAGCGGCTGCCAAAGAGCTTTCCAAGGAGGCACGGCTTTCCCTCCTGGCTCTTCGGGCGTGGGAGCTGTCGCCAGAGCCGCGGCCCTACTGGAAAATGCTTCGCAGGCTGGTATGGCGGTGCCACGTGGGTGCCGGTGTCGCCGAGGCTGACGGCCGCCGGAAAGTCCGCAGACCCACTTGCTGTGGGGCCACGCGAACGGCTGCCAAAGAGCTTTCCAACGAGGCACGGCTTTCCCTCCTGCCTCTTCGGGCGTGGGAGCTGTCGCCAGAGCCGCGGCCCTACCGGAAAATGCTTTGCAGGCTGGCCTGGCAGCGCCACGTGGGCGCCGGTGTCGCCGAGGCTGACGGTCGCCGGAAAGCCCGCGGCCCCACGGGCTGTGGGGCCACGCGAGCGGCTGCCAAAGAGCTTTCCAACGGGGCACGGCTTTCCCTCCTGGCTCTTCGGGCGTGGGAGCTGTCGCCAGAGCTGCGGCCCTACCGGAAAATGCTTCGCAGGCTGGCGTGGCCGCGCCACGTGGGCGCCGGTGTCGCCGAGGCTGACGGCCGCCGGAAAGCCCGCAGCCCCACGGGCTGTGGGGCCACGTGAGCGTCTGCGAAAGAGCTTTCCAAGGAGGCACGGCTTTCCCTCCTGGCTCTTCGGGCGTGGGAGCTGTCGCCAGAGCCGCGGCCCTACCGGAAAATGCTTCGCAGGCTGGCGCGACGGCGCCACGTTGTCGCAGGTGTCGCCGAGGCTGACGGCCGCCGGAAAGCCCGCAGCCCCACGGGCTGTGGGGCCACGCGAACGGCTGCCAAAGAGCTTTCCAAGCAGGCACGGCTTTCCCTCCTGGCTCTTCGGGCGTGGGAGCTGTCGCCAGAGCCGCGGCCCTACCGGAAAATGCTTCGCAGGCTGGCACGGCGGCGCCACGTGGGCGCCGGTGTTGCCGAGGCTGACGGCCGCCGGAAAGCCAGCAGCCCCACGGGCTGTGGGGCCACGCGAGCGGCTGCCAAAGAGCTTTCCAACGAGGCACGGCTTTCCCTCCTGGCTCTTCGGGCGTGGGAGCTGTCGCCAGAGCCGCGGCCCTACCGGAAAATGCTTCGCAGGCTGGCGCCGCGGCGACACGTGGGCGCCGGTGGCGCCGAGGCTGACGGCCACCGAAAAGCCCGCAGCCCCACGGGCTGTGGGGCCACGCGAGCGGCTGCCAAAGAGCTTTCCAAGGAGGCACGGCTTTCCCTCCTGGCTCTTCGGGCGTGGGAGCTGTCGCCAGAGCCCCGGCCCTACCGGAAAATGCTTTGCAGGCTGGCGCCGCGGCGACACGTGGGCGCCGGTGGCGCCGAGGCTGACGGCCGCCGAAAAGCCCGCAGCCCCACGGGCTGTGGGGCCACGCGAGCGGCTGCGAAAGAGCTTTCCAAGGAGGCACGGCTTTCCCTCCTGGCTCTTCGGGCGTGGGAGCTGTCGCCAGAGCCGCGGCCCTACCGGAAAATGCTTCGCAGGCTGGCGCGACGGCGCCACGTTGTCGCAGGTGTCGCCGAGGCTGACGGCCGCCGGAAAGCCCGCAGCCCCACGGGCTGTGGGGCCACGCGAACGGCTGCCAAAGAGCTTTCCAAGCAGGCACGGCTTTCCCTCCTGGCTCTTCGGGCGTGGGAGCTGTCGCCAGAGCCGCGGCCCTACCGGAAAATGCTTCGCAGGCTGGCACGGCGGCGCCACGTGGGCGCCGGTGTTGCCGAGGCTGACGGCCGCCGGAAAGCCAGCAGCCCCACGGGCTGTGGGGCCACGCGAGCGGCTGCCAAAGAGCTTTCCAAGGAGGCACGGCTTTCCCTCCTGGTTCTTCGGGCGTGGGAGCTGTCGCCAGAGCTGCGGCCCTACCGGAAAATGCTTTGCAGGCTGGCCTGGCAGCGCCACGTGGGCGCCGGTGTCGCCGAGGCTGACGGCCGCCGGAAAGCCCGCAGCCCCACGGGCTGTGGGGCCACGCGAGCGGCTGCCAAAGAGCTTTCCAAGGAGGCACGGCTTTCCCTCCTGGTTCTTCGGGCGTGGGAGCTGTCGCCAGAGCTGCGGCCCTACCGGAAAATGCTTTGCAGGCTGGCCTGGCAGCGCCACGTGGGCGCCGGTGTCGCCGAGGCTGACGGCCGCCGGAAAGCCCACAGCCCCACGGGCTGTGGGGCCACGCGAGCGGCTGCCAAAGAGCTTTCCAAGGAGGCACGGCTTTCCCTCCTGGCTCTTCGGGTGTTGGAGCTGTCGCCAGAGTCGCGGCCCTACCGGAAAATGCTTCGCAGGCTGGCGTGGCGGCGCCACGTGGGCACCGGTGTCGCCGAGGCTGACGGCCGCCGGAAAGTCCGCAGACCCACTTGCTGTGGGGCCACGCGAACGGCTGCCAAAGAGCTTTCCAACGAGGCACGGCTTTCCCTCCTGGCTCTTCGGGCGTGGGAGCTGTCGCCAGAGCTGCGGCCCTACCGGAAAATGCTTCGCAGGCTGGCGTGGCCGCGCCACGTGGGCGCCGGTGTCGCCGAGGCTGACGGCCGCTGGAAAGCCCGCAGCCCCACGGGCTGTGGGGCCACGCGAACGGCTGCCAAAGAGCTTTCCAACGAGGCACGGCTTTCCCTCTTGGCTCTCCGGGCGTGGGAGCTGTCGCCAGAGGCGCGGCCCTACCAGAAAATGCTTCGTAGTCTGGCGTGGCGGCGCCAAGTGGGCACCGGTGTCGCCGAGGCTGATGGCCGCCGGAAAGCCCGCAGCCCCACTTGCTGTGGGGCCACGCGAGCGGCTGCCAAAGAGCTTTCCAACGAGGCACGGCTTTCCCTCCTGGGTCTTCGGGCGTGGGAGCTGTCGCCAGAGCCGCGGCCCTACCGGAAAATGCTTTGCAGTCTGGCGTGGCGGCGCCACGTGGGCACCGGTGTCGCCGAGGCTGACGGCCGCCGGAAAGTCCGCAGACCCACTTGCTGTGGGGCCACGCGAGCGGCTGCCAAAGAGCTTTCCAACGAGGCACGGCTTTCCCTCCTGGCTCTTCGGGCGTGGGAGCTGTCGCCAGAGCCGCGGCCCTACCGGAAAATGCTTTGCAGGCTGGCCTGGCAGCGCCACGTGGGCGCCGGTGTCGCCGAGGCTGACGGCCGCCGGAAAGCCCGCAGCCCCACGGGCTGTGGGGCCACGCGAGCGGCTGCCAAAGAGCTTTCCAAGGAGGCACGGCTTTCCCTCCTGGCTCTTCAGGCGTGGGAGCTGTCGCCAGAGCCGCGGCCCTACCGGAAAATGCTTTGCAGGCTGGCGCGGCGGCGACACATGGGCGCCGGTGGCGCCGAGGCTGACGGCCACCGAAAAGCCCGCAGCCCCACGGGCTGTGGGGCCACGCGAGCGGCTGCCAAAGAGCTTTCCAAGGAGGCACGGCTTTCCCTCCTGGCTCTTCGGGCGTGGGAGCTGTCGCCAGAGCCGCGGCCCTACCGGAAAATGCTTTGCAGGCTGGCGCCGCGGCGACACGTGGGCGCCGGTGGTGCCGAGGCTGACGGCCGCCGAAAAGCCCGCAGCCCCACGGGCTGTGGGGCCACATGAGCGGCTGCCAAAGAGCTTTCCAACGAGGCACGGCTTTCCCTCCTGGCTCTTCGGGCGTGGGAGCTGTCGCCAGAGCCACGGCCCTACCGGAAAATGCTTCGCAGGCTGGCGCGGCGGCGCCACGTGGGCACCAGTGTCGCCGAGGCTGACGGCCGCCGGAAAGCCCGCAGACCCACTTGCTGTGGGGCCACGCGAGCGGCTGCCAAAGAGCTTTCCAACGAGGCACGGCTTTCCCTCCTGGCTCTTCGGGCGTGGGAGCTGTCGCCAGAGCCGCGGCCCTACCAGAAAATTCTTCGCAGGCTGGTGCGGGAGCGCCACATGGTCACTGGTGTCGCCGAGGCTGACGGCCGCCGGAAAGCCCGCAGCCCCACGGGCTGTGGGGCCACGCGAACGGCTGCCAAAGAGCTTTCCAAGGAGGCACGGCTTTCCCTCCTGGCTCTTCGGGCGTGGGAGCTGTCGCCAGAGCCACGGCCCTACCGGAAAATGCTTCGCAGCGTGGCTCGGCGGCGCCACGTGGGCGCCGGTGTCGCCGAGGCTGACGGCCGCCGGAAAGCCCGCAGCCCCACGGGCTGTGGGACCACGCCAGCGGCTGCCAAAGAGTTTTCCAAGGAGGCACGGCTTTCCCTCCTGGCTCTTCCGGCGCGGGAGCTGTCGCCAGAGCCGCAGCCCTACCGGAAAATGCTTCGCAGGCTGGCGCGACGGCGCCACGTGGGCGCCGGTGTCGCCGAGGCTGACGGCCGCCGGAAAACCCGCAGCCCCACGGGCAGTGGGGCCACGCGAGCGGCTGCCAAAGAGCTTTCCAAGGAGGCACGGCTTTCCCTCCTGGCTCTTCGGGCGTGGGAGCTGTCGCCAGAGCCGCGGCCCTACCGGAAAATGCTTCGCAGGCTGGCGCGGGGGCGCCGCGTGGGCGCCGGTGTCGCCGAGGCTGACGGCCGCCGGAAAGCCCGCAGCCCCACGGTCTGTGGGGCCACGTGAGCGGCTGCCAAAGATCTTTCCAACGAGGCACGGCTTTCCCTCCTGGCTCTTCGGGCGTGGGAGCTGTCGCCAGAGCCGCGGCCCTACCGGAAAATGCTTCGCAGGCTGGCGCGACGGCGCCACGTTATCGCAGGTGTCGCCGAGGCTGACGGCCGCCG
This sequence comes from Rissa tridactyla, assembly GCF_028500815.1. Lineage (NCBI taxonomy): Eukaryota > Metazoa > Chordata > Aves > Charadriiformes > Laridae > Rissa > Rissa tridactyla. The sequence continues at coordinate 15,893,055 of NC_071480.1, read as the reverse complement.
GAAAGCCCGCAGCCCCACGGGCTGTGGGGCCACACGAACGGCTGCCAAAGAGCTTTCCAAGCAGGCACGGCTTTCCCTCCTGGCTCTTCGGGCGTGGGAGCTGTCGCCAGAGCCGCGGCCCTACCGGAAAATACTTCGCAGGCTGGCACGGCGGCGCCACGTGGGCGCCGGTGTTGCCGAGGCTGACGGCCGCCGGAAAGCCAGCAGCCCCACGGGCTGTGGGGCCACGCGAGCGGCTGCCAAAGAGCTTTCCAACGAGGCACGGCTTTCCCTCCTGGCTCTTCGGGCGTGGGAGCTGTCGCCAGAGCCACGGCCGTACCGGAAAATGCTTCGCAGGCTGGCGCGGCGGCGCCACGTGGGCGCCGGTGTCGCAGAGGCTGACGGCCGCCGGAAAGCCCGCAGACCCACTTGCTGTGGGGCCACGCGAGCGGCTGCCAAAGAGCTTTCCAACGAGGCACGGCTTTCCCTCCTGGTTCTTCGGGCGTGGGAGCTGTCGCCAGAGCCGCGGCCCTACCGGAAAATTCTTCGCAGGCTGGTGCGGGGGCGCCACATGGTCACTGGTGTCGCCGAGGCTGACGGCCGCCGGAAAGCCCGCAGCCCCACGGGCTGTGGGGCCACGCGAACGGCTGCCAAAGAGCTTTCCAAGCAGGCACGGCTTTCCCTCCTGGCTCTTCGGGCGTGGGAGCTGTCGCCAGAGCCGCGGCCCTACCGGAAAATGCTTCGCAGGCGGGCACGGCGGCGCCACGTGGGCGCCGGTGTTGCCGAGGCTGACGGCCGCTGGAAAGCCAGCAGCCCCACGGGCTGTGGGGCCACGCGAGCGGCTGCCAAAGAGCTTTCCAAGCAGGCACGGCTTTCCCTCCTGGCTCTTCGGGCGTGGGAGCTGTCGCCAGAGCCACGGCCCTACTGGAAAATGCTTCGCAGGCTGGCGTGGCGGCGCCACGTGGGCACCGGTGTCGCCGAGGCTGACGGCCGCCGGAAAGCCCGCAGCCCCACGGGCTGTGGGGCCACGCGAGCGGCTGCCAAAGAGCTTTCCAACAAGGCACGGCTTTCCCTCCTGGCTCTTCGGGCGTGGGAGCTGTCGCCAGAGCCGCGGCCCTACCGGAAAATGCTTCGCAGGCTGGTGCAGGGGCGCCACATGGTCACTGGTGTCGCCGAGGCTGACGGCCGCTGGAAAGCCTGCAGCCCCACTTGATGTGGGGCCACGCGAGCGGCTGCCAAAGAGCTTTCCAAGGAGGCACGGCTTTCCCTCCTGGCTCTTCGGGCGTGGGAGCTGTCGCCAGAGCCGCGGCCCTACCGGAAAATTCTTCGCAGGCTGGTGCGGGGGCGCCACATGGTCACTGGTGTCGCCGAGGCTGACGGCCGCCGGAAAGCCCGCAGCCCCACGGGCTGTGGGGCCACGCGAACGGCTGCCAAAGAGCTTTCCAAGCAGGCACGGCTTTCCCTCCTGGCTCTTCGGGCGTGGGAGCTGTCGCCAGAGCCGCGGCCCTACCGGAAAATGCTTTGCAGGCTGGCGCCGCGGCGACACGTGGGCGCCGGTGGCGCCGAGGCTGACGGCCGCTGGAAAGCCCGCAGCCCCACGGGCTGTGGGGCCACGCGAGCGGCTGCCAAAGAGCTTTCCAACGAGGCACGGCTTTCCCTCCTGGCTCTTCGGGCGTGGGAGCTGTCGCCAGAGCCGCGGCCCTACCGGAAAATGCTTTGCAGGCTTGCGCCGCGGCGACACGTGGGCGCCGGTGACGCCGAGGCTGACGGCCGCCGAAAAGCCCGCAGCCCCACGGGCTGTGGGGCCACGTGAGCGGCTGCCAAAGAGCTTTCCAAGGAGGCACGGCTTTCCCTCCTGGCTCTTCGGGCGTGGGAGCTGTTGCCAGAGCCGCGGCCCTACCGGAAAATGCTTCGCAGGCTGGCGCCGCGGCGACACGTGGGCGCCGGTGGCGCCGAGGCTGACGGCCGCCGAAAAGCCCGCAGCCCCACTTTCTGTGGGGCCACGCGAGCGGCTGCCAAAGAGCTTTCCACTGAGGCACGGCTTTCCCTCCTGGCTCTTCGGGCGTGGGAGCTGTCGCCAGAGCTGCGGCCCTACCGGAAAATGCTTCGCAGGCTGGCGCGACGGCGCCACGTCGGCGCCGGTGGCGCTGAGGCTGTCGGCCGCCGGAAAGCCCGCAGCCCCACGGGCTGTGGGGCCACGCGAGGTGCTGCCAAAGAGCTTTCCAAGCAGGCACGGCTTTCCCTCCTGGCTCTTCGGGCGTGGGAGCTGTCGCCAGAGCCGCGGCCCTACCGGAAAATGCTTCGCAGGCTGGCGTGGCAGCGCCACGTGGGCGCCGGTGTCGCCGAGGCTGACGGCCGCCGGAAAGCCCGCAGCCCCACGGGCTGTGGGACCACGCGAGCGGCTGCCAAAGAGTTTTCCAAGGAGGCACGGCTTTCCCTCCTGGCTCTTCCGGCGCGGGAGCTGTCGCCAGAGCCGCAGCCCTACCGGAAAATGCTTCGCAGGCTGGCGCGACGGCGCCACGTGGGCGCCGGTGTCGCCGAGGCTGACGGCCGCCGGAAAGACCGCAGCCCCACGGGCAGTGGGTCCACGCGAGCGGCTGCCAAAGAGCTTTCCAAGGAGGCACGGCTTTCCCTCCTGGCTCTTCGGGCGTGGGAGCTGTCGCCAGAGCCGCGGCCCTACCGGAAAATGCTTCGCAGGCTGGTATGGCGGTGCCACGTGGTCGCCGGTGTCGCCGAGGCTGACGGCCGCCTGAAAGCCCGCAGCCCCACGGTCTGTGGGGCCACGTGAGCGGCTGCCAAAGATCTTTCCAACGAGGCACGGCTTTCCCTCCTGGCTCTTCGGGCGTGGGAGCTGTCGCCAGAGCCGCGCCCCTACCGGAAAATGCTTCGTAGGCTGGCGTGGCGGCGCCAAGTGGGCACCGGTGTCGCCGAGGCTGACGGCCGCTGGAAAGTCCGCAGACCCACTTGCTGTGGGGCCACGCGAACGGCTGCCAAAGAGCTTTCCAAGGAGGCACGGCTTTCCCTCCTGCCTCTTCGGGCGTGGGAGCTGTCGCCAGAGCCGCGGCCCTACCGGAAAATGCTTTGTAGGCTGGCCTGGCAGCGCCACGTGGGCGCCGGTGTCGCCGAGGCTGACGGCCGCCGGAAAGCCCGCAGCCCCACGGGCTGTGGGGCCACGCGAGCGGCTGCCAAAGAGCTTTCCAACGGGGCACGGCTTTCCCTCCAGGCTCTTCGGGCGTGGGAGCTGTCGCCAGAGCTGCGGCCCTACCGGAAAATGCTTCGCAGGCTGGCGTGGCCGCGCCACGTGGGCGCCGGTGTCGCCGAGGCTGACGGCCGCCGGAAAGCCCGCAGCCCCACGGGCTGTGGGGCCACGCGAGCGGCTGCGAAAGAGCTTTCCAAGGAGGCACGGCTTTCCCTCCTGGCTCTTCAGGCGTGGGAGCTGTCGCCAGAGCCGCGGCCCTACCGGAAAATGCTTCGCAGGCTGGCGCGACGGCGCCACGTTGTCGCAGGTGTCGCCGAGGCTGACGGCCGCCGGAAAGCCCGCAGCCCCACGGGCTGTGGGGCCACGCGAACGGCTGCCAAAGAGCTTTCCAAGCAGGCACGGCTTTCCCTCCTGGCTCTTCGGGCGTGGGAGCTGTCGCCAGAGCCGCGGCCCTACCGGAAAATGCTTCGCAGGCTGGCACGGCGGCGCCACGTGGGCGCCGGTGTTGCCGAGGCTGACGGCCGCCGGAAAGCCAGCAGCCCCACGGGCTGTGGGGCCACGCGAGCGGCTGCCAAAGAGCTTTCCAACGAGGCACGGCTTTCCCTCCTGGCTCTTCGGGCGTGGGAGCTGTCGCCAGAGCCACGGCCCTACCGGAAAATGCTTCGCAGGGTGGCGCGGCGGCGCCACGTGGGCACCGGTGTCGCCGAGGCTGACGGCCGCCGGAAAGCCCGCAGACCGACTTGCTGTGGGGCCACGCGAGCGGCTGCCAAAGAGCTTTCCAACGAGGCACGGCTTTCCCTCCTGGCTCTTCGGGCGTGGGAGCTGTCGCCAGAGCCGCGGCCCTACCGGAAAATTCTTCGCAGGCTGGTGCGGGGGCGCCACATGGTCACTGGTGTCGCCGAGGCTGACGGCCGCCGGAAAGCCCGCAGCCCCACGGGCTGTGGGGCCACGCGAACGGCTGCCAAAGAGCTTTCCAAGCAGGCACGGCTTTCCCTCCTGGCTCTTCGGGCGTGGGAGCTGTCGCCAGAGCCGCGGCCCTACCGGAAAATGCTTCGCAGGCGGACACGGCGGCGCCACGTGGGCGCCGGTGTTGCTGAGGCTGACGGCCGCTGGAAAGCCAGCAGCCCCACGGGCTGTGGGGCCACGCGAGCGGCTGCCAAAGAGCTTTCCAAGGAGGCACGGCTTTCCCTCCTGGCTCTTCGGGCGTGGGAGCTGTCGCCAGAGCCGCGGCCCTACTGGAAAATGCTTCGCAGGCTGGTATGGCGGTGCCACGTGGGCGCCGGTGTCGCCGAGGCTGACGGCCGCCGGAAAGCCCGCAGCCCCACGGGCTGTGGGGCCACGCGAGCGGCTGCCAAAGAGCTTTCCAAGGAGGCACGGCTTTCCCTCCTGGCTCTTCTGGCGTGGGAGCTGTCGCCAGAGCCGCGGCCCTACCGGAAAATGCTTCGCAGGCTGGCGCGGCGGCGCCACGTGGGCGCCGGTGTCGGCGAGGCTGACGGCCGCCGGAAAGCCCGCAGCCCCACTTGCTGTGGGGCCACGCGAACGGCTGCCAAAGAGCTTTCCAAGGAGGCACGGCTTTCCCTCCTGGCTCTTCGGGCGTGGGAGCTGTCGCCAGAGCCGCGGCCCTACCGGAAAATGCTTTGTAGGCTGGCCTGGCAGCGCCACGTGGGCGCCGGTGTCGCCGAGGCTGACGGCCGCCGGAAAGCCCGCAGCCCCACGGGCTGTGGGGCCACGCGAGCGGCTGCCAAAGAGCTTTCCAACGGGGCACGGCTTTCCCTCCAGGCTCTTCGGGCGTGGGAGCTGTCGCCAGAGCTGCGGCCCTACCGGAAAATGCTTCGCAGGCTGGCGTGGCCGCGCCACGTGGGCGCCGGTGTCGCCGAGGCTGACGGCCGCCGGAAAGCCCGCAGCCCCACGGGCTGTGGGGCCACGCGAGCGGCTGCGAAAGAGCTTTCCAAGGAGGCACGGCTTTCCCTCCTGGCTCTTCAGGCGTGGGAGCTGTCGCCAGAGCCGCGGCCCTACCGGAAAATGCTTCGCAGGCTGGCGCGACGGCGCCACGTTGTCGCAGGTGTCGCCGAGGCTGACGGCCGCCGGAAAGCCCGCAGCCCCACTTGCTGTGGGGCCACGCGAACGGCTGCCAAAGAGCTTTCCAAGCAGGCACGGCTTTCCCTCCTGGCTCTTCGGGCGTGGGAGCTGTCGCCAGAGCCGCGGCCCTACCGGAAAATGCTTTGCAGGCTGGCGCCGCGGCGACACGTGGGCGCCGGTGGCGCCGAGGCTGACGGCCGCCGAAAAGCCCGCAGCCCCACGGGCTGTGGGGCCACGTGAGCGGCTGCCAAAGAGCTTTCCAAGGAGGCACGGCTTTCCCTCCTGGCTCTTCGGGCGTGGGAGCTGTCGCCAGAGCCGCGGCCCTACCGGAAAATGCTTTCCAGGCTGGCGCCGCGGCGCCACGTGGGCGCCGGTGTCGCCGAGGCTGACGGCCGCCGAAAAGCCCGCAGCCCCACGGGCTGTGGGGCCACGCGAACGGCTGCCAAAGAGCTTTCCAAGGAGGAACGGCTTTCCCTCCTGGCTCTTCGGGCATGGGAGCTGTCGCCAGAGCTGCGGCCCTACCGGAAAATGCTTTGCAGGCTGGCGCGGCGGCGCCACGTCGGCACCAGTGTCGCCGAGGCTGACGGCCGCCGGAAAGCCCGCAGCCCCACGGGCTGTGGGGCCACGCAAGCGGCTGCCAAAGAGTTTTCCAAGGAGGCACGGCTTTCCCTCCTGGCTCTTCCGGCGCGGGAGCTGTCGCCAGAGCCGCAGCCCTACCGGAAAATGCTTCGCAGGCTAGCGCGACGGCGCCACGTCAGCGCCGGTGTCGCTGAGGCTGACGGCCGCCGGAAAGCCCGCAGCCCCACGGGCTGTGGGGCCACGCGAGCGGCTGCCAAAGAGCTTTCCAAGGAGGCACGGCTTTCCCTCCTGGCTCTTCGGGCGTGGGAGCTGTCGCCAGAGCCGCGGCCCTACCGGAAAATGCTTCGCAGGCTGGTATGGCGGTGCCACGTGGGCGCCGGTGTCGCCGAGGCTGACGGCCGCCGGAAAGCCCGCAGCCCCACGGGCTGTGAGGCCACGCGAGCGGCTGCCAAAGAGCTTTCCAACGAGGCACGGCTTTCCCTCCTGGCTCTTCGGGCGTGGGAGCTGTCGCCAGAGCTGTGGCCCTACCGGAAAATGCTTCGCAGGCTGGCGCGGGGGCGCCACGTTGTCACAGGTGTCGCCGAGGCTGACGGCCACCGGAAAGCCCGCAGCCCCACGGGCTGTGGGGCCACGCGAGCGGCTGCCAAAGATCTTTCCAACGAGGCACGGCTTTCCCTCCTGGCTCTTCGGGCGTGGGAGCTGTCGCCAGAGCCGCGGCCCTACCGGAAAATGCTTCGTAGGCTGGCATGGCGGCGCCAAGTGGGCACCGGTGGCGCCGAGGCTGATGGCCGCCGGAAAGCCCGCAGCCCCACGGGCTGTGGGGCCACGCGAGCGGCTGCCAAAGAGCTTTCCAACGAGGCACGGCTTTCCCTCCTGGCTCTTCGGGCGTGGGAGCTGTCGCCAGAGCCGCAGCCCTACCGGAAAATGCTTTGCAGGCTGGCGCGGCGGCACCACGTGGGCGCCGGTGTCGCCGAGGCTGACGGCCGCCAAAAAGCCTGCAGCCCCACGGGCTGTGGGGCCACGCGAGCGGCTGCCAAAGAGCTTTCCACTGAGGCACGGCTTTCCCTCCTGGCTCTTCGGGCGTGGGAGCTGTCGCCAGAGCCACGGCCCTACCGGAAAATGCTTCGCAGGCTGGCGTGGCGGCGCCACGTGGGCGCCGGTGTCACCGAGGCTGACGGCCGCCGGAAAGCCCGCAGCCCCACGGGCTGTGGGGCCACGCGAGCGGCTGCCAAAGAGCTTTCCATCGAGGCACGGCTTTCCCTCCTGGCTCTTTGGGCGTGGGAGCTGTCGCCAGAGCCGCGGCCCTACTGGAAAATGCTTCACAGGCTGGTGTGGCGGTGCCACGTTGGCGCCGGTGTCGCCGAGGCTGACGGCCGCCGGAAAACCCGCAGCCCCACGGGCTGTGAGGCCACGCGAGCGACTGCGAAACAGCTTTCCAATGAGGCACGGCTTTCCCTCCTGGCTCTTCAGGCGTGGGAGCTGTCGCCAGAGCCACGGCCCTACCGGAAAATGCTTCGCAGGCTGGCGCGGCGGCGACACGTGGGCGCCGGTGTCGCCGAGGCTTACGGCCGCCGGAAAGCTCGCAGCCCCACGGGCTGTGGGGCCACGCGAGCGGCTGCCAAAGAGCTTTCCAACGAGGCACGGCTTTCCCTCCTGGCTCTTCGGGCGTGGGAGCTGTCGCCAGAGCCGCGGCCCTACCGGAAAATGCTTCGTAGGCTGGCGCGGGGGCGCCACGTGGGCGCCGGTGTCGCCGAGGCTGACGGCCGCCGGAAAGCCCGCAGCCCCACGGGCTGTGGGGCCACGCGAGCGGCTGCCAAAGAGCTTTCCAACAAGGCACGGCTTTCCCTCCTGGCTCTTCGGGCGTGGGAGCTGTCGCCAGAGCCGCGGCCCTACCGGAAAATTCTGCGCAGGCTGGCGTGGCGGCGCCACGTTGTCGCAGGTGTCGCCGAGGCTGACGGCCGCCGGAAAGCCCGCAGCCCCACGGGCTGTGGGGCCATGCGAGCGGCTGCCAAAGAGCTTTCCAACGAGGCACGGCTTTCCCTCCTGGCTCTTCGGGCGTGGGAGCTGTCGCCAGAGCCGCGGCCCTACCGGAAAATGCTTCGCAGGCTGGCGCCGCGGTGACACGTGGGCGCCGGTGGCGCCGAGGCTGACGGCCGCCGAAAAGCCCGCAGCCCCACGGGCTGTGGGGCCATGCGAGCGGCTGCCAAAGAGCTTTCCAACGAGGCACGGCTTTCCCTCCTGGCTCTTTGGGCGTGGGAGCTGTCGCCAGAGCTGCGGCCCTACCGGAAAATGCTTCGCAGGCTGGCGCGACGGCGCCACGTCGGCGCCAGTGGCGCCGAGGCTGTCGGCCGCCGGAAAGCCCGCAGCCCCACGGGCTGTGGGGCCACGCAAGGTGCTGCCAAAGAGCTTTGCAAGCAGGCACGGCTTTCCCTCCTGGTTCTTCGGGCGTGGGAGCTGTCGCCAGAGCCGCGGCCCTACCGGAAAATGCTTCGCAGCCTGGCTCGGCGGCGACACGTGGGCGCCGGTGTCGCCGAGGCTGACGGCCGCCGGAAAGCCCGCAGCCCCACGGGCTGTGGGGCCACGCGAGCAGGTGCCAAAGAGCTTTCCAACGAGGCACGGCTTTCCCTCCTGGCTCTTCGGGCATGGGAGCTGTCGCCAGAGCTGCGGCCCTACCAGAAAATGCTTTGCAGGCTGGCGCGGCGGCGCCACGTCGGCAACGGTGTCGCCGAGTCTGACGGCCGCCGGAAAGCCCGCAGCCCCACGGGCTGTGGGACCACGCGAGCGGCTGCCAAAGAGTTTTCCAAGGAGGCACGGCTTTCCCTCCTGGCTCTTCCGGCGCGGGAGCTGTCGCCAGAGCCGCAGCCCTACCGGAAAATACTTCGCAGGCTGGCGCGACGGCGCCACGTGGGCGCCGGTGTCGCCGAGGCTGACGGCCGCCGGAAAGCCCGCAGCCCCACGGGCTGTGGGACCACGCGAGCGGCTGCCAAAGAGCTTTCCAAGGAGGCACGGCTTTCCCTCCTGGCTGTTCAGGCGTGGGAGCTGTCGCCAGAGGCGCGGCCCTACCGGAAAATGCTTCGCAGGCTGGTGCGGCGGCGACACGTGGGCGCCGGTGTGGCCGAGGCTGTCGGCCGCCGGAAAGCTCGCAGCCCCACGGGCTGTGGGGCCACGCGAGCGGCTGCCAAAGAGCTTTCCAACGAGGCACGGCTTTCCCTCCTGGCTCTTCGGGCGTGGGAGCTGTCGCCAGAGCCGCGGCCCTACCGGAAAATGATTCGCAGGCTGGCGCGGGGGCGCCACGTGGGCGCCGGTGTCGCCGAGGCTGACGGCCGCCAGAAAGCCCGCAGCCCCACGGGCTGTGGGGCCACGCGAGCGGCTGCCAAAGAGCTTTCCAACAAGGCACGGCTTTCCCTCCTGGCTCTTCGGGCGTGGGAGCTGTCGCCAGAGCCGCGGCCCTACCGGAAAATGCTTCGCAGGCTGGCGTGGCGGCGCCACGTGGGCGCCGGTGTCGCCGAGGCTGACGGCCGCCGGAAAGCCCGCAGCCCCACTTGCTGTGGGGCCACGCGAGCGGCTGCCAAAGAGCTTTCCACTGAGGCACGGCTTTCCCTCCTGGCTCTTCGGGCGTGGGAGCTGTCGCCAGAGCCGCGGCCCTACCGGAAAATTCTGCGCAGGCTGGCGCGGCGGCGCCACGTGGGCGCCGGTTGCGCTGAGGCTGACGGCCGCGGGAAAGCCCGCAGCCCCACGGGCTGTGGGGCCACGCGAGCGGCTGCCAAAGAGCTTTCCAAGGAGGCACGGCTTTCCCTCCTGGCTCTTCGGGCGTGGGAGCTGTCGCCAGAGCCGCGGCCCTAGCGGAAAATGCTTCGCAGGCTGGCGTGGTGGCGCCACGTGGGCGCCGGTGTCGCCGAGGCTGACGGCCGCTGGAAAACCCGCAGCCCCACGGGCTGTGGGGCCACGTGAGCGGCTGCCAAAGATCTTTCCAAGGAGGCATGGCTTTCCCTCCTGGCTCTTCGGGTGTGGGGGCTGTCGCCAGAGCCGCGGCCCTACCGGAAAATGCTTTGCAGTCTGGCGCGGCGGAGCCACGTGGGCGCCGGTGTCGGCGAGGCTGACGGCCGCCGGAAAGCCCGCAGCCCCACTTGCTGTGGGGCCACGCGAATGGCTGCCAAAGAGCTTTCCACTGAGGCACGGCTTTCCCTCCTGGCTCTTCGGGCGTGGGACCTGTCGCCAGAGCCGCGGCCCTACCGGAAAATGCTTTGCAGGCTGGCGCGGCGGCGCCACGTGGGCGCCGGTGTCGCCGAGGCTGACGGCCGCCGGAAAGCCCGCAGCCCCACGGGCTGTGGGGCCACGCGAGCGGCTGCCAAAGAGATTTCCAACGAGGCACGACTTTCCCTCCTGGCTCTTCAGGCGTGGGAGCTGTCGCCAGAGCCGCGGCCCTACCGGAAAATGCTTCACAGGCTGGTGCGGCGGAGCCACGTGGGCGCCGGTGTCGGCGAGGCTGACGGCCGCCGGAAAGCCCGCAGCCCCACTTGCTGTGGGGCCACGCGAACGGCTGCCAAAGAGCTTTCCACTGAGGCACGGCTTTCCCTCCTGGCTCTTCGGGCGTGGGAGCTGTCGCCAGAGCCGCGGCCCTACCGGAAAATGCTTTGCAGGCTGGCGCGGCGGCGCCACGTGGGCGCCGGTGTCGCCGAGGCTGACGGCCGCCGGAAAGCCCGCAGCCCCACTTGCTGTGGGGCCACGCGAGCGGCTGCCAAAGAGCTTTCCAAGGAGGCACGACTTTCCCTCCTGGCTCTTCAGGCGTGGGAGCTGTCGCCAGAGCCGCGGCCCTACCGGAAAATGCTTCGCAGGCTGGTGCGGCGGCGACACGTGGGCGCCGGTGTGGCCGAGGCTGTCGGCCGCCGGAAAGCTCGCAGCCCCAAGGGCTGTGGGGCCACGCGAGCGGCTGCCAAAGACCTTTCCAACGAGGCACGGCTTTCCCTCCTGGCTCTTCGGGCGTGGGAGCTGTCGCCAGAGCCGCGGCCCTACCGGAAAATGCTTCGCAGGCTGGCGCGGCGGCGCCACGTGGGCGCCGGTGTCGCCGAGGCTGACGGCCGCCGGAAAGCCCGCAGCCCCACTTGCTGTGGGGCCACGCGAGCGGCTGCCAAAGAGCTTTCCAACAAGGCACGGCTTTCCCTCCTGGCTCTTCGGGCGTGGGAGCTGTCGCCAGAGCCGCGGCCCTACCGGAAAATGCTTCGCAGGCTGGCGTTGCGGCGCCACGTGGGCGCCGGTGTCGCCGAGGCTGACGGCCGCTGGAAAGCCCGCAGCCCCACGGGCTGTGGGGCCACGCGAGCCACTGCCAAAGAGCTTTCCAAGGAGGCACGGCTTTCCCTCCTGGCTCTTCGGGCGTGGGAGCTGTCGCCAGAGCCGCGGCCCTACCGGAAAATGCTTTGCAGTCTGGCGCGGCGGCGCCACGTGGGCGCCGGTGTCGGCGAGGCTGACGGCCGCCGGAAAGCCCGCAGCCCCACTTGCTGTGGGGCCACGCGAACGGCTGCCAAAGAGCTTTCCACTGAGGCACGGCTTTCCCTCCTGGCTCTTCGGGCGTGGGAGCTGTCGCCAGAGCCGCGGCCCTACCGGAAAATTCTGCGCAGGCTGGCGTGGCGGCGCCACGTGGGCGCCGGTGGCGCTGAGGCTGACGGCCGCCGGAAAGCCCGCAGCCCCACGGGCTGTGGGGCCACGCGAGCGGCTGCCAAAGAGCTTTCCAAGGAGGCACGGCTTTCCCTCCTGGCTCTTCGGGCGTGGGAGCTGTCGCCAGAGCCGCGGCCCTACCGGAAAATGCTTCGCAGGCTGGCGTGGTGGCACCACGTGGGCGCCGGTGTCACCGAGGCTGATGGCCCCCGGAAAGCCCGCAGCCCCACGGGCTGTGGGGCCACGCGAGCGGCTGCCAAAGAGCTTTCCAAGGGGGCACGGCTTTCCCTCCTGGCTCTTCGGGCGTGGGGGTTGTCGCCAGAGCCGCGGCCCTACCGGAAAATGCTTCGCAGGCTGGTATGGCGGTGCCACGTGGGCGCCGGTGTCGCCGAGTCTGACGGCCGCCGGAAAGCCCGCAGCCCCACGGTCTGTGGGGCCACGCGATCGGCTGCCAAAGGGCTTTCCAAGGAGGCAAGGCTTTCCCTCCTGGCTCTTCAGGCGTGGGAGCTGTCGCCAGAGCCGCGGCCCTACCGGAAAATGCTTCGCAGGCTGGCGCGGGGGCGCCACGTTGTCGCAGGTGTCGGCGAGGCTGACGGCCGCCGGAAAGCCCGCAGCCCCACGGGCTGTGGGGCCACGCCAGCGGCTGCCAAAGAGCTTTCCAGCGAGGCACGGCTTTCCCTCCTGGCTCTTCGGGCGTGGGAGCTGTCGCCAGAGCCGCGGCCCTACCGGAAAATACTTCGCAGGCTGGCGCGGCGGCGCCACGTGGGCGCCGGTGTCGCTGAGGCTGACGGCCGCCGGAAAGCCCGCAGCCCCACGGGCTGTGGGGCCACGCGAGCGGCTGCCAAAGATCTTTCCACGGAGGCACGACTTTCCCTCCTGGCTCTTCAGGCGTGGGAGCTGTCGCCAGAGCCGCGGCCCTACCGGAAAATGCTTCGCAGGCTGGCGTGGCGGCGCCACGTGGGCGCCGGTGTCGCCGAGGCTGACGGCCGCCGGAAAGCCCGCAGCCCCACTTGCTGTGGGGCCACGCGAGCGGCTGCCAAAGTGTTTTCCAAGGAGGCACGGCTTTCCCTCCTGGCTCTTCCGGCGTGGGAGCTGTCGCCAGAGCCGCGGCCCTACCGGAAAATGCTTCGTAGGCTGGCGTGGCGGTGCCACGTGTGCGCTGGTGTCACCGAGGCTGATGGCCCCCGGAAAGCCCACAGCCCCACGGGCTGTGGGGCCACGCGAGCGGCTGCCAAAGAGCTTTCCAAGGGGGCACGGCTTTCCCTCCTGGCTCTTCGGGCGTGGGAGTTGTCGCCAGAGCCGCGGCCCTACCGGAAAATGCTTCGCAGGCTGGTATGGCGGTGCCACGTGGGCGCCGGTGTCGCCGAGTCTGACGGCTGCCGGAAAGCCCGCAGCCCCACGGTCTGTGGGGCCACGCGATCGGCTGCAAAAGAGCTTTCCAAGGAGGCACGGCTTTCCCTCCTGGCTCTTCAGGCGTGGGAGCTGTCGCCAGAGCCGCGGCCCTACCGGAAAATGCTTCGCAGGCTGGCGCGGGGGCGCCACGTTGTCGCAGGTGTCGGCGAGGCTGACGGCCGCCGGAAAGCCCGCAGCCCCACGGGCTGTGGGGCCACGCCAGCGGCTGCCAAAGAGCTTTCCAGCGAGGCACGGCTTTCCCTCCTGGCTCTTCGGGCGTGGGAGCTGTCGCCAGAGCCGCGGCCCTACCGGAAAATACTTCGCAGGCTGGCGCGGCGGCACCACGTGGGCGCCGGTGTCGCTGAGGCTGACGGCCGCCGGAAAGCCCGCAGCCCCACGGGCTGTGGGGCCACGCGAGCGGCTGCCAAAGATCTTTCCATGGAGGCACGACTTTCCCTCCTGGCTCTTCAGGCGTGGGAGCTGTCGCCAGAGCCGCGGCCCTACCGGAAAATGCTTCGCAGGCTGGCGTGGCGGCGCCACGTGGGCGCCGGTGTCGCCGAGGCTGACGGCCGCCGGAAAGCCCGCAGCCCCACTTGCTGTGGGGCCACGCGAGCGGCTGCCAAAGAGCTTTCCACTGAGGCACGGCTTTCCCTCCTGCCTCTTCGGGCGTGGGAGCTGTCGCCAGAGCCGCGGCCCTACCGGAAAATGCTTCGTAGGCTGGCGTGGCGGCGCCACGTGGGCGCCGGTGTCACCGAGGCTGACGGCCGCCGGAAAGCCCGCAGCCCCACGGGCTGTGGGGCCACGCGAGCGGCTGCCAAAGAGCTTTCCAACGAGGCACGGCTTTCCCTCCTGGCTCTTCGGGCGTGGGAGCTGTCGCCAGAGCCGCGGCCCTACCGGAAAATGCTTCGCAGGCTGGCGCGGCGGCGCCACGTGGGTGCCGGTGTCGCCGAGGCTGACGGCTGCCTGAAAGCCCGCAGCCCCACGGGCTGTGGGGCCACGCGAGCGGCTGCCAAAGGGCTTTCCAAGGAGGCAAGGCTTTCCCTCCTGGCTCTTCAGGCTTGGGAGCTGTCGCCAGAGCCGCGGCCCTACCGGAAAATGCTTTGCAGGCTGGCCTGGTAGCGCCACGTGGGTGCCGGTGTCGCCGAGGCTGACGGTCGTCGGAAAGCCCGCAGCCCCACGGGCTGTGGGGCCACGCGAGCGGCTGCCAAAGAGCTTTCGAAGGAGGCACGGCTATCCCTCCTGGCTCTTCGGGCGTGGGAGCTGTCGCCAGAGCCGCGGCCCTACCGGAAAATGCTTTGCAGGCTGGCGCGGCGGCGCCACGTGGGCGCCGGTGTCGGCGAGGCTGACGGCCGCCGGAAAGCCCGCAGCCCCACGGGCTGTGGGGCCACGCGAGCGGCTGCCAAAGAGCTTTCCAAGGAGGCATGGCCCTAACCGCAAACCCTAACCCCAAACCCTGAACCCTTAATCCTAACCCTAACCCCTAATCCTAATCCCCAACACTCTAACAGCCTGACCCCGACCCCTGACCTCGACCTCCGACCCCTAATCCTTAATGACCCTGATCCTCGACCCCCAACCCTGACCCCTAAACCCCGACCCTTAAGCCTGCCCGCAATCCCTAACCCTAATCACTCTGACTGTTAACTCCAACCCCTAATCCTTAACCCTTAACGTCAACCCTCACTAGGATTTTATTCTTCTGATGTGTGTGTGTAGTCTGAAGGGTGGTTTGTAATTGGTGTATTATGTGTATTGATCAGTGGAGGTGTGTGAAGGAGAAATTTGCCCCCTCATTTGCATATTTAATTGGTAATTTGCATATCTGATGGGTTTATTTGCATGATTAGTATTCTAATTGGGAGTAATCAGTGGTTAAAATGATCTGTGGGTGTGCTTATTTTCATCAGGGCTTACTCCCAATTAGAATAATGCGCATTTATGTATGCATGGGGGGTAATATTATAGTAATGAAGAAATAAAAATAATAATACTGGTGCAGCAGTAGGTTTTGGTACAGGGGCTGGGAGTGACTTTTTTTTTTTTAATTTGTTTTTGAAGTGACTACCAGCCCCTGTACCAAAAACTACTGCTGCTTTTTACCAATTCAAAATATGTCTACTTACAATGACCAGCGTGTAAAAAATGCTGGTCACACCAGACATACAGTGACAACTGAACACCCTCCAGCAAATTATCAGACACACTCTCTCAAAATCAACCACAATCAATGCTACACGGACACCCAGCGTCACACATCCAAAAACTCAGCCTCGATCACAGATGAATGCAAGCAGGGTGCCAGCCAGTCCAAGTCATGTACAGACTCTGGCATGGCCAAAGACAAGCACATATCTGGATGCCAACTCCCACCCTATCCAAGATGCCTGCTCACTATCTGACACAATGCAGCTCTGACACACTCAGAGTCCCACACCATTCAAAACACGCACACACACAGACAGACATTCACAACCCAAAGCAGCACTGCTCATACTCAAGCACAGTCCAACACATGCATGCTCAGAGTCCAGAGCCTTCTAGAACATGCACACCCTCATTCCAGCTCACCCATACACAAAGTCACACACACATAGTAACAGTCCAAGTCTGCCGCCACCACAGCCCAACTCAGCCACACACACAGTCACACTCCCCAATGTGTGACTCCAACAGAATCCAAGTCAAACTCAGGCTCCACCACCATCCCACACAGGCACCCATCCGATCACACTCCAGACCATGCACCCTCAGACTCCAACAGCATCCAACACAGGGAGCCACATAGTCACACTCTGCAATGTGGACCTTCAGAGTCTAACAGTATCCAAGTCAAACACAGACTCCACCACCATGCAACTCTGCCACACACACAGTCACACTGCACAACCTGCACCCTCAGACTCCAACAGCATCCCAGTCAAACACAGACAACCACACAGGCACACTCCAGAACGTGCAGCCTCAGACTCCAGCAACATCCAAGTCTAACACAGGCTCCGACACCACCCAGCACAGGCAATCACACAGGCACACTCCAGGACATGCAGCCTCAGACTCCAGCAAGATCCAACTCATGCACACACATGGTCACGCTGCAAAAATTACACCCTCAAACTCCAACACAGCCACATTCAGCAACAAGCACGCTAAGACTCTGATGCAGTCTGACTCAAACACGCACCAGACAAACAATACAAAACTTATAATGGAGAATTAAAATGTAGCTTTATTATAGACAGCGGAACTAGTCCTGCTCTGACCTAAACCTTATGGAAGTTACTGTTCATAACCTTCACTGTTGGTAAATGCAGACCTTGAATCTTGATGACTGCATTTGTGAATCCAGAAACATGTCCCAAAGTCTGTCAGTCACAGACTCCTACCTGCTGCTTCCCCCATGCCTGTTGCCGATGCCATTGTTGTCCTGGGAGCTTGATAGAGAATGCCATGCATTGCAAACATCTCCTTACTTGCCTTGGTATTCTTCCATTATATACATATTTCTTCCCTTACAACACTGTAGCTTTTTCTCCTGAGCTCTAAAATACCTCTGCCCTCTCCCTGAAGATATAGGGCCAGAGAAAGCTTCTCTCCTTCATTTGGCTAGCAAGCCCTGCACAAACCACAACGCGACTCTATTAAGGTGTACTTTACCTACCAGATCTAGCTCTTGCCCCCATACACAGAATTTCACCGCACGTATAGCGGCTCCCCTGCTTTATGGCTTAGGGTGATATTTCCCTCAGAATACAGCCTAAACATATTTCACTTCCCCCTATTAGCTCATTGCAATCAATGTTCAGGTTCAACACTAATTGGGTCCTATTAGCAGTCTATGCTTCTGTAATTACCTTTGAGTAAGTTTAACACCAATACCTCAGCACAGCCAAATCTACCAGTTGACTACTTATTAACAGCTAAAACCCTGACTTTCCTGGAACCTATCCACAGCTACATTTACCTACACCTTGTCCAGGCTCCCTCCTACACCATGATGGAACTTACCTGATCATTTACAACAATTACTACAAGTACCTGTACACTCCAAATGAGAACTGTTCTTGACACAACTACTTCTACCTTCCCCCCACCCCACCACTATCAGCTCTGTTTCCACATCAACACTGAAATTATCTGCTACCCTTGCAAGTTCTACTGACATATCACTATAAGCCATCATCTCATCAAAAGATATCACACCTTACTTCTTTCTTTTTTTGGTGCAACCAAACCAGAAGCATCCTAGCCTTCACACATTCCAAACACACCGCTCTCTCAATGACCACACAAAACACCCACCACTCTCGGCTCCTGCCTGCCTCTGACCACCTACGGCCAGATGCCGTCCCCCCCCGCGGGCTTGGCTCCCCAGGAGCGCTGCTCGCAGGGGGCTCCGAAATGTCCCTGCCTGACAAAACCCCGCCCGGAGCCCTACCTCCGCCCAAACTTTGGCGACGACTGTCGCCTCGCGGAGGGGCCGGGACCGGGGGAAAAAAAACCCCAGCCAGGGGAGGAAAAAAAAAATCCCCCGGCTGGGGCTTTTTTATTCTTTCATTTGGCTCTGCGTGCCTTCGGTAAGCAAGGCTCAACTCCACGTATGACCTGCAAGGCAACACCACCACCAAAACACAAGCGCCACACACACCGCTCTCTCAACAACCACACAAAACACCCACCGCTCTCGGCTCCTGCCTGCCTCTGACCACCTACGGCCAGATGCCATCCCCCCCCACGGGCTTCGCTCCCCAGGAGCGCTGCTCGCAGGGGGCTCCTAAATGTCCCTGCCTGACAAAACCCCACCCGGAGCCCTACCTCCACCCAAACTTTGGCGACGACTGTCGCCTCGCGGAGGGGCCGGGACCGGGGGAAGGAAAAAACCCCCAGCCAGGGCCGGGGCGGGTGGGAATCCACTGGCTGGGGCTTTTTTATTCTTTCATTTGGCTCTGCGTGCCTTTGGTAAGGCAGGACTAAACTCCACATATGACCTCAATGTCAGAAGTATTAGGGACAATGGGACATCACATCACAACAGTGTCAAATAACTAACAATCGACTAACAAATTCCCAATATGGTGCAGTACATTCACAGACAGGTTCCGCTGACAAGCCAGACAAAGACAGAGCAATGCGACGCAAGACGTAACACTGTACATGACGGTACGCTGCTACACACGGTCCAATAAAGAGTGGCCGATGAAAGATTTGACGACTCCGGACATATGCTGGCAGAAGACATCAGATGTCGGTCAAGACAACGGCAGAGCAATACAATGCTAGGTGTAACATGATACAGGGCAGTACAAGGCAATACATGGTCAAATAAACAACAACCAAGTAAAATAGCCATGATACGGTGCAGTCCTATGACAGAGTGCCTAAAATAACAACCAATACAATCATGGGGCAATACAATGTAAGACGTACCACAATACAGGGCAGTACGAGGCGATAGGCAGCGAAATAAATTAGAGCCGATTAAAATGCCCACAAAACAGTGCAGGACAATGACACATTATTTAAAATTACAGTCAAGACCGTAACACTGTGATACAATGCAAGGCCTACCAGTATACAAGGTAGTAAAAGCCATCACTGGGGCAAACAAAGAACAATTGTTTGCAAAATTAACAGTACATTACTGTACGATTCCAGACGCTCTGAAGTGACAGTCAGGAAAATGACAGGGCAATACGATGCGAGACATAACAGTACATGGGGCAGTAAAAGCCAACATGCAATCAAATAAAGAATGGCATGCTAACAAATACACAACACTGTAGCGCTATGAGATGACGTCTAAAAGGATGATTGAGACCATGACATAGTGATACGACGCAAGACATCACATTGTACGGAGCGGTACAGCGCAATACACGGTCAAAAAAACAGCCACCAAATAAAATAGTAACAATACAGTGCAGTCCTATGATACATTGTCTAAAATAACAAATCGAAACAGTGACAAGGCGATACGATGCAAGATGTAATGGTATATTGGGCAGCACAAGGCAATATGCGGCCAAAGAACAGACAATTAAAACACACAATACAGTGCAGCACTATGACACGATCTCTAAAGTTACAATCAAGACAATGACAGGACAATACAATGCAAGGCATTACGGTATACCAGGCAGCGCAAAGCGATATGCAGACAAATAAATAACATGGCACTCAAATTGACAATACGCTCCAGTACAATCCCGGGAACTCGGAAATGACGGTCAAGAAAATGACAGGGCGATACAACAGAAGACATTACAGCATACAGGGCAGTAAAGCCAATGCGTGGTCAAATAAAGAACAGCTGATTCGAAAATTGACAAGACTGTGAAGTACAATCCCAGGCGGTCTGAAATAAGCCAAGACAATGACAAAGAATTACAATGCAAGACGTGACAGTATACAGGGCGCTGCAAGGCAATACCCGGTCAAATAAAAAAAAAACGCTAAAAAATTCGCAATACATTGCAGTCCTATGACAAAACGTCAAGAATGACCATCAAAACAAGGACAGAGCAATGAAAGACAAGTCATAACACAATACAGGGAAGGACAAGACAAGACACGTTCAAATAAATAACAGTCAATTACAATACCCACAATACAATTGAGTCCTATGACACAACATCTAAAATGACAAATCGATACAATGACAGGACAATACTACAATGCAAGACATCGCATTACACAGAGCAACAGAAGGCAATAAACAGTCAAATAAATAACAGCCGATTCAAAATTTAACTGTATAGGGCACTACAGTTGCAGATGGTGTGAAATGACAATCGATACAATGATAGGGCCATATGATACAAGACATGACATGACACAGGGCCGTACAAGGCAATACGCAGCTTAATGAAAAGCAACCCATTAAAATACCAACAATGCAACACAGTCCTATGACACAATGTCTAAAATGACGATCGATACAATGATGAGGCACTGCAATACAAGATATCGCGCTATACAGTGGTACAAGGCAATACGCGGTCAAAACACCAAGCACATAAAATACTAACAATATGGTGCAGTCCTATGACAGATTGTCTAAAAAGACAGTCAAGGCAATCACAGAGCAACACAATGCTATATGTACCACAATACAGGGCAGCACAAGGCAATACGTGGCCAAATGAAGAACAGCCGATACCCACAATAGAATGCGGCGCTATGACACCATGTCTAAAATGTCAGTCAAGACAATGACAAAATGATAGAATGCAAGATATCACGGTATACAGGGCGCTACAAGGCAATACACAGTCAAATAACTAACAGTCAATGTACTGCACTGCATTGTGAATTTTGTTAATCGTAGACGGTCTGAATTGACAGTCCACACGATGACAGTGCGATACAACGCAAGACGTAAGGCTATACAGGAGCAGTACACAGCAATACGCGGTCTTTTAAAAAAAAAAAACCAGCCGATGAAAAAATTCACAATACGGTGCAGTCCTATGACACAATGTCTAAGACAACAGTAAAAACAATACCATAGCAATACAGTGCAAGATGTAACGGTATAGCAGGCAGGACAAGTCAATATGCATTCAAATCAAGAACGGCCGATTAAAATAACCGCAATACAGTGCAATGCTATGACACAATCTCTAAAATGACAATCGAGACACTGACGGGGCAATACAATGCAACACATAACAGTATACAGGGCAGTACAGGGTAATACCAAGTCACATAAAAAACAGCCGATGAAAAAATTAACAATACAGTTCAATATAATCCCAGACAGTCTGAAGTGACAGTCAATGAGCAGGCAATACAAAGCTAGACATAATAGCAGGCATAACACCACAACACAGTCAAATAAATAACAGCCTGTTAAAATACCCACAATACATTCCAGTCCTAGGACACGATGTCTACAGTGACAGTTAAGACAATGACGGAGCAACGCAATGCAAGACATAACATTATACAGGGCAGTTCAAGGCCAATACGCAATCAAATAAGGAATGACCAAACACAAAACTGACATTACAGTGCAGTACTATGACAGAATGTCACAAAAGACAGTCAAAACCGTGACACGCTTATACAAAGAAATATGTAACACAATACTAAACAGTACAAGGGAATACACAATGCAATACAGCACTAATTAAAGAAAAACCACAATACAGCGCAGTACAATCAAACATAGTCTCAGGTGGCAGGAAAGGCAGTTACAGAGGAATACCATTCGAGACAGAACACCATGCAGGCCAGCCCAAGCCGGTACGCGGGCACATAAAGTACAACCGATTAAGAAGCTCACGATATGGTGCCTGTCAATGCTAGAATGTATCGGATGGCTCTTGGGACAGTCACAGGGAAATACAATGCAACATATCAGAAAATAAAGGGCAGGACAAAGCAATAAAAAGTTAAATATAGAGCAACGGATCAAATCCGCCCACAATGCAGTGCCGTAAAATCCCAGGGAGTCTCAGATGACAGTCCAGACAGTGACAGGGTAATAAAATGCAAGACGTGAGAGTATACAGGGAGGTACAATGCAATACAGAATAAAGTAAGGAACGACCGATCGAAACCCCACAATAAAGAACAGTATGATTCCAAACAGTCTCGGGTGGCAATCGAGACAGTTACAGGGTGGCAGAATTGAAGATGCAACATTACACAGTGCCATACGATGCTGTATGCAATCAAATAAATACCAACCGATAAAAAAAACCCACAACGCCATGGTGGGACAACACAAAAATAAATGAGATGGCAGTCCAGATTATGACAGGGCAATACAATGTGAGACATAACACAATACAGGGTGGTACAGTACAATACTCAGTCAAAAATAAACAACCCATTAAATAACCCGTAATACAGTGCAGGACAATGCCAATATATGCAGGATAGCAGCCAGGAGGATGACAGAGCAGTACAAGACAAAATGTAACACAATACAGGGCGCTGCAATACAAAATATATCAGATAGCAGTCAGAACGACAACAGGGCAATGCAATGCAAGACAACACAGCACAAGGCGCTAATGAGGCAATGCATGCTCAAGAAGAGCAACCGATAAAATTCCCCAAATACAATATGAGGACAATCCCAGAATGTCTAAAATGCCAGTGAAGAGAATGACACGGCAATACAGGCCACTGCCATGCAGGGGAGCGGAAAAGGGCTCTTGGGCTGGCCATTATCGATAGAGTAAGCTAATTAACTTATAGTCACATTAGCATTGGAAGAAAATATGTAGGTCCCCACTGGAGACAGACTCGGGCCTGTATTGCGAGCCATCCCCCAAAGTAGAAGTACCACTCATAACAGCTTCCACTGATGGTTATAGCTCAAACAGCAACCTGGGGAAGAAAAAGAGAAGTAAAAAGCAAAAGGGAGAGAAAAAAGAGAAACAGGGTGGCGGGGGGAGGGGGGGGACGGGGGGAAGAAGAGGAAAAAAAAAGGGGGCAGGCCACGGAAGAGAAGAGGGGCAAAAGAGGAAAAAACAGGGGAAGAGGGGCGAAAGAGGAAAAAACAGGGGAAGAGGGGCGAAAGAGGAAAAAACAGGGGAAGAGGGGCGAAAGAGGAAAAAACAAGGGGGCTGGGCAGGAACAGAAGGAAAAAGAGGGGGCGGCGGGGGCAGAGAGGAGGGAAGACAATAAAAAGGGGGGCAGAGAGGAGGGAAGACAATAAAAAGGGGGGCAGAGAGGAGGGAAGACAATAAAAAGGGGGGCAGAGAGGAGGGAAGACAATAAAAAGGGGGGCAGAGAGGAGGGAAGACAATAAAAAGGGGGGCAGAGAGGAGGGAAGACAATAAAAAGGGGGGCAGAGAGGAGGGAAGAGGAAAACAGTGGACGGGACGGGAAAGAGAAGAACAAAAAGGGAGGCTGGGGAGGAAGACAAGAAAAAAGGGGAATAGGGGGGAGGAGGAAAAAACAGAGGGGCAGAGAGGAGGGAAGACAAAAAGCGGGGCAGAAGGGGGGAAGAGGAAAAAAGTGGACTGTGTGGGAAGAAAAGAAGAAAAAAAGAGGGGGCGGCCGGGGGGAAGACAAGAAAAAAAAGAGGGGGCGGCCGGGGGGAAGACAAGAAAAAAAGAGAGGGCGGCCGGGGGGAAGACAAGAAAAAAGAAGGGGGGCTGGACGGCGAAAAGAAAAAAAAAAGGAGCAGGGGGGGAAAGAAGGAAAAAAGGGGGCTGGGGGGAAAGAGAAGAAAAAGGGGTGCAGCAGGGGAAGAGAAGAAAAAAGGGGGGCAGCTGGCAGAGGAAGAGAAGAAAAAAGGGGGGCAGAAGGGCAAAAGAGGAAAAAAGGGGGCAGACAGGCTGAACAGGAAAATAAAAGCAGGGCAGAGGGGGTATGAGAAGAAAAAAGGGGGTGGCAGTGGGAAGACAAGAAAAAAGGGGGTGGCTATAGGGAAGGGAAGAGAAAAAAAGGGGGCAGAGGGGCGGAGAGGATAAAAAAAGTGGGCAGCAGTGGGAAGACGAAAAAGGGGGGCTGGGGAGGAAGAGGAGGAAAAAAAAGACGGGTGGCTGTGGGGAAAGGAAGAGAAAGAAGTGGGTTGGGGAGGAAGAGGAGGAAAAAAAGACGGGCGGCTGTGGGAAGAGGAGGAAAAAAAGACGGGCGGCTGTGGGAAGAGCAGGAAAAAAAGACGGGCGGCTGTGGGAAGAGCAGGAAAAAAAGACGGGCGGCTGTGGGAAGAGCAGGAAAAAAAGACGGGCGGCTGTGGGAAGAGCAGGAAAAAAAGACGGGCGGCTGTGGGAAGAGCAGAGAAAAAAAGACGGGCGGCTGTGGGAAGAGCAGAGAAAAAAAGACGGGCGGCTGTGGGAAGAGCAGAGAAAAAAAGGGGCATCTGGGAAGGAAGAAGAAACACAAGGGGGACAGAAGGGCAGAAGAGGAAAAAATAGGGGGGTAGAGGGGGTAAGAGAAAAAAGGCAGCGGCTGAGAAGGAAGAAGAAAAAAAAGGGGGACAGATGAGCAGAAGAAAATAAAGTGGGGTAGAGGAGGTAAGAGAAAAAGAGAGGGGCAGTAATGAGAAGAGAAGAAAAAAGGGGGCTGAGAAGGAAGGGGGAAAAAAAAAAGGGGGGGCCGTTCAGAAGAGAGGAAAAAAATAGGGGCGGCCGTTCGTAAGAGAAGAAGAAAAGGGGGCGGCGGGGTAAGAAAAGAAAAAAAAGGGGGCTGGACGGGAAGAAAAGAAAAAGGGCAGCAGGGGGGCAAAAAGAAGGAAAAAAGGGGGGTGGCAGGGGAAGAGAAAAAAGGGGGGGACAGAGGGCGGAGAGGAAAAAAGGGGGGGAAGGGGCAGAAGAAGAAAAAAGGGGGGGAAGGGGCAGAAGAGGAAAAAAGGGGGCGGATGTGGGGAAAGGAAGAAAAAGGGGGGCAGAAAGGAAGAAAAAAGGGTCAGGGGGCCGGAAGAGGAAAAAAAGGGGGCAGCCTTAGGGAGAGAAGAAAAGGGGGGAAAAGGGGCGGAAGAGAAGGAAAAAAATAACAGGCGGCTGTGGGAAGAGAAGAAAAACGGGGGGGGGAGGGGCGGAAGAGGAAAAACGGGGGGGGGAGGGGCAGAAGAGGAAAAACGGGTGCAGCAGTGGGAAGAGAAGAAAAAAGTGGGCTGGACAGGAAGAGGAAAAAAAACAACGGGCAGCTATTGGAAGAGTAGAAAAACCAGGGGGGGCTGTGGGAAGGGGAGAGAAAAACCGGGGGGGGCTATGGGAAGGAGGAAGAAACAAAAGGGGGACAAAAGGGCGGAAGAGAAAATAAAGGGGGGTGGCCGTTTGGAAGACAAGTAAAAAGGGGCTGGGAAGAAAAAGGAAAAAAATAGGGGCGGCCATGAGGACGAGAAGAAGAAAAGGGGGCAGCCATGAGGACCAGAAGAAAAGTGGGTGGCTGGGGAAGAAAAGAAAGAAGAGAGTAGGGGAGTAAAAAGAAGCAGAGAAGGGGAGCAGCGGGGGAAGAGAATAAAAAAGGGGAGGGGGCAGAGAGGAAAAAAAGGGGGACAGAGGGTGGAGAGGACAAAAAAGAGTAGAAAAAAGGGGGCGGCTGTGGGGAGAGTAGAAAAAAGGGGGCGGCTGTGGGAAGGAGGAAGAAACAAAAGGGGGACAGAAGGGCAGAAGAGGAAAAAAGGGGGGTAGAGGGCGTAAGAGAAAAAAAGGGCGGCAGCAGTGGGAAGAGAAGAAAGAGGGGGCTGTGAAGGAAGAGGAAAAAAATAGGGGCGGCTGTGAGGAAGAGAAGAAGAAAAGGGGGCTGGATGGGAAGAAAAGTAAAAGGGGAGCAGGGGGCAAAAAGAAGGAAAAAAGGGGGCAGCGGTGAGAAGAAAAAAGGTGGGGAAAAGGCACGGAAGAGGAAAAAAACAGCGGGGGAAAAGGGGTCACCTGTGGGGAAGGAAAGAAGAAAAGGGGTCGGCTGTGGGGAAGGAAAGAAAAAAGAGGGGGCTGGACGGGAAGAAAAGAAAAAAACAGGAGCTGGACGGGAAGAAGGAAAAAAGGGGAGCAGGGAGGCAAAAACAAGGAAAAGAGGGGGGCAGTGGGGGAAGAGAAAAAAAAGGGGGACGGTGGGAAGAGGAAAAAAGGGGGACAGAGGGCGGAGAGGATAAAAAAGGGGGAAAAAGGGGCAGAAGAGGAAAAAAGGGGGCGGCTGTGGGGCAAGAATAAAAAAAGGGGGCAGCTGTGGGGCGGAAGAGGAACAAACAGGGCAGCTGTGGGGCGGCCTTGAGGAGAAAAGAAAAAGGCAGGGGGGAAAAGGGGCAGAAGAGTAGAAAAAAAGGGGGCAGCTGTGGGAAGAGTAGAAAAAAGGGGGCAGCTGTGGGAAGGAGGAAGAAACAACAGGGGGACAGAAGAGCAGAAGAGGAAAAAAAGGGGGGTAGAGGGGGTAAGAATAAAAAGGGGGCTGGGAAGGAAGAGGAAAAAAATAGGGGTGGCCGTTCCAAAGAGAAGAAGAAAAGGGGGCAGCGGGGTAAGAAAAGAAAAAAAAAGGGGGCTGGACGGGAAGAAAAGAAGAAACGGAGCAGGGGGGCAAAAAGAAGGAAAAAAGGGGGGTGGCAGGGGAAGAGAAAAAAGGAGGGGGGGAGAGGGGTGGAGAGGAAAAAAGGGGGGACAGAGGGCGGAGAGGACAAAAAAGGGGAGAAAAGGGGCAGAAGAGGAAAAAAGGGGGCGGCTGCGGGGAAGGGAAGAAAAAAAGGGGCAGGGTGGCAGAAGAGGGAAGAAAAAAGGGGGCAGGGTGGCAGAAGAGGGAAGAAAAAAGGGGGCAGGGTGGCAGAAGAGGGAAGAAAAAAGGGGGCAGCCATGGGGAGAGAAGAAAAAAGGGGGGGAAAAAGGGGCAGAAGAGGGGAAAAAGGGGTGGAAGGGACGGAATAAAGGAAGAAGGGGGGGCAGAGTGGCGGAAGTACAAAAAAGGGGGGGGCAGAGGGGCGGAATGACAAGAAAAAAAAAGGGGGCAGGGCAGCAGGGAGGGAAAAAAGGGGTCAGCCTTGGGGAGAGAAGAACAAAGGGAGGGAAAAGGGGCGGAAGAGGAAAAACAGGGAGGCAAAAGGGGCGGAAGAGGAAAAAAAGGGAGGCAAAAGGGGCGGAAGAGGAAAAAAAGGGAGGCAAAAGGGGCGGAAGAGGAAAAAAGGGGGGGAAGGGGTGGAAGAGGGGAAAAGGGGGGCAGCTGTGGGGAGAGAAGAAAAAAAAGGGGGGCAGAGGGGCGGAAGAGTAAAAACAAGGGGGGGAAGGGGCGGAAGAGGAAAAAAACGGGGGGGAAATGGGGCGGAAGAGGAAAAAAACAGGGGGGAAATGGGGCGGAAGAGGAAAAAAGTGTTGGCTGGGGGGAAGGGAAGAAAAAAGGGGGTGGCTGTAGGGAGAGAAGGAAAAAAAGGGGGGCAGGGGGCAGAAAGAAAGAAAAAAGGGTCAGGGAGGCAGAAAGGAAGAAAAAGGGTCAGGGGGGCAGAAAGGAAGAAAAAGGGGGCGGCCTTGGGGAGAGAAGAAGAAGTGGGGGAAGGGACGGAAGAGAGAAAAAAGGGGGGAAGAGGGCGGAAGAGGGAAAAAAGGGGGCAGCAGTGGGAACAGAAGAAAAATGGGGGCTGGAGAGGAAGAGGAGGAAAAAAACGACAAGCAGCTCTGGGAAGAGTAGAAAAAAGGGGGCAGCTGTGGGGAGACAAGAAAAAAAGGGGGGAAGGGGGGCGAGAAGAAAAAAAAAGGGGGGCAGGGGGGCGGAAGAGGAAAAACGGGGGGCAGGGGGGCGGAAGAGGAAAAACGGGGGCAGCTGTGGGGTGAGAAGAAAAAAAGGGGGGCAGCTGTGGCATGAGAAGAAAAAAACGGGGCAGCTGTGGGGAAATAAAGAAAAAGGGGGGCAGGGAAGCGGAAAGGGAAAAAAGGGGCAGTGGTGCAGAAGAGGAAAAAAAAGGGGGCAGAGGGGTGGAAGAGGTAAAAAGGGGGCGGACTTGGGGAGAGAAGAAAAAAAAGGGGGGCAGAGGAGCGGAAGAGGAAAAAAGGGGCGGCTGTGGGGAGAGAAGAAAAAAAAAGAGGGGCAGAGGGGCTAAAGTAGAAAAAAGTGGGGGGAAGGGGCAGAAGACGGAAAAAAGGGATGGGAAAAGCGGCAGAATGGGAAAAAATGGGGGCAGCAGTGGGAAGAGTAGAAAAAAAAAGGGGGCAGAGGAGCGAAAGAGAAAAAAGGGGGGGAAGGGGCGGAATAGGAAAAAAGGGGGCGGCTGTGGGGAAGGGAAGAAAAAAAAAAGGGTTCAGCTGTAGGGAAAGGAAGAAAAAAGGGACGGCCTTGGGGAAAGAACATAAAATGAGAGGAAAAGGGGCAGAAGAGGAAAAAAGGGGGGCAGAGGGAGGGAAGAAAAATAAACCGGGGGGAAAAGGGGCGGAAGACAAAAAAAAGGCGGGGGGGAAAAAGGGGCAGAAGACAAAAAAAAGGCAGGGGGGATAAAGGGGCGGAAGACGAAAAAAGGGGGGCAGAGGGGGGGAAGAAAAATAAACTGGGGGAAAAAGGGGCAGAAGAGGAAAAAAGGGGAAAAAGGGGCAGAAGAGGAAAAAAAGGGGGCAGCTTTTGGGAAGGGAAGAAGAAAAAGGGGGCAGCTATGGGGAAAGGAAGACAAAGGGGGCAGGGGGGCGGAAAGGAAGAATAGGGGCAGGGGGGCGGAAGAGGTAAAAAAGGGGGCGGCCTCGGGGAGGGAAGTACAAAGTGGGGGCAAAGGGGCAAAAGAGGAAAAAAGGGTGGGGCAAAGGGGCGGAACAGGAGAAAAAGTGGCGGGTGTGGGAAAAGGAAGACAAAGAGGGCCACGGGGGCGGAAAGGGAAAAAACGGGGCAGGGGAGCAGAAGACATAAAAAGAGGGGGAAAAGGGGGTTGGGGAGGAAGAGAAGAAAAAAGGGGGTTGGGGAGGAAGAGAAGAAAAAAGGGGGTTGGGGAGGAAGAGAAGAAAAAAGGGGGTTGGGGAGGAAGAGAAGAAAAAAGGGGGTTGGGGAGGAAGAGAAGAAAAAAGGGGGTTGGGGAGGAAGAGAAGAAAAAAGGGGGTTGGGGAGGAAGAGAAGAAAAAAGACGGGCGGCTCTCAGAATAGTAGAAAAAAGACAGATGGCTGTAGGGAAGGGAAGAGAAAAAAAGGGGGTGCCTGTGGGTAAGGGAACAGAAAAAGAGTGGGTTGGGGAGGAAGAGGAGGAAAAAAGGACGGGTGGCTGTGGGAAGGGAAGAGAAAAAAAGGGGGCAGCTGGGAAGGAAGAAGAAACAAAAAGGGGACAGAAGGGCAGAAGAGGAAAAAAACTGGGGTAAAGGTGGTAAGAGGAAAAAAGGGGGGTGGCTGTGGGAAAAGAAGAAAAAAGGGGGCTGGGAACGAAGAGGAAAAAAGGGGCGGCCGTTCAGAAGAGAAGAAAAAAGGGGGTGGCTGTGAGGAAGAGAAGAAGAAAAGGGGGCGGCGGGGGAAGAAAAGAAGAAAAAGGGGGCTAGACAGGTAGAAAAGAAAAAATGGGAGCAGGGGGGCGGTGGGGCAAGAGAAAAAAAAAGGGGGCGGTGAGAAGGGAAGAAAGAAGGGGGCAAAGGGGCGGAAAAGGAAAAAAAGGGGGCAGAGGGACAGAAGAAGAAACAAGGGGGGCAGAGGGACAGAAGAAGAAACGGGGGGCAGAGGGACAGAAGAAAAAAAGGGGGGAAAAGGATCAGAAGAAAAAAAGGGGGGAAAAGGATCAGAAGAAAAAAAGGGGGAAAAGGGGGGGAAAGGGGTGGAAAAGGAAAAAAGGGGATAGCAGCGGGAAGAGAAGAAAAGAAAAGGCTGAGGATGAAGAGGAAGAAAAAAATGATGGGTGGCTGTGAGAAGAGTAGAAAAAGGGGGGGCTATGAGAAGAGTAGAAGAAACAAATGGGGGACAGAGGGGCGGAAGAGGAAAAAAGGGGGGGAAGGGGCAGAAGAAGAAAAAGGGGGCGGCTGTGGGGAGAGAGGAAAAAAAGGGGGCGGCTGTGGGAAAAGAAAGAAAGTGAGGGGCAGGGGGGCGGAAGACGAAAAAAGGGGGGGAAAAATGGGCGGAAGACGAAAGAAAAGGGGGGGAAAAATGGGCGGAAGACGAAAGAAAAGGGGGGGAAAAATGGGCGGAAGACGAAAGAAAAGGGGGGGAAAAATGGGCGGAAGACGAAAGAAAAGGGGGGGAAAAATGGGCGGAAGACGAAAGAAAAGGGGGGGAAAAATGGGCGGAAGACGAAAGAAAAGGGGGGGAAAAATGGGCGGAAGACGAAAGAAAAGGGGGGGAAAAATGGGCGGAAGACGAAAGAAAAGGGAGGGGAAGAGGGGCGGAATGGAAAAAGAAGGGGGCAGCAGTGGGAAGAGTAGAAAAAAGGGACCGGCTTTGGGAAGAGTAGAAAAAAAACCGGGGCGGCTGTGGGAAGAGTAGAAAAAAAACAGGGGCAGTAGAGCGAAAGAGGAAAAAAGGGGTTGGCTGTGGGGAAGGGAAGAAAAAAAGGGGTCGGCTGTAGGGAAAGTAAGAAAAAAGGGGGAAGAGGTGCGGAAGAGGTAAAAAAGGGGGCGGCCTTGAGGATAGAAGATAAAACAGGGGGAAAAGGGGCGGAAGAGGAAAAAAGGGGGGCAGCTGTGGGGAGAGAAGCAAAAAAAGGGGGGCAGCGGGGGGGAAGAAAAATAAACCGGGGGGAAAAAGGACCGGAAGAGGCAAAAAAAGGGGAGGAAAAAGGGCCAGAAGAGGCAGAAAAAGGGGGGGAAAAAGGGCCGGAAGAGGCAGAAAAAGGGGGGGAAAAAGGGCCGGAAGAGGCAGAAAAAGGGGGGGAAAAGGGCCGGAAGAGGCAGAAAAAGGGGGGGAAAAGGGCCGGAAGAGGCAGAAAAAGGGGGGGAAGGGGTGGAAGAGGAAAAAAGGGGGCAGCTGTTGGGAAGGGAAGAAGAAAAAGGAGGCAGCTATGGGGAAAGGAAGACAAAGGAGGCAGGGGTGCAGAAAGGAAAAATAGAGGCAGGGGGGGCGGAAGAGGTAAAAAAGGGGGCGGCCTTGGGGAGAGAAGTACAAAGTGGGGGCAAAGGGGCAAAAGAGGAAAAAAGGGGCGGGTGTGGGAAAAGGAAGACAAAGAGGGCCACGGGGGTGGAGAGGGAAAGAACGGGCGGCGGCTGTGGGGCGGAAGAGGGGAAAAAAGGGGAGAAAAGGGGCGGAAGAGAAGAGAAAAGGGGGTTGGGGAGGAAGAGGAGGAAAAAAGATGGGCAGCTGTGGGAATAGTAGAAAAAAGACAGACGTCTGTGGGGAAGGGAAGAGAAAAAAAGGGGGTGGCTGTGGGTAAGGGAACAGAAAAAGAGTGGGTAGGGGAGGAAGAGGAGGAAAAAAGGACAGGTGGCTGTGGGAAGGGAAGAGAAAAAAAGGGGGCAGCTGGGAAGGAAGAAGAAACAAAAAGGGGACAGAAGGGCAGAAGAGGAAAAAAACTGGGGTAAAGGTGGTAAGAGAAAAAAAGGGGGGTGGCTGTGGGAAAAGAAGAAAAAGGGGGCTGGGAACGAAGAGGAAAAAAGGGGCGGCCATTCGGAAGACAAGAAAAAAGGGGGAAAGGGGCCGAAGAGGCCGGAAAAAAACAGGGGGGGAAAGGGGCCGAAGAGGCCGGAAAAAAACAGGGGGGGAAAGGGGCCGAAGAGGCCGGAAAAAAACAGGGGGGGAAAGGGGCCGAAGAGGCCGGAAAAAAACAGGGGGGGAAAGGGGCCGAAGAGGCCGGAAAAAAACAGGGGGGGAAAGGGGCCGAAGAGGCCGCAAAAAAAACAGGGGGGGAAAGGGGAAAAAGGGCAGAAGAGGAAAAAAGGGAGGATAAAGGGGTGGAAGAGGAAAAAAGGGGGCGGCTGTTGGGAAGGGAAGAAGAAAAAGGAGACAGGGGTGCAGAAAGGAAGACAAAGGAGGCAGGGGTGCAGAAAGGAAGACAAAGGAGGCAGGGGTGCAGAAAGGAAAAATAGGGGCAGGGGGGCGGAAGAGGTAAAAAAGGGGGCAGCCTTGGGGAGAGAAGTACAAAGTGGGGGCAAAGGGGCAAAGGAGGAAAAAAAAGGGCGGGTGTGGGAAAAGGAAGACAAACAGGGCCACGGGGGTGGAGGGGGAAAAAACGGGGCAGGGGAGCAGAAGAGGGGGAAAAAAAAGGTGGGCGGCTGTGGGGCAAAAGACAGAAAAAAAGGGCAGCAGAGGGGCAGAAGAGTAGAAAAAAGACAGGCAGCTGTGGGGAAGGGAACAGAAAGAGAGTGGGTTGGGGAGGAAGAGGAGGAAAAAAGGACGGGTGGCTGTGGGAAGGAAGAAGAAACAAAAAGGGGGCAGAAGGGCAGAAGAGGAAAAAAACTGGGGTAAAGGGAGTAAGAGAAAAAGAAAAAGGGGGCTGGACGAGCAGAAGAGAAAAAATGGGAGCAGGGGGGCGAAAAGAAGGGGAAAAAGGGGCGGAAGAGGAGAAAAAAAAATGACGGGCGGCTGTGGGACGGAAGAGGAGAAAAAAAATGACGGGCGGCTGTGGGGCGGAAGAGGAGAAAAAAAATGACGGGCGGCTGTGGGGCGGAAGAAGAGAGAAAGAGGGGGCGGCTGTGGGGCGGAAGAAGAGAGAAAGACGGGGCGGCTGTGGGGAGAGAAGGAAAAAGAGGGGGCGGCTGTGGGGCGGAAGAAGAGAGAAAGAGGGGGCGGCTGTGGGGCGGAAGAAGAGAGAAAGAGGGGGCGGCTGTGGGGCGGAAGAAGAGAGAAAGAGGGGGCGGCTGTGGGGCGGAAGAAGAGAGAAAGAGGGGGCGGCTGTGGGGCGGAAGAAGAGAGAAAGAGGGGGCGGCTGTGGGGCGGAAGAGGAAAAAGAGGGGGCGGCTGTGGGGCGAGAAGGAAAAAGAGGGGGCAGCTGTGGGGCGAGAGGAAAAAAAGGGGACGGCTGTGGGAAAAGAAAGAAAATGAGGGGCAGGGGGGCGGAAAGGGAAAAAACGGGGCAGGGGGGCAGAACAGGGAAAAAAAGGGGGCAGGGGGGCGGAAGAGAAAAAAAATGGGGCGGCTGTGGGAAGACAAGAAAAAAGGGGGGAAAAATGGGTGGAAGAGGAAAGAAAGGGGGGGAAGGGGCGGAAAAGGGAAAAGAGGGAGGGGAAAAGGGGCAGAATGGGGAAAAAAAGGTGGCAGCAGTAGGAAGAGTAGAAAAAAGGGACTGGCCTTGGGAAGAGTAGAAAAAAAAACAGGGCGGCTATGGGAAGAGTAGAAAAAAAACGGGGGCAGAAGAGCGAAAGAGGAAAAAAAGGGGGGGAAGGGGCCGAAGAGGAAAAAAGGGGGTGGCTGTGGGGAAGGGAAGAAAAAAAGGGGTCGGCTGTAGGGAAAGGAAGAAAAAGGGGGGAAGAGGTGCGGAAGAGGTAAAAAATGGGGCAGCCTTGGGGATAGAAGATAAAACGGGGGGAAAGAGGCGGAAGAGGAAAAAAAGGGGGCGGCTGTGGGGAGAGAAGAAAAAAGGGGGGGCAGAGGAGCTGAACTGGAAAAAAAGGGGGCGGCTATGGGGAGGGAAAAAAACGGGGGGGAAAAAGGGGCCGAAGAGGAAAAAAACGGGGGGGGGGGGAAAAAGGGGCCGAAGAGGAAAAAAACGGGGGGGGGGGGGGGGGAAAAGGGGCCGAAGAGGAAAAAAACGGGGGGGGGGGGGGGGAAAAAGGGGCCGAAGAGGAAAAAAACGATGGGCAGCTGTGGGAAGGGGAGAAGGGAAAACGATGGGCAGCTGTGGGAAGGGGAGAAGGGAAAACGATGGGCGGCTGTGGGAAGGGGAGAAGGGAAAACGATGGGCGGCTGTGGGAAGGGGAGAAGGGAAAACGATGGGCAGCTGTGTGAAGGGGAGAAGGGAAAACGATGGGCAGCTGTGGGAAGGGGAGAAGGGAAAACGATGGGCAGCTGTGGGAAGGGGAGAAGAAACAAAACGGGGACAGAAAGGCAGAAGAGGAAAAAAGGGGGACAGAGGGGTGGAAGAGGAACATAAAGTGGGGTAGAGGGGGGAAGAGAAAAGAAAAAGGGGGCGGTGGGGGAAGAGAAAAAGAGGGGGCGCCTGTGGGGCGAGAAGGAAAAAGAGGGGGCGCCTGTGGGGCGAGAAGGAAAAAGAGGGGCAGGGGGGCAGAAGAGGAAAAAAAGGGAACGGCTGTGGGGCGAGAAGGAAAAAGAGGGGCAGGGGGGCGGGAGAGGAAAAAAAAGGGGACAGCTGTGGGGAGAGAGGAAAAAAAAGGGGACGGCTGTGGGGAGAGAGGAAAAAAAAGGGGACGGCTGTGGGGAGAGAGGAAAAAAAAGGGGACGGCTGTGGGGAGAGAGGAAAAAAAAGGGGACGGCTATGGGGAGAAAGGAAAAAAAAGGGGACGGCTGTGGGAAAAGAAAGAAAATGAGGGGCAGAGGGGCGGAAGAGGAAAAAAAAGGGGGCAGCTGTGGGGCGGAAGAGGAAAAAAAGGGGACGGCTGTGGGGCGGAAGAGGAAAAAAAGGGGACGGCTGTGGGAAAAGAAAGAAAATGAGGGGCAGGGGGGCGGAAGAGGAAAAAAAAGGGGGCAGGGGGGCAGAAGAGGAAAAAAAAGGGGGCAGCTGTGGGAAGACAAGAAAAAAGGGGGAAAAATGGGTGGAAGAGGAAAGAAAGGGGGGGAAGGGGCGGAAAAGGGAAAAGAGGGAGGGGAAAAGGGGCAGAATGGGGAAAAAAAGGTGGCAGCAGTAGGAAGAGTAGAAAAAAGGGACTGGCCTTGGGAAGAGTAGAAAAAAAAACAGGGCGGCTATGGGAAGAGTAGAAAAAAAACGGGGGCAGAAGAGTGAAAGAGGAAAAAAGGGGGGGAAGGGGCCGAAGAGGAAAAAAGGGGGTGGCTGTGGGGAAGGGAAGAAAAAAAGGGGTCGGCTGTAGGGAAAGGAAGAAAAAGGGGGGAAGAGGTGCGGAAGAGGTAAAAAAGGGGGCGGCCTTGGGGATAGAAGATAAAACGGGGGGAAAGGGGTGGAAGAGGAAAAAAAGGGGGCAGCTGTGGGGTACGGAAGAAAAAGGGGCAGAGGGGCGGAAGAGAAGAAAAAACGGGGGGGAAAAAGGGGCGGAAGAGAAGAAAAAAGGGGGTGACCGTGGGGAGAGAGGAAAAAAAAGGGGGCAGCTGTAGGAAAAGGAAGAAAAAGAGGGGCAGGGGGGCGGAAGAGGGGGAAAAAAAGAGGGGGGTCAGGGGGGCGGAAGACAAAAAAAGAAGGGGGCGGCTGTGGGGGAAGAAAAAAGGGGGGGAGGGGGGGCGGACGAGGTCAAAAAAGGGGGTGGAAGGGGGGGCGGACGAGGTCAAAAAAGGGGGTGGAAGGGGGGGCGGACGAGGTCAAAAAAGGGGGTGGAAGGGGGGGCGGACGAGGTCAAAAAAGGGCGGGAAGGGGGGGCGGACGAGGAAAAAAGGGCGGGAAGGGGGG
Source organism: Rissa tridactyla (assembly GCF_028500815.1). Taxonomy (NCBI): domain Eukaryota; kingdom Metazoa; phylum Chordata; class Aves; order Charadriiformes; family Laridae; genus Rissa; species Rissa tridactyla. The sequence continues at coordinate 15,858,400 of NC_071480.1, read as the reverse complement.
GCGGACGAGGAAAAAAGGGGGGGAAGGGGGGGCGGACGAGGAAAAAAGGGGAGGAAGGGGGGGCGGACGAGGAAAAAAGGGGAGGAAGCGGGGGCGGACGAGGAAAAAAGGGGGCAGCTGTGGGGAGAGAAGCAAAAAAAGGGGGGCAGAGGGTTGGAAGAAAAATAAACTGGGGGGAAAAAGGGGCAGAAGAGGAAAAAAGGGGTGGCTGTTGGGGAAAGGAAAAATAGGGGCGGGGCGCCAAAGGGGCAAAAGAGGAAAAAAGGGGGGGCGCCAAAGGGGCAAAAGAGGAAAAAAGGGGGGGCGGCAAAGGGGCGGGTGTGGGAAAAGGAAGACAAAGAGGGCCATGGGGGTGGAAAGGGAAAAAACGGGGCAGGGGAGCAGAAGAGGAAAAAAAAAAGGGGAAAAAACGGGGCAGGGGAGCAGAAGAGGGAAAAAAAAAGGGGGAAAAAACGGGGCAGGGGAGCAGAAGAGGGAAAAAAAAAGGGGGAAAAAACGGGGCAGGGGAGCAGAAGAGGAAAAAAAAAAGGGGAAGAAACGGGGCAGGGGAGCAGAAGAGGAAAAAAGGGGAAGAAACGGGGCAGGGGAGCAGAAGAGGAAAAAAGAGGGGAGAAAAGGGGCGGAAGACGGAACAAAGGGGAGAAAAGGGGCGGAAGACGGAACAAAGGGGAGAAAAGGGGCAGAAGACGGAACAAAGGGGAGAAAAGGGGCGGAAGACGGAACAAAGGGGAGAAAAGGGGCGGAAGACGAGGAAAAAGACAAGCGGCTGTGGGGAAGGGAACAGAAAAAGAGTGGGTTGGGGAGGAAGAGGAGGAAAAAAGACGAGCGGCTGTGGGGAAGGGAACAGAAAAAGAGTGGGTTGGGGCGGAAGAGGAGGAAAAAAAGACGAGCGGCTGTGGGGAAGGGAACAGAAAGAGAGTGGGTTGGGGAGGAAGAGGAGGAAAAAAAGACGGGCGGCTGTGGGGAAGGGAACAGAAAGAGAGTGGGTTGGGGAGGAAGAGGAGGAAAAAAAGACGGGCGGCTGTGGGGAAGGGAAGAGGGAAAAAAGGGGGCAGGTGGGAAGGAAGAATATACAAAAGGGGGACAGAAGGGCGGAAAAGGAAAAGAGGCGGGGAAAGGGGGGGAAGAGGAAAAAGGGGGAAGAGGAAAAAAGGGGAGGGCTATGGGGAAGGGAAGAAAAAGGGGGGCAGAAAGGAAAAAAGGGGTGGCCTTGGAGAGAGAAGGAAAAAAGGGGGCTGGGGAGGAAGAGGAGGAAAAAAACGACAGGGGGCTGTGGGAAGAGTAGAAGAAACAAAAGGGGGACAGAGGGATGGAAGAGGAAAAAAATTGGGGCGGCAGGGGAAGGAAGAGGAAAAAAATTGGGGCGGAAGAAGAAAAAAAGGGGGGCAAAGGGGCGGAAGAAGAAAAAAAGGGGGGCAAAGGGGCGGCTGTGGGGAGAGAAGGAGAAAAGGGGGGGCAGAAGGGCGGAAGAGGAGAAAAGGGGACAGCAGTGGGAAGAGAAGAAAAAAGGGGGCTGGGGAGAAAAAGGAGGAAAAAACAACGGGCAGCTGTGGTAATAGTAGAAAGGGGGGGCTGTGCGAAGGAAGAAGAAACAAAAGGGGGGGCTGTGCGAAGGAGGAAGAAACAAAAGGGGGACAGAGGGGTGGAGGAGGAACATGAAGTGGGGTAGAGGGGGTAAGAGCAGAAAAAGGGGGCTTGGAAGGAAGAGAAAAAAATAGGGGCAGCCCTTTGGAAGAGAATGAAAAAAGGGGGTAGTTCTGGGGAAGGGAAGAGGAGGACAAAAAGACGGGCGGCTGTGGCGAAGGGAAGAGAAAAAAGGGTGCAGCTGGGAAGGAAGAAGAAACAAAGGGGGGACAGAAGGGTGGAAGAGGAAAAAAATGGGGTAAAGGGGGTAAGAGGAAAAAAATGGGGTAAAGGGGGTAAGAGGAAAAAAATGGGGGGCGGCTGTGGGAAAAGAAGAAAAAAGGGGCAGCCGTTCGGAAGAGAAGAAAAAAGGGGGTGGTGGGGAAGAAAAGAAAAAAGTGGGAGCAGGGGGGCGAAAAGAAGGAAGAAAGGGGGGTGGTGGGGCAAGAGGAAAAAATGGGGGGGAGAGGGGCGGAAAGGAAAAAAGGGGCGGCCTTGGGGAGAGAAGAAAAAAGGCGGGGAAAAGGGAAGGGAAGAAAAGCAGGGGGAAAGGGGCAGAAGAGACAAAAAAAGACGGGCGGCTGTGGGGAAGGAAAGAGAAAAAAAAGGGGCAGGGAGGCGGGAAAGGGAAAAAAGGGGCAGGGAGGCGGGAAAGGGAAAAAAGGGGCAGGGAGGCGGGAAAGGGAAAAAAGGGGCAGGGAGGCGGGAAAGGGAAAAAAGGGGTCAGCCTTTGGGAGAGAAGGAAAAAAAGGCGGGCAGAGGGGCAGAAGACGAAAAAAAGGCGGGCAGAGGGGCGGAAGAGGAGGAAAAAAGACAGGCAGTTGTGGGGAAGGGAAGACAAAAAAAGGGGGTGGCCGTGGGGACAGAAGAAAAAAAGGGGTGCAGGGGGGCGGAAAGGAACAAAAAGGGGGCGGTCTTGGGGAGAAAATAAAAGGGGGGGAAGGGGCGGAAGAGGGAAAAAAGGGGGGGGAAAAACGGGCAGAAGAGGGAATAAAGGGGGCAGCAGTGGGAAGAGAAGGAAGAGGCGGCTGGGGCGGAAGAGGAGGAAAAAAATGACGAGCAGCTGTAGGACGAGTAGAAAAAAGGGGAGGAAGAGGAGGACAAAAAGACGGGCAGCTGTGGGGAAGGGAAGAGAAAAAAGGGGGCAGCTAGGAAGGAAGAAGAAACAAAGGGGGGACAGAAGGGCGGAAGAGGAAAAAAAATGGGGTAAAGGGGGTAAGAGAAAAAAAGGGGGGCGGCTGTGGGAAAAGAAAAGGGGGCTGGGAAGGAAGAGGAAAAAAGGGGCGGCCGTTCGGAAGAGAAGAAAAAAGGGGGTGGCGGGGGAAGAAAAGCAGAAAAAGGGGGATGGTAGGGTAGAAAAGAAAAAACATGGGAGCAGGGGGGCGAAAAGAAGGAAAAAAGGGGGGCGGTGGGGCAAGAGAAAAAGCAGGGGGGGCAGAGGAAGAAAAAAAGGGGGCAGGGGGGCGGAAAGGGAAAAAAAGGGGCGGCCTTGGGGAGAGAAGAAAAAAGGCGGGGAAAGGGGAAGGGAAGAAAAGAGGGGTCAGCTGCGGGGAAAGGAAGAAAAGGGGGGGGAAGGGGCGGAAGAGGAGGAAAAAAAGACAGGCGGCTGTGGGGAAGGGTAGACAAAAAAAGGGGGCGGCTGGGAAGGAAGAATATACAAAAGGGGGACGGAAGGGTGGAAGAGCAAAAAAAGGGGGCGGCTGGGAAGGAAGAATATACAAAAGGGGGACGGAAGGGTGGAAGAGCAAAAAAAGGGGGCGGCTGGGAAGGAAGAATATACAAAAGGGGGACGGAAGGGTGGAAGAGCAAAAAAAGGGGGCGGCTGGGAAGGAAGAATATACAAAAGGGGGACGGAAGGGTGGAAGAGCAAAAAACGGGGGCGGCTGGGAAGGAAGAATATACAAAAGGGGGACGGAAGGGTGGAAGAGCAAAAAACGGGGGCGGCTGGGAAGGAAGAATATACAAAAGGGGGACGGAAGGGTGGAAGAGCAAAAAACGGGGGCGGCTGGGAAGGAAGAGCAAAAAAAGGGGGCGGCTGGGAAGGAAGAATATACAAAAGGGGGACGGAAGGGTGGAAGAGCAAAAAACGGGGGCGGCTGGGAAGGAAGAATATACAAAAGGGGGACGGAAGGGTGGAAGAGCAAAAAACGGGGGCGGCTGGGAAGGAAGAATATACAAAAGGGGGACGGAAGGGTGGAAGAGCAAAAAACGGGGGCGGCTGGGAAGGAAGAATATACAAAAGGGGGGCGGAAGGGTGGAAGAGCAAAAAACGGGGGCGGCTGGGAAGGAAGAATATACAAAAGGGGGGCGGCTGGGGTGGAAGGAAGAGCAAAAAACGGGGGCGGCTGGGGTGGAAGGAAGAGCAAAAAACGGGGGCGGCTGGGAGGGAAGGAAGAGCAAAAAACGGGGGCGGCTGGGAGGGAAGGAAGAGCAAAAAACGGGGGCGGCTGGGAGGGAAGGAAGAGCAAAAAACGGGGCGGCTGGGAGGGAAGGAAGAGCAAAAAACGGGGCGGCTGGGAGGGAAGGAAGAGCAAAAAACGGAGCGGCGGGGGAGCGAAAAGAAGGAAAAGCGGCGGGGGAGCGAAAAGAAGGAAAAGCGGCGGGGGAGCGAAAAGAAGGAAAAGCGGCGGGGGAGCGAAAAGAAGGAAAAGCGGCGGGGGAGCGAAAAGAAGGAAAAGCGGCGGGGGAGCGAAAAGAAGGAAAAGCGGCGGGGGAGCGAAAAGAAGGAAAAGCGGCGGGGGAGCGAAAAGAAGGAAAAGCGGCGGGGGAGCGAAAAGAAGGAAAAGCGGCGGGGGAGCGAAAAGAAGGAAAAGCGGCGGGGGAGCGAAAAGAAGGAAAAGCGGCGGGGGAGCGAAAAGAAGGAAAAGCGGCGGGGGAGCGAAAAGAAGGAAAAGCGGGGCAAAGGGGCAGAAGAGGAAAAAAAGGGGGGCAAAGGGGCAGAAGAGGAAAAAAAGGGGGGCAAAGGGGCAGAAGAGGAAAAAAAGGGGGGCAAAGGGGCAGAAGAGGAAAAAAAGGGGGGCAAAGGGGCAGAAGAGGAAAAAAAGGGGGGCAAAAGGGCAGAAGAGGGAAAAAAGGGGGGCAAAGGGGCAGAAGAGGGAAAAAAGGGGGTGGCTGTGGGGAGAGAAAAAAGGGGTTGGCTGTAGGGCAAGGAAGAAAGAGGGGGGAAGGGGGGGAAAGGGAAAAAAGGGGCAGGGAGGCAGAAGAGGTAAAAAAGGGCAGCGGCCTTTGGGAGAGAAGAAAAAAAGGGGGGGGAAGGGGCAGAAGGGGCGGAAGAGGGAAAAAAGGGGGAAGCTGTGGGGAAGAGAAGAAAAAAAAGGCGGGCAGAGGGGCGGAAGAGGAGAAAAAAAATAGACAGGCAACTGTGAGGAAGAGAAGACAAAAAAGGGGGTGGCCGTGGGGAGAGAAGAAAAAAGGGGTGCAGGGGGCAGAAAAGAAGAAAAAGGGGGCGGCCTTGGGGAGAAAAGAAAAAGGAGGGGGGGGAAAACGGGCGGAAGAGGGAATAAAGGGGGCGGCTGTGGGGAGGAGGGGGAGACAAAAGAGACAGGCGGCTGTAGGGAAGGGAAGAGGAAAAAAGGGGGCAGCTGGGAAGGAAGACGAAACAAAGGGGGGACAGAAGGGCAGAAGAGGAAAAAAATGGGGTAAAGGGGGTAAGAGAAAAAAAGGGGGGCGGCAGTAGGAAAAGAAGAAAAAGGGGGCTGGGAAGGAAGAGGACAAAAAGGGGCGGCCGTTCGGAAGAGAAGAAAAAAGGGGGTGTTGGGGGAAGAAAAGCAGAAAAAGGGGGCTGGATGGGTAGAAAAGAAAAAACATGGGAGCAGGGGGGCGAAAAGAAGGAAAAAAGGGGGGCAGTGGGGCAAGAGAAAAAAGAAGGTGGCAGAGGAGGAAAAAATGGGGGGGAGAGGGGCGGAAGTGGAAAAAAAGGGTGTGGCTGTGGGGAGACCAGAAAAAAAGGGGCGGGCAGGGGGGCGGAAAGGGGAAAAAAAGGGCAGCCTTGGGGAGAGAAGAAAAAAGGGGAGGAGAAAAGGGGCGGAAGAGGAGGAAAAAAAACGACGAGCAGTTGTGGGACGAGTAAAAAAAAAGGGGGGGCGGTGGGGGAAGAAAAGAAGAAAAAAGGGGGGGCGGCGGGGGAAGAGAAAAAAGGGGGGCAGAGAGGCGGAAGAGGAAAAAAGCAGGCGGCAGAGAGGAGAAAAAAAAGGGGGGCAGGGTGGCGGAAAGGGAAAAAAGGGGCAGGGGGCGGAAGAGGAAAAAAGGGGGTGGCCTTGGGGAGAGAAGAAAAAAGGCGGGGAAAGGGGCAGAAGAGAGGGGGTGGCTGTGGGGAAAGGAAGAAAAAGGGGGGTAAAGGGGCAGAAGAGGAAAATACATTGGGGTAAAGGGGTAAGAAAAAAAAAGGGGGGCAGCAGTGGGAAGAGAAGAAAAAAGGGGGCAGCTGTGAGGAAGAGAAAAAGAAAAGGGGGCTGGACGGGAAGAAAAAAAAGGGGAGCAGGGTGGCATAAAGAAGGAAAAAAGGGGGGCGGCTTTGGGGAAGGGAAGAGAAAGAAGGGAGGCAGAAGGGCAGAAGAGAAAAAGAGGGAGGCAGCAATGAGAAGAGAAAAAAAAGGGGAGGCCGGCGGGGGCAAGAGAAAAAGAGGGAGGCAGCAATGAGAAGAGGAAAAAAAAAGGGGGCGGCTGTGGGGAGAGAAGAGGAAAAAAAAAAAGGGGGCGGCTGTGGGGAGAGAAGAGGAAAAAAAAAAAGGGGGCGGCTGTGGGGAGAGAAGAGGAAAAAAAAAAAGGGGGCGGCTGTGGGGAGAGAAGAGGAAAAAAAAAAAGGGGGCGGCTGTGGGGCGAGAAGAGGAAAACAAAGGGGGCGGCTGTGGGGCGGAAGAGGGAAAAAGAGGGGGCGGCTGTGGGGCGAGAAGGAAAAAGAGGGGGCGGCTGTGGGGCGAGAAGGAAAAAGAGGGGGCGGCTGTGGGGCGAGAAGGAAAAAGAGGGGGCGGCTGTGGGGCGAGAAGGAAAAAGAGGGGGCGGCTGTGGGGCGAGAAGGAAAAAGAGGGGGCGGCTGTGGGGCGAGAAGGAAAAAGAGGGGGCGGCTGTGGGGCGAGAAGGAAAAAGAGGGGGCGGCTGTGGGGCGAGAAGGAAAAAGAGGGGGCGGCTGTGGGGCGAGAAGGAAAAAGAGGGGGCGGCTGTGGGGCGGAAGAGGAAAAAAAGGGAACGGCTGTGGGGCGAGAAGGAAAAAGAGGGGCAGGGGGGCAGAAGAGGAAAAAAAGGGAACGGCTATGGGGCAAGAAGGAAAAAGAGGGGGCGGCTGTGGGGAGAGAAGGAAAAAGAGGGGCACGGGGGCGGAAGAGGAAAAAAAAGGGGACGGCTGTGGGGAGAGAGGAAAAAAAGGGGACGGCTGTGGGGAGAGAGGAAAAAAAGGGGACGGCTGTGGGGAGAGAGGAAAAAAAGGGGACAGCTGTGGGAAAAGAAAGAAAATGAGGGGCAGAGGGGCGGAAGAGGAAAAAAAAGGGGGCAGCTGTGGGGCGGAAGAGGAAAAAAGGGGACGGCTGTGGGGCGGAAGAGGAAAAAAGGGGACGGCTGTGGGGCGGAAGAGGAAAAAAGGGGACGGCTGTGGGAAAAGAAAGAAAGTGAGGGGCAGGGGGGCGGAAGAGGAAAAAAAAGGGGGCAGCTGTGGGAAGACAAGAAAAAAGGGGGGAAAAATGGGTGGAAGAGGAAAGAAAGGGGGGGAAGGGGCGGAAAAGGGAAAAGAGGGAGGGGAAAAGGGGCAGAATGGGGAAAAAAAGGTGGCAGCAGTGGGAAGAGTAGAAAAAAGGGACCGGCCTTGGGAAGAGTAGAAAAAAAAAACAGGGCGGCTATGGGAAGAGTAGAAAAAAACGGGGGCAGAAGAGCGAAAGAGGAAAAAAGGGAGGGAAGGGGCAGAAGAGGAAAAAAAGGGGGTGGCTGTGGGGAAGGGAAGAAAAAAGGGGTCGGCTGTAGGGAAAGGAAGAAAAAGGGGGGAAGAGGTGCGGAAGAGGTAAAAAAGGGGGCGGCCTTGGGGATAGAAGATAAAACGGGGGGAAAGGGGCGGAAGAGGAAAAAAAGGGGGCAGCTGTGGGGTACGGAAGAAAAAGGGGCAGAGGGGCGGAAGAGAAGAAAAAACGGGGGGGAAAAAGGGGCGGAAGAGAAGAAAAAAGGGGGTGACCGTGGGGAGAGAGGAAAAAAAAAGGGGGCAGCTATAGGAAAAGGAAGAAAAAGAGGGGCAGGGGGGCGGAAGAGGGGGAAAAAAAGAGGGGGGGCAGGGGGGCGGAAGACGAAAAAAGAAGGGGGTGGCTGTGGGGGAAGAAAAAAGGGGAGGAAGGGGGGGCGGACGAGGAAAAAAGGGGGGGAAGCGAGGGCGGACGATGAAAAAAGGGGGCAGCTGTGGGGAGAGAAGCAAAAAAAGGGGGGCAGAGGGTTGGAAGAAAAATAAACTGGGGGGAAAAATGGGCAGAAGAGGAAAAAAGGGGCGGCTGTTGGGGAAAGGAAAAATAGGGGCGGGGCGCCAAAGGGGCAAAAGAGGAAAAAAGGGGGGGCGGCAAAGGGGCGGGTGTGGGAAAAGGAAGACAAAGAGGGCCATGGGGGTGGAAAGGGAAAAAACGGGGCAGGGGAGCAGAAGAGGGAAAAAAAAAGGGGAAAAAACGGGGCAGGGGAGCAGAAGAGGGAAAAAAAAAAGGGGGAAAAAACGGGGCAGGGGAGCAGAAGAGGAAAAAAAAAAGGGGGAAAAAACGGGGCAGGGGAGCAGAAGAGGAAAAAAAAAAGGGGAAAAAACGGGGCAGGGGAGCAGAAGAGGGAAAAAAAAAGGGAGAAAAGGCGGCAGGGGAGCAGAAGAGGGAAAAAAAGGGGAGAAAAGGCGGCAGGGGAGCAGAAGAGGAAAAAAAAGGGGAGAAAAGGGGCGGAAGACGGAACAAAGGGGAGAAAAGGGGCGGAAGACGGAACAAAGGGGAGAAAAGGGGCGGAAGACGAGGAAAAAGAAGCGGCTGTGGGGAAGGGAACAGAAAAAGAGTGGGTTGGGGAGAAAGAGGAGGAAAAAAGACGAGCGGCTGTGGGGAAGGGAACAGAAAAAGAGTGGGTTGGGGAGGAAGAGGAGGAAAAAAGACGAGCGGCTGTGGGGAAGGGAACAGAAAAAGAGTGGGTTGGGGAGGAAGAGGAGGAAAAAAAGACGGGCAGCTGTGGGGAAGGGAAGAGGGAAAAAAGGGGGCAGGTGGGAAGGAAGAATATACAAAAGGGGGACAGAAGGGCGGAAAAGGAAAAGAGGCGGGGAAAGGGGGGGAAGAGGAAAAAGGGGGAAGAGGAAAAAGGGGAGGGCTATGGGGAAGGGAAGAAAAAGGGGGGCAGAAAGGAAAAAAGGGGTGGCCTTGGAGAGAGAAGGAAAAAAGGGGGCTGGGGAGGAAGAGGAGGAAAAAAACGACAGGGGGCTGTGGGAAGAGTAGAAGAAACAAAAGGGGGACAGAGGGATGGAAGAGGAAAAAAATTGGGGCGGCAGGGGAAGGAAGAGGAAAAAAATTGGGGCAGAAGAAGAAAAAAAGGGGGGCAAAGGGGCGGAAGAAGAAAAAAAGGGGGGCAAAGGGGCAGCTGTGGGGAGAGAAGGAGAAAAGGGGGGGCAGAAGGGCGGAAGAGGAGAAAAGGGGACAGCAGTGGGAAGAGAAGAAAAAAGGGGGCTGGGGAGAAAAAGGAGGAAAAAACAACGGGCAGCTGTGGTAATAGTAGAAAGGGGGGGCTGTGCGAAGGAAGAAGAAAGAAAAGGGGGACAGAGGGGTGGAGGAGGAACATGAAGTGGGGTAGAGGGGGTAAGAGCAGAAAAAGGGGGCTTGGAAGGAAGAGGAAAAAAATAGGGGCAGCCCTTTGGAAGAGAATGAAAAAAGGGGGCGGTTGTGGGGAAGGGAAGAGGAGGACAAAAAGACGGGCGGCTGTGGCGAAGGGAAGAGAAAAAAGGGGGCAGCTGGGAAGGAAGAAGAAACAAAAGGGGGACAGAAGGGTGGAAGAGGAAAAAAATGGGGTAAAGCGGGTAAGAGGAAAAAAAAGGGGGGCGGCTGTGGGAAAAGAAGAAAAAAGGGGCAGCCGTTCGGAAGAGAAGAAAAAAGGGGGTGGTGGGGAAGAAAAGAAAAAAATGGGAGCAGGGGGGCGAAAAGAAGGAAGAAAGGGGGGTGGTGGGGCAAGAGGAAAAAATGGGGGGGAGAGGGGCGGAAAGGAAAAAAGGGGCGGCCTTGGGGAGAGAAGAAAAAAGGCAGGGAAAAGGGAAGGGAAGAAAAGCAGGGGGAAAGGGGCAGAAGAGACAAAAAAAGACGGGCGGCTGTGGGGAAGGAAAGAGAAAAAAAAGGCGGGCAGAGGGGCGGGAAAGGGAAAAAAGGCGGGCAGAGGGGCGGGAAAGGGAAAAAAGGCGGGCAGAGGGGCGGGAAAGGGAAAAAAGGCGGGCAGAGGGGCGGAAGACGGAAAAAAGGCGGGCAGAGGGGCGGAAGACGAAAAAAAGGCGGGCAGAGGGGCGGAAGACGAAAAAAAGGCGGGCAGAGGGGCGGAAGACGAAAAAAAGGCGGGCAGAGGGGCGGAAGACGAAAAAAAGGCGGGCAGAGGGGCGGAAGACGAAAAAAAGGCGGGCAGAGGGGCGGAAGACGAGGAAAAAAGACAGGCAGCTGTGGGGAAGGGAAGACAAAAAAAGGGGGCGGCTGGGAAGGAAGAATATACAAAAGGGGGACAGAAGGGTGGAAGAGCAAAAAAAACGGGGCTGGGAAGGAAGAGCAAAAAAAACGGGGCTGGGAAGGAAGAGCAAAAAAAACGGGGCTGGGAAGGAAGAGCAAAAAAAACGGGGCTGGGAAGGAAGAGCAAAAAAACGGGGCTGGGAAGGAAGAGCAAAAAAACGGGGCTGGGAAGGAAGAGCAAAAAACGGGGCGGCGGGGGAGCGAAAAGAAGGAAAAGCGGGGCTGGGAAGGAAGAGCAAAAAACGGGGCGGCGGGGGAGCGAAAAGAAGGAAAAAAAGGGGGGCAAAGGGGCAGAAGAGGGAAAAAAAGGGGGGCAAAGGGGCAGAAGAGGGAAAAAAGGGGGGGCAAAGGGGCAGAAGAGGGAAAAAAAGGGGGGCAAAGGGGCAGAAGAGGACAAAAGGGGGTGGCTGTGGGGAGAGAAAAAAGGGGTCGGCTGTAGGGCAAGGAAGAAAGAGGGGGGAAGGGGGGGAAAGGGAAAAAAGGGGCAGGGAGGCAGAAGAGGTAAAAAAGGGCAGCGGCCTTTGGGAGAGAAGAAAAAAAGGGGGGGGAAGGGGCAGAAGAGGGAAAAAAGGGGGAAGCTGTGGGGAAGAGAAGAAAAAAAAGGCGGGCAGAGGGGCGGAAGAGGAGAAAAAAAAAAAGACAGGCAGCTGTGAGGAAGAGAAGACAAAAAAGGGGGTGGCCGTGGGGAGAGAAGAAAAAAGGGGTGCAGGGGGCAGAAAAGAAGAAAAAGGGGGCGGCCTTGGGGAGAAAAGAAAAAGGAGGGGGGGGAAAACGGGCGGAAGAGGGAATAAAGGGGGCGGCTGTGGGGAGGAGGGGGAGACAAAAGAGACAGGCGGCTGTAGGGAAGGGAAGAGGAAAAAAGGGGGCAGCTGGGAAGGAAGACGAAACAAAGGGGGGACAGAAGGGCAGAAGAGGAAAAAAATGGGGTAAAGGGGGTAAGAGAAAAAAAGGGGGGCGGCAGTAGGAAAAGAAGAAAAAGGGGGCTGGGAAGGAAGAGGACAAAAAGGGGCGGCCGTTCGGAAGAGAAGAAAAAAGGGGGTGTTGGGGGAAGAAAAGCAGAAAAAGGGGGCTGGATGGGTAGAAAAGAAAAAACATGGGAGCAGGGGGGCGAAAAGAAGGAAAAAAGGGGGGCAGTGGGGCAAGAGAAAAAAGAAGGGGGCAGAGGAGGAAAAAATGGGGGGGAGAGGGGCGGAAGTGGAAAAAAAGGGTGTGGCTGTGGGGAGACCAGAAAAAAAGGGGCGGGCAGGGGGGCGGAAAGGGGAAAAAAAGGGCAGCCTTGGGGAGAGAAGAAAAAAGGGGAGGAGAAAAGGGGCGGAAGAGGAGGAAAAAAAACGACGAGCAGTTGTGGGACGAGTAAAAAAAAAGGGGGGGCGGCGGGGGAAGAAGAGAAGAAAAAAGGGGGGGCAGCGGGGGAAGAAGAGAAGAAAAAAGGGGGGGCGGCGGGGGAAGAAGAGAAGAAAAAAGGGGGGGCGGCGGGGCGGAAGAGGAAAAAAACAGGCAGCAGAGAGGAGAAAAAAAGGGGGGCAGGGTGGCGGAAAGGGAAAAAAGGGGCAGGGGGCGGAAGAGGAAAAAAGGGGGCGGCCTTGGGGAGAGAAGAAAAAAGGCGGGGAAAGGGGCAGAAGAGAGGGGGCGGCTGTGGGGAAAGGAAGAAAAAGGGGGGTAAAGGGGCAGAAGAGGAAAATACATTGGGGTAAAGGGGTAAGAAAAAAAAAGGGGGGCAGCAGTGGGAAGAGAAGAAAAAAGGGGGCAGCTATGAGGAAGAGAAGAAGAAAAGGGGGCTGGACGGGAAGAAAAAAAAAGGGGAGCAGGGTGGCATAAAGAAGGAAAAAAGGGGGGCGGCTTTGGGGAAGGGAAGAGAAAAAAGGGAGGCAGAAGGGCGGAAGAGAAAAAGAGGGAGGCAGCAATGAGAAGAGGAAAAAAAAAAAGGGGGCGGCTGTGGGGAGAGAAGAGGGAAAAAAAAGGGGCGGCTGTGGGGAGAGAAGAGGAAAAAAAAAGGGGGCGGCTGTGGGGCGGAAGAGGAAAAAGAGGGGGCGGCTGTGGGGCGGAAGAGGAAAAAGAGGGGGCGGCTGTGGGGCGAGAAGGAAAAAGAGGGGCAGGGGGGCGGAAGAGGAAAAAAGGGAACGGCTGTGGGGCGAGAAGGAAAAAGAGGGGGCGGCTGTGGGGCGAGAAGGAAAAAGAGGGGCAGGGGGGCGGAAGAGGAAAAAAGAGGGGGCGGCTGTGGGGCGAGAGGAAAAAAGAGGGGGCGGCTGTGGGGCGGAAGAGGACAAAAAAGGGGGCGGCTGTGGGGCGGAAGAGGACAAAAAAGGGGGCAGCTGTGGGGCGGAAGAGGACAAAAAAGGGGGCAGCTGTGGGAAGACAAGAAAAAAGGGGGGAAAAATGGGTGGAAGAGGAAAGAAAGGGGGGGAAGGGGCGGAAAAGGGAAAAGAGGGAGGGGAAAAGGGGCAGAATGGGGAAAAAAAGGTGGCAGCAGTGGGAAGAGTAGAAAAAAGGGACCGGCCTTGGGAAGAGTAGAAAAAAAAACAGGGCGGCTATGGGAAGAGTAGAAAAAAAACGGGGGCAGAAGAGCGAAAGAGGAAAAAAGGGGGGGAAGGGGCCGAAGAGGAAAAAAGGGGGTGGCTGTGGGGAAGGGAAGAAAAAAAGGGGTCGGCTGTAGGGAAAGGAAGAAAAAGGGGGGAAGAGGTGCGGAAGAGGTAAAAAATGGGGCGGCCTTGGGGATAGAAGATAAAACGGGGGGAAGGAGGCGGAAGAGGAAAAAAACTATGGGCGGCTGTGGGAAGGGGAGAAGGGAAAACGATGGGCGGCTGTGGGAAGGGGAGAAGGGAAAACGATGGGCGGCTGTGGGAAGGGGAGAAGGGAAAACGATGGGCGGCTGTGGGAAGGGGAGAAGGGAAAACGATGGGCGGCTGTGGGAAGGGGAGAAGGGAAAACGATGGGCGGCTGTGGGAAGGGGAGAAGAAACAAAACAGGGACAGAAAGGCAGAAGAGGAAAAAAGGGGGACAGAGGGGTGGAAGAGGAACATAAAGTGGGGTAGAGGGGGGAAGAGAAAAGAAAAAGAGGGGGCGGCTGTGGGGAGAAAAGAAAAAGAGGGGGCGGCTGTGGGGAGAAAAGAAAAAGAGGGGCATGGGGGCGGAAAGGGAAAAAACGGGGCAGGGAGGCAGAAGAGGGGAAAAAAGGGGGCAGCTGTGGGAAGACAAGAAAAAAGGGGGGAAAAGGGGTGGAAGAGGAAAGAAAGGGGGGGGAAGGGGTGGAAAAGGGAAAAGAGGGAGGGGAAAAGGGGCAGAATGGGGAAAAAAAGGGGGCAGCAGTGGGAAGAGTAGAAAAAAGGGACTGGCCTTGGGAAGAGTAGAAAAAAACAGGGCGGCTATGGGAAGAGTAGAAAAAAAACGGGGGCAGAAGAGTGAAAGAGGAAAAAAGGGGGGGAAGGGGCCGAAGAGGAAAAAAGGGGGTGGCTGTGGGGAAGGGAAGAAAAAAAGGGGTCGGCTGTAGGGAAAGGAAGAAAAAGGGGGGAAGAGGTGCGGAAGAGGTAAAAAAGGGGGCGGCCTTGGGGATAGAAGATAAAACGGGGGGAAAGGGGCGGAAGAGGAAAAAAAGGGGGCAGCTGTGGGGTACGGAAGAAAAAACGGGGGGGAAAAAGGGGTGGAAGAGAAGAAAAAAGGGGGTGACCGTGGGGAGAGAGGAAAAAAAAAGGGGGCAGCTGTAGGAAAAGGAAGAAAAAGAGGGGCAGGGGGGCGGAAGAGGGGGAAAAAAAGAGGGGGGTCAGGGGGGCGGAAGAGGCCAAAAAAGAGGGGGGTCGGGGGGGCGGACGAGGCCAAAAAAGGGGGGGGTCGGGGGGGCGGACGAGGCCAAAAAAGGGGGGGGTCGGGGGGGCGGACGAGGCCAAAAAAGGGGGGGGAAGGGGGGGCGGACGAGGCCAAAAAAGGGGGGGGAAGGGGGGGCGGACGAGGCCAAAAAAGGGGGGGGAAGGGGGGGCGGACGAGGCCAAAAAAGGGGGGGGAAGGGGGGGCGCACGAGGCCAAAAAAGGGGGGGGAAGGGGGGGCGCACGAGGCCAAAAAAGGGGGGGGAAGGGGGGGCGCACGAGGCCAAAAAAGGGGGCAGTTGTGGGGAGAGAAGCAAAAAAAGGGGGGCAGAGGGTCGGAAGAAAAATAAACTGGGGGGAAAACGGGGCAGAAGAGGAAAAAAGGGGGGGCGGCTGTTGGGGAAAGGAAAAATAGGGGCGGGGGCGGCAAAGGGGCAAAAGAGGAAAAAGAGGAAAAAAGGGGGGGCGGCTGTTGGGGAAAGGAAAAATAGGGGCGGGGGCGGCAAAGGGGCAAAAGAGGAAAAAGAGGAAAAAAGGGGGGGCGGCTGTTGGGGAAAGGAAAAATAGCGGCGGGGGCGGCAAAGGGGCAAAAGAGGAAAAAGAGGAAAAAAGGGGGGGCGGCTGTTGGGGAAAGGAAAAATAGGGGCGGGGGCGGCAAAGGGGCAAAAGAGGAAAAAGAGGAAAAAAGGGGGGGCGGCTGTTGGGGAAAGGAAAAATAGGGGCGGGGGCGGCAAAGGGGCAAAAGAGGAAAAAGAGGAAAAAAGGGGGGGCGGCAAAGGGGCGGGTGTAGGAAAAAGAGGAAAAAAGGGGGGGCGGCAAAGGGGCGGGTGTAGGAAAAAAAGGAAAAAAGGGGGGGCGGCAAAGGGGCAAAAGAGGAAAAAGAGGAAAAAAGGGGGGGCGGCAAAGGGGCGGGTGTAGGAAAAAAGGGGGGGGCGGCAAAGGGGCGGGTGTAGGAAAAAAGGGGGGGGCGGCAAAGGGGCGGGTGTAGGAAAAGGAAGACAAAGAGGGCCATGGGGGTGGAAGGGGAAAAAACGGGGTAGGGGAGCAGAAGAGGGAAAAAAAAAAAGGGGAAAAAAGGGGGCAGGGGAGCAGAGGGGCGGAAGACGGAACAAAGGGGAGCAGAGGGGCGGAAGACGGAACAAAGGGGAGCAGAGGGGCGGAAGACGGAACAAAGGGGAGCAGAGGGGCGGAAGACGGAACAAAGGGGAGCAGAGGGGCGGAAGACGAGGAAAAAGACAAGCGGCTGTGGGGAAGGGAACAGAAAAAGAGTGGGTTGGGGAGGAAGAGGAGGAAAAAAAGACGGGCGGCTGTGGGGAAGGGAAGAGGGAAAAAAGGGGGCAGGTGGGAAGGAAGAATATACAAAAGGGGGACAGAAGGGCGGAAAAGGAAAAGAGGCGGGGAAAGGGGGGGGAAGAGGAAAAAGGGGGAAGAGGAAAAAGGGGAGGGCTATGGGGAAGGGAAGAAAAAGGGGGGCAGAAAGGAAAAAAGGGGTGGCCTTGGAGAGAGAAGGAAAAAAGGGGGCTGGGGAGGAAGAGGAGGAAAAAAACGACAGGGGGCTGTGGGAAGAGTAGAAGAAACAAAAGGGGGACAGAGGGATGGAAGAGGAAAAAAATTGGGGCGGCAGGGGAAGGAAGAGGAAAAAAATTGGGGCAGAAGAAGAAAAAAAGGGGGGCAAAGGGGCAGAAGAAGAAAAAAAGGGGGGCAAAGGGGCGGAAGAAGAAAAAAAGGGGGGCAAAGGGGCGGAAGAAGAAAAAAAGGGGGGCAAAGGGGCGGAAGAAGAAAAAAAGGGGGGCAAAGGGGCGGAAGAAGAAAAAAAGGGGGGCAAAGGGGCGGAAGAAGGAAAAAAGGGGGGCAAAGGGGCGGCTGTGGGGAGAGAAGGAGAAAAGGGGGGGCAGAAGGGCGGAAGAGGAGAAAAGGGGACAGCAGTGGGAAGAGAAGAAAAAAGGGGGCTGGGGAGAAAAAGGAGGAAAAAACAACGGGCAGCTGTGGTAGTAGTAGAAAGGGGGGGCTGTGCGAAGGAAGAAGAAACAAAAGGGGGACAGAGGGGTGGAGGAGGAACATGAAGTGGGGTAGAGGGGGTAAGAGCAGAAAAAGGGGGCTTGGAAGGAAGAGGAAAAAAATAGGGGCAGCCCTTTGGAAGAGAATGAAAAAAGGGGGCGGTTGTGGGGAAGGGAAGAGGAGGACAAAAAGACGGGCGGCTGTGGCGAAGGGAAGAGAAAAAAGGGGGCAGCTGGGAAGGAAGAAGAAAGAAAAGGGGGACAGAAGGGTGGAAGAGGAAAAAAATGGGGGGCGGCTGTGGGAAAAGAAGAAAAAGGGGGCTGGGAAGGAAGAGGAAAAAAGGGGCAGCCGTTCGGAAGAGAAGAAAAAAGGGGGTGGTGGGGAAGAAAAGAAAAAAGTGGGAGCAGGGGGGCGAAAAGAAGGAAGAAAGGGGGGTGGTGGGGCAAGAGGAAAAAATGGGGGGGAGAGGGGCGGAAAGGAAAAAAGGGGCGGCCTTGGGGAGAGAAGAAAAAAGGCGGGGAAAAGGGAAGGGAAGAAAAGCAGGGGGAAAGGGGCAGAAGAGACAAAAAAAGACGGGCGGCTGTGGGGAAGGAAAGAGAAAAAAAAGGGGGCAGTTGGGAAGGAAGAATATACAAAAAGGGGCAGGGAGGCGGGAAAGGGAAAAAAGGGGCAGGGAGGCGGGAAAGGGAAAAAAGGGGCAGGGAGGCGGGAAAGGGAAAAAAGGGGCAGGGAGGCGGGAAAGGGAAAAAAGGGGCAGGGAGGCGGGAAAGGGAAAAAAGGGGTCGGCCTTTGGGAGAGAAGGAAAAAAAGGCGGGCAGAGGGGCAGAAGACGAAAAAAAGGCGGGCAGAGGGGCGGAAGAGGAGGAAAAAAGACAGGCAGCTGTGGGGATGGGAAGACAAAAAAAGGGGGTGGCCGTGGGGACAGAAGAAAAAAAGGGGTGCAGGGGGGCGGAAAGGAACAAAAAGGGGGCGGTCTTGGGGAGAAAATAAAAGGGGGGGAAGGGGCGGAAGAGGGAAAAAAGGGGGGGGAAAAACGGGCAGAAGAGGGAATAAAGGGGGCAGCAGTGGGAAGAGAAGGAAGAGGCGGCTGGGGCGGAAGAGGAGGAAAAAAATGACGAGCAGCTGTAGGACGAGTAGAAAAAAGGGGAGGAAGAGGAGGACAAAAAGACGGGCAGCTGTGGGGAAGGGAAGAGAAAAAAGGGGGCAGCTAGGAAGGAAGAAGAAACAAAGGGGGGACAGAAGGGCGGAAGAGGAAAAAAAATGGGGTAAAGGGGGTAAGAGAAAAAAAGGGGGGCGGCTGTGGGAAAAGAAAAGGGGGCTGGGAAGGAAGAGGAAAAAAGGGGCGGCCGTTCGGAAGAGAAGAAAAAAGGGGGGTGGCGGGGGAAGAAAAGCAGAAAAAGGGGGATGGTAGGGTAGAAAAGAAAAAACATGGGAGCAGGGGGGCGAAAAGAAGGAAAAAAGGGGGGCGGTGGGGCAAGAGAAAAAGCAGGGGGGGCAGAGGAAGAAAAAAAGGGGGCAGGGGGGCGGAAAGGGAAAAAAAGGGGCGGCCTTGGGGAGAGAAGAAAAAAGGCGGGGAAAGGGGAAGGGAAGAAAAGAGGGGTCAGCTGCGGGGAAAGGAAGAAAAGGGGGGGGAAGGGGTGGAAGAGGAGGAAAAAAAGACAGGCGGCTCTGGGGAAGGGTAGACAAAAAAACGGGGGCGGCTGGGAAGGAAGAGCAAAAAACGGGGGCGGCGGGGGAGCGAAAAGAAGAAAAAGCAAAAAACGGGGCTGGGAAGGAAGAGCAAAAAACGGGGCGGCCGGGGAGCGAAAAGAAGGAAAAGCGGGGCTGGGGAGGAAGAGCAAAAAACGGGGCGTCGGAGGAGCGAAAAGAAGGAAAAAAAGGGGGGCAAAGGGGCAGAAGAGGGGAAAAAAGGGGGGCAAAGGGGCAGAAGAGGGAAAAAAAGGGGGGCAAAGGGGCAGAAGAGGGAAAAAAAGGGGGGCAAAGGGGCAGAAGAGGGAAAAAAAGGGGGGCAAAGGGGCAGAAGAGGGAAAAAAAGGGGGGCAAAGGGGCAGAAGAGGGAAAAAAGGGGGTGGCTGTGGGGAGAGAAAAAAGGGGTCAGCTGTAGGGCAAGGAAGAAAGAGGGGGGAAGGGGGGAAAAGGGAAAAAAGGGGCAGGGAGGCGGAAGAGGTAAAAAAGGGCAGCAGCCTTTGGGAGAGAAGAAAAAAAGGGGGGGGAAGGGGCAGAAGAGGGAAAAAAGGGGGAAGCTGTGGGGAAGAGAAGAAAAAAAAGGCGGGCAGAGGGGCGGAAGAGGAGAAAAAAAAAAAGACAGGCAGCTGTGAGGAAGAGAAGACAAAAAAGGGGGTGGCCGTGGGGAGAGAAGAAAAAAGTGGTGCAGGGGGCGGAAAAGAAGAAAAAGGGGGCGGACTTGGGGAGAAAAGAAAAAGGAGGGGGGGGAAAACGGGCGGAAGAGGGAATAAAGGGGGTGGCTGTGGGGAGGAGGGGGAGACAAAAGAGACAGGCGGCTGTAGGGAAGGGAAGAGGAAAAAAGGGGGCAGCTGGGAAGGAAGACGAAACAAAGGGGGGACAGAAGGGCAGAAGAGGAAAAAAATGGGGTAAAGGGGGTAAGAGAAAAAAAGGGGGGCGGCAGTAGGAAAAGAAGAAAAAGGGGGCTGGGAAGGAAGAGGACAAAAAGGGGCGGCCGTTCGGAAGAGAAGAAAAAAGGGGGTGTTGGGGGAAGAAAAGCAGAAAAAGGGGGCTGGATGGGTAGAAAAGAAAAAACATGGGAGCAGGGGGGCGAAAAGAAGGAAAAAAGGGGGGCAGTGGGGCAAGAGAAAAAAGAAGGGGGCAGAGGAGGAAAAAATGGGGGGGAGAGGGGCGGAAGTGGAAAAAAAGGGTGTGGCTGTGGGGAGACCAGAAAAAAAGGGGCGGGCAGGGGGGCGGAAAGGGGAAAAAAAGGGCAGCCTTGGGGAGAGAAGAAAAAAGGGGAGGAGAAAAGGGGCGGAAGAGGAGGAAAAAAACGACGAGCAGTTGTGGGACGAGTAAAAAAAAAAGGGGGGCGGTGGGGGAAGAAAAGAAGAAAAAAGGGGGGGCGGCGGGGGAAGAAAAGAAGAAAAAGGGGGGGCGGCGGGGGAAGAAAAGAAGAAAAAGGGGGGGCGGCGGGGGAAGAAAAGAAGAAAAAGGGGGGGCAGAGAGGCGGAAGAGGAAAAAAACAGGCGGCAGAGAGGAGAAAAAAAAGGGGGGCAGGGTGGCGGAAAGGGAAAAAAGGGGCAGGGGGCGGAAGAGGAAAAAAGGGGGCGGCCTTGGGGAGAGAAGAAAAAAGGCGGGGAAAGGGGCAGAAGAGAGGGGGCGGCTGTGGGGAAAGGAAGAAAAAGGGGGGTAAAGGGGCAGAAGAGGAAAATACATTGGGGTAAAGGGGTAAGAAAAAAAAGGGGGGCAGCAGTGGGAAGAGAAGAAAAAAGGGGGCAGCTATGAGGAAGAGAAAAAGAAAAGGGGGCTGGACGGGAAGAAAAAAAAGGGGAGCAGGGTGGCATAAAGAAGGAAAAAAGGGGGGCGGCTTTGGGGAAGGGAAGAGAAAGAAGGGAGGCAGAAGGGCAGAAGAGAAAAAGAGGGAGGCAGAAGGGCGGAAGAGAAAAAGAGGGAGGCAGAAGGGCGGAAGAGAAAAAGAGGGAGGCAGCAATGAGAAGGGAAAAAAAAAGGGGGGGTGGCGGGGGCAAGAGAAAAAGAGGGAGGCAGCAATGAGAAGAGGAAAAAAAAAGGGGGCGGCTGTGGGGAGAAAAGAGGAAAAAAAAAAGGGGGCGGCTGTGGGGAGAAAAGAGGAAAAAAAAAAGGGGGCAGCTGTGGGTAGAGAAGAGGAAAAAAAAAGGGGGCAGCTGTGGGGAGAGAAGAGGAAAAAAAAAAGGGGGCAGCTGTGGGGAGAGAAGAGGAAAAAAAAACAGGGGGCGGCTGTGGAGAGAGAAGAGGAAAAGAAAATGGGGCAGCTGTGGAGGAAGAGGAGAAAAACAGGGGGCAGCTGTGGAGGAAGAGGAGAAAAACAGGGGGCAGCTGTGGAGGAAGAGGAGAAAAACAGGGGGACAGAGGGACAGAAAAGGAAAATAAAAAGGGGGCAGAGAGGGTAAGAGAAGAAAAAAGGGGGCTGGGGAGGAAGAGGAGGAAAAAAAAGACGGGTGGCAGCGGGAAGACAAAAAAGGGGACGGCTATGGGGAAGGGAAGAAAAAAGAGGGGGGCAGAGAGGCGGAAGAGGAAAATAAGGGGGCAGCGGGAGGGAGGGAGGAGAGGAAAAAAAGGGGGCAGCGGGAGGGAGGGAGGGAGGAGAGGAAAAAAAAGGGGGTGGCTGGGAAGGAAGAAGAAAAAAAAGGGGGCTGTTGAGAGAAAAAAAAAGGGAGGGATCACACCACCACAGCGCTCCAATTTAGAAAAAAAAAATTAAGAAACTCACAATTCAATACAATACAATCCCAGACACTCTAAAGTAAATCAGGACAACGACAGCGCAATACAGTGCAAGAAATAACATTATACAGAGAGGTGCACGGCACTACACACTCAAATAAAGAACAGCCAATGGAAAAATTGAAAATACATTGCCATCAAATGTTAGAAAACATCAGATGTCATTCAAGACAATGACAGAGTGACACAACGGAAGGCGTAACACAATACTGGGCAGTACAAGGCAATATGCAGCTAAACAAAGAACAACTGATGAAAAAATTCACAACAGAGTGCAGTCTTATGACAATCTCCAAAGCGACCGTTACGACAATGACAGGGCGATACAATGCCACACGTTACGGTATACAGGGCAGTACAACCCAATACGCAGACAAGTAAGCAACAGCCAATTACAAGACCCACAATACAGTACACTGCAATGCCAGACAGTCTCAGATGTCGGTCAAGACAGTGACAGGGCAATACAGTGCAAGACATAACATTATGCGGGTCAGTACAAGGCAATACACAGTCAAATAAAGAACAGGAAATTACAATACCCAAGACACACTACAGTACAATGGCAAATCCCACGTGTCAGTCGAGACAATGTCAACGCAAAAATGGAACACCACGCAGGGCAGTCCAAGGCAATACACAGTCAAATAAAGAACAGCCAGTCAGAAAACCCAAACTACGCTGCCGTACAATCTCAAAAAGTCTCAGATGGCAGTCAAGACAATTACAGGGCAATACAGCGCAAGATGTGACACAATACAGTCCAGCGCAAGGCAATACGTAGCCAAATAAAGAACAGAGAGTTAAAAAATTCACAATGCAGTGCACTACTATGACACAATGGATCAGATGGCAATCAAGATGATGACGGGACAATACAAGGCAAGACGCGACACCATACGGGCACAGACAAGGCAATATGCGGTTGTTGCGGGCAGAGCGATTAACTTCACTCCTGAGAGAGAAGTCGAGAAACATTTAGAAACACACACAGTGATTCTCCAAAGGTAGCAGTGCACGTGACAGCGTTTTACCAGATTCCATGGCCACGTACCCCGGATTATTTACTGCCTAGGGGCCAGGGTCATACAAGCTGACAGGGAGGCCCTCCCATTGAGTCACGAGGCTCGGAAAGGACCCCCTTGCTTTCTAAGCTCCTTCTCAGAGAGGAGCCTAGGTGCGGCTGGATCCAACTCCTAGCCCCGGACTTGGGAAACGGTTTACCTCTAAAGGATTGTATCTGCACCATCGACCCTTTATACCACTGAGCTAAGACTACAAGGTTTAGCGTGCTATTAGTCACTTACCGAGACTCTGTTGCAGCAAGGCACCTCTCAACCTCGAGGACTAGAACCTTAAGTGAGCTTCCCCGCTCAAGGGGAGATGCTGGCGAACAGGCTGCTGTTGTGTGGGAAAGCGCAAAAGGCTCTTTGGCCGTCCACGATTTATAGAGGCAGCTAATTGATTTTTAGCCATAACAGCCCAGGAAAAAATATCTAGGTCCCCACTCCAGACTGCATCTTGACTCTGTTGCCAGCCATCCCCCAAAGTATGTGTCGCTCGTAAGAACTCCCACTGATGGTTATGGCTTGAGCCGCAGCCCAGGGGAAAAGAAGGCCGGGGGGGGAGCAGGGGCAGGAAACAGGAGATGACAACACCACAGCAGTCAAATAAAGGACAGCCCATTACAGGACTGCACTGCATTTTGTATTTTTAACACAGTATCTTAAACGACAGTCAAGGCAATGAGAGAGCAATGCAGCACAGGACATAACAGTATATGGAGCGGTACAAGGTAATTCACAGTCAAATAAACAGCCCATTACAGGACTACACTGTATGGTGATTTTTTTAACGCAATCTCTAAAATGACAATCAAGACAGTGACAGCGCAATACAATGCAAGACATTACAGTCTACAGGCCAATACAATCCATAGTGCAGTCAAACAACAGCCAGTTACGGTACCCAGAATACGGTGCATTAAAAAGCCAGACAGTCTCAGATGTCGATCGAGACGACAGAGCAAGACAAAGCACTACATTACATTATACACACCAGTACACAGCAATTCAAAGTCAAATTAATAACAGGCAGTTAAAAAATTTCACAATATGGTGCGCTACGACACAATGGATCAAATGGCAATCAAAACAGTGACAAGGCAATACAACGCAAAACATGACACAATAGAGGGACGGACGAGGAAATACGCAGTTCTGGCTGGCAGAGCGACTAACTTCACTCCTAAGAGAGAAGTAGTGTAACATATAGTAACATAATCACAGTGATTCAACAAAGGTAGCAGTGCACGTGGCAGCATTTTACCAGATTCCATGGCCACGCACCCCGGATTATTTACTGCATAGGGGCCAGGGTCAGACAAGCTGTCTGGGAGACCCTCCCGTTGAGCCACGAGGTTCGGAAAGGACCCCCATGCTTTCTAAACTCCTTCTCGGAGAGGAGTCTAGGTACGGCTGGATCCGATCCTTGCCTTCGACTTGGTCAATGGTTTACCTCTAAAGGATTACATCTGCACCGTCAACCCATTATACCACTCAGCTAAGATTGCAAAGTTTGGCATGTTATTAGTCACTTACCGAGAATCTGTTGCGGCAAGGCATCTCTCAGCCTTAAGGAGCAGAACCTTACATGAGCATCCCCGCTCAATGGGAGGTGCTGGCAAACGGACCGCTGCCTTGCAAGAGAGCTCCAAGGGCTCTTGTCCTGTTGACTATTTGTAGAGGCAGCTAATTGACTTTTAGTCATATCAGCCTGGGAAAAAAATATCTAGGTCCCCACTCCAGACGGCATGTTGACTCTGTCGCCTGTGGGGAGGGGACAAAGGGGGGAGGGGTGGAGGGGACCACACCGCTACAACGGTCAAACAAAGAACAACCAATTCGATAATTCACAATACAGTGCAGTACAATCCCTGACAGTCTAAAACAACAGTCGAAACAATGACAGACCAATACAATGCAAGACATAACACAACACACGGCAGTGCAAGGCAATACACAGCCAAATTAAGAACAACCGATCAAAACACCCACAATACAGTGCAGTCCTACGACAGAATGTTTAAAGTGACCATCAAAACAATGATAGGGCAATGCAATGCATAACGCAGTACAGGACAGTACGATGGAACACACAACCAAAGAACTAATTCACAAACTCACGATAGAGTGCAGTACAATCCCAGACAATCTAAAATAACAAGCAAGACAACATCGTCAGGGCAATACAATGCAAGACAAAGTTATCCAGGGCAGTACAGCACCATACACAATCAAATAAAAAACCAACAATGAAAGAATTCATGGCACAGTGCCATACAATGGCAGACTATCTATCAGATGTCAGTCGAGACAACAACAGAGCAATACAACGCAAGGCATAACACGATATAAGGCACTACAAGACACTGCAAGGTCAAAGAAACAACCACCTATTAAAGAAGTCACAATACAGTGCAGTCCTGTGACAGAACATATAAAATGACTGTTGAAACAATGACAGGGCAATACAATGCAAGACGAAACACGATATGGGGCAGTACAAGGAAAAAACACAGGCACGTAAACAACCACCCCTTAAAAAAAAAAACCCCACAGTACAGTGCAGTACCATGCCAGAATATATCACTCAGGACTATTATATGGCAATACAATGCCAAACGTAACACAACACGGGGCAGTACAATGCAAAACAGAATTAAAGAAAGAACAACCTGTCAAACCCCCAACATACAGGGCAGTACTATCCCACGGAGCATCAGGTGGCGGTCGAGACAGTTACAGGACAACAGAATCCGAGACGTAACGTTAGACAGCGCAGTACAGTGCAATAGTCAGTCAAATATACAACCGACAAAGGGACCCACAATACTGTGCGTTACAACGCCAATGGATATGAGACAGCAGGCAAGATAACAACAGAGCAATACAATGCACAACGTAAGACAATAGAGGACAGTATAATGCTAAGATGCATCAGATGGCAGTCAAAACAATGACGCGGCAACACGATTCGAGACCCAACACAATGGCGGTAACACGGCCATACATGGTCAAAGAAAGAACACCTGGTAAAACCCCCACGATACAGATGGCTACTGTCCAAGAGCGTCTACAATGACAGTGAAGAGAACGACAGGGCAACGCAATGCAAGATGCAGCATGATACAGGGCGCTACAAGGCAATACGCAGCCAAATCAAGAACAAACTTTTAAAAAAACGGAATATGGAGCAGTACATACCGGAACGGATCAGATAGTCAGGGCGATTACAGGGCAATACAATTCAAGACAACACACGATACTGGGCAGGACGACACAAGATGTAGTCAAATAATGAACCGCTGATCGAAAACCCACTGACGAGTGCGCTGCAATCCCGGTCGCAGATGGCAGTTGATAAAACTGAGCGATAGAATCCAAGACTTAACATTATAGGGGGCAGTATAATGCAATAGGCAGTCACATAGAGAACAACCAATTATGAAACTGACAGTACAGTTCATTACGATGACAGAATATTTCAGATATCAATCAAGACGGTTCCAGAGCAATACAATGCGAGACCTAACAATATACCAGGCGCTACAATCTGATACACAGTGAAATAAAAGCAACTGATCGTAGGACTGCACGGTACTGAGAATTTTTTTAACACAATCTCTAAACTGACAATAAATACAGTGACAGGGCTATACAATGCGAGACATAGCACCACACCGGACAGTACAATCCAATACGCGGTCATATAAACAACAACCAATTATAGGACTGCACCGCATTATGAATCTTTTAACACAATCTGTAAAATGACAATCCAGACTACAACATGTCAATAGAATGCAAGACATAACAGTACAATGGGCAAAACCAGGCAATATGCAGTCAAAGACCAGCAAATTATAGCACGGCACTGTATTGTGAATTTTTTAACGCAACATCTAAAATCAAACGAAACAATGACAGGGCAATACAACGCAAGACATAACATTGTACGCGTCAGTACAACCCAATACCTGGTCAAATAAACAGCAAACTGTTATAGGACTGCACGAGGTTGCGAACTTTTTGACGAATACACAGTCAAATAAAAAACAGCCACTTGTAGGACTGCAGTGGACTGAAATTTTTAATGCAACGTCTAAAATCAAACACAACAGTGACAGGACAATACAATGCGAGACGTAACAGCGTACATGGCAGTACAATGCAATACACCATCAAATAAAAACAGCTGATGAAGGAAGTGACAATATGGTGGTGTACAATGGCAGAATACATCAGATGACAATCAAGACAACAACAGAGCGATACAATGGAAGACATTAACACCACACGGGGCAGTATGAGGCAACACACAGCCACATAAGAACCCATGAAAGACATCACAATACAGTCCAGTCCTAGGACAGATTCTCTAACATGACCGTCAAGACGACAGGGCAATACACTGCAAGACGTAACACAGGCAATATGCAGTTGTGGCGGGTGCAGTGATAAAATTCACTCCTAAGAGAGAGGTAGAGAAACATTTATAAACATAACAGCAGTGATTCAACAAAGGTAGCAGCGCATGTGATGGCACTTTACCAGATTCCATCGCCACATACCCCAGATTATTTCCTGCCTAGGGGCCAGGGTCAGACAAGCTGTCAGGGAGACCCTCCCTGTTGAGTCACGAGGCTCCGAAAGGACCCCCTTGCTTTCTAAACTCCTTCTCGGAGAGGAGTCTAGGTGCGGCTGGATCCGATCTTTGCCCCGGACTTGGGCAACGGTTTACCTCTTAAAGAATCATATCTGCATGATCAAATCCTTTATATCGCTCAGCTAAGATTGCGAAGTCTGGCATGCTAGTCACTTACCCAGAATCTGTTGCAGCAAGGCATCTCTCAGCCTCGAAGAGCGGAACCTTAAGTGAGTGTCCCCGGGAAATGATGGCGAACAGGCCACTGCCTTGCAAGAAAGCTCAAAGAGCTCTTGGTCTGTCCGCTAGTTATACAGTAAGCTAACTGACTTAGTGTTTTGACTCTGTTGCCAGCTATCCCCAAAAGTTCAAGTGCCACTCATAGCGACTCCTGCTGGTCATTTTAGCTTAAGCAGCAGCCTGGGCGAAAAAGGGGGATGACATCGCAACAGTGGTCAAATACAAAACAACCGGTTAAAAATTGCACAATACAGTGCCAGACGGTCTAAAATAACTGGCAAGACAATGACAGGGCAATACAATGCAAGATCGAACCTTACACAGGGCGGTACAAGGCAACATACAATCAAATGCAGAACAGACAATGAAAGAATTGACGGTACAGTGCCATACAATGGTAGAATATAGCAGATGTCAGTCACCACAATGACAGAGCAATACAAGGCAAGACGTGACGCGATACGGGGCCCTACCAGGCGATACAGTCAAAGAAACAACAACCCGTGAAAGAATTCACAATACAGCGCGGTCCTAGGACAGAACGTGTAAAATGACTGTCGAGACAATGACAGGGCGATACGATGCAAGATGCAGCACCATACCAGGTGGTAACAAGGCACCATGCAGCCAAATGAAGAACAACCGATTAAAAAACCCAGCATACATTCAACTGTAATACCAGAAAAGATCAGAAGGTAGTCAAGACAATGACAGCACTATAATGCGAGAAGTAACACAATACAGGGCAGTACAAGGCATGACACAGTCAAATTAAGAAGAACCGATTAAAAAAAACACACAATACAGTGTGGTGCGATGCCAGAGTAGATCAGAATGCAGTCGAGACTAAAATGGGGCAATATAATGCGAGATGTTATACAACACAGGGCGGTACGAGGCATTAGAAAGCCAAATGAAGGACAACCAATTAAAAAACCCACAATACAGTGTGGTACGAGGCCCAAACAGATCAGAAGGCAGTCAAGGCTATGATGGGGTAATATAATGCAAGACATAACACAATAGAGGGCGGTACAAGGCATTACACAGTCAAAGAACAACTGATTAAAAAAAACACGCAATGCAGTGTGGTACAATGCCAGAATAGATCACATAGCAGTCAAGAGCGTGACGGGGCAACACGATGCAAAACCGATACTGAGCCAGGCGGAGCAATACTATTTCAAATATACAAGAATATAACATGGAACCGAATTCTTAAGCATACGACACAAGACTATCTCAAATGGCAGCCGAGGAAATTACTGAGCAACGTAATGCAAAAACAACACGCTGCCCAGCAATGCAATATGTGGTCAGATACAAAACAAACCATTCCAGAAACAACATATCGAAGAGTACAACTCCACGGTCTCAGATGGCAGTCAAGATATATGCAGAGCAATACCATGCAAGACGTAACACAATACAGGGCAATACAATAAAATACATAGGGTAACTTAAGAACGATGAATCAGAAAACCTGCAATACAGCAATTACAATGGCAGACGGCCTGAGATGGCAGTCGAGACGATTACAGGGCAATACAACACAAGACGAAACGCGATACGGGGCGGTACCCTGCAAAACCATCCCAGACGGCCATCGGGGAAATTACAGAGCGATATAATGCAAAAAACAATGCCCTGCCCAACAACGCAATATATGGTCACATACAAAACAATCCGTTAAAGAAACAACATACGGAACAATACCGTGCGAGATGGTTTCAAATGGCGATTAAGGAAAATACAGTGATGCGATGCAAAACTGAAATAGCACCAAACAATGCAATACAATTTCAAATACACAGCCTTCAAATACACAACAAAATACTTAAGGATACAATGCCAGAGTGTCTCACGTGACAGTCAAAACAGTGACAGACCAAAACGATTTGAGACGTACCGTGATACAGGGCAGAACAATGCAATACATGGTCAAAGGAAGAACAACCGAATAAAAAAAAATCCTTAGTACCATGCAGAATGACAACAGAATATAATCGGACAGCTGTCAAGACAATGACAAAGCCATATGCTGCAAAACCAAAACACGGCCAGGCGACACAATAGAGGTTCAAATACACAACCATGCGATTCAAAACAAAATATGGAAGGCTACCATGCCTGATCATCTCAGATGGCAGTCAAGACAATGACTAAGTGATACGACACAAAACCGAGATACAGGCAGCCAAAGTGATACAATTTAAAGTACAGACTGATGGAAAGCCACACAAAATACAGAACTATACAATGCGACGCAGTCTGATGTGCCGGTCAAGACAATTACGGGGCGCTACAATGCAAGACCGATACAGAGCCAGGCAATGCAATACTCTTTCAAATACACAATACAACGCAAAACAAACAATACATAAGCATACAATGCAAGACAGTCTCAGACAGCAGTCAAGACAGTTACAGAGCAACGCAACTCAAAACCAACACAGAGCCCCGCAACACAATACAGTCAGATGCAGAACAGTCCATCAAAGTAACATGGCTGTCAAGACGATGACCGAGCAATACAGCGCAAGACATAACGGAATACAGGCGTTACCATGCTAGACCATCTGAGACTGCAGACGAGAACACTACAGAGCAATACAATTCCAGGCTAAACACAATACAAGGCAGTGCAATGCAAGATAGTGTCACATACGGTCAGGACAATTACAGCTCTGCTTACGTGCCCAAAGGGCACCGCTCCTCGAAAGCCTGGGGCACTATGTTAACTTTTAAATGCCTTGCTGCTATTTCCAACCCTGTCCCGTCCCCTCCCCAAGGAAGCTCCGCTGCCAGTACCTCAACTTCGCTGAGGGCCGGGACTCTGGAGCCCTGCTGAACAAAAAAAAAAAGTTACCATATATCAAATCGATTCATCCTGGAGTCACTGGGTTTCCTCTTCATCATCTGCAAAAACAAACAATGGAACCCCGATTTGCACAAAATGGTGCCATCAGGCACCATCGCATCCATCAACACTAAGTTGTACTGCAATATCCCCCGCATCATATGCGCCATACCCTTCTGCTCACCTGCTCCTCATGGATTCCGGATTCGGACTTTGTGGCACTCTGGTTCTGGCACCTAAAACACACAATATTGCTGTTGAGCTTACGGGAAACACCACCCCCATGCACTACCTCTCTACTACCCAGCTCACCTCCAACGCTCGTCCGGCTCCGGATGCCTGTGGCGCCTGCAAAACCAAAGACAAACACTCCACTGAGCTGCAATGTAGTACTGGGCTATTAGACACCAACATGTCCACAACTGCCTCACTTGCTGGGACTACTCAGTGGGCGTGCAGCATCGCCCCTCTGACCCTGCGTGTCACACCAACCGAAGAAACACATGCTGAGATACCGCTCAAAACCCTACAAATTCCCATCTCCCGCTCCCTCACCTTGCCTGCCCATCCTCCCAAGGCGTGCAACCTGACAGCTTGCAAACCACCTGTAAAACCCAACCAACATGGGTTGCTTAAAACTTGAAAGTTACTCCCTCTGAGGAAGATGTGATACTTCAGCCCATCCACCGCTGCTGACCTTGACTGAGTCATCCCCATCCCCACATCCCATGTCATTCATTGCTTCAAAACTTCAAATTGAAAAGACCCAATACATACAGTACTCAAAGCCACGTCTTCTCTCTAATACCACGTGCTGGCGCACCTTCTTACATTGCTCTCCTCTTCTACGCTGCCAAGCTTGTCCTGTTGCATCTGCAAGAATGACATTAGAGAAATCACCC
Organism: Rissa tridactyla; assembly: GCF_028500815.1. NCBI lineage: Eukaryota > Metazoa > Chordata > Aves > Charadriiformes > Laridae > Rissa > Rissa tridactyla. Next base: position 15,828,161 of record NC_071480.1, on the reverse strand, counting down.
TGAGGCAGAGCAATAGAGTCATAAGAACAAAAAGTCTTGCACCTTTTTACAAATACCATTTAAGGTCCAAATACAACCGTACACAAAGAAAATTACAAAAAAAAATCTGCACCAAAACCAGCCATACCCTCTTCCACATGAACTGTATTGCCTACTGCTATAGTGATACTGCTAGTATCACTACTGCTGTATTGCCTTTCCAACATGCCTCTGCTCTTTCCAAACAAAACAGAAGAGGTATCTACACAGCCTCCCGATGGCTACCCTGAGATGACTAACACCTTTGCCCTGATCTACATAGATTCATGTACTACATATAGACTCTCCACATGACTCCGCCCACCCTGGACACTACACACTCGGGCAGGGGAGCCCTGAGCCAAACACTCAGTTACAGACAGACACTACACAGAACACTACGAATGACGCGCCTCAAAGATGAGAGAAAACTCTCAGCAAGAAAGATGACACGGGGACCAAAGTCACCGTCGTGCAAGAAAATCTGTGGGATTGTGATGATGTCAACATGAAGACGCTCTACGGAACCCCCTGAAACAAACTGTAGAACGTGATGGTACGTAATAAGAATGGACTGTTGATACCACTAAGATGGACGTGCAGGAAGCTTGCCTTCAAGACCTAAGAACGTAACGACACAGGGAAGAAATCCCAGTCGTGGAAGTGGGCCGTCTGGAAACTTCCGAGACAAGACCAATGCACACTTTAAGATGCTAACGCAAGAAGAGCAGCAGCCGAATGGTGCTACGCCCACGGGCCCGAGCATTCGAGACCCTAAGGATGATGCCTGGGGCCCCACATCATGCTCCTGGAGCTCAAAGATGACCTCGAGACCCAAGAAAGGGCTAAGATACACAACACAGACCACACGAATGACATGACAACATGCACAGGCTAGAACTGCCCTGCCCGGGATGTGCTAGCGTCACGCTGACCAGTAAGCCACATCCTTTACCTTCCCAAATATGACTGTGCCCCGGGACAGCACTTCCCACTACGCTAACGTCAAAGACCCCATTTTGCAATTGTCCACCTCGGCCCCTCTCCGGTGCCTGACTGTCAACTTAGCTTTTGGAGGGCCAGGCATCTGAATCCTACTTCGATGCGGTCTGCAAAAACCAGCCACCCGATACATTTCCACAGTCACCAGGATCCTCCTCTTCCTCTGCAAAAGGAAAAGAAAAAATAATCCCAGAGGCAGCCACAGCACCAGCAATAAGCATCCTGAGAGGAGATGCCAACCTCTTCCGCGACACACTCAGCCTCATGAACGCTGTGGCATTCTACTTGCCTGCTCCGCGCCTATTCTGGAGTCCAAGGCTGCGGTAATAGTTATTCACAGCACCTAAGAGACAAGAAACACAACATTACCACTTCACTTCTGCCAAACCGCCACACCATCAACTCCTATCTTCTGTCTTCCCATGGACTCTGGGCTCTGCTGCAGACCCACAGAGTCAGCAAAGCCCTGACCCGACCTACACCAGGGGCCTGCTGCAAGCCGCAAAGGCTCCAGGGACACGGCAGTACCCTGCGTACTGTGGGGGAAAGTGAACAGGCGCCCCACAGCCTGAAAGAGGTTATACCTTACGGCCCTGCCGCTTTCCTGTGAAATGTGAAAACTCCATCTAAGGCTGCAGACAAGATGCTCACCTGGTCCCTGCGTAGTAATCTCATCTGCGCAATTTAGACAAATTCTATTTGTGTCTTACCTGGGATACAGCAAAGCCAGTGGAAAAAAAACCTGCCCAAGAAAGGTCCACCTTCAACACACTCAGGGATTCCAGGAAAATACACCATGCCTGGAAAAGAGAAAACTATACCCTTAAACCATCTCACTGCCCCTGAAACACTCACTACAACAGGACTGACCTGAAAAAACACAAGGAAGAGAAGCAGCATACAACACCCCTCTCTACTATACATGCTACCAAATCTCACCTGGTCCTTAAGTTAGTACCACCTCCAACTTCTTACCTGCGATTCTCTAAATGGGATAACATCTCCGCCCCAGTAGCTGAGCCGCCTCCAAAGATGGGAGCAACGTAAGGACCGGCAAAGCTGTGACCCTGGAGAAGCCTGGCAGCAGAATAAGCTGCACCAGCAGAAGCTGTGGGATATATACCCCGGACTCCGCCCAGCACCCTTCCCACCAGCACCTGGGAAAGTGGCCTGGCTGACCTCCACAAGGCATAGAGCCTGCCAGAGGAGCAGCCTTTTCTCACAGGCCTGAAAAGTACAGCATGCAAAGCACCAAAACAGAGAAAGCGACCCTTAAAGGAAGTGAAAACACGTGCTCTTTTATTACCACTATGTCACTTGTGTCAGCAACAGGGCCCAGTAGGTACGTAAACTTAAACTTTTTCAGGACATAGAAAGAAAGAGAAAGACAGCAGCCTAACCTCCGTAGGCAAGTAGATCATTAAGCCCGATAAACATGTTTTTAAAAGAAAACACCATGTCTTCCGGTTCCTTGTAAAAGAAAACCCACAATGTTGTGGGGTCACACGTCACTTCTAGCGAGACTCCGCATATTACCCAACTTCTGCCAGAACTACATTCTGGATAGGACTGACGGACAGAGTGCAAGCAGAGGCTTGTGCGCCGCCTGTAATATAGCAGGTGAGGAAGAACCAATGCTCTAGGCTGCCGCTCTCCTTGGCCGAGTCCGCTCCGGTGCCCTAACCATCGTTGCTGTCGCAGCTCAGGCTGGGCATTAAACCAAGTGACAGATGCTCTTTTTTAACTTCTCTCCTGAGGAAGGAAAGAACGCGAGGGAGCCTTAGGAACTGAAAGAGAAACTGAACTCTTTCGTAATGAAATATAAACAGAAAAGTTATACCGAGGAGAGACAACAATAACAGGAAAAAAATAAAATAGATAAAATATACACACAAGCCGGTATCAGGCTCCCAGGATGACCCTTGCTTCACCAGCAGGCATGGGCAAAGTCCGAGACTGGACTCGGCAATGGATTGGAACCGGATTCTGGATCTGGTTGCATAAATGCACGGATCGGGATCAAACCCTGTCAGACAGAGGAGTCCTCAGACGCCAGCCCCTGAAGGAAAGGTACAAACCCCTTTGATCCCTCTGCTTTTCTAATGAGCGTGATAACGATGGGATGCAATACCCCATCAGCCAGATTCGGGTCACCGGTCCCATCTACTCTTCACCTTGGGTGCGACCCCTCTATGCTTTTCCGCTTCCGACCCTCCAACAGGGCATATATAAAAGTGAGCTGAGCTGCACTGTTACAGCAATAAGTATAAGCAAGAGCCTCTCCGCACAGCATCCCTTCGCATTAAGTGTAAATACAAGGTCTTGGCTCTCTGAAGGCAGGTACTACCTGAAAAATACGTCATTGTCTTCAGACAGTTCAGTTCGTTGGAAGAGACTAACCTGAAAAGTAAAGTGACTGAAAACAACACTGGTTCCGTTATACCTCAGACTGACACATGGCTACGTAACCTCACATTCACATTAAAAAAGAAGAAGTGGCCAAAAGTATTTATGCAGCCACCGGTCACATCTTCCCTTTATTACCTCGTGCCAAGCCACCTTTGTACCACACTCCTGTCGGCTCCCCTGCATCGCCCTGTCCATCTCATCTCTCTGCATCTGAAAAAAAAAAAAAAAGACACCAACATCAAACATTACCCTCATGCGGAGCAGTACCTTAATTCCAAAGGTCTTGTTTCTACTTAGGAACCCTGTTCACCTAAGTCCAACTAAGTTCACCTAAGTCCAACTGCCATCCAAAAAAAAAAAAGTAAGCCCGGAAAATTAAACCCCACAGAAAGCAGCCTTACCATCTTTGAGATACTGTCTCCTTCACTAACTGTGAACACTCTCTCTAAATTAGCTTTGCTTATGCCAGCGCCCACTAATGAAACACCCGTCCACCCAGCCTCCCGAGAGCTAATCGATTCGAAACGACTGAGCAACCTTTGCCTGGGTCTAGACAGATTCTCATATTCACTACAGACTCTCATAGTGATTCTGACTACCCTGGACACTACGCACCTGGGCAGGGCAGCCCCAAGCCAAACACACACAGTCATAGACCAACACTATGACGAACACCATGAAAGACATGCCTGAAAAGACGAGAGAAATCTCCCAGCAAGAAGAATGACACCAGGACCAAAGTCACCATCGGGCAAGAAGACCTGCCGGACTGCGGTGGCGATGATGTGAAGAGGCTCTTCAGAACCCCCTGAAACAGAGTGTAGGACTCCACAGTCCCTGATGAGAAGGGATTGTCGAGCCCGACAAGATGTATGCGCAGGAAGCCTGGCTTCAAGATGTAAGAACGTAACGATGCAGGGAAGAAGTCCCAGTCACGGAAGTGGGTCGTCCAGAAACTTCCAAGACACAAGGCCGATGCATGCTTTAAGATGCTAACACAAGAGGAGGAGCAGCCAAATAGTGCTATGCCCACAGATCCGAGCATTTAAGACCCTAAGGACGATGCTCAAGTCCTCACGCCACGGTCGTTGAGCTTAAAGATGACCTCAAGACCTGAAAAAGGGCTAAGATGCAGAACACGGACCACACAAACGACATGACAACACACACAGGCTGGAACTGCCCTGCCCAGGACGCGCTAGCATCACACTGAACAGTAAGCCACATCCTTTACCTTCCCAAATATGACTGTGCCCCAGGACAGCCCTCCCCACTACGCTAACGCCAAAGACCCCATTTTGCAATTGTCCACCTCGGGCCCTCTCCGGCGCCTGACTCTCAACTTAACCTTTAGAGGCCCAGGCAGCATCCAAATCCATCCTTAAGGCAGTCCACAAAAACCAGCCATCTGATACATTCCTGCGGTCACCAGCTTCCTCCTCTTCCTCTCCAAAAGGAGAAGAAAAAAAATAATCCCTCAAAAGCAGCCACAGCACAAGCAATAGGCATCCTGAGAGGAGACGCCTCCTCTACAACACCGTCAGCCTCCTGAATGCCGTACCCTGCATGCTGTGGGGGAAGGCGACAAGCCGTCCCACACCCTGAAAGACATTATACCTTACATCCCTCTTCCTTTCCTGAGAAATCCAAAAACTCCATCTACGGCTGCAGACAAGATGCTCACCCAGGCCCTGCAAAGTAGTCTCATCATCTGCCCAACTGAGACAAATTCTATTGGCATCTTACCTGGGATACAGCAAAAACAGTGGAAAAAACAAACCAAATAAAGTTCCATCTTCAAAACAGTCAGGGATTCCAGGAAAACACACAGCACCTAGAATAAAGAAGTCATACTGTTAAACCATCTCACCACCTCTGAACGCTCATTACAACATGACTCACCTGAAAAACCACAAGGAAGAGAAACAGCATACAAGACCGCTCTCTACTATACACACTGCCAAACCTCCCCTGGTCCTGAAGGTCCTACCACCTCCAACTTCTTACCTCCAATTCTCTAAATGGGATAACATCTCCGTCCCAGTAGCTGAGCCGCCTCCAAAGCTGCGAGCGACAGAACGACCGGCAGAGCTCTGACCCTGGAGAAGCCCGGCGGCAGAATGACCCTCCCAAGCAGAGGCCGTGGTTCGTGTACCCCAGGCCCCACCCACCCCACTTCCCACCATCACCAGGGAAAGGGGCCCGGCCGACCTCCACAGGGCGTAAAGTCTGCCAGAGGAGCGGCTGCTCCTTTTCTCACATGCTTGAACATTACAGCATGCAAAACACCAAAATGGAGAAAGCAGCCCTTACAGGAAGTGATATGTGCTCTTTTACTACAGCTACATCACTTGTGTCAGCAACGGGACCGGGCAGAGAAGTAAATTAATTAAACTTTTGCAGGGCATAGATAGAAAGAGATACATGTCATGCTAACCTACATAGGAAAGTAGATCATTAAGCGCAATAACAGTATTTTTATCAAGACTCAACATGCTTTAGCTTCCTTGTAAAAGAAACCCCACAATGGGTCATACAGCACATCTAGCATGACCATGCATATTACCCAACTTCTGCCAGAACTGTGTTCTGGATAGGACCGACAGTCAGAGCACAAGCAGAGGCTTGTACGCTGCCTGTAATACAGCGGCTGAGAAAGAACTGACACTTTGGGCTGCCGGTCACCTCGCCCGAGTCTGCTCAGATGCCCTACCTGTCATTGCTGTCGCAGTTTAGGCGGGGCATTAAAACAAGCGACAGATGCTCCCTTTTAGCTTCTCTCCCAAGGGAGAAAAGAATGAGAGGGATTTATGGATTGAAAAAGAAACTGAACCATAATGAAATATTAACAGAAAAATAATACCAAGAAAAGAGAACAGTAACAAGACTACAAGGAAATATATACAATATATACACAACGCGGTATCAAGCTCCCAGGATGACCATCGCTTCACTGGCAGGCATAGGGAAAGTCCGAGACTGGAGTCAGCAACGGATGGAAACTGGAGTCCGGATCTGGTTACACAAACGCATGAATCGGGATGAAAGGATGACAAACAGACAGAGGAGTCCTTGGATGCTGGCCATTGAAGTAAAGGTACCGACCCCTTCGATCCCTCTAGCTTTTATACTGAGCACGATGAGGATGGGATGGAATACGCTGTCAGTAGGATCCGGGTCACCGGTCCTGTCCGCTCATCACCATGGGTGCGACCCCTCTACGCTCTTCCGCTTCCGACCCTCCAACGTGGCACACACAGTTACCTGACACAGCTTGTTACAGCAATAAGTATAAGCAAGAGCCTCTCCGCATAGCATCCCTTGGCATTAAGTGTCAATATACGGTCTTAGCACTTTGGAAGCTGATACTACCTGAAAAATACATCATTATCTTCAGAGAGTTCAGTTAGTTAGAAGAGACTTACCTGAAAAGTAAAATTACTAAAAGGAATTCTGTTGTACCTCAGACCAGCACACTCACACATGGCTACACAACCTCACATTCACATGAAAAAAAAAAAAGTACCCAATTGTATTCATAGAGGCACCAGTCACATCTTCCCTCTAATACTACATGCCGAGCCATCTCTGTACAGTGCTCCTCTCGGCTCCCCTGCATCACCTTGCAAATCTCATCTCTCTGCATCTAAAAAGAGAAAAAAAAATAAAAACATTACCCTGATGCAGAGCGATACCTTAATTTTCAAGGTCTTGTTTCTACTTCGGAACACTGTTCAATTACATCCAACTACAGCCCGCCATCAAACAAAAAAAAAAAGCCCACAAACATTACACCCCACAAAAAGCAGCCTGAACATCTTTGAGATAGTATTCCCTTCGCTATCCATACACAGCCTCTCCGAATTGGCTCTGCTTATGCCAACACCCACTAATGAAACACCCATGCACCCAACCTACTGAGACCTAATCGATTCCAGATGACTACCCAGCCTTTGCCTCAGTCTCAACAGATCCACATATTAACTATAGACTCTTGTCACTATTCTGCCTGCCCTGAGCTCTGCACACCTGGGCAGGGGGGTTCCGAGCCAGACACACACACAATCACAGACCAAGACTACGCAGAACGCTAAAAACAACGCGCCTCAAGGATGAGAGAAAACTCCCAGCAAGAAGGATGACACCTGGATCGAAGTCACCATCAGGCAAGAAGACCTGAAGACCGTGGTGGCAATGTGAAGAGGCTCTATGGAAGGCCCTGAAACAAAGTGTAGAACGTCATCGTCTGTGATAAGAAGGGACTGTCAAGGCCGATAAGATGTATGTGCAGGAAGCCTGGCTTCAAAACCTAAGAACAAAATGACGTAGGGAAGAAGTCGCAGTTGTAGAAGTGGGCCATCCGGAAACTTCCAGGACGCAAGACCAATGCAAGCTTTAAGATTCTAACACAAGACGACCAGCAGCCGAATGGTGCTATGCCCATGGGTGCAGGTGTTTGAGGCCTTAGGGATGGCACCTGAGGTGCCATGCCATGCTCCTGGAGCTTAAAGACAACCTCGAGACCCGAGAAAGGTCTAAGACAGAGAACACAGACCACACAAAAGACACTGCACCACACACAGGCTGGAACGGCCCTGCCCGGGAATGCCGAACAGTAAGCTGCATCCTTTAGATGTCTAAAGGAGACTGCGCTCCAGGACAAACCTCTGCCCTATGCCAACTTCAAAGACACCTTTTTGCAATTCTCAACCTTGTCGCCTCTTGGGTGCCAGTCTCTCAACTTAGCTTGTGGAGGGCCAGGGGTCTGAATCCATCCTTGAGGCAGTCCACAGAAAATAGCCATCCAATACGTTCCTGTGGTCACCAGGTTCCTCCTCTTCCTCTGCAAAAGGAAAAGGAAAAAAAAAAATTATCCCAAAAGCAGCCACCACACCAGCAATATTCATCCTGAGAGGAGAAACCAACCTCTTCCACAACACCCTAAGCCTCATGAATGCTGAGGCATTCTGCTTGCCCGCTCAGCACCAATTCCAGAGTCTGACGCAGCAGCAACAGTGATTCATGGCACCTAAGATACCAAGAAACACAACATTACCACTGCGCTTCTGCCAAACCACCAGTCCCATGCTCCTCCTCGATACTATCTGGCTCGCCTCAAATGTGAGAGCCTAGAACACACCAGGCTCCAATGACACACAAACCCAACTGCAAAACCTGTCCGAGAAAGACTCATGAACCCGGCTCCATTTCCTAGGCCTCCCCCAGTGCCAAAACTTTAGAAACCCCTTCTCTTCTCCCTGAGTTGCCAGGGAAGGAGCCCCACTTCTTCCCCACAGCTCCCACCCTTTATTTGCCGGCCCGAACACCCAGTGTTGGATGCTTCTCAAGAGCCACTCTTCCCAGCCTCTCCCTGCGTTCCGCCAACAACTCCTATCTTCTGTCTTCCCACGGACTCCAGGCTCTGCTACAGACCCACAGAGTCAGCGAAGCCCTGACCCGACCTACACCAGGGGCCTGCCACAAACCGCAAAGGCTCCAGGGACACGGCGGTACCCTGCACACCGTGGGGGAAGGCGATGAGGTGCCCCACACCCTGAAAGACATTATACCTTATGTCCCTGCTGCTTTCCTGAGAAATGCGAAAACTCCATCTACAGCTGCAGACAAGATGCTCGCCCAGTCCCTGCAAAGTAATCTCATCTGACTGATTGAGACAAATTCTATGGGCATCTTACCTGGGATACAGCAAAGCTAGTGGGGAAAAAAAAAAAAAAAGAGACAAACAAGAAAACAAGAAAGTTCCATCTTCAATACAGCCAGGGATTCCAGGAAAATGCACCACGCCTGGAAAAGAGAAAAACCATACCCTTAAACCATCTCGCCACCCCTGAATGCTCACTACAACGTGACTTACCTGAAAAATCACAAGGAAGAGAACCAGCACACGAGGCCGCTCTCTACTGTACATGCTGCCAAACCTCACCTGGCCCTCAAGGTCTTGCCACCTCCATCTTCCTACCTCCAATTCTCTAAATGGGATAACATCTCTGCCCCAGTAGCTGAGACACCTCCAAAGCTGCAAGCAACAGAAGGACAGGCAGAGCTGTGACCCTGGAGACACCTGGCAGCAGAATGAGCTTCCACAGCAGAGGCTGTGCATTACATACCCCAGGCCCCTCCCACTGCCCTTCCCACCAGCACCTGGGAAAGGGGCTGGGGCAACAAGGCATAGAGCCTGCCAGAGGAGCAGCAGCTCCTTTCCTCACAGGCCTGAGAAGTACAGCATGCAAAACACCAAAACAGAGAAAGCGACCCTTATGGGAAGTGACAATACATGCTCTTTTATTACAACTACATCAGCTGTGTCAGCAACAGGGCCCAGTAGGTATGTAAACTTAATTAAACTTTTGCAGGGCATAGACAGGAAGACATCATCCCAACCTACATAGGTAAGTAGATCATTAAGCCCAATAACCATGTTTTTATCAAGACACAGTGTCCTTTAGTTCCCTTGTACATGAAATCCCACAATGCTTGGGGGTCACGTCACTTCTAGGGAGACCCTGCATATTACCCGACTTCTGCCAGAACCACGTTCTGGGTATGACTGACAGGCAGAGTGCAAGCAGAGGCTTATGCACCGCCTCTAATACAGCAGGTGAGAATGAACTGATGCTCTAGGTCGCCGCTCTCCTTGGCCAAGTCTCTTCCGGTGCCCTATCTGTCATTGCTGTTGCAGCTCAGGCTGGGCATTAAGAGAGCATCTGTCACTTGGTTTAACTTCTCTCCTGAGGAAGGAAAGAAAGAATGTGAGGGAGCCTTAGGAGCTGGAAAAGAAACTGAACTCTTTCATAACGAAATGTAAACAGAAAATAATACCGAGGAGAGACAACAGGAAAAAATAAAATAGATGAAATATATATACAACCCAATATCGAGCTCCCAGGATGACCATCGCTTCACCGGCAGGCACAGGCAAAGTCCGAGAACAGACTCGCCAATGGATTGCAACCGGATTCTGGATCTGGTTGCATGAATGCATGGATCGGGATTGAAGGATGTCAAACAGACAGAGGACTCCTTGGACGCCAGCCCCTGAAGGAAAGGTACTGACCCCTTTGATCCCTCTGCTTTTCTAATGAGCTTGATGACGATGCAATGCAACATCCCATCAGTCAGATTCGGGTCACCGGTCCCATCCGCATAGCATCCCTTGGCAATAAGTGTAAATATATGGTCTTAGCACTCTGGAAGCGGATACTACCTGAAAAAGACATCATTATCTTCAGAGAGTTCAGTTAGTTGAAAGTGACTTACCTGAAAAGTAGAATTACTGAAAGGAAAACTGGTTCTGTTGTACCTCAGTCCAGCACATTAGCACATGGCTACGCAACCTCACTTTCACATGGAAAAAAAAAAAAAAGAAGTGCCCAATTGTATTCATGGAGCCACCAGTCAGATCTTCCCTTTAATACCTCGTGCCAAGCCACCTTCGTACGGCACTCCTCTTGGTTCCCCTGAGTCACTCTGCCCATCTCATCCTTCTGCATCTAAAAAAACAAACAAACAATATCAAACATTACCCTGATGCAGAATGCAGAATTAAGCAGTAGCTTAATTCCAAAGGTCTTGTTTCTACTTAGAAACACTGTTCAACTAGGGCCAACTGCAGCCTGCCATCAAAAAAAAAAAGAAAAACAGCCCACAAACATTACACCCCACACAAAGCAGCCTGAACATCTTTGAGATATTATCTCCTTCACTATCTATAAACAGCCTCTCCGAATTGGCTCTGCTTATGCCAACACCCACTAATGAAACACCCACACACCCAACCTACTGAGAGCTAATCAATTCCAGATGACTACCCAACCTTTGCCTCAGTCTCAACAGATCCACATATTAACTATAGACTCTTGTCACTATTCTGCCTGCCCTGAGCTCTGCACACCTGGGCAGGGGGGTTCCGAGCCAGACACAGACACACACAATCACAGACCAAGACTACACAGAACACTAAAAACAACGCGCCTCAAGGATGAGAGAAAACTCTCAGCAAGAAGGATGACACCCGGATGGAAGTCACCATCAGGCAGGAAGACCTGGAGACTGCGGTGGTGATGTGAAGAGGCTCTATGGAAGGCCCTGAAACAAAGTGTAGGACATCATCATCTGTCAAGGAGGGACTGTCAAGACTGCTAAGATGTATGTGCAGGAAGACTGGCTTCAAGACCTAAGAACAAAATGACGTAGGGAAGAAGCCCCAGTCGCACAAGTGGGCTGTCCAGAAGCTTCTGAGACGCAAGACCGATGCATGCTTTAAGATTCTAACACAAGAAGACCAGCAGCCAATTGGTGCTACGCCCATGGGTGCAAGCGTTTGAGACCCTAGGACAGTGCCCGAGGCGCCACGCTGTGCTCCTGGAGCTTAAAGATAACCTCGAGACCCGAAAAAGGTCTAAGATGCAGAATACTGACCACACGAATGACATGACAACAGACACAGGCTGGAACTGCCCTGCCCGGGATGCGCTAGTGTCACACTGAACAGCCAGCCTCATCCTTTACCTGCCTAAAGGAGACTGTGCCCTGGGACAGCCCTCGCCACTACGCTAACTTCAAAGACCCCTTTTTACAACTATCAACCTCATCCCCTTGGCCCCTCTCAGGCGCCAGTCTCTCAACTTAGCTTGTGGATGGCCAGGGGTCGGAAACCATCCTTGACGCAATCCACAAAAAACAGCCATCCGATATCTTCCTGCAGTCACCAGCTTCCTCCTCTTCCTCTGCAAAAGGAAAAAAAAAAAATCTCAAAAACAACCACAGCACCAGCAATAAGCATCTTGAGAGGAGATGCCGACCTCTTCCACAACACCCGCATCCTACCAAACACCATGGTGTTCCACTCACCTGCCCCACACTAATTCTGGAGGCCAAAGCTGCAGTGACAATTATTTATGTCAGCTAGGATACCAAGAAACACAACATTAACAATGCGCTTATGTGAAATCACCAGTTCTGTGCTTCTCCTCACTACTATCGGGCTCACCTCAAATGTGAGAGACTAGAACAGACCAGACCCCATCAACATCCAAACCCAACTGCAAAACCTGTCTAAGACAGAATCGTGAACTTGCCTCCCTTTCCCAGCCATCCCCCAGCGCCAAAACTTTAGAAACCCCTTCTCTTCTCCTGAGCCATCAAAGAAAGAACCCCACTTCTTCCTGACAGCTCCTACCCTCCATTAGCTGGCTTGAGCCCCTGCATCAGTCACTTCTTGGGAGCTGCTCTTCCAAGCCCTGCCCTGTGTTCAGCAGTAACCTCCTATCTTGTGTATTACTACAGACTTCAGGCTCTGCTACAAATCCATGAAATCAGTGAAGCCCTGATATGATCTACCAGGGGCCTGCCACAAGCCACAACAGCTCTAGGGCCACCATGATACTCTGCATATCACCAGGGAAGACAGTGAGCTGTCCCATACCCTGAAAGACAACATGCCTTACATCCCTGCTGCTTCCTCAAAGCACTAAAATCCAATGTATATACACATACAAGACATTCATCTTAACTCCTACTCAATAATCTCATAACTGGCCCAATTAAGGCTAACAAAAACAACTAGTAAAAGAGTGTTGTACAAAACTAGAAAAAAAACAGAGTTCTATCTTCAATAAAGCAAGGAATTACAGTAAGACACACAGCACCTGGAATAACAAAAGAGACATAATATTAAACCACCTAGCCACACTAAACACTCATTGCAAAACCACTGGTCTGAAAAAAAAAAACACACAAGAAAGGTAACATACAAGTCCATTTTCTACTATATATGGTATTAAGGCTTACATTAGTTGAAAAGTCTTACCTCTAATTTCTTACCTATACTAGTCTTAATATTAAAAGAGAGCTACCCAAACAGCTGAAAAAGTGCCAAAGCTGCACTTTACTTAACAAACCATAGAGCTCTCATCCAGGAAGAGCCCAGCAGCACAACAAGCTCCTGAGCGGAGACTGTGGCTCATATACTCTGGGCCCCGCCCACTGCCCTTCCCACAATCCTCTGGGTAAAGGGCAGGGCCAACCCCCGAGAAGCATAAAAGTGCCCAGAGGAGCAGCATGTTTTGTTATTTGCCTTAAGTTTACAGTGTGTGAGGTGGCAAAGAAGGAGAGTGACCTTTACTAGAAGAGATACCTGCTGTTTTACTACAACTCTATCTATTGCATCAACAACATGACCAGGTAGGCAATTAGATTGGGTTTTTTGTGGAACATAGATAGAAAAAAACCACCACAATTTATGTACTGCAGTATCATTTAAAAAAAAAAATCCCAACATACTACTATGCACTTATTCTTTGTTTCTAGTAAGACCATGTATGTTACTGAGCTTCTGCCAGAACTGTATTCTGGATGGGACTGAATGACAAAACAGAATCAGATTGCATGAGAAAACATTCTCAACAATATCTTCCTCTGCAAAACAAGTTATTTACTCTAAATCAGCAGCAATTTTGAGTCATATTGATGATCTCTTTTTGACTTACTTACTCAACACTGCTACTTCAGTCACAAAAGACAGAAAGCAACAAAAAAGCATGCAAATATAAGTTATGTACCTGAAACTGCATAAAGTACATTAATTAACATCTAAGTAGCTAGAACAAAAATAAGTGGTAAAAGGCAACAAAAATAATCATGGCAGATATATTGATAAAAGTAGATAAAGGCTAAGAAAAGATCTGAGCCTACAATAGATATTGTTAGGGTACCAGATACAAAATAGAAACATAATATAATGCAGAAACCAAACAGACTGCTCTAGAGCACAGAGATGATTTTGGAAAAGGCTCTGGCAGAATGAGGGGCCTTGTCAGAGAGATTAGAGAGGTCCCAAAGGGGCCAGAGAAACCAAAGATGTCTTGGGATATGATGAGCTCAAAAGGGAATCGAGCAAAATATGGCTGTCCTCAGGGGACAGACTGCAAGTGCACCAACAAGATGAGAGGACCAAAAGACTGATGGGGTTAATGGTTGCGGACTCTGGGAAGGTTCTGAGGGGAAAAGAGGGGTTCAAAGTGCCCTCCGGGACTAAAACAGGGCTCTGGGGCATAGGGGATGTCTGATGAGAGCTTGGCGATGGGAGTGGGAGAGTACCAGTAAGCTTCAGAGATAACAAGGCAGAACTCTGAAGGGGATTTTGACAAAGTACAGATGATGTTAGGGGGCCGGGGACAGAATGAAGGCATCCTAAACAGCAAAGAGGAAGTTAAGGGCACTCTGAAGAGCGCAAAAAAAACCAAAATCAAAAGGGAGCTGAAGTGCTGACAGTGCTGTGGGGTATGAGAAAGGACTCGGAGGACACAGCTTTAGAAAGCAGGGGCATTATGAGGGAGCAGGGTAGGAAAAGAAGGCTCAGAGATGCAGCGAGGGCTTAGGAGTCTTGGGAGGGGGTCTGGGCAAACTACATGAATGAATGAGGGAGGAACCGAACAGAGATGCCCTCGATGGCAGAGAGAAACATGATGGGGCGCCATGTAGCAAAGAAAGATGAGAGGCTCTGATGGAACAAAAGACATAGGGAGGTAAAATGCTAGGAGAGGCTGTGGTGTTTGAGGAAGGTCTTGGGAAGCTTCGTGAGGGTGGAGAGGCATTGAGTGGGGGGGGTAGACAAAAGAAGGCTGGGGAGGACAAGGAGGAACTTGGATGATCATCTGAGGGGAGCATGGATGTTCCCATGTGGCCGGGGACTGAACACAGGAATCCTAGGTAGCATAGAGGAACAAATGAGAGCTCTACAACTCAAAGATGGACCCACCTAAAATGCCACAAGATGGATGTGGAGGGCCAGGAAACTCCTGGGGGGCATCGTGACCAGGAGAAGAAAAGTCCTGGTGGAGCCGGAGAGACAGAAAAATGATAGGAAGCGTGATGATTAAATCCAGGGGGAATCTGAACTGGGTAAATGTTGCCTTGGAGGCCAGGGGACTAATGGAGGCAGGGCTAGAAGGAGGAGAAGACAGAAGAATGGGGCTGGGTGTTGAAGAAGAGCCTGGGAAGACCCTCCTGATGAGCAGCGAGGTTCAGACTGGACCCCCTTGTTTTCTAAACTCCTTCTCAGAGAGGAGTCCGGGTGCGGCTGGATCCAGTCTTAGCCTCCAACTGGAAAGGACAATTCGGACCCGGGTTCTGTCACAGAGTCGGTTTAATACAGCTTGAGCTGGGTACCTCGGAAGAGGGACCCCCTCAATACTTTTCCTGTGCTTTGTAAAGCCTCAAAATCTATGACGTAAGCAGTTTGTGCCCCTGTTCACATGACAAGCGTGTGTCTCATTTCTGATAAAATTGTTCAGCCATTACATGTCCTCTTTGATGACTGGAGTTTTGGTGCAAATGCTTTTACCTTCTGACCTGGTTTTGTGACCTCTTTGTCACATCTGCACCTTTATTTTATCCTCCTTCTGCTGACTCGGGATAGAATGGTCCCTTTCTTCATTTCCAAGAATTAGAGTTCCCTTTCCTTTGATCATAACGGTCACTGTAGTTCATAATGTTAAGCATATAATCTTCCTTAATGTTACTTATACAATTTCATTGTGTTAGTTAAGTTACAATGTATCAAAGTAAAACAAAAGTACTATCCATCCTTCTAGGACTAAGAAGGAGTTCAGCCAAAGTTTGCTATGTTGCTGGGTTACATCTTGCAGGTAAGGCTTCGCCAGTCTAGGTACTTATGCTAAGCAAAACTTGAGTGTTGGACACCGGCTCACAGATATGGAGTCGGGAAGCCTTCTGAGGGAAGGAGAGGGGTGTGCGAGGTCCACGACAAAGCTGAAGATGTACTGAGGGCAACCCTAAAGGCATCTATAGCGGTTGTGACACCACGAGAGGGGTCCTGAATGGGCCAGAGAGACCGAAGAAGGTACAGGGACATGAGGAGGAAGTCCGGAGGGGATTGCAATGAAGTACAGATGTCCTCAGGAGGCTGGGGACCAAATGGAAGCATCCTAGATGGCGCAGAGGATGATAGGAGGGCTCTGAGGCACAAACAAACCTGAGGACGGGTTTCTGAGGGAAAGACCTCAAATATAATTTTATAAGTAACAGGGATTAAGAAAATAAGGAAAAAAATTAAAAAAAATAGTGAACTCAAAATGTGTAGAAAGAAAATGAAAAACCAGAAGGTGCTAAGGAAAGGCAAGAAACAATTAAAACTAAAGATGGCAAAGGAGATAAATGTAGACAGAAAATCCTAAGAGCATCCATGATTAAAGAAGCAAGGAAACAAATTACAAAATAACAATGGCACACTAAATCGGAGATGTAGAAGGAAAAATTAAAAAGCAACAGCACTAAGGAAAGACAATAAATAATTTTAAAATGACAGCAAAGGGAACAAAAGTAGGCATAGCAAGAACAGTTAAAGAATGCTAGCTGGTAGGGTAAATAAAGAGAAATATTACAAAATAGGGATGGTGAACAAAAACAGATGTAGAAAGAAATTTTTAAATGCGACAGCAGTAAGAAAAGACAAGAAATAATTAAAAGAAAAGATAAGCAATAAAGATAAACAGGATAAAAGTAAGGAATTTAAGAAGTGATGAGGATTGGGGAAACAAAAGGAAATAACTAGGAAATACGGAATGCAAAGTGTAATGGAGATGTAGAAAGAAAATTCTAAAAAGGCTCTGTGTTAATGAAATAAAAAAATTAAAAATATACCCAGCGAATGAGATAAAAGTGGACAAAAAGAACCTTTTAAAAGCAAGAGTGGTTATGGAAAGAAAGGAAAAAAGATAAAAACATAGGAACAGCAAACTAAATAAAAATGTTTACAGGCAACGAAGTACAAAAACAATGCAGAACAAATTAAAATCGGTATTGGCAGCCTCATAAAAGTAGACAGAATTTTTAAAGTGAGGTGGTAAGAGAAAGACAGGAAAAATTAAAAGGCGAGGATGGCAAACTGGATAAAAGTTGACATAGTAAGAAAATTTAAAAACCAAACAGATTAAGAAAAGAGAGAGAAAAAAATAGGGTCAGCAACCTGAATAAATAAAGACAATGAAACAAAATTTTAAAAGTAACAAAGTAGAGGACAGGCAAGAAGAATTAAAAAAAGCAGACAGGGACCTGGGTAAGTGGAGACACAGAAAGAAAATTTGGAAAGCAACGGGGTACTGGCCATACAGGTAGTTAGAAAGTTAAATAGCAGGAGATAGAGTTGGACCAACAGCCACAGACAGAGGACAATGGAAGAGGGATGGGGGGGTGAAGCAGAGGGAGTCACTGGAAATAGAGATGGGTTGCTGGGTAGAGGGAGACCTACAAATGCAATTTTCACAAGCAACAGTGAAGAAGGCAGTGTGGGAAGAATGAAATAATAGCAGATGGGGAGCTGGGAAGGCAGAGGCGCAGAAAGGAAACGGAGAAGGGGACGGAGTACAGGGTGGCATTGGCAGAAGAGCAGAAACTTTGGGGAAGCCAGAGTCTAGGACAGGCAAAGACACAGGCAGAGATCACGAGAAGCATGGCAGGGAAGGGCCTGGACACACATGAGAGGGCATGTGACTCACCACAGCTCCTGGCACAGGTGGGAGACCTTCATGGCCTAGAGGCTTCTCTCTCTGCCCCTTGCTCCTCGGTGGTGCTGGAAGCCTGACCCTTGCCTGCCTAGGAGCGGGTGGTGGGTGGTGGGTGCCTCGATGATCTTCTCCCATGAGGCATCCCAGAGGCACGGTGGCTCACACGTGCAGACAACAGAGGCAGCGAGCTCCTGGCGCTCTGTGCTGGTGGTGCGCTCTGTCGGGGATGGCTGGGAGGGATCATTCCTCACCATGGGAACTGTCTGTGCCTTGCTGGAGGCACATGCCTGTGGAACCCCCTTTGTGTCACTCTTCAGCCAGCTCCAGCAGGCAGCTGTGACCAGGCAGGCCCCTCAGCACAGCAGAGCCAGCTGTGACCTCAGCCTCACTGGCTGAACCTGAGCCTGGCCCAGCCCATCCTCCCCTCATGGGTCTCACCTGGGCTGCCTCAGCCCCAGCTGGAGCCCAATGGGAAGAGGGGCCATTGCCAAAGCCCCACAGCACATCACCCCCTCCCCTGAGCCTGTCCCTGGCAATGAGCTCTGCACCCTGGGGGCAGCAAGTGCCTCCAGGGGGCACAGAGGAGGTAGGAAGTGTTTATTCCTTAACATGCCCAAGAAAGCCTGGCAGTGAGTTGGCTACAAGGTTCAGCGCCCAAAGGCAGCAGGACAGAGGGACAAAAGGGAAGAAAAAAGTGAAAAAAAAACACAAGAGATAGAGAAATAAATGAGACAGACGGGGACCAGGGGAGAGAGGTGGAAGTAACCAGCAGGATAAGACGAGACAACACACAGGAGCAGGGGAAAAGAAACATGATCAAGAAATACGAAATAGAAACAGGGACCCAGGCAGAAGTACACATTGAAAGAAAATTTTGAGAAGCGACAGGGTACAAGAAACATAAGCAAAGAAATGTCAGGCAGATGCAGGAAAAAAATGAAAAAAGTGACAGTGTGTTGAAAAGAGAGGGAAGAATTGGGAATTATAGGCAGGGAGATGGCTAGGAGGAGATATAGACACAAAGTTTTGAAAGGCATAGGATATGAGAATCATACCGAAGCCTTAGAAGATAGGTACGCAGAACTGCATAGAAAGAGATTGAGGAAGAGAATTATGAAAAGCGACAGGGTACATGAACATGAGAAAGAAATTAAAATTAATTTGGGGAGACAGAGAGAGGGAAAAGTAGCAAGAAAATTTTAAAACAAACTGGGTTCAACAAACCTAAGCAAGAATTTAAGAAAGGGATGGAAACAGAGAAATAAAGTTTCAAAAGAGATTGGGTAAAAGAAACATAGTCAAGCATTAAAAAACAAGGACACAAAGCTTAATAGAAGTAATCTGTGGTGGATTGACCTTGGCTGGTCCCTGGGTACCCACCCATCCTCTCTATCATTGCCCTTCCTCAACAAGACAAGGGGAGAAGTTAAAATGAAAGAGCTTGTAGGTTGAGACAAGGACAAAGAGATCGCTCATAGTCACAAGAACAACAGACTCAACTTGGGGAAATTCACTTATTGTCAATCAATTAACAAGAAATAAGAACTAATTTAAAAAAACACCTTCCCACCACCCCTCTCTTTTTCTGGGATCATCTTCTCTACATCATACCCCCGGACAATGCAGGTGTCAGGGAGTCAGGACTGTGGTCAGTTCATCTCACACTGTCTCTGCTGCTCCTTCCTCCTCACACTCTTTTTCCTCTCCAACAGCCGGGCTGCCACGTGTTGCAGGGACTCTCTGCTCCACTCCTGGCCAGTGTTGCTGATGGGCTCGGCTTTGACCAGCAGCAGGTCCCTCTCTGAGATGGCTGTGCCCAACATGGGGGGAGCTTCTGGTGTCTTCTCACAGAACCCACCCCTGCAGCCCCTGCCCCCCGCAACTCAGCCAACAAAACCTTGTCACTTAAACCCAATACAACAGCAATCTACTACAGGGCAGAGAAGGGGGGGGGGGTGTGAAAAAACAGGGAAAGGGAGCCACAGGGGAAAGAACAGCTATGGGCTACAGATCAGACAGGAGGAAGCAACAGGGAGTGAGACCGAGAGAGAACCATGAAGGCAAAAATGGGCTATGGGACAGATCTTTTAATACAATAACATCCTTTATATAATATAGTAGATACAGGTTTTTATTTTGAACTCCTTTTTATATACATACTCATATTTTTCAATATGTATAAAAATGAGAAATTGCTCTTTATTTCAATGCCTCATATATACAGGTTTTATTATTTTTTTTAAACACACATTCCCCACATGAATTTTCAGGCATTTTTTGGGCTGTGAACTGCCTCTTTTAGGGGGAACCCCATGTGACACACACACCCCCTCAAAAAGGTCTTGTTTTGCCTTAGAAATACCATCTGGAGTACAATTACAGCCTGACATTAAGAAAAAAGAAAAAAAACACACAACATACAAACATTACACCCCACACAAAGCAGCCTTAACATCTTCGTGATGCAGTCTGCTTCACTACTGCTGAACAGCCCCTCCCACATAGCTCTGCTCATCCCAGAACAACCCCATTAAAGAGCTGCCCACACAACCTGCTGATGGCTACTTGATGGGAGTTGACTGTACCACCTTTGCTTCAACAGTCTAGGTAGATCAACAAACTAACCATGGACTCTGATTGATGTTCCACCTACCCCAGAGTTTACATGACCAGGCATAGCAGCTCCGAGCCAAACACACACAAGCACAGACCGACATTACACAAAACACTACAAACAATGCACCTCACAGATGAGGGAAAACTCTCAGCAAGAAGGATGACACCAACATAAGCGACTGTTGGGCAAGAAGACCTGCAAGACCACAATGGTGACACGAGAAGGCTCTAGGGAAACCCCAAGAAATGAGTACAATGTAATGGTCCGGGACAACAAGTGACTCAAACTGAGATGTACGTGCAGGAAGCCTGGCTTCAAGACCTAAGAACTTAAGGATACAGGGAAGAAGTCCCAGTCACTGAAAATGGATGGCTAGAGAACAGAGCTGCTCACACAGCCAGGAACAATGCTGCAGTTGAGGACCACCCAGAAACTTCCGAGATGCAAGACTGATCCACTGTTTAAGCTTATAATGCAAGAAAAGCAGGGCCTGACTGGGGCAGTGCCGATGAGTACTGGCATTCAAGACTCTTGGGATGGTGCCTGAAGTACAGGCTGTGCTCCTCAAGTGTAAAGAGAACATCGAGACCCAAGGAAGGTTTAGGACACAGAAGACAGACCACACAAACAACACAACAGATGCAGGCTGGAACCACCCTGCCCGGCTCATGCTAGCATTGTGCTGAAGACTAACCCACTCCCTTTACCTGCCCAAAGGGGACAGCTCCAGGACAGCCCTCTGCCCTTCTCTAATTTTAAGATGCCTCCCTGCAAATCACAAACTTCTCCCCTCCCAGCCCTGGCCACTCAACTTAGCTTTCAGAGGGCTGGAGGTCTTAAATCCAATGTCAACAAAAAAAAAAAAACACACAAAAAAACAGCACATCAACTATCTGGGACATTCCTGTAGTCACCAGGTTCCTCCTCATCACCTACAATTAAAGAAAACCAAACAGTGACAGCAAGAAGTTTCAGAGAGGCCACCGCCAACCTCTTCCACAATTTCCCCTTCCTCAAAAGCACAATGGGATTCCATTCACCTGCTCCTTCCAGAGTCAAATGCTGTGGCCATCATTGCTTGAGATACCAAGAAACAAAATTACTGTTGCACATGTGAGAAATCACCAGCCACGAGCTCCTCCTCACTGCTGCCTCAGCTCACCTCTAATGCTCATCCACTTCCAAAGATGGCTCACAGGGCACCTGCAAAACCAGAAGATAAATAATTAACCAGGTTGCCATATAATACTTCACTATTAAGACACCAATGTGGCCCACAACCGCCTCCCCTTCTCAGCACACTCATCAGCATGCGGCTTAGTCCCTCTGAGCCTGCGTCCTGCACCTGAAAAAAAAAAAAGCCAAGCAAAAGACATATGCTGACATACTGCCCGACACCACAGCCTGCCTACAGCCATTCCTGTCTCCTACTCCTTTACCCTGGCCTCTCGCCCACCTGCCCTCCATGGTTTTGGGCTGCCGCTTTGAGGCTTACAGACTACCTGTAAAACAGACACAAAGGACACTAAAAACTTCACCCACAATATAACATCTGAGAAGAATTGCTGCTTCAGCCCACTATTCATTGACCACCTTGCCCGAGAATCACATCCGGTGCCAATATCCTGCTTTACTCATCACTTCATATCTTCAAAATTAAAAAAAAAAACCCACACCCCACCACCAAGCCATAATATAATGACATAACCACCAGTCACATCTTCCCTCCAGCACCGTGAACTGACCCACCTTCTTACAGGGTCCCGCTTGCCTTCTCCATGACTCTTTGGTGCACATCTTGTCCCTCTGCATCTGAAAAAATTAGTAAACAAGTCACCCAAATGCTGATCAGAAACTGAACAATTCCAGGGGTCTTGTTTCCATTTAGGAATATCATCTAGGCTCCAACTACAGCCTGCCATTAAAAAAAATTGGACCCAATGTTAGTCCCCACACATACAAGCCTTAACACCTTCAATCTGCTTCACTACTGCCAAACAGGCCCTCCCAGGAGGCTCCAATCATCCCCATAAAACACTATGGAAATGACTGTCCCTGCCAATGGCTGCTTGATCCCAGATGACTGTACAACCTTTGGCTAAACAGTCTTGGCAGATCAACATATTACCCATAGACTTATTGCTGTTCCACCTACCCCTGACTCTACACCCCCAGGCAGGGCAGCTCCACACCAAACACACCCACGCGCAGCCCCACACCACACAGCACTATAGACAACAACGTGACTCCAAGATGAGAGAAAACTCTCCACAAGAAGAATGACTTTCAGACAAGAGACACTGTTGGGCAAGACGACCGATGGCCACAGCACGGATGTGAGGAGGCTCTGTGGCAAAGTCATAAAAATCATAAAAGAGTCCAATGTAACAGCCTATTCCAAGAAGTTCCTGTCAAAATGGAGATGACATATGTGCAGGAAGCCTGGCCTCAAGACGTGAGAATGTAAGGATGCAGGGAAGAAATCCCAGTTCATAAAAGCAGATGGCTAGAGCTGCTATAGCTCAGAGAACAGAGCTGCTCATGCAGCCACGAACGATGCTGCAGAAGAGGACCATCCAGAAACTTCCGAGAGGCAAGTCCGATCTGCACTTTAAAACTGTTATGCAAGAAGTGCCCATTGGGCGCTCTGCAATTAGCACAGGCATTCGAGACTCTACAGGGGCTGCCCAAGGCACATGCTGTACCCCTTGAGTGCAAAGAGAAACAAGGACATCAAAACCTAAGGAAAGTCCAAGACACAGAAGACAGAGCACGCAAACAACACAACAACAGACACAAGCCAGAACTGCCCTGCCCAGCACACACTAGCTTTGTGCTGAAGAGTAACCCACTCCCTTTACCTACTCAGAGGAGACTCCTCCTGGATAGCCCTCTGCTCTACCCTGACTTGAAAACTCCTCCCTGAAACTGTCAGCCTTGCCCCCCCTCCAGCGCCCATGCCTCTACTTAGCTTTCAGACAGCCAGGAGTCTGAATTCATCCTTGACAAAAAACCCACAACAAACAGCTAACTGATGTGTTCCTGCAGTCACCAGGTTCCTCTTCATCTGTAAAAGAAAAAGAAACCATGGCTCCAGCAGTGACCACCCTGATAGTAGAGGCCAACCTCTTCTACAGCACCTTCATCCTCAGAGGTGCCATGGCAATCCACTCACCTGTTTCACACTGATTCCAGAGTCAGAGGCTGCAGCAACAATTATTTATGACACCTAAGATACCAACAAACACAAAATTACCATTGCATTTCTGTGAAATCACCAGTCCTATGCTCCTCCTCAATACTGTCCAGCTCACCTCAAATGCAAGAGACTAGAACAGACCAGACCCTCTTGACACCCAAATCCAAATGCAAAACCGATATGACAAAGACTGATGAACCTGCCTCCATTTCCTAGCCAACCCCCAGCGCCAAAACTTTAGAAAGCCCTTCTCTTCTCCTCAACCGTCAGGGAAGGACCCCCACTTCTTCTTGACAGCTCCCATTCTATATTTGCAACCCTGAAACCCCTGTGTCAGCCACTCCTCAGGAGCTGCTCTTCTGAGCCATGCCCTGTCTTCAGCAGGCACCTCCTATCTTCTGTCTTCCCACAGACTCTGGGCTCTGCTATAGACCCACAAAATAAGTAATGCCCTGACACAATCTACGAAGGGCCTGCTGCAAGCTGCAAAAACTCTAGGGACACCACAGCACTCTTTGGGCAATGGAGAAAGGTGATGAGCCATACCATACCCTGAATGACACTATGCCTTACATCCCTGCTGCTTTCTTGAGAAGTGCTAAAGTACAATATGCAGATACATACAAAATGCTCACCCTAACCCCTACAACATAATCTCATCATCAACCCAATTAAGAGAAACAAGATCAGCAACTCACAGAGCATACTGTGAAACTGGTAGAAAAAAACACAGGCCCATCTTCAATAAAGTCAGGAATTCTAGGAAAATGCATCACTCCTAGAATAAAGAAAAGCACACTATTAAACGATCTGGGCATCCCCTAAACACTCATCACAAAGTTACTGACCTGAAAAAAAGGAAACAAAAAAGCTGCATACCAGTCAACTTTCCACTATACAGGTAGCAGGATGTGTACTGGTCCTGAAGGTCTTAGCTCAGCCTTCTTACCTCTGCCTCCCTAAATACCAAAACATGCCTGCCCGAAAGCTGCAGCCAAGTGAAGGACCAGCAGAGCACCAACCCCAGAGGAGCCCAGCAGCAGAACAAGCTCCTGAGCCGAGCCTGTGGCTCATATACCCCGGGCCCCGCCCACTGCCATCGGGCCCCGCCCACTGCCCTTCCCACAATCCCCTGGAGAAAGGGGCGGGGACAAGCCCCAGAAGACAAAAAGGTGGCCAGAGGAGCAGCAGCTCCTTTTCTTATGCCTTAAGTTCCCAGCAGGCAAAGCAACAGTCATTTTTATTTCCATTGGGCGCTTGCCTCTGGTGATTCTCTTACCGCTTTTGTTTGAGTTCTGTCTAGTTGTTGCTATAGAGAAGAGAGTTCTGCAGGCGTCACTTTATTTTTGCGCTTTTCAGATATTTTCGTGGTTAATTGTTAATCGTGTTTTATGGTTTTAGAAGAGTGCTGGAACCAGGTGATTTCCAGAAGACTGATGAGCAGTTCCTGGATCCTGGAGGACCAAAGTGCCATAGAGAGGCGCGTCGGCTGACTGAGGGGCGCCCGGGAGGACCAAAGTGCCATAGAGAGGCGCGTCGGCTGACTGCGCGGCGCCCGGGAGGACCAAAGTGCCATAGAGAGGCGCGTCGGCTGACTGAGGGGCGCCCCGGAGGACCAAAGTGCCATAGAGAGGCGCGTCGGCTGACTGCGCGGCGCCCCGGAGGACCAAAGTGCCATAGAGAGGCGCGTCGGCGGACTGAGGGGCGCCCGGGAGGACCAAAGTGCCATAGAGAGGCGCGTCGGCGGACTGCGCGGCGCCCGGGAGGACCAAAGTGCCATAGAGAGGCGCGTCGGCTGACTGAGGGGCGCCCCGGAGGACCAAAGTGCCATAGAGAGGCGCGTCGGCGGACTGAGGGGCGCCCGGGAGGACCAAAGTGCCATAGAGAGGCGCGTCGGCGGACTGAGGGGCGCCCGGGAGGACCAAAGTGCCATAGAGAGGCGCGTCGGCGGACTGAGGGGCGCCCGGGAGGACCAAAGTGCCATAGAGAGGCGCGTCGGCGGACTGAGGGGCGCCCGGGAGGACCAAAGTGCCATAGAGAGGCGCGTCGGCTGACTGCGCGGCACCCCGGAGGACCAAAGTGCCATAGAGAGGCGCGTCGGCGGACTGAGGGGCCATGGAAATGGACAACAGGAAAACTGCCGGGCACTGCCGGCGGCGCGGTAACGCGTAACAGCCGATACTGGAGCGCCGACGGCCGCTCTCGAGGCCGGGCGGGCTGCACCGATCCCGCTCGAGGCCGCGGGCAGCTCGACGGAGTCCCGGCGGTCCTGGGTTGCCCTCCGGCCGCCGCGCTCTCGAGACCGGCCTCCGCAAAGCCGCGCATGCGCACGAGCTGCGGAATCAACGCACAGCGCCGCCGGGGGCGGGGCCAAGGCGGGCCGGAGGCGGGGTCACAGTGCACGGAGGAGCGCACACCTGCAGGACCAGCCTTCAGCCGCCGGGCGGCAGCACCCCCTTAATTATTTACACATTATTTAGGGAATTTACATTTCCTGTTTGCACTCATATAGAAAATCTACTTAGACTTATACATTAACATTTATGATACAGAATATCTATTTAGACTGCCTGCTTACACATCTTTTTTGATACTAATATCTCTTTATAAATACATTTTTTTAAATATTTTTATTTTCTAGGATCTTTTGTATAACACAGAAGCACAGAATCATAGAGTTCTTAGACATAGAGGGTTTTATTTTGAACTTATTTTACATACATATTATTTCTCAATATATGTATTTCTTATATATAAATGAGAGATTGTTCTCTATTTCAATGCCTCACGCCCATAGTTACAGATTTTCACATTTTTTAATGCATCCCAAGATTTTCAGACGTTTTGGGGCTGTGAACGACCTCTTCTGGGACACCCTCACGTAACCCCACATCCCCCACTCACCTGCTCCTCCGCTGCATCATCGCTGCCCCAATGACGTCGAGGTACCCCCAAATGACATCCTCGCAACCCTGAGACACACAGACATCCTTCTATTCACGCCAAAAAAATGCCCAAAACACCCAGACCCAGGGCTGGCCCCTTCCCCTCAGGGGGGCTCCGCCACCAGCTGCAAACCTGGGCTGGGGCATCTCTCGAGCAGCACGAGACGCCTACGACGAGGCACCTGGAAAACAAAAATCCCCAATTATAGCTCAGCATTTTAAAAAATAGCCTGGAAGGGAGTAGAGGAATTCCGTCAGAGGGACAGGACAGGAGCTGAGCTACAGGAGGATTCTGGGGAAACAGCTCAGCTCCAAACACAGCACAGCCTGCAAAAGCCAGCGCCAGCTCAACTCTTAAAGTCAGGATTAAGTCTAATTGCTACCATTTTGAACACGTTCTTAGCCTAACAGTAAACCTTCTCACTGGTGTTGGGAAATGCCTTGTCCCTTCCCTTTCGGTGAAAAGGTGAGTGTTAGGTTTATATACACCAAATAAAAATACTTACGCTATAAAAGTATTTGACTTTGCTCTGGCACTAATTTCACTTGCACAGCTGCGAATTGATACCATAACACTCTCCCTCTCCAAAATACATAGTTATAATTGGACTACAAGGTTTTTTGTGTGCTACGCAAGGAGGAGGGACATCTGGCCAGTGGCACTGCCCGAGAGAGATGCTACTGGGCTGCTGGGGAAACGCACCACTGAAAGCCAGACAGAAATATAGCACTTCAGAGCACGCCGTCTAAATATGGGGGTGGGGGCTGGGGGGAGGGAAGCCTGTTACATTCAGTTGCCTCTTTTTAAAGCTTTAGAGCAAATACCTTCCTCCATCGCCAGGGCACCTTGTGGCACTTCATCTCCCTTCCCCTCTCTTGTCCCATCAAAGCCCCCATCGGTCTCTGCTCCGCAGCTCCTTTATCCTCCTCTCCACATCCAGGGGGTCCCCGCTCTCAGCATTTGGCAGAGCACAAAAACAGCACAAGCTGGGGCTGCAGGAATAAACCCAGCCAGGCTTAAAGCTGAGAGACTTTATTCCCTGTCATCGCCCCTCCCCAGCTCTAATTGAAATGCTTCCCCCAAGGGGGAGGTTGCAGCCCCTAGTGCGGGCAAGTGTCCTTGCTGCTTTACCTTCTCTTTCCTACATGAGCATGGGATGTAAAACCAGACTTAAGCACCCACTCGGGGCTCTCAGCACAGTTAAATCCATCCTGTCAGTGCTGCAGGAGCACGAGTCGCCGTCTCTGCAGCAGTGAGGCCTCAGGACCACCAGCACCAGCCCCCCCTGTGCCCCCACGCCCACCCGAGCTGACCAGCAGCACAAGCCAAAGCAGCTCTCCCCAGCCCGGCATCAGTTAAGATTCAATTTATTCTCTGTTAATCCTCACCTGCTGCTGGAGATCACCTGCACCTTGGTGCGAAACCGGGACAGTTCCTACGAGCTCTTCAGGTGCCCCGAGGTGGAGCTGCATTCTTCCTCCCTGCCTGGGATGGAGAAGGGGGGGGGCCAGGACCCCCCCCAGGAATTCTTCATTCTTCCTCCCTAACTGGGATGGGGAGGGGGGCACAGCAAGAAGTGTGTCCCCCCCCAAAAAAACAGTCCCCAGGCACAAGGGACCCCCCCAGTGCTAAGGGGGTCCCCACTCCCCCCCTTCTTCCTACCCACACACAGGGGCCTCACTCATAAGGGGGACCCCCAGACCCCCACCCAGGGGGCCCCTGAAGCCTAAAGGCCCCCCTTACACCCCCACCCAGGGGAGCCCTGAAACCTAAAGGGGCTCCCCCAGACCCTCACCCAGAGGGGCCCTGAAGCCCAAAGGGCGCCCCCCCCCCCCTTACACCCCCACCCAGGGCAGCATCCCACCCAAGGGTCCCTCCCACATACACACAGCCACAGCTCGATGTTGGTGACCACCCTCCCACCCAAAAAAAAAAAAATCTCAAATACTTTCTCCAGCTTTCTCCAGCCCCCACTCAAGGGAAAAAGGCCAAAACAACCCCAAACACTCACCACACCAGTCACCCCTAGCTGCTCCTCCAGTCACCTGGAAAACAAAACAACAGTTCAACACCCCACAAAGATAGGGACCCCCCCAAATCCCTAGGGCACCCAGGCCCGCCCACCCACCATGGCAAGGGGGGCAACATAGCCACACACGGGGCAGACTGGGAGGCATCTGGGGGGGCAAGGTGGGCCTGGAGGCACCCACAAGCCAGGGACCCTCCCCGCACCCAGCCAAGGACAACAACCACCACCACACCCAAACACTCCAAATAGAAACATTTTCCACAGGCTAACGCTCCATCATTCACTTTCTTAACAAGAAAAAAAAAAACCAGCATGGCGCCCCACACCAGCAAGAGTCAGACACAAACGCTGCCGGAGCAAGCAAAGGCCTCAGGGCTCTCGCATCGGGCCAACGACTTCCCAGGGGGGCAGCCGTCCCACAGAGAAAACGCCTCAGACTTCCTCAGTGCCAGGGAAATGGGGCCCTGCCTGGGACAAAATCATCCAGGGGCCAGGGCCCGGGTCTCCCTCCTCCTCCTCCCCGCACCTGCGGAGCTGGAAAACACCCACACCTTGAAACCCACCCCCCCGCCCCAGAGCTGGCTGGAGAGGGAATAGTGGCACCACAAAGCCCCTTTCCCCAGGCACACCTTACTAGAAAATAACATTCCTCAGGGAATAATTAATCCTCTTTTTGTCGTTGTTGTCTACCCCCACCCCCCAGCAGGAAACACCTCCCTGACACAGAAGGCGCCCACCCCCTTCATCATCGAGTGGATCCCCAACATCCCCCATCGCAGAACTGCACATCAAATTCCACGACGGCCACCACAGCGCCAGCCCCACCACCAAGCCCCCACTTGAGCTCGCCTCACTGGCCACCATCCCCTTCCCCTGACCCCACCCCCACCCCAGGGGGTACCCCAGACTGCACTCGACGCACCTGCAGGGACAATGGTGCACCCGCTGCCACTGCTGCTCCGGCACAAACACCTGGAAAATAAAAAGTGTGTCGTTCCCCCCCGCCCCCACTGGGTGCCTGGAGTCTCCCTGCACCCAGCACGGCAGGGGGGGAACACCCTGGGGACCCCCCCCACCCTAGGCACTGGGGACTGTTGCGTTAAGGGGCAAAATGGTTTTGGCAGAAAATAAACCCCATTGCGTTCTAACACTCCTCACCCAGGTGGGAGGCCAGGTGCGGCTGGGTTTAAATTCTGAGGGATGCCCAATTCACCACGATCAGCCCAGTCGCGTTTAATACATTCAACTGTTACGATCTGGATACACTATTAGTGGACTGCACCTTCAGTCTAGTCGTGCTCATGAACTAGCACGGCCACCCTCTTTGGCCGTGTTCCACGAGAAACCGAAACAACCAGCTACTTAAACAGTGCAATTTATTTAAGCAACAGATATATAGGTTCTTACGGTTGCTGGTGATAAATACCCTGTCTGCAAAGCACGTGCAAATAAAACAAAACACGCGACAAGGTTATAAACAATACGGTCTGGCTACGAATATAGGGAAAAGACTCTCTAGAGAGATTTCTAAGTTTCCCGAGGAAGCACACGGTATAGTCCAAGTCTTACCCAAAGGCGTCCCTATGGGGGGGAAGAAAGGCTCAGCCCGTTGACCGGTCCCAGAAGTCAAAGGCAGTCTGTGATGGAGTCCTCCTTGACTTGTTCACGATGGTGTCTTCCCTGATATCCCCCCTTTCTTGGGCTATTTTTATACTATTTTTTACCTTCAAGGTGGAGTTTGAGTGACTCTAGTTATAAATACCTTTATTATGACTGGTGTAAAATTCTCTCACTTCACATTTAAAGGTAGAGTTTACAAAAAATTCAGGGTGCAGACTCCAGGAGGAGTGGTCGCACCTTGGAGGCGGGTAGCCTTTGGGATGGAGGTGTGTTTTGGTATTATAACAACATCATAATGAGCAAAGTTCGCACAAAGGACAGCATTTCATCAAAATTCGACAGACTGTTGGCTCAGGGTACTAAGTATGCAGCTTGTCAGTTCCACAGGACCATCACGTTCCCATATCTGCTGGATTTTCACAGGGAGAGACCATGGGCTCTCCATTCCACTTTGCCCCCCATGTTGCTTTGCAAGCAATATTGTACAGGGAATCACAGATTCTTCGCATCCCAGCTGTGGCTGTATTCTACCCTAGAAGCTTTTTGATTTTATACCTTTCCTTAATGTGTGACAATGCTGTATTTTTGATCATTTTAGTAATTACTCCACAGGGGCTCACACCAAGGGTATTCCCCACAGCCCTGGGTTCAAAGGGGGGGGCTTCATCCAGCCAGGGTTGGGGGGGTCCAGGGGGGACCCAGGGAGCAGCACCCAGCCCCCCCCGGGAGGGGAGGGGGTGGGAAAGGCCAACCCCCCACCCCAAAAGGGGCTCCGTGGGTCCCGACCCACCTCTCCCCACGCTCCAGGGCTCAGCTCCGTCTGAGAATTTACCTCCATGCATAATTAGAAGCACCATCATTAAAGTTAGCATTTAAAATTGCAGGCAGGAACGAGACACACAAAGTATTACTATAGGGCTACAATGCACTTTATAGACCACATAAGAAAACCTGTGCTTAAACCAAATCCCAGATCTGTCTGAAGAACAGTTTTACTGCTTCTCTCCAAAAGACCAAATTAAATCTAATCCACCTACTAACACAAGTGCATATAATAGAACTAGATGTAGTTCTTATCTAGTAGACAGGCAGTCTCTGCCTGAGAAACATTTATCTAAGTGGCTTTATCTACAATGTCTGACCAATCCCACCGAAAAGACCACACTTCTGGCAAACTACAAGCTGCAGAGTTAAAGGCCCAATCAAACAAATCAAGTATGAATGATGCAGAAAAGCTAGAATTGAAGAATATAGAATTGAAGGTACTTATAAACACAACACTGAACACAAGACAGAGGGTCAGGCTACATGACCAAAGTAATCCCTATCTATGACATGTACTCATTAAAAGTTTAAAGTAGCAGCTTTATTAATTTCCCTTTACACCCTTCCCCTTCTCCCTAGGGGAGTTTTAAGAGGGGTTCTGAATTGCAATGCAGTATCAAATGGTTTTACATATCAGACCATGTATATTTTGGTAAAATGCAGTAAGTACAGCAACTGGAACCACGCAGAAGAATCTAACAGGCCTGCAGAGCATAAAATCTAGATGTTCCTTGTTATCCTCCTCTACACAAATTTTATTTTCACAAAATATGCTATTTTGGAGCAGATGCAGTTTCTAATTTTTATAATAAGTTTCTAATTTTTATAATATTGTCCACTTAAGGGCATATCAAATCCAGACCAAACATGTAACATGCTTCTCTCCTGACAAAAAGGGTGCTTTGTCACCCTTTCTTTGGAAGACACAGAGAAGGCAGAGTTACTGAATGCCTTCTTTTCTTCGGTCTTCACTGATAAAGCCGTCCCTCACGCATCCCATACCCTGGAGGCAAGGGGGAAGGTCTGGAGAGAGGAAGATTTTCCCTTAGTTGAGGAGGACCGGGTCAGAGACCACTTGGCCAAGCTGGACATTCATAAATCCATGGGCCCTGACAGGATGCACCCGCGAGTGCTGAGAGAGCTGGCAGATGTTATCGCTAGACCACTCTCCATTGTCTTTGCAAGGTCATGGGGAACAGGAGAGGTGCCTGAGGACTGGAGGAAGGCTGACATCACTCCAATCTTCAAAAAAGGCAAGAAGGAGGACCCAGAGAACTACAGGCCGGTTAGTCTCACCTCTGTCCCTGGGAAGGTAATGGAGCGACTCATTCTGGATGTCGTCTCCAAACACATAGAGGAACAGGAAGTTACTGGAAGTGGTCAGCATGGATTTACCAAGGGCAAATCATGCCTGACCAATCTGATAGCTTTCTATGATGTTATAACGGGTTGGCTGGATGAGGGGAGAGCCATAGATGTCATCTACCTTGACCTTAGCAAGGCTTTTGACACTGTCTCCCATAACATCCTCATTAGGAAGCTGAGGAAGTATGGGCTAGACGAGGTGACAGTGAGGTGGATGGAGAGCTGGCTGAGTGACAGAACTCAGAGGGTTGTTTGTGATCAGCGGCACAGAGTCCAGTTGGAGGCCTGTAACGAGTGGTGTCCCTCAGGGGTCAATACTTGGACCAATTTTGTTCAATATATTCATTAATGACCTAGATGAGGGGACAGAGTGTATCCTCAGCAAGTTTGCTGATGATACCAAGCTGGGAGGGGTGGCCGACACTCCAGAGGGCCGTGCTGCCATCCAGCGTGACCTGGACAGGCTGGAGAGCTGGGCAGAGAAGAACCTCATGAGGTTCAACCAAAGCAAGTGTAGGGTCCTGCACCTGGGAAGGAAGAATGCCAAACACCAGTATATGTTAGGGGCGGACATGCTGGGAAGCAGCTCTGAGGAGAAGGACCTGGGGGTCCTGGTAGACAGCAAATTATCCATGAGCCAGCAGTGTGCCCTTGTCGCCAAGAAGGCCAATGGCATCCTGGGCTGCATAGGGAAGACTGTGGCCAGTAGGTCGAGGGAGGTCATTCTCCCCCTCTACTCTGCACTGGTGAGGCCACAACTGGAGTACTGTGTCCAGTTTTGGGCTCCCCAGTTCAAGAGGGACAGGGAACTGCTGGAGCGAGTCCAGCGTAGGGCAACCAAGATGATTGTGGGACTGGAGCACCTCCCTTATGAGGAAAGGCTGAAAGAGCTGGGACTCTTTAGCCTGGAGAAGAGAAGGTTGAGGGGGGACCTGATTAATGTTTACAAGTACCTAAAGGGTGGGTTTAAGGAGGACGGAGCCAGGCTCTTTTCAATGGTTCCCAGCAACAGGACAAGGGGCAATGGGCACAAGCTAGAACATAGGAAGTTCCGTTCAAATACACGGAAAAACTTCTTTACAGTGAGGGTGACAGAGCACTGGAACAGGCTGCCCAGGGAGGGTGTGGAGTCCCCTTCTCTGGAGATTTTCAAGACCCGCCTGGATGCAGCCCTGAGGGATGTGCTTTAGGCAATCCTGGTCTAGCAGGGGAGTTGGACTAGATGATCTCTAGAGGTCCCTTCCAACTCTGAAGATTCCGTGATTCTGTTCCTCTGGTCTTGCTGCTCCAATTCTACCACACTACTGCCACCAACACTGTGAAGACCTGCTCAGCTAAAATACTTTTTCTTTCTCTCTGGAACTGCAGTTACATAAAAGGAGGTTGTACTCTCTGCCATAGAGTATAGGTCCTGTTTAATCACACTGTCACACCTATTTACTCCCCCAGAAGCATTTGAGCATGTAACACGTACAGCGGGAGACGGAGTTACACAATTCCCAGATGACTGTACCCAGCCAATTCTATATTGCAATGTTGAACGTTTACTCACAAACCCATAAGGTGTCTGGACAAAGACTACAGATGAAATGATATTACTTTATCTGTAATCAAATAATTAAAAAAACAACAAAATATTTTCTAGTATGTGTTAAGTAACTGAAGGAACTCCTCAGTAAGAACATGAAAGTTCTGGAGTCGTTCCTGAGGTAGAGATAGAAATACTAAATATATTGTTTAATGTCGGAACAAGAGTCCGCAATACCTACACTGATTAAAACTGCAAAGCAGCAGAATGAGAAGTTGGCATTCTCTGGTACCCTAGGTCTCACAGAAAATGTATTGCTCAATTTAAATTTTACTAAGGACCAATAGCTCAAAAAGAACTGAGCAGAATTAACTGGTACTTTCCCTTCAGGGAAATAAAACAAACTGAGACCTCCGGCTCATACACAAATACATACAACTTATGTATACAACTCAGTCTTAAATTCCTGCATCACAGAATGAAAAGATTTTCTAGGTCTAAATGCAGAAGTTGCAGGCAGACAGAAAAGGTTTGATTAAAATAACTCAGGCCAGAGAATCAAGACTTGTTGAATTACCAGAAGTTAACTTTCCTAGGCTGATTTCTGCTACATGTCCTGAAATTCGCTATCCTCAATGTGGAAAAAACCACACCCAAACCAAAACAACCTGCAAAGAAACAAAGGCAGACATTGAGCCACATTCATGTTTTTTGCTCTGTGAAGGACAATAGAGCTACAATGAATGTAAAGAGAGCCCATTATATTAAGAAGTAAAATCCACAGCAATAATGAAACACTGAACGTGAGCTTTAGCTCAGAGATGACACAGGCATTGCATAGAGCTTCTGCTTGGGTAATGAGCTGCAACAGTTTATACCAGCTGAGGATCTATTCCAAACGCTTAAAGGAAGCAGTTTCCGTCACTAAAAACAGTTAGTAGGATTGTGTACTTTGCAGCTTTTTTCAGTAGGTTAGTTTCTTCTGCCAAGCTAGGAAGCTATGCTAGGAAGCAGCTGGTGCTCCCAGGACTAACAACTCCACCACAATTTTATCCTCTAATACTCAAGCCTCCGATGACTACGTTTGCAATACAGAACCACAGCGAGTAACTATCAAAAGTTCCTTCTCCGTGCCTACAGAGACTTATCCACTAGCTTCACAAAATGACCTTTGTTACAATGGGATTTACACTGGTGTCCTTGGAAGCAGCAGATGGTCAGGATAAGCTGCTGCCATCAGCATTTTTCCTTTAGTCTGTGAAACTATTCACGTAGTTCCCTCAACACTGGAGACGTTTTCTCTGCTTAAAAGCGAATGCATGCTAGTTAAAAGGTGGGACAAAACAACAAGTCAAGCAGCAGTGTCTTTAAAAGACATTAAAAGGGGCTGGATTTTGTGGTTATATAAGAGCAAGAAACCCCTGTCTCAATCTGATGTATGAATTAAATGCTGTACCTAATCAACAGGAAATATGAACACATTTCCTTCAATTATTTCCTCTTGCAAATCATTCCCTGTAGGCCTCAAAGGAAACAACAGATGCACCCAAAGCAAGTTTTCATTTCTTTGCTGTCCTGTTCAGGGAAAATCCAAACTCTGTTTTGTGTTTGGCTTTGTTTTCTTTTTTTTTTTTTTTTTTTTAAACAGCTCACTATTTAGACAAAATTTCTTGCTGAGAGAATTTGAAGTACTTTATGCACAGGCTGGTATCATTATCTCTACCTGTAAAACAGGGAAACGAGAAAAAAAGCAAGGGCAGCTTCAGAGTTGCACACAGGTCTCCTCCTGAGTCACCATATTATGCCACGCTACTAAATCTCCCCCCACAACATAAACCCAGCAAGATATTAACCTGCAGTAGCGCCTTCTGTCCTTTGAATGGTATCTTATACTGTTGATATAGAATGGGGAAATCTTGTTAGAGATGTATGCGCATTTAACTGAGAAATCTTTGACACTTCTTATAAATTTTCTAACTGATTTATCTACTGCTAATGTGTTGCTTGTGTACACATGATCTTGGTCCTGTAATGGGACTCTTTTCCCTCCAATAATTTGAGCAGGCTGAAGGGTTGACACTCTTGGCTTAAATTGTTGGCTCACGTGTTACCTTACGTTGCTTTTAATTGCAATGTATTCTTGTCTAGAATGACACACTTGTGTCAACACAAAACAGGCTCAGTGCAAGATTCATAATGGAATTTGAAACACTCTGTAGTACAGAAACATTGGAATCTGTGAGCTTGGTTTCAAATTCTTCCAGGGAGATGCTTTCTGAGAAGTCTGCACCTGGTTTTCTAATCCCACTGATGTTTGAGAGCATTCAGATCAAGCTTTACATTAAGCCCCTTTCCTAACAAGCAGGGCCAAGACAAATGAAGTTACATTTGCCAACATATCCCTAGAGAGCGCAATTCATCTCTGCTGTAAAACCCTGATGCCATTTTTTCCAAAGCTGGTGGGGGCGGTGTCAGTTTTAACCTTAAAGGGGAACTGAAAACAAATCTTTTAAGTTTACAATCATTTAAAATACAATCAGCTTGGCAAGACAGGCATTCAAGACAATTTCTCCTCAAATATCAAGACAGTCAAGATAGACAAGGCTGACTGCAATTAAAGGTGCAGGCTGCAAAAACAAACTTGATTTACAGAGGGCACAGAAAATGGCTTGAAGACTACGGTACTGGTGGAATTTTGTAACCATACAGGAAGAAAGTAATCCTAATTGATGTTATAAAGACATTTTGGTTATCCTTTTAAAAAAAAATCTGAAAAAGGCGGGTTTGCTTCCACAGAATTCTGTTAGTTTCATCTTTATTAAATACAGTGGGACATCTCCCACAGGCATAGTAAAAAAATATATTAAGCCCAAAGTCAAGTGATGTTCTTTTCTCAGCCATGGGAGAAATTTTTCAGTGCACTAAGTATAACTTTGGAGTGAAATTAAAAAAATGAGAAACTAATCAGGGCCATGAATCAGTTTCACTGGGGAACACAGATCTAAGTTGCTATCAACGTTAGAAATCCAGCCCGGGGATCTGACACTCGCTGATGAAACCTAGTGCCAGATGAAAATACGCTGAGCAGGGTAGACAATTTTTTGCTGCCCTCTGCAGGGTAGCGTTGAGCGTTGCCATCTACAGCTGAAGCCTGGGAAGCAATAAATGGGCTTACAGAATAGCCTGGGCTTTTTCAGAAGAACTTTTAAAATTTCCTGGTGTATTGTTATTTCAAAAGTAATCTGTACTCACTTTATATTGATTAATATCGCATTTATAAATGCAAATCAACAATTTTACTCCAGTTGATGAGCCAGTTATAGTTACGCTCAGAGTTTCATTCCTGTTTTCTCAGAGAAAGAAGTCACTATATATCCAAACCTGGTAAGCTGGGCATAATCAATTCTCACTGCTATTCCAGAGAGTCAAGTGTATGTTCTAACTAATGCAGGACTCAAAGAGCGGCACTCTCTCTCATATACACAGCACTCCACAGAACAACAAAACATCCCCAATGCCTTAGAGAGCACAACTAGTGCTTTCTTGCCATGCAGGGAAAGAACAAGTCTTTTAGACTGTGCTTTCTGATGTATGTATGTCAGGGGAGGTTTAGATTGGATATTAGGAAACATTTTTTCACTGAAAGGGTTATTAAACATTGGAATAGGCTGCCCAGGGAGATGGTGGATTCACCATCCCTGGAGGTGTTTAAAAAAAGGGTAGATGGGGCACTTAGGGACATGGTTTAGAAGTGGCTTTTGTCAGGGTAGGTTAAAGGTTGGACTTGATGATCTTAAAGGTCCCTTCCAACCTCAGCAATTCTATGATTCTATGTATGTGTTCTGGAGGCAGGCCAAAGTAAGTTTTGGCGGAAATACTAATTCCTAGATCACTCCATCATTCAGGAATAAAAGAACAGACCTCTTTCTTGCAACCGCACTACAAGGCTTCCACTCCTTACTTTGATGGCTTGCTAGGTACTAAGAGGTAACCAGGAACTGCAAGGTACCAGAAGAAAAGACTCTTCCAAGCTCTCGTCCTCCTCTGCTCTCAAGGAAAAGATTAAGCAAATATCACTGTGTCATTCACCTCCTCCTTCCAAACTGATGCATAAATTATTCCAGTCTCCTACATTGGATGATTTATTAAAAAAAATATTTAAAAAAAGTCTTCCAGTAGTAACTGTTAACTCCTCGTCTGAGAATAAACAAACATCGGTCCTGTGCTCCAGCATCCATCAGTGTTAAAACACAAAGCCATCAAAATCTCTTGAGAGATAAGAGATTATGAAACATGAGCATTAGCAGAAGATTGTTACTCAAGTGATCAGCCATTCAATCCACTTATACGCTTCATTTGAGAACATTTCCTCTAACTCCAAAGCAAAGGCAAGAAGGATATGGTTCTAGTTCCAGCTATTCTCTTAGAGGCTTTATGGAGCTATTTGTGTTCTCATCTCCTCATTTGCCACAACATAAATAACAAAAACCCAAATGTATCAGCGGTATCAGGAACCTTAATTCCCATGTTTGCAGGACACAGAGATTATACGCTGCAAGACACTGTGTAAGCACAGATATTTTCTTCATGATCACACATCTGATATCACATGAGAACGTTACAAAGACAACCGTGAGACTGTAGGATAATATGCCCGAACACATGAAAGTCTGATGTGGAGGAACCTCTGCCGGGAGGCAGTCTTAAGCATTCAGCATTGCTACTGGATGCAGCGGGCCCTACTGTATGTCCACGTGTGTATTTGCAAAATGTATATCACGTATTTGTAACCCCTTTATACTGAAATACATAAAATAAAAACAAAACAACTCAGTCTGTATTTGTCATGGCTGATTTTGTTAAACACCAGAATTAGATATGGAATCACAAACTGCAACATAGAAATACAACAGAGAAGCTGGAAGGAAGAACAGTTTTTGAAGCTATGTGAACCAATTTGAAGCATCAAATTAAAAGGAAAGAAAACCACAAGTTACATAGACACACATGGATCAGCATGTCAAAACTGGCAAAGCTTGGCAAACAAGCTGAAGTTTAGAAATTAAATACTTCCTCTCAAGCAATTCGTTAGCAACAACATAGATCTATATAATAGAAACAAAAAGTCCAGAAATGTATTGACTCCTTACAGCTAGCACCTGCATTCTTGTTTCCAGAGGTTCAGCATGGTCAATTTATAAACAGCTCAGAAGCAGTCTAAGCAAAACTTCGGAGATGGTGTAGCATTTCTGGCCTTACACAGAACTCTGCAAGCAAGCCAAAGGACCTGACATGACTCAATCGGTGAAGGACATAATCGAACTCAGAAGCCAAACTTAGTTCTGACCAGGGTCAACCTCACTCATCAGCATCATCAAACTGGCCAGTCTCAGTCATTCTAACTGGTGACGTAAAAGCAAAGCAAGCTGCATGGTGACAGCTTGGGTTGTAAAACGAATCCTCTCGCCATGAGTATGAGGCCAAAAGATTATTCTCCTGAAAGCTTCCACAGTGGAGATCGCCAGCATCTAAAGAAGATCAAAGAAAAGATTTAAATCATGAGAGATGCTTAGAAAACCAGTGGTATAGTATAGCAGATTGTTTTGCAGGTCTACCACATCTTCCAGTTAGGTATTTCAATTTGATCTGCCAGCACTCATGAATTAGACCTACAAACAAAGGAAAAAGAAAGCTGAGTTTGGCAACATCTTCATTTTAAGGAAGGTTCTTGCCACAGAAACAAAACAGTTTACCAAAAAGCTCAATGATGTACCTGGATTCAGAATATCCAACACCAGCTCTTACAACACATGTAGTTCTACATTTTCTCCAGGCATAAAAGGCTCATGAAACCATTACTTTTATTTCTCCTCCCCCTTCCTGCTCTCTCCATAACCACATCCCAATAAGGGGCCCTCCAAACCCTTTAAGAACTGGGTCACTGGACAGAATGGAAGGGTGGGGTCTGGTAAAAGCGAGCTCTGAACAACATTTACACAAGGCTAGAATTAAGCCTAATAAGTCTGTTATTTAACCAACCTAGCACAAAAATAGGGCAAAGTCCTTTAACAGAAGCAAAAGATTCGTAGCCAGCAGGCACTGAAAGGAC
Source organism: Rissa tridactyla (assembly GCF_028500815.1). Lineage (NCBI taxonomy): Eukaryota > Metazoa > Chordata > Aves > Charadriiformes > Laridae > Rissa > Rissa tridactyla. The sequence goes on along the minus strand of NC_071480.1, from coordinate 15,787,948 downwards.
TGAGCAAATGAAAAGCCCAGAGTATGGGGCAGCAGAAAACCCAACACAATATCAGCCTTCCAGTAGCACTGACAAACAGACCATTAAAGCAAGCATTTTTAAAAAGTTTTTAAAAAAGCCATAAAATGATGACCAAGCACATTTTTTACTTGTAGCAGTTAACAACTCAGACTCGGTATCCTTCACAAGCACCTGAACCCCATAATCACAGCTTCCTTAATTTGTGAGGATTTGAAGAGTGTAAGCTACAGGTAGGGATGAGTTAGTTAAATAAAGCAAAAGAACTTGTGACAGTTCCAGTAAAAAAAAAAATATAAAAAAAATCAAAACATTCCATAAACTTGAGCATATGAGAGATTAAAAGGGAAGGAAGGATGGAAGAGATAGAAACATCCAAAAAGGAAATGGTCTTTTTCTCAGATTACCCAGTGTGAAAAACCACTACTGTGTTTCCATTTTAAAATCACAATGACTTTATAGGAAGGCTGCAAAAACTTTCCCACTTCCTTCTGTTATCAAACAACGGAACTTGAATACAACAGCCATTTATGGAATTAAAATTAACAGATAATTTATATTTTCTAAGGAAAGAAAGATGTGTTTGTATTAATTACAGAAGATATGCATTAATGAGAAGAAAATGGAAATGGTACTACTCTGCTTCAGCAAAGACACAGCAGGTCACCACTGCTGGCTAAACTCCATCTACTTGTTCTATCCCAATGTACAGTTTGACAAATGAAGATTGAGACTCTCAGTTCAACATGAGTCACCACAAAACAGTTTACAAACTGGAGGGTTAATACAATTCTAAAAACGTGGATGAATCTGCTTCTATCCATCGCCACCTTTGTCCATGGGACTGATCACATGCACAACCATTTATGAGGATCAAGCTTAAAAAAACTCAAAGACCCAAAAAAATCCTACAACAACAAAAAAAAACCCCAACAAAACAAAAGCAACAACAAGCCAGTACTCAGAGACTGAGTGCTTGTACTGCTCCCCTCCAAAGAACTCCACGCTCTAGAGGGACATTACAGTCTACAGTCTCAATTAATTTTCTTGGGGGAAAGGAAGAACTCCTTTTACACAAAAAAGTTACATTCCTGCACTCCATGTGCCTTCCTCTTCTGCTTCAGAATAACAAAGATATATTACTGAGACCTAGCTTCTCCAGAGAAACTCGATACACACATACAATTCTTCTCTTTACCGTTCCACTCCCTAAGAATTCAATTGCTCAAGCAAGAGTTTCATGTGAACTTTGTAACACTGCCTTTAAATCCCGTATTTGACAACAGAATTATGCATTTTGACCATGAGGTCAACAAGAACAAAAAAACTGCTTCCCAAAATAGAATGTGGAGTTATTCAAACACATTCTCCTGCAAAGCACCTACCTCCAATCACATACTAACCAAAACTCAAATGAAGCACAAGTAAATTTGTACTTACCATAAGGATTACATTCAGAGTTCTCCAATTCTTTATCCCAGTCCTCCTCTGCTTCGTACAGCGAAGCAGTCTGCAGCTCTGGAAAAGTTACAGCCTCAGACATACTGGAGACTTCACCATCTAAGTCTTCCAGGTCAGAATGTGTATGAACACAGTCGACAGGAGAGCCACTGACATCATTTTCATTGTGAGAGGTATCAGAGAATTCACTTTCTTCAGACTCACTATCAAGAACATTTGGTATATTCTTCAGCAAATGTTCTAAAAACAATAGAAAAAGCCAACAGAGATACTTAGGAATTAAACAGGAACAATTAAATTCTTAGCGTGCAATAATTCAGCCAGGTATATGAATGCACTTTGTGACTACTATCTAATTATAACATATGTGGTTCCTTACATATTAGTATCACTACAGTGCTGCTTCAGATGCTTGGGAACACAGAACATAGGCTTGCATCACAACACTAGCCCAAGTCAGGATTTTCCACAGACTCTTGTTGTAAAATAAACTCTTTAAACTAGGGCATAGGACCAGCAGTCTTGTTTCACCACATTCACCTGTTGGTATTTTAAAAAACAGGTACGTTGAAAAACCACAGCTCTAGTTTACAAAATAAATAAATAAATAGTTTGGTAGTAATGATTAATTACTCTTGCATGTAGGCACACATAAATATCTACATGGAAATAATTCAGTGCAGTAACTCAAGAAACACTTCCCATGCATCACCAAAGAATTTTAAGTATATTTCCTCAAGCAGAGTGTAAGTTTCACTACTATCTGCTTTGGTTTTGCCCTAATAGTTTAGGCTTACCTTTTCTGGGCTTCCAGATCATCGTTTCTCTCTTATCAGAAAGCTGTTCCTCCTCAAAGCCTACAGACTCAATGGCAGCAGCCATTACCTACAAGACAGTTTTAAAGAATCCAGTAGCGCCTTTCATTGATTCTTCCAATGAGGCTGCTACAACTTCTACTGCATTTGGGTGTTTCTGAGCCCTTGTGCCTGACCTGTTTGTTTGTTTGTTCCCTTGATGAATCAGAGGTTTTAAACCAGACAGGCTTTCACTTCAGAAAGCAAATCTGATGAGGGATGGCTCATCCTGCTGCCGCCATCAGTCACCTCTGGCAGCAGCCAACACAGAACAGCCAGTCTCCTCCGCCACAGACCTAATCCTCCTCATGCCATTTTGGGAACAGGTCCCAAAACTGACCTAAAATGCACCTGTTTGGGAACAGCAGCAGACTGTGACAGTTGCAGAGCATGGAAGGAGTACAAGCACCAATAACTATGAACCAACCACCTCGGGGGGGAGGCAAGGGGACAGAAGAGGGCCAGGCCCTCCAGCAGCCCTGAGGAGCTGGGGAAAGATGGCAGATGCACAGCTGAAGGCAACACCTCAACTGGCTTCATGACCCCCAGAGAGTGAGGAACGGAAGGGCGAGTTATCCCCACCACTTACGCCACAACAAAGATGAATTCGCTGAAGGAACAGCCCCTGCCCAGGGCGGTGGGAGCGGGCAGCCAGGCTCCCAGGAGCTCGCAGAGCCGAGCCCGGCAGGCCCAAGGCCGCGGGAGGAGGCCTGAGGGGGTCGCGGCTGGCGGACAAGGGCACAGCGCCGCGTACTTCGGCCGACCCCGCACTGGCGGGCCCTGCCGCCCGCCCCCCGCCCCGCAGGAGCCCACCACACCTGCCGAGGCGGCGGTGCCACCAGCCGCGCCACGCCGGCCGGCGCTGAGGGAGCGTCCGGGCGCGCAGCTGCGGGGCCGGGCGCGAGAAGACGTTCGTCCGTCCGTCGCCGCCCGTCTTTCCGCTTTGCCGGAGCCGAGCGTCCCCTCAGCGCCCGGCCCGGCCGGCGCCGGCAGCGGCGCCTGCGCCCGAGGCAGCCGCGGGCACCGTCAGGCGGACGGTCTCCTGGGAAGGGCGGCTGCTGCCGAACCCGCTGACCGTAATGGCTGTGCCCCGGCAGCCCCTGCCCGAGGAGCTACCAGCCGCGGGGCGAGCGGCGGCTTCTCCCGCCTCGGCCTCGGGCGGACAGCGCTGCGACCTCCACCCACCTCACCGCCCGCAGGGACTGGCGCCATTGGCACTTGTCGAATGCAGAACTTCTGTCATGGCTACTGGAAGTTGTCTCCAGAGAGAGAGGAAAACGTTCTGACATAAGGGCAGAAACAAGCTATCGTGGTTTAGCCCCATCAGAATCAGGACACAAGCAATTAAAACAACTTGGAGAAAAAACGTGGAGAAATACAAACATAAGAGCTGCAAGAAAACACCTTTATGCTCATAAAGTTGTAAATAAAACATCAATGCCGCCCCAGGCTCTCTGGCTTTTTAGTCTTGCCAAAAGGTACCAATGTCCGTTAGGCCTCGTGCTAGAAGCAGGCCCAGAGAAGGCGTCGAGGGGTGGGGAGCAGTGGGAATGAGCAGACCTGGCAGCTGCTCTATCGACCAAACCTGCTCTTGGGAAACGTGTATCACTCTCAGGGGCTGCAGGTGGTGAGGTGAGGGGCAAAGCTCTGTAAGGAACCAGAACATGTAATGAAAAAGAGCCCAACTTTCTGAAATGGTGGGGTTATAAACTTTGCTGGACTTAAAAAAAGATCCCCAAAACCCGTACTTGACGCTTTTTGTTGTGTAACTGAAGAAGCAAGACAAGGGATTCCAGGGAGTGAGTAACACAATGAAGGGCAGACAGGATATGAGGAACAGTTACTGGGGTGAAGGGCGATGCCAGACACAAGACAGCAGAGAACTAGTGGGGAGACAGAAGATGGCCTGGCTAAAAGCAGGACATAGTTCAGATGCCACAGAAGGAGCAAGTTTAGCAGGCTGTTGCTCCAAACCTTGTTTTCAGCTAGTCAAAAGTTACTGGAATTCATTGCTTGAGAGGAGCTGCAGTTTTTCTCCTTGTGTCAAAAATCTTAATGACAATACAGAGAAATATTTCTTTAAATCATCATTCACTCACTGGAAAATTAGATAAAGGAACTATTGCTGCATGGTCTTGTACTTCCCCTATGCATGCTTGATTGGGCCGAGGAGAGCGTTTATGCTGATTTAATGGGTTTGACATGGAAAAACGTGGCTCTGCAAACAGCCAAGAAAAGCACTGTCTCAAATAAACATTACCCATTTTTCAGGCATTGTGGACAGGAAGTTTAGGCGTAGATCAGAACTTTCTGCTGTCACATCAGGGGCATTTGTAACAGATCTCAGCTCCCCTCTACTTTTCATAGTCACTCTCAGAATTACAGCTTAGGACGCAAATGCTAATGCAACGTGGTTGCAGAGATTGGTTTTGAAAAGAGGATTACAGATGACTTCAAAGCTAGGAAACAACAAATACCATAATTTTACAAATTGTTTCTCCAGTGTTCCACTTTTCATTACTCAGCTTAGTAAGATACGAAGATCGCTCACAGGTAGAGTTTCCATGGGTTTTTTTTTTGCATTTATGAGCTATAATATTAGCTTTCCAGAGTGTGAAAGCTGATGCATTATGACTATTCCATCTGAATGTTTAGGCAGGAGGATGAGTTTGCTCTCACCAGTCTCAATGAAGAACGCACTCAGAGACGCCTTTGCTTTCTCCTCTAACTGTGCACTTGCCCCTGGCAGAAGCAACAGCAGAAACAACTGCAATGGGGCAGATGGCTTTTTTTTTTCTTTACACCAATACATGAATGTATTGAAGGTACACTTTAATATGATCTGGGCACATATTTACCTTTGTACAAAGTACAAAAAAATCCACACTGTCATGTTGCAACTATTTATAGCTTTTTCATAAGTGTCCAGTTTGCAATAAAGTGTATTTGGAAACAAAATCTTCCACCAGATCTCCCTGCAACATCTTCATGGCTCGCCAGTGAATGCTCCCGCAGTTTTCTGGTTTGCCTTGGGGATGACTTAGCTCCTCTTTTATATAATCCAGCCAGAGATCTTTAAAAGAAAAATAGAAGTTCTGATTAGATTTTGATTGGATATTACTTAACAAACATACCAAACCTAACCTAGAAACTCTCTTTTTGCAAGCGTCCTTGATGTTAACGCAATGAGACTTACTTTGTGAAACTACAAACCCCTGCCCCTTGAGGACCAAAAGCCTGGGTTCCATTCCCAGCTAGAACAGGAATGTCTTAAAAACTAATGCAGCAGTAATCGAGCTGCTTACTTCCTTAAAAGGAATACTGCAGATATCTTGAATACATAAAAAAAATAACACATAGAGCTCCACAGTGTTCACAAATCCAAATTAAAAGTGATGTGCATCTCTTATACCAGCCAGTGTCAAAACCTTATTTGCTAGTAGTTCTGCTGAAGCCGTCCCACTGTGACCAGCCACCCTGAACTGAAAGTGAAGGGTCGCTGCAGTGTCATGCACTTAATGGCACAGAAGAAATAAGCTCCACTCTGCATGACAGCAATCATGATGGCAGAACAAACAGCTACCTTTGAAATGGATGAAAATACGAGAGGCAGCACTGAATGAATAAATAAATAAATAAAATCTCCTTACCAGAATCTGTTGAACCAAACTCCCTCAAGGCACGTTCATAGTATTCTCTCAGATGAAGCATTTTGCAGGATTCCTAACAAAGGAAGGTATTAAAAGGCTATTTATTTTGTACAGAAGTGAATCTGCAGCTTGATTAGGTTCTCACAAAGAAAAAGAGCCATGGTAATTACACGCGCACACGCACACTGCCGAAGATTAGTTACCATGGAACTTGGTTTTGTATTACATGCTATGAATCAACTGTAGAAGACAAATATGAACCGATCATAAACTAATGACGCTACTCATAAGCCCTCTGTTTCCTTTTTAAATCTGAAGTTAGAAGTGTATTTTACGAATACAAGGCACTAATTGGATATTCAACAACTTACTTGTTCCTTTTCTATTTGGATCATCTTCCTGAAGAAGTCAAGTGAAAATGGACGATTTTCACACAGGCTGAAGTAAAAACGTAAGTAACTTTAGACTTAAAGCCTTTTAACACATGCCCTAGAACAATCGCATTTGAAGGTTTGTCACCTGGTAAAGACTCTTCTAACTTTCTTATAACCACTATTTCTGTAGGTCCAGTCAAGATACTTTTCTTTCATAGTCACAGATTCAGCATGAGTCGTGGCGTGTAAGGATCTCTGCAAGTTTAAAAAGGAAAACAAAGCAAAAACCAAACCCACCACATAAGCTACAAATAAAAGGCAACAAGGGAGAGCAAACCAAACAGTACCTTCTCCCTTACTAGGCATCTGACACAAAGCAGATCTCCTAAGTGAGACAAAGTTCTGAACAAAAGCATCCCACATGATGTCTGAAATTTTCAAAGTTCAAATTTTTCAAATTAAAATATTACTTGTAACCTAAAACACATGTCTCGTCCAATATTCCATACAGCTGGCAATTGTCATTTCCCTAACATCCTTCATGCAGAGGGTTTCACAATGCTCTACAAATAACTGAATTCAAGCTTCCACCTGAAATACGTGTTTTATGTTGTAAATGGGAAGGGGGAACAACCAACATACCAGGCAAAAAGGAAATGTTTTGCCCTAAGCTATTTAGGGAATTTACAGTCAGATTAAAGTCACAGTTTTGTTCTTGAGTTTTCTGTAACAAGGTTGAATGTTTTCACAGATTGTAAAATTCTCCTCTGCATGTTCAGATTGACATCTGAAAACAGAGCAACTTCTAGACCACAAAGTAAAAGAGGTGGCTATGTGCTTACAAATATGTAAACGTCTTAGAAGCGTGGGGATGGCATTTATGCTTATAAGCCTATGTCCAACTGATTTTTGGTAACATTGTTTTACTTGAAATGCTTTGATATCAACACATGCATGAAGGACCTAGAGTATAAAGCATTTGTGACATGTTCCATCCGCACACGCTCTTCCTGTTTGTTTACACACTGTCATAAAAAGTAGATTTCTATTAGCTAAGTACCTGGTAGACAGCTTCTGTGTCTTCCTTGCTCTTCATGCCTTCACTCCATTCCACCCAGAGGGTCCATATTGGCAAAGTGCCCTACAAGGTAAGCAGATAAATCACATGATTGGAATACAGTGACTCTGACTTACAGAAACAGACAGCGACACATCCACCAGGTTCTGTATTTATAGCTGCTGTAAAAAGTGTCCTTTAGACATAGCTCTTAGACAACTTTGGACTGCACACTGGAATTACTTGTTTCCTTCCTCGCTTAGAGGATAAATGCTACTTAGCTGCACAGCTGCAAGACATGTTGCCAGGGATGAGACACAAGTTCTGCATCACCAAACACTGCAGTACAAAGGTAACTTCTGAGAACAACAAGGAGGAAAGAAACAATCACCTCCTTGTTTCCTCTCCTCACTCCTTGTGTCCAGGGTTTGAAATGGAACAGCAAGACAGCACACAGCTAATTCAAGCCTTGAAATACCATACATGCAAACAATTCATCAGTCAGTGAAGAAAAGGAAATGCATTTTCGAGTAGGACACAAAGAATACCATATGACTGCTAGAAGTGTATGTAAAATGTCACCTGTGAGCATTCAGACTTTAAAACGGTGAATATTAAGTGAATTTGCAATTCCCTAACGCTCCTGAATGCAATGTGCGTATGAAATGTCAAGTTCTTACTTTTGACCTTAAAAATGGTTAGGGACTTTGAATGCCTTGTAAAGGAAAAAAACCCACTCAAATAAATAGCAGAGGTTTCCTGTCTAAGATTAATGCATACAAGTCCATAAAACTAGCACAGACCTTAGATTTCACGTGCTTAATGGCTTCTTCAAAACACTGGGTCACATCATCACTCTTTAGTTGAATCAGCACCTGCAGCCTCATCTGCCACATTTCCACTGACAGGCTGAAGCGCTTCGTTGCAGCTTCTGCCACCTCTGTAGCCTTCTCAAAGAGGGTGGACTCCAGTAATAGTTGAAGCTAAAACCAAGCAGATACAGCTAATCACCACAAGAGATTTGTAATACCTGGTTAAAAAGCAAGGCCTTGAACCCATTATTGCCCGCCTTTCAAGGTACTCAAAATGGCAAAGATAGGCACGTAAGCAATGCAGGACAGTCTCACAATCTATTTTTCTATGTCAGCTCTTACCCACTGCTTATAGAGAGCTTCTGGCAGCAAACTGGACTCATGGGCTTTGTTGAACACACTCAGTGTCCTCTCCAGCCTCTAAAACCAACAAAGAAGAAAAAGAAAACAAGGATTATTCCTGCATATAACAGATCCCAGCATTACAAGAAGCCCAGTGGATTAGTGTATCAACATGTCACTGAAATTCAGTAAGAGTTACGTATCTAACGGTTTAGGTACCTGCATAAATTCCAAGATAAAGGGGAAATTTGAGCACCTGAATTACTCTTTTCTTTAAGGAGGAAAAGAAAAACATCGCAATGTTCTTTTACTGTATTAAAAGGGAATTAACCTGCACAGGATGATTAGTTAATTCACCAAGTCATAGCCAAGCACAGATGCATAATTAAGTTCCCATGTGTCAGCACCAAAGTTTGCTCAGACTTATTTGCAAGAGTTGTTTTAATTTGTCCTTTTCTTTGAACAAGAACAGGTTTGCAGGACTGTCAGCGAACATTAACGAGTTTGCACTCTTAACTTGCATCCAGAGGTGACTGTACTTTACTGATAAGGCTGGTTTATGCCCAAGTAATTCATGTTCAGGCAGGCCATACATCAACCTAACAGTAAAAGTGATCCCCTCAATGGAGGCTAAATGATTTTTAATCATAGCCGCAGATAAGTATTTCTGATAAAATGTCAAAAGATATTTGCTTCTTGTCTGATGGGTTACAGAAATCAGTAAAAACAGAGATGATTTGTTACTTGTTACTTATTTGTTAATAAGCTTTTACCTTTTGTTTTAATTCTTCACTGTTGGTTTTCCTGTTGTATCTCTCTAAGCAAAAAGTGATGTAGTATTTCCACATGTCCTCTGTGGAATCAAAGGCATAATATCACACTTTATAGAACCACAAAACTGCACAAATATTTGTCTTTAAGGAATATAGAGAATCCAAGCAATAAATGTTAATGCCAACTTTGTTTTAACAGGTTGTATTATAAAAGAGGCCCCACATTTATAACATTAACATTTAAAAATGGCTTCCTGGTGTAAGCTGCAGCCAGTAACTCTTTCTAAAGAGCATTCCACTCTTAGTTCAGCTGAGGCTTCAGCACACGCTGTCACAATTAATGTTCACTGCACCCTTTGCCTGTAGTTTTCAATGGGCCTGCAAAAGTAAAGACACTCACGGGCAGGTGACAAAATCCTTCTTTGTCTGTCTGACTTCAAAGGCTATAGAAACAGCAAGTTTGAGTCCGCTCCACAGATGGCCCCTTGATAGCCTCCCTTAAGAGTTAAGGACAATGCCAGATGCTGAAGGTGGATATCCACTCCACTGGCAACTCAAAAACATTGCTTACTCACAGCTAACCACCAATATACTTCAGTTCTACAGGTTTCCTTTATTTAGGAAGTTTTCTCTATTTACAACTCCCAAGCCTCTATTCATCTGTGGGCTTCTATTCTCCTCATTGGTTAAGTCACATTAATAAAAGCAAACAAGCAACAAAAAGCACTTTCAGTCAAGCAGCTCCTTTGAGAGTATAAATTCATTGGAAAATAACCCCAATAACACATAAAATAGATCTCAAAACAGCAGCATCTAAAAACTACTTGCCTTCTCTTAGGTATGGCAGCGCCTGACAACACCTACTTCAAAACTTTCACAGTCTACAGAATGCTAAAGTACTAGAAAAAGAAAATGATGTTTAAATGCAGGCAGAACTTTTCACCTGTTGGGACTGCTTTCACAGCCTCTTCAAAGACTGCAGAGCACCGCTCCTCTCTCTGGGTCATTTCAGATACTTTCGTCTGTTTTGTGGTGTGTTCTGTGGACTGCAGGGACCCCAGCTCCAGCTCATGACGGGCCATGTAGTCCCATGTAAGAGGATCATCAGCAAATGTGGTCTGTAAACTAAACACACCATGTCTGTAATACCACTCAACCACCACTCCTCTTTTGCAAGTCTGTTTAGAAGGGTTGTTATATTAGCATAGCAATGTAGTTAATTTCTAAGTAACAAAATGCCAGAGCAAAAACATTTCCAGAATTGCCAGAAAAAAAACCCAACCAAACAAAAAACCAACAAAACCACAACACAAAGCCACACCTCACCTTTCAAGAATTTCTTTTTGCAAATCTTGGGTAAAATCAAAGAGCTTTGCAATAGAAAGCACAGCCAGATGGAATTCAACACCTACATTTCAAGGGGAGGAAAAAAACCTATCAAGCAGAATATTACATACATTGCACACTTTGCATATCTGTATCTTTGCAAGCTTTTGTCCAGACCCAGGTAACATTTAAGCGCATCGACAGATACCCTCTTCTTTTCTATAAATCTTAAGTGTTCCACCCATATGATAAGCCACGTTAGGATGCTGATTCCCTGGCTATATTCTTCACAACTTCAGTTACAAAAAAAGGCCGGAGAAGCAGGACATTCCAGAATCCAAAGTGATAAACTGGCCCTGTCCTGACATGCTTACACATCCTTCCAGCTTGGTTCCCCTTGCAAATTTAATAAGCACCTCCTCTGCTCTTTCACTTGACTCTGACATGGAAACACAGAAGGCTCCACACTTGGGACAGACCTCTCCAAAGCTGCACACAGTATACGTCAATGAATTACAGCCTTCGATGTTATAACTCTTAACATCTGCAAGAATACCAAGTGACATGACTTGACATAATTAGTGCATTGCAAATCCCTGTCAGCCATTACTCCCCTCCTTATTTTTAGGTGCTTACAAATCATTTGTATGCCTATTTATTCCAGTATTTCTCCAGGAATTTAAATTAAGCCATCTCTTTTTGTCATTTTCTCTAACGCTTTTTCCCCCTCTACTTTTCAACGCTATTATTATATTTGGTCCATTGTCTTCCAAAATATCCCCATCTATTACCGTTTCTCAAAGAGATCTGCTGCTACTTTGCAGTTATTTTACCCAATTCTCTCCATAAAATCGGTGAATTTTACCAAGCCTGGTGAACTTAAAATCATCTAACCTGTTTTATTATTAGTCTGAATTCTTACTTATTTGTCACTAGTGCTATCTCATTAGTTGCAATCTAATGTTCAGTAAACAACAAAGCAAAAAAGGTATGTAATTCTGAACTGTTCTCCCTTTGTTTTTTTTAAGCAAACAAACAAGTTTTGAGACTGTAAGCCTAGCACCTGTGCCACTGCAGTCCAAAAGCTGTTGTACCAGAAGAGAGCTGTCAGCCTGCAGAACAGCTATGAAATCAGAACTATCAGCACTATTAAATTATAATTCGTCATTATCTAAGTTCTACTGAAGTGTGTGCACGAGAGCTAAGTCTATCTTTGTTACCTACTGCATTAGCTAAATAAAGGTGAGAATTTTCTTATTGAGTAAATTCAAGAAATGTTAAATCACCTTTAATTTTCTGAGCAGCATCCCTGTAGACTATGCGAGCCATTTCCCCATTGAGAATCTCTTCAGAATAACTGAATTCCCCCTGGAATATCAAGCATAGCATCATTGTAAAAACAGCTTTCCTTTCTCAGCTACCATTTTTGCAAACATGGAAAAAAACATCACAAGATATTAATGGGGTTTTTTTATCTCTTATCCAATTTGCGTACATCAGCTAGAAAGAAATAAGAAATGGTAAGTTTAACTACTCCTTTCCATAAATTACTATTAACTTTCAAACTTAGGGATATAACAAAAGACTTTACAAATGTAAAGAAAAATTTATGTTTTAAGTATTTGAGCTGAGCATCAGCCAACACTTCAAAAGCTTAACGCAGGCACAGGACATGAACAAAAACTTTTTTCTCTAAGCTTTTCTCAAACAAACCACTAATACAGATCCCTTGAAACTATGCATTCAAATGTGTGATACGCAAGCAAACAACATCTCTTAAGTAATTTTAGCTGATGTACCAAGTCCATCTTTGCTCGTTCAAATTCCTTCTTTTCCTTCCTCTGTTTTTCAGCATTCATCAGCTCCATTCTGAAATACTGCAAGAGAGAATTGAGGATGTGGGGATAAATCATAAAACATCGAAGTCCACAAACGTAGTAACACAAGCTCTATCTGAGGAGCTACAAATCAGGACTTTGCCAATATCCCATATACGTCTACATGAGAGACTTGGTTTTTAGAGGTTTGTGCATATAGCTATCTGCCCTACATATTTACTCCAGAAGTTTTCACATGTAGAAATTACCACTTTTTAGTAATTCTTTAAACCTTAACTTGCCCTCAAAGAAAACCATGCTCCCTAGCAAAGGTTAGGGATGACAGATCTCATGCAAAGAACTACGTCCTGGCAGAGCTTACAGTACTTTAGAAGGGAATTATGACACATTTATGTACAAACAGTATAAAACTCTCACATACATAAATACAGTATTTGCTAAACAACTGAAAAATGCTGTGAGTATAAAATATCTTTTTCTTTTTTAAAATCTTTTTGACAACATTTCCCCACTGATTGAGAAACAAGTTTTTTCCAGTTTTCTCCGAATGATATGAGAAATATGCTGGCCTGATTTGCTCTGATTGATCAATTAACTGGTCGTAGAAGAAAACCAGGAACTCACTTCTTGATAAAGTTTTGGGCACTCTGGATGGAAGCGCAAAGCACGAAGGAACAAGTGCCTCGCATTTTCTGACGAAAGTCGTGTCTCCATTTCCCATTTTGCTGCCATAATCCACAGTGCTGCAATAGATGATATAAATGAATTTATTTTAAGGCAAAGCAAGTGGCTGTTGATGACAACCCACTTTGAAGCTACTCTCCAGGATGCACAAGTTGTTTTTGTTCCATGTACCCATTCCAACACAATCCATGAGCTCAGTAATGGAATAAGACTGATTATTTCCCATGTAAAACCGAGTTAAAGGACAGATCTAAGCAGCTAAGCAGATCCAGGAAGTTTCATCTGGTATAGCTACAGATCCAATAACCTACAATGGTGTCTTCAAAAGACAAAAAGCAGCCATGAGTATTCAACATCTACCTCTGAAACATCTACCTAGTCCCCAGTCTACCTGGAAAATGGTCATTCAGACCATGGGGACTCCTGCTTCACACCACCTTTTGATTGCTCAGCACAATCCCTGACAGAGCCCTTCTCTCCGAAGTAGCCACAAGGCAAAGAAAAGAGTAAGAACTTTTACCCCAATAGCTTGAACTGAGATCTATAAGAACTTAAACCAACGCTATACAATCTATACTGAGTCATTTATGCAGCATTCGCCATTGTTTTATTTACCTGGTTTATTGGGATGAATGGCCAACATGGAAGAAAACACCCTACTAAGCTGATGTTTTGCATTCTGTAAAAGAAAAAAAGTTTTGTTTTACCCATTCCAGTACCAAATTGAACCACCAGCACCAAAGTTTCATTATGAAGGGTTACAAGTTGCAATGCAATTGTACTGGAAAAGACACTTCTCTGCTATTTTATCTTCAGTAGAAAGTTTCTCATATTTGTTCAATATTGTCCAACTTTCAAATGTTACCAGCCTAGATTAGCATAGTTAACTCAAACCTTTCTGCAGTATGCAGCTAACGCAAATCTGGCCTAAGTCACAAACCCATAGTCTCACTGACCATTCTGAGGTAAAAACTGCATTTTCCTTTTGCCACTTGCACTACTAAGACAAGATCACCTTCTTCAGTACAGCAGCGACGACAACAACTGAATGTTAATAATAATGTGAAGCCTTGCACAGGTAAGTTTCCAAAGTACAGAGTTGCCAGAATTACACTTTTCGGCATAGTCACTATAAGAAATGTTTGGAACAAAATCTCAGTTCACAGACAGGTGATCCATTCATTCCAGAGAAGGTATAACCAATATTATGATTCTCACAAACCAAATGGTACTTCATATAATCAATGCAATCAGTCTCACCTTTGCCATGTGCAAGCACCAAATTTTATACTAATTCATTCTAAGGCAAATTCTGCACTTACCCACATCAGTGAAAATCTCAGGAAGTTCCACCAATGCTATAAAAATTATTTCAGTAATACAGCATGTGGCAGGGAAGTTTGTGCCCCTGTCTTGTAATTCAAGTACCAGGTGCCTGATTAAACACCAATCCAGTATCTCAACTCAGGAAAGATTAACATTTTGAAAACTCACCCACTGCTTGCAAAATGCAACATGTGAAAGCCAAAGCTGGACATCTTCCTATTGGAAATGCAAGGGAGAATCAACCTTACAACAAGGCAAGCACAAAAATCACTTGCACATTGACAAGCAAACAGTGCACCCTCAGTACAATAACTTCGCATGCTGAGAGAAGGGCTTTTGAATCTCAGATTCCACCCCCCCTTAAATTCTTGTGAGACACACGAAAAAAAACAACGCTCCCATCTCAAGACACACCCTTCACAGACTCTCCAATCAAATCTGTGTTACACTGAACTCAGAGAGCTCACTCTAACAGTTCCTCAGGCACCTCATTTAGGTTTTACCATTAAATTTATCAAGACGCTCTTTTCCTAAAGCATCTGAAAGTTCTTTTCATTCGGTTTCTAGTCCTTGCAAGCCTAAAGACCAAACTCACATGGCAATACTTGTTTCAAGACTGTTGAGGACTAATGACTCAGAAAGGACAGAATATTGTTTGTATACAAAAAACATCTATCTGACATGAACGATCTATTTCTGGGCTACTGCTAAATGCAAGAACAAACATTCACTTAGTTTTTCTATTACATTCTTCCACATTATTGCCAATATTTCGTAGCAGTGATATCTAGATAAATTTTACATAGCAAGAGGGCAATTTTCAACTTATCAGTACAAATAAACAAACTTACTTTCCATTTTCCTATAGCACGGTTGAAGAGGCTATGGATTCTATGCAGGATAGAGATCTCAATTTCATCCTTCTTAAACGAATATCCAGTGCGCTAGGAGAAAAACAAAAACTATTAACTTTACTGTAACAAAAAATTTGGCATAAAGTATTCTGCACTCTAAATAATTGACAAACTTACTGCTCTTCTTTTCTTGATCAGTTCCAGCAAATTAATTTCATACTGAAATGTGGAAAAAAAAATTTAAAAGCAAATGAGGAGACATATAACAGTAAAGAAAAAAAAATACTGATCAAGTGGGTTTTTTTAGCTAATCAGGTGGATAATAAAAATTACATCCAGAAAAACATAAGCAGCAATTTTTTGTCCAGATGACTACATTTCTAAGGCTGACTGAAAGCAAGCTTGAGTAGTATTGCACATGTTTCAGACTTGAACTGTCAGCACTCTACATATTCCTAGAATTGCAATGCACAAGCCAAACTCCTAACACCACAGAAAACTAACTACACTTAACTAAACGAAAAACTACAGCAAAAAGTCACCACAAGAAAGAAGAGTCTCTCATCCCAAACTCGGGCACCAATTCCCGGCCGTGCTTTGTGTCCTGGTGTGCCGATAAACCACTCAGGAGTGGACACCACGGGGCACGTGAGGAGAGGCCTTAAGAAGATGCCGGTTTCCTACATGGGTCACTACAGAACCCCGTCACTTCTCACCGAACTGTTGCTACAACGTGAGGCAGCACGCTCTGCTAATCAGTACGGCCTACCTGAATATAATTAATAAAATCCTCCTTCCGAAGCGCTCTCCGCTGTATTTTGTACTCCAAAGCCGAAGCTCTCCTCAGGACGGCCCTACGGGAAGGCGAAATCAGCGAGCGGAGCCACCCCGGTCGCGCCGCCCGCCCCTGGCCAGGCACCCGGTCCCCCAGCCGCCGCCGCCCGCCTCACTTGATCTCCTTCCGCGTGAACAGCCCGACCCGCTCCAGCTGCTCCAGCTCCGGGACGCGGTCCTCCAGCCGCTGCTCGATGCGCTCCGCCATGGCGGCGGCGGCGCCGAGCTCTCACGCGTGCGCCCGGCCCGGCCCTGTCCACCACCCCTTCCGGCCGCGCCGCAACGCTCCGCCCGCCGCCTTCCGGAGCGGGGCCGCGCCGCTCTGCCGCCCCCTGGCAGCCCCGCCGGCGAAAGGCAAAATGCCGGCCAGGGGAGGCCGGCGGCGAAGCCACCAAGTGCGAGCTCCAACGGGAAACCGGCTCCAAACGTAACGGGTTTTGGGAGTCCTGTGGTAAGGGCGCTTGGAGGAGAGATGGGCTCTAACAGCTCAGGAGCCGCCGGACCGCCGGGTGCTCTCCCAGGGTGTCTTCCCCAGCCAGAGCCATGAACGAGGCGAGGGGACGTCAGCCCAGAACATCACAAGGACATCGTCTTCTGGTGGGATTCCTCATGGGATAAACGGCTCAGCCCCTCTCACACGGCACCTTTCTTCTGAGAAAATTAACAATAAAAACAGGTGATGGTAAATTTCTGTTTCTTACACGAGGGAAGTGTAAAAAAAATGGCGGTGTAGGAGAATTTTTTTGAGAGTGGCTTTAAATACGTGTTACCCACAGCAGTATCTTCTAGTTATACTTTGAGCTGCCACTGCCATCACCGAGCTGGAAGAGCTGGAACCACACCTTCCGACCTGTGGTGATCATTACTCCCTCCTAGAGGACGAAGCAGGAGCCGTTTCTCTGGAAAAGCAGAGGATTTAGAGGCAGGAGACTAAGGGGAAGAGGGCTTCTGGCACAGCATTCTTCACATACAATAGTGCAAAAAAGGTGTGGGTGATCTTCCACTTTTATGATAGTAGAATGGCTTAAAAAGTGTTGCCGAGTAGAGTGAGAACCTGAGAAGTTAACTTCTGCTAAAAGCGCACATAAGACAAAACGCTTTACAAGAACTATCAAGAACAGTGGTCATTTTTTTCACCTGCTATGACTTGGATTCGTGCTGTTTTTTTTCCAATATCGGGCACCAATTAAAGAAAAAAAACTAATTCTCAGTGGGAGAGGTTTAGCAACTTTTCACTCTGACAGGAAATGGTGACACCATTTTCCAAGACATGATCAAATGGGAAAGCTGCCAGGAAACGAAGAGGCACCATCCAGTCACAAAACCAAGAACTCCAGAGTGCTGAGTTCCGAGCTCAGTGGCTGTGGCAGCTCTGCATCTCAGCCGTCTAGCACAAAGGGACACTTCCCTACCTCGTGAGGAGAAGAGCAGCTCCTGCTGCAGGGTGTCCACCCCGCATGCTCCCATGTCCTACGCCTACCTGCCACTAGCTGTGGTGGTGCACATCACAGTGCTATCAATTCACCTTTACATACTCACAATATAGACAATACAACTGGCAAAATCCAGCAGCTGCCTCAGCGCAGTTGAGCCATCCCTGCTGTGGAAGGAGGAACTTCCCACAGCACAGACGGCTGGTGGGGGATCAGCCACCCCACATGCGAGGAAAGCCTTCAATCTCTCGGGAACTAGAGTTCCGCGAGTTCACCTCCCATGGAGTTCAGCTTTCAATAACGCAGCAAAACAGGTAATCCTTCTCACAGCGGTGGTGTAAGAATATTATTCATGATCATCAGTAACACATTAATTATATTGGGTTTGACTTCTTTTGAGATGCACCCGTTCAAACTGATTCTCATATAAGTCCACAGACTTTACTAAAATAGTACTCAAGGAGGACTACACTGGGCATGAAAAGTAACGTTAGCATACTGAATCACTAAACAAGAATATGACTGGAATGACTAGATTTGATTATTTAACTTCATTTATTTTGATATTTCTGCATCCGATTGCATGATTTTATACTATAAAAGCATTCTGTATGGAGAGCTTATCTGTCATGGTGCACTTGGATCACACCATGTAAATAAGAATACCACACGCAGTGCAGGAGTTCAAAGCTTAACAGGTAGATGTCAGTCATTACCTGGAAACCTCTGGGAAATTTTATCTTCTTGCTCTCTTCATTCTTTATTTGAGGTAAAACAGAAACAATTTTCTGATTTGTAATTTTACTTTTTAGCTGGGCCTCTTCTAACTGACTAAAGCCTGAAATTAACAGCATATTCTTTAGAAACCGTTCACTCTCAGAGTGATAAGACCTGATTACACCAAGGAACTGTATGCACAGGGGCTCTTGCTTAGACTTATTGCTATAACAACCAAGGTCAGCTAACTTCGCTGCTTGCCCTGTTAGAGGGTCGGAAGCGTGGAAGCACAGAGGGGTCCCACCTGCAGGGAGGAGCAGACGGGACAGGGGACCCCAAACTGACCAACAGGGTATTCCATCCCATCTGCACCACGCTCCGTATAAAAGCTGAGGGATCAAAGGGGCAAGGGGGCTCCGGCTCGCTCTTTCTTCAATGGCCGACGTCTGAGGAGGACCCTGTCTGTTCGTCTGCCTTTGATCCCGATCCGAGCATTCCTGACTCTAGTTCCGGAATTCAGCTCCTGTCCGTCGCTGACTCCAGTCTGGGACTTTCCCTGTGTCTGCTGGTGATGCGATCGTCATCCTGGGAGCTGGATACGGTTGTGTATATATTGTATACTTTTTTCTTTAATTTTTATTATTCTATTATTATTTACTATTTTCTTATTTATTATTATTTTCATTAAAGTAGTTTAGTTCTTTTTCTAAACTTGTAAATCTCCTTATCTCTTCCTCTCCTCTCTGAGGAGAGTGGGGGGGAGGGCCATCTGTTGTTCTGATGAGCCAATCCGGCCAAAACCACGACAGAGAGACACAAACATAAACAACAGGGTCTTCTCCTGAAACTTTATGGTTGATCATTCTGTCAGTCTGAAAATATTGTTTTGTGATCAACCTACAGTGTTCTGCCACCTGCAGCTGGTTAGGAACTCTGAAACTCAAACCCCACCACCAAACATCCATGACTGCTTTACCGTAGATGATAGAGAAGTGTGTGCATCCTAAGGGGCAACAGCGACCTCCACCTTGAATTGTGCCTCCAGAATTCAGTCATAGGCATGTATCTACCAACAGGTCTTGTACACATGTGAGAGTTATTCACATACTGTCCACATACTGATAACAATGTGAGTCCAACAATGCCTCTCAGGGCATTAAATCCCTTGTTAGCACTTGTCAAAGCACCACAATATCATGTGATAGAAGCACACAGGCACAGCACAAACCACTCCGCAGGACCCATCACTGTGGGACTCAAAGGAAGAAAGAATGGTTTGCACCAAAACAATAGACTCCCCAAGTTTCTAGTTTAGGGGCCTGGTATTCCCCACTCAAAACACATGCACAGACTGAGTAACAATAAGATTTAAAATACTGAACTTGTTGATGACCTTGCAGGATTATTTACAAACAAAATAGATCACAAACCCATTGAAAGCATTTTCTGTTCCCTCAGATATCCCTCCTTTCCTGTAAATGGAAAAAGTAAAAAAAATAAAAATGCCTTTCCTTTTCTTCTCCCAGCAAAACAATCCTTAGAACAATTAACATAACGGACTGTCAGAAGTGTTCAAACCAAAGTGACAAATGCAGTGAGTGGCAGGCAAGCCCAGCCCGACCCACCAGAACACTGCATGCTGGATTTGTCATGCAAATCAAAATGGAACCTGACATGCTCTTTGTTCATTTTCCTTTCAAAAAGTCTACTTTAAATGCCTCCCATGTGCCTTGTTTTGGAAGCTGACATTCCAAATGCATCAGTGCAAATTAAGGGAGGGATCCATTACCAATAAAGATGTTGCGATACAGAGAATTTCAACAAATCTTATTGGGAAGACTGGAGGGACAACTGCTGCAGCTTGCACTTGTAGGGTCACTCAATTTGCTGCTGCTGCTGCTTCTTTTATGAAGTCTCTTTAGAAAAACTCCATCAGTTGGTCCTTGCAGGAAAAGTTCCGGCAAGCTGTCACAGCTTAGTATTTTTAAATTATAGTCTGCAAGCAATGAATATATTGTGAATTAGGAATAATAGCAGTGGTTGTGCTTTAAGTCTTGTCTATATTAAAATGCATGATTGTTAATGTTCATAAGGCAAATATTTAATTTATAAATTGATTTAGATATATCTTATTCATTTCTGCTATTTTACTACCTGAGTGCATAAACAATTACAGCTTTTTAGAAGGTGCCACCATATGTACGGTATTTCACAGTTAACTTATATTATATTAAGATGCCTCTTCAACAATGAGCGTGATGTTCTGACCTCATGAAAATAATTGGGAAACTTCCACTCGCTTCAGCTGAGCCAGTGGTTCGTCCTTAGGGACACATTTTTAAGAAAGCCCTCAAAGCATTTACTGAGAATGTGAGGCTTTAGTTTAAAAATGTATGAACGCATCTTTTAATAAAGCAGCTTGGAATTTACTCTCAAAAATAAACTAACTCAAATTTTGGACTATATTAACTTACCTAGTTTTGTAATTAAAACAATTTACACGATGATTTGGTTTCTCCTCTGCCAAAACCAGCCGTCTATCTGCATAAACAGTGGTTTCATCACTGTAGTTCCACGCTGAGCCTCCAAAAGTTTATATTTGAGACTATGCAATCAGTCAGTTGGACTGCACCATGCCTACTTTCATGTACATGTACCTGTATTAACAGAAATGTTATTTTTCACATTCCAATAGACCAATGCTTGTCTTTGTCAATGCATTGCTTCACTCTTGGAGCTTGTTGGCTCTTACCCTGCAGCATGAGATCTGAACGCTTCCTAGAATTTCATTCACTCGCATATCTCTTCTTCAACTATTATTGGTTAAAAAAATAAGCATTTTAATTCAATGCCTTAACAGAACTATTATCCAACAACTTACTCTTACATATAGTCTCTTAAAAAAGGCAAGAACTTTACTTCTCTGCATTAGCTCTGAACTTGAATGTTTATGAATGAGATTTGTCCTCCTATGCATTTTGAGGCATTCTGTTTCTTCTCAGTTGCCCCAAGATCTGAACATCTACACGAAGAATTTTCAGTGAAGGGGAATGATGCCTTTGGAACTGTTTCCTTGCCAGTTCACATCTGGTACTCAGTACAAGATCCATCTGTTTATTCAGGGTCTCCAGGGGCTTGTACAGTAGTGGCTATAAGTACGCCTTTTAATTCGATTTTGTCGTTTGGCTGGTTAATGAGTAGTTGACACTGTCGAAATGCAGCAGGGCAGTTATAACTAGTCAGTCATCATATTCTAGCTGCCAATTCATAATCCATTGAAATGCCAGTCACATTTCAACAGTTTAAAACTGTTATCAGTCATCTCCTACATACTCCCAAATTGTCAACACCATGAAATGTATTGCTTAATTACCTTTAATTTGATATTAGTTCTTGCATGTACGTTTGTACTTAGGATTGTTGCCAGAGCTCTGTAAAGCAGAGTCGTGCTAATCTTAATTTACCTCACTAACCTGTCTAGGTCTGAAGAGTAGGTGAAATTGTGTCATGGCCTTGCATGACCCAGCTTTATCAGAAGTAGTAAGTCAGATAAAAATAGAACTTCTCAGAGCAAAGCCTCGTATCTTTTAAACGCAAAGATATCAGTACCAGCGTCAACTGAACTGGCATGCTGAAGAGCATAAATTATGCCACGTACAGACTTATTTCTCTTTCCAAAAAGTGGGATTAGGATTGGTTGCAATTTGCTTCCTGCTGTTTCTCACCTCCTGTGGAGATGTGTTTAGCATGGCAAAAGTACTGTGACCACAGTCATGGCAACAATGAGTAAAACTACTTCTGGAGTATGGATAATTCAGATTATAATGTGCAGAATAATATATCGCAAGCAGCATTCCAAAACCAAGATAAACTCTTGTAAAAGCCTTCTGAAGCAACCTCTAGCATATATAACCACAGATAACATGTTAACTTTCATATGAAACACTTAGATAAGCTCTCCCGTGTGTGAATTTTGTATACCTGTGCTAACTGGAAAACATTGGGAAAACAGTTTCTGCCCTGATCTTATCATTTCAGTAATTGCTGATGATAAAATTCAAAATTCTCATCTTATTAACCTGTACTTGGTTTAGACAAAAAGGAAAGAATTTATCCCTGTTAAAACTTATCCCTTACTTAAAGCTGAAATTAATTTGTAACTAATTGAGGTTTCATTTTACTATCTATTGACATATTCTTTGATCCTCCTATATTCTTCTTTTCGATTGACTGAAGCTTTCATTCTTGCACTGGCAACAGACCTTTTGGTGAGAAACTTCTATTTACATCTGTAACTGACTTAATTCTCACATCTTCCCAGCAGTTTCTCTTTGATCTCTGCATTTCTGAGTTTAATCATTAAGTTTACATCACAAGTTTTTCAGTTGCCGTATCTTTCACAGTTTCCGGCACTCAATTAAGAGAACACAATTCCTGAAAGTTCACTTAGAACTATTTTTTGATAGTTTTGCAGTAAGTACTATACATGCTGTATCTCTGAAATTATAATACGAACAAGCATGATTCCTATTCCATTTCCATGTATTAAGCATTTAATCGTTGAGATTTAGCATGGCTTTTTTCTGTGTATTTTGTTTGGAATCATACATTAAACATATTGTAGTGTGGACGGGCGTTTTTATTTATCATATAGATTTTCTGTAAAATCAGATTTTCTGTAAAAAAGGCAAACAACTCTGGATTAAAATATTAAAAGCATACCATATTCTTTTCTGAAGCTCAAGTTTAAGAATGGGGCTCATGAAAAAGATCGACAGCTCCTCTGAGGACAAAAGGGACAAGAACTTTTATACAGCTCACCTCAAGCACTTTCAATTTTTCAAACAATTACAAATTTGATGAAGACATTAAAAATGAAGGGCACAGACCAACGAGTAAGCCAGATAAGGTCTGTTCTGAGTGCTGTGTAAGCTCAACTGAGCAACGACAGTACTTCTGCACAGAGACTCCACAAGTCCTTTTCTTACCTATGGAGGCTTCAGCGATACATGGAATTTATTCAGTTTTTAACAAAGGTAACACTAAGTTGTTTTTTTTCAGCAGGCACTTTCTTTTGATTTTGATCCAATCTTACATGAATAAAGATCTTGGTCTTTAAAACTAAGTGGATGTTATCCTGAACTTACTGGTTTTACATTATACATTATTTTTCTTTATTTCATTGTATGAGACGTAATTTTCTGTAATGAATGCTTTTACTGTTAGTACATTTCTGGGCTTACAATTAAATCATCTTAAGAGATCTCCTACCTTTCTAGAGCAAATTAATATATTGGGCCTAGGCTTTTCATAATGCCTTTGAAACAATTATGGTATTTTTAGTCCACTATCTAAATACTAGAGACAAACACTATTGCTAAAAAGCCACCAAGCAAAAATAAATCATTAACTGAAAATCAGGAAATAAATTTCACTGTAGGAGAGTCATGAAAAATATATTAAAACATCCAAGAGTCTAAGAAACAACTCCTGAGCGCACACTTCTACTAAGCAGTAATGACTAATAATTATCACTTTTTGTTCACCATGTGAATGCAGAAGATAGGTGCAAAACATACTGTGCATTCACTTTTCACTCTTTACAATAACTCAAGACATGTAAGCAACTTGCTTGCTGAAAGCTGTGCATTATGGGTGCATTAAGATTCCCTGAGGGCCAAGTTCCTTGAGTACTGTGCTCCTGGAATACATTTGAACAGCTCTGTACAAAAGCAGTCCCCGGCCAAACACATGAATGAGAATCGCAAGTGGCTGCTCTGTCAATCTTCCACACATACTGCATTCATAGCTATAGATCAGAATACTTGGATTGCTACGTCAGATCTTAGCTCTTCCCTTTGCCGTGCTTCAGTACAGTTGTTCCCTTACAGTAAATTTTATTTTCTCTTTTCTTAGTTCCCTGGTTATAAAAACAGGGCAGCGCTAGACATTAACATGCAGAAAAGCAAACAGAAACCCAGAGCTACCACCCCAACGGCAATATGATCCTGCCATCCTAAATATACCATGTACTCCGCCTACCCGCTCTCACGCTGTTATCCAGAAAGCTGTAGCTACTCCCTTTCTCCAGTTGCAATATTATGTAGCCTCTGTTTACAAGAGAATGGGAAAACAAAAAGTGGGAGTTGACTTTTGCTTTCCAAGTAGGTAGGGAAGAATAGCTTATCTAATCATTTCCATTGCCTGTTACTGCTGATCAACAGTGAATCAGAATGAAAATAAAAAATATGAACTGAAAGATCAATTAATAACTATTGCAGATAAAATTAACTCATCATCTGGTGAAGTTTATTCATGTAAGTGAAAAAGGGATGCCACTGAAATGGATCTGTATTTGGAGTACAGTGATACAGCTGTGGGACCCGTACCTTCCCATCTCTGTATGAAGTATTTTTGTTTGTCTCGGTCCTGCAGCATTTGTGCATTCTCACTTCTCTCATGGAAAACCTGGGTTTGGTGGGCTGGCCAGAGTGGGAAGGAGAACCTGGAAGCATGAAAAGAGAAAGAAGTTTGGATGTAACCACAGAAGTGGAGCGTATAAGGTCTCTTCCATGCTGGATGCCCTTGAATCCCACTGAATGTGCTCATTAGCTCGAGGCCAAAATAAAGAAATGCAGAACATTCGCTGTGGATTTGTTATTCTCAGCAACACCCTGAAAAGCAAACTTCAGTTCCTTACCAATGTGATATAATAGCATTCCGTAATAAATACTGACACCGGCTTTCATGATGGCCTGAATCTGTAAGCAAGTTTTAAAAAAGATTGACCAAAAGTTTATATTCAGCTATTAAGCACTGCTCTTTTGTTCCAAAGTTATATTTAAAATTAAGTTCTCAGAAGATAAGCTAAATCTGTAGCATTAGTCAGTTACTAACAATCTATGCAGACAGACCCACGTTTAAAGATGTGAGGAAAACAGTATAATTATACCGACAGAACTTTCATTTAGACTGAGCCCCAAGTATACAGGTATTTATTTCTCCTTTAAAAAAGGATTTACTTTGTCAACATTCCCGTGCTGAGATACAGTAATTTGGAGGACTGGAAGCTGGAAAGTTAAGTAGGTGGCCATAGGAGTACTACAGGCAACCAAGAAAAGCATGTAACTATGAAACAAAGAAAAAATTCATAAAGCAGTATAATATATGCGTGCACGTTTTCATACATATCTGAAGAGGTAAAAATCGCTGCAGTTTAGCCTTTCAAGATGACAGAAATTCTGGGTACGCACAGGCTGCAAAAAACCTTAGGAAAAAGAGATTTAGAAGTAGCAGATGCTTTCAACCTGCAAGAAACAAATCTGATCTTTGGATATCAAATGCAAATCCCACTTTGATATCCACTTTGGATATCAAATGCAAATCAAACAGTACGTGAAAACAAGAATGGACGGGCCATCTCAAGACATAAAATCTAACATATCATAGAAGCACCCCTGCCAACTACTTCTGCTTTCACTATCAGACGTTTGTTCCAACAGCAACCCTGGTTCACAAATGATTGTTTCTTCCATCTATCATATTAAACTTATTAAACCACCCTCTTTGGCATTATGTTAGGATATTTTCTGTATTTATAGCAAAAAAAATACACTACCTGTCATCATCTTTTACTTTTTTAAATTTTATGAGTTCATAACAATTTCAGTAAGGTACACTATATTTCACTACCTGTCTTTTTTAGGCTATTTTATTAGAAAATACATTTCCACTGGCTTTGGAGATACCCTGTCATTTGCTAAATATGGCCAACTTCTTTCTGTTACCTGGTGTATATAAATGATTTTTTAAAATTATTTCTTTATTTTATTTTTTTAATTTTCTATTTATTATTTATTTAAACACATCTGTAAAATCTAGAGGGGTCTATATTACCAGGCGAGTCAAGGACACAACAGTCTCATGACACAGGTCATTTCTTCTGAAGAAACCATAATGATTTCCATCTTTCTAAAAAGGAATATTTATTTTCATGCTTCTAACTGTGCTAAGTAAATAAAAGTTACTTGCTATGTCATGCCCTGCACTTTCTCTAGCTATCCATACTATGAAGCCAGAAATATGACATTTCAGAGTTGTTGAGGTTGTGTCAGTTGAACGTATCTCAACAGTACTCTAAGCTCTTCAAGTACATATGAACAGCCCAGGGCAGCAGATCTTAATAACATAAAAAATGAAGAGGAAAATAGGGTCAAGCTATCGAAGCTCTACTATTTGGTAGTCAGTCCTATGCTCCCAGAGGGCTCATATGCACGTATTTTGTGTTAGGCTGTCCTGTCCCACTCAAGGCTAGGGTCTCAGCTCCTCTGTTCACAAGCAGATCCGACTCCAATGTCAGAGAATAATTGCCTAATTATCTTTCTTCCTCCGGCTTGGAAAGTTGCCCTCTGGCTCCTCCTCCTGGTTTTGAGATTTAGAAGGATGAGCCACCAGAAGCAGCAGAGGCTTGTAAACAGTTGGGAGGAAATGTGAATAGATTTTAGGTAATAAACAACTTCCAAGGACAAAACTGCAGCTACACAACATTTAGGAACCTTTCTCACACATACTGCACTAATTGTTACCTTTTGTCACTTAGCACATGGTATCACTGACCTCAAGATCAATCTCTGATCACCTAAAGATGCTCTTCATTTGGTGTACTGTTGCTATCTTAGTCTCTGACCTCAGAAGAGGGGCAAATACCCAATGCATCGGAAGGCTCATCTCACCAGGAAGCCCCTGGTATTAAGAGAGAAGTAGCTACATGTGAGGTCCTCAAGCATGATGTAAGGTCCTCAGGCATGATGTAAGGTCATCAAACATTGCTGCTGCCAGTAAGTAATTAAAGATATATTCAGCAACAACAAATAAGTGGCTGTAGAGAAACTGAGTAGGAAGTAGAAGATCAAGAAACTGGAATACTAAGCAAAGACAATTATGATAAGTAGGATAAAATGTGCAAGAGAGTATTTTAGAAATATCACTTTTTGTTTGAAGGGAAGAAGAATAGAAAACGGTGACAAAGACAAATTTCTAAAAATGCATAAAAATTAAGGTTGAAACAAATTACAGAAAAAACTGCATGGAAAACATCAATGTCTGATAAAAATGGAAGCAAGGAAGGAAGGAAAGAAGAGTAATTAAAAAAGCATCAGGGAAGAAAAGATTAAAAGATAAAAGGTAAATGGTGCACCAGAAAAGAGGAGAGGTAATTGAAAAATAAAATGAACATTTCAGATATTAAATAACTATTAAGGAACTGTGGAAAAAGACAAAACCAAAATCAAACGGTGAGGAGGGAACAGTAGCCAATAAAGACGTATTTATCCAAACGTGTGTAGGGTGTACATACACACATTTTCTTAAAACATAGTAAGATTAATAACAGACAATTAAGACATCACATTAGAATCCCCCTGTTGATTGATAATGTAAGGCACATTTACAGCACAGATGAGTTTCATATAAGGTTTTCCTCTTAATGATTATCATTAATTTCCATAACACTAGGAATTAGAAGATAAACCGAGACAGTATAGTGCCAGCATCACAGATGTATCTGGTATCAAAATTCAAGGCTGTATTTCACACATAGACCATTTTTACCCTACCTTGTACAATTACTCTTGAAAAGTTTCGCTAAAGAAAGCAAATAGAATGGGGTGGCTGTCATAGCCTTTTATGTATTGTGCTTGCCGCACCGCTGATAAGGGCTTGATTAAATAAAGCCAGTGCAGAATTTTCCCACTGCACAGCTGGACTGCATTGCGCTGCACCACATGCGTGAGGCGGGCAGGGAGCTTGCCCCGAAGGCCCGATCCTGACTGTGTGCCGGGCCGTACGCGGCCCATCAGCACGCTGGAGGCAGCCACAGTGGCACTTTTATTTCCCCCAGGACTCCGTGGGTCCTCATTAAGCAAAGAAAGGCAGGAATAAAACCAGAGCGCAACGTTTTACCTCACACCTCAAGTCTCCCTGCACCTATGGGTGATTTCTGGTGCCATCCGCTGAGGAAACCTCATGGTTAATTAAGATTAAAGCTATGTGATACCAGCAGGACCTCGTGTCCGACCCAGCATAACCGTTTTTATCACAAAAATGGTACCGATTTATACCCAAGATTCTACTTCGACTCATCTGGCTTTTTAAACGATCGAGCCCCAGCTCCTGCGGGCAGCGGAGCGGCCCCTCAGCGGCCGTGTTCCCTCAGGCGAGAGGGGGGCACCAGCTCCCTCTGTGCGGCCGCGGAGGCAGCGGAACTTGCCGCCGGGAAGGGGCCGGGAAATCCCGGGGCTCCGGGCCCGGCGGCGGGGGGAGGCCGGGGCCGGAGAGCGGCGGGCGAAGGCGGCGCGCTGTCCCGGCATGCCCCGCGCTGGAGAGCGAGCGGCCCTTTCCCGCGAATTCAGTTCAAAGGCGGGGGAGGGGAGAAGCGCCAAGCGGCGGAGCGCACCGACCAACCAAACTCTTCCAGAACCATCCGTGCGTCACGCGGGGGCGGGTCCCACCCCGTCCAATGCGATGCCGCGGCGCCATCTTTGGAGCCAATGGGCGAGCGGAGGAGGCGGGCGCGTCGTGGTCGTCGGGTTCGGCTGGTCCTAGCGCTGAGGAGATCGGAGCGGAGGAGACTTAGAGGAGTTGGAGCTCGGCGCTTCCCCTCCCCCGCCTCACCCCACCCGCCCCGGCCGCCCCCTCCCTCTCCGCTCGGTCTCCGTCCTGCCGGGGCCCTCTCGGGGGCCAGGCCCATGGCTCCTCAGAAGCACGGTGGAGGTGCGGGGCCCAGCTCGGGCTCCGCTGGCGGCGCCGCCGGAGGAGGAGGTGGCGGAGGCGGCGGCGGCGGGGGGTTCGGGGGCTCCGCCGCGGCGGCGGCGGCGGCTCCTGGTGGCAAATCCGGTGGTGCCGCGGGCGGTGGCGGCGGCGGCGGAGGAAGCGGTTACTCGGGCGGTTCCTCGGCCTCCTCGGCGGCGGCGGCAGCGGCGGCGGCGCTGCCCCCCGTGAAGAAGCCGAAGATGGAGCAGATCCAGGCCGACCACGAGCTCTTTCTTCAGGCCTTCGAGAGTGAGTACCGGGCCGGGGGAGGAAGTGGGGGCCCGAGCCGGCGGGACCGGCCGGGGCCGCCGCAGAAAGGGCGGGAGGAGGAGGAGGGGAGGGCTGTGGAGAGTAGGGGCTTCCGGGGGTAAACACGGTCGGGGGAGGGAGGGAGCTGGGACCGGAGAGGGGGGAGAAGGGGCGCGGGGTTGGGGGAGGCGGGGGCCCGGCGGGGCTGGGGCGGAAGCGCGGGGCTGGGGGCCGGTGTGCGGGCAGGGTGGCGAGCGCCAGCCGGTGCCCGTGGGCGTGTGTCTGCGCCCGGCCGGCGAACTTGGTTCCTCGGTAACAGCGCCCGTCAGGCTTTCGGGGCGGCCGGTTCCCTGCCCTCGTCCAACAGCCCTCAGAGACATCGGGGAGTTAGGGACGGGCAGGCTTTTCCTCTCCGGCGGCTGCCTTCCGAGCCCTTTTCAGGGGCGGGATGTGATCAAGACTTCACTGTACTTGGTTTTTCTTTGTCTGGCAATAATTGTCCCTTAGTTGAGATTTCGTATTGGAAACTGACCTCTGCGACCCACACATCACCCTGTGGCAGTTCCAGGCAGGAGGAGAATCCCCTTGGATGCCCTAGAAAGTAGTTTATGGAATTCTGATTCAAAAGCACGGGGCAGCAGTAAACTTAGGTTCTACAAAAAAGATTTCTGTGCAGTTGCTAGGATTTGAAGGGTATTTTTAACGCCCTACTACATACATGATCTGATTCTGGGATTGGTGCTGTCACTGCACGCACTCGCTATGGATGGTGACAGTGTTTGAGAAAGCATTGGACTTTTGGGTGATGTCTAAAATCCTTAATAACGCGGGGTCCTTTGAACCTTAGCCCTGTTCATAAAGCTATGTGTTCAATACATGCTGTACAGCAAATAGGTCAAGTGGCAAACCAGTTTTAAAAGGTTTGCTCAGTGTCAGTGTTCAGCTCAAGATGGGGGAAGAAAATTCTCTTGCCCATGCCTCAGTCTGTCAGACAAGGGGAGCGTTAGAGCTGTGCAGGTAGTGATCAGGAGTAAGTTACCGTATAAATGTATCATAAACTCTGTAGTGTGAATATTGTGGGAAAAGTGCAATAAGTAAATATTGGATTAAAAAAGTCCTATCACACGTAGTGTTGAATCACATTCTTCCTGAATGTTTTTGTCCCTTTTCAAGGTCATATGCTAGAAAAAGATAAAAAAATATTTTAAGCTTTTGCTGAGTAACACGGACTTGTGAAACGTATGTCTGTCTGCAGGTTGAAAAGTGTGTTTCAGAATTTTTCTACTTGGGGAAAACTAAAGTTGAAGCAGCAGTGCACTGTCTTTAAATTAAATTACAACCTTGGGAAGGATTTTAATGTTTTCATACCTTTCTAAATTATGTCACTTTTTTTGGAGATTAAAAAACACAGTCTGTTTCTTTAAAAGTTGTGACTACTCTGTATTTTCACTTTCTAGCAAAGTGCACGTTTCTTAATTTCTTTCTTTTTCTGTCTTTTATCTTGATTTGAAAAATACGGGTTTTATTATGATAATTTGCATTAAGCAGAATTTTACTGTTTTTCATCAGCCTTCTAAAAGGAAATATTAGGATCACTTTAATGTTTCCTTCTCTGGTAACAATACGTCTCACTAGTAGTAGGCTCTTTGAGGCCTTACATTCTTAAGTGTAGAAATAAGGCTGAATCATATCTTTAAAAAAAGGATAAAGGATATAAAATGCTGCCCTCTTTCACATCTAATCACAGAATTCCTTAAATTACGATAAGGTTTCCAGCTATTTGTAATAAACGTTTTGCAGTCATATGAAAACAAAGTTTTATGTTTCTTAAAAAGTAATAGTTGTCTGTTTTCTTTATGTGGGAAATGGAGGCAGTGTTAGCAGCCTTAGCATGGGCATCAGGGCATTCTCCACTCTCTATCTTTTTTTTTTTCCACTTTATGTATGTTATCAAGTCATTTCCAAGTTTCTTGATGACATTACCTGCAGAAGCTGGCTTTTATTTCAGTTTAAAAAGGGTGTATTTCAGTTTATATTGGAATTCTTGTTTGATATAACACAATCTATACAAAACCCTTTTTTGTCCTCATTTATCTGAATTAGTTAAAACTACACTAAAGGTCCTCTTTTCTGTAGGCAAGTCTTGATCTTTGGAACTGGGTTAGTATAACTGTTTCAAGTGATGCTACCCTCTCATGTCAGTATTGCACACGGCTGTATTGTCCTCCCTCCGTTTGCACTTTGAAACAGTAGTTGCTTTACCAGAATAAACGTTTTTCTGATCCTTTGAATGTAAAAGGTTTAGGAAATGAATTTCCAAGTTTAGAATGATGCCTGATGCGTCAGAGTCAACTGACAGGCCCTCTTCTTGTTTTGGTACCTTGTGCAAGTGACCTTGGTACTTTCCAGAAGGGAAAATCAGCTATCAAACTGTCTGACTATGTAAATTTAGTATACTATTTTTGGTATCGTATCAGATATGATCATTAACTTAATGAAGAAAAATTACCTATTTGATAATAGGTTGTAGTATGTTGAGATATTTTTTTTCTATCCTTTTATGATAGAAAGCCTGTAAGAAACGTAGTTAGTGGAAAGCAGAGCAGTCATAGTTGAATTGTGACTGCTGATTTATGGTAGCTTAAACAAGAAGTTGCTTTGTGTTATACAGTGGTTGGAGTAACCTTTGACTTGTTGATTTGAAATTATCTGGACATTGTGATGTTTCACTTAAACGATGACTTCTGTGATAATTGTCTAAAAAAAACCCCCAACATCCTAAATTAGATACTCTTTTATCATTATAAGGCTGGCTGTCTGGAGCTATAAGGTATGTTGGATAACACGTGTTTCTTTTTCTTAGAACCAACACAGATATACAGATTTCTACGTACCCGGAATCTAATAGCAGTGAGTAACTGGTCTTTATCACTGTTTTACTTTGGATTTGTAGGAAATTTTAATTAAAGCATAACCTTGTTGTTTGTTGTTTTTTTTTTTTTTCCTGCAGCCAATATTTTTGCACAGAACTCTCACTTACATGTCCCACAGAAACTCCCGAACAAATATGAAAAGGTAAAATTGTTTTTTGAAAAGTAATCCTAAAATGTTAACCAAGTAGCAGAAGTCCAAAAAAATAGTGGAGGATGACCTTCTTTTTTCGTGTGATGTGTAAAACATCACCTTTTCTTCTTGAAGAACTTAAAAAAAGCATACATCACTTTGTGGTTGATTTCTGAGACCTAAGAACTCTGCAGCGTTGTGTGTGTGACTTTATGCTTGTGACTTCTGTTGATACTGGGAGTACTCAAATGTGGATAACTATCTGCAGAATCCTAACTAATTCTCTGATGTTTGTTTTCTGTTTTGGGGGAGAACTTCTTAAAATACGAAGAAAACTGTAAGATGTGAGCTCTTGTAATCAATGGTGCTTGTTCATAATCATATGAAACATTTTAGTTAAACTGTAACCTAACTGCTTATTTAAAGAAACAAACAAACACAAAAACATGTGTTTTGTTAATTCTTCTTAGAAGGATCTAGTAATTATTTCTGTAATTAATCAAAAAGCTGAAAAATTAAGGAGGTCAGTTTATAGCATTTTGCAAAAAGTCCAGGAGACACTTTAAAAAGGTTCCTTTGAACTGGCTACATCTGAGAAATGGGCTTCAGTTTTGACTTTGCAAAATAGTCATTCCCATCATGTGAGCTGCTACAGCTGCATGTCAGTAGACTTCAACATATATAAATGCTGCAGAGTGAAAAGTGCAGCGTACATTATTTATCAGCAGAATTGCAGAGTCCTTTCAGTGAGGGGGAAGTAGTTGAAAGTCATTTGTTACACTTTGGATTTTTGTGTAGCCTGGACACTTATTTTAAAATATTTTAACACTAAAGTTCTTACTGCTTTGAAACAGTTGCTGTGGGACTGAAATACTTAATCATGAATGCTTAAGGAATAGCAATAAAATCTGATTATGCAGACAGTTCTAATTTAAGCTATATTTGTATCTAAGGAAGGTAATATTTGAATGATCTGTTGAGCAATAAAATTTGCACGTTTTTATTTAAAGAAGCTATATTTGGCATTCTCAGATCTCTTGGATATTCTTTAATGTTCTTGCCATTAGCTTTAATGCTGCAATATAACTTTTTCTTAAAACTGAATCCATAACCTACAACTTCAGGTATTTAAGACAGGTAATGATCAGATTCTTTTTTTTTTAAACTTCAAGTTGCTGCTTACTTTTTCTTAGAAAAGTTACAGAAGTGAATTGTTTGCTATTTTAAAATAGGGTAGAGGCAAATATTAAGAAATAATGGTCAGAGTGCTTTGTGGGTTTTTTGGTTTGTTTGTTTGGGTTTTTTTTAACTAGAATTGTGCAACATGCAAGTTCTTGCTTATAACTTATATTAACTTATAGTTGATTGAAATGTGTATCTTCTTTTACCTGAATGTGTTTCTTTGAACGTCTGCTGTATTTGCTCGGAAATGAGAAATGGTACTTTGCACGTACATTGTGTTGACCGCTGTGATCAATCTAAGTGATGCTTAGATTCTCTTTGAAACATACTGATACTTACGAGCTCCGCTTTGTTTTAGAACTCTGATTTTTAGGTAGGTAGTGTTCTAGTAACAGATTAATAGCCTTTTCACTCACTAGTTTTCTGACAATACTGACTTACTGAAGTCA
Organism: Rissa tridactyla; assembly: GCF_028500815.1. Lineage (NCBI taxonomy): Eukaryota > Metazoa > Chordata > Aves > Charadriiformes > Laridae > Rissa > Rissa tridactyla. Next base: position 15,753,843 of record NC_071480.1, on the reverse strand, counting down.
TTCTGGTTATTAGTTCTAGGAAGATAAAGCAAAACAAACAATTTGTTTTCTTTATAAAAAAGACAATAATGCAACAGAAGTGACCTAGCATAATCGAGGGGGGGAAAAAACCAAAATAATTGCGAAGTGGTGCGTTATTCTCCCCTGAGTCCCCCTCTCCCACTTTTCCATGTTCTGTCAGTACCATGGTTCTTCTCTTTCAGCCTAGTTAAACCTACAAAAGGTGTAGTTTTAAGGGTAGTTGTTTGCTGATCTGTGCTGGTAAATACTTTGAAATGTGCACAAGACCTTAATTGCTATTCTTCATTCAATATAAATAGTTAAGGTATATGATCTTGTTATTCTGGTGGAAAGGGGGCTTTAGAAGAGGAAAAATATTCAAACTAGAGTAGAAGATCTTCCTGAGCCTTATGTTAGGAAAACTGTACATACCTAGCTTCAGTATAGTAAAAATGTTAGTAGAGTTCCCTTTGCAAAGAAGTGTCTTTTGGAACAGCGTCATTGTTAGCCTGCTTATGTGGACCATGACTGTACATGTATATTTATTTATTTATTCCCATAGGACTTCTTAATTCTGCCTTTTTTAAATTGCTCATCATTGTTTTGATTGCCATTTCAGTTAACAGTATCATATGTAAAATATAAAGAAGATATCTCCAAACTATATAGAACTTACTTATCACAATAATAATTATGGCTCCACATCTTTTATCTCTAGCTCTACGATAGTCTGAGAAAAATGCCAGACAAATTTATCACTTGGAGGTAGGGAAGTAAAACTGTATTTTTACCAAGGAATTATCCATTGATGTTGGTCTGTATGTTTAATACTGAGAAAGTCTTTATAAAGACCAGAATGCTTAGAGTACAGAGAAATGTTGATAGGGAATATGTTAATGGGCGTTTGTCAACTTGGGCTAAAAAAAGTGTTGAAAGTTGCTGCTTCTCGTTGGAGAGATAATATGCTTGGGTCAGGTGATACTTGGTGGAGAACTGAAATGAGCTTTCTGCCTGTGGGTCTGTCTTCAGGTGTCGCTATGTTATTAGACAAAACTATGGTGTTGCAAAAAAGTTACTAACTTAGTAGAAGTTGCTTCCCGTATAGTATTTGGATAAAAGAATTTTTTTTTATTTATTGGCAAAGTAATGACATGCTATGATGTGACTTTTAGTACTTTGTTAATTATGAGTGTGCTTGACTGGAGTAAGAGTGGGTGGAGAAAGGAATGCGCAAGATGCGCATACTTGTAGCACAAGTAAATGCTGTCTTAAATCCTGGGTGTTAGGGATGGTTATTGCAGAAACTTAATTTTGTCTGTTATGTATGGGAACATGGTAACATAAGATAGTAATTCAGTTTGAAGGAATTTCTGAATTTTTAAAACATTCTTATAAGTTAATGTCAAAGGCAACAATTTTGATTTAATAGATTTTTTGAACGATTTTTAGGAGGACTTTTTTCTTGTTTTAACTAACCTGTGTTTGAGATTAGGAAAGATTGTGTCACTTATCTTTCTGGATCAGTAATGCTCACAAATGTTAAATGCAAGCAGTGTCAGATAATGGTATATTTTATGAAAGATAGTTAAACGTTCTCCCATTCATGAAACACGTTTGTCTCTTAGGTGGTTTCTGGCTCGTATTCCAATCATGACATAGCTTTGCTCTAGAGCTGTTCTAAGCAATTCTTTAGCCTGAAGAAAACCCTCTAAAGAGAAGTGTACGGCTTGCTGTCCTTCAGAGCAGTGCCTGATTTTCATGAGCTTGGGCAAAGTGCACACAGAGACTTTTTTACCTAAGAATCTGAAACTTTCAACAAATTTCTCTGTTTTTAACATCTCTTGCTTTAAAGCTGAGCATTGCAATGTTCATTTTAATAATCCTACATTTTAGTGTAGGTGAGTCAGTTCTTGAATCTGTCATCTGTGTGAACCTTAGGCTGAGTAGAGCTTTGAATCAGTGGTTGTTTATTACACAAACCATAATTATTTTTGTCCTTGTTATCTGACGGCAGCCTGTACTTGTGTAGTGTTTCTTGCCCAATGTTGCTATTTAGCCACCATGTGGTTTGTAACTAAATCGTTGGGATGCATTATATGCTGAATGTAGACAACGTGTGACATCAGTGTTTCTTCAGTCAGGATATTTCTGTAGATGATGCTTCCCACTTCCCCAGAGCATGTTGTCATTGTTTCCGCAAGAAATCCAGTATTTGGCAACAGCTTGTGTTGTTCTTATTTCATTTTTCTAAGGTATAAATGTAAAGGAAGGGTGTCCTCACAGCTCTTGCATTGTCACCCTAGTCTAGTGCAATTTTATTGGCATCTAGGTCCAAGCATTAATTTTCCTTTAAAGAAAAACTGAAAAACTATTCTGGAAAGTACTGAACAACGTCAGTTCATGAGTGAACTTTATTTAGCAATGAACGTTAAATTGTATGTATGGTAGAACAGGCTGAACATATGAGCATGAACAGGCTGATGTCAGAATTACGGAGAGAAATGATTTGAAGTGATTATTCTCCATGACATTGTTGTCATTGGTTGTCATCGTCCTCCTCATTTCCTGTGAGTGTGCTCTAGAAGCAGGGGCAGAATTCATTGTTCTTTGTATGTGTCCGCTCAATGTAACTTTGCGGAGAAAGAAAGGGGGTTTTATAATTAGGTTTTTAACTGTTTGTCAGATAAGGTTTTAAGTGTTTTTCATGATTATGACCAAGATTAAAATAGTAATGACTGCAGAGCTGACGCAGAAGTTCCTAGTAGGTATATGTGTCATTAAAGTGCGCAGATTTTCTTTGACCAGAGCTGAAATGTGGTTAGATATGTTCATTGCAACATTTGAATATGGTGCCGTTAAATGGCACTTATTAGGACCAGTAGGATTACTTCTGAAAGGGCTGGTTTTAATGCTTTGTATAATTTTGATACTGCTTGAGAAGCTGTATTGTGCTTTTGTCCCTACAACTCGGGTGTGCTACTAGGCCTAAAAAGGTATCGGAAGGGTGCTTCCTGAATAGAAGGCAAAAACTGTATATAGACAGTTTTAGCTTTAAAAACAAGTTGAAGTTTAGACTGAATAAATTTTCTTGTTATGTACTATGGGAATAGTGGCTATGTGAAACTGTTCTTTCTGCTTTTTCTTCACAGGAAAACATTCAAAGTAGATGACATGTTATCAAAAGTAGAGAAAATGAAGGGAGAACAAGAATCTCACAGGTACTGTCCTACGATATATTTGTTTGTCTACAAATAAGCACATGCATGTGCTAAATCCAAAGTCTTTTTGATTGATAAAATGGAAGTGATAAAGAGTAATTGTTAGAAACAAGGTACTTAGCGTTTAAAACGTTGCTTCCAAAATTTTGAAGTGTGTGTATATGTGCTGGTCACTTAAAAACTTGGAGAAGAGCAGTGTCAGAATAAACTTTCAATATTTGTCGTGCTGTTTCTTGAACTGTGTATAGAAGCCTCAAATAGGTATTTGCCTTAACTTTTTCTTTTTAACTGTCACTTGTGTCAGTAACTAATCTGTGTGTACTGGAATAAAAAAAAAAAGGCAGATTTGGGAAAATACCATGAGGTTAGACTGTTTGGGGTTTTTATGGTTGAATACTTGCTGTTCTTAATCTTATGTTCATAGTTATGTAAAAAAAAAAAAACCCAAAAAACAAACCAAAAAAAAACAAAACCAAAAAAACCCCAAACTCAAACCACCAAAACAAAAGACCCTGAAACTTTCAAGAGTATTTAAAAGACCTTACTGATCTCAAGCTGTAATTGAGTAACTAGTTATAAAAAGTTTTCATTACAGGCTGCAAAACTTAGATTTCCACTTGTAATTTTTTCGTGAGAAATATTGCTTAGTTGGAGATTTTTCTTGTGGTTCATGTTGAACCTTTGTATAGTTCTGTCTGAATAACAGCGCTCCCTCTTTAACAAATAGATAATTTCAAGCCTTAGTTCCATATGAACTTGTCACTTGGAGGGGGCGGGGACTTACTCTGTGAATTCTAATGGTGAAATAGTAATTATCTTTATACTGCTGGACCTGTTGGTTTCAACATGTTAATTTTGTTTCTGCAAGAGTTTACTTTAAATTATTTAGCACACTTAAATGTTGGCTAAAACTCCTATTTTATCAGGTCTTACTGTGCTTCAGAGAAGAATACTGAATGCTTGCTGAATTTGCCATATTGTATTTGTCAAAAGTCAGAGTTCAGCAGAAATGTGAAACTTGGAACTGGTGCGTTTCAGTTCATTTTCATCCTAGCCTGTCTGCAATCATGGCAGAAAGAAGGCAAAGCAAATAAGCCTGGTCTGTTGTTTCTTGACAAGTTTCCTACTGCTGGAATAAAATGGTATAAAAAAAATTATTCACTGAGAAGTGATAGAGCATACAATGTGTTTGTGATATTTGAGTGTGATAGATGATGACCGTAACTTTTTTTAAGTTATATTCTTTATGTATTAATTACACACCTAAGCTTTTTGTGAAAGTATACATGATGGAAATCATAGAATCATAGAATGTGTTGGGTTGGAAGGGACCTTTAAAGGTCATCTAGTCCACCCTCCTGCAGTAATTAACCAATCTCTTGTAAGACTTCCAGAATAATTTTGTTTTAATCTATACGATTCAGTCAGGGATCTGTTTTAGTCCTGCAGGTTGGGTTTGTGATCTTTTTTTGGTAGAAAGGCTGTAGGTAATTTGGCAAAACTTTTCTATTTACTGTGCTGATTGATCATGAAATGCAAAGCATTCTGGAAATTTTAAAACAAAACCAGATATTTTAAAGACTAACCTAAATTGCTGGAATGTGCGAAGACCTGTTGAGATGACTTTTTTGTGGTGTTAGTTTGCTTGGTTTTTAACCAGCAGTTCTTTTTCCATAGTATTTACAAATAACTAGCCTGCTTCAGAGGCAACCGTGCTAGATAGAATTTAGTCTGAAACAAATTTATAAATTTTGTTTTCTAAGAGGTTTTATAGAGTTACAGTCTATTCTTCTTAATTATCTTTTGCTCCATATATTGTGGATACTTGCTAGGTAAATATTCTCTTTTTAAGGATAAGGATCATGTTGAAACAAAATAGTCAAAATACTGATTTGTGTGCATTTTTTGTGCTTTCAAAGCTATTGAAAAATGTACTGTAGTCTAGAATTGGTCTGTAAAAGTAACATGGATGCATGATTCAAGTTGGTATAGATCAGTCTTTTGAAAGCTCAGGCTCTCAGGAACATTTGTGTTTAAAAATAGGTGTTGAATGTCAGGTTGTACCTTCCTGAGAAGTCAGTGAAGGTGCTCAAAACTGGATGTGGTGTTCTAGTGTAATAGATGATGTTTTGCTCAATACTGTGGACTTCAGAAATACTAAATGGTTTTGAGATCCATTTTAATGTAGGCTTATGAATACTTGCTTTAAGCTGAGATGTATTCTGAATATAACAATTGGAAGTAACATGGTTCTACAGTCAGCAGAATAGTCTCTGAGCTGCAGTGCTGTGAAACAAAATAGATGCAATTGTTACTTGGATTGCATATGTTATGGATGATATGGACTTGATGTGACTGATAATCTTGATTTCTAAGGCTGTAGCTTCCCCATTGTAAATTGACTCAACATCCCTGCAGGCGTTTAAAAGACGGGTAGACTTGGTGCTCAGGGATATGGTTTAGTGGTGGACTAAGTGCATGGTTCAAGGTTCTAGTTGTTCTAGTTCTAGTCTGGTCTAGAAGTTCTAGAAAACTTCCACCAAAACTCATCTCTGTTGCTGATAAATGTCTAGGAAACGTGTTGCTTGCTTGTGAAGGACAGATCTCACGTCTTCAGATAACGCCCCTCTCCCGCAGTGTTTAAAGCTCTACTTAAAGTCATAGAATACATAGAGAGAATCAGTATGTGAAGACTGGTGCACAACTTTGCATCAATTGCAACTGCTGTACCCAGGTGGTTTGCAGGTTAGAAAGATGGACCTGTTCATTGTAGTTCTGCCTCTTGTGTTGGCCTGTCCTGAACATTGGGGAATGGAGGGGAGCGGCCGCTGGGAGGAGAAAATACTTACTTGTAACATCTCCTTTCTTTTCTTCTGTTTAGCTTGTCTGCTCATTTGCAACTTACGTTTACTGGGTTCTTCCATAAAAATGGTATGTTTGCTAATTTATTCATTACATTGTTAATTTGTATAGCACTTTTTAAATTAGTATAGATCTGAGGAGAATATTTGAATATTTTTAATTTCTGATGGGTTCTTCCATAAAATGTTATGTTTGCTAATTTATTAATTGTACTGTTAATTTGTATATAACCTTTGAAATTAGTATAGATCTGTGAGAATATTTTGGATCTCTTGCTGTTTGGAGGCAAATTTTAACTTATTTAGTCCCATTAGTTACAGTACTCTCAATAGCACTTAAAATATGTTGTAGCGTAATTGTAATGTTAAGCAAATAAGCCTTCCTGGGCTTTAGTCAAAACAGTGATATTGAGAAATACTTCAAGTCGTCATCCACTCAAATGGAAATAGACCTTGAGGAGTCCTGAAGAAACTGATTTTATGGAAATGTGTCTTTGGGATATTTGAAGTAGCTTTACAAAAAGCCTCAGCCTTCAAATAGTTAGAAGATTCAGTGTTTTTTAATTTAAAATAGAAGTGTGAGAATAAATTTTATCAAGTAGACTCCAAAAATGAGGCAAAGGCCATGTCAGCGATTACAAGAGCAATGGAAATCATGTTTTAGTGACTTGCAGTCATTCTATGGTATCTTTTATGCACACAAGGCTTTACTTCTCAAAATTGGAATATTGGACTTCCCAAACCAGAATGAAGGGTTCTATTCCTTTAAAGAAAGCAGAAGTGACATGCTTTATGCCATATAGGCATGGGTAAATTCACTGTCTTTTTACTTCCCTGAAAAAAACCTAGCTGTTTATCTACTAAAATAAAGTGGTGTTTCTAATTTTTCAGTTAAAAATATTCTGAATGGCATCTTAGTCTTTGGATGTAAAAGGTAATGCAGTTCATGTAAGAGGTTTTGTACTTTTTTCTGGAAGTTGTTATGTTCCCTCAAAGTATCTTGTGCTTAACCAGATCTATTTGGTAAGGTGTTTGAAAGTTAAAGTTGCAAATGTCTAGATTTCAGAAGCACTTCTTTATTAAACTGTAATATTACTCTGAGAAAGTTCTTAAAATCTGTATATTAGGAACATTCTGCTTCTGGAACTTCAAAATAGTGCTGGTCTCAATGGGTAGTATTCATCTTGTTTCTCCTCTCGGTAACTTCATGTTATATGTTGCGTTCAGTATTAAAGCTGGGAAACCGCAAGAGCGAAGGCCTTTTGGGGCAGCCAGTGATAAGAATAGAGAAGTATAGAATGAAAGTGGAGGAAAGGGTATACTGATGTGTCTTAAATTCAAATATGGAATTTAAAATGCCTAGTGGATAGGATAGTTGTTCCATAGATTTTGCTGACAGACCTTCCTTTTCTTACTGCTTTTCTATTACAGTGTGGTCTTATGCAGACAAGTAGATTTTTCAAGATGTTAATATATTTGATTACTTTCTGTGTGTTTTTGAACGTTTGGGTTATGCAGCTCTACTGTTAACTATAAAAAACTTTCACTTCAAGAGGGAACTACATATAGTGAGAGACTGGCGGTCATTTGTACCATGGAAAAGGATATCACTAACATAAGTAATGTATCCTGTAGAAAATATTTAAGTTAATGACACTGGCACAATTAATATGGTTATTTGTCTGGATAGAAATTGTGTTAGAAACTCTTGAAACTGAGTGTGGTGGAGTTTTGGTTGGGTTCCCCCCTGCCCCAAGTTTCTGTATTTGCTAAGCAGATTTCTATTATGTGCCGTGTTTAAAATTTTAAACAAAACCCATATTTGTTTACTAAAACTGCGAGTGTCTCTAGATGAGTGTCCAGCACTCCCTGTCATCTGAAACGTGTTAAGCTTATCAAATGTGGATATAGTGTCAGGAGGAAAGCAAGTGAAGAGACATGGGTTATGTCATCTTTACTATGCTAAAGTTTGCTTTTTATATCTGATGGGCATAACAAAGTATTTCATTGAATGTCAGATTCTTTGTGACATGGACCAATGTGAAGCCGTTGTCCTTTTCTGACTTAAGCCCATAATGATATTTGTAAAATTTTTAAAAGAGCATAAATAAGTTCATTCAGTTTTTGCTGATAATTGTTTTTCAGAATTTCTTCCGTGAACTGTTTTTTAACTAGATATATAATCAAAATTATCTTGCTATTCTTTTTCTATATGAGGGCATGTTTCTAGATTTAATATAAATTCAAATGATTAAAGGTTCTCATACCATATGGTGAAATTTATTTTGTAAGGCAGTTTTTGATTGGCGTTGCTGATCATACTGCTGGTAGTAGTAGCCGTCTTGAAGATTCCAGGCTCTAGAAGACTGATCGTGCAGAGGCTGTCAAGCCAGGTCTTCTTTTCTAAAGGCGACTTTTTTCATGTTCTTTTAAGAGTCCTTTAACAGCTATTCTGCATGTACGTAACCTTGCATAATCTTTAAGGTTTCTTTGTTTTCTTTTGTTTTCCTATCTGGATCTGCATCTGGATCTTAAGTTTCAGTGCAAACCAAATTCTACGTTTGCAAGCTGTAAAGAAAAAAAATTATAGGAAATAATTGGACTCATCTGTAATTAGGGTATTCTGATGTTCCTTAGGTCTATCTATATCCTTTTTCTCTGCTATAAAGAGGTTTTGGCAATGCCAAAGGTAGCAAGCTTACTCTTTGAAACATTGGAGATTGACTACGCTTTTTAATCTGCTAATATTAGAATAGTTAGGTAGTATATGTGCTCAAGTGGGAATTTGCAGTAAGTTTGGGGAGAATTGAAACTTACAATTTGACTAGAGGTCTTTGTGCCTGGAGGTACCTATGTTTAAAAAGTAATTACGGGTGGATTTACACTGTTGAATAGATCTTCATTTTTTCAGAACTTTGAATATTTTTCTGTTTAGATAAGCCATCACAAAACTCAGAGAATGAACAAAATTCTGTAACCCTGGAAGTACTGCTTGTGAAAGTTTGCCACAAGAAACGAAAGGTAAAAATGATTTGACAAAGTATTAATATATAGTAAAGCAAAATGTCTACCTGATTCTGGAACATCTATTTATCATTGCCGTGCAACAGGGTAATGTTGAAAAGATGAAATGATGCTTCTTTTGAGATTAATTTAGTCTTTAAATTTAAGAACTAATCTGTTCAAGCTGTTTTCTGTTAACTGGGTAAGGGATTATTCAGAAGCAAGTATGTATAGATATATGGATTTCGCTTTGCTTTGCGAGAAATAACTGGAAGTTTTAAAAAAACATTCTGCTTTGTTCATTGAATTTAGCTTGCTTGTAAGTTATTGTGAAATTCACTCATTGTGAATTTTGGCCATCTCTGTTTTTACTTCAATTTTTTTGTATCGCATTATTAAACTATTAATTCTGTTGTGATGTTCAGAGGCTTAAGTAAACCAGGCGATCACAAAGTCATAAAATAGTCTCTGCCTTTTAGAGTTTAGAAATAAAAAGGAACAAGTTGTAATTGTTTTGAATTCTCCAGTCATCTGCCAAGTCTTGTCTCTTTCCTTGCTTTTTCTGTGTCTGTGTTTTTTACATTGATCATCTCTATTATTGCAGATTTTAGCTACTATGAATCATAAACAATTACAATTTTCATCTTTTTTTTTTTTTTTTCCCCAAAGTGTCTTTGAATTTGCTTGCTGGTTTAGCTATGTTTGTTTCACAGCAGTTAGCAAATTATTTTCACAGCTCGGGGAATATGGGAAGCTTAGTAATACATGCAGTAATTTTTAACCAAAAAGGGAAAGATTTGCAGTCAGAACTTTGTATATATTCCCTAAGAATGTTAAGCTATTTTGACATGTTCGTAAGAGTTAATATTGTTTCTACTCAATTTTTTACTTGCTGTAGCATGGATAAATATGGTAAAAGCAGGAGGTGCTGATGGTTATTGGAAATGTTTTGCTGCAAGTTTCATGCTTAGGCCGTCTTGCCTTGTTTTTCCACTACTACACAGTGCTCAGTGATCTGTTTGAGAGATAATGAATGTAATTAATCCTAGGTAAGTGGTTCTTTATCTCCCAGATAGCACAAAGTGCACCTTGTAATATTGGAGTCACAGAATCACAGAATGGTAGGGGTTGGAAGGGACCTCTGGAGATCATCAAGTCCAACCCCCTGCCAGAGCAGGTTCACTTAGAGCAGGTTGCGCAGGAATGCGTCCAGGCGGGTTTTGAATGTCTCCAGAGACTCCACGACCCCTCTGGGCAGCCTGTGCCAGGGCTCTGCCACCCTCAAAGTAAAGTTGTTCTTCCTCATGTTTAGATGGAACTTCCTATGTTCAAGTTTGTGCCCGTTACCTCTTGTCCTGTCACTGGGCACCACTGAAAAAAGACTGGCCCCATCCTCCTGACACCCACCCTTTCAGTATTTATAAGCATTGATAAGATCCCCGCTCAGTCGTCTTTTTTTCCAGATTGAAGAGACCAAAGTCCCTCAGCCTTCCTTTATAACAGAGATGTTCTAGTCCCCTGATCATCTTTGCAGCCCTTTGCTGCACCCTCTCCAGCAGTTCCCTGTCCTTCTGGAACCAGGGAGCCCAGAGCTGGACACAGTACTCCAGATGCGGCCTCACCAAGGCAGAGTAGAGGGGGAGGATGACCTCCCTCCACCTGCTGGCCACCCTCTTCTTGATGCACCCCAGGATGCCACTGGCCTTCTTGGCCGCAAGGGCACATTGCTGGCTCATGGTCATCCTGTTGTCCACCAGGACTCCCAGGTCTCTTTCTGCTCTCCAGTAGGTCAGGTCCCAACCTGTACCAGTGCATGGGGTTATTCCTCCCCAGGTGCAGCACCCTACACTTGCCCTTGTTGAATTTCTCTCTGCCCAGCTCTCCAGCCTGTCCCGGTCTTCCTGTATGGTGACACAGCCTTCTGCTGTGTCAGCCACCCCCCCGCAGCTTTGTGTCATCAGCAAACTTGCTGAGGGTACACTCTCAGGAGAAGGTAGGAAGCCCTTCAAATATATATGTAACCAAACCATGTAATTCCTTTAGGTAAACAGAATTAAATTAGTATTAATGACTGTTCTACAGTTTTCTGGATGCTTCATGTTAGTGTTAATTTAATCACTTGGAGAAAGATGGATGCTGCCAGGAATGGTTATAAAATGCCAGTTTTATTTACAGTTTCAAATATCTGTTTTACATTTAAAACCTGGGATCGTTATTCCAGATTGTTTTTATTTATGTCTATTAGAAGGCTTATTTTCAAAAAGATGGCAGGACAAGTACAATTCATAAATGATACAAGTTTTAACACTTAATGTCTTTAGTTTGTTTTCTAAAAACCTAAACCTAGGCTTTCTTGTTTTCCTGCAGGATGTCAGTTGTCCGATAAGACAGGTTCCTACAGGTAAAAAGCAGGTGCCTTTAAACCCAGACCTCAGCCAAATAAAACCGGGCAACTTCCCATCGCTTGCAGTTTCCAGCAATGAGTTTGAACCAAGCAACAGCCATATGGTGAAGTCTTACTCATTGTTATTCAGAGTAACTCGCCCGGGAAGAAGAGAGTTCAATGGACTGATCAATGGCGAAACCAATGAAAACATTGGTAACTTCAGTCTTTAAATATGCTTTTACAAAATTTATCTTGTAGGCACGTATACAGTTGTCTTGATCTGCAGCGTAGGTCGTACTCTGAGAAGGGCCAGTAATAGATGAGTGACTGAACTGGCTTTCATTTGTTTTCAGCCTTTTTCGAGATAGGGCTAAAATACAGTTGGTAGCTAGAAACTGTACTTCTATTTCTGTGTAAGTTTAACATCATTTTTTACTAATGTGTGATGGTAAAGGTGAGGCAACACTGTTGGGGGGTGAATAATGTAGGAGAGCCCTGTGGTCGCTGTGACTATCATTAAACCTCCAGCAACACTGGTCACTGCTGACTCAGCTGTAGGTGCTATCACGGTCTCTCACCAAAACTAAGTGACTAGCCAATAAAGAAAATACCTTAATAACAGAATTTTAAAAGCTATTTTCTTAATCTTATCAAGACGTGTTGTGTTACATCACAGATGTTGCGGCTTTGAAGACTGCATGTAGAGTGAAAAACTTTTTCTCACTATTTTATAGCTACAAGAGGAGGAAGCTCAAATCCCAAATTCTTTATGCTGACAGAGTAATACGACTAAACTATAAATATATGTGAACATATCTAAAGTATGATTACTGTTAAGCTAAGTACTCTTTCCGTTGCCATCAAGCTGTTCATTAAATACTGTGTTCTTTTCTCTTGTATGACACATCTGACATAATCAACAGCCAGTTGTATTTTACAATTGCACAAAGCCGTTTGGTCTTTTCAGTTTGTGCTTCTATAATAACTGAATGCTGTATTTCTTACGTACAGATGTCAATGAGGAACTTCCAGCTAGAAGAAAAAGAAACTCTTCAAATCGTGAAGATGGGGAAAAGACATTTGTAGCACAAATGACTGTATTTGATAAAAACAGGTAATACTGTCCAAAATAAATATTATTTCTGTTAATTGTTAGGAATTTGTTTAATATTAAGCTTAAGTATATTCTTTATTTTCAGTGTTGGCTGTCTTTGGCTACATTTTTAGTTGGTAGTTCAATAAGAGCTTAGGCTGCTTGTCTTCTTTTTTTTTTTTTTTAAAAAAAATCTACAGGTTTCATAATGCACATCTTATACTGAGTCCTGTTCTGTGACAATTGTAAATTATTCCCTTTATGAACTTGAGTACTGTCCTGTTAATATGCATCAGTTTCTGTTCCTTGTCAGTTTTCTGACAGATGTAATTTCTGTGGTTCTGTTAAAGATCACTGACAGCATAATTGAAAAGTAAATCAAACAAACAAAAAGTCTCTGAAATATGCTTACTGCATACATTCTATTTGGTGGCATAATTTTCTCCATGCCCAGACTCTTGCTGATGCGGTCACAGATCCTATTCTGCTGCTGCCTGAAGACGACAGTAGTTCTCCATTACTACAGTGAAATCAAACAAGTAGTTAAAATTGTAATAGGCTTACTCTGTCATGTAGTTTAAGTGTGGTGAAATATTTTAACATTTGTTATCTTGACACTACTTAATGCATTTTAAAGAAGGTGGAGTGGGGTGAACTTACATGTAGCTATAGCTTTGAGCAATCCAGATAGTTCAGAAGATAAGTAGCATTCCAGTTACTGGTAAGTGGACATTGCAGTTGTTTATCCTGCAGATGATGTCCTGCAGATATTGTCCTTGCAGTGTTGCAAGTTTAAAGGGCGGGGAACATGGCCAGTCTGGATGAATAAGGAACTTCTGATGTGACCTAGGAATAAAAGGAGGGTTTACCACCTTTGGAAGAAGGGACAGGCAACTCAGGAGGAATACACAGATCTCGTTTATACAGAGAGAAAATTAGGAAGGCAAAAGCCCATCTGGAGCTCAACTTGGCCACTAACGTAAAGGACAACAAAAAAGTTTTTATAAATACATCAACAAAAAGAAAGCCAAGGAGAATCTCCATCCCTTACTGGACGTGGGGGGGAAGTTGCAACCAAGGACAAGGAGAAGGCTGAGATCCTTAATGCCTTCTTTGCCTCCGTCTTCAATAGTCAGACCAGCTATCCCCAGGGTGTTCAGCCTCCTGAGCTGGAAGATAAGGATGGAGAGCGGAACAACCCACCCATAATCCAGGAGGAAGTAGTCAATGATCTGCTTCTGCACCTAGACGCACATAAGTCTATGGGGCCGGATGGGATTCACCCAAGAGTACTCAGGGGGCTGGCGGGAGAGCTCAGCAAGCCTCTCTCCATCATTTATCAACAATCTTGGTCAACAGGGGAGGTACCAGATGACTGGATGGTGGCCAATGTGACGCCCATCTACAAGAGGGGTCGGAAGGAGAATCCGGGGAACTACAGGCCTGTCAGCCTGACCTTGGTACCAGGAAAGATCATGGAGAGGATCATCTTGAGTGAGCTCTCATGGCAAGGGCAGGGCAGCCAAGGGATCAGGGCCAGCCAGCATGAGTTTAGGAAAGGGAGGTCCTGCTTAACCAACCTGATCTCTTTATGACCATGTGACCTGCCTTCTGGATGCGGGGAAGGCTGTGGATGTTGTCTGTCTGGACTTTGTTAAGGCCTTTGACACCGTCCCCTGCAGCGTTCTCCTGGAGAAGCTGGCGAATCATGGCATAGACAAGTGTACTCTTCACTGGGTAAAAATTTGGCTGGCTGGCCGTGCCCAGAGAGTTGTGATTAATGGGGTGAAATCCTCTTGGCAGCCAGTCACCAGTGGTGTCCCTCAGGACTCAGTTTTGGGGCCAGTTCTGTTTAATATCTTCATTGATGATCTGGATGAGGGGATTGAGTGCACCCTCAGTAAGTTTGCAGATGACACCAAACTAGGTGGGAGTGTTGATCTGCTGGAGGGTAGGAAGGCTCTACAGAGGGACCTGGACAGGCTGGATCGATGGGCCAAGGCCAACTGTATGAGGTTTAATAAGGCCAAGTGCCGGGTCCTGCATTTCGGTCACAACAATCCCAAGCAACGCTACAGGCTTGGGGAAGAGTGGCTGGAAAGCTGCCCGGCAGAAAAGGACCTGGGGGTGCTGGTGGACGGCCAGCTTAACATGAGCCAGCAGTGTGCCCAGGTGGCCGAGAAGGCCAGCAGCATTCTGGCTTGTATCAGGAATAGTGTGGTCAGCAGGAGCAGGGAAGGGATCGTGCCTCTGTACTCAGCACTGGTGAGGCCTCACCTCGAGTACTGTGTTCAGTTCTGGGCCCCTCTGTACAAGAGGGACATTGAGGTGCTGGAGCGTGTCCAGAGGAGAGCGACCAGGCTGGTGAGGGGTCTGGAGACCAGGTCATATGAGGAGAGGCTGAGGGAGCTGGGCATGTTTAGCTTGGAGAAGAGGAGGCTGAGGGGAGACCTCACTGTCCTCTACAACTACCTGAAAGGGGGTTGGAGAGAGGTGGGTGTTGGCCTCTTCTCCCAGGGGAATAATGACAGGACCAGAGGAAATGGTCTGAAGCTGCGGCAGGGGAGGTTTAGGTTAGATATTAGGAAGAATTACCTTACTGAAAGAGTGGTCAGGCACTGGAACAGCCTGCCCAGGGAGGTGGTTGAGTCACCATCCCTAGAGGTATTTAAGAGATGTCTAGATGTGGCACTTCAGGGCATGCTCTAGTGACAGAGATTGTAGGGGGTTTTTTTGTGTGTGTATGGTTGGACTCAATGATCTCAAAGGTCCTTCCCAACCATGAAGATTCTATGATGATAATACCAGCAACAGCCAAAATACTGTATATGAAAATAAGAGTTCTATCCATGGCAAATGTAGACCCCAGGTGAAGGTCTCTAGATAACTTCTTCATTAGTAAAAATATAAATGCAGCTTCAAGAAAAAGCTGCTTAAAACATAGCTCCAAGTCATTCTGACAAAATGGTTGTTTATCCAAATGCGATTTTAGAAGTCTTATATTTTGAGTAGGGTTTTTTAAGAAATGTCTTTAATCTGTATCTTCTTAGCAGTCTTGACAATATTTTGTTCTTTTCTGTTATTTAATCCTCTGGAGAACTTTAATATGCTAAACATGATATGAACTATTTGGGGGTTTCGTAGTGATGATACATAAGCTAGGACACTTTCAGCCTTGCTGCTGTATAAGTGACGCTGTCTGATTTGCAGTAAATCACATAAAAATTGTTTGGGTTTTTCTTTTTTAAATCTTTAAATTATGCTTATGTGGAAAGCCATGTTCAAAATGTAAGTTATTACCTTGATTGATTATTTGTGGATTTTTGTAAAGTATAAGCTATTCATTTTTGTTAACCTCTTGAAGTTAGAGTCTTCTGTTTGATGGAGAAATTGAGAAATAAGTTATTTTACCCAGACTCCAGCCCTGGACAAGGATTATGCATATCATGCAGATCTAGGAAAAGTATTGCCTTAAGGCCATTGTCTTCTCTATCTATATATGTGGGTTTTTTTACCTTTTGAAGCTGTTACTCTTCTAAATAGAGTACATGATGGAGTTAGTGGTTAGCAACATGCTGTCAAGAAATAGAACGAAAGGTCTCTGATAGCTTATTTGGTGTATCTATAACTATTCTGCTGGGATACTTCTGCTGTAATATAGTTTACATGTAACAGAAAAAGATAGGCTGTAGTTTACGTGTTCCAATATCTGACTGTAGAATATTGAAGGGTCTAGAAACAGGAACAGCCTTTTTCTGCAAGACATAATTCCCAAGTTCAAACTGTGTGACCGTTTGCCTACATTCACATGGAATTTACCTGCTTGGCAACAACTCGTTTATTTTGAATGATGCTTCTGTAGTTTATGATCTATTGTCAGAAATTCAGTGCCATTGCTTCGGAACGTAATGTCTCAAAAGGAAAAATACAAAATGTTGGGAAAGTGAGCTGGTATTGTAAATTGATTTGCACTGATATCTTTAAAACATGGGCATGTATCCATGGGACATTTTCCTGAGGCTATACCTTTGGTTCAAGGCTTTTTCTTTTTTGCTTCCCCTGTGCTGTTCAGCAAGTGGCAACAAAATAAAACTATTTCAGTAGAAATCAGAATTTCTCAAGCCTCCCTGAACAGACTGCTATATAGGAGGAAACAGGATGAGATAAGGAGGAAAGTGAAAATGTGGCATGTTGGTTAACGTGTCCAAATTACCCATTCTAGTCTATGTAAAGCATTTTTGTTTGCTTTTTGAGAATGTCATACTTTAAATATACTGTGTTGCAGTCCTCTTAAGGTTACATCTGACATGGCTGTCATATGAAGACAGGATTCTTTAGTTTTGAAGGCCTTATTAAAGGTCATGTTGGTTTTCCAGAACAGAATAATTACTAATAAAGAAGGAATAAATAAGAGATGACTTGGAGGTGATGTCATTCAGTTCGGGGGTTTTTTTCTTCACAGGAAGATTTCTATCATGGTATTCATTTTGTATTAACAGTAGCTTTCCTACATCTCTTGGAATTACTTGGATGGAGGCTTTTACATTAATGTTTGGCATTAGGCAGCATTTTCATTATGGATGATGTTTGCTTGAGTTTCACACTTGGTTGCCAAATAAATCTGCCTGAAAATCTGCCTGTAGTTTCATGGAAACTTAGTTACTGTGAAATATATTCTACATTTTAATAGGCAAACAATAAAAATGAGCTGCTTTACTCATAATACGTACTTTGTCTTGACAGGCGCTTGCAACTTCTGGATGGAGAATACGAAGTGGCCATGCAGGAAATGGAAGAGTGTCCCATTAGCAAGAAAAGAGCAACATGGGAAACAATACTTGATGGGAAGGTATGGATTGTTTTAGTGGCTGAAAGACCTGTCTTCACTTAAAATGCTCTGCATAAAGGTGGAACACATTTCGAAGTGCAGTCAGTTGGCTGTTCCTCTGAAAATTGATTAAATTGAACAGGAAATGGTACTTCTCTTTCAGGATGTATGGACATAAGTTTTAATTTAGCTGTTGGTTTAGGAAAGCTTTGGCTGCACTAGATCGTTAATACAGGCAGATGCTATCTACTGTAGGTACGGCCGCTGTCTCTTTCCATGACTTCTAAATTTCTGCCTTAGAAAATCAGGCAAATTAAATGTTTTTTATTGTAATAAATTCAAGTTGGACAAATCAGAAGGAACAAACTGCAGAAGTAGAATGTTTTGGGGAAAGGAAGAGGAACCCTGAGCTTTCATAGGTGTGATCTTACATACCTTAAGAGAATGCTGGTGAATTTAGTGATGAAAGGAAGAGGGTGCGTCAGGGTAGGAGAAAGTGTTGTGCAGAGAGAAACTGTTGGCTGAGGTGAATCAACACTGGGTGATACAGTGAATGCACTTACAGAGTCAGGTGCTCCTCCATCAGTATCAGTCCTAAGTGACTAAGGAGAACAATATGAAAATTCTAGATGGTTGCAAAGTAGTTGTGTATCAACATGATTATATAATTATGAAAAAAGCTAAGATGATCCAAAGTATATAGTAAAAATACAGTTATAAGCTCTGTTACCCTGTTCAGCCTCTACCTGGAACACTGCTTCTGATTCTGTTAACCTGTGTTCAAGAAATTAAAATTGAAAAAGCTAGAAACTTCTTTTAGGAAGATTATAGGAGATCCTTCATGTGTAAATGTACTTAAAAAGATAGATAGATAGATAGATAGATAGATAGATAGATAAAAAATTGCGGTAACTTTGTTAAACTGAGACAGAGATATGGTTGATTTCTGTTGTTGGGAGAATATGAGAGAGGTTTTCCACGCTGGAGGTGCTACCCCAAAGAGAAGAAAAAATAGTCACGGCCAGTATGTTTATTGTCCAGATCTGATAAGCACATTGTCATTGGTTTTCCATTTTTGCAGTAGCATTTCTGTAAAACAACAATGCTTAAATTTAATAAAGAGCTTTTAAGATGGAATTCTGTAATGTTATGATAAATTTAGGGTATGATACTTGATTGTAAGAGTTTGGACTTGACTCAGGTCTCTTCTATTCCTTTATTACTATTAACTTGAAAAGTGAGTGGAATATGAGAACATATCCACAGGAGAATATTACAATAGCCTTTCTACAGCAGACAATGCGATGGGTTTTAAAGCTTGTGTATTAATATATAATACTGGACTGCAGAATTAGGAGTAGATATGAATAGAAAAAGAAGTACAGTGGCAGCAGGCTCCTGGGTAAGTGCTGTTCTCTTTCTAGTCAGGGACCATGCTGTTTACTGTTTAATGTTTCACAAAGATCAATTTGTGTGCCACAGTGTGTGCGTGAAGTGGTTGCTCAGTAAGGTGCCAGAAACTGCATAGTAATCTCTTCCAGCTTTTTTTTTTTAGTATATTTAAATGCATATGCTTATGTTGAAAATACAAGGACTTCGGGTGATTAAAAAAATTACATCTATCCCTATTCTGGGAATATTTTCTCATAATTGTTTTTCTATATGGGAAAACACTAATTCTGCTGTTATATTTTTTTATTTCCCCCAGAGATTGCCTCCATTTGAAACATTTTCTCAGGGACCTACACTTCAGTTTACTCTTCGTTGGACAGGAGACGCAAATGATAAGTCCACAGCTCCTATAGCTAAGCCTCTTGCAACACGGAATTCTGAAAGCCTCCCTCAAGAAAACAAGCCCAATTCTGTTAAACCTACTCAGACTATAGGTAAGCAAACTTTGGCTTCGCTGCTGAATAATCATCTGCTTAGCACATATGTACCTCAGGGTTCCTGACTCGCTGGTGCAACTGCTTCAGGTAATCTTAAACATGAAAAAGCAAAAATGAATGGGCTTTGTTGTATCCCACATTTTGTACAGTTGTTAAGGTAATTTTAAAAACTAAAAATAATGGGGTCTTTGAGGTCATGACAACACTGAAGTGATTTATAGACCATGCTCATACGTCCTGATGCAAAATAAATTGGGGGGGAAATCTGTGAATAGGACTTTTAGGATTGTCTGTTTTGCTCTACTCATTTTAATTACTGTTCTGTTGGTATTTAGATTTATAGTTCCTTTTTTATGCTTTGTAGTGAAAATAGTTATAAAATTTGTCTATCAAATTATATCAGAGCTCTTAGAAAACATAGCTGCTGCTATGAAATGTTACAAACTGTCTAAAATATTGTATGTTACGTTGCACATTGGTGGTGTAAAGGTAACACGGGTTCTTTCAGAACGCTTATGAATGGACACTAATTTCCTTGATAAATAGTTCGATGTCTAGGCATGATCCCATGATGGAAGCACAATAAATAAATATTTTTATTACTTAGCTGCATTTTCTTCATATTCACACAAGTTAACAAAGATTTCGGTTTGGGACTGAAGGTTCTTCTCTGCTTTTATTCATTTTGGGCAGTCTGAGGGTGTCTGGATAGAATGCAGGCTTACAGTTAATACTGTCTAAAAAGAATTCTGTGTAGGTAAGAGAAACACATAGCAAGTCTGCAAACTATTACTACAGCGTGAGGTAATTCTGTATTAGTTATATGTAAATTAATCTGTATGTATCATTGAACTAGTTTCTCCCCAGTCATTAATTAATGTTTAAAGCATTGTAATTTCAAACTAAATGCTTTTTAAGGTCAGAATTTTTCGGTGATCTGAAATGTAACTGGTTTGGTTTTCTTCTACAAGTTAGTTCCTATACATTCTTTCCAGAAGAGTTTACGTATTGTCAGACTTCGTAATCAGCCTTTGAACTGTTTTATCATCACTTTTAAATATATAGCCCATTAAAAGCAGTAGTGGATAGACTACTTAATATTGCTTAACCTTGCTTTATGGAAACATTTTTAAATACTGTACAACTATTTTCATTTTACTACTTTGCTTGGTTTGTACTTAATATAGTAGTGATACTTCTGCGGAGGCTACAGTGTCATTGAAAATTTAATGTAATTACTATTATAATCTGATCTGCTACTTGGGAGATGACATAATGTCAAAAATATTAATGCAGTCTGCTAATACTCAATGCAAACCTAAAATTATAGGTTTTGTTACCTTATATATCCCCCATTATATATTTGAACACAGTAGTTAAAGAGCTATTGAAATGTCTAGAAACTGCTTATTCTGCTGCTGCTTGTTTTGTGAAGCTACTGAATATAAAATTATATTTAAGTTTACATAGGCGATTTTAAGCAATATTTTAGAAAAACTTTGTAAAATGTCCTTTGATATTTCTGTAGGTATATGTTAAAAAACAGGTATGTGTTCCAGATGAGTTTCTTTATGGAAAGTCTTTGGGTAATATTATTTCCCTTTGCATAGGGTTAGCTAATTAGTATCAGTACTGGGTTTTTCTTTGACAATTTCAATGAACTTACAAAGTTTGACCCTTAATAATTTTCAAGGAGTGTGTGATAACACACTTTTTTTAATTCATACGTGATGTAAAAACATTAACAGACACATACTTGCTGGGAGATGTTTTGCAAAAGATTGTAATATTAAATTAGGCTTTTAGATATAAAAAATAACCCCACGATTTTTTTCTCTCTTTCAAGAGTCGTTTAGATTTTCTTGCAAAACACTGGGATAGCTGCTAGGGTGGGTGTAACTGATTGTATGCTGCACTCCGGTTAACTGAACACTTCACAAAGTGATGTAGCTGTACGGCAGGTAGCAGGATATTTCATTATAATTATCTCAGGAAATTAAGCTTAATGTAGTTTTTATATTTTTTAATACAAATTTGTGAGTAATTTAGTTCAGTCGCTTAACTGTAATTTTGTTCATATGTTTATAAAACCCTGTTTCTTCCTTGCTGTCTGAGAGCTTAGGTCAAAAAAGCTACTACTAAAATACTTGTTTGATGCTAGATAGAAAAGACATCTTTGAATGACCATTATCCTCCCCCTCAACCCCTTTTTTTTAATACCAGTTTCCTGTCTCAGGTTCATATTTAATCTGAAACTCCCCTTTGATCCCTAAGTGGCAGTGGGGGCTGGCCTGGGGACTGTATTTCTTTTGTGTCCCTCAGAGTTGTTAGTAACGTTGGCTTGTGTTGGCAGGTAAGGCTCAAGGACAGCTGGAAAACTTCAGTTTTTCGGAAGGCAACAGGCTGCTCCTGTTGTTCAGGCACCTGTGAACGTACCTAGACTCGCACCCGGCACCCAGTTCACTTCAGAGTGATCAGTGTTTCCAAGCTTGTAACTGGATTGGGACTCTGGGATTAAGGAAATTTCTAGGTCCCTGTTATAGAAGTAATTACCTGGCGTGTAGTGGTTCTGTCTCCAGACTTAAGCTCTGGGGAGTGTAGCCAGGCACGGTTTGTAAAGAGTTGCTGTGCTTGGAGTTTTGGGGTTCGTCTGTGGTAGCGCATTGGAGAATTTCTGCAAAATGCTATTTCAGTTTGGTTTTGTGTTGGATATAGAAGTATGTTTTGGAGCTGCAGTAGTGATAGCAAGGGAATAATTATTATGGAAAAAATGCTGCTTTTCCAAATTCGTGTTTTGTGCCGTTGTGTGTTTTGTGCCGTTGTGTGTTTTGTGCCGTTGTGTGTTTTGTGCCGTTGTGTGTTTTGTGCCGTTGTAGATGTTGAGAAACTTGATGGGTCAACAATAGCTTATCTCTGGTGAGACTAAGAGCAGCAATTCTTTTCAGTAGTTTTACACCTTTACAAAATGTCTTTTTAAAAAAAAAAAAAAAAAAAGTTAGAGCAAATAGAATTTCACCCCTACCTGTGCAGAAGTCACTGTCTAAAATGATCCCTAACATCCTCATCCAAGCTACAGACATCTTTGTCTTTGGAAAGAGTACAGTAATATTTAAATAAAACCAATTCCTGTTCTCTCAAGTGAATATTTCACCTGAGCTGGGGATTTGTAGTCACTTTGGTTTCTTAAATCGGGATGAATGGCTGACACTTAATGTACACAAACATGAAGTAATTTCCAATAGAAGGAAGGCAACAGAAGCGGAGAAGTACTTGAACTTACGCTGGAAAAGTTGTTCTGCTTTCTCTTTACTTCCTCATACCAGGCTTCCTTGCACTTTAGAGTTTCTTGGAGACCTATATTGTAATTTGTTAGGCAGGTTTTGTGCTCAGACTTGCAAAAGAAATGACGGTATGTTGACTAACTCTAGGAGGTGTGTACTAGTTTACTACATAATAAATATAGAGGTGTAGGGAGGTGGCAGGGCTGCGTTGCTGATGTACTGATAGAACCCCCTTTTCTTGCATCAGACAAGCTAAGTGTTACAGTAAACTGGTAAAGTTACAGCAAGAGCCACCTTCCAAAACAGTACAGCAGACTCTTAATACAGCAATAGATCATAGCGCAATGTGCAGCATCATAGGGTCTTTGTGATGGTTGTGCTTTTTTCGATCTCCAGATACCAAGAAAGGAGGAGAGTGAAAACAGTAGGAAACTCCTACCAGTTAGAGGTTCTGATAGTAAAAGAAAAAGATTGTTTTGCCATCTTTTTCACGATTCAAAAGCAAGTAGGTGTCATTATTTGGATTGTCCTGAGGGTAGATTTAAAACCTGCTTCGGTATGTGGGGTTTCCTGTTAATCATATGGAATCAAATAATCTGACTGAGATTAAAATATATGGAAGAGACTCAGAGGCAACTGAGCAGTGCCATCACACACACAAACAGTGAGTGTTTGAGGGATAAGGGTGAAAGTTTCAGTTAAATATTTTGTGTGTTATTTGCATTTCATACTGTTGTCTGGTGTGTGACTTGGGAAACTTCTGAAATTGAATTTAAGCAATGTGTTTGCAATGCAGCCAGCTGAAAGCAATGTTTCTTTTTTATTTCCAGCCACACCTGCTTTTAGCTATATCTAAAGAATTCTCTGTTTTCTTAAATGGAGTAAGAAAAATGTTGCTTTTTACCTGACTGTTTTTAAGTTCTCTGAATGGTTCTCGAAAACTGGAGATACGTCTGGTATTTAAAAATGGTGGATTTGCCTGCAGATTTGTGAAGGAGGCTGAGCGTCGAAACTTCCTTGTTGCTGATGGGAGCTACTTATGGCAAAGTACACTAGAGCAGCCTGTTTCCTTCAGCAGCAGTGTGCCCTTCTCAGTACTTCCATACTTGCCTAAGAAACAATGTCTTTTTTTCCTCTTCACCAAAGAAATGTATATCTATACGTGTTTTTTTTTTTCAGCTGTGAAAGAATCCTTGCCGACAGACCTTCAAACAAGAAAAGAGAGGGATGTTTTAAATGAACCTCGACAAAAGCTGCGAATATTTTACCAGGTATTAAAAAATAAGTGTTAGAGGGGGAAAAAGAGACTGTAAATACTGTATTGAATTAAAATGTTCACTTTTGAGTTGGGTGGAAATTTCCATTTGCCTTTTTAGAGGATGCCTTAAAGGGTCTCAGATTCACATATTGGAGCCATTCCACATATTCCTTTTTACAGGAAGTATTTTAGAAAACTGATCTTCCTGGGGGCATGTCTGATGTTCCAAAATACAAAGGACATCTCTCGTTAGACATCTGGAGGGGGACAGGTGGTCTCCTGATGGGGAAAAAGTTCTTGAAATACCAGTGTTTCAGAAGGCTGAGCTGCTGTAGTGTTCCCAAGAACTTAATGTTACTGTAGAGGTTTCCTGAAATGATGGTCAGTTTTGGTTTGGGACATTAATGAATGAAATGCATTTGATGCTAACGCTACCAGTTGCTTTGTTTGCATCAGTTCCTGTATAACAACAACACGAGACAGCAAACCGAAGCCCGAGATGACTTGCATTGCCCATGGTGCACACTCAACTGTCGGAAACTGTATAGTTTACTCAAACATCTTAAACTGTGCCACAGCAGATTTATCTTTAATTATGTTGTAAGTAATCTTTTTGTATTTTAGCACTATGAAACACAGTCCAGTCTGTGACAGATATTACACATGCAGTGACTCCATTGCTAGTTGTAGGACTGTATCTACAGGTTACGTGCAGCTTACTGTGAGTGTTCTGTGAATGTTTGTGTGTTACATGAGGAAAAAAATGTGTGGGTCTCATTTAGGTTTTTTTTTGTAAGACACATTTTAAATAATGCTAATTACTGGAGGATGAATTCTGACTATTGCTGTTGCTTTTGTATTAATATATTCTTTTTATGTGATGTAGAAAGCAATAATCTACACTTTGTAGAAGTCTCTTGAAGATTTAGGAAACTTAGAAATGTTCTAATTTCTAAGGGTTTTTGTTAATAATTTTTTGCTGATATTTTCCTTAATTTTATAATTAGTTCTATTCTGAGTGGTTTTATGTAAAACAGTAAAATGTTACAGAGCAAGGAAGCTTTAGTATAATCTGTTTCTAGAGGTTAAAAATTATTTGGGTGTTGTAGAAGTAAACTAGAGCTAGGTCAGGTTATTGATAGGGTGATATTTAAGGTATTCAGGATTGAAAAGGTTACTTGTTTAGACCTCCTGCTGTATTGTCATTACTGTTTGCTAACTATGTTTGCTATTACCTGTTTCAGTATCATCCAAAAGGTGCTAGGATAGATGTGTCTATCAATGAGTGCTACGATGGCTCCTATGCAGGAAATCCCCAGGACATCCATCGCCAACCTGGATTTGCCTTCAGTCGCAATGGGCCGGTCAAAAGAACTCCTATCACACACATCCTCGTTTGCAGGTAGGGAGATGGAAATCAAGGTCTATCTGTATTTGCGTAACACAGCATAGAGACTGGATTTGTGAAACGTAGGGGTTTGTAAATCTGTAGGTGCACATAAACAGTGTTAAATTTCACTGTCATTAAAGTACACTGGTTTATGACTAAACAAAGTGTTATTGGAGGGTGATAACTTCATCTGTGATTTTTCTACATCTTTTCAGTTGAAGCGTCTGTTCGTAATGATGTAACTTCTAAATGCCTTATCCTAAAACTTTTTTTTCCCCAAAAGGTGGAGCGTGGGTTGGAGCAGAGTGTTGGGGTTTTGATGGGGTTTATTTGGTTTATTTCACTGCTGACTATTTCCTCCTCCCTGACCCCGCCCCCCCCCCCCCGCTTTTTGCATGCTAGAGCTTAAAAGAATAACTTGTATTAATTATAGTATTTGCATATTTGATGGTTGAAAACAGTAACTTTTTTTTTCTCCCTTCTGCTAGGCCAAAACGTACGAAAGCCAGCATGTCAGAATTTCTTGAATCTGAAGATGGAGAAGTAGAACAGCAGCGGACATACAGCAGCGGGCACAATCGGCTGTATTTCCACAGTGACACGTGTTTACCTCTCCGTCCACAAGAAATGGAAGTAGACAGTGAGGATGAAAAGGACCCTGAATGGCTACGGGAGAAAACCATTACTGTAATTATTCCATGTATACAAAATTATTTTAAATGGATTGTGGTTTTTAAAAGGCAGTCTGCAGTTGTTGTAGGGAACAAACAGGACATATATTGTGAAAATGATGCATTTACTTTAAGAGGAAGTAGAAAATTTTGTGATGGTGAGATGCTACTGACAGAAATTCGCGGAATCAACGTTTGTATTTTCAAGTATGTCTTTAGTTGCAAAGCTAGCTCAGTCCACGTGCGTCCTAACAAGTTTCCATTGCTTGTGGCTGGTTTTCTCTTTCAAAGAGGAGATGCTGGTGTTACAGGAGTACACAGTGGTGTGTGTGTATATAATGTGGAAGTAATTTATCATCGCAAGTCTCCACATGATACAACTTTTTTCTGACCTTGTTGACTGCAGTGCCTGAATTTTCAGCAGTAGTTATTTCTGTGATGTGTGGGTGGCATAGGTTGAACTTCGGATGTGCTGTCACTACTTGTCAGCAGACGTGCAGTTCTGATGTTTCTTCTCCTGTCCTTTCTCCCAATCCTTTATCTCTCCAGCAAATTGAAGAATTTTCTGATGTTAACGAAGGAGAGAAAGAAGTGATGAAATTGTGGAATCTTCATGTTATGAAGCACGGGTATGTTACTATAAACTTAGGTTTGATACAAATCAATTATGGTATAGATTTGGTTGTCATTGCAATTCACTAAGCACTTAAAATTCAGTTAGCTCAGTTAAAGGATAATTTGGTAAGAAGCTTTTGACTGTTTAAGTTTTTAAAAATTGTTTTTGTGCTTAGTAGCCTAAGGCTTTGAAAATAAAAAGCATTGCTGATGTTGACATTCTGTAATAGGTGGTCTACGCAGTTATTTAGGTTGATAAACCATGTTGTAGGGGTATCTTTTTGTTTTTGAAAATGTTCTACTTGCATAATGATGGCTTTCTAATTTGACAGGTTTATTGCTGACAATCAAATGAATCATGCCTGTATGCTGTTTGTTGAAAATTACGGACAAAAAATAATTAAGAAGAACTTGTGTCGAAACTTTATGCTACATCTGGTCAGCATGCATGACTTTAACCTCATCAGCATAATGTCAATAGACAAAGCTGTTGCCAGGCTCCGAGAGATGCAGCAGAAGTTAGAAAAAGGAGAATCGGCCTCCCCAACGGATGAGGAATCTTCTGAGGAACAAAGCGGGACAACAAATGGATATAGTGAAAATAATACGAGAATTTCAGAAATGGATAGCATCTCAGGTGTCACAAAACAGAGCAAGAAACAAAAGCTCTGAAGTCAAAAGTCAAACGCCATTCAACGGACAAGCATTGAAGTGACATTCTAGGGTGCATGAGCTCTATAAAGAATTACACACAAAAATACAGAGATTCCAAACAGGCACTGCTGGATGGAAATAAATGATTTCAACAAGGATATTGTTTTAACAGGGTTTCTATTCAGTTAATTATGCAAGTACTACATGTATATTGGTTTTGGTGATGTAATGACAATATTCTAAGAGTTTGAGCATGAAGAGCAATATGAAAATCTTTTTGTAACTTTAGTAATTAGTGTCTTAAGAACTTTATGGAATTTACATAATTTAAGTATATGTAAAACCGTTTTTATATTAAGGTTTTTGCATCTGTATCTGGCTGTTTTTCCTACCATGAAGTTGTGAAACATTGGGGAAAGGGGATTGGGATACAGTTTCTGCTTTTCTTATTTAGAAATTCTCCAGTTAGCTTTTGTGAAAATAACGTCTCACTATTTAAAGTTTAACCTTGATCCTTGTATTTGAAATCATTTATCAATTGATCATAAATTACAAATTAATTTTTTTACACTAAAAGTATCAAAGTCAGTAAACTTAGCACTTCCTTTGTCTTGTGCCTGTTTGGAAAGATCTTGGCTTTTCACGTTACAGACACAGTGAAGTACCACCTTGGCTTTTTGAGGATACCAGCAGTTTGGGTTTTCGTGGATAATTCTGATGTATTGATCACCCAGTGTACCATTTTAAACTTGAACATTAGCTCCTTTATATTTTTATTACACATTTACACAGCTACACAAACTATTCGATGCCAACCCTTTTTATTGGGGTTCCGCATCGTTAGCGTGCCATGCTAAAGCCGAGAGTCGATCATCAGTATGTAGGCATTGCGTCGATTAACTTCTGAAGTTGATGCCTGCTGTTCTGCCTGAGCACAGACTGCAAGTCCAGGCCATAGGTTTAGCTTTGGCTTTCGAGATGCCACTCTTGAGGGAAAAATGCACTGTAAAATTGGACCAGAAAATGTGTTGCACTTCTTATGCAAGTATTCTGTGATGTATTGTATTCAATACAGATACTAAGATGCTGACTAAACTATATTTGAGCAGTTTTGCACTGCTGTTAACACATTTTATGCATACGTTTACAGATTTTTTCCAATGGAAAGTGGTTTCACTACTGGTACAGTATCAGCACCGAAGGGTTTATTCCAGCAAGCACTGTGGTTGAGTGACATCACCTCAATTTTTTATTATCCTTAAAATATTGCATTTTTCATATTCTTTATTTATAAAGGAACAATGCTGCTGTAAATACAGGTATTTTTAATTTTTTATTTCATTCCATCACCATGAGATGCAGTTCCCTATTTGTTTAAGGGGTATATAAGCTTTCTAATGGTGTCTTCAGAAATTTATAAAATGTAAATACTGATTTTGATGGTCCTTAAGATGTGTTTAACTGTGAGACTATTTAACTAATGGTGTGGATGTGATTTGTCATCCAGTATTAAGTTCTTAGTCACTGATTTTGTGTACAAAATAGGAAAGAGGGAAACTGCAGCTTTCATTACAACCTTCTTGAATTTGCCAGCTCTCTGAGTTTTAGCAAACTCTAATTATGCCTCTGGATAGTACATCAAGCATTTCTCTCTGGCTTTAATTTGCTAAAGCTGTGCACATATGTAAAAAAATAGATTATTTTAGGGGAGATGTAGTTCTAGAATTATTGCTTATGTCATTTCTTAAGCAGTTATGCTCTTAATGCTTAAAAGAAGGCTAGCATTGTTTGCACAAAAAGTTGGTGATTCCCCCCAAAAATAGTAATGAAATTACTTCTGTCCAGTAAACTTTGTATGTCATGTCAATTTATAATAAAAGCTGAAAAAAGCCCTTTGTTTTCTATTTATAAAGATGCCTTTTCTATATGTACCTTTGATAGCTTTTGAAGATATCATGTAAGCTGGTTAAAAAGAATCTGAATGGTACAGTAGATGTAAAAACAAAACCGAACCCCAAACAAAAACAAAAAGCAAAACAAGTTCAGTTGTTTAAATGAACCGTTGTTTTTACATTAAATGTTTTATTTGAAATCCGCTTTTGTACATAAAGTTCAGTAATATAAAATCTGCCATGATGGTTGTCCGGTCATTTTGTGTGCATGCAGAAAGGCCACAAGCAGTACCTTGTATGAACTCTTCTCTTCTGCATGCCTTTTAAAATTTGGATACGTGCTCTTCCTCTGCCAGATTGTTACAAAGGCAGCTGAGTTTCTCTCCAGTCTCTTTGTTATATTTAAGGTTTCTCCATAAATTACCAGGTTTTTAGCTGGCTTACAACACCTTTGATTCTCCATGCTTGGGGGCAGAACTGAATACCTGAGCTATATCTGTAAGTTGTGTATGACTCTTTAGAACTGTAATTTATATAACTGAAAATGAAACATACCACTTGTGATGTGTCAGTTATAAACATAAGACTTGTGAGTTTGTTTACATGCAAGTGGTTAATGTTTCAAACAGATTTTACGAAGTACTTAGTTTATTTGGAGCAAAGACTAAATTGGTATCAGTTAAAAATAATGCCTCTCTGGGACTGTAGAGGATGGATACTGCAGGTTCTACAGAACGAGTAAGGAACTGCTTGGCCGAATAGTGACTATTGAATAGCAGACACTGAAAACCTTTTTCCATGTTAAAAATAATTCGGATACTGAAATACAGGCTATGACAGCTAAATTCTGTAAACTTGACCTCAGGCTGCAGTTGTTCAGTGTGCTTTTGTCTCTAAAATTGGCGAGGTTCTTCTAATGTAGCCTTTACTATGGTCATGGCAGATTTTTATGATGTTTTGTATTTGGTGAACCCCAAGTTGGAACCTAACATGACTTGAATATTTAATTCAGTGCATTAAATACTATATTCAAAATTGTTAGATGCATTTAAGTTGTTAACCTTAATTGTACGTTGCTTTGACTGTGTCATGGATGTAGTCCTTGAGCTTTTGGGTGGGGTAAAGATTCGCTGCCTGCAATGAAGCAGTTGCAAATAATTTGAATTGTTCTGATAACTTCTCTAATCACCAACACACACGCACACACACCCTCCCACCAACCCAATTTGATTTTACCTTGGAGAATGCAAGAGCCACTCTGTCAGGACAGTTTTGACAATACTGTTCCAAGTTAAGCATTTCTTAATTCACAGAACAGTTTGGTGCCATCATCAACCAGTGCTCGAATGACGGTCTTCCTGTTGGACCAGATCCTGGTTATAAACCTGATACTTCATGGGCTCACACCTGAGAGACAAGAGCTTTGCATCAAGTAGGTAAGTGCCTTCTGTGCCTCTCCTGTCTGCTGTTACCTTGCTTGATTTGAGCCTGAAGATGGGCTCCTCAGGGGCAACACTCGGCTTCTTATCAGGAAGAAGGGTCTTTATGAGTGAAAGCCACCCCATCAGCAACCGTATTTACTGGTTTCACAAATTATTTTCCCTTTAAAAGAGATCAAGGAAATAGAACAGGCTGCAGGTAAAGCAGAACTAAGGGAGTAAAGTAAAACTCTCTCAGTTCACAGAGACTTCATTTTAAGGGGATTAAATACCTCTGCTGCTTGCTCAGTAGTTTTTGGCCACTACTACGATGTGTAAGAGTTGCACCCCTTCAGGCAACTGTAAGGAGCTGGGAACAGTAAAACGGAGACAAATTAATTGTGATGGAAAACTGAGGAAAGTACTTTCCAGATGCTGTAACTACTTTTCAGAAAGAAGGAAAATTACTATTTTTGCAAGAGACACCAGTTAAGATCTGAACTTCACGAGGAAATAAGTGAACAAGTGAGAAACCTGAAAAAAAATTTGGGACTTCTGAGGGACAGAAGATGAAAATAATAATAATTTAAAAAAGAGGCAGATGCTCTTAAGGATGGCTGCAGTGCTACACAATACATTTTTATGGTCTTGTTAAAGAATGCCATGGTGCCCAGCTTTACGCCCCAAAAAATAATTTACTAGACCATACGCAGTTAAGGGATAAAACTTTATTTAAAAAACAAATTTCACTTGACACATAAGTCTTAGTTGAGGTAAGTGAATGTACTAGTTGAAGAAAGCTTTCAGGGTTGGATTTCATAAGCAGGTACTGCTTGTTCTTGCAAGGCTCCGATACCCAGAGGTGAAAAATTGTGTCAAGTTTTCTGCCTACCTGAACTTCGCTGTGGAAGAACAGAATTTCAACCTTTTTAATTCAAGCCTTTTCTGATTCTTTGCATACTTTGTTACTTAATTACTCAGGGCAAGAGACCGGAGACTCTTCACCCCTCCCAGGTTTAAAAGGTGCAGCTCTAGAGGTGTCTGAACAGTACCTAATTTGCTATCTGGACAGCTAGGCTTATGCTAAGTTAAAAAAAACCCAAAACCAACACAATAAAAGGCCAAAACACCAGCCCAACATTGGCGAGCTGCCCTTGTTCAATATACAGCTAAAGCCCAAAGTCAGAAAAAACCAATTTCTTCTATGGCCAGGCTCCGTTCTCAAGGGGAGCAGCAGGGGCCCTCGCAGCCCTTCAGAGTCATCCCAAGCTGCTCGCTGTGAGCATTCGGAACAAACTGACAGGGCATCACCATCTCTGGAAGTACCTGAATAAAGGCTTAAGCTTAATTTCTAATATGTAAGTAAATATCCTGCAGAATCAATAGTCTGAGAAGTCCCTCCAAGAGCAGATGAGAAGGTACCTGACCCGTCGGTACCTCACCAAGTGTAGATATTCACAATTTTAGTTTCCATTTGGTAAAAGTACTAAGTTACAAGTAGTACCTTGTAGTTACCTCACAAGTAGTTACCTCACACCTGAAGTGTGTAAGTAAAATTACCAGCACTAGGCAATGGAGCAGGATTTCAGTCTGCTGCTGCTGGAGCAGCAGCCGGGCGCGCTCCCATCAGGGCTGGCACTGCTCTGTCAGCAGACAGGAAAAGAACATTTAAAGATTATTGAAAATACTCTTCACAGGATAATTCAAAGGAACACTGAAAGTACAAGATAAGCTAGTATTCTCTTACTCCCTAACAGTGAAATAGTTTAGCTTGAAAAACTGAGAATACTGCAGGCTTTTTGTTGCTAACACTGGATAATCTCACCTGCAGGTGTCCCGTCTTCCTCACTTCCCCTCTTAACCTCCCTCTACCATGTGCAAGTTCTTTGTGTCCCTCTGAATCTACTCACAATTTTTTTTCTTGTAAATGGTATAAATATCAACTGTCATTCTCTTCTGAAATTCCTGTCCCCCTATTATAGATGCTTGGGGAAAAAATGCATGCTAATCTTTTTGTTCTGACAACGTGAGTATGGGCAATATTAACCTAATGTAAATTAAGCTTTTGAGGCCAGCATAGAGGGCTAATGTAGCATGTTGACACTGAAGAAAAAAGGGAAGAATGATTGTCAAGGTTTTATAAAAATATTCATATTCTAACGTGCTAAAATATATTTAATTTTAATTGAACTTGAGGTAAGAAGGTCCCTTTTAAGGCCCTCATTGAGCATTACTTTAAAATACTCTTTAAATCCAGTAGTATTGCAATCTTTTGACCGGGAATAGGCTCTTTGATAAGGTCATTCTAAGTCTTAGTTGTTCCTTAGGGGAAATAGTGGAAACTTTTTACGTAACTTCCGAATTCATTCATCAATTGATTCATAGGAATCAATTGATTCATAATGCTATCTTATCCCATCCTACCGCACAGAGGAGAGGGCTAAATTACCATCATTGCTCCATTTTGACTGCCACAGGTTACATCTGCTGGTGGGGTCTGGCCATGCCGCTGTCTCCCAAGGTGGGTCCCCAGCAGCGCTCCCCGCCTGCATCGGTGCCCTCGACCACAAACCTGCGCCACTGCAGGTGAACGCAACATGTTCCCGGGCCCATCTCTGGGACTTTCAGGAATCCCGCACAGCAGAACAGCCCTTCCCTTGCCTCTGCCGCAGAACAGAAACAAGGTTGTCTCTGGGCCTTACAAGGGCTCCGTGAGGAGTCACAGCTGCCATCTGCACGTCATGCCAAAGTACGAAATGCTACGACTTGGTCTGACACAGGCTAAACTGTAACCAGGGAGGACATTCGGAGCAGATACGGGTAACTGTCCTACTCTGGGTATTGCTCTAGTCTGAGACAAGCATCCATGTGAAGCCGGTGTAAGCATCACCATGCAGCTACTCTGGGAAATATATTCCAAGTGACAACACAGAAAACAGTTAAAGAAATATCTGGAAATAAGGCACTTCATTGAGACATTAACAGACTGGCTACATCCTAAAACAGACATTCTGGCTCAGACATCCTTGCTCCAGAGGAATGAACAGTACCGTGCATGGAAGAAATGGCTGTTGCATGCGGAACCACTCTCCATTCATACTATTAAGGCAGCATTGTGTACAAGGAAGTGTTGCAGGACGTCACTGCTCTAAATACTTTGCTCATTTTTGAGTGGTATAAATGAAACTTTGGTCCGTTACCACCCCTCCACCCCCCTAAATGTTTTCAGGCTTATTTCACAGAACAGCAGCATTAAGCAAAGTTAATTCTACACAACACGCGTACCCTGAGACTAGAGTACAATGAAATACTGACAAAAATCAAGTCTGAAGGAAAAAGGGAAAGGTCCTACGGACTGCTTAAATTAATCTGCCTATGCAAATGCCTGTTTCTAACTTTTTCCAGAGTAACAGATCCAATGTTTCACAATTATTTTTTGAAATGAATCCAGTAGGAAGTACAATATAGTGGAGTTCAAGTAGCATAAAGACAAGTTTTTGTTAACAGACTGTTGATGTCAAACAGCTGGAAACCCACGTTTAACATTACACTTTGTAGCAAGAACAAAAGTCCCTTCACTCACTGCTAAAACACCAAAACTTTCCAGCCTGGGTATGAAAATGAACATCCAAAATACAAAGAGCCACAGCACTGATCAAGTACCCAGTCAAAGACGACTTCCCTGTTGTTAGAGCTAATGGTGACTCGAAGCTTGAAGTTTCCTCCCTCGTTGCTGCAAGGGCCCAACTGCACAACTTCCATGTCAAACGTCACAGTCGAGCCAGAAGTTACAGCAGGCAGTTGGTTTGTCATCTCTTTTCCATTTACAAATACTGCCCCTGAAACAGTCAAGAAAACAAACATTATTTCTCACTTTCTGTACACGCTAACATGGAATCACGGAATCTTCAGAGTTGGAAGGGACCTCTAGAGATCATCTAGTCCAACTCCCCTGCTAGACCAGGATTGCCTAAAGCACATCCCTCAGGGCTGCATCCAGGCGGGTCTTGAAAATCTCCAGAGAAGGGGACTCCACACCCTCCCTGGGCAGCCTGTTCCAGTGCTCTGTCACCCTCACTGTAAAG
The DNA here is from genome assembly GCF_028500815.1 of Rissa tridactyla. Taxonomy (NCBI): domain Eukaryota; kingdom Metazoa; phylum Chordata; class Aves; order Charadriiformes; family Laridae; genus Rissa; species Rissa tridactyla. Next base: position 15,719,301 of record NC_071480.1, on the reverse strand, counting down.
AAGTTTTTCCGTGTATTTGAACGGAACTTCCTATGTTCTAGCTTGTGCCCATTGCCCCTTGTCCTGTCGCTGGGAACCATTGAAAAGAGCCTGGCTCCGTCCTCCTTAAACCCACCCTTTAGGTACTTGTAAACATTAATCAGGTCCCCCCTCAACCTTCTCTTCTCCAGGCTAAAGAGTCCCAGCTCTTTCAGCCTTTCCTCATAAGGGAGGTGCTCCAGTCCCACAATCATCTTGGTTGCCCTACGCTGGACTCGCTCCAGTAGTTCCCTGTCCCAATACTACATCTATTTTTTTTGCAGGCAAATAGAAGTGGAAAGCAACGCTGCCACGGTCCTTTCTGTCACATCAAACAGGTTGCAGTAACTGCAAGCAGCAAAAGGTGACCTGCGATCTCACCAAAGATTTTAACTACACAATTGGTGTGTATGTAAAAGGTAGATGAAGTTGCTCATACGTGATCCAGGGATATAAAGAACCAGGGGCTATAGTGTTGGTGGGGGGGAAGTCACATTCTTCAATTCTGTGATTCAGACTCACCATTTGTGCTAATGCACACAGCTTTATCCCGCTGCAAAGAATCATAGCCGTTCTGCTGCTCCACACACACTCCGAGGCTGTCTCGCCTGTCTGGCTGTCCCACAGTTTCAATCCTGCCAAGCAAAAAGTTAAGTCAAACCCTGAGGCTTTAAATCAAACCATACAATGAAATCCAGGCAGCAACACCCTGCCATTCCAGACCTCTCTGCTGTGCTCCGGGGCTTTCAACAAATCATCCAACCTCTTGGGGAGATCGCTGCAGAATGACCAGAAGTCCAACCAGCTTTTCCAACAGCTCCACTGACCAATACGCTAACTATTAATCTGTACAAAACATCAATCTGCTTCCAGCGAACTTTCATTGTTATTTAATAGAATTCTCCACTGCCACGGCTTAGAGTCTTTTGAAGTGATTTCCAGTTCTCTGAAACAACCAATATGTGCAAAACTACAATCTACAATCATCTATACCAGATTACTGGTCAACATCATGTATTACAGCAAGACAGCTGTAGTGTCAGCAAGTATTTCATAAGCATAACTAAACCAGGGTTTTTTTGAGCCCCACTATATTCTGCCATAAAGGGGTGGGGGGGAAGGGTTATGGGGGGGAAGGGTTATGTGTTTTGGTGGTGGTGGGTTGCTGGGTGTGGAGGAGCGTGTGGGTTTGTTTTGTTTTTTCACTAAATCAGTTTGGTGCAAATGGCCACTAAAAACAACATCTAGAAGGGCATTTACAATCTGGCTTCTGCTCAGCTGCGTTCAGGATTTTGGTCCTGGGAAAGAACCTCTGAAGAAAACGCAAATAAGTTGTGCAAATGCCCTGGGATGCAGTTCCCTTTGGGCCCAGCAGCTGAGCGAGGCTGTACAGTTTGTACGCTGAGGGGCTCCTCTGTATTTATAATCCTTCCTCTCGTACTGCTATCTCTCAAAGCCTCAGGAAACTAAGATGGTCTTTTCTAGAAAGTAAACCAGTGGTTATTTTCATTACAGCTTGAGAGAAAGAGCAGCATGGATACATGGCTGTTGCCAAAAACCAGAAAAACTTCAGCGGAAGCTTTTAAGAACTGGAAATTAAACTGGGCAGTAGACTGGTGCACAATGGGTTAACTCTTTTTAGACAAACAGGGAAGATAAAATTGGAACCATGTTTTACTTTTGCACTCCATTAGGTTTCTCAGTCCCCTGGGAACATCACTAAGATAGCAAAAGCTTTGTACTGTAAAGTAAAACAACAACAAAAAATTTAATATTTAAATATCTAAGAAGCTTTTAACTTGGAAGTGATCCACCATGTTTTCCCAAAACAACTTTAAATGAGATTTCAAGTTCATTTTGGTACTCTACTTTAGATTTTAAACTCTGTCTGTGTTACCAATGAAGCTTTATAAACAAGTATTTATCTGTAAACTTGGGAGGTAAAGCCTTTGTGCTTCGGTAACATTAATTCATTCCATGCCTAGTTAAGGGAGCCCTTCTTGAGTTTTGCATTGGAAATAAGTGTACAGTCACAAAAATTACCAAAAATGCATAATTAAAAACCCATTAAAAAGTAGGAATTCTATCACATCACACTTGCTGGCTCATTTATACAGGTCAAGGTCACCTGGACCAACAGCAGCAGGAAGAAAAAGCCCACCACACAAGTACCAGGGCAGGGACTACCCAGAGGGAGGAGTGATGGAGCCATCACACCGGAGTTAGACTGGGACCAGCTGAACGTTTGAGGTCCAGCGCTCCCAGCGGCATCCATGCTAAATCCAGGCCAAGGCTGCGTTTTTCATGGCACACCCCTGTATCCATCACAGCCAGCGTCAGGGCTGCCCTCCTGCACCGCTGCCCTTAGGTGGGGGAGCGGGCTGGGCTGCACCCTGGCACACACGAGGGAAGAGCCAAACCCTCCTCGCACCCTAACGAGGAAGCACAACCCGAGTGCCCAAGACAACAGCCAACCTGTGACTCTGCAGTGGCCTTCCTCCTCTCTGCTGCATGGGGAAGAAGGCCAGGATCTGGTATAGATCACCATTCCTTTCCTTCCTGGGGTTTCATTTTTCAGCAATTAATAACCAGCCCAAGTACAGCACAGAGCATCACTGCACAATCTCCTAAGCTTCGCTTTACTAGGCTGATTTTTCCTATCACATTAACAAAGTTTTCTCCAGCTCCTATCATCCCTGGGACTTAAAATTTTAAAAAGGGCACAGAATACATGGTAGGAAGAATGCTCAGTGGGACGCTGTTTGAATCCCTTCTCGCCACTTCCAATGCAGCAGAGGCAAAAACCTGCCCCTGCAGCCTACAGACACCGAACCAGTTCAACCACTGCCAGTTTCCATCTGTCTCAGAGCAGAGAGAAGCAGATCTGTGGGCGATCGCATGCGCTTCCTCTGTATGAGCTGTCAGGAGCATTGTGGTGGGCTCCTGACGGAGTCAGGATGAGCTTCACAGGGCGTCTGCTGGATGATCCCAACCCACCAGCCTGGCTGGACTGCCTGTGGCCTCCCACGGCAAGCAAAAGCTTTAGAGACAGCCGCAGAGCAGGGTGTGCAGGGAAACCTTCCCTTTCCCAATGGGCAGCTCCCTGAAGGCTGCAAAGAAACAGGACGAGTCCTGACTTAAAGCAGCGATGTTCTCCTACAACTTGTCCAAACGCCTCACCTCAGAGGTAACTAAAGCAGTCCATCGTTAAAAAGCAAATATAAAGCATTGTATTTACCCCAGCTTCGCTTTTCACTGATGAGGTAGGTATTCCTGTGTCCTGAACACAAAAGAATACGAAGCTGCTTCACAAACATCTGTAATGTGAACCTTGCTTATTTGTCTTGCTCTGCAAAGCCACTTATCCCCTTGTGAATATACTTTTGTTTCAACAGATGGAGAAAGCCAGGAGCCAAGTGCTACGTCTCCGTGCTCAGAAAAATCTCACACACTTTCAAACAGGAAGCAACTCTTGGACCTTGGAAGAGGAACAAAATGATTTTTGAGGTTGTCTTCAATCTTAAGATTTGTGCCATTATAGTTCTTGTGGACACATGCTTGTTAGTGCTCTGCCATCCTGAAACAATCTCCTCTTGGAGAGGAGTCCACATTACCAAAATGTCAAGCAAAAGCTTTTCATGTGTTACCAATAAAAAAAGATAAAAGGCATTGGTCTGAAAGAGAACCAAGGGAAACCTCAAAGTTCTGCCTTTAATTTCACGGGCATTTCTGAGCCAAGAGACGTTAAATCTAGCAACAGATTTCAAATGAAAGCTTGAGATCTTTTTATCTCATCTCAGACAGGGCAACTGAATACATCCTCAGACTACAACCATCTGAAGTTAAGATAATTCATTATCAGGAAGGGAGAAATGAAACACCATGGAATGAGTTACAAAAATGACATGAAAAACTCCCTTAAATTGCCTCTGGGGATTGCCTACTGTTCAGCAAGTAGTTTTATTTAACCAAGGAAAGATGGAATAAAGCTTCAGAGCCTCTGAGGTCTGTAATTACAACTGACATATCCATAAGGAAGCTCCTCATACTCCGTTAAACAGCATCATCGCAGGGACACGACTACAGGCAGCAAAGCTGCCAAGGTTTTTAATCACATTCTGTGTCAAATGAAAAGCTTGAATTTCACAAGATCCCTTCTCCACTTGAGCGTTTCTAATGCCAGTTTCAAGTAGTAGCCTGATCACCACTAATTATCTCAGCTGTTCAAGACATCAGTGCCAGACTGCCATTCTTACCTGTCCCAGCAGCACATACAGTGTTTTTGTGTACAAAGTAATCAAAGCGTGTGGGTAGTCTGGGAGGGAAAGCACCCCCTGGCCCAAGGTTGAAAAGAATAGGTAGCGAGCCTCCGCTGGCGTCTGACCAGCCATTAACAGCTGCTACAAAACTCCAGGAAGTTCCAATTTCCACAGGTTTGCTCAGCACAGGCTATATTTCACCACCCCCCAGGAGTTCGCTCTTGTCTCTGTTTCAGATGGCTGCAGGTCCTACAAAAACATCAGGTGTTTTCCTAAAGAGCCAGCAAGTAGAAGTAAAGAGAAGGAAGTTCAGACTTCACACAGACATGCTACCTTGACTGGGGCTGAGCTGATGTAAAACTCAGACACGCATTCTGACCCAGGTTTACATGCCAATAAGGGACTAGAGAAAGAAGCTTGGTTTGCAGGAGAGGGATCAGAGAACAGCTGCCCAGAAAGTACTTGCCTGAATGTTAATGTTTGCCCACAGAAATATGTAGGAGCTTTGGAGTAGAGCACACCGCATGACTGAGAATCATTTCGAAGTGCTATGTTTCTTCGACTGCTCAAGCTGTAACCCTCCAAACCCGTTGTCCATTCTTCAAAGAAAGAAAAAATAAAAAAGCAGCATGAACCTCAACTTCACCAGCTCTCTGTGCAAAGTAAAGTCAGTCACAACGTCCACTCACTTTCCCTTATATTAAGCTTAAGCTCTGTAAAGAACAGGGGCTGGCTTTGCCGCCTTCTGCTGGAGAGATTTCTTTTTCATATCGTTTGCAATTACAAAAAATACTTCCCAGCTCGCAGGGTTCACCAGAATTTCACTCTTTGCTATGATCCCTGCAAAGTCATTTTGTAGGCAAAGCAAAACCTTCATGACCCACTGCCCTTAAAAATTTGCAAGTGCAGCAAAAATTTCGTTTTTTCTTTCTCCAGTATAAGAGCTTGTTACGTGACTGTAGGTCATTAAACAATGCTTAGGTAGGGGTGAGGGAAAAAATGCCTCACTTCTGAGTCACGGATGCTTTCAAAGCTAAGCAGTGAGTACCTGTGGGAAAGGATTGCTAACTACCACTCACACCATGAAGCAAAGAATAAATTCTAGGCTGAAAGGCTAGTTCATCACACATTACACACATACAGCACAGCTAAGGACGCCCCATCATCATACAAAAAGCAGCTCCGTAAGTCATTCAGCCATAGACCTTCAGGAGTGCACTGAGGACACAGGCTGAAGATGAACAGCAACACAACAGTACCATGGGGAACGAGCGTGGTACAGCCAAACTGAGGAACACTCCATGGACTCCATTCTTGCCGTCCATCTCCTCGGGCACAGACTCTGAACTGGTAATCAACGTTAGGATCAATGTGCAGCACAATGAACTCTGTCTCAGAGCCGACATACACATCTTCAAAGTGACTAGCAGTACTCTTACGATATTGTAGTCTGTAATCCTGTGGTATGAAGTCATCATCCACCTAGAGAAACAGTCACTGCATTAATAAAGGACCCCCTCTTTTTTTCCCTTCACCTCTGAAGCAGCACATACTAGGGTAGTACTGCAGGCTGCCATCAAAGGCGATTCAGAGTCTCAAGGTAAAGAGCAGAAAGCATACCTTATAGAAAATAATATCAGTGTCTGAAGCAACCAATACAAAAAGTAGTGTAAGAATGGCTCGATCACAGTTTAAAAGTATCTATAGAAGAAGAAATATTTAACAGAAGGCTCTTCAATCTAGCAGAGGTATAACAAGATTCTTCAGCCAAAAGCTAAAAACAGATCTGCAGAAGAAATTCAGTGCCAATTTTTAACAGCAAGGGAAAGTCACTATTACCCATCATAAACTGCTCCAGGGAATGATTTCCAATTCTTTGACCTCTCTAAGTCAAAAGAGTTCCCCTCCTACACCCCCCAAAAACTTCACTATCCCTCAAGCATGACCAAATTCAGGGAACTCCTCTATAGCCCAGAAAATCAGGCCACAGGTGACAATAGCGCCTATGGTTTTATAATCTGAATCCACACCCAGAAGGTAAGGACGGCTGATCAATGGCTGGCTGTTGCTAGAACAACAAAAGTTTGTTTAAATCTGGCAAGGAGCGTAGAACTGTCTAACAACAACTAAACCACATCAGAGCACAGCGGTGATTTACTCAAAAACAGGTTTTGTGTATTGAAGAGAAAGGCTGCTTGACTAGCTAATGCCAATACTAGAATATTTTCTCGTTCTATCCACTGCATCTCCCTAAGAACACAGACATGTTTAGGGGTAACAGCGTAACAGAACAGGTTCAGCCTCAGCCTGCATCCGCTAAACGTCTTCAAAGGGAACAGCAGCATCACCCCAGCAATGAAGTTCAGTCTCACTGAGAGCGTTTGGCTGTCATTGCCACACAAACAAACCACAAATGGCTACGTGCAAATCATCTCTGTCAGAAACACACACCCCAGGATTTCTTGGTCTTGTTTGACCAACAGCATTGCAGATGGACTTCTCTCTGCTATTCATTTGTTTAGTGGGAAGGGTATGTGAAGGAGGTGTTTCCTGCTGGCGCAGGACCTGGCCCGTGCTGAAGCAGGGGTAGCAGTGTTTCCAGCTGAGCCCCCGACGCTCCCACACCCCGGGAAGGAGACTGCGAGGCAAAGGTGCATTAGCGTGTCGGCCCTTTCTACCTGCAGATGGGAGCGGCAGAGTCCCACAGCAAGAGTCTAACACACAAGTGCCACTGCCAGGCAGACACAAACCCCAGTGCCAACCACAACATCACTAGATGAAGCCATTGCCGTAAAAATCTCTTCTAACGATACACTGGAGTGGACTATTCCTTTGGTGGCTGTCGAGAATCCAGAATGGAAGTGGCTTTTTCAGTTTCTTTCAAGAAAACTGAAGTCTGAATGATTTTCACCCAGGATGTTTTACCCACCTTACACCATCGGACTAAAATACCTCCAGGCTTTTCAACGAACTCCTCTAGCTGTACAGGTGGGCGAGATGCCACAGTTCCATGGCTGAATATTTGATTTTTCAATATAGTAAGAAGGCAGTCATCCAACTGGGCAGATAAACAAGGCACGTCAACCAAGGAGGGCACTTCTGGTAAGCTGAGAAAGGAAAGTTTGCTGTAATGAAAAGGGCCAGCTTCTACAGATCCATATTTTGTCCACACACTTGAATGTGTGCAGATTTGCAAAGAGAGAACAGATGCAGAAATTGGCATGTGCATTTCAAACTTAAAAGACTCAGAAAACATTGTATTTCAGCCCTAACCAGACTGTTTCTCAGTAAATACTCTCAAATACAGGCTGTTCCACAAGGAGTGGTTCCATCATTCACAAATAAACAGCCTATAACTCTACCGAACATATGGAGGTTGAAAATGACTCCATTCTGCGACTGCCAGCCCCAGTGAAAGTCTGTGAAACAAACAGGACAGCAACACCTCAAATGAATCTTTTAAGGCAACAGAGCGGAAGGCTTTTGTTTCAAAGAGAAAAGATGTCCTATAAAGAAAAGCACACGTGCCACTGCCTCAGATCTCCTCAGCGTGTCAGTGTCTTACCTATCCAGCTGAATGTGTAAAGCTTTTTTTGTAAAGCTGCACAGTTTCTCGTTCTGTTGTCCCACATCTCCACGGACTGCACTCTCTCCTGGAATCAAACGGTAAAAATATTCCTCATGAGAAAACGTCCAAGAAAGGCATTCCTTGCTTGAAAGAAGAACCAGTTCTGACACGAACAACCAATTAAATACGAAGCATTCTCAGCACTTTTACTAGACTCTTACATAGAAAATACAATTATAGTTAACAATATAAAGCTTATCTGGCAGCTTTTGAAACTCTCAAAGCTTCCTGTAGGCACACCCATAACAGATGTAATAATCTGCCTCAGGTCTCAGACAGTAGCAGAACTGGGGTCAGATGCCAGAAGTCAGGATCATTAATCCCTTCCTCCACCTGCTTTAAAGGAAGAAAAAAGCAACGCACCTTCACTGAGCAGAAAATTAAAAAGCAGGAGCTTAAAAGCAAACAGTAATTTCAACCATTGTTCTGTTTGCTACAATCTAAATGGTAACTATTGTCATAATGAAGGAAATAATCCATGCATTAAAGCATGGAGATAAATAGAAATCTTTTCATAAGCTTTCCATATAAAGTAGCGTCCCACGCTTCAGCTTACACAGATGTATGCTCCATTCTCTTATCTGATGACTTGATGGTAATTTACAACATAAGCAAGCTCAGTCCTTCTCCAAATGGAGGATTACAAACGTTACAAATCTCTAAAGAAAAGCACACGTCACAATTGGCAGCAGGAGATTTAATAACCATGGAAGCTTAACTCCTTTCTGACTCAGAGGCAACGTCTGCTCATTTTGACGACATGACTTGGCAATGCTCATACTGCTGCAGAGGGAATAGTGACTCAGGGGAGAGGATGCGCACAGCTAGTCAGGTTCTCATGGGATCTGATAGAAACTCGTATAAACACCGGCAATCTTTGCCACCATCCTGTGATCCAGTAACTTGAGAGGTAAAATCAAAACAGGGTGACTACCAACCACTACCAGAGGTCGTGGCGCTAGAAAAAAATCCCAACAAATTAATTCTTAAATATTGCCATTCTTCCTGTGAGCAGGAGCCATAGAGCTCCCAAGCAAGCACGGTTCCTTAAGCGCAAAGCTCAGGCCTGAGTGGAAGCTGGTACGTCTCCTGCCCGTGGGAGGCTGCTCAAGCACTTTAGTTCACAAAACTGAGATCACGTTGAAAGAAAGTTAAAGTTGAGACATGAGAACAATGCAAGGAAACTGCCAACATACTCATGGCTCAGACACGCTCCCCGTAGGTTCTCCAGTGTGGGGAAAACAGTCAAGAGTGACATTCCTTTCTGGCTAGATATTTAGCATCGGTAGGGTGCAAACTGGCCCTTACAGTAATATTCCACATTTCTATTTTTGTCTGCCCCACCCTCAAAGTTTATGGAGCAATTTTTCCAATACAGTGGCCATTCCATCAATATTGAGCATAATCACACTTAACAGGAACGATAATTTGTTTACTTCAGCGGCTATCCCATTAAGACGCAAATAACCTTCTTCAACCAACGGAGAGATTTTATTATTATGGTACCCAACATGGTACTCAACATTTGGTTTGAGAGAAGTCCAAAACAAGCCAAACATGCTGATTGTAACAGGAACGTTTCAGTCTTCCAGAGAAGACATGCTGGTAGGTAGAGCTAAGTCTTAAGATCAGGTCCTGCCTTACCATCCCGGAGCAGATCATCGGCTGTACTGACTCCGTGCTCTATTAGCTTCTGGCATTCATCCAAGGGTTTGATGCTCTCTTGCTCTATGGCATCCACTTCCTGCAGCAGTGACATCAGTCGCTCATCCAACAGCTTCTTCAGGGTCCCTTTCAAATCATTAAAATGTTGCTCAAGCACATCTCTGGTCAATGTTGCACTTTCTCTGATCTAAATTCAGGTAACAGGAAAGAAGGATTCAGGATAAAGGCAAAGGCCACGCACATCTTTTATTTTTCTGAACCACCTCATCTGCATCTGCTGGGGAAAAGCTGTCTGTAAAGTCACCTTTAAATAAAAGGACCATTGGCAGGTAACAAACTAGTGGTTTTAGCACACATACAGCAGGGAAGGAGGCAAAGAAACTAGCCTGGACAAGGGGAAGAGCATTTTAACTAGGCAAATCTAGATAACCTCTGAGGCTGGAGCTAAATACAAACTGGGTTACATGTACTTCAATCATGGAATTTTTCTTGTCAGAAAAGACCAAATGCTCTGTAGGTCTTCTCCCTGCCACCCCTCAAAACTGCTGCAATCCTGTTCAAACACAACTCTGTCATCCTATACAGTAATCCTCACTGGAAAGAGGAAGGTATCGGACTTTTAGAAGACTATCTAGAAGCACTTTTGCCAGGCCCTACCACTTCACTGAATTTTTTAAATCCTTGTAAAGCTGCTTTATTTTTTTTTTTTTCAAATAGCCACCTTTGATTTGTCTGTGCTGCAGGGTTACAGGGCGAACAGCAACTCTGTTTTGATTCTGGAAGAACTAGACCGCAGAAGGTTCTACAAGTGCTTATTAAAATGCTTGCAAACTTGCTGAATCTGACTTTTAGGGAAGAAACCACATTTGAACATCCCTGAGCTAAAGATGCAGAAGTCAGAACTAAACATCTCCCTATGGACAACTTTTCTAAGTCACACAAACAAGGAAACGCTGCAACATGCACACGGGGCCTTACATGTAATTTCTAGATCTTTATAAGTACAGACAACCAACACAGGAAGTTCTCTGGTTAGGTAAAATAAATTTCCTCTTTAAGTAATATTCATGAACCTCTGCAGCTGCTGCACAGCTCGGTTTCCCTTCTCTTGTTATTTCATCGCTTGAGAAAAAAAAAGGAAGTATTTAGCTTTGTGAAGGGGTGGGGCGGAGGAAGACAGAACAGTCACTTCTCGAAGCCCATTACCTCCATTACACGCAGATACAAACCCAACAATTCGGCCTCAGAACTGCAGGTGCTACCAGCTACGCAGAAGAGGAAATGCAAGTCCCTGAACATACAGAGCTGCGTGAAGCTTGTCGAAAATCGTGTCCCACTGGTCCAAAAAAAAAAAGATGCAACGCAAGTGATCTAAAGCGCTCTTCCTACCACATCGGCCCACCAGTCTCCAAATAATAAAGCTTCCGCAATCTGGACCCCAGTCTAAGACACTCAGCACTTCTGGACACAGGGAATCCTTGGATGTGTGTGGTGTGCCTGATTCTCTGTGGACAAAATAGCATATGGTACTAAAGATGGAAAGAGAGAAAACAGAAACAAGCACACAAGCAAAGAAATTCCCCCAGAGGGGAAAAGGAAAGGTAGGCAAGCTAACGAAACACTCAGAAAGACAAACCAGCTCCCCCTCCATGCATTTTGAGATACGAGGCAACACTCTGAGATGACAAGGTTTGGATTAAAGACAGTCATGAACAATTCATTTTCATAAGTAGCTTGCGGTTCTGAAGATGACTAATTTAATGCCCAGTGATCGCCTACATTCGCTCAGTAGCAGGACACTAACCTAGCAGATTTATAGCAGGTTTCTATGCTAATGGAATCTGCTTCAGAGACTCGATCAGGTCACCATGGAAACAGTTTCTGAGTTTGGTGTTTACTTTACTTACGCCTTGCAGAGCTGAATCAAAGATAGTAAGGCATTGGTTCTAGGCTGCAAAAGCTAAAATGCTTAGAAGATGTCTTAGCAGAGAAGCCAATCCTTCGCTGGCTCTCCACAATCACCCTACCTGCATTTGCATACGTTATCATGCATCTTCAGCACAGAGTGGGTGGGTTATTAGTCCCAATGAAAACTCTCCTCTGGCTTCAGTGCACAGCTGCAGAAAAACCAGCTAACCTGGAACGCTGGCAACACTTCTACGTGACCCACAGAGTACGTGACCCACAGAGGTTGGTGCATGGGCACAGCAGAGTTCAGGACAGCAACCAAAGAGCAACTTGCCTAGGCAGGAATCTTTTAGATGCGATGGCAAGGAGACAGGCACAATGCTTCCTATAAAATAAGACTTAGCATCCCAACTGCTTTAGAAAATGTAGTTCCTTTAGACATAGAATCATGCTAGAATCATAGAATACCAGGTTGGAAGTGACCTCAAGGAACTTCTAGTCCAACCTTTCTTAGCAAAAGCACAGTCTGGACAAGGCGGCCCAGCACCCTGTCCAGACAAGTCTTTATTCTTGCCTACGAAACCTTCCTATCATCCCAGAAAAAACAGGTTCAGTTCAGTAACAGACTTCAACTCACACCCCTTCCTTCCTTCCTGATACTTCTATATCCATCCATTCCCAAATCCTCCATCTGCAGCACTTACAGAGGCAGCACACAGACGTCCCTGAAGATGCAGACAACCACAAGGGTCACCACCACCATCACCCAACTCCAGGTCTAGCAGGATTCTTTCTCCACCCTCCTCTTTCCCTTCACAGAATCGCAGAATGGTTTGGGTTGGAAGGGACCTTTAAAGATCATCTAGTCCAGCCCCCCTGCGGTGAGCAGGGACATCTTCAACTAGATGTTGCTCAGAACCTCATCCAACCTGACCTGGAATGTTTCCAGGGATGGGGCATCTCTCGCTTCTCTGGGCAACCGTGTCTCATCACCCTCAGCATGAAAAATTTCTTCCTTATATCTAGCCTAAATCTTCCCTCTTTTAGGTTAAGGCCGTTGCCCCTTATCCTTACGTGTCCCACCCGAGACAGGGCGCTACCAGGGTTAGGAGGGTACACAGAAGCTGTGACACAGGACAGGGCTGCGGACCGAGCACCGCCGCTGCCCCGGGGGAGGCTCGCTGAGGGCCGCCTCCCGCGCCCGGAGCCCCGTGCGGCCGCCTCCCGCCCGCTGGCCCCCTCCGGGGCACCTCCGGAGCGCCCGGTCCGCTCCCCACCTGCTCCCGCGCCTGCTGCAGCCCCCGCAGCCGCTGCTCCAGCTCCCGCCGGTAGCTCCGCGCCGCCTCGATGCTCTCCTGAGCCTCCTGCAAGAGGAGCCGCGCCTCGGCCTCGGCCTCCATGGGCAGCCGCGACGGCGGGCGGGCCTCGCCCCCGGAAGGGCCGCACGTCCGGGCTCGGCGCCCAGCGGGGAGGGGCGGGAAGGGCGGCGGGGACTGGCCCCGCGCCGGCGGCCCCGCCCCGTGACGTCACGCGTCCCACCCCTCTCTGCGCCGCGGCGCGAAAACCCGACCGGCAGCGGCGAAGCGGGGGCGGCGGGAAGTGGCTCCCCCCGGCACGTGACCTGGCCCGCGGGGGGTGGCCCGCATCACGTGAGGGCGGAACGCGGCCGGCCGTTGGCAGGGCCGGCGGGTCACGTGGGGCGCGGCGGCACCGCCCCCTTCCGCGCGGAGGTCCGAATCTCGTCCCGCGCGCGCCTTTCTGCCCCTCGCGCCTGTCAGGCGGCGGCCATCGGGCGGGCGGCCGGGCCGCTCCATGGCCACAGCGCCCGCCTCCCCCCGCGGCTGAGGGCTCCGCTCCCTGCCAGCGCCCGGGGCATGGTGGGCAGGGTCGCCGTGGCCGCGGCGGCCGCCTCCCTCCCCGGGAAAGACGGCGAGGCTCAGGTGGGGAGGCGGCGGCGGCGGCGGGCCGGGGCCGCGCTGTGAGGGCGGGCGGAGGGAGGCGGTTTGTCGGGCGGTGTAATGGGGGAGGCCTCAAATGCTGCCCCGGCACTGTGAGGTCCCGGCCCGGCCGGGGCTGGCGCTAGGGAGCCCCCGGCCGGGCTGTCATCGAATGGGAGCACCTCGGCGGAGTCCCCGGTGGGTTCGGGAAGGAGCGTGTTCAGTTTCAGTTGGTGTGACTTCAGAAGAGCTCGGTTTTTAATAAACTAGGAGAGTTATAAAGCTCTTGGTGAGCAGTCTTTCTTGGAATTTTACAGATAAATTCTCTTTTATGGTTTGACTTACGAGATACGAATTCCCCTGTATTCATTTTCTTGAAGTATTTTAAAAGGTATAGTTTTTTCTTAAGATATGCGAGATATTTCCTTTATGGTAGGATCACACATCTTTAAGTGATGTTGCAATTCACTGCTCTACAAATGCTCTGGCGACGGTCTCAATGTAACTAATAGGTAGATCATCTGAACTGAAGTAGACTTTCTAAACTTCAGTATTATGAAATCTCTGCAGAGCTGTTCTGAGGACCTTGTTGTCACTTTAAGTTTTGGTGGTCTCACCAAAAAAAATTATTAAACCTGCAGAATCTTTATCTCAAACTTTAAATGGCTTTTGGAAACATGGAGGTGAAGTTGATGTGCACACAGTCTTAGCACATTGACATGAGTTTTTTTATCCTCTGAAAAAGTCCTAGTGTCACTAGTACATACTGCAGATACTGTAGTGCTTTATATTGCCATGCTAAGTCATCTTAAGTTTTTAGAAACTAAGATTAATGTTGAACTTTTTTATAGCCATGCAAGAAACGGCGAGAGGAAGATACTTCTGTAAAAACAATCACAAGGTATTTTTCACCATTAGCAAAACCAGTGGATAAAGTGTTGTCACCACCAAAACCCAACAATATATTGGATTATTTTAAGAAGACATCCATACCTGAGAAAGCTACGTTACCAGTTGTAGCTGGAGAAAATAAAACACCGTTGGATGTTGATGACAAAGACTGTAAGTCACCTTTTAAACCATCTTTAAAGCGGAAGAGGAAAGGGAAGAGAGTTAATCTAAATAATAAGCTGAGAGAGATGAAAGAATCTGAGAATGAATGTGAAATGGAAATTAGAAGTGATGGCAGCAGAGAAACAGGACTGAAACAGGACAATAATGATTTTATTGCTACTTGTACTTTAGTTGACCAACAATGTGCAAGAGATTTGGGAGAAGATAAAGTGCAAAGAGACAACTTCTCAAATGCTGTCATCTATGGGAAAAATGTGAAGAAAGTTGTTTCTGAAATAAATGGTACAAAAAATAGGATAAGAAAATCAAGGAAAAGGAAACACAAAGTAAATACAGATTTGTCTGAAAGTTGTTCATCTGAAAACCGGGTAAATGAAAAGTGCAAAAAGGAAACTGAAGATAAGGAAAAGGTGGTATCTCCTATGGTAGCAGAGGGCGGTGCTACTATTAGCGATTCCAGTTCTGAAGTTCATAGGGATGATAAGACATCACAGGTAAATAATAGTATAATAACCGTGTCCTTTGAGGACTTTTTGAAGAGTCAGGGAGAAAATAATGTAGATTATGTTGAAGAAGACACAAAGCCAACAGTGGACAATTCTGCTACAGCAAACGAAATGAACAAAAGCGATAGTATTAGTGACCCAGAAAAGTGTGAGGAATCTCAACAGCTGCCACTTAGAACAGTAACTGTCCTCGCACAAGTTCATTCCATTCCCCCCAGATTAGCTCCTTTACATAAGGAGCGAAAAGGCTCTAGGAAAATAGCTTCAATTTTTTTGAAGCAGAAAGGATGTGTAGGGGAAAAAGAGAGCAGCCCACCCCTCTTGGACAATGAACAAACTGAACAGGTTACTCAGAAAAGAAAATCTAATGTAGTTATTGAGGAAGAAGAACTGGAGTTAGCTGTACTAGAGACTGCAGGGTCAGATTCTTTGAAGCCAAAATGTACTCTGGAAGAAAGGAATCAGTTTATGAAGGCATTTAGACAACCAACATCCGATGTGATAAAAAGTGGAGTTAAAAAGGCACCTGGAAAACAAAAGCAAGCCATTGGAAAGTCTTCAAAAGAAAAAGAAGGACCCGAAGATGACATTACTTCAAATAAAGGATTAGAAAGTGGAGTATCAGTAGATTATGTGGACAAATATACACATTCTAGTCTTGAAAACAATAAAACTAAGACCAAAAGACCTAAGAAGTTTCAGAAAAAAGGAAGCAGACAAAGGAAGGCTTCAGAAACTAAGGAAACAAATGTCTCAAATACTAGCAATTTTAACGAACATCCAGGAGCTAATGCTCTTTCTAAGGAAAACACCTTAGAAGTAAGAATTTCGTCAAGTCCAAAAGTGAATGATTTAAGGAGGAGTTTAAGGCAGAGGAAAATCAAAACATCCAAAAATATTACACCTAAAAAAAGCAGGATTAGAAATACCTTTTCTGAAGATGAATTAAGTGGCTCTCCTTTCCAGACTTCTACACCAAAAGCAAGCAAACGATCCTTGAAGAAAAGTAATGTGTATAAAGCCGAGGTGATTACCGTGCCCTTGGATGGAAACAGCCCAATAAGGTAAACATTTTAGAGTGTATTCTACCTTTCTGAACCTTGTTTTACTGCAAGTATTTTAAGAGTAAGACATGATTATAAATTAGTTGGAATGCATACCAAAGCTGCGTGAATACTGATTGTGTTGGGTCATAATACAGAAGAACGAAAAGTTGACTCTATAAATGTGCTTGCACTAGAGATATTAAAAAAAACCAAACCAAACACACATCACCACCACCAACTGGGGGATTGCTTCTGTTTGCAGCACTGTATTTTTAAAGGCTTTTGAAAATGAGATTGAGAGTAACATTTTCCTTTATTTAAAAAGTAGTAATTTTGTAATACTTTTTTCCCTAATTAGAATGAGGTTTACACGTATCAATGCAACTACAAAATCAAATAAAGCCGAAGCAATGAAAAATGAAGAGTTTAACTCCAAAAATATGAAGGTAATTTATAGAATAGTTTGTGTTTCAGTATTTTGTCATTTACTATATGCATATGGTTGTGTTAATAATCAGTATTGTGTGTAATAGTGTAACATAATAAATATGACACTTCTCAGATACCCTACAAAAAGATATTACTGTGATTTATGATAGAATTTGAGATAGCTTCTTGTACAGTTGTACCTTAGATTTTGAAGTATGTTTTATTAGTGTAAATCTACTTTTCATAACATAACAGAAAACACAATAAAATGGTATGCTCATGCTCTGCAGGTTCTCAGGATGGGACATGGTGTTTGGGTTTAGCAGAACAGCTTATGCTAAAGAACGTCACTGCCCACATTTCATTTGTTCTGGGCACAAACTGGAGGATCCCCTTGTAGGGCTCTCACTCCCTTTTGAAAAGTATTTATATCATCTTGGTTTACTCCTTCTTTCCATTCTTTCATTTTTTCTGATGCAAACAAAGTTTTATAAAAATCATATGGTTTTATGAATGTGAAAAATTATATTAATATGTGAAATACTTAGCGAATGTATTGCTATTAATTGCTAGGTACTTTTGTACTTTGTTAACAGATAAGCTCTACTTCTAAAAACATGTCCAAAGCGAAACAGCTGATTGAGAAAGCAAAGGCTATACAGCATAATAGATCAAAGGTTAATGAAGACTTACCAACTCCTGTGCGGCGCTCGTCTCGACAGAGAGCTCTTGCTGAAAAGAAAAAAATACAAGAAAATGAAGTAAGCCTGTATACTTTTGGGGGAGGAATTATTTTGATGGTTTTGTAATTAATTTAAGCAACATAAATGTTTCTACCTTGCAAACATTTCTTTAAAAGGATCAAATAAGGTAGATATCTATGCAATGGTATGGTAATGTCAAATAGCACAGTAACTGCCACGCATAGACTGGAAGGCTCATCCTCGTGCAGATCTAGAACACGCAGCAAGATGGTCACACTGTAGAAGTGACTGTTTTTCTTTCCTAATGGCCAGTAAGACATCTGTTTCAAATGTGTACGTTTTAGACATTTAAATTTAGATGAGAGTAATTCTGGCCTTTTTTTAGATATTGGAGATGTTATTCTATATACTATTTCTGTGTAGACAACAGTAATAAAAATATTGTATAATCTTCAAATTATATTTGCTAACTTCTAAGCACTCTAGCATTTTCTTCAGTTTTCTCAGTACTGATCTAAATTGTATTGGTAATAAATGAGGAAAAGTTGTATTCCTTTCTTATTTTATTTGCTTTCCCTCTAGGACTTGGTAGTCATTTTAGATTCAAGCCTGAGTAATGCCACTACTACAGTGCAGAATGTGAAGCAAAAGAAACTTCGGAGCTTAAATGATGTTTTGGGGAAAAAGCCTAGAAACCTGAAGGTTGTGAAGAAGAGGTCAAATGGTAATTGGGTTTTACTGAATGCATTTATTTCTTAATCCAGTTATTGACTATTATAACATTATTTTATAAAGCTGCTTTTGCAGTACGTTAATCTTTTCTTCTAATTTTTTATATAATATTACAATATATACCTTTTTATAATATGAGTTAATACTGCAGAGGTTGTTTACGCATGCTGCTTTGATTTTACTTCATTCAGAGAAAACTATTTTTCAAAAACTGCCAATAGTGTACCATGTTTTGTTGTGTTCTAATATAAGGATTTTTTTTAATGTTACAGAAAATAATGTCTATGGTGATGAAGTAACTAGAAATAAAGGTATAATGAATTTTGTAATAATAGTCAGCTTTCCCTTAAGAAAACGAGATTCCCAATGTTATTAAATGGAACATATAGATAGTGATCAGAGAAGCAAGGTTAGAATCCTACATCAGTGCTAATCCAATCATGATATTTTTTTTTCTTTCTAAAGGAAAACCTTCCTTCCTAAGCAGAAATGCTCAAAACTCTGCAGGTGAACCAATTGTGATCTTTGATGAAAGCAGGTCAGTTTTCAAGGTTGTGGTTGCTCAAGAATCAAAATATATTTCAAGGTTAATTTAACATTCTCTTACTTTACAAATTTAAATACACTTACTGAAATATGATTTAAATGTTCATAGTTTTTTTTACACTGATCAATATGTTAATCTGCTTGCAAAATTTTGGGGATTTTTGGAGAGCTGCTCCTCAACCATTGTTGAGCCATTTTAGATGGTTAAAAATATAGTTGATGACGGATTAAAAAGAAATCCTAAATTGCATATAAAAATACAAAACCAAAGAGGATTATTTTTTAAATTAAATTCTCTAACCCCAAATTTGAAATTAAATGTAAACTTACATTTAAATTAATTTTAGCAGTTCTCCCAGACTAATTCTAACTTGTGTGTAGAAGTGAACGTGATTAAATTCTGTTGTAAGCCTTACATAGCTGGTAGTTCTAATGATTTTTTTTTTTTTTCATTGAAGCCAAGATGCATCTGAAAATTCTCAAGATGATGATCAGTTCAGAGCAAAACGTGAATTCTTGATGAGTGGATTGCCAGAGTCACTGAAAAGACAGATTGCAAAGAAAGCAGCAGCAATGGAAGCATACTCTCTTGCAAGTTCATGTTTTAAGACCGTTGTCCATGTACAGCAGAAGGATGACTGTAAGCTTTGTTCAACCATTGTGCAAATATATATAATAATTTCTAGTACATCTGTGCAGAAGAAGAAAAAAATTTCAACAACAGAACTTACTATTATGACTGGAATAACTGGTAGTTCCCTCTTGTTTTGTGTTGCAGTAAGAAAAAAAAACTTACAAGCTTCCAGTGAGATAGTTTTGAAGACGCAATTTACAAGTTAAATTATGCTAAAGTAATGTATACATTTATGTGTGACGATGCAAAATTCTTAATATCTAGTCAAAAAAGTTAGTCTTTCAAGTTCCAATTTGGAGAATAAAGATCATGTTGGACTGATGGGGGCAGAAACCATTTCCTTCTGACAAAGGCAAAATATTTCTCAAAAGAGAAAAAACAGCCCATTTCTTTCCTCTGAGGGAGTGTGCTACAGTGTGTTATGCAGGGCCACAACAGAAAAGCAGAAGGTAGAATAGCACTTTAACAGAGTTTATATTGCAAACCAATAAACAAACAAACTCCTTGATGAGCATTTGTCCAACAGAGACTTGGCGAGGGCACAGGTTATTTGGAGCAAACATTGCCAAGAAGAACTTACTGGAAAAACGTTGTATCCAAAAAGGTCCAAATTTGTTCTGCTTGTGGGAGGTGGAATTACTAAAGGTAAAACGTTGATGCAGTGTAGGTTAAATAAGCTTGGCTTTGACATGATAAAGCTGTAGTTAAAAAAGCATTTACTCTTATTTGCTGTAGGATGTTTTTGTTTGTGAGTATCTCTGTTTTGTTAACAAAGGTCTCCTCTTGTTGCGTTTTTGGTGGGGGTTCTTTTGTAGGTTATCCAATGTGGAAACTGAAATCACCATCGTGTCCTCTATTAACTAAGCTAAGGAAACTGAATACTGAAGTCATTAACGTCACAAAAATAACTCTCTCTCTTGGTGAATTTTCTACTGTGAATTCAAAACTAACTGGAAACTGTTCTGCGCCTGTGGTTAGTACTTTAAAATAGAGGCTTGTGTTACAAGGAAAATGAAAAGAGCATTGAAATTGTTTTGTTACTTATTAGGACTTCTGTTGTTTTAAAAAAATCTTGGAGTTTGAATCTGTGTCAGTCCTGGATTATTTTTTTTCTTGTGTGTGATTTACTCATTCTGCATCGTTATATTAGACAGTTCTCAAGGCTTTCTGTTAATTTCTGTGTTTAACAAGATAGCTACCCGTTTAAATGATGCAAAACTGTCGTTATTCTCTGTAATATTTTTGAGTAATAATTTTTTTTTTTTGTGTATGTATGTATTACAGTTTTCTGGCCACCGACCAGTTTTTCCTGAAACATTCAGGGAAGATTTACTAGATGAGATCATGTCTTCTAATTCTGAATTTCCAGTGAGAAAATATTTCTACAAGCTTCTGAAAAAGCAAACTGAACGTTTGGTTTTTGAAAACAGTATACAAGGTTAGTAATCTACGTAGGGAAAAATAAACTCATACTCTGTCTGGCATAAAAACGCAACTTGGAATTTCTAGGAGTGTTTCAGTGAAGGAATACTGTTGTTGGAACTAAATTGTTCCTTGCATTTTAGGTAATTTTGACCAAATTCTTCAAATACGGCTTAAACAAACATATAGTTGTAATGGACATAGCTTGAAATTTTAAAAGGATGTAATTTTTTTTTTTTTTCTTAGAAAGCAGAGATGGCACTGCAAATTCTGAGGTAAATCAGAAACATTCTGACAACTGGAAGGAAACTAAGAGGAAAAGGAAAGAAACAGAAGACCACAAATCAAAAAGAAGAAAACAAATTGAAGGTAGAGAGACTGAAATAAAATCCAGAGTTTCCAGGAACCTATCTGGAGAAACACAAGCAGAGACAGGACATGCAAAGCATTTGGGAAAAAACAAGACCCAGAAACCAGATGTTATGACAGAAGACACTGAATATTTATCAGAGCCAAATGCACTTTCAGGTAACTGCATTTCCTGTATGATTTTAATTCTCTTTGCATTGGGGGAATGTATGTATGATGTATGTCAGCTTTGCCCTGTGATGCAAAAATCATATCTAGTCTTAATGTTCTACTAGACTTGATGAACTCTTTTGCATGAAGAACCATTCAAAAATGGATAATTTTTTTTTTTCTGTAGGTGTTGAAAAGGAAGACATGCTCTGGACAGAAAAATACCAGCCTCAAGATTCCAGTGAACTTGTAGGGAACAAGAAAGAAATTGAAAGGCTACACAGGTCAGAAGTGGGAGTATGGATCCACTCTTAAAATAACTCAAAACATCAAGATTATGCTCAAAGAAGCAAAGTCAGTTATTTTACACTGTGCTTGAATAACACTTCCAGAGTGTATGTTTGCAGCCTTTGCTTTGGTTTACTTCCAGAAAGTTGCAAAAACCAATTGTCAGTTGGTGTAAATGATCTTTTGGTCATAGTTTCTTTTACTGTAGTACCTCAGTAGCTTGTATGGTACAAAACAAAAACACACCTGAAATGCTACATTAGGCTGTGGGATAGGATGAAATACTTACTTAACTAATACCCTTAAAATTTTAGTAAAAATTATTTTTGTCAGGTTATTTAAGCTTGCACACTATGAATGAGGGGTAGCAACTTATCAGTACTTGGCTATACTTCCCTACAAGCATTCCTGATCCTGATGTTACCTGAAATAAAAGCCCTCGAAATCAAAAGTAGTTTAGAGAGGAGATATTGCTTTATTCGACATCAGAGGCTAGGGGGAAAAAACCCACAATCTGGCACACCTTTCCGGGGATATTCGCCCATTATTTATACACAAAATATTCTCATTATTCTGCCTACCTAATACATAACTCCACCTAGGCTTACATATTCAGTAGGATGACCTAATAGTCTTTTTGCCCATGTGTATCAAATTCTGCTGCATCAGCAAAACACTTCTGCACAAGTGTTGAGTGTCTTGGTCGTTTGGGTAAGGAGACCCTTCCTCACATTATCCTTTTAAGGTATTGAGTCATCTCAGGACAGTAAAAGTTTGCTGTAAGTTTGCCAACTTCTTGAAGATAATAAGGATGGTCTTTGAAGTAGCCATAACTCTGTCCTGATTGGTATAGGAGAATGTACTTGACGTATAGAAGAACCTTGGAGTGATTAACTACTTCTTGTTATTCCATCCTTGGTGATTAACTACTTCTGGTTGTCTCCTCATTATCGCTATCTGTAACATCAACTCAGTGAATAACTATTTCTACACAGTAAGAAGGTCAGTAATTAGCTATTTTCTCACACAGTAAGAAGGTTAGTAAGAAACAATTATTTTAGAAACAAAGCAGACGCCTGCCTTCGGTAACACTGATGCACTGCCTCTGCTTTTGACAGTAATTTAGCACTCAAGTCCATCTAATATATTGTTCTTTCAGTTAAATTTTCTGTATAAGTTAAGCAGAATTTAAAGCTCCATCTGACAAAGAATGGTAAACTATGAATGACAAAGCATTTTCCATAGTTTGTGAAGTAGTTCACCAAGTGACTTGTTTTTATACTGATCAACTAATAGAACGGAGAATGAAGAAGGAATCCTTTTTTACAAGAGAATCAAACAAATCCTGAACAATTTAATTATTTTTTTAATCTGAAAGGACTTGATAAGTTTCTGAGAGGGATAACACGTGGCTTATGTCCCCTAGTATTATGTTCTGTTTCATCTGAATTTGGTTTGCTTTATTCAGCCGTAACTTTTATTTTTTGTTCCATTCTTTCCTTTTATAGTTGGTTAAAAGAATGGAAAAAAAGAGCTGATTGGGAAGAAAAAAGAAATCAGAAAGGGGAAAAGGAGGACAAAGAGCATGAAGGTGCTGATAGAATTAAAAATAATATACATAGCTTCTCTTTGTTAAACTTGGCATAAAAATGACATGAATCCTCTCTTTTAAATAATTCTACAGATTCTTTGGACAGCTTTGACTTTAAAGATAATAAATCTGATATGGAGGAAGAGACTAGCCTTTGCAATACAGTTCTGATAACGGGCCCACCAGGAGTGGGGAAAACTGCTGCAGTATATGCCTGTGCTCAGGAGCTGGGGTTTAAGGTTTGTGGAGTCCTCTCCTCAGTGCCATTTTTCTTATTTGTAACTCATGATGTGAAAGCATTTGTAATACAAGATGTCTACAACTTTTTTAATGAAAATTAAATACCATTGCAGATATTTGAAGTCAATGCCTCTTGCCAGCGCAGTGGTAGACAGATACTGTCTCAACTAAAAGAAGCTACTCAGTCTCATCAAGTGGACAAAAAAGGCATTAATGCACATAAGCCTTGCTTTTTTAACAGTTGTAGCAGTGCCAAGTCACCAAGTAAGTTTCACGGTTATATCTGGGGTTTTTGTTTGGTTGGGGGTCTTTTTAGGTTGGTGCTTTGTCTGGTGTTTTGTTTTGTGGTTGTTTTGGTTTTTTAAAGAACTGAGTTACCAAAGCAATTTTTAGACATCAGTTGTTTAAAAAAAGATAACAAATCTCAGTTTATCTGGCCATATTAATAAGAAATGCTCTGTTGGTTAACACAACTACGTACCAAATTAATGATTTTATCAAAATGACAGACTCTTGATTATCTTAAGTTATTTCTGTAGTGGTGGAGTAAGTGCTATGGTACTTGAATAGAAAGTTGAACAGAAAGCATTCCCTGTAACAGGAGAAAAGTAAAATAAGTAGAAATCAGCACAGTAAACCTGTCCTGTACTAGACAGAAAACTGGGATTTGATCTAACTTTGCCTGATAAATGTCAGTTTGACCTTACGTTTCCAACTTAAGTTTAATATAAAGCATATCTTGCAGAAAAAATGTATTCTCCAAAGAAAGTTGTTTCACCAAGAAAACCTCCACTGTCACCAAAAGGAGCAGGATTAAAACGAAACTTACCCCCTAAAACACTTGCAAACTATTTCAAAATTTCTTCCAAACGTAAAGGTAATGATGGAGCAGTAGCGTCTCAAGAAAAAAATAAAGGTAGGTTATCGCTATTTAATAATTTGTTACCTTCGGAGATGGAAATGCTACTCTGTACTACGGTATATGCGGAGCTGCGTGAAGAAAAGAGTAGAGCACGCTTACTACACTCTAAGTGCTGCCAAGGGTTACTTTGTGCATCTCAGATACCCTTAACTACATAGGAAGTAGTCATTACTCTGTATTACAGGAGAGTTAACAAGGGTACAGACTACTTGAAGTTCAGTAAGCTTTCCTTAGTTGTTTGGTTTTGTTGTGGGTTTGTTTGGGGTTTCTTCAGAGCATTTAGACAAGAGAAGATAAATTAAAAACTATCTCTAGAAAAATACACCTTTATATTACCTCAGTGCCTGTTTCAGGCTGGTGTGGAATGGTCATTGTGTTAAGTGGGGTGTATATACATATGTATCAAAATTACTGACACGGAATTAAGAGGTGCTGTAAAGCAAATAAATGTTTGAGGAATGTATGAGCAAAGTGCTGGGCTGAATGGGGGTAATCGAGTCTAGTCCTTTTCACGCAATCATATTGCATTGTCTTGAAGGACTTGCATCGTCTCTGTGCCCTGGAAATACAGATTACAAACAGGTTAGGTGCAGAATTAATTTTACAAATAGTCATCCCTTCACCAAACACAGCTGAATTCACAGCAAATTTCTTGCAATTTTTTTAAACGAGACATCAGAAAAGGATGTGGGTCAGATTTCTAAGTTTTTGTGTCAGTGTAGATTTTCTTAAGCTGTTTGTGCATGGGGTGTTTTTGAAACCAGTGTCTAGAATGCATATTAAACGGTTTCAGTCCTCCTTTACTTCCTGCTCAATTCTTCGCCCATCTGCAGGAAATACTCAGAATTCAGGTGAAGAAAAGAAAGACGCTCAGATTAAGTCGATAAACAAAGAAGTAGAAGGAGGAGAACACAACAGAAAAAGTGCAACATCTCTCATTCTTTTTGAAGAGGTAAAATTAATGTGAAGTACATTGATGTGTCCTTTCATTATGTTTAAAGAGTTTAACTTTTTTTTCCCTTCCTCCTTGAGACTTCTAGGTAGATTCAAGTGTAAGGATTATCACCTATTTAAAAATTAATTCAATGTTTAATGATTTTATCCTTGTGAGTATTTTTTTTAATCACAGATTGTTATTTTTCAAAGTTATTTCAAAAGATAAATAAACTATCGTCTATCAGCAGTTGTTCACTGTTGGAACAGTTTGCAGGATTCTGCTAATTTAATTCCTTTGATTATGCCAAAAGTCTTGGTTTATAATTTTACACTACTTGTATACACTGAGACACTTTAAAAGTCACCATTAACACCCCAGTAATTACAGTATCTAAGCCCACATTAAATTCTTTTTTTTTAACCTCTTGCCCAAAAATGTCTTTGAGTCTTAAACTAAGAATACAAAATTGCAGCCAATAATGTAATTTTAAGTAAATAAAAGAGGTATAGCAGTGTTGCCAAATGTGGGTTGATCCTACAGATCACTGGTGCAATTCTATTAAAAAGAAAAAAAAAAACAACCCAAACTTCAAAAGCCACCTGGACATGGTCCTGGGCAGCCTGCTCTAGGTGACCCATCTTGAGCAGGGGGGCTGGACATGTTGGCTTCCAGTGGTCCCTTCCAGCCTCAACCAGCCTGTGGTTTTATAAGCTGCAGCACAGAAGACTATGACCGAAGTGTTGTGTGACCTTTACCTGAAGCGTTTATACTGTCACTGCCCGCTTATGGTGAAGAAATCTGTATTTGTGTTGTCTTACTCAGTTGTTAACAGTGTGACTCCATTCACAGCTTGTAGCTATTGTTAAGCTATTGATATTTTGCACTTCATTTGTTTTCTATAGGTAGATATAATATTTGATGAAGATGCAGGATTTCTAAATGCAATAAAGACATTCATGGCAACTGCAAAGAGACCTGTAATTCTTACTACCAATGGTGAGTAGTATTTTAGGCTTTAAAGATGGTTGAAATGGTGATGGCTGAATACAGCTCATAAAGGTAAAATTAAATGAGTTGAGGCTATAAAGCGAGCATTTTAGTATTTGAATAAAGATATCGGCTGCTCTAACGGATAAAGAAAACAATTAGTTTAGAACATAATGTTGTGACAGTTCACTGATATCTCTTTATATAGATCCAACATTCAGCTTAATGTTTGATGGCTATTTTGAAGAGATCAACTTCAGAACCCCTTCCTTGGTAAGTCTGTGTTTGGAAATGCAGATAAATACTAAGCAAGTTACTGTCAGTTAAGTTTGAAATTTAAATGTTGGTGTAGGTTTATATTTATCTGATGTAATATATCTGTTTCATCAGAAAACTTTTGGGGGGGTTTATGCAAGGATGTATAGGATGTATTTATCTTTACATGTAGAACTTTTTTTACTAGCGTGGAAGGTTTATTTTCTTAACTGTTTAGTATTTCAGAGAATTACAGTAAGAACATCACTTCATTGCTTAATTTAGTTTTTAGAATGTAGTAAATAATTTCATAGTGATATATCTAATAGTTCTGATCTGAGGGCTGACTATGCCAGTATTGGTTCACTTATTAAAAAATATAGGAACTATTCTAGAAATATTATGAGTCATTCCTTTAATGTAAACACTAGTATTCTGTATAGCAAATTGTTTTGTTTGCAGCTGTGTATTATACAGAAAATCTAAATAAATGAAAATCAGAAGGCTGAGAAGGGGATTTTTTTTAATGTGAAATTGAAAGTCTTCTGGACTACCAGACAATTGCAGGGTTAAAAGAAAGAAAGCAAAACATTTCAAGTGAATGTAGCTCACTAAAACCTCTTCACTGGCGATGAGAAGCAAAGCGTACATGGTTTCAGGAACACAAGCAGAATGTGTTTTGTTTGGTTTTAATGAGTTGAATTTCTAAGTTTAACTTAATTCTTTGACGTGGACTGTTCAGATTTGGTAAAGTATTCTGCTTTTTTATAGAGGCTTTAATGTAACTGTAATCTAATTTAATAAACTAATTTTCTGTATTAAAAGGAACAATGTATTGCAAGCATAAATAGAATAATTTGCTTCTGTGTGACTTATTGCAGTCTGATTGGTAAGAGTTGTTTTCAGTGGTCTTTGTCTAACTTTTGTTTAGATAAATGCTGCCAGCTATCTTCAGGTGCTGTGTCTGGCTGAGAATCTATGGACAGATGTAAAAGACTTAGCTGCTCTGTTAACCACAAATAACTGTGATATCAGACGAAGTGTTCTCTACTTACAATTTTGGATTAGAAGTGGAGGTGGATGCTTGAAAGACAGATGTTTGGCACATCACGGTAGGTTGATTTAATTTAATTTAAAGAATAATTCTTCATCTTAACATGAATTTGATTAAATCAAACCATTCTTAGACATGTATGATAGATGGTAACTTTCTGTAAGACTCCTAGGGTTTGGGTTGGGGTTTTTTTTTTTTGGCTACTTCAAAGCTTTGTATATATGCATAAGAAACTAAAAGTTTGATTTTTTTTTTTTTTTATTGCATTTGGTCATTATCCATCATTATGGTAATTAATTCTCCCTTTCCTCTTCTTAGTAGCAAAATTGGGCAAAGCAGGGAGCCAGTGGTAGTTTCCCTTCAACCCAGAGATTGCAGTTCTCTATCCATTTCGTTGAGTTGTAGGTAATTCACCTAGAAGAAGCAGAACTGAAAAAATGAGAAGAATGGGACAGCTAGCAAGCAGGCAGCAAGGGCACGAACCTGGTCCCAAAGGACACAGGAAGAGTATTCTCAGCAGGAGCGGGTGTGTGAGACGGCGTGTGAGCGAGCGACAGAGAGAGACTAGTAGGGCATAAAAGGAAGAATGGGCTTTTCAAATGGTTACTGGCAAAGAAGGGAGAGCGGGCAGATTGGTAACACTTTAAGAAATGAAATGGGGATGATGCACGGGGATGAGGATGACTAATTTCAGTTATGACATTAATTCAGAACTGTGGCAAGAGGCAACAGTTACAGTACCCTTTATAAAAAGAATTGAGGCAAAGAGGGGAAAAATCAATTTTGTGATGCAATTTGTTTCTTTTCAAGTAAAGCATGTGTTATCTTTGTGCAGGAGGAGATGAGATAAATGAAGCAGATCATGTAATTTGTTCTGAAAAGACTACTGATTCCAAGATTGATTTTTCTCAAGCGGATGCACATCTTCAGGAGTTTCCAAAATGTGATACAGGCTGTGTGGAGACATTGCTTGGCCTTAAGAATATCCTGTTGCCTTCAGAAGATTTGTTTACATTTCTTAAGGTACTTTTGTAGTTGACTAGCTAATACTTTGAATGATTGTCAGGTAATTGAGTGTAGGATCACTATGAATAGCATCTTCTTAGAAGCTAATCTCTTTGAAAAGATTTGTTGTAGAAATCAGGGGATTCTGTTGTTATGAAGCAAAATCTGAACTGGGGCAGTCTCCTGCAAGCAAAACAGCCCCTCACCTTGTACACACAAAGCCAGGAATATGAGATTTTCTGTAATAACACTTTTACTTCAAAAAAAAAAAATCCTTTAATGTATTGATAAATTTTTCACAATTACTATTTTACAGCACAAAATCACAACCATGGAGAAATGGAATAAATTGGTGCAGCTCCTCACAGAATTCCAGATGAAGAAAGTGGATTTTATATATAGTAATCTTGAACTTATTCTTCCCTTACCAGTGCAAGTTCTTTCAAACCAATCTGAAGCCTCTAACTCAATACTTGAAAGGACTACCATAGTTTCTTCGAAAAACAGATCTGCTAACAACTATCGCTCTGGAAAAAAGTCTAAAAAGATAAAGAACCAGAAAAGGCTTGATGTATTGGATGATAGTGACTTATTTGATACTGGACTGAACTATTCAGCTGAATTCATAACTTTGCCATCGGATAGTCCTACATCGTGTGCTGAAGTGCATAAAGAGGAATCAAAATTGTTGATGAACAAAGAAGAAAAAGAAATGAAAATTAAAACCTCAGCAAACGAGAAAAGTTCTGCTCTTGTTTTTCAGTGTCTGAATTCACTGACTGAATTTGTGGAGAACATGTCTTTCTTGGATTGCTGTGTAAACGCTAACACCAAGGAACCACTGGAGTTTTCTAAAGAGGAAGGATTTAACTGGATGAATGGCAAAATCAAAAATGGCCTTTGTGATGAATTCAGTATAGAAAATACTGATTGGTGGAGTTCCCAGAGCTGTAGTGAAATAAAGGCAGCTATTGAAGCTCTCAGTTTTAACAAATGTTTTGTTAGTATTTCACAAAACTTGGAATCCTCTTTGAGTACCAGGAAAACACCTGAAAGTGATCAGCTGGAGGGACTGACTTTGCACATTTCAAACACAAGAAATTGTGTATCCTTCAGTCAGTCGGCTGATTCAAGGTAAGACTTTGCTAATATGTCTGGAATATAATGTATTTGTCAAGAAAAGCATTTCAGAGGGTGTAGGACTGTTTCAGATACTATATACACACATTCATACCAACATGAATGTTGTCAGTATGTCTCAAAACACTGGAATACGTTGTTCACTTTGCTTGCATAAGCTTAAGTTAGCTTCCTGGCAATGTGCAAAAAGTGACTTTTCTTGTTTGAATAGGGTCACTATAATGTTGTTCAGGAATGGTAGCCTTTATTAGTCTATTTACTTTAAAAACGAACAGACAAATGCCACTACCACACCCAAAAGAATAACAAAAGCCTAAAGGAATGGCTTTTTCAAGACAGATGGACTGAAATAGATTCTGCAAGTACTAGACGTGAAATTTTTCATCCAGTGCCTGGTCATATTGAGCCTGTATTAAATGCATAGGTGTTGCTCAATGAAGACCTAACAAAATTCAGAGCAAAGTTATTGCATTTTTTGGCAGTAACTTATGGTAACAAAGAATAACAAAACCAATAACCTTTAATATATTATAAAAGATCAAAGAATACATTGCTGCTAGCAAGTGTGGATATGAAAGACTGTTTTTAACTTAAGCAAGCTGTCGTACCTGATACGGGCATAATAGGTGAATAAAACCTATTCAAGTGTCTGAATAGGAAAATAGGTTAGACTCTCATTTATGTAAGTCACTACCCACAGGAGCAAAGTCAAAATGGATCTATCTATCTAACCTGTGACCAAGTTTGGTCAATATATATGACTTACACAATGGATCTGATATTGACATTCTGGCGAATACCAATCACAACACTTTTTATTTTTGAAGACCACAGATGCTTTAGGTTATACTGTCTGGCAGATGTACTAAACTTCACATACATAATTAGATTGTGAAGACCTCGCCAGATTAGACTCCATAGTTAAGCTAAGAGTATTGGCCAAACAAACTACTGTCCCTCATGCTTTTGTCTGAGTGCAGCTTTGTGATGCTGTGTAAGCAACACACAATCAGAAGTTGCAGGAGTCCAGTCCATTGGGATGTGGTTTTGGACATCAGTATGTTTAACAGAGTTTTAAACATGTGGATTTGATCTTAAAGCAACAAAAAAGGGACTGCACATTCTTGAACAAGAAACAATAAAGCTTCATTCTCCATTTTAGTATTCACAAAAAAGCACAGAAGAGGCTGGCGGTCATCAGAACTGTATTTTCCAGAAGTCCTTCAAACCTGGGTAATAAGCAAGCTAGCATACTTGAATACCTCCCCACTCTTCGCAGTATCTGTAGGTCTCAGAAGCTTAAAGAGCAAGGGAAGACTAAAAGAAGGTAAGTTTGGGTTTTCCTAAATCTTGCTACACTTCAATATACTAGGTAGTTAAGAATTATAATAAAATATTTTGTCAAATAATCCTGGACAAGAAGGGTGAACATTTGCTTCTCTAAACAATAAAAGTGTTGCCTCGTATTTGGAAATAACTTTGTCTCCTTATGTCACTTTTACTTTTCTTTTTACAGGTTCTTGCATTATCTTGAAGGGATTCATCTCGAAATACCCATACAAATGATAAACAGTATGTCTTTGGACTTCCCTTAAAACTGCTAACACCAGAAATACTTTGTGCCTAATGGTGGTATTCTCACCTTATTTTGATTTTTATATTTTTTTACCACATTATTTTATTGTATATTCAGAGCCATTTGTATATTAAATTTCTATAAGTATTTAAGATAATGTATATATCTATTGTCATGATATTTTGCTCTCCACAACTGAAATGTGGGTTGGTTTGGTGCTTGTCCAGGAAGTGCATTTATAGTACTAAATGCACAAA
The DNA here is from genome assembly GCF_028500815.1 of Rissa tridactyla. Classification (NCBI taxonomy): domain Eukaryota; kingdom Metazoa; phylum Chordata; class Aves; order Charadriiformes; family Laridae; genus Rissa; species Rissa tridactyla. The sequence continues at coordinate 15,688,022 of NC_071480.1, read as the reverse complement.
CTAATCAATGGGGATGACTACATACTGTCTTTCTCTGTAGTTTGTGTATCACATAGCAAGAAGTCCTTCTGTAATGAGCAACTGTCACAACTTAAACAGCAAAGTTGCTTTTTTCTGAGGAGACTGTTTTATTAAAATAAGATTGTTTCTTTCTGAATGTGTAGTGAAGTGTTAAATAACGGGGGGTGGGAGGGGGCACAGAGAGGATGTAACAAGTCTTCTAAAATGGAAATGACTAAAAACCAGCTCTTCCCAATAACGACTGGGTGGCAAAGTCTTTACAAAGCACTATGCCTCGATGTACATATATTTGTTTACATTGGTTTAATTTCATTATTTACAGCTGTCAGATCTGCATGTTAATCTCCTAAAAAGGTAGAGAAATGATTACCATAGTTCAAGATAGACTCAGAGATTAGGCAAGATTCTGTAAATAACAATTATTCCAGTGTTACTTGGTTTTAGTAATATTTAACTATTTCTAGTCTTGTATATTGTGTTCTATTTTTGTACTTCACTTTGTATTTGACAAGACTTCAGCCTGATTATTTGTGATTGAATCTGGTTTTATATGACAATAAATTTGTGAGATTTTGCTACAATTCTGAATACTTCTGTTGTATGAAAAGTAAGACTCCTAAAACTTAATGGTTTTCAGTCCATAAAGATTACGTTTAAGGGTGTCTTAACTGGAAATATTTCAACCATGTACTTTTCCACCTTTATATTGCAGTTGGACTGTTTCTCTTCCTCAGACTGACTCAGATTGGTGCCATGCAGTGGTATTCCACTTACCTCAGTGTTTCTGTAATAATAAGGAAGGGCATTTTTTTAGTACGTTCTGTTCTCATTTTGTATTGTTCACATTTTAAATATGTTCAGGAATGAGAAATATTTATGAAAACAGTAAATTATTTTAAGCTCTGCATTGTAGATAGTAATCTTTTATACTTTACTCTTTCAGTAGCCCAGAATTATCAAATAAGAATTAAATAAAGTGGTGGCTGTTAAAATCTAAATGGGTTGTATTGTTGTGTCAATGGTCTAAGCAACTCCCGTACATTTTTGTAAGAACAAATAAATTTTAAAAATTTTAAAATTTTTAAATAAGAAAGTAAAAGGATGTCTGTGCACTGCTTTATAAAAGCAATCTCAATCTAACTCGATTACAGGGAAACAGGCCCTATAAAGTATTATTATTTTAGGGAATTCATGGGTAATTAAAAAGACATAAAGTAGGTATCAATGGGAGTCAACTTCCATCCTTTTAAAGTCAAATCTCTGGTTCTAATAATTGCCTTAAGAATTTTTTTATAGAATCTCCAGGCTATGTTGTCCAAACAGTAAGGTGGAATTCAAGTATTTCACTTCTTGATAAGACAACTTGTGTGCAATTAGGACATAAAAATAGTTTGAATGCAAGATAATCTACTTAAGATTTATTTGAACTCTGATGAGCTCAAGTATGACCATCTTTTGTATGCTAGAAGAAAGCACATGTTTCTATGAGGGATGGGCTCATCTTGAGGAAAAGAGATCTGGGGCTGGTTGTGATTAACTCAGCTTAAAAGGAAGTGCTCCACAAGATCCATGCCAGTACTGCGGAAGTCTCCTACCTTTGATTCAAAATGCGTTCCTGCAATAGTTTGGGCGCTGTTTAGCAGAAAACGCCTTTTCTTCTAAAACATGAACATCAGCTTCTGGCAGCTTGGAAAGGAAAAAGGCAAAACCCGTGCCTGAATTCAGTGAAACCAGAAGTAAAAAAGCCCTGGAGTTTCACAATGACTCTACACCCTGTTTAAGCAGTAGTTATTGCTAAGTGTACAATAATTTAAATACAAAAAAACCCCAACAAACATGTTATTCTTGTTGAAATCTCAGTCAAGTTTCAAACTTTTCTTTCTTTCTACTGTCATTCCAGCATTACTTTCTAGAATGCAAATGAAGTTGACATTGTTCTTCAATCCCATGAGTAATATAGAAAAAAGCAGTTAAGCCTTCGTGTGTTCTTGCAAGCAGGCACTGTGTTAATACTAATGCCGAGTGGAAGTAGGATGGAAGGATCCCTTTATAAGCAGGACTGTCCTCAGTCTTTGTAAAAGCCCTGAAACAGGGTAAGATGTATCTTGAGGACTGGGAAGGACGTGTCCCTTGCAAATCGCAGGGAGACCCTGAAGCTCAGCCATCCGAGTATGAAAAATGTAAGAAAAATCATGGGGCTACTCACCAATGCTGGGTTTCTCTTTTGGTGGTGGGCTTATAGGTTGTCTTGAACATAAATAACCATTTTGCAAATGGTCATACAGATTCTCTTTTATATTTTACAGGATTTGTAAGAACACCACAAAAGCTAGCAAAAGAGCTTCAGTGTGTGGCTTGTAAGAAAATTATCTCTGGGAAAAATTAAATCCATGTTTACAGTCTAGTATACAACAGTTCTCAAAGGGTAAGTGCTGAAAAGAGAGCTTTTACGTAGGTAGTTGAACAACTCAACTTTTCAGATATTCTGCTGTGGTTTATTTTATGATGTCCCAATATTTAAAAATAAATAAAAGGTATAATGCTATTTAGTGCCTGAAAAGCTGGAAAAAATGTGTTAGTACTTTCAGCTGATAATACATCTCTAGTACAGTATTTCATCATCTGCAAAATAAGTAACTACACTGTTTTGGCAAGATTATACGTAAACTTTACTAAAGAAGAATGGCCATGTTATAGTGCACTACAGTAATGCAAGTTAACTATGCAAATTAAGTTTAGCTTGAAACTACTAAAATGCAAAATATTTGAATATCTCTTAATCTATTTCTGATTTAATTAACCTTCTTGAAAATCTTTCCCTCAACTGAATTTTTTCTCTTGCCTTTTTCTTTCCTTAGATAAACTGAATATTAAGTCACAGACTTTTTGACCTTGGCTTTATCTTGAAAGAGGGACATTTTCAATTAGGCTTTCGACATCCTATATGCTCCGTTTTCCCTGGGTTGAGTGGTGCTTACGCGATTTCCCCTTGCAGGGCTGTGGTGGCACACAGCTCCTCAGAGGCTGCGCTGAGCCCTCGCAGGGTGGAGGAGCTCCCCTGCCCTCCGGGGTACCTGTGCCATGAGCCATCTCTGGTGAACGGATGCCGTTCTGTTACACAGCAGGCTTTTTAAAATTAGTTTTTTCGAGACAAACCTGAGGTGGAGTTGAGACAAACCTGTGGGTGAGCCCTCCTCCTGGAAGCAAGACCCTTAGTAATGAATTTCATAGAATCCTAGAATGGTTTGGGTTGGAAGGGACCTTAAAGAGCATCTACTTGCCTGGGCAGGGACACCTCCCACCAGCCCAGGTTGCTCCAAGCCCCGGCCAACCTGGCCTTGAACCCCTCCAGGGATGGGGCAGCCACAGCTTCTCTGAGCAACCTGGGCCAGGGGCTCACGGCTCTCACAGTGAAGAATTTTTTCCCCATACCTAATCTAACTCTTACCTCTTTCGGTTTAAAACCGTTACCCCTCGTCCTATCGCTGCACTGCCTGATCAAGAGTCCCCTTCCCACCTTTTCCACAGCAGATGCTTGCAGCTCCTCAGGAGACGCCTCTCCTACCTCGACTCGGTGCCCAAGACGAAGGCTGGCCTCGTTGTGACGGGCGGGGACGCCGTGCTGCGCGGCCCTCCCCGACTCGCCTCACGCCGTACCGGGGGCCGGGGCGGGCTTTCCCTCCCCCGGGCCGGCGCCGCCCGCCGCGGGCCTTGGCGCGGGGCCGCCCCGCCGGGGGAGCCACCACCAGGAGGCGGCTGAGGGGCGGCCCGGCAGCGCCCGCCCCGGGGGCGCGGGAAGGGACGGGGCGACCGGCTGCGCCGGGGCTGCGCTCCAGTTCCTCATTTCCCTCCTGGGGCCGAGCCTCCCTCAGAGCTCCGCGCCCGGCACCGGTGATGGACCGCGACCGCAACAAGTCACTGCTGCTGGAGCTGCAGAGGGCCACCGACACCGGCAACGGCCGCTGCGCCGACTGCGGGGAGCCAGGTAAGGGGGCTCCGACCGGCAGCACCCTCAGCCCCGCTCCCCTCGCCCCCCGGCCCGGGCCCGCCGGGCGTGTTTCTGACAGGAGGGTGGGGGTGAGCGAGGGACCGGCCGGGCCCCTGGGGCTGTGCCGCCTTCTGTCCATCCCGTGTCAGCCTCCCGGGCTCTTCCCCTCGGTTCTTGAGAGCGGGGCCCGTCGTCGCCTTTCACTTCACGTACCGCAGAGGCGGGAGCAGGTGGTTTCCCCGCCGTCCCGCTCTCGGAGGCGGCCGTTGAGGGGCTGCTGGGCTCTGGGCTGTCCCGACGGGGCTGCCCTCCGCCGGGCAGGGCCGAGGGCGGCGGCGGAGCCCCGCGGGGCGAGGGGAGGCCGGCGTGAGAGAGGAAGTGGCCTCGGCACCACAGCGGCTTCCCCGGAGTTATTTGTAGACAGTGCGGTGCACAAGGCCGGGGGACAGGGCGCGTGGGGTGGCTTTCTAGCTCTGAGGGGATGTGATGAGTGTCACAAAGATCAGCAGAGGGCTGGAGCAGCTCTGCTTTGGGGACAGGCTGAGAGAGCTGGGGTTGTTCAGCCTGGAGAAGAGAAGGCTCCATGGAGACCAGATAGCCCCTTCCAGTACCTGAAGGGGACCTACAGAAAATATGGGGAGGGACTTTTTACAAGAGCATGTAGTGATAGGATGAGGGGTAATGGCTTCAAACTGGAAGAAGCTAGATTTAGATGAGATCTGAGGAAGAAATTCTTTCCTGTGAGAGTGGTGAGCCCTGGCCCGGATTGCCCAGAGAAGCTGTGGCTGCCCCATCCCTGGAGGTGTTCAAGGCCAGCTTGGAGTAACCTGGTCTGCTGGGAGGTGTCCCTGCCCAGGGCAGGGGAGTGGAACTAGATGCTCTTTAAGGTCCCTTCCAACCTAAACCGTTCCACGATAGTGTCTCTGCACTGGGTTTGGCGCAGAGAAAGGCACCAAAGAGCCTGCTGGAAAGCCCACATCAGGCTGGCACCCTGCATTCATTTGAGGTGGCAGTCACCCTCACCGAACCAAGCAGTCAACCGGTAGCCTATAGCAGCTGGAAGAAGATGACAAGTAGCTTCTGTTTGCTGTGATAAGGGAGAAGTGGAGGGCAACATGGTAAAAGTGGTGCTCTAAGGAAATGGTCATGCTAGTGCACTCAGAACGCCTCTAAGCATCGACCTTTCAAGGCTTCTTCAGCGGATGCAGCAGCAGGCAAGAGCAGGAGCTTTCGTGGGCAGCGGACTCGAGCCCTCACTCTGGGTGGTTGTACTCCATTGTCCTCTTAGTAGTGCACACTGTCTGCAACTTCCTTAGATTGTTAATTCAGCAACAGCGGTTTTCAATGCAGAACTAATAATTAGCTGAGCTTTTACATTGCCACTCAGCTGCCTGTACGGTCACATTAATTTTTAAACAAGTAGTCGGTGAAAGAGCCTACAAAGGCAAGGGATGCATTCTTCGTTGGGGAAGGCAGGTGCTGTTCCTCTGAATACAGCAAAGCGACAGCCATAAACAATGGGGAGGGATTTGATGTATTATGTGTGAAGCTTGGCTGTACATCAGATGTGCTTCTTTTGCCCTTGCCAGTGGCTGTGCCTTTTCCCATGTATCACTTCATTCTTTGTGTTTGTATCTAGATCCAGAGTGGGCTTCTTACAAACTTGGAATATTCATTTGTTTAAATTGCTCTGGAATCCACCGCAATCTTCCTCAAATCAGCAGGGTCAAATCTCTTCGGCTTGACTTCTGGGAGAATGATCTTATAGAGGTACAGGGGAAAAAGCAGTAATTCTCTTACTTTTCTCCGCATTTCATCATAACTTACTCTGCCTCATAATTCCTATGTCATCCACCATGGACAGAGGAACAAAGCCACACAGAACCAAGTTAACTCCATGGGTAACTTTAGGGGTTTTTTTTGTGACCTACTTAATCAAATTACACTGATAAGTGACCGCGTTTCTAACAGCCTGCAGTGTATTTTTTTATAGCACACAGTAACTCCTCACTGTGGTTTAGAAGCCCACAGATATTTCCAGATAGTATGTTCTATTCTGTAATCAACATACCCTTCTTAAATATTGGTTCAGCATCTCATTTTCAATTGGATTGTGCTAATAATATAATCACAGTTAATGTCTAGGATGAGATAAAGGTATAGGGAGGTCATAAATAGTTTTTCTCCTCATCTTCCTTTGTTATTTTAATCAACAACACAATCTTGTGTTCCTTCCCATCTGGTTCAGAACTGTAAATACTAAAAGGCTCAACCACCTAAAAAGTGCAAACTATAGTGCCGAGGAGAATTTATAAACGTACGTAGAGATGCACTGAGAGTATGCTGAGACTGAGCAGAAAGTGCAGTGCTCCTTTTGATACAAGTTTCATTTTATGTTCATGACATGGTATTGATTTTGTAGTTGCACACCTAACTGTAATTTCTTTTATATTTCAGTTTATGAAGAAGCACGGGAATCTATGTGCCAAAGCTAAATATGAGGCAAAAGTCCCTCCCTACTATTACATCCCCCGTTCCTGTGATTGCTTGTAAGTTGATGGTGTATTCACTGCTGCAGACCTTTACAGCTATTGAACTACTGCTTTCCTCTACAGGTCTCTGGTTGGTTGGTGAAAATAGAGTAGAGGCAGATCAGCTTTATCCATGTTTTCCTCTTTCAGGGTTTTAAGAGAGCAATGGATTAGAGCTAAATATGAGCGTGAGGAATTTGTTGCCACCCGAATCTGCCAAGATCCTTGTTCTGCAGGTAAAAGTTAGGGTTGTCAGGGAAAAGGTGTTAGCCTTAAGGCCAACAGCACAGTATTCTGTTGGCAACTTTGAAGATGTTTAAGGTTGGCTTGTCATATTTGAACTGTTGGATGTGCAGGCCTTGCTTTGAGTCTAAGTTTGAGAAGAAACTCCTAAGAAAAGGCACTCAGACAAGCGCAAGGGTGTATTCAGATCTTACAGTTCTCTAGTTCTCCACTGATTTTTTCATATGAGATAAAAATTCTCAGATGGAGAAGAGACTTGAAACTCACCATTTAGATAAACAGTCCTGCAATTGTGCTGCCCTTCTGCGATGCTTGTCTTGGTCCGATCTGCAGGTACCCGTGAAGGATTCCTCTGGAAGCGTGGGCGGGAAAGCAGACAGTTCCAGAAGAGGCGGTTTCTCCTGTCTGCAAGGGAAGGGGTGATGAAGTACTACACCAAAGAAGTGAGTTCCTCAGCCAGAGTTGACCATAGGTAGCTGGTCAACATCCATCCTCAGACCCTGCTCTTCACTGGCAAAATCCAGCATAAATAGCTTTGTCTCTAGTTTTGCAGCCAGGCCAGTCTGTGTTTGGAGCAGCCCAAATGTTTCCCCATTAACATACGTGATATCTTAGGCAATTGCTCTTTTGGATTTAGCCCTTATCCTCATCCCTTATCTTAACCCTGCAGCCTCTTTTTGCATAGTGAACAAAGGAAATGGATACTGGCAGTAGACTAGGAAGATGAAGAAGAGATCTGTTAGCAGCAGCTGTTACCTCTTATGTTACCAACATATTCTCTCATCAGCTGCTGCAGCATCATTGTCAACATGTCTCACTTCTGTTGGAGAGTGTGGCTAATTGTTCTCCGACTACGAGGCTGGAGATAGAACCCAACCCTTTCAAGTCAGACACATCCCTCTCAAAGAGTGACCCAGTATTTGTCAAGTAAAGGGAGTCACTCTTTGTAAGTGATTTTATGTAGCACGTAATTAAGGCTTTATATTTTAGGTGTATCTGATATTCAGATATTTTAGGATGCCTGCTTTCTCTTCAGTACGGATCTAGTTCTCATACAGCTAATCTGTCCTCCATTACCTTCCCTGAGAGCCCTTTAATACGGTGATGCTTTTCATTTCACAGTCCAGAGGTCCAAAAGCCATTATCAGCATTGAGAATCTGAATGCGATGTTCCAGACAGAGAAAATCCAACATGCTCATGGGCTGCAGATCACATACCACACAGATGGTCAAACAAGGAACCTTTTTGTCTATCATCAAAGTGGAAAGGTGAATAGCACTGAGATTTTGGAATAAGCAAGGTGCTTAGACGTTGGATCTATATTTTGGAACAGACACCCTGTTTCCGCAGGATCTGGTTTTATTTGAAGTCAATATGACTTGTAGAATACAGAAAGTTTCAGAATTTGACACTAATTAAACTATGACATCTTGCTCCTGTGATCTATTGGGGTATATACTCAACTTCACACCCTGAATTTTTGATCTTTAAGGTCCCTTCTAACCCAAACCATTCTATGATTCTATGAATAGTTTTAAGCCTTCAGTGGGGCACATACGTAAATATCTGTAAAGTAACCGGGTAATGATTTTATACAATTCTGTGGTTATATTCTTTGAAGCCTTCTTGACATGCATAGAAAATATTGTTGTTCTGCATTATTTCCAAGCAAACAATGATAATTTTAAGAAGTATGTCTACGGGTTTTGTTAAATTTGTTTCTTCCCTTGCCATAGTTCTCAAGTCTTTCTAGGTGCAAAGGGTTTTAAACAATCCGTAACTGAATCCACTGAAAAAGCCTGTGTATGCAGACTTGGGTGACTGTCCATGCTGAGAATGTCTGGGACCTCCCAGGAGAGGGGCATTTTTAAATTATTTTGAAGGCTTAATGTTTTTCATGTGTCTGGGACAAGTCACTGACTCTCTCTGTCCCATGGGGAGAAAGTACATCTTTGCAAAGAGGTCACAAGAAAGGAGAAGGGCATTTTGGAGAGGCAGCACTCTTACTCCTTCTTGTTATTCTTGTCTTTATGTTTGTATTTGCTGTTTTTCCTAGGAGATTGTTGATTGGTTCAATGCCATTCGGGCAGCACGTTACCATTATCTCAGAACAACTTTCCCAACTGTCCCTGAGCCTGAGGTGAGAACTGAACCAGGGCTTGAAGCAATAATCTGTGCAAACATAGCATGGGAAAACATTTTCGCACTTCTTCTGCCAGAGCCAGGTGCTCAAACAGCAGCATGTGGGTCTTGGGAATGGACAGAAGAGGTAGAAGGAAAGGCCACACTGGAAAACATGCAAAAAGGTAGTCAACATTTAAGGCCAAAAAGTCTCCATATGGTCCTTTTAAACTGTAATCTTTCAAAAATCTTACGTTCCTTCTTATTTCAGACTTCCCCTTACTGAGCAGCCAAAAAAAAAACCCAGACCCTAAAAGCCAAAATTGGTGGTGATTAGCTTTGACAGAAACAGAACAGGAAGGCAAGCTTAAATGAGACACCTTTTTTTTTTTTGTGTATGTGTGTTTGTGTTCTCCTAGCTCATACCCAGGATCACAAGAAATTATGTCAAAGAAGGATATATGGAGAAAACAGGACCAAAAGTAAGTGCATACTTGCCAGTACACAAACAGGCTTATTCCAGATGGAGAATATTTGCTAATTCTGTTTACTTCTAAACAATTTGTTGAGTGACTATATGCTTCCTGGGTTGATAAAAGACACTATATTCCAGCCTGTTGTGTTCTCTGGGGTCATGTTTTATTTTGTGTGGAAAATAAGACCTGGGAAGAAGAATTCTCCTTGAAGAGTAAGCAAGATGGATTAGCTGGCAGTGGACGTGCAAAGTCCTGTTACGCAACACTAAATGGATTGCTGTATCTGCTAACTGCAGCTCCTGCTAGAACATCACATCACATGCTGGCTCCCCTACTTCCCTGTTTCTCTTAAAGTCAGTAGCACATAAGTTGCATCTGTTTATAGCAGCAAAGTATGATTGAGCGAATTCTCTGCAGTGAAGCCTATGGTTTGGTTTGTTTTTTGGGAAAGTATTTGGGTCGCAACTCCTTGGAACAGGAGAGGGAGATTTCAGGCTCTGCTGAAGGAGGAGACAAAGATCTGAGGTCTTGTTTGAACATTCCCACTTCTTTGTCTTGCTCTCCTCCGAGTGAACCACGAGGCAAAGTCCCATTAAAAAGTTAATTGGTGAAATGCTGATATTGAGTATGCTGGGGGTTTGGCCATGCTAGTGCTCCAAAACATCTTCCTACAGGTACTTGCGCACAATACTCGCAGCTTCAAGCATGGAAGATTATGTGTTTTTTCTCCCGAGGCCTAAATTCTGGTCAAACTGAAGTGAGCCCTAGAAGAGGACCCTTTAGTTCAGCACAGAGGAATGAATAGCTCAGGGAATGGTCAGATGAGTGTAGTTGATGGAATTAGCACTTTTTAAAAAAACTACCATTTGTCCCTACCCACAATGCTAGGGACAACCCTCCAAACCAAAACGCTGAAATTCTTTGCACACTCTCCATTATCGCTACTGGCCCAGGGATCATTCTCTGCAATGCTTTCAATTAATCCGTTTGATGCAACTTTCTTAATCCTGGTAATTTCATCACTGGTAGAACCAAACTTCCTTGCCTTCCCCAAAGGATTGTCACTGAATACAAATCTCTAGCGTGAACCCAAGGAGAGGGGAGCTGAGGGCCACACACAGCAGTGACTCACCCCTTACCAGTTATGGGGATGAATGAAACTGAACTCAAGCTCTGAGTCGTTTAAGCAGTCCAGGGATCTGCCTTGAACAGGCCAAACTCCCCTTTGGGACTTTGATCTTTAAAAAACTTCTACCATCTCCTTGCAGCAGAAGGAGGCCTTTAAGGAGCGCTGGTTCTGCCTGGATTCTCAAGAAAGGAACCTGATGTACTTTAAAAATCCACTGGTAAGAGGAGTGTTCTTCACTATTCCACAAGCCCCTTCATGAAGTTGGGTGGGGAGGAAGGGTCTCTTCTTATCTGGCTCTTCCAGTGGCTGCACAAGAGTAAAGCAGGCTCAGTCTCAAGAGCTCATCTCCCTTGTCAGTGGATCTCCTTGAAGCTGAGCTGGTTGGGAACTCTGGCCCTTACACTGGCTGTGGGGAAGATCTAAGTCTTTTAAAAGTAGCTGCTGCTGCCTGTAGTGTTTATAGCCCACTCTCTCCCAGCCCAGTTGCCATTGTGCCTGTAACCTTAGGCAAGATGAGCAATATGCCAATAACGGAGGGTTGGGGGCCCCAAGATCCTGCTTCCTAGTACTGCTCTAGCCATGAGAATATCCTTCCTTGCTCCTTCTGAACACCCACCAGTCCCTACCTCCTCCTCCTGAGAATGCCCGTGAGTGTAAACAAAAAAAAAGCCCCAATGTTTCCTGCTGCCTGTCACCAAATCGGCGTCCCTTTCACACATCCCCAGTTCCTCCTCCATGTCAAAGGATAGAACAGTGTCTGATGGAGCTGTGCTGTCCACTGGCTAATGGCTGTCTTCTGCTTCCTTCTTTCTAGGACGCATTTGCACAGGGCCAGGTTTTTATTGGAAGGACGGATGAGGGATATGAAGTACGAGCTGGCTTGCCCCAGGGAGTCCGGGTGAAGAAGAGGAAACCAGCGATCACTGTGGCCACGCCAATGAGAGAGTTTGTGTTTATATGTGAGAACGACAGGGAGCAGCGGGAGTGGATAGACGCCTTAAATGGAGTCATTGCCCAGCCTTTGACTGGTTAAGACTAGTGCTGAGTTCTGGTGAACTGCACTTCTTGGGCTCTGTTCAGCACTGCTCTGTGGCCTCTTTCTGTTGGCAAGGATGGTGCTCGAGGCCCTGCAGTGACTCTAGTGCAAAGGGCTTCCTTCAACAGCCACGGGCAGAGGAAGGGGGGCAACAGAGAAATGAGTAAGAGAGAGCGCAGATATTCACAAATTGTCTGTACTCCTGTAGAACTCTGCTTGAAGTGCCTTCTCTCTCCTGCCCTTCTCTGCTTTTGAGCAGAGGAGGCCTTGCCAGCCTGACATAGGGATGAATCATCCAGTGTTGTCTTATGGGAAAAAAACAAGGTCAGTGGAGAAAGTCTGACCCCAGAAGGGCTGGCATGCATTGCCTTGAGGACTCCTGCAGGTGCTCTGAGATCAGGTCCTTCTTTTCTTGCCTTGGTCTGATGTCGGAAGGACAACCCAGCCAGTGGCATGTATCCTGCCAGTGAATGGGGTCATCTGTTACATGAGTACATAGGGACAGCGACCAAGAGGCAAAGGTATCATCACCTGTCAGGAAGATACAGGGTATTCTGTTGGAGAGATCTAAGATACCCGTTCATGCTGGAGTCGCTGGATGTCCTTCTCAGGGAGGAGCAGAGTCAGGCAGCTACACTCCACCTGGCTGCAGCTCCTGTCCAGAAGGGGACATGGTGGTTTTCAACAGAGTGGGTTTGATGTCTATTACAGTGTTACATTTCTGGCACAGTAAAAAATAAAAGTCAAGTGTGAATTGTGGAGAATACTGTAAAGGAATCACTCTAATGACAAACACTCTAGCTCCTTGCTTTCAGCAGCCCCTGCTTCCTGACTTTTATCAGTGGCAAATCTAACATGTGAAGATCAAATTTTTCCAAAGCAACCCCACATGGTGCCCCAGCAAACACATCATGAGTTCAGGATAAACAGACAGCTGATCTGTCTCCCCTCCTAAAAAACAGATGAAGCTTAATGAGCTTGATTAGTCTGAGCATTGAAAGGCAGAAAGTAGTTTTTAAGTGTTCTCTTTGGTGACTTGCTTGAAGACACTCAATGAACGAGGACCAGCGCTAGCAGTGGAGGGTGGTGCCTCCTGATCAGGTCCCACTCGCATCCCTTCTGGGCAGGAACTGGTGCAGATTTGCATTGGGCTGATCCAGTGCAATGAGCGTTTTCTTGCCTCAAGACCAAATCTGAGATTTTGTTCTACCAAGCAGCTAGACATTCAGATCTTTAATTCTTCTTTTCAGATAGCATTAGTTTGCAAATCAAGAGGAAGTCTTGCAAACTAAGTTTCTGCTGAGGCTTCCACCTTTTGCTGGCAGTTGCCAGCCAGTCGGAGATCGCCGGAATAGTTCTCCTCTTCTGCAGAAATGAGGAAGTGCCAATACTTGCAGGGATTAGTGAGATTAACTCTTCCCCACCCCAAAGAGCATGGAAGAATTGTTTGAGTTGGATCATCATTCTACCTGTCTTGGCCAGCTCATCACCATCCATCTCTGAGCGACCTGTAGCAGTTTTGTTGATGACCTGGTCCCATGAACTTCGCTGTGCTCCCACCCTCTCTCCCCATGTGACCTTATTCATTCTAGCTCTGTGCTAGTTCAGCAAATCTTTGTAACAACTTAATTCTGCAGCCCTTGAAATCGATAGCCAAGCACCTTCTGACTTGTGTGGGGCACAACATCAGCCTTCGTTTGGTTTGTTGGCATATGTTAATTGTTATTTTGAGATGAGCTGAGTAACCCAGGATGACCTCAGAGGAGATCGGTCCGTCCTGTAGCCTGATCTTTGTCGGGACGGAGCTCTGCTCACCGCGCTGAGCTGTGTCCGTGCTCTCCGGGACGGGTCAGTGGACCAGCCATGTCAGCAGCTCTACCATGACTCGTTACAAACCCGGGAAATCCCCTCTGAAAATGAAATCGGGCAGAGAGCAGCAACTTTTTTGGCGAGTCAGTCAAAGTCAAGGCCAGGCCACGGCGAGCTCTGTGTCCCGGCTCTTTTTCCCAGTCGCCCCAAGTTCCCGGCCCAAGTCGCCAGCGGAGGCAGAGCCGGGCCGACGCCGGGCTCTCTGGCGGGCCGGCAGCCGCCCGGGGAGGGAGGGGGGGGCCCCGAGGCCTCCGGCAGAGCCAGGGCCGAGCGCAGCAGCCCGGCCCCCGGCGCTCCTTCGGCTCCGGCGGGAGGAGGCGCCCGGGGGAAACGAAACCGGGCGGAGTCGGGGCGCGCCATGGCGGCCGCTGTCGGGCTGGAGCGGCTGCTGGGCGCCGTGGAGCTGAGGTGCACTTGCTGCCTGCAGTTCTTCAGGGACCCGGTGCGGCTCTCGGGCTGCACCCACAGCTTCTGCCGGCCCTGCATCCTCCAGTACCGCGCGGGCAAGCAGCGCGCGGCCTGCCCGCTCTGCCGGGAGGGCTTCGAGCTGGAGGACCTGCGGCCCAACCGGGAGCTGGCCGCTTTGGTGAGCCTCCTCCCGCAGGAGGTAAAGGACGAAGAGCTGGAAACCGGGGATGAACTGAAACCCTCCGGAGCCGTTCCCTGCAGCGACCGGAGCTCGGCAGGGCCGCGGCCCGGGCAGAAGGTACGGCTGGAGTCACCCCGTGGCACCCCCGGGACAGCCCGGGGCTCCTTCCCGCAGAACCCTTGGGACAGCCTGGGGCTCCTTCCCACAGAACCCCCCGGGGCAGCCCGGGGCTCCTTCCGGTGGCACCCCTGGGACAAGTCTTGCCACAATTCTAAATACTTCGCCAGGGTCATGAATGTGGGACATGGCTGGGCCTGAGTGAACTTTATCTTTCTTTTTGCCCCCTTTGCATTTCACACACTGATACTGGCATTGTCATAACAATCTCGAGGATGTTGAGCAGATCAGTTCAGGCAAAGCTGTGTTTGGGCTTCATCGGTGGTGTCTGATACATTGAGAACTGCATAGCTGAATTAGAAGAACGGATAGCTGTACCATTCAGCTGATTATGATGGTAATAACCAAGTGTTCTTTGTGCTGGGTGTTATTTATTGCACCAGCATTGCATTGGAAACTCCTGAAAGGACACATAACATTATTATACAGTGCTGCAGCTCCACCCAGCTGAATGGACAAAATGGGACTGCTTCCTTACCTAGATCTTGCTTGAAATAACTCCCAAACTTGGAGGAGAGGAGAAAAATCTCTTGACCCTCATTATTTTAGCACATACATATCTAAAAAGTCTTCTTCAGCCTCTGCAGTCGAGCAAAGGGCTGAAGCTCACAATTATATTTGGACATGTAATTGATGACTGTTGCACGTTGACTTCCTTGTGACTATTCCCACTCAGAATTAATTCTGAGGGGTCTTCCATACCCCTCCTCAACCAGCCCACTGCTTAATGAATGTCAGTGATGTAGGGATTTTTACTAGCCTGCTGCTCAACCTAGTCGTGCTTTCTTTGAGTGTTCTATAGATAAATGGTCCAATGTGTCTCTTGAAAGGAGGAGGAGATATGGGACATCTCCAAGTAAGAGACCACCCAGCTCTTGAGGAAAGATCTGAGTAAAGCAAAGGTTCACGTTGTACATTCACCGCCTGCAGTTGGCTTCTGTTCCCACTGCCACCTGGGGACGTGACTGACTCCAGCAGAGCCTTCCAGCCCAGAGCAGGGATCTGCCTTTTTGTTTCCTTCTGTTGCTGTCACAACTCTGTTTTTATTGATGAGAAGGAACTATGGCAGCAGCTGTACTAACTCCTGTCTTGGCTGGCACAAAGGCCACCGGAGTTGTGCATTGTTGCCTTTTTCTGCCCACCCCAGGAGTAGCCTGAATGTTTGTAGAGCTCTTGGGTGCAAAATGCAGGTCATCATGAGGGAATACTGATCTTCCTAAGAATTTTGGGGCAGGAGTTAGCAAGGCTCATTGACAGGGCTTTAAACTAGATATGAGGGGAGAAGGGGAGATAACTGGGCCTGTCAGGAATAAACCCAAGGGAGGCATGCCAGGGCTTGAAGGATGGTTGACTAGCGAGGACTCTCACTCTGCCATTTCATTTGAGAGAAGGGACAGACATTTAGAAATCATGGAAGCACCTGAGAGGGGTCTGGTGGGAAATGGGGCCCACACTCACAAAAAGGTGCTGGAGTCATTAGCACATCTGAAGTGCATCTCTACCAATGCACGCAGTATGCGCAACAAACAGGGGGAGCTTGAAGCCATGATGCACCAGGGAAACTATGACATAGTGGCTATCACAGAAACGTGGTGGGATGCCTCACATGACTGGAGTGCCACAATCAATGGCTACAAGCTCTTCAGGAGGGACAGACAGGAAAGGAGAGGCGGAGGAGTGGCCCTGTATGGTAGAGAATGCTATGAGAGCTCGGAAATCAAGTATACTGATGATGGGGTGGAGAGTGTTTGGATTAGGTTAAGGGCCGATAAAGCTGATTGCGCTGTGGGAGTCTGCTATAGACCCCCCAACCAAAGCAGTGAGGTGGATGAAGCTTTCTATAAGCAGCTGGGGGAAATCTCATGGTCACTTGCCGTTGTTCTTGTGGGGGACTTTAACCTCCCGGATATCTGCTGGGAATACAACACAGCTGAGAGGGAACAATCCAGAAGGCTCCTGGAATGTGTGGAAGATAACTTCCTCACACAGCTGGTAAGTGAGCCGACCAGGGAAGGTGCCCTCCTGGACCTGCTTCTTGTGAACAGGGAAGAACTTGTAGGGGAAGTAAAGGTTGGTGGCCGTCTAGGGCACAGTGATCATGAGATGATCGAATTTCTGATTCTTGGGGAAACAAGGAGAGGGGTTAGTAAAACTGCCACCTTAGACTTCCGGAGGGCAAATTTTGACCTGTTCAGAAGACTGCTGGACAAAATCCCTTGGGAGGCTGCCCTGAAGGATATATGAGCCCAGGAAGGCTGGACATACTTCAGGAGAGAAGTCTTAAAGGCACAGGAGGAGGCTGTCCCCGTGTGCCGAAAAACAAGTAGGCGGGGAAGGAGACCGGCCTGGCTAAATAGGGACTCATTTAGACTCATTTAGATGTGGTGTTGGGGGATATGGTGTAAGGGAGAACTTTGTAGAGTGGAGGTGATGGTTGGACTCGATGATCCCAAGGGTCTTTTCCAACCTAAATGATTCTATGATTCTAAGTTGTCAAGGAGAGACTGCTGGCCATAAAATAGTCAAAATCCTTAATATGCCCAAAATCTCATTGCAGGTAATGCAGGAGAGTGTCAAATATATTTTATTCCTTTGATTCGAGGTAGCTGTTTCTGGTCTGCAGGGGTCAGGCAAAGAGCATGTTAGATGGGGCAGTAGGTTCTCATATTCCACACACCTTTTCAACCAACACAGTGAACTCCGTGTTCTCTGCCTTTCAGGAATACATATCTCAGATCAGAAGCCAGATTACTAAAGATTTCTGTTGCATGAAGGAGTATGTTGAAAGACAGGAGAGAAACACACTGATGTTCATTGAACAAGAGCAAAAAGCAGCTCAAGAGAAAACTGAAGAGACTATTCACCAGCTCCGTGGTGAAGCGAACATGCTCACAGACATCAAAGCCCAAACGGTAAGCTATGAAATGAAGCGGCAGAATATGAGTAGAAACTCTTAGGCTCGATGTCTTGGAGAGCTGAAAATGTACAGGGCACTTTTGGGTCCCCACTGCACTCTTCTCTCTAGAGACGATGCTCCAATCCACAGCCATTGCTGTTACCAGGGGAAGCCTGGAGGGAGAAATTCAGAGGGAACAAGTCTTAGCAAAGGCACAGGCTGGGGATGCAAGTCAGAACTGGGTTTGTTCCAAGGTGGTTGGTGAGCTGAAGTGGGGACTGCATTGCTTAAATCCAGTCCTGAGTCAAATCTAAGGTTAAGATAAGATCCTTTATTATCTTTTTATTTTCCAGTATATGTATATACAGATACGTCTGCAAGTTAAAGAACTCACAAAGTTATTAATTATTTTCAAACAACTTCCTTGGGGACAATATGTCAAGGGGTCTCAAATTCTGCAGAGCCTGTTTTGATGTTGAAAACAGCAATGCCAATGATGCAAATTAGCTAGCAGAAATTTGGAGTGGGGCTCCCTGGGTGTGACGGTGCCAGGCGGCAGAAGTGCGCTTCCAGGGCAGGGCACGGGGGCCTGCGTTGGAATTCCCCTGGTGTGACTACGTTCGTCTGTCTGATCCAGAGTCCCGTCACAGGCAGTCAAGAGAAACAGGCACTTTTAGAGCACGTGAGTCACCTGGCCTACTTGAGACGCCTACCTGCAAGTGAGATTAATGGCACCTTCAGAACGCCTGCTTCTTTCCACAGACTCTAAAGGCAGACTGAGAGAAAAGCGCAGATGTAGATGTCCACAATTTCTAAATTGAGGCAGATGAGGCTTATCCCTTTGTGGGTATTTTATGCTAGATCTCATACTAATACACTTTAAAACTTCAGTTTTGGGTTCTAAAACAAGAAAAAAGTTTAAAAAGATAAAGTTTGTGTATACATATGGATACATTAACCTGAAGGCTCACAGAAAACTGTCCTCCAAAGGAAGCTCTCAATAGAAAGAATAAGATTTTAGAGATCACTGCTGTTTTTCCACTCTGGCTTTATAATATAATCTATCATGCTAGATGTTTATATCTGCTATTGTTTATATCTTCCCCTTGATTCTCTTACGTCATTATTAGAGTAATTTACCTGAGAGACAGGGGTACAAAGGCTCACCTTCAGCAATGACTAAAATGACACTTGATGAGAAGCTTAACGTTGCCAAAACTGCTGTGGAAGATCTTAAGAGAAAGTTGGAAATTTTACTTCTGGAGTACGCTCAGCAGTTCCCACCAGGTGAGTTTTCCTTGTTTTGAAATCTTTTTCTCAGAGAGAGTGGATCCATCAGGGCCCTGTGTGTCCCCCCCCAACTCCCTCCCTTGCATGGGGGGGGTTGGGCTGCTGTGCTTTGGCACTGCTTTGACCCCACAGTAAAGATTTGTATGGAAAAGCCATTCTCAGAAAAGGATGGGTCTGCAGCTTTGGAAAACAACCCAAAAATTTCAGAGAAAATAGGTGTGATTATTATAAAGCCCCTTGCAGTTTTGCAGACAATACGGTTACTTTATACTCCTTGCATGGGAGCCCAAAAGAAAAGAACTGACTGACAAGCAGATCACTCATGGAGAATGAAATATAACCCATTAAATTTTTTTTTTCTAAATAGAGAGTAACGTAACAGCAAAGTCTTTGCTAAGAGCAGACATAAAATTCCCTCCCACCAAAAGCTGTGTTGAAGCAAAGCTTTAGACCTGGTGTGGCCCTTGCTATGGAGTTCTCCTCCTCCCAGCACCGTCCCTCCCCTTTAGAAAGACCTCTGAGAGTTTTTGAGAGAAACTTCAGACTGACCTAAAACCCCACTGCTGCTGAGGGGCAATTCTCCCTTTCCGACCCTTTCCAGTACTACCTGCACCGCTTCTTAAAAACCCCAGATACTTCACCATATTTTTCCTTCAGGTTTTTTCTTGTCTCGATCGTTTCAGCAATTGAGTTTACAGCTTTGCTCTGCCATCGTTTTTACTAGCAAAACTGAGGATTCAGTGGGCAGAGGTGTGGGGCAGGAACTTTTAAGGACGGCCTTCAAGATGAAGCCAACATACTGCGCAACTACACCAGAAAGTGCCTGCAAGTGAGTCTTGCAAATATGCACTACAGTGTCATAGAAAGTTAGAAACAGCCCTTAAAGCTGTAGGGCTGAATGTCAGGCATTTGGTCAGCAATTAGAATAAAAAATTACTTTGTGCTTATGCAATGCACGTGCAAGAAACACAAGAAACACATGATACTCAGGAGAAAAAACCAAGAACACCAGATAAAAATGGATAAAATGTTTGCCTACACATCTGTTGATAATTTATACAACCAGTAAAGCAACTCTTTGTTTTGTACTTTAACCACTAGCTAGGTTTATTTTGTGTGTGTTTTCCTTTAGAAGCATAACTACTTCCTATTTACACTTTGAAGAAGTGCCTTAAGGCTTTAATTTTTTCACCTTTAGTGCAACCTCCAGACTTGCCTCAGGAGACAAGTGTCTGCTCATTACCTCCGGCATCTGCAGCTAAAAATCCAGAAGCCATGATTTCAAGCCAGCTTTCCCAGTGTAAGTATGCAAGCCAGCGGGACTCTTCAGTCACAATATTCAAGGGACTACGAGACACGGGATTTGCTGAAGAAAACTCTACTTACAAACATCAGCAGGAGATCTGGCTGTTTACCCGAAGAGGCGAAACACAGTGAAGTCACGATGAATTCATCAGTTATTGCAGCATAATGCGATACTATACTTGACTGCACATGCGAGAGAAAAAGGATCAGAAACCTGTTGGGTGGAGGGATAGGAGCCGCGCTGTGGCTTGAGCTGGCTGCAGCGTCTGCCTTGGTGTACGGGCAGTTACTGCACCTCGCTGACCTTTGCTGTGTGAAGCCGTAATGACTCCATGTATTGTCTGAATTCTGTATCATTTTTACAGAACTATTTTTACAGTCAACACAGAGCACTACAGCTGTAGCTGAAAACATAAAACAAATGTTTTTGCTGATCAAATGTGCAAGAACATGTCCCAGTGAACAGATGACTATGTCAGTTCTATTGAGGGAAGCGTCCCATTTATTATTGGCAAATTTTTTAGTAAGATTGTGGTTAGGAATAAGATCCGTCCTGTAAGGCAGCAAGTACCTTCCCCTTCGCACCGGAGTGCGTGAGTCTGTCATGGCTGTTTCCTCAGTTGTGCCTGTTAAATGTTTCCGTGTGCTCAGGATGCAGTCATTGGTGCTTGGTTGAGGATTTCTGCTGATGTGCAGGATTGAACTTTGGTGAAAGCTTATTGTGTGACTGTTGGTTTTATTTCTGTTTTGAGTAGGGATGCACATCCACTGTTATTTAGGATGCATGTAAATACTGAGGGATCTGTCTTCACGTTGCCTGCAGGTGAGAATGTTTTCCTTTCTCTCTTCTAGGGGCAGCTGATGTGACTTTTGATGTCAGAAGAGTATATGAGCGCTTAGCGATCGCAGCCCAGAACAGGACAGTAACGGTTTCCAGCTCCCCGACTGATTACAAGCCATCGCCCAACAGATTCTGCATCAGCCAAGTGACGTGTTCCCAGAGCTTCTCTGCGGGGTGCCACTACTGGGAAGTAATCACCAACGCCAGCGATGGGTGGGCTGTTGGAGTTGCTCATGAAATTATTGGAAAAAGGGACAAATTAGGAAGAACGGAGCATTCCTGGTGTGTAGAATGGCTAGGTTCCAAAAAGCAGCTGTCAGCATGGCATAGAGATCAAGAAACATTATTATGCAAGGATAAACCCTTGAAGGTTGGAGTTTTGCTGGAGCTACAAAAGAAGACCGTGTCCTTTTATTCCATCACTGACAAAGAAATGCTTTTGCATACCTTTGAAATCAATACCTCACATGCTCTTTACCCTGCTTTCTGGCTATATAGTCTAGAAAGAAATGGATCTTTAACTCTAAGTCACACAAACAGGAGGTAAGGTCTTTTCAGAAAAGTGACAATTTTGGCTGTGACTGCAGAGCTTCTGTACGAGCTTCAGTGTCTCGCACAGGAATTTACCAAGGAGTGTGTAGCGACCCAGGCCTTCCTGGGAATCAGCAGCTGATACTTGGCTCTGCTTTTCTTCCCGCTCTGCTCTGATGTAGCTGAACACTGAACTGCTGTCTCCGAACACCCTGGAAGCACTCTGGACTGACTGCGCGTCTGTAAGATGCCAGCGGTGCGTGTGTCAGCTTCTACAAGAGTGGGGGTGGCTCTCTCAACGTTGCCCACAGTTAATGCACAGCTGGTGGCTGCTGCCTCTTGTTAGGGCTGAGGCGTCCCTTCCTGGTGCATCTGGAGCAAGAACAGGGCCAGCACGATGAACTGCCGGGGCACCTCTAGGTTTGCACACACAAACTGTGCTGCAGTGCTCAGGAGCAGCAACTGGTTGCGCTTTGATCATAAATCACCGTGCCATGTAAAAGGGAGTGTGTTGTGTCGCTCCTGGTGTTCCTGTGCATCGGAGGCGCTCACTTGGCAGGCGCAGCACTGCAGCCAGCGCCGTTCCATTACAGCGCTTGAAATCTGCATCGTGGCTCTCAATGGCAGAAAGCTGCGTCACCATCCCAGGGAAGCCCAGAGCAGAACTCCCGCGCAGAGGCGACAGGAGCCCACAAGCCCACTGCCTGCTGTATTTCCCACTGGGCTCTGAGGGGGGAGAGCGGAACTGGGGGCTGTGATTTATCAAGGGGATGCCCCCTCTGTCCCTGTGACCACCGTTCATGGCCCAGAAAAAAGGGAAAAAAAGCCCCAACAAAAAATAAGGTCAAAGACTTTTTATTAATTAAATAAAAAATCACTTTCTGGACAGCAGCTGTCCCTGCCCAGCTGCCCGGCTCCTGGGTCTGTCCCGCAGGGACCTTGGTGCGTGAGGGAGGTGGCAGTCGGACGAGTCGCTCTTGCTCTCCGCTGCCTTGTGCAGCCCGGGCTGGTGCTGTGCTGGCCCTGTCAGGCAGCAGGGGTGGCAGGAGAGAGCAGAGTGAGCTGGGGTGGGGGCAGTGGGGGGGACACGGGTGGGGAAAACCCAGCACCTCGTGGGTGCCCTGCCCTCCCCGCTGTTCCCTTCACACCCATGGGATCCTCTCCCCAAGCCAGCCCCGGCCGTACCCTCTTTGTCCATGAGCACGGGACTGTCCAGCTGCTCCCTGGACATGCAGCCGTCCTTTGCCAACAGGTCCACCACGTTGCACTGGGAATGAGAGAGCGGGCTGGCTGAGCCACGGGGCCGAACTCGGCATCCCTTGGCAACCCTCCCACGGCCAGCTCTCCCTGGGGAAAGTGAGGCACAGATGCCCCCCCGGCCCCCGCAGAGGCTCAGCCTCAGTCACCCCCGCCATATCCCTACCTTTGTCATCCCTACCTTGTGGGGGAGCAGGAGCGGCTGGAGGCGCCGGGGGAGCTGGAGGTCCTGGCGGCGCTGCAGCGGGGTGGTGACAGTGTGGCGGCCCCCGCAGCTCCGCGGCACGGTGGGGTACTTGACCTCGGCTGGCGGCTGCCTGTGGGACGGGGTACGCGGATGCTCAGTGCCCGGCACCGTGGCAGCCCGTGCTTCAGCCTGCTACGGCAGGGAGGGGTCCAGGGGCTGCTCCCCGGTGGGGTCTGTCCCTCCCGGCTCCCCTCTGCCTGCTGCAGGAGAGCCCCCGGCCGTCCTGCTGGATCTGCTCTTTCCCCACAGCCCCCGGGAGCTGGCCGTGGCAGTGGCAGGTCCCTGCACCCCACGCCAAGGACAGCAGGAGGCAGGAGCTGGGCTGTCCCGGCTGCAGCGCTTGACTTCAGCAACTTGTTTCAGAGAAGGAACTTGACCTCCCTAAGCCCGAGGTCAGGCTGAGACCAGACAACTCATCGCACGCGGCTTCAGCGCCCTTGAGACAGAGACTTGGGACAGACAGGCAGCGAGGGGGGCTGTAAAGCCCCACAGAGGTGGGGTAAGCACAGCTGACCCTCTGCAGCACAGCTCTGCTCCCCTGCCCTGCCCAGGTCCGCCCGGACCCCTGCGCCCCCACCTGGGGAAGAGCTCTCCCTCGCCGGGGCCAGGCCACCCTGCACCCCAGTGGGACAGGGACGGGTCCCCGTGTCCCCTACCTGTGCTCGTGCTGCTGTTCCTGCTCTGGCTTGAGAATGGTACTGGGGTGCTGGGGGAGGCGGGGGGACAGCGGCGGCAGGGATGGGATGGTCACGATGTGCCTGGGGAGGGCAGGAGCCGTAGATGGGTGACGGGGCAGTGCCCTGAAGCCCATGGGCTTGTAGCCCACGGCACCCCCCTGCTCCCCGGGGAGGGCTCTGCGTCCCCCTGCTCACAGGCAGGGCCGCGAGGGGGCTGGGCAGGGTCAGACCCCCCAGGCAGACCCCCGAACCCCTGTGCCCGGCACAGTGGGGCACTGCCAGCACCCATCGCCCCCCCCCTCCCGCCCACAGTGCCGGGTGCTACTCACGGGCCAGGCACCGACATGTGGAGGGGCCGGTCGCAGGACAGGCAGTGGAAATGGGTCAGCAGCGGGCTGGAGTGGGGAGAAAAGGGCTGGGTGAGCTCCTGGGGGGCACACAGGCAGGCAGCTCGCAGGCAGCAGCGAGGTGTCCCTGAAGCCGCCGCTGTCCCCATTGTACTCACTTCTTAATCCCAGCTGCATCATCAGCCCCTGCCTGTGAGCCCTTCTGGAGCAGCTTCAGGTTGCTCTCCCAGTGCCCTCCAGCTGCTTCTGCAGAGCCCCCAGCCCCTGGCGGTACAGCTGTGGACAGGTGCCCACCCTCAGCCAGCTGCCCCGGGATGGGACATCAGTCCGCGGCTGGGACAGCTGGCAGAGGGATCCTCAGAGGGATGCCAAGCCCTGAAGACGCAAGTTTTGCATGGCAGAGATGAGACACCCCTCACCTTGGAGGCCACCTCTTCACTAAGCTGTTGCTGGACCTTCTCCTGGCCCATCTGCCGGCTCAGCATCTCCTCGAGCATCTCAGTCAGCCGCTCCATCCTTGTGTCGAACTCGCTGCGGTTGACTTTGCCAGCCAGGGTGTTTTTGTCTGCTTTCTAGCAAGAGGGAAAGGCAGGAGAGTGGTGAGGAAAGGACGAAGGTAGCCTAGGCAGGGCCAGCTCGTGCTGGGAGGAGAAGGAGAAGTGGCTACGTGGCCCTGCTCGCCCCGTCACCCCCATGGGGCTGGTGCCAGCAGCCAAAGCGACCCGTGGGGAGACAGAGGGACCTGGCAATGGACCTGCAGCCAGTCTGGAAATCTTCCCTCCCCCCGGCAGGTTCTGCCACCAAGCACCCAAGGGACAAGGGGTGATTGTCACCCTGCCTGGGACCCGCTTGGCTGGTGCTGGGGACCCTCGAGGCCATACCACATCGTGTCCCAGCATCAGGTCATTCTTGTCCGCTTTCCCCTTCACCAGCTTCTCCAGGGACTGGAACAGAGCCTGCCAACACAGAAAGCACCCCATGATGCCACGGCAGCGTCGGAGCTGCCTCCCGGCCAGCTCAGCACCCCCCATCTCCCA
Source organism: Rissa tridactyla (assembly GCF_028500815.1). Classification (NCBI taxonomy): domain Eukaryota; kingdom Metazoa; phylum Chordata; class Aves; order Charadriiformes; family Laridae; genus Rissa; species Rissa tridactyla. The sequence goes on along the minus strand of NC_071480.1, from coordinate 15,663,413 downwards.
CCCCTCTTAAAAACCTCCGGGAAAGGGACAAATCCCTTGTGGTGCCCAGGCTCTGCCTGGAGGATGCTCTGACCCCGTGGGGCTTTCAGCCACCTACCTCGGTATCTTGCTGCTGCCACTGACTGTCACGCAGGAGGTTCCCCACGACGGAGCTGAGCTTTTCGTAGCTCCCTTGCACCTGCACAAGGGTGGCCTGGACGCGCTTCAGCACCTCCTCATCCTGCTGCAGGGAGGAAGATGACAAGGCGGTGCTGTGCAAGGGGGGACTGGCTGCCCTGTGGGGATAGACCCAGGTTACTTGGCCGGTGGCCAAAGGCTCTCAGTGCCAGCAGGACATTTGCACCAAGGCTTTCATTTCCTTCTGTGCTGCTGACTTGTACAAGCCAGTCTGGGGAGCAGTGAGGGGTCCCCCATGTTACAGCAAAGCACAACCAGACAGGGGAGTCCCGGCAGCCCCCTCCCAAGCCCCCCATGCTGGCATCTCCCTACCTGGCTCTGCTTCGGCAGCTGCCTCACCACCTTGCCCACCGCCTGCCGGGACATTAGGGAGTCCACCACCTCCTGGAGCTTCTCGTAGCGCTGCAGGAGCTGCCCCACCTGCGCTCCGGTGTCCCCACAGCAGGCAGGGCATGCTGCCTGCGCCTCTGCCTGCTCCTGTCCTGCATTCTCCATCACCTTGAGCTTGTCCTGCTGCAGGAAGGGGAGAAGCAATCGGCTCTGAGGTGGAATGGATGCAGCCAACAAGCCAAGGCAGCCAGCCAGGGGATGTGGCCAGGAACCCTGCCAGGACTCCCCCACCCAGCTGGCGGGCAGTGGGAGCACTCCCCCTAGACCTCACCTGAGCTTGCATCTGCTCGGCCATCTCTGTCACCTGCTGCTTCAGCGTGGCCTTGGTCATGTCCTGGTGTTCTCCCAGCTCCTTCAGCTCACGCTTTATCTTCTGTAATTCCAGCTCCTTCAGCTCCAACACCTCTTGCTTTAACTCCTGCAGTCCCAGGTCCTTCAGCTCCAGCACCTCTCGCTTTAACTCCTGCAGTCCCAGGTCCTTCAGCTCCAACACCTCTTGCTTTAACTCCTGCAGTCCCAGGTCCTTCAGCTCCAACACCTCTCGCTTTATCTCCTGCAGCATGGACCTGACCAGCAAGATGGGCGCACAGGCAGGCTTAGCCTCATCGGGGCCACTCAGGGGGGAGTCCCTCGCCCCCCAAACTGGGATGCTCCCAGCCACTGGGCTCCCTTGCAGCCCCATGGGGTAGCAAACCCTCTCCCATCCTTTTACCCCAATTGCAGGGCAATCTGGTCGCTGCCATCTGCTCTCCAGTCCGCTCCAGCCACCCACAACTTTCCAAGGGCAACCTCCAGCTGCCTGATCTGGGAACAGCGGTGGTGGCAGAGTCAGGGCATGACACCCCGTGCTCTCCCTTTGTTGGGGGGGCCCTTTGCCTGCCCCCTCCCTCTCCAAATCCCCCCTGGCATCCCTGCAGCCCCCTCAGGCACTGCCACCGGCTCACTTTCTCCTTCACTTCCTGCAGCTCGCTGGCGAGGCTTTGCTGGGAGGACACCTGACCCTGGAAGGCAATGCTGTTGTCATCTAGAGGGACATGGTCCAAGGGGACATGCTGTCAGTGAGGGGGTCTTGGCCTTGGGGCCAGGCTCTGAGCATGATGAGCACCCAGCCCAGGGTGTTCCCATGCTAAACACCCCCCACCAGCCCCCTCAGGGTTCCTACCTCCCTCTGGGAAGAGCAGGTGCGTCTGCTCACGCTCGGCGTGGTCTGACTTGGTGGCTTCCAGGTGGACCACCTGCTCCTTCGGGTGGCCAAGCTGCCCAGACTGGCGGAGAGCCTCCACCATCTTCATGCCATGGCCAGAGGCACCGCTGGAGGCTGAGGACCCCCAGGGCATTGCTGGCTCTTGCAAACGGGACATGCCGAAGGATCCTAGCTGCACCCCTGGGCTGGCAGTCCAGGTGCCAGGGGACCCTGGCTGTTCCTCTTTGGTGGTGGTCTTAATGCCAGGGAATGCTGGCTGCATCCCTGGAGTGGTGATTTGTGCGCTGGGGCACCCTGGCTGCATCCCTGGGGTGGTGCTCTGAGAGCCAGGGGACCCTGGCTGCATCCTGGGGGTTGTGGCGCTGGCTTCATAAATGCTCTTCCCATCTGAAGGAGCGCCTGCCGCCTTCTCAGGGCTCACTGGTGCTCTTCTGTGTGTCCCTGCTTGCATCTCCTCGGAGCCAGGCTGTGTCCCTGCAGCCCCCTTGCTTGTGCTGGGCACAGGTTGCACCCATGGTTCCTCCATCCCCGGCATGAAGCTTGCCCCGTGCTGGGTGTCCACATCCGCCTGGGGGGACTCGGTGGGGGAAGAAAGGCTCCCACTGCCCTCCTGGGAAGAGGAGGCAAAGGGGAGCAGGTTTACAGGCAGCCATGCAGCGGCAAGGACAGACCCCAGGCCCCCCCGCCATGTCCCCACTGCCTGTCTCCAAGGCACCGCCTCACGGGGCCAAACTCAAGGACACCACGAGAGCCCCAAGGCAAAGGCTGCCCCCCACACACAGAGCCCCGGGGCCCATGGCCACAGCCTCCCGCAACCTCCCCAGCCCCCTTAGTGCTTTGCTGGCCTCTGGGCCGGCAGCGTCTGAGCAGTCGAGCCTGGGGAGCGGCAAACCCTCCCTGACTCCCCGGGCCACGGCAGCGAGGCCTTTTGCTCTCCAGCAAGGGCATTCGGTGCTCCAGGCCTGCTGCCCAGACCCGCTTCCCAGCCCAATGGGCTGCGCTGGCGTTTCAGGAGCAGCAGCCCCCGGCGGGATTTGGAAACCATCTCACAGTGCCAAATGCTGGGATCTGCCCCCTCCTCCTCCCCCTTCTGCTTCGCTGCCCACCAGGCGAGCCACCCCCCAGCACCTCCCAGCCCACCATGCTGCGCACCTCCTCCGGGACTGGGCTGAGGCTCCACATTTCCTTCAGGCTTTTCTGGGGAAGGAAAGGATCAAGGGGTCAGCCCGGCCATGTAGCTGGGAGGGACGGCACCCTTGGGGACAGGACCCCCCAGCATCACTGCCCAGCACCCACCACCCATGGACCATGCCCCAGCACAGGAGGGATGGTCCCCCCAGGGGAGCTGGGGACACAGCTACCTCCTGTCTCAGTGCAGGATCCAGGACCCCCCGCGGCCATACTTCACCACGACACTTCTTGTGATGGAGGCCTGGCAGCTGGCTGGCGGCGTCCTGGAGTTTCCCCTGGAGCAGGGAGAGGACAGGGACACCAGTCTGGCTGTGGGAGCGGATTTAAAAGGAGCATCCCCACATTGCCTTGGGCACAAGAGAGAGGGGCGCTGGGAAGGGCTGTGCCTGGGGGCTGTGGCTGTGTTGCCCAGGGCAGAGCTTTATCTCCCTCCTTCCCAGCTCCCACGTGTCTTTTTTTATGGCTCTTTGGTTCCAAAGTGCCTGAGCATCCCTTTGGTTGATGCCCACAGTTCCTTCTAGACCCAGCCTGACCTGCAGGCAGCGGTGCCCGTTTCTGCCCTCCCTGGGGCCGTGCTGGCGGGCAGAGGGTGGGGAGCTCTGGGTGGGGGTGGCTGAGCTGCTCTGCTCCCCTCCTTGGGACATCCTTCCCACTCTGCCCTCCTGGTGCCCTTCCTGCTGGGGGACAGGGAGGGCTGATGGCCACAGGGCAGGAGCTGGGGTGGTGATGGGGTGAGGGGCAGGGAGGGGGCGAGGGCCCAGCTCCCCCTCGGGGCACTGGTGGCAGCTCACCAAGCCGAGTGCCTCCTGCATCGCCCGGAGCTCCTCTTCCAGGTGGGACTGCGCCTCCTTCATTGCACCGATCTCCTCAAGGAGCTCCTCGGAGAGAGCTGTGGCCTGGCAGAAAGGGGTGGTGGGGGTGAGCCCCAGGAGAGGGTCCCTGGGGACCAGGACCATTGCCGCCGCTGTGGCCTGCCCGGAGCCGGGGGGCAGTGCCAGGCTGGCAGGGCAGCGCGGGCAGCACGTCCCATCCATCACATCTTCAACAGCTGAGATGGGGCAGCAGCTCCCCAGAGACCCCCACCCCTGCCCCAGGGGGGCCCATTGCACGGCCCAGCTCAGCAGGGACGCCCCCAGCCCTGCTGCCCCTGCCAGGCCCCCAGTGAGATCCCTGCAGCCCATCCAAAGGGCAAAGAGCTGCTGCAGCCCCCTTGAGCACAGCCTGGCCAGGGCAGCAGCAGCCACTGCTAACAAAGTGGCCACCATCATCTCCAGCTGCCGGGGAACCCTCCCTGCTGCCATCTCCCGCGGTGTCCCAGCCCTGGCAGGACCTGGCCCAGCAGTGCTGACAGTGGCTCTTTCCTGCAGCCTGAGCTTATTTCTCCCCACAGGGGATGCTCTGGCAATGCATGGTCACTAGTGGCTCAGCACCATGCAGGGTGAGGCCCCTCTCTGGTCTCCACCAGTGCTGGCTTTAGCCCGTCGGCAAGCCCAGGGGATTTGTGGTGGGAGATGAGGCCCATGAGGTGTTGATGGAGCCTCTCAGCTGCCCCAGGAGTGGATATGGTACTGGCTGAAGGTCAGGAGCAAGGAAAAGATGGGTTGAAAGGGTGGTGGGGCCGGACCTCCAGGGTGCCGAGCCTCCACACAAGGGAGCCAAGGGCACCAGGGACTCACTGGGTATCGGCCCCACCACGACCAGCTGACAGCAACGTGGGGAAGACCCAGAGCAACCGGAGCAGCATTTCAGCCCCAGCTTTTCTTCCCCAAAACTTCACCCCTTTCCTTCACTGAAGCCCCATGTGCCACCCTCAGCTCAAGCTTACACCAGACCTTGGTCTAAGGGCAGCACAACGGTGGTGTGGACCCCAGAGGATGGGGTGTCTTGCAGGGGAGCACCCCGGGGATCAGCAAGAGCCTCTACCTTGCAGATGCTGCTCTCGTTCGCTTTGATCTTGTCCTTCATCCACCCTACATCGGTGGCCACAGAGGCCAGCTGGGGGCTGCTCGTGCTCTCCTGGAGCAAGTCCTTCCCAGGCAGCCACTCCCCCAGTTCCTGGGGCTGCTGCCCCCTGTCCTGGGCCCTGTCGCCCTCCTTCTCCAGCACAGGGGGTGCCTCTGCAGGCTGGTCCCCCTCCCAGAGCAGGGTCAGGCTGTCCCCCTGCTTCTGGGCGGGCAGGTCCCGCAGGCCCAGGTGCCCAAGCATGGTGAGCAGCAGGCTGCGCAACGCCATGAAGTTGACTGCCCCGAGCTCGGGCGTCCCGATGGCCTCGTCCAGCAGCTGGTACAGGCTGAGCTGGGCCATGGCTGCTGCCCTGCCCAAAGCCATGGAGGCACCTGAGGGGGATGGGAACCTTTCTGCCTGAGGGGGCACCCGGGATGGGTGGAAGGGATGGGCAGCTGAAGCCTTTGTCTTCCTCTTCCTCCTCTTCTTCCTCCTCCTCCTCTGCTGGCTCCTCGAAGCAGAGTGGTCGCACCAGTGGGATGGGTGACAAGGGACAATGCAGCGTCCCCTGTTGCTAGGCGACGCCCCGCCCCCCAGAGCCACCTACCAACGGGGACGCTGCATTGTCCATTGTCACCCGTCCCACCTCGGAGCGGACTCCCTAATGGCGAAGGTGGAAGCAGACAAGAACAACCTGATGCTGGGACTCGATGTGGTGGGACCAACCCCATGGGGGTGATGGGGCGAGCAGGGCCACGTAGCCACTTCTCCCTCTCCTCCCAACACTATAATGTTTCTTGATCTCTATGCCATGCTGACAGCTGCTTTTTGGAACCTAGCCATTCTACACACCAGGAATGCTCCGTTCTTCCTAATTTGTCCCTTTTTCCAATAATTTCATGAGCAACTCCAACAGCCCACCCATCGCTGGCGTTGGTGATTACTTCCCAGTAGTGGCACCCCGCAGAGAAGCTCTGGGAACACGTCACTTGGCTGATGCAGAATCTGTTGGGCGATGGCTTGTAATCAGTCGGGGAGCTGGAAACCGTTACTGTCCTGTTCTGGGCTGCGATCGCTAAGCGCTCATATACTCTTCTGACATCAAAAGTCACATCAGCTGCCCCTAGAAGAGAGAAAGGAAAACATTCTCACCTGCAGGCAACGTGAAGACAGATCCCTCAGTATTTACATGCATCCTAAATAACAGTGGATGTGCATCCCTACTCAAAACAGAAATAAAACCAACAGTCACACAATAAGCTTTCACCAAAGTTCAATCCTGCACATCAGCAGAAATCCTCAACCAAGCACCAATGACTGCATCCTGAGCACACGGAAACATTTAACAGGCACAACTGAGGAAACAGCCATGACAGACTCACGCACTCCGGTGCGAAGGGGAAGGTACTTGCTGCCTTACAGGACGGATCTTATTCCTAACCACAGTCTTACTAAAAAATTTGCCAATAATAAATGGGACGCTTCCCTCAATAGAACTGACATAGTCATCTGTTCACTGGGACATGTTCTTGCACATTTGATCAGCAAAAACATTTGTTTTATGTTTTCAGCTACAGCTGTAGTGCTCTGTGTTGACTGTAAAAATAGTTCTGTAAAAATGATACAGAATTCAGACAATACATGGAGTCATTACGGCTTCACACAGCAAAGGTCAGCGAGGTGCAGTAACTGCCCGTACACCAAGGCAGACGCTGCAGCCAGCTCAAGCCACAGCGCGGCTCCTATCCCTCCACCCAACAGGTTTCTGATCCTTTTTCTCTCGCATGTGCAGTCAAGTATAGTATCGCATTATGCTGCAATAACTGATGAATTCATCGTGACTTCACTGTGTTTCGCCTCTTCGGGTAAACAGCCAGATCTCCTGCTGATGTTTGTAAGTAGAGTTTTCTTCAGCAAATCCCGTGTCTCGTAGTCCCTTGAATATTGTGACTGAAGAGTCCCGCTGGCTTGCATACTTACACTGGGAAAGCTGGCTTGAAATCATGGCTTCTGGATTTTTAGCTGCAGATGCCGGAGGTAATGAGCAGACACTTGTCTCCTGAGGCAAGTCTGGAGGTTGCACTAAAGGTGAAAAAATTAAAGCCTTAAGGCACTTCTTCAAAGTGTAAATAGGAAGTCATAGCTATTAGCGTCAAATTCTGCAACTTTCTATGTTCTGCAAGTCATAAAACCAGATCCTGCAAACCGGGTATCTGTTCCAAAATACAGATCCAACATCTAGCACCTCCCTTATTGCAAAATCTCTGGTATTCACCTTTCCACTTTTGTAATAGACACGGGGGGGCGGGAGGGTGGGGAGGAATTGGGGGGCTCTGGACCAGGGCCTTGGGAGTGGAGACTCCCCTAGAAATGCACTGCAGCCATTTTCTACGTTTTATTCTTATTTCTAGGGGACACACACACTCTGCTGGGGAGGGCATCAGCCCATGAGAGCTTCTAGCCAGTCTTTTCTCCCCCCTTTTTGTTTTTTTTTTAATATGTAACTATTATATATAAATGTATCTAACGTATATAAACCCGGAGAGAAGGAAGGAGCAGCTGCAGGCACTGCCGGGCGACGGGGCTCCCCCCAGCATCCCTGCAGCCGGGCAGGGGAGGGACCGGGGGAGAAATGACGAAAAACAAACGGATGGCGGCGGCGGTCGGCACCCCGGATCGGGGCCGCGGGGGCACGGACCCGCTGCAGTGCCCCTTGGCTCTGGGTTTCTTCCCGCACAGCCCTCCAGGGGCACCCCTCACCCCGCTCTCTCCCTCCGCGCCCCGGCGGCACGACTCGCCTCAGGGCGGCGCGCGGCCCGCACCGTCCCGCGCAGGCGCGCGCCGCCGCCGCTTCCGCGCTTGTCCCTCGCGAGCCGCCGTAGGAGGAAGCAGAGCGCGCGGGGGGGCTGCGGCGTGAGGGGCCCGTAGGCCGCGGCGGCTCCGCTTCCCCCTCCGAGCCCAATGTGAGCCGCCCCGCGGCGGGGCCTGCGAGCGCGGCCATGAAGAAGGACGTGAGGATCCTGCTGGTGGGAGAACGTGAGTGCCGGAAGGGCCGGGCCGGCTGCGGGACAGGGCGGGGACCTAGGCTGCGGGGCAGGGCGAGGGGCCCTGGGGTGAGGGAGAGCCGCTGCCGCCGTGCTACAGGCTGTCACATCGCCCTCCTCCCTGCCCGGGCTCCGTCGCCTCGGGGCAGGGAGGCCGGCCCAGAGCGGCCGGGCGAGGAGCGGAGCTCCGGCCCTGCATGGCTGGCGGCAGTCGGGGCCGGGTGCTCCGTGGCCGCTCCGTGCGCGGTGACAGCGGCGAGCGGGAGGCGCCGGTGGGTGCTCGGCCGGGAGCTGGGAGCTCCCTGCTTCTCGCCGTCCCTTGGCGGGATACTGAGTATGGAAGTGCGTTTGCGGAGTTGGTGTTCTGCTTGGACCTCCCAAGCATGACCGGCATGAAATTCTTGCCCTGTGTTGCCCTGTTTAAACTTTTTTTTTTTTTTTTTGAAACCTAATTTATATCTTTTTTTATTTACTGGATTTGGAAATCAGTGGCCAGATGTGTTCTGAGTGGTTGTCAGTCGGGTATTATGGACTTGTGGCTAGGACAGGGCCAGGGAGCCAGGTCCCTGCTTCTGCCACTAACTTGCTGTGTGACCTTGAATAAACAGCACATACTTATGTGCGTGCCAAAGTTACAGTGAGTCTGTGGTTTTTTTATGTGTTCCTAAAATCATGTCCTTAAAATACCCAAGTAAGTGACTAGGCTTTCAAAGATACAGCTTCTTACTGATGTAAATAGCAGCAGGGAGGTTCTGTTTTGTTAGTTTGTAAAGTGCACTGAAGTTCCTCACAGGAAAAGAATACAGAGTAATTACCAAGTGTTATTAGTAAAATTACCTAATTATACCAAGAATGTAATGTAGTACTACTGACGAAGCTTTCTGAGAATTGAATGCCTCATACATATTTATAGTACAGTTTATGCATTATTTTATAGTGTGGCTTGGCTCTGTCTATACTGTCTGGAAAGATGTCTGTGACTTCTTTATCGAGGAATCTTCAGGGTGATGGTACTGTGCAGAAAGAGTTAACTCATTAAGCTTGTATTTGTCTAGTTTTACAAGACTGTGTCTTGTAAATACAACATATTTGTGCATTTAAATACACAGGTGAATTCCTCTTCAGAATGTATGCCTAATTTACCTTACTTTCTTTAGCAATGGTGGGTTCTCAATGGGCTCTGTTACAGTGGTTTAAGTACAGGTGTAACAGGTGCTTTGATTTGGCAGTTAGGTTCACAGTGTGTTCAACTGAAAATTTCAAAGATACAGGTCTCTTAAATATAGCAATGTATAGTACATGGCACACATCGGAGGCTGTGAGCATCTTTATATTACATTTTTGATGGAATTGTAACAAATAGAAGGGAGAAATTTGTTTTACAAATCAATAAAACTTGTCAGTTATACAGTACTGTTTTGTATACATGTGTTTTATATATGTCAGTCTGAAACCACAAGTTATTCTAGACCATGTTAATACTTGTTAGATGATAACAGCAGACTGTCAGGTTCAGACTCTGAAATACCACGTAAAGGCCTTTTGTTGTAAGCCTCTTCTAAAACACAGCCTTTTTCATCCCCAGTGGTCTACATTTTAGATTTAAGGTTGTTTTAGTCCTAGTATTCACAGTGCAAACATAGATTTTTAATAGCCGATAACTTTCAGAATATATTCAGTGTGTTATTTTATGCAGCATGACCTAAAATACTTACATAGGAGAAAAAGACAAGTTAATTATCACAAAGTGCTGTGCTGTTTTCTTCATGCTAGTCACCCGATATTGTTTAGGCTGTTGTTTCTAAGACTATAAAAAGAATTGGAAAGGCAAATGGTTGACCTAGATTCAAGCAAAATAAACCAAATCTCTATACTTGAACCTATGTATTTTCATAAAAACCACTCTAGAACACTAGGAGGTGTATCAGAAGCTTTTCACTACTAAGCATTTTTACTAACCAGCAGTTCATAATATTCTATTTTCAGTCATAGAAAATTAATGAAATGAATTTCTATACCTGCAAAGCCAACGTGTTTTGCCACTGTTTCAAATTAAAGCTGACTTGGGTCAGATGCAAAACACATAGCACCATTTTCAGTAATTATCTAATATTTTTTCTTGCCTATTAGGAAAGTATCTTTTTTCCTATGGATATAGGAGAGCTTTTAAAGTTCTTCCGATTCTGTCAGGATAAAACTTAAAATGTAGTTTATGCAGGACGACACCTAGCAGTGTAAATTATGGTTTTAGCTCATATGAGTATCTTTGATGAAAACACAACTATATTGTTGTTCCAAAACCTGCATCTTACTGCTCTCCAGCTAATGCCACTGGGGAAAACTTACAACTATTCTCCCTAAGGAAAACAAAAGTCTTCCTCCCTAGGGTAACTTTTTCTTTGCTTTTCATAATTGTGTAATAACAACTCTTTAACTTACCATGATGAAGAGAAGCTTTTATTTCTGGATGTCAGAAGGCCCTTTGTTACTATGCCAAAAATAGACTTGGATAAACTGAATGTACTTTGACTAGATCATCAGTTCAGTAATACCAGTTGTACAATTTCATCTCTTCTTCCTCCCGTATACAGAATTATATACAACTAAATAGACAAATGTAAATGAAGTAGTATCAGCAAAACAATTTCTGTCAATTGTTGACTTATTGGTTTCAGTAGGAATAGTGCTGCAGGCTCTGACTGCGAGCCCTGCCGTGGTTGGTAAAACATGCGTGGTAGTGAAGATACTATACGTCCAGGGTGAAAGAGTTTTTTGCTTGAATTGAGGCCTGTCAGAAATGTACAATCCCAGGTAATATTTGAATCTGAACATTTTGTTTTTTAAGAAACGTCTCGAAAACAAATAACGCAGGAATAGGCTTTCAAGGCTTTCAAAGGAACGGGAAGTTGACAGATGAAGATTTTTAGAGAGAAGGGAACCCTGAGAAAAGTTACCAACTCTTAATTTTAAGTGGTCACATTAAAGATTCTCAAAACCAAGCAATCCAACTGTGATATCAGAAGTATGAACTTTGCAGGTAAATGGAGCCATTTATTTGATTGAATAGAGTTGAATATTGAAAGGAGATGATCACCTTTTTGGATTAAGAAAACTGTTACTTTAGAAGGGTTGGTGATTTGCTTGAATTTTTTTTTTTTCATTTTTTTGTGAGGGTTAGCTTGTCTAAATCAAGGAGATTTTGCTCTTGCACTTTCAAAGTAGTCAGACTAGTTTGTGGGGATTTGTCTATTGATGATAGAGCCATGTCTTCTTGTCCAGCCTTTATCCTTGGTAGTTTAGGTCTGAAGCGCAATCATCATGTCAAGAACACTATAAAAATAGTTAATCCCTAAATTCCTTTCTGTATGCCACGTTTGTTTCTATTTATTAAGTTGTATTAATGCATTTCTAGATTGTTTTGAATTTTTGTTTGTTTGCTTAAATTTTCTATACTAATGTTAAAACCTGCTAATGAAGGTTAACACCTGTTTTTGTGTAGGAGCAGGATTTGAGTCCCTTATGGATTAAATGCAGAAGTGTAAAATGGATCCTAAGATTTTACAATAAAAGAATTAGGAGAGAATTGCTGTCATCCATATTTAGTATGTTCAAACAACAGATAAAAAGCCTTTAAGTCAGTTGGAAAATGTTTTGAAAATACTTCCCATTTTAAGATGGGATACAACTATCGGGTGTAACAAAACAAAATTATCTAATCTCTGTTTTTAATGCTTTTGCAGCCAGAGTTGGGAAGACATCACTAATTATGTCTCTTGTCAGTGAAGAATTTCCAGAAGAGGTAGAGCATCCTTATTTGTTTTCTATGTTTTGTTTCTATCCTGTTGTATATTTTTTTTGAAAGAGTAAGTTAATAGGCTCTACTTTAAAATGTTTCCTATTTACAAAAAAAATAAAGCCTAAAAGTACAATGATGGCTTCTGGAAGAGTGATGCAGGTTAATTTAAATATATCTCTGTGTGAAGATGAGGAATGTAAATTTTGTCTAAGTTCCTTTCTTGTTTTTCACATAGTTAATTAAACTAATTTTTGAAGAATGTTAGGGTTTTTTTAAGCAGTTGAAGCTGGTCATAGCTGGCAGCATATTTCAACATTAGAGATTCGTATATGGGAAGGTGTTGAAAGAAGACAACAGTCAGGTTTTTTGGAGTGTTTTATTTAAAGAGCAAGTAGATTGAAGAATGAATGAGAATGAGGAATTAAAAAGTCACATTGTATAACTTAACCATTTTTTGCATTAAGCAAGACGTTATTTCTATTTTTGAAGAATGTTTTCCTGATTCTTTTGAAGTAAAAATTTCCAAAAACTCTTACTGCTTTCTTCCAGGATAAAAAGGAAGCTACTTCTATGTTTTATTCCTTTAAAAAAGCAGCACATAGTTCTCCTTATGCCATAAAAAGAACTGCAGCTGCTGCAAATAGTTAAGCTTTTTACATATAAACATGAGTGTTTATTTCTTCTGATCACAAGTCTTAAAATAGACATCATGTGCTGCTCTTTGAATCTACACTGCACTGTGTTTAATGCAAATCAGTAGGTTACTGCAGTTCATGAGTCAAGATTAGATTGTTAACATAATTGAATTTAGTTCCCATGCTTGCAGGGAAAAAGGAGCTCCCGTTTCTGTTTGTTCTTAAACTGCTCAGGGACCCATTCCTTTGACAGGTTTTTTGTTGATGTATTTAATGAATTGTAGGCCTCTGTTCACTTCTCAGCTTCTTCCTGCTGTATAATTAGAATATGATCTAAATTCATGTTGAGAGAAAAAGCATAATTTATACGTAACACAAAATCTGCCTGAAATTACAGAAATAACTTTTAAAAAAATACTGCATCCTATATAAAGTGCTGAAAGAGACATGGACAATCCTGCAGGTCAGTCATGCACTTCAGAGCTATTGGGTATATGCAAGACATTTTGGACTTTGAAATAGTGTTTAATATAGTGGGTGTTATCAGTAATCATTCTTGATGAAGATATAAGTAGAGCCCAAAGCTTTACAAAGAGCTGTTCTTCTGATAATTAGCTTTTCTTTTTTCCTTTTTTTATTGAAAGAGAACAAAAGCATCATGAAAGTTCAGTGTCAGCAGGTAAAAGGCAATAAATAGCTGTGCAGGAAGTTTTCATTAAAATTAGGTTTCAATTGATTCTTCCTGAATATGGATTAGTGTTCTCTGGAAAAAATGGCCAGCAATCATAGCTATCTTACAGTATTTTGCAGAACTCACTTTTTATTAGTATCATGTTTTGCTTTGCAGGCTTTTCTGAACTTAATGTTTAGCACTGTGTCAGAAGCAAGGAAGTTGTCAGGTTATGATTATGTAAAAATTGAGATTTGTATTTTGTTTGTCATGCTTGTTTGATGTATCTTGAATATTTTATTTTTTGTTTAACAACTCATGCGCTGTTTGCAGGGGTAGTTCTTGTACTGATTTCAGCGGGAGTAGGATCAGGATATCTTGTGCAAAAATTAATAAAACTTTTAAACATAGATTAAACAGTATTTAGTTTGTCAATAACGGCATGCTAACTCTGATGTTACTCTGCTGCTGAAGAATGTGGAGCCATTTGAATTTGATAACCCCCCAAATTTTAGAACTTTTATTTATATGAAATTTTTGTTTAAAGTAAATTGCAATTCAGGTTTTGTTTATGGTTTTCACTATTATTCAATGAATCCTTTAACAACATTGCTTTCCTGCAAAGCATGTGGGAAGTTCCTTATTCAGTAAGTAGATCAATAAAGATGAGAAAGTAGCAGTGACTTTCAGTACATTGCAAAAAAAATAATCCCAAAAGTACTTGAACTACTAAAAAGCTGTTCTATTTAAAGCTGACTAATTGACACGTGTATTACAGTATATGACTTTTTTTGACCATCTGGATTTTCTGGATTATCTTTAAAGGCTTTTTCTTGCTGTTTCTTTATAACCCAAGGTTCCACCACGAGCTGAAGAAATCACTATTCCAGCTGACGTCACCCCTGAAAGAGTGCCAACCCACATAGTAGATTATTCAGGTAAGGACTACACAATACCATTACTGTTTGACTGATTTGGTATGGAATTGTTTGTCTAACTCAATGGCCAACAGTCATACTGGTACGGGACCACAGCTACATGTAGGAAAAGACTAGATTAAAGTAGAAAATCATGGGATAAAACTAAATCAGATGGTGATGGCTGGTCCTACTAATTCAAAGCCTAACATGAACTGCTGTTGGTTCCTCCCTGAAAGACATTCATAGCAATGTTCCAGTGAAGTTACTATTCTTTGTGTGATGGACATATTTACAAGTTCAGACAAAGGTGGGTACTTTCATAGAATTAAAATTATTTTTTTTTCAGTGAAGAATTCACTAAGGTGCAGGAGACTTTACATACCTTATATTCTATCTCTTTCTAAATTTCTAAGTTTGGACACCTTATCCTTTTATGTCAGTTTCATATTTTGTCTTTTTGTTTTTTTGGTATATTTTAATCTCCTTGACCTTACTGAATAGATAAATAGGCTCAGTATCAGGGTTCATATGCTATCATAAATATATGCAACTGACACACAGCTAGAAAAATCCTTCCACCACTTATAGTGGCAGCCAAGAATTAGGCCATGTTAGCAGATTCCTTCCTGTCTTCTCTCTCCCACCCCTGCTGAGGAAATATCTTTGGTGTGTTTATCTATTTGGAACAAAGACATAATGCGTATTTTTTTTCCTTGGACTTGAGCTTAAGTTTATGTGGAGTGAGTTTTTCTTTCTATTAGATTAAGTGTTTCATAGATTCAGTTAACAGAAGCTTGGTCTCACTAAAAAAAATAAATCATTGACATGGGAATAAAATTAACATGAGGTATTCTGTTGTAAAAGTTTAGAACTAGTAGAACTATGTTCCTACTTATAATCCCAGGAAGGGGCAAAAATGTTTAGTATTAATGAATGTCTTATTCTATTGAATGCAGAAGCAGAGCAAAGTGATGAGCAGCTTTACCATGAAATATCACAGGTAAGTGTAATTTAGTGTTTATTAGAAAATAGCTTCTGCTTTTGGAGAAATTGGGTTGAGGAGGATTGAGTGAGGGATCAATTAGGTCAATTAGATATTCACAAGTACATGGTCCCCAATGGGATGCACCCGAGAGTGCTGAGCGAGCTGGCGGAAGTCATTGCTGGGCTGCTCTCCATCATCTTTGAAAGGTCCTGGAGAACAGGCGAGGTGCCTGAGGACTGCAGGAAAGCCAATGTCATTCCAGTCTTCAAAAAGGGCAAGAAGGAGGAGCCGGGGAGCTACAGGCTGGTCAGCCTCACCTCCATCCCTGGAAAGATGATGGAACAGCTCGTTCTGGGCGTCATCTCAAGGCATGTGGAGGAAAAGAAAGCTATCAGGAGTACTCAACATGGATTCACCAAGGGGAAATCATGTCTGACTAATCTGATAGCCTTCTATGATGGCATGACTGGATGGATAGATGAGGGGAGGGCAGTAGATGTGGTCTACCTTGACTTAAGCAAGGTGTTCAACACAGTCTCCCACAGCATATAGGGAATCTTAGGAAGAGTGGGTTAGATGAATGGACGGTAAGGTGGATAGATAACTGGTTGAAAGACAGAGCTCAGAGGGTTGTGATTAGGGGCACAGAGTCTAGTTGGAAGTTAGTGACGAGTGGTGTTCCCCAGTGGTCAGTACTGGGTCCAGTCCTCTTCAATATATTCATCAATGACCTGGATGAGGGGATAGAGTGCACCCTCAGCAAGTTTGCTGATGACACAAAGCTGCGGGGGGGTGGCGACTGACACACCGGAAGGCTGTGCTGTCATACAGAGAGACCTGGACAGGTTGGAGATTTGGGCAAAAAGGAACCTTATGAAATTCAACAAGGGCAAGTGTAGGGTGCTGCACCTGGGGAGGAATAACCCCATGCACTGGTACAGGTTGGGAGCTGACCTACTGGAGAGCAGAAAGAGACCTGGGAGTCCTGGTGGACAACAGGATGACCATGAGCCAGCAATGTGCCCTTGCGGCCAAGAAGGCCAGTGGCATCCTGGGGTGCATCAAGAAGAGGGTGGCCAGCAGGTGGAGGGAGGTCATCCTCCCCCTCTACTCTGCCTTGGTGAGGCCGCATCTGGAGTACTGTGTCCAGCTCTGGGCTCCCTGGTTCCAGAAGGACAGGGAACTGCTGGAGAGGGGACAGCAAAGGGCTACCAAGATGATTAGGGGACTGGAACACCTCGCTTATGAAGAAAGGCTGAGGGATTTGGGTCTCTTCAGTCTGGAAAAAAGACAGCTGAAGGGGGACCTTATCAACATTTATAAATACTGAAAGGGTAGGTGACAGGAGGATGGGGCCAGGCTCTTTTCAGTGGTGTCCAGTGACAGGAGAAGAGGTAACAGGCACAAACTTGACCATGGGAAGTTCCACCTGAACATGAGGAGGAACTTCTTTCCTCTGAGGGTGGCAGAGCCCTGGCACAGGCTGCCCAGAGAGGTGGGGGAGTCTCCATCAAAACCCGCCTGGACGCGTTCCTGTGCAGCCTGCTCTAAGGTGACCCTGCTCTGGCAGGGGGTTGGACTAGATGATCTCCAGAGGTCCCTTCCAACCCTATGGTTCTATGATTCTAGGAAATCTTTCCTATTAAATTCTCTACATTAGATGGACTTCAGTTTGAATTGAAGTAAAAAAACCTCTTGTTTTTTTTCTTGCTTGGCATTTCATTTTGGTTTGTTTTGTGCCTTCTGCTATAGTAGACATCGCTCTATTTAAAAAAAGTAGGTACTGCCACTGTGTTGGTGAATTGAGCTTAAGTTTTGGCCTTCCAAGTGAAAGGACAGAACCTAAATATCTTTTAATCAGTAGGCCAAGGGATTGACGGTTTTTGTAAAGAAATAATCCTACCCTGAAAAGATCCATTTCGCTTCTTTCTGACGTATTGTACTATTGCATTTACAAATAGCACAGGACTCTTGGTAATTTTATAATTCCTTCTGTTTCCTATTTTCAGGTTTTTCTAAGCACCTTTGCACATTTTCTGTACAGTCTGTCATGGTGTTGTGTTCCATTTCTGGCATTTAGTTTGGTACTTGAGTGGAGGCTGCAAATAATCGTTCTTCAGTTTAGATTTCTTGGTACCATAGGTCTCTCTGCAGACAGCAGCCGTGCATGTTTTGCAGGCGTAAGACTGCATGACAGGCTTTTTTGGTACTTCTCAATGTATAAATTATTTGGTTTAAGCCGTTGTTCAGGCTACAAAGAGCTTAAACAAGTCAGGGGGACAGTTTTTGACTAATGGTGGAACTGTTCTTACTCTGATGTTGTTAGGTATGGTTCTTAATTGTCTCTATTGCTCTAGACTCTAAACAGTGGAATTCCATGCTTTTCCTTTCTTTTCATTTTAGGCAAATGTGATTTGTATAGTATATGCTGTTAACAACAAGAATTCTATTGATAAGGTATGGTAACACATTTTATCCAGTTACTGCCTGAGATGTAACTTGCTCACTCTTAATTGTTGTCAAGCTGAAAACTCTGTTAGACATGTAAAATGCAATGAGGGTGTTTGAGATCAAGCTGTTAAGAGAACACATAGATTTATTATTGCTTCTGGTCCATTTCAGTCATCTGAGAAAGTTGCTCATTAATCAGCTCTGGTTTTTGTTTCTTCCTTTGTGGGTAAATATGTGTCGCCTTGGGAAAGAAGCAGTAGCAGTTGTAGTCAAACTTGTGCACGCTTCAGCCATATTAAATTTGAAAATCTATTTTTCATGTTTGTTTTTAATCCCACTTTAGGTAACAAGTCGATGGATTCCTCTCATCAATGAAAGGACAGACAAAGATAGCAGGTGCATAAGTAAAGATGAGAAGTGTGAATTAGGCTGCACATCGATGGGTGTCAATGGACAGTGTTGAGGAAGTTAATTGTTTAAGAAAATCAAATTCTAAACTTAAAGTTTATATAAGAAGTCCAAGCAACAAGAGATTTAAAGTATGTAGGTCTGTTACATATGCCAGCAATGCTATTTATTTTGAATTTCACGGGCAGCTTTTACCAGGTGTGTTTATATTTGTCATGGTATGACTGGTTTTGGCTACATGGTCTGTATAGCTTTTATAGTGATGTTGATTTTGTATAATAACAATATGATTAGTTACTTTTGTGTTTAACTGTGTTTTTTGCAGTATCAACAAGAAGTACATTTCTGTCTAAGTGTATATCAAAACAGTTTACTTAAAACTGATATCATTTAGTTTTGCCTATTGGCTGCCAGTGATATTTGCTTACATCATCAAAATAATATAATCGCTTCTGGTGGGAGGTAGAATGCTAAATTAAAGTAGATCTTTTTACCCCTCTGTCTTTTAAAGCTCTTAACCTTTTTTTGTTTCCAGGCTGCCTCTTATATTAGTTGGAAACAAGTCTGATCTAGTGGAATATAGCAGTATGGAAACTATCCTTCCCATTATGAATCAATATACAGAGATAGAAACCTGTGTAGAGGTATGCAAAACTTTCTGAAATTAGAATGAGTAACAAAAAATACATTCTTGCCACGCATGTATGGCAACTTTTTAATAGAAAAGGTGATTTATTTATTTTCTAAACAAAATGTTTGAAGTCATAAGTCATTATCATGGTGAGTTTATATGTAACTTTTCTTTAGAGAAGAATACACTATTAGGTAGTCAAATGCGACTGCCAAATTCCTCTAATATTTAGAACCTCCTCACATCCTTGCCTTTAGCAAGTGTTTTAAATGTAATACTAAGCCAGACAGATGCCTGCAAAGTATTAGAAATTTAATTAATACTTGTGGATATGCCCCTCTTTTTCTCTTTTTTCTTTTTTTCTCCAAAATACAACTTTTTGATTTATCTGTTCTTGGTATGACAGCAAATAGTAGTGAGACCTCCTTTATTAATTACTGAACAGGTACAGGGGCTAGATGTCTTTTTTCCAAAACAGCACTGTACCCACAAGAGGGGGCTAGATCTTTAAAAGTTTGGTGCTTGCTTAAATTTCAAAGAAATCACCAAAGAGTCAAGAAATTAGCTAATCAGTAAAAGGATTTCTCTTTCAGTGTTCAGCAAAAAACTTGAAGAATATATCTGAGCTATTTTATTATGCACAGAAAGCTGTTCTACATCCTACTGGTCCTCTTTATTGCCCAGAGGAGAAAGAGGTATTTATACGTAGATTCTAAAAACAAATAATATGGGGATGGGAAGTTAATCGCATTCCTGTTCTTTCCTTTTCAGTGGATTTTGCATTTCTTAGTGTGTTCTGTTACCACCAACCTATCCCAAAATGTCAAGCATTATATTCCAGAACCATGGTGATTGTTTTGTGTTGTATCAATTTGATCTGTCTTTCCTCTTCATTCAAAACAATGAAGACAGTTTTTTGTTGCCCATGTGAACTGCTAAGTAAAATGAGAAGCTTTGGTAATGGCTTTAAGCCAAGCGTAATGTGAACGAAATCCTGTGTTCAGTTCAGTTCTCCTTTAGGTATACATTTCACAGTAATTCCATTTATTTCAGGGAAGATACTCCAAACTTGATTTAAGGGAAACAAATTTTCTGAGCATCTTGTGAGACTTTGGCAAAAGGGATAAGAAACAAGTGATGTGGCTGGTTTTTAAGTATCATGGGGAGTTAGCTGAACATATTATGAAGGAGTATGTTTTGGTTTTTTTGAAAGACCAATAATTTCATGGGCAAATACAAATAAAATCTCTAAACGTAACCCCTGTGTAGTATTGGGCAGTAGGAAAGTTGCTTCAATCACAACTACTTTGTTAAGTAGAGAACCAGAGAATAACCCTGTTTTGATTTCTTCCATCAGAATCATCTTTATGAGTTAGTAATGTTGTAATAAAATTGTTGTGCTGAAATCTTTTTGGTTTTCCAAAACCAATCTCTATGCAATCTATGTGACCTCTATGAAGAGAAGAGTCCATCATCACTGTAGTTGTTGGGAGAGAATTACCACTGTCTGTTTTCCTTCGCTCGGAAGGTATCCTAGCAATTCTTTTGCCATAGAGATAGTCCATATGATCAATGCTTTGCCTGATGCAAAATGCCTGATGTAGATGAATGAGCCCTGTGAAGATTTTCAGTATTTAATGTCTGAAGCCTTCTGAAGCCATAGTTGAGATGGTGAATAGAGATAGTGTGTGCTTGTTTAGAAAGAGCTGGCTGTAGTTCTAGAGCTGTTTGTTATTGCAAGGCACTAGGATTGCAAGGCCTTTTTTTTTTCCCCTCACCAAAAAATGTTTAGGGGGAAAAAAAAAAAATCATTCACTTGTTTGTTTGGGTTTTTTTTTTTTTAAAGCTTTTGTAGCAGTAAGGGTTTAGAGAACTGCTTTTTTTTCCTAATAATTAAGTAATGCCACCTTCAGCTTGTGAAGAACTTGAGGCTCTTCTAATAATTGAATAGAAAGACTTATAATGTGGAATAATTGCTTTAAAGTTATGGATATAGATTTGCTAGATCAGGATTTTGTTTCCTCTTGCTTTCTGTGTATGTGTGTATGAATGTCTCTGTTCTAAAAATGTAAAATGAAGGCTAGTATTTGTTTTAATGTGATTAACCTATCCGATGTCGTTCAGTGTAATCTTTTTATATTCAAGCCTAGAAAGATACTGAACTTTCTTTTACTCCTTAGATGAAACCTGCCTGTATTAAAGCACTCACTCGCATTTTTAGAATTTCTGATCAGGATAATGATGGTACTCTCAATGATGCAGAGCTCAACTTCTTTCAGGTAATTCTTTTGCTTATCTTTTCACCATGCTTAATAGTTGAACTGTATAATTCTGGAAAAACAAGTGATTCTTTTTGAAGGAACAGTAGTAAGGTGAATTGCAAGGGAATCAGGTCTGAATATTAAGTCTCAAGTACAGCATAAAAGTGGATCTGTAAAAACAATATTAATTTTAGTTCTAACCATTGTTCAAGCTTTAGTTCAGGAGCAAAACAAAAAAAAAATCTATTTAAATGTACAAGCCCCAACACTTGTATTTAAAAATAAAATAAAGTTTGTACACCTTTATTTCCACTAAGCAGTTGGATTGTCCTTTACTAGCTTATCAGAACACTTAAGGCTGTGTTTCAAACAGGACATGCTGTTTGTCCAGCTTAGTGCCAGTGGTCCTAACGTGCTTTTTCTGGTTTTTTGTTAGAGAATTTGTTTTAATACACCGTTGGCACCTCAGGCTTTGGAAGATGTAAAGAATGTAGTCAGGAAAAACCTAAGTGATGGAGTTGCAGATAATGGGTTAACATTAAAAGGTAAGCCTTATTTAACTCTTGAAAGATGTGTCTTTATACAGTTGATAATCATTCTTACATAAAAAAAGCTAGTCTTTTGGAGTATGATCTCTATCTTGATTCTTTTAGACTACAAGCGCTGGGTGATTAAACAGGGTGAATAAAATAAGGTCTTTCTTACTTCTTGTTATAGAGCTTGGAATCCAAATAAGTATACTGGTTCAAAAGAGATTGTCTCCTAGATTAATCTGTTATCTTGTCTCTAGGCTCACTGGCTGCAACAGTTGTCAGCAAGGTGTGGTGTCTGTCAACATTTTAACAGCTATGTTGTACAGATTTGCTCAGAGCATATGGCAAAAGTGAAAGGAGAAAAAAAAAAAAAAAACATTTTCTTCCTAAGCATCAATGTAACTGCTTCGCTTTTGGAGCTTACATACATAATAGGGCTTGTGAGAAATTGTAAAGAGTGGGAATCTTAAGGCATAGCCTTACTAAACAGTGAAATCTCAGTGTTCGTTAAGCCCTGGAAACTGCTGAACAAAAATCCAACCCAGTTATTTTGGTACAGGAAAACTAAATTCAGTCTTCCATGAGACTACTTTCCAGGCTTCTTGCTAAGACTTACTATTTTAAGTTGTTGATTTTGTTGTCTTTATTTTCAGACAGCTAAGCTCTATTAAAATGCTAGTACTGAAAGAAGCAAACAACAGTAAACCAAATGGGTTGTTTTAAGGAAACAGTTCTGTGAAGGACACTTTTACAAATAACGTGATTTCTGAACCTTCAGTCTGTGTAGACAGTGGTGTAATGTCACCCAGGATGTTTAAAATCTGAATGTATATTTCAAGCTTTTTTGTTTTTAGTCTGATACAGAGTCTATTAAAAATACTTGTAGCAGATAAAGCACTTCAGGGCCTTAAGATTTCATCATTTGATTTTTAGGTTTTCTTTTTCTACACACACTTTTCATTCAGCGAGGAAGGCATGAAACAACTTGGACTGTTTTGCGTCGCTTTGGATATGACGATGACTTAGAGCTTACACCAGAGTACTTGTTTCCTCCGTATGTATTGCTTATTTTAGCTTTCTTTATCTTACATGCATTTAATTTATGCTGGCTCCTGCCTTGGCAGGAGGAAAGGGTTATTGTAGTGTGTTTATTTAACACATTGTTATGTCAGATATCTCTCTTACTTATGACCTACCAGCCAAAATCTTCATGTGACTGAAAATTACAAAGCAAGAACTCCTGTCTGTTGTACCAAACCATGTACTGCCTTCTCCCTTTATAGTAAAGATGGCAAAAAAACCTCTTAATACAGAACTGGAACATAAATCTGAGCAGTTGCTTATCGTATGTGGCAACAAATTAGAAAAGCAGTTGAGATCTTTTGAAAATCCCTAAATAAAATGTTAGAAGATTGACCAACTCTGTGGCTTCTTTTCAAAAACATAACTACATAATTTTCTGTTAAAAAAACACCACAAAACAAACCCATAAATAACCAAACAAAAACCTGATTACTATATTTCTATATATCATGTAATATAAAGACACTCACTCATAATTATAGCGTTCCTAATAAAAAGTATGTGCTTTGATCTCTTTAAAGATAAATTATTAATGCTAAATGCAAAGGCCAAATACCAAACGTTTTCATTCAAAAAGTCTGTATTTTGAGTTTTAGTAGTCTGTGTTTCATGAACACACTTAACACTTACTGTATTTGTTTTTGTTTTCAATGAACAGGCTAAAAATTCCTCCAGACTGCACAACAGAATTAAATCATCATGCATACTTGTTTCTTCAAAGTATTTTTGATAAACATGATTTGGTAAGCTTTTAATTAGAGTGTGTGTGTGTCCTTATATTTAAGAGCCTTAGTTCACTAGCAATTTTGCTAGCAAAAAATATGGTTTTGTCATTATGTCATTTCATTCAGAAACTGTCTCTGGCTTAAACTATGTAGTCAAAACTAGCCTGCTATTTATATTTCTGTCTACAAGGAGAGTTGGCAGTTATAGTTGTACTACGATTTTTTTTTTAACTAGCTCATATATTTAGTCTTATTTAAAAACAAGAAAAAAAAGCAGCTCAATTTCTTGTAGGCAGTTTCTTGAATCTTGCAAGTGTACAGCAAGAAAACATCGGTTTAGAGTAGATATTAAGTGGTTTATGTCTGATATTGTTTGCTTGTTTTCAGGATAGAGATTGTGCTTTGTCTCCCGATGAATTGAAAGATTTGTTCAAAGTCTTCCCTTACATGCCATGGGGGCCTGATGTTAACAACACTGTTTGTACAAATGAAAGGGGGTGGATTACATACCAAGGGTTTCTCTCTCAGTGGACGTAAGTGTGATATGTTACATTCTAGTAGCTGAGAACTTTGGGTATGATAATGTGTTTGTAGATTCCTCTTAAAAATCTAGTAGAAAGAGTGGAAGTTCAATAGATGAAAATTGACCCAAGCAGTCAAGTTTTTATAGCCATCCAGTGGCCTAATCTTCAGACAGTTGTTATAACCTCTTCAGGATTTGGACAGTATTTAGTGCTAACTATGAAGAAGTGTCTCTTCAAAATGTGGAAATCTCCTTGAAATTGTTAAAATATTTATTTCAACATAGAAATATTGTTCTACTCTTTAGAGGCAGTATGAATAGCAATAATTAGGTTTTTTTCCCTATTGAAAATATGGAAAATGAGGAAAACGTTATTTGCTGAGGAAAAAAAATATGGTGTAGTTGATAGGCCTCAACAAGTACTGCCTTCGTAGTGTTTTGCTGACTATTAACACTGGTCAAGTTGCCACCATTTACCTTCAGAGTGCTTTTGTCCTTCAGTACTACATAGTTCCAGGAATACTTTTATCATGTCAATCTGGAGATAGAAGGAAAAAATTGTTTTAGTACTGTAAAGAATTGGTATCACAGATGCTAACAACTTAGAAATTTCTTTTTGTCCCCTCTGCTAGACTAACCACATACTTAGATGTACAGCGTTGCTTGGAGTACCTGGGTTATTTAGGCTACTCAATACTTGCAGAACAAGAATCTCAAGCATCAGCAATTACAGGTAATTAAAAAAAAAATGGTACAACTTAGGAATTTAAATTTAGAAATGTGCTCAAGAGTAAAGTGTTTAAACAAATGGTCTGTCTTTCTTCGTTTATATTATTTTTTTACTTTCCACTCAAGCCAATAATATTTAAT
The DNA here is from genome assembly GCF_028500815.1 of Rissa tridactyla. Lineage (NCBI taxonomy): Eukaryota > Metazoa > Chordata > Aves > Charadriiformes > Laridae > Rissa > Rissa tridactyla. The sequence continues at coordinate 15,638,972 of NC_071480.1, read as the reverse complement.
ATTTAATTTTTATTTTAATATTATTTATTATTTTTATTAATATATATTAATAATTTATTTTAATAATATTTATTTAATATTTACTTTATTGTTTTGTATGCATTTTAATGTAAGGGGATGATTATTTCGTGGTTTTGCATACACACATGCATGTACATCTTGTGAAAAATATTTGTGTTTTTTCACAAGTAACAAGAGATAAAAAGATAGACCTCCAGAAAAAACAGACTCAGAGAAATGTTTTCCGATGCAATGTGGTTGGAATGAAAGGCTGTGGGAAAAGTGGAGTTCTTCAGGCTCTTCTTGGAAGAAATCTATTAGTAAGAAACTTTTTGCTTATATTCAGCTATACCTGCTTTGAGTTAAGATTAAACAGCAAAACCGATTGATCTTAGAGCTTTCCTAATGATTACTGAGTTTGGAGAGTTCTATGAGGGAACAGAATTATTGGGGAGGTTTGGGTTTTTTTTTTAGTTTGGTGGGTTTTTTTAGCAAATAGACAAATGGCTATTGCGTGCAATAATTACTTGTACGTCATGGATTATAGCTATGCATTTACCTGCAAAATAAACTACAGATTACTGTTACTTTCTTTCATTAATAAATGTGGTAAAACAGCTGTTCAAATCTAACTTAAAGGGGCAAGTTTCTGTGGTCTAACATGAAATTCTGCATTTTCAGAGGCAGAGGCAAATACGTGCAGAACACAAATCGTACTATGCCATTAATACAGTCTATGTATATGGACAGGAAAAATACTTGCTGGTAAGTTTGTCCCATTATTGTTTGCATGTGACTGGTTACTCTTAAAATTCAGTGAATTATTCAGAGCCTTCTGCAGACAAGTTTGTGTTTTAATTGTCTCTTCATAAACATGGATTTTCCCCCCCACGCTTCTCTTCTGGCTCAAGTAACTTCTGGTTTTACACGTTGCTAATACTTTAAACTGAACGTGCCCAGGACCTGTTATTTTTGAAAACTTGACCTAAGTTGTACAAAACGCAACCATTACTTTTATGTTGCAGGGCATAAAATTATAACATATGATAATTTATCAGCAAGCAATCCACCTATTCTGTAAAGAAGAATCTGTCACATAAGGTGATTAGGATGGCTGAAGTTAATCTTCAGTGGGTGAAATACTTTCTCTAAAGCTGGTTCCATTGTAGTTTTCCTTTATGATAATATGATATCTTTCTTTGTTTTCCAAGATCTAGTCCTCTGCTCTGTGGTTTTCCTCTGTAGGATGAATGCCAGTTCCTATGGGAGTCTAAGACTTTGTGTTAAAGTAAATGTAACTTTTATGCTGAGGTTGTGATTGCCTGCAGATGTGATGTTAACAGCTCACATATGTTGGCTGCATGGTAAATTCCTACTATTTCTTTTCCGTTAATTCTGCCTATTGTCAGTCCATTAGTTCTAAGGATACATAAAAATGAGCCATAAAAATTATGAGAATAAAAAGGTTCTAAAATTCCTTTAACTGCGTAATGACAAAGCTTTTCTCCCTCTCCAACCATCTTTTTTCCAGCTACATGATGTCAGTGACTCTGATTTTTTAACTGACGCTGAGACCATATGCGATGCTGTCTGCCTGGTATACGATGTCAGTAACCCCAAGTCCTTTGAGTATTGTGCCAGGATTTTTAAGGTTTGTATAGTTTGTATATACGAACCTTTACATTTATATATCTTTTCCACTGACAAAATATCTAGTGTCAGTTACTGGCCCGATACACAAGTTCTAGTGTTTAAAAGACATTTCACTTACGACTTCTTGTTATTCATACAAAGCTAACGTTTACTTGTCTATATAAGATATCCTGCTTCTAGAAAGGCCTGACTTCGGTGTAGTGAATATATCTTAATGCTGCTGCAAACAATTCAACTCAGGCTGTTCCAGGTTGAATGTATCTTATACTGTTTCTTTCACTTTTTTCTTTACATTTGCAGCAGCACTTCATGGATAGCAGAATACCATGCTTAGTGGTGGCTGCAAAGTCTGACTTGCACGAAGTTAGACAGGAATATAGTATTTCTCCTGCTGAATTCTGCAAAAAACACAAAATGCCTCCACCTCAAGCCTTTACTTGCAATACTGTTGATGTGCCGAGTAAGGATGTCTTTGTTAAACTGACAACTATGGCAATGTATCCGTAAGTACTTGAACCATTGTATTTTTCATATTGCATGGGTCACGCACAGTACCACTGCATGTCATTGTTAGCCATGAGGATGGAACGGCCTCACTGAGATTTAGCAACAGAGAGACCTGAGTGACTTGGGGAGAATATTCAAATTATTTCGAATTGAGGAAGTTGGTATGTATCCAGCACGTGTTGGATGTCAGCTATTGTTGCTAAGGTATTTTGTAAAGAATACACATGCAGCTCCTGTTGCAAATTCCAATGAATATGTAGGGTTGTGTCCTGTCTTTACTGTGGATGCATAACACAGTATGTCAATATTAATATCTTGTGAATAAGTTGTACTGTAATCCTTATTAATAACTCAACTTGATAGTTGATTACATGTAATCACACTCTTAAGTGAACAACGGTTCCCCCAATGCACTGCTTGAAGCTTTCTTTTATTTTCGGGGTGTTTATTACTATGCTTCAGTTCATTAATCTAATAGTTCTTATATTTTTTAATAAAATTTCTGTATAAACACCTTCTGGGCTTCAGATAGAAGATACTTAAGTTCATGTTCTTCTTCACTACACATCTCACTGTTGCTAAGCTCACTTTGCCTCTCTTTTTTTGGTGGATGGAGCTTTTAATATGGTGTTGAACTACATAAATATTACAGCAGATGGAGTCTAGTATGACAGCTGACATTTGCTTTAAACAGAACTAATGTCACTTTCACCCAAAATAATAGGATTTAAAAAAAAAAAAAAAAACATTTGAAACTGAATTCATTGAATTAGATTTGTAAAGCTTTTGTTTTGTTTTTGTTCTCTTGTATTTATTTTGTAGCACTGGAATACTGGGAAAGCACTAAAGTGTAGCACTGACCAAATGTCTTGTCATATCAATATTCCTGCTTCTCCCTTAGTTTTCAAGCATGTGTGTTCGTTAGGGTGGGAAAAGTAGAGGTAACTGTCACTTTGTAAAGTGTGCATTCAAAGTGGTAGAAAACGTGGCTTACTTTTCTTTGAAAAAGGGGTGTTATCTATTGCTGTGCAGACATACTCGGAAGCCTTTAGATGCTTTCCGTACAAAAAATAAATTCAGAAAACATTTTCATTCATGTTTGTGCTTTGCTATTAAGAACTGTGTGTGGTGGTAATGCCAAAATGTCCAAGATGTAGAACATCTAACCTTGAAATTCTGCACAGCTGTAGTTGTACCCTTGCTTCCCAGTGTATTTTTTTTTTTTCTCCTCTCCTTACTCATTCAAATGTACCTTTTATTCCTAAATCTCTCTTGGTTGTGGCACAGTCCTAATGTGCACCTGATTTTATGAGCAAGATTTCAACTCCTGTCCTTCTGTGTGTTTTCGCAGCCATGCCCGGTTACGCTGTATGTGCGCCTGCAACAGGTGTACATTTTGCATCTGTCAGAACTTCCTCAACTCAGACTTGCTGCAATCTGTAAAGAACAAACTCTTCACTGCAGTTCTTAACAGGTCCTTAACTTTATTTACTAGGTACCAGGTGTGCTTTTAAAATAAAGTTTTTTTTGAAAAAGCAATTGGTAACCTTATATACTGCAGATTTTTCACTCCATAGCCACTAAATAGGCAGATACTTACTTTAACAATTGCCATAGAATTGTCAAACTTTGTTTAACTTGAAGGTACTTTTGGTCTCTCTAGCATAGTCCAGTGATTTCTTTGAAACATTACCAATTTGGTAGTTGATTCAGGCACTTAATGATTGCAAAAATACTGTGGAGGAATTAGGACTGTGTTTTTAGGGAACTGGTAATGGACATTAAGTAGTGTCCATAAATCTGTGTAATGTGTCTCACTTGAGACATTATAGTTTTATTTAGTATTGATTAGAGGTAGTGCCTCGTAGATACCAGTTACACAAATATTTTCATAAAGGCACAGCTTGACTTACAGAAGCATCATATAACATATTACATGTTTGTAACTGCTAGTTTGATATTTGGGAATTCATAGAATTTCTGTGTGCGTGTGTGTGTGTTATGCTTGGTTTACACAAAGAGTGGGCATTTTGTGTAAAATATCTAGAGCTTTTAACATCCGCTCTGAAGAGAAGGCAACACGTAAGAATTGGTAGACGGTAAAACATTTGCATTTGCAATTGGTAAAGAGAGAGAACTTGTTTTCAGCATTGAAAACCGTGCTATAGCTTGTCTTGTATGTACTGCAGGCAATTTTTGACACACCTGATTTACTAACACCTCAGCACTTCTCATCTCACCCCAGCAAATGGGAGTTCAAACCGAACAATTTTTATAGTGCAGTGGTTTCATTGTTTATAGTCTTCTTGGAGGCTTATATGATAAATATGATTCTCGGAGGCAACTATGATAAATGTGTTTATTTGAAGGCCATGGTTACAATATCCTGACGTGTTCCTGGTCCGTGTGTGTTACTACTTTTTACTCTTTCCAGATGTAGCTGCTCCAAATAAGAGTGGCTGTCCCCTTTAAACGCTAGTTACACGCATATAGGAAGCCAACTGATATACCCACCTACAGTATTGAGCATCTTTGTGAAATACCGCTTTAATCCAAGATAAAAGTGTTAACCACAGGGTGAGAGTTCAGAGAAGGGCGAAAAACTCATTCGCTTAGGAAAAAAAAACTGTGAATATGAGACTGTTCATGCTGCATCTCTTCTACAGCAGTCATCCCTTAAACAAAAATCCCTTGAAACAGCAATCTCTTTGCATATTGTCGCTCTAAAACTTCATTCAGAAGTCACTACTAGAGAATCCTAGCTCTTCATTACTGAGGCTGAAATCACCTCTGTAGCACATCCTCCTTTTTTGTAATGGTGATGGATTGCTATGGTTTTTTTGAGTCCTGCATTAGACATTGCACTTCATTCCTCTGAAATACTGTCAGGGACTGGAGGTATTGAAATGTTTTTCTGAGAGGTCTCGGAATGCTGTCATTCCACACCTTGTCACTAGATAGCATGGAATAAAGATAGGAAACTACTGCTGACTAAAAAAGTCCGTAACTCAAGGAAAGGAGAATTCCGTATAGACTTTTCCACTGACCCTACAGAAAGGAAAAATTATTTGCTAGAATCTTTGTCTGTAGTAATTCAGTTAGTCAGTAGTGTTTTGTTGCAAGTTTCCAGCGTGCTCACTTCATCTCACCAGCTCTCTTCCTAGATAGCTCTTCAAGAGTGTTATAACTGTAGACTTAAGAGGGTAGAGATGGTTTTCGTGTTTAAAAAATGTTAGCTCCTTAGATGTGTTTTTAATCTAATGATTTGTGATTAGATCAGAGAAAGCATTTGAATCAAGAAAGATTTTCTGAAGTAGTTAGTTCATATAACTTTTCTGTTTTGCCTTTACAGGTGCTTACCATTAGGTCAGGTAGTTGGCCAAAAGTTAGATAACTGATGGGTAAAGGAGGTTTCTCAAGAGTACTTATTCTCCTGATCCCTTCCTGTTCTGAAGCTTTAGCCAGTAGGTGAACTGAAATTTTTCAGATTGGACTGTTCCTGTATTATTTGTTGATGAGAAATGCTTAAACACTGCTTCCAAGGCAAAATATAATATCACATTTGAATACTCCCACCTTAGTAATTAAAGGAAGAACATTGCCTCTATGCAACTGAAAAACCTATTTGTGCCCACCTTCAGTTTCTCTTCTACCGAAAAACTTCAGAGACTGTCCTCGGGGTTTGTAGGCTATCGGAAAGGCAAGTTCAACAAACGGGGAAGTTCAGTTTGGACATGTTTATTGTGCAGGAACAGGATTGTTGGTTTGAACTACCCAGGATCACGCTTTATTGGCTCTTTGAGGAAGAAGGCACTGCATTCAAAGCACTGCACATGCATGTATGAAACTTGTTGCTATTCTGTAGCATTTTTATATTTTTATTTTGTTTTTCCTTTAGATGTTCATTTGTATTTGTCTGGCTGGCACTTAATTTCTTTTTACTACATTGTTTTACCTCTTTTTAAAAGCAAGATTTCTGCTTATGTCATTCTAACCCGTTCTTTAATGATGAGCCTGGATTTTTGGCTTTTTTTTTTTGATTACAGAGCATCAATTTAAGAGTGCTTTTCTACTTTCTTGCTTTTAAATCATTCATTTGTTGCCTTTTGCTTGTATAGTAGTTGCGTTTTTCTGTCAGCTAAATTAATTTCAAAGTAAAATAATTCTGATGCATGAGAATTGTGGTGTTCAGTGAAGGGAGGCTTCTCAGAGCATGTTTTTCTTCCATCTAAAGTTTTTAAATATTGTGGAATAGAATTGAATTCTACTTGCATATAAAACATGGTTGTTTCAGGAATTATTTGTAAGATTATTTTTTTTCTATGAAAACCTTCCTTCTGTGAGATTGAAGTTAAGACCGTAGTTTCATTTTCCTCTAACAATGGGAAAGCTTTAAGAGTATAACCCAGGATTTATTTTTCACTATGTGCAGAGTACGCAGGTTATTTGTCAAAACTAGAGTATATTGCGATTAAATCTAATTGCAGAAATCTACCCCTATGCTTAGGTGTCCCCAAAATTAGGACAGTATTTTACTTACCTATTTTCCTCTTTCTCTAAACTGTTTAATGCCCCATACTGAGCAGAAGTTTTCAAAGCTGCATCCTCTGATTTCTTTCCAAATAGAATATATCGAATTGGCATTTTATGAGGTGTTTTTTTAGTTTTTGTAGATAATAAGATGCACTTGGAGCTTTTCATGTTTTAGATAACTAATGCATGGGGGGAAATTCTAACTGCTGGAGTTGTTTTGCATCCTAGGAAAATATGTGCCTGAAGGGAAGCTGCAGCAGCTTGCACATGTTATGCGATGTTTTTGGAATTCAGTCGCTTATATTTTATTGTTAGAACCTATTGCCTGCCAGAGCAGGCTGCTGCTGCTTGCTGCCTGCCATTAGCTTGCTTATAATTTTGGTGTGAGTAGCCGTGTGACAAGCCTGTTGGCCTCACCAGTGCGCTTTTAAAGTGCTTTTATAGTTAGTACAGGAATGGTTTTGAACTTTTATAGTTAAGGCTAAACCTTCACAGGCTTGGGATTCTTCTGCTGCTGACAGGGGAAAAGAGTCAGTATTGGCCCATAACTCAGCAATTTTGTGTGTGTAACCATGACAGGGCATGCTCAGTTAACCTCTTAACAAGTGCATGTTGCAAACTTCTTGTGAGTTGTTAAAGCCTCTTAAAAGAAAGACTGTACAGATTTCAAAGACCTTATTCAACAGGTGACAAGTTACTTGACTTACTTTTAAGGGTAGGTTGAATAAAAATCTGTCTTTTCTTCCAAAATGTGCATTAAAATCTGAAGTTAATGCCAAAGGCAAAACCGCTAGACTTTCTTATATATGTGAAATTAATTGTATGATTAAATATACACACCATTTTATCTGGGAAGTTTGAAAGCTAGCTATTATTACTAACAAGCAAGAGCTTCAAATACAGCTTCATTTATGGAGTCCTAACTGCTACTCCGTGTGTGTATGTGTGCACATCCATACATATGTTTTACCCTTGGAGACAATAATTTTTCTATTTCAGAGTTACTCTCTTACTAGCAGGGCAACAATAATTTTACCACGGGTGAAAATTAGTTTCATAAACAGAACTACACTGAAGTAAAATTTTAACATTATTTATTGAAGAGGTAGAATTTTTCAGTATGTATTGAGAAATGTTTTTCTTCGTTATGCCACTTTCATGTCAAAGAACCTGTGCTGGAAACAAACATTGATCCTTTTTTATTATTTCAGACAGATTTTTTTTTTCCTTTAGTGGTATCTAAACATTATTAGGGATCAAAGTTGCAAAAGTGGAATTTATGACAGCATAAGGAATGTTTAAGGAAGAAAAATTGGAATTTTTCTCAAAGGTATAAAGGCATTAGACAGCCATAGTGTTCTGAACTTCAGTAAGTACTTTTAGACTTCGGATTTTTGGGCTGAGATGTTCGGAGGGCCCTAATTGTTTCTTATTCAAGTCAGTAGATTTCCTTGAGGTTGTAAGACTTGCCTTGATTTAGTTCCTTTATTTAAATGAGAGAGTCTGTTACAATTCGGCTTAGAAAAGGGATCAGAATCAATTTACTCTCCCTTTAAACATGAAAAGAAGATTTTATCATGACTGAGAACATATTAATTGTTTTTAAAAGGATGAAGTCTGCTCGGGAATTTTCTTGCGTACCATTCAATATGGACTTGTGAAAAAGTCAAAACAAGGCAAGTTATAGATAGGAATCAGAATATCTAGATGTGAGAGATAGTGCTTTATGAGGCAATGCAAAAGCATTCATTTGCAATTTAAACAGTGATTTGCACTTTTAAAGGGATGCTTTTTGAATTATACAAATAGTTGGGCATTTGAGTTAACCAAATTAAACTTGAGAGTTGTTAGTTATACAAATACTCACCCAGCAGAGCTTGTCACGTAATCTATTAAAATCGTGTTACATACACGTGATTTATTTTACATACACAGGTTTTATAATGTACATATCTGAAGACAAGGGATTTACAGTCTTTGACTAAATAAACCACCACATGTAGTGATAAAATAGAGTCTTTAATTGAATTATTAACAGTAATGACATCGTGTCAGTGTTAGGGCTGATGTGTTGGAGTCATTCCAGTGTGTTTAGCAGAGGTACTTTAGCTCATGCATATGATGCAGGAGTATTGCAGGGTCCTGTGGACTCATGAAAACTGAGGTTTTGGGGATGGAATGGGAAGAGATTCAGTTTCTTAAGCAGCTTTTTTGTCCTTAAAGCAATGGCATTTAGCCACACAAAATCATCTATCTTACCTAACTCATCAAAAGTACAAACTTCATTTATTTCTGGTTTTCCCCAAGCACTAAGTTTTTAACAACTGCACAAGAACGAGGGGCTAGATGGCTAAAAATGATAAAATTCTCTGGGCTTTGTCATTTGAGCGTATTTGAGACATTTGCTGTTGTTGAGCCATGCTGTGAACTGCAAACTGTGCATGTGTGTAAAAAGGTTAAGACCCTACATAGATGAGTTGGGGGCCATGCTGTTAGCAGACGAGGAGAGCAGTATTATGCAGCAGGTGCACGCCGTCAACTTTGTAGAAGATTCCATCTTCATGGAGTCATCTCTTGGTCCACGTTTACTTGAAGACAGGTAACAGCAGCCAAACTAAGGTGGCCTTGCCATTGCCTTTTCCCTTTCTTCCCCTCAGCAAACCACTTGATGTCTAGTTTGCAGAGAGTTTGTCAAAACTAGCTGTAGAAGAACTAATGCTTGCAGGAATTCATGAACTTTATCTGTTCCATAACCCAGCAAGATATTCTTAAATAAGATTAGGATTTTTTAGAGACCAGCTGTGTTTCGCTGTTTGTGCACCAACGAGCATGTTCTTCAGCATGTGGTTTTACAGTACACTGATTATCTATATGGCTTATATTACTCCTGCAAATGTCTACTAAGGAATATCCTAAACTGGTTTCGTGTATTTTGATAGCAAGTAACAATTCCTGCATTATTAAACAGCTGTATGCTATAGCTCTGCAGTTCGCACTATATGAACTCTCTTGTGCACCGTCTGTGCTCAGGATCTCTGTGTGCTCCTTGTACTTAGTACTTTGCAGCTTTCACCGAGTAACTCATGATGACTAATACAGGCTAAAATACGTAGGCTAGTGAAGTTCTGTTGTAAGTTCTATATTAAACAAAAGCAAACAAACAAACAGAAAACCTTTACTATTGTCTAGGAACTTCTTGTGCTTTGAATTATGGCATTTATGATAACTTGTTTTAAAGGGTAGCTCCTGCTTTCTGGTAAGCTGTCATACTTGAGACTACTTTGGAGGATGGCTAGCCGTGTTTAACTGAGCATGCTCACAAACTTCATGCAGTATTTGGGAGAGTTGGGTCATTGGCTGTATCTGTGGTTATGCAAGATGTGGCTTTTTGTGTCATACAGTCACTTCATACTGTTGTTACATCATGTCTTCTTCTGTTGATGCCATCGTCACTGCTTGTTTCACTAGCACTTTTTCTTAGCTTTCAGCTTGGTATTGGATGACTGTTTCTATTGCTGTTATTGTGATTGTACTGGGAAGAAAGGGATTTACAAACAGTCCTTCTTTTGATTCTAGCTTTTGGAAAAATATTACTTGCTACTTGTCAGTAAACTTTTTGTGGGGGAGAAGTATAAGTAGATATTCAACAGGGCTGGAAAGTTTTTCGTGGAAAACCAGAAATATACAAACTCAGCACTTTAAAAAAAGTATTTTGCTGGACAGTTGTCCTCACTTTGGGTTATTAATTATTTGCTAGCTATTTTTGTTTTTCCTTTTCTGAATGCTTGCTGGTACTCTCAAAGAAGACACACTGCCCTCCCCACGTTCATGACTAATGAGCTGCTCCTGCCTTTCTCATCAGCTGTGTGAGCTCTCTGACTTCAGTGAGATCTACTAACGTGATCAGGGTTGCAGGTCAAATCCTAAGCTTTTAAGAAAAGTAAAATGACTGTTTAAGTACTCGTAAGGCTGAATTGTAAGCTGCCTGTGACAAGTGTAGTGATGAATTTCCAAAAGCTGAGTAGTTTAGCACAAGTTGTCTGATATTCCTGTCATGGAATTAACCTGGTTTTGTGTGTGTGTGTGTGTTAAATTTTAGGCATGTGACACAAGCGGACCTCAAGAGCTCTACGTTTTGGCTCCGAGCAAGTTTTGGTGCTACTGTCTTTGCAGTTTTGGGTTTTGCTATGTACAAAGCATTATTAAAGCAACGGTGATCTAAGAAGCAGCACATCTGGCCCTACCAAATAAAAAAAAAAAAACCAAACAAAAAACTTTTGTGTACATTCTGAATGCTTTAAATTCTGCTAGAAATATTTATATATGCAGAGTTACTTTATTAATATTTGTAATTCATGCATAAGATTATTTTAAATTATAGCTCTAACTACAGTATTGCATAATGCGTGGAAAAAAAGAATAGCATCTTAACAGCCAGCTACAATGGCTTAACTTGTGAGGCCAAAAGGGAATTTGTTGTAAATAACCTGTACATATTAAAGCAGTAAGATTGCTTCCCAAAAAGCTATTCAAAATACTGTTTGAAGATGTTTCACCATGGTGACATACTAGTGTATAGTTGAAATTCATTTTCAATAGAGTGGGTTCAACTCAAGGATCATACTTGTTCAAGGATTGCTTATTTATTTCACATTCATCTGAACTGACTTAATCTTTTTTGACTGTAAGCTATACCAGGCAGAATTCATGATTTTCATTCTTACCTATTCTTTTTAACTGATGAACAAGTTTCCCCACTAACTATGTATTTCAAGAAAAAGTCACTGTCGCTGTCCTGGCCTATGATTTTGTATGTTACATGACCAGTGACATATTTAGCAGTCTGATTTTTCTTTTAAAAGGAAAAACATAAACTTCAGAAACTGACAGATCAACTTCATATGCTGTGTGTAATTCGTGTTTTTCATTTTCCACTCTGTTGTGTTTTATAACCCTTATGAATCAGATGAGCAAATTTGTATATTATAAATGTTTATAATTCCAAAAGTGTTGCTGTTTAATTTCTTACATCTGTCAATCATACCTGTTGAAAGCTGTGTATAAGATAAAACTAAAATAGTACACAGTGCCTATTCTACTGTAGTATATTAGTTGCATGGATCACAGTGCATTCTGTAACTGGCTAGAATTATCTATAGACACAGCTTTTTTAATGATCAAGTAAATCAAACATTAATTCCTCATGACAAACCTATTTTTCCATTGCTGGCCTTTTCAGGTATTTCAATAAAATTACTGTGTACTGTGCTTGTCTTTTTCTTGTGGTTGTTTTTTTTTTTTCTTCCCTTTCCCTGCCCTGAAAGGTGGTCTTTATACAACCTTGTCTTCATCCCAGAGAATACTGACACTGCCGTCAGTTGTTGGAGCTTAAATGTACAGCTGTGTATTTTCTTTGATTTGTCTTAAGACTGTGCTGCCTCCATTAGAGATTTACTTCTGATGTTTATCAGAAGAAAAAATTCTAACTTAGTAGATCTTAATGCTGCTGCTGCTTATTTTGCCCCCCGCAATGCACTTCTGAAAGGGTATTTCAGGACTTAATTTCACACAAATTTATCTCAGGCTGCCAATGTAGTGATGCAAAAGTGCCTTTTGGGAGATTGACGGCCCTGCAGCCCTGCCTGGTGTGTCTCCGAGGGCAGAGTTCTGGGCAGGGTCTGCTATTTTAAACCAGTCTGTGGCTGTTGGCTCCAAAACTTCTGAATATCTGATACCACGTGCTGGATACCACAGTTGTGATTCCCACTCACCTTCTGTGTGTACCCTCTCATAGAAGTCTCTGAAGTATATTAAGGACACAGCTCATCATCTGTGCAAAGTATGGGAGTGCTGTCACTGCTGTTCAACGAGCGCCTTGTGTGTTATCGTGCTGTTTGCGAACCTTTTTGTATGAAGCCCGTTGATGTATTTTTCTGTGGGGAGACTGGTGCGGAGGCTGCTGACCTCTGTGGGACAGTCGGCCTGGGATGAGCCACGCGTGCCTTGGCCGTGGCTCCGTGTGCTGGTCGAGACCTTCCACGCATCAGCTGCCTGTCCGGTGCTTTTTGGGCTGAGCTAATAGAATTTGTTTCCTGCAAAGGGCTGCCGTTAGGCGTGTAAGATCGCCGCCACTTTAGGAAAGCGTGTTCGTTGTTTGGTGAATATTTTCGTGTTAATTAAGCACGCTTTATGCTCGGCACCCAAGCAGCATCGTGAGAGACGCGCTTCTATGGAAACGCGACAACCGCACCTGCGGCTCCGGGGCTGTCCCGCGGCGGGCGGGCAGCAGGAGCCGCCAGGGGGCGCGCTGCCGCCGAGCTGACAGGGCCGCGGCTCCGCCCGGCGCCGGGCTGAGGACGCGCGGGGGCACCGGCGGGGAACGGCTCCGTCAGGTCCGCCGGCCCCCGGAGAGCGGCGGGGAGAGCCGCGGTGGGCTCCCGGGGCCGCCCCTGAGGAATAGGCGGGTCCGGCCGGCCCCGCTGAGGCGGGCGGTGCCGCGAGGGAGAGGGCCGGCCCTGCCCCGCGGTGGGGCCCTGCCCTTCCTCACGGCGAGGCCTCCCGGGGCCGGGAGAGAACAGGAGAGATCGCTACGTACTCCTGTGAAGCCAGGCCTTCTCCAGCGCTCTAGGGAATTTGCCTAGACTGAAAGCTGGGAAGAGAACCCCAGCCCCGGTATCCCACCCTGCTGCGGCTGGTGTTCTCTGTGAAAACCCACGTCGCTGTGCCGCTTGGGTGAGAGGTACGGTGTTCGCTGTATCATCGGCCAAGAGCTCCTGGATCCTGTGAGGATTATAGTCACTGTGAGGGGAAAGCATTCTACTCATGGAGTGTTCTACTCATGGAGAGCATAAAGAAGAAAGTCCAAAAGGTTGAGCTATTGCTGTTGAATGCAGCCTAATCAACTCTTCACTCACTCGCGCTCTCTTAACGGTGATTTGGTTTCTTTCCTCTGATCCTGCCAGTTTCCTAGCAATTCCTTCCAGTGCGTTTTCCAAAACCAGACTACATCTCCTCTTCCCGTTCAGCCTGATGTGTGAATCGCCTGACCATGGTATACAGTCACTAAGAGGACAAAGATCTCGATTCATCTTCCTTGGAGACACATCCTTCGCCCCTCAGCTTTGACCTCCTGTCTGAAAGCTTGTCAGTTCAGGATTAATTGTAAGCATGATTTGATTTTATGTTGGAAATTAACCTTGAGTTACTAATTGGTCTCCATTTCAAACAATTCTTTTAATTTAGAATGAACATACCAATGTGTGCCCATCCAGTGACAGTTAAAAAGGAGCAGACACATCTTAAATACTGTAGGGCTGACCTGATAGGAGAGCTCCCTCTTAAGACAACCACCCAGCTATAACCAAAAAAACAATTAGAACTAGCTGCAACCTAAATAACAGCTACTGGGGCAGAAGAGAGATGCAGGTGGAAAGCCTAGAGTGTACTTTTTCAGTGCTGGACTTGAAAAAGTTCTAAGTATAACATGGGGAGTAAGGAGGGGCAGGAGGATAGTCTTTTAAGGCAGGTTAGAAATCAGAGAAGAGATTGGACTTTATTTTTTCCCACTATTTCTTCTCTTCAGAAGGAAAAGTATCCATGGATCTGGGAGAAGCCAAAAGGCAGCACATATAGTCTAATTCATATTGATCCTAAAAGGTGAACTTGTATTGTCCCAGCCACGAGGAGTATCACTGATACTGAAAGAGCCCTTTGCCACTGTTACCTTTTGGACACAGTTTAAACCCAATCTCATACTATCTGTGGTCCTTAAAGATTTTTTCTCGTTTTCATGAGTCTGAAGGGGTTAACTGACTGGTCTGATCCAGTCCTAACTTTGTATGTGGTATCTAACCTCTTGCTAGGGTTGTGTTTGGGTGCAGCGTTTTTGGCTTCTGATCCAAAATACTGCATTTTGCTTCTGAAGTTGCCTTCCAGGGCTGTCCAACTGCCTGGTTCGGTAACCAAGCTGGGTAGGTTGCTCCATTTAGTTCCAATTGTGAGAGCTGCACAGTTTTGTAAAACTCCTTTGGGGCTACTTTGGATGGAAAAAGGACCCATGAACAAACTGTTGTGATTTGCTCCAGGAGGCTTAGCTAACAGATGTTGGCTGGATCCACACTTTGAGGACTTTTTATTGCATATTCATCAGCTGACCTTTTTAGCCACTTCCAATGCAGGAAGGATATATATCTACATTTTGTTTGCAGTATTGGGAATATAAAAGGTTGCCTACATGACTGAATGTGAGAATGGATTGGGGTTTATTATCTCAAGTTCTTTCTCTTTAAGTTTCTTCTGAAGCCCTTCTGTTTGCATCTGCCCTGTGGTGGCCCACAGTTCCCTAGTTTCTCTAGCAATTACTGTTTTTCAAGGTAGAGTCACCAGGGTATGCAGTGGGGAGAAACGACAGTCTAAACTAAGAGGCTCTCACAGACTTGGAAGATGATAATTTGTCTGTAACAAAACTCCTCATTAGAATACTGTTAATTTCCTTTCTGTGACAATTATAGCACAGCACTAGCTCATATGTGCAATGTGCAGAGATATTTCCCTGAAAAAAAACCTATCGTTACCACTAGTGAAAACCATTCCTTGGAGGAGAAAAATTAACTTGTAATTTTGCAGCAGTTTTCCAGTTTAGTGGGAGTTTGGTGTTAAGATAAGGTTTTGGGGGTTCTCCCTGCTGTTTATTGCATTTATATTAGACTCCATGGTTAGCATTTTCCTGGTAGCATCTGGAATCAGAGACGATACAGAGCTCTTGACATGGCAGTCCCCAACTGTGTGGAACCTGTTACCCGTGAAATTCAGCTCATTTATTCTCCCTTTACTTTAAAAAACTTGCCTCCCTTCTCCCTAAAGACATCTTTAAATGATGGCTGTTTCTTTCTGTTGGCATAGCATATTTTTGCTTATCCATCTGTTTTGAAGTTTTGATGAGGTTTAGTTTTTTAATCAAAAAGAGATTGTTTTTATAATAGCTCTTTAGTGCCTGGAATATTTTGGCAGGGGTGGTGTTGTATGAGTAAAGGGGGTTAATGCTTCTCAAAAGCGCTGGATTTGGTAGCCTGTTATGCTTTGGGAGAGCAGGCTGGCCAGGCTCTAGACAAGTGAGAAGTGGATGCTGTGCTGAAGGAATCACCTTGAAACCTGAAGAAGGTCTACTCTGTTTAACTGATGACAGCTTTGCTCATTAAAGGGAGAGAAGCCCTCTTGTTCATCAGTTGCACTGGAGACCCCAAAGAGATTTTATTTTGTTGTCATTTTCCCACCTGAATCCTGAGGTAGAAAAGTTCGGCTCTTCAGGTCCAAAAGTCCTGGGTTTACTTCTTGCACTTGCTTTAAAAGTTTAGCTAAAATCTTCAGAACACTGGGAGGGACATTTCTTTAAAAAAGATATTTTGGCTAGGATTGTTATCAGCTGGACTCAGAACCATGAACAGAGGGAAGGCTTTTACCTCAACATTCCTTGAAGATAACATATTCCTTTCTAATGTTCATTCAGGATGGAGCATCTGGGCAGTACTACAAGATAAGGTTATCATCTTAGCTCTTTCATTTGTTCCCAGAATAGGGATTGTTTGTGGGATTGAGGTCTCCTGCTGGTCTTGCCAAGGGATCAGATCAGGTGACAGAGGAGATCATTCTCTTTACTTGACCTTGCTCAGCTCTGTGGGATGATACTTTAGCCCTTGGCCCTGACCTTAAATTAGTGCCAGCCATGCTGAGATGTGGAAAGCTGTTGTTCCCTGGTGGCTGTAGGTAGGTGTAGCTCATGTGGGCACATGGAAAGAACTTGGCACTGTTCCCCCTTCTTCTGTGGAAAAATCTTTTAGTAACTAAGAAGCTAGAACCCAGCAGCTAAGAGCATGGGTCTGTGTGATTTCCCATCACTGTGTGGGACAAATTTGATCCAGATCAAAAGTAATATGCAGTATGGAGTTCATGACAGCTGTGGATGGGAGAGAATCTCTGCTGCTGCTGGATGGAAGATCCTGTTCCTGTTCTAGAGGTACTCTATCTGAGGGATTTTGCCTTTGTTTTTTAGAACAAAATTGTAGAGAAAAGAGGACTTCTAGCTTGGTTCTGCCCTTGTGGCTGAGGTGTGTCCGATCTGGAACCGGAGCTCTGGCACCAAGAAGACGTGGCCTGCGGTGCAGGCCCCTCTCTGCCCCGACTCTGAGCTCTGTCTGGCTCCGGCTGTTGGTGCAGCAGAAAGCAGAGGGACTGGCACGGTGTGGATCCGCCTGGCTCTGCCTGCCCTTCCCCCTTGCCAACTTGCTATTTCTGTACTTGATTGGAAGAAGCTAAAACTGCTGGATTTTTGCCTTCAGTCAAGGCGTTCCTCAAGTTCCTAATCCAGGTTCCAGATGGTTAAGATACCCATCTTGACATATAGGAACAAATAATGATGGTAAAGAATTTAAAAGCCCACCGCAGCCCTGGATTGCGGGACTCTGCGGGGTGGAGAAGTTAGCTTCAGAAAGCCCGGACCTCCCGGCACGTCTTGCCCAGCTGCCTGCACCCGCTCGGCGAGACCAAAGGGGTCAGGACCCCAAGGGCGGGCACCTGAGAGCGGGCTCGGAGGGGGCGAGGGCAGGACGAAGGGGCCGAGACCCGCTCGGCCGGGCGCGGTGCCGAACCTCGGCGGGTCACTCCGGGCGGAGGCGGTGCCCGGGTGGGCCGCACCGCCTCCCCCGGCCAGGGGCGACCCGGGGCTCCCCCCCGCCTCCTCGCCGCCGCCCAGCCCGCATCCTCGGACGTGCTGCAGCTGCGGGCTCTGCCTCCAAGTACGCGCGGCTCCGGGAAGGGCAAGTCCCCGTCGTCGCCCCCCGCCCCCGGGCCGGCATGGCTCGGGGAACGCGCTGGCCGTGCCCCGGGCTGGGGGCAGCGGGGGGAGGCGAGCTGGCCGAGCCGAGCTGGCCGAGCCGCCGCGGGGAGGGGTCACCTGCCCCGTCCGGAGCCGGCCGCCGCGATGCCGCCCGCCAGCGCTGCCCGCGCTAATTGGATGTTCCCTGGATGGAGGATTTCCTCCTCTCCCGGCTGCGGGAGTCATGAAGGCAGGCTGGGCTGCGCTTGAAACTTTGCCAAGCAGCAGCTAGGTTTAATTTCTTTAAGGATCTGGGGGGGGGGGGCGGGGGCTGGAGGGGACCGTTTCCAAGCATGGGAGACAGGCTGCCGGAGCCTCACGCCAGCTCTTCCCCTGCTGTGGCTGCCAGCTCAGAGGCGGAAGAAATCGAGGTGCTGGACTCCGATGATGTCCTACCTATGGCCGCAGAGGATGTAAGTTTCCTTTGCTCGGTGTCTTCCCCCCTTTCGCCCCGGACGGGTTAATCGGCTCAAGCTATTTATGGATGGAGTCCGGGATGGGGGGAGGAATTGGGCTGGTGACCCTCTGGGGCGAGGGAAAGCCGCCGTCCCCGCCACTCTGCGCCCCCCTTGCCGCCGGCTCTCCGCGGGCTCCGGCAGCCGCCGGGCCGTCTCGGTGCCCGGAGCCGCAGCTCCCTTCCCCTCCCTGGCCCGGCCCGGCCCGGCTGCCGGTCCGCCCGGTGTCCGCGCCCGGCGCCGCGCCCCCGGGGGGATGCGGGCTCACGGCCGCGTAGGGGCTGCGGGGCTGTGCGCAGAAGCGGCTCTAGAGGCTGGAGAGGGGCTGACGCCCTGGCTTGAGGAGCCTCCCTGGGGACAGGGAGCTTTTCCAGAGTCCCAGCCACTCGGAGGGTGACAGATGTGAAACGCTGTCGGGAGCCTGTTCCCTCTTCCAGCCCCCGAGCAACAAACAGGCAAGGAAGTTTTTTCCCCGGCTCGGCAGGGCTGACAGCATCTCTCCACCCTCTGAGCTCTGGTTGCACCTGAGGGTGGGATAACTTGGCACCGTGTCTCTGCCTCTGCTCATTCCAGCCTAGAAGGACACCGCGTGGTCCTGCATGTTTGGAATCTGCTCCCGCCAGGCTGAGCAGCAAAGCCTGCAGAGCTGAGGCAGTAGTTCTGCATCGACCGGTCCCGGAGGCAGGGGCTTGCTGTGCACCTGCCTGGGAGTAATGGTGAGCAGATCCTGCATTCCTGGTGCATCCCAGCACTGCTCGCATCTCTCCTTCCAAGCAAACTCTGCTGGGATGAGGACCGTGCAGAGTGCTCAGTCCGCAGAGGTTAAACGCAGGCTCTGTTCCTGCCTGTGGAGGGATGAAGCAGTGGTACTAGATGTCTTTCTGAAGTGGGCTCTATCTCGGGTCTTGCACGGGCATGAAAGCGACACTTGTGAACTAAGCCTCCAGCAATGGCACATCCCCTTTCCCCTCTACTTTTATGTCACTGCTGGAGGAACTCGCCTGGGGCTGCTTAGGGGCAGTGCCTGCTCCTCATCCCCCAGCCCTTCCTTCTGAGTCACCTACAATTCGGTTGCTGTTGGATTTTCCTCCCAGAGGGCAGCGGAGGAAGTGCAGTTGCCTGGTAGAGCTGCATTCCCCAGGCTGTATTCTCGAGCACTGTACAGCCAGGAGGGAACGTGTGATGCAGTTTTGACCTCTGCTACAACGCTGCCAGACAGTCCTAAGAGGAGTGTGCCTGACCCAGGGGCACATGTAGCTTTCGCTCAGAAAGGGTGGCTTTCCAGGAGCTTTCACAGTCCAGGTTTCCAAATCCCTGTGCTTGCTTACCTCAGACTCTGACCTTTTCTTCCCTGACAAATTTTGTGCTTGTCTGGATGGTCTACAAGAAAGATTTCCTGTTGTGATACACATGGGCCCCTTGGAGTTACTCCAGCCTCTACACGAATGCAGCCATTGGAATTCAATCCTGCTAGGGATCCAGGAGATGCTGAAGTGCTGAGTGCCAGGCAGGATTTGGCTCCTGAGGCAGGAGAGAGACCATGAGCTTTCCTTGGTGAAATCTAGATTCTCATCCTAGTTCTGCTGCTGGCTTGCTGCTTGACCTTGAGGTAGGACAGCTTGGGTCTGATCCAGCTCGCAGTGTTTTGCTGTTACTTACTCTGGGATCTGCATTGTTATTTGACTCTGGTACCTTGTTTTCTGCAATCAACAAAATGGAGCTAGAGCCTGCAGTTGCACTGGTTATGGGAAGCTGCTGAGACCCGGCAGTACATGATGCAACAGAAGCCTGAGGTATCGTATGTCATCTGCAATTTGGAAGAGCAGGAAGTGGTGTAAATGCCCTCCTCCTCCACCGCCAAGATTTGCTGCTGAAACAAGCAGGCTACAGAGCACCATCTCTGAAAATTCAAACTGCTCTGTGCTAGGAGCATGCCCCCCCCGAGACCTAACTAGAGGTTGATTTTCTGTTGTTATTATTACATTTGAAAGCTTGATGTAAGCTCTCTGGCTTGGCCAGTGAGAACTGACTCAAGGTCAGTTCTTTATGTGTTATTAACTACAAAAATATTACGTAGTGGAGGTTTGGCTGTCCAGCCTTGACAGTGTATAACAGCTCAGCTGTGATGTCATTACAGCAATCAGAGCAGTGTTCCACAAAGCCAGGATTCAGGCAGTCCCAAAATGTCCTCTTTAAAGTGCTGGGCTGCTTTATGATGATAAATGGGAGTTTATAAATGGATAGAGGCATGGGGAGGAGGGGAGCCAACAACTTAAATGATTAAATAGAGTTCAGTGGCCTGATACCCCACTGTCTCTCCAGTCAATTCTGCCTTAAATCTGCCTACCATATGGAAGGAAATGTTCTTCCAGGACTAGATAAGACTCTGACCAGAGCTCTGCTTTGCATATAGCACAGTGAGGAGATTTGCTTGTATGAGTCTGATGTTTGTTATTTTTCTCATTTTGCTTTTTTGGGAAGGTGAATGAGGCAGAAACAGTGTTGTGCTGAACAGCACTTCAGACAGGAGAGCTGGAAATGTGCAAGGTTTTTTCTGGGGACCCCAAGCCAGTGGTTACCCCACTGTTGCCCCATGGAAGTTGCTCTCTTGTCAACTGGTCCCCAAATCCAGGAGAGATGAGAGAGAACCTTAAACAATTAATTAGGAATTTCCTCTATTCTGTGAGACAGTGAGGCAGCAATCCTGAGGCAGGGAGGTGACTTGGTTCGGTCTTTCTACAAAGCATAGATCAGAGCCAGTTGACAGCTTGTTTTTTCTGCTCACAAGGACGAGGGCTTGTGGAGTGTTTGCATGGTCATCTGTGTTGGAAGTGGAGCTTCCTCCTGTACAAAGCTTTTAAGGCAGATCTGCTAGAACAAAAGCTGTGGGGTAAATTCTTGTAATGGGCTTACTCCAGCCTTCCCCCGCTTCCACCTTGTGCAAGAGTTTTTCAGATGTGGACATGGGAGGCTCAGAGAAGTGATGAGTTACGCAGGACCTTACAGCAAGTCCCTGCCAGAGTTAGGAGCTGGCAGCAGAGAAGGCTCTGACATTCGGCAAGGCGCTTCATTGGGTCAATGTTGGGCCACAGGGCCTCAGAAAGTGATCTGAAAGACCATTGCTAACTCCTCCCTCCCCTCAATATACACCAAGCTTTCTTGATCCCTGTGAGTAAAAAAGCCTTTTATTCCTTGCTTGTCTGCAAGTAGACAAAGCGGGAGAAAACAGAATTAACACATGAATGTTCTGAGTTCATCCTTATTTGGATTTGTAAATGAAAACTGTCCTCCCTGTGGTTGGTAGATTCCCCCTGCCTCCTCCCCCGGAAGGGTAGGTGATTCTGGGATGAAGAAGGATGTTGGAAATGGCACTAAATCATTTGGTTATTTCTCTGTTAGAATATACTTCTACAGTTTACTGCATGTTAATGTCGTTGCTCCTAAACCTTCTTTTTCTTCTTTTTCCTCCCTTGTGCATTGCCTCTCAGCACTGGAAAGCCCTATTTGATCAGGTACGTGAACTACTGATATATTGTCTGTCTTGTGGGCAAAGAGTCTAACCTCCAGTTAACTTCCTCTGTACTAGATTTTCCCTGCATTTAAAATACAGCCTAGGAGGAATGTGCTCCATGCTGTTCCCAGGATGCTGGTGTGCAAGCGATAATTACCACTACTGCTTTGGGCCTTTCTCTCAATTCCTCTTCAGAGCAGCCAGGGACAGAAGAGGGCCCAGCCTGGCCATCCCTCCTAGCGCAGGGTCTGAGCCCAGGTGCTGCAGCAGGTGCTCTGTTTGCTGACAGTTGCGCTATCCTTGCTCTGTGGATTAAAGGATCTTCTCTTTGAGGCAGGCAAACTAGGACCTGTAAAACCAGCACTGCGTTCTTTGAAATGGCTCCCCAACTGCTAAACTGACTTCTGCGGGGTTACATCTGCCAGAGGAGGACCAGCTGCTGTAAACTTGCACAGAATTAGCAAAGTATCTCCTTCTGTACCAAAGACTAAAGTTGAATCAGCTGAAATCAGCACAGCTCGGCAGAGCTTTGAGTTATAGCTGCTGAGAATTTGGATTGTGGATTCTAGTTTATAAATTATGCTTTTAGCTGCTTTAACTGACGTGTTTGCTTTGTGGTATTCCTTCCATCTGCCAGGTTGAAATGTGAAGCAGCTATAAACTGAAGGATTTTTCTAGGGTTGACTTGCTTCTAAACTGCAGCACTCTCTTGATGTCATGAACTTTTGTGCTGGGGGGTGTGTGTGTGTAAATGTCACCTTCCGTAAGGAAGCTTACTCTGATGCTGGCATCGTCCTGTCAATACTAAAGTTTGGGTGGGATTTCGTCCCTGCTTTATGAGGCGATAATCTTGCTTCTGTGTCTGGCTGAACTGCAAAGCCAAAAGCTGTGACGCAGTCTCCACGAAAGGATGTCCTTAGTACTCTGGGGGTCCTGTTATCATTCAGCTAGTAACTGGACTGCCTGTTCTGATGAGTGCTCATTTATACCCGGTTAGCCGTGACCGACTGCTAATCCACGTGTCTGGACTGCAGTATGTTTGTTGTTGTACAATCAAGCAAGCTGTCAGTTGGGAATTAGATTACTGTAATTGTTGATCACACCTAAATTGTGTGGTGTATTTGAATGTGCTGGGGCTCGTAGGCTATGCTGCCGCTCAAAAGGTGGATGCCAGATGAATTGCTTGTGATCTGGGCTGAATGTTTGTTTTGGCCACTTTGAATTCTCTCCCGTCTCGAACCTTGGCCTTAATTTGGAGTTTGATTCTACAAGCATCCTTTGAAGTCATTGAGTCCTTGCGGGATGGGGCTCTTGACTGGTAGCTACCTCGGGCTCAAAGAGAGGAATCTGTAATTTCCCACAGGACTTGCTTGAATAGTAGATGGGGTTTTAGTCCTCCTTTTTTTCTTTTTAAGGGGGGGGAGAGTTTGACTGTTGGATTTGCAGAACATTACCCCAGTAACAAGGGAATGGGTTGTAAAGGCAGACCTTCAATAATTAGCTATGTTTCAATTAGGGCTGCAGCTGAAATTTAAGCCTTGTCTGTAAGGCTTTATTATCAAAGAAAATACAACCTGTGACGACTAGTCCTAAGTCCTGAATAAATCAATAATGTCCTTGTTGCCTGTGGGCAAAGCCAAGGAGCTGACGTCTTCCTTGAGCGTTGTATCAGCAATGCAATGCAATTAGCCCTGCAGTGGATTGCAAGATGCTGTTTGTCATGGAACAAGGCTGCTATTCCTAGCAGCTCTGTGCCGGTAGGAGAGGGGAGCATTTTGTTTAGCTCTGATTGGCATCCATGTGAAACATGAGGACAGCCTTAATAACTAGGGAAAGCCTGTGTGTTGAAACTCGGAACAGTTGCAGCTCTCCCTGGGAGATATGACCTGGCCTTATGTGTACTTAGAGGGGAAATGGGTGGCCGAAGGTTCACGTGCCCTGTGCATTTGTGACTTGTGGCCTGGGACTGAAGTTTGATAGCCACCCTCTCAGCTGAGACACGTGGGCCTCTGCATTCACCACCTCCCGGGAGAGCGGCAGAGCACGAGAAGGCTCTGGAGAAAGTGTTAGGGCAGCTGGGAATCCACAGGCTGGGAATCTGCAAGTCTCTTCTGTCTGGCGTGGTGGAGTATGACAGCAAACAGTGCGAGGGAGGGGTCAGCACTTTGCCCCCCCTTACTTTTGAGTGAGAAAAGTAATTTTATTTTTTTTCTGTGGGGAGATATCTTTTAAATACTTTTATATAGGTTTACTGACAAAAAAGCAGGTTTCTTTTCAGACATACAAAATTAAAGTTTTTTTATGGCACCCCCCTCCTCCCCCCATCTTAAATTAAAAATTCAAAACTTCTTGATGAAAATTGCTGCTCAGACATAAAGCAGTGCTTTTTGCTTGTTTGTTTGCGGGGAGAGGAGTTACTGACAATGCTTTATGGAGGAATTTTTTGTTTGTTTTGATCCAGCTCTAATCTGTAACACTGGGAACTGTCAGTGAATCAAACCGATATCTCCAGCCATTTGCAGATAGCTTTTTTTTTTTTTAAAGAAGTAAAAAAACTTAAATTTGGCAAAGAGACAGATCCAGAACTGCTTCCTAGGCTTTGAGTTTCAAAGAAGCCCCTCCTAGGGCAAACTCCTGACTACGCTAAAGGCAGTACCAAAATTCCTCCTGCATTTTGTGGGGTCAGCACTTCACCCAACAGTCTGGGAGCAGGCAGATTCGCGTCTTTTCAGTGCTGCAGCCAGACAGTTACAGTACAGCTGCTGCTTCATACTGTGCTTGCGAGATGCGTTTTTTATTACGAGGCCATGGCCCTTGGGCAGCTCTAACTCACTTTTATATGGAACTTTTATAGGGATTCATACATTTATTTATTGTGCTCATAAACACCCTCCACCCCCACACACACATTAGCTCCGCATCTGCTGCCTTCTGCAGAGCCTGCACAGTCGCTGTGCATTCCACGCTGTCTCTGTGTGGAATCCAAGCTCTGAGCAGAGCAAGGTATTGCCTCTCTCCATCCCTCCGCAATCGCTTGGGATTCTCTTCATTTGTTCTTCACTGGCTAACCCCCCATTTTTTTTGTTAATCTTCTGGTAGAGCTAAAAGCACGACAATCCCAGGAGCAGGTCGTGACAATTTCACGTTTTTCTGTGCTATTAAGATCCCTTGCTAATTGCTTTGCATGCAGACATGAGAACACCTCACTGTTCTGGTTGAAGTCAAGTTATTTGATGGTTAGAGTAAACCTGCAGATGAGTCTCCTGAGGGACTGTTCCTGCTTTGCTATGTCCTTTCTAGGGTCTTGGGTGCCCATCTTTGCCTCCGTGTCAATAGTGTCCAGTGTCCCTGCTTTAGAGATGACTGCAGCTTATCAGTACTATCCAGCCCTTTGCTGTGCTGGGTGAAAGGAGCTATTTAGGAGGACAGCGTTCATTATTAGGACAGACCTGCCTTCAGAAGGTGGCTTTTAGCCGTGTTAGATGCCAAGAGCTTGTATCATCTTCTCTGTTTCCCCATCCCCATGGCTGCTGTGATTTCAAGGGTGAATTAACATTATCAGCCCTCATCTCAGAGTTCCCACTTCTTCTCACCCATATTCCGGATTGTAGTCATGACAACAAACTCGTTTTAAATAGATACACACAAAACTCTCCAAAAAGACCCTCCTCACTGGCTCAGCACCTTGATCCTATTGCTTGTCAGTCCAGGCTGTGTTTTTGTTGCAGCTGCTTTAGAAACCCTGGATTCCT
Organism: Rissa tridactyla; assembly: GCF_028500815.1. Lineage (NCBI taxonomy): Eukaryota > Metazoa > Chordata > Aves > Charadriiformes > Laridae > Rissa > Rissa tridactyla. The sequence goes on along the minus strand of NC_071480.1, from coordinate 15,613,691 downwards.
TCCTGAGACTTGTACGTGGGTGTGATGGCAACAGATGAACAGAGTTTATGGGGAATGCAGAGAGATGCCAAGTTACCCAGTATGTGTAGGCAGCTAATGGAAAACTTTAGCTCAGAAACAAGGCTGTAGAGATATCCTGGACCAGACGTACGCTTGCCAGGAAGAGTTAGTTCGGTTGCTGACACTACCAGCAGTGGGTGCAGCTGAACCTGCTCTGCCATGGTCTCATAAAACATTAAAATATGCTTGAAAATATGCTGACTTGGCAGTCTTAAATCCAGGGCTGGTTCCTGCACAACTGAAATTACAAAGCAATCCATAAAATCAGGCCAGCTATGACCACGGTTGGTGGTAACTGAGAAGGGGAGTTATTTTGAAGTCAATGATCTTTTATGTTAACTGTGTCCCTTTTCTCTGGGTCACCTTTAACACAGGCAGGACGAGCTATTTCCCACACTGTAAAAGAAATTCCAGTTTGTTTACTGGGGCACTGTTGAGCTAAACATCCATCACACTTCACTTTGAAAAGTTTCCCTGACTATTATTGCTGGCTAACCCCTGCCGGCTGTGGCTGGAAGACCTCACCAGGCAGGTCTCTCTGAGCTCCGGGCAGGGGTTTGTGCCTGGAGATTTTACCACTTTCTCTGGAAAATTGCATGTGTCTCACCACTCGTTTGTGTGCATCACTGGGAGCAGAGAAGCAGAAACTGCAAGACGAGAAATAGGAAAGGATGGCAGTGAGAGCAGCAGTATGGGCGGGGGGGTTGAGCACGGGGTTGTATGTGACCTTCAAGTCCTTGCCTGAATTTTGGACTATTGCTACCTTTTTAGGTTAATGTTTGTTGGGACATATGTCCGCGTTTGAGTAGAGTGGTGCTGCAAAGAGGAGGTTGTAGGAACTAGAATTAGGAAATAGTCATAGACTTGTTACTTCATCTCCTAACATGAACTGGAGAACCGGAGGTGCTGTTGGGAAGACTGTCCATGGTGATAACAGATTAGCATCCAGGCCCTAAAACCAGGGTCTGCCTTGTCTGCTATATTAGAGGCTTCTGTGAGCGTCACAAGAAATTTGCCCCCTTCTCCCTCTCCACCAAGCTGTGCATTGTAAAGGGGAAAGACACTTTAAAAGCTACAAGCGTCTCTTGGCAATGCACAGAGGGGGTTCTGCATCTGTCCCACGCCTTGAAGTCTAATCTCATTTACAGTTGTCAGCGTGGGGTGCTGGAGGAGATGAAAGGCAGAGGACAAGCAGGGAGAACAGATTAGTCTCGAGCAGAGGGCACTGGGAGTGCACCTGCCTCTGCCCCGCTACCTTGAGGAGGGGCAGCAATAGCAGCTGGGCATGTGTCATCTGCTGCTCTTTGAGGCGCCCAGCCATGGAGCACACGATTAATGACTCAAGGGGCTGGGCTTTTGTGAGCAATAAAGCTCTGGGATTTAGGCAGGGCTCTCGGGCCTTTTTTCTGAGCAGCCCCATCGCTTTACATTTCTCAAGTGGCGTTTTGGTTGCAGGGAGCTGCTGTCTGTGGCCACAATGGTTCCCTTTCTCCTCCCTCCCCAAACCGGGCTGACCTTTGTCATGCAGCATTAACCCTTTGACTCCTCCACTTTGGGTTATGGGGTTGGTGGGGGAAAAAAAAAAGAGTCTCCCTTCAAATTCATTGCCCTGTAGACAGACTTGAAGGGAAGAATGGGCTGGTAAGAGAGGATCTGTTTTTGCTGAAGGAGATTGGCTTGCTGATGCTGTCTGCATTATCAACCCCTTGCTGCCTTCTGCCAGAGGCTCTTTTGAATACAGCAGCCCCCAGGAAAGAGGGGAGGGGAACTTATCCTTCCTTCAGTCAAGGAGGGAAATTGAGGCATTGAGCAGCAAATAGATGTCTGAGAGACTGTTCCCTCTGCAGGGTAATCCCTTGTCTTTACCCTGCCTGGATTAGCCCATGTCTGTTCCCAGTGTTGTTACAGTGGATGGCAATCTCCCAGCACATCAAGGCTTATACTCAGATTTGGCTTTTAGCCATGATACCCTGGAGTGATGGCTCAGCATGAAAAAGCTACCTGGAGGTCATTAATGATCTTCCTGCCTCTTGCAGGATGAACAGCAAAAATTTCCCAAGTTCCTCCTTAATCTTCTAATGCCTTTGTATGCTGAATCCCAGCCAGCCCCTAAACTGGATGTGAGTCTCTGGGATTGTCTGTATTTACACCTTCCCTGCAGCGTGAAAGGTTTGTGATCAGCTACCTCATTTCCCCAACTATTCAGATATTCCTCTCTGCAATCCCGCCAGCCTGTATGCGGACTGTTGGCTTTGCCTCGTGCAAAAAGTTGGGACTGTAAACCATCAATATGAACCAAACATCAGCAATGTAGCAAACACAGCACTGTTATGCTTGTGCTGGTAGAAGTAGGCATCTCCTGAAACGTTTCAAGGAGTCATAACAAACGCACCGTAAAGCACATGGAGGCTGAGTCAGTCTTACACAGCTCGTGAGTTACTGGCAGCTTGGTGTCTTTAGGTTTGTAAAAGCTTCAGGAGGCTTCCTACTCATGACACATTTGTGTACCTTCCCTGTCTGAGCTGCCTGGAAACCTGCATGTTAGAGTGCAGTGTCTGAGAGGGACGGCGAGCTGCATTCAGACTGTTGTATCTCAGCTGCCTCCTGATCCCAGCTGCAGCAGGAGGCTGTGGTAGCGTATGCTCTGCCATTTCAGCTGAACGCACGGGATGTTTTTTAGGCATATAGATCCTTGCTAATGCATTGTTCTCAAATCCTCTCTTGCACATAGAAAATCACTGAAGCAATAAGAACATTTAAGCCTGCGTGTTTAAAAAGAAAGGGGGGAGGAAAGCTGTAAACACAGAATGGATTGATGCTGTTCTGCAAATCAGCTGGTGCATTGTGCACTGTGGCTGTGTGCTCTGTTATGACAGAGAAGGGGAAGAGATCATCCTGTCTCCAGAGGAATAAACCAGCTGCTTGGCGAGTGGAAGCGGTTTGGAGGTGCATTTCTACATGATCCCCACTTATGTCTGTAATGTTTACAGAGCTTTTAAAGTTACTCTCTACCAGCCCTGGAAAGCAAGTGTTTCTCCTCTGCGGTAGGGAGTATGATGTTCTGTTGCCTTCCGGTATTTGCAGTCAGTGCAAATGTACCAGGGCACGTTTGCAAATTAAATGCAGCAGTGGGCGTGTTTGAGTTTGACAGCAGCCAAGGAAGCTGCGATCTCTTTCTGCCTCCTCGCTAGGCATTGTACGGTGTGTTGGTCTGAAATCAGCTTGGTACCAACACACTGTGAGACAAAGTTGATGGGGTGCAAGCGGTGGGTTGTTTTCCTGCACAGTTGTACATACAGGCTGCTGAGGAAAGCTGATCTCTGAGTGCTATGATTCAGACCTTGCAGTGTTTGCGTGTTCAAGCTGTAGCACTTGGGACAGTCGCTTCTTTCCCTCTCCTCTCCTAATCTCCTGAGTGGTGGTATCCTCAGCTGCTTGAGGTGATGCTGGGGGATATTCTATCACTAGAGATGATATGTGAAATGTGCAGTGAAAGTCCCGAATGTTTGTGATCACACCTGTCCTGACACTTGTTTTTGAGATTAGTCATGATCTTCTCTGCCCTGAATGGATTCCACCTGGCTAATTGTATTTCTCTGACAGTAATTTCAGCTGGAAAAGTTGGCATTTACTTTCTGTTGTATGGGGCAAAGATCATTGAAAAGACTCAATGAGATCTGACCATCCAATTCATTGTAAGCCTGTAAAGTGTTTCTTTTGGATGCTGCGTTGGAGTAGAGGAACCTGGAGATTGACTTCTGCCTTGGGCTATCCCCGTGTTATGTCAGGTGTCTTGTGCAAGGGCTGCTGTTGCGCTCTCACCAGCTGCTCTGGGACCAACCCAGAACATTCCAGTAGGAATTTCTCTTCATTCTTTAGAAATCACAAACCAGTAAAAAAAATTGTAGATTCTCTGGAAGTGACCTTAATTAGCAGTGACTGCTTATCACTGCCTGTAGTGTGGGGTTGTTCTCTCTGACAGGGAATCATGAAGAGAATGCACAGAAGTCTCACTTGGACCTTTAATTCCTTCAACTCTAAAACTAAAACCCCAGCACTAACAAGACACAGAGAATGTATGTATTTTTAGTATATGTTCCTGTTGCTTAGGAACAGCTGTCTGCAGTGACCCTGTGTTGCTGGTGAGAAGAGTAATGATGTATGAAACTGATGTTAAACAAGCAAGATCAGTCTTATGCCTAGGAACTGTTCTTCATGTTCTTTGATACTTGACATACTCTGTATGTAGCGTATACTCTGGAGTTTCCTGAGGAAAAAATAAAGCAGGCTGCTGGAGGCAAAGCTGTTTGTGACTACCATCAAACCTCTGGTCTCATGCGCTTTTTCTGGGCAGTGTTCCCCGTGGAAGCATCTCTTTACCTCTGTGATCCTTCACAATTAGGTACCAGTGATGTTGGAGATGCTGCTTTGTGTAGCATACACGTTTGTTATGCGCATTTGTAGTGGAAGTGCTTGTGGATGACAGCCTACAGCCAGCGAGACGTAGCCATGCTTACTTCTTGGCAGAGAAAGGATCAATATTATAAAAGGTGAAAAATGGAAAGTTTCACAAAAACTACTGGAGGACTTTATCCTGTGTGCTTTAACTTGCAAAGCACTTGAAAAGTGTGACGGTTGTCCTGGACCCATTATATAACTAGCGTCAGCTGTATGTTTTGCTGGGGCTGGTACCAAAATGGTGTGTGCCCTAAGGGATTTGAAGAGCAAAGTAGGTTTTTAGTTCTGGCCTTTGGCTCTGAAACAGAGCCAGACACCTGTTTCCCTCCATGGGCTTCCTGCCACTCCTCCACACATTTACTTTCTCTCATGCTGAGAAATAATGGAAGTGGGCCTTGAGCATCCTTCCTCCCTGCAGGCAGTGGCCTCCGTGGAAGGATGTTGATTTTCAGCCTTGTTTGCACTGGGGAGGAAAAAGAAAGTGTTTCTTGTGGTTCCTTCTTCTGTCTGAACTGCTGCCTCTTCCCTCAGCTACTCCCTCTTGGTTGCTAGTAGGGGAGTTGCTTTTGCATGCCGTCTTGTTATCACTGGATTTATGTCTCTGGGTTGTTCTCCTGTCAGGAGGGAAGGCACAAATATTTTTCCTTCATGTGTCCTCTGACAATAGTATTTGGGTTTTGGAGAAATGTTTATTTTGCATTGATTGGTGCATTTAGGCAGCCCCTTTGGGGGAGACTGCTGTGAAGAGCATGGCAGATGGTCCTGCTGATGCTGTCTTTGGTCTCTGAGCTGTGCCTGGAGACCATGGCTGGAGGAATAACTTCCTTCCAACCTAAATAAAGTGTCTGAAGAATTGTTATTGAGCTGCGTGTTTTCTTTATCACACTTGGACTTGCCAGCCCTGGGAACCGTTTGGGGATGTCTTGTGTATATGTATATGCGTGCAGGACTGCTCCTGTGCCTTCAACATGTTAAATATTCTGGTGTTGTCTACTCTAGAGCACTATAAACTAGAGTGTACATTGGCTTTTTTAGAGGATTCTGCAGTGTTGGGCATCCCCACCAGAGGCTCTTGCTCTTGCAATGTTTTTCAGTCAGTCTGTATCCCAGAGGCTGCAGTGTGCTGGCTTGCTTCTGTGCTCTTCACCTGATAGGAGCCTCCTGCCTGCGTTCATGGCTTTCTACAGCATTAGGAAAGATCAAAGCCATGCCGCCTTATTCATAAGTGCAATGGTCAGTTTATCTTCCTGTCAGATGTGATAGGAAGCAGCTTTTGTGGTGGAGAGAGCAGCAGCATAGCTTCACAGTTAGTTATACGTCAGAGCTGAAGCTGGCTGGGGTGTAAATGCTGCACAGTCCCCTTCAACAAGACAGGTATGTGTGGTGGCTTCTCCCAGGGTGGTGATAGCCAAAACGTGTCCCAAAGAATTGTTGTATGTGTCTGAAACAGCATGTTGTGGCCTTATTCCCTCTGTGGCCCGTGAGCTGAGAGCTGCTGTTGCTGCATTGATTTATGCGATCCTTTAGGGTTGGTACTGGTGGCCAAGAAGAGCTGGGGCAGAAAGTCATTTGCCAGCTGCTGATTTATGGTCATAGTAAACAGTCCTAAAAAGCACAGTGAGAATTTTCTGGACCTTATGTGGTTCCAGCTGACTGGAAGCTCCAGGCTGTTATTTGACCATGTGGAGTAATAAAACTGTGAAAACTAATTAACTTTTGGGCCTACTGCAAAACAAACTAGTCCATGCAAAAAATTACTCCACACTTGCAAGCATCAGTGACTTTATGGGCTTATAAGCCTGTATTTAATGATCAACCATGTAGTACGATGTGTGAAGTATGTTCCTTTTGCTGAGTTCTGAGACTGAACAGAATTTAACAAGCTCTACTGATCACTGAGGATCTGAATACCAGCTTGGGATAATGTTCTCTTTCATCCTTATTAATTATGTAGCTGATGTGTGGGTGGAGGTTTGACACAAAGCTGCATTGGATTCTTGTAGTTTAAAACAATGTAGTTTACATTGTTTCTTGTAGTCTAAAACAGCCTGAATTACGCATACCCAGCCTGAGCCGAAGCAGTTCATTCAAAGAAAGATGCTCTCTGCAGTGTGAGTGCTGTAGTCTTTCTGAGGTCATTCTCTGCTCACTGTTCCCCGTGAGGTGTAGCTGAATGAGTTCTTTCCCAGTGGGAACACCAAGGTGTTTTTCTGATGTTAGCACGCAAAGAGAGTCAGCCCTGCTCAGAGCCTGCCTCCCGGGATGCAGATGCTCTCTGTGTGCCAGTTGTGATGGCGACATTAGAGAAGGGATATTTGAGTGCCCCAGTATTTTGTTCCTTGCCAATGGCGAGACAGTTATGGACATTGTATAGATGATCCAGCCTCTGTCATCCTACACCGATTTGGAGGGAGAGAATGACTGGGCATTATTCCCGCTTAATTGGATTACTAAGGTAACCCTCCTTCTGTCCCATCACTCCTGCATTACTCAGTAGCCCTTAATACTGAATGTTTAACTGCCTGTATTGTTAGAGTCAAAGCTGTGCCTGCTGATTCGTGTTCTCTTTTGCTGGGATCTATCAATTTAGCTGGCGGCAGAGCCTTGTGTGGAGCCTTTGCTGTTCTTTTCTGATTGATAACTCATCACCCTGAAGAGCAGAGCTGGCTCTTTTGCAGAACGTAGCGTGCTCTGGAGGAAGCTATGGGGTTGTTTGCTCTGTTTGAGCTGCGGTTCCTCAGAAAGCTGCAGGCAGTGGATGGTCTGTCCTCTCCTCGTGTTGAGAAGTGAGGGGAGGAAGGTTGAATATTGTACCAGGCCCCTTTGCTGCCCCACTTCGCGACTAAAGAATGAGGGAGGCTGATCTGGAGCTACCAGCTGTGGGGGGAAGGTTGTGTGCTGGCCAGGTCTGTGCCACCACTAGGTCATGCAGACAAGAGTGTCTCGTGTCTTGGTAAGATGTTTGCCATGATTGCTGACACAGGAGCAGGTATTTGGAATTTGGAAGATAAACCATCTCAAAGGCAGGAAAACTGTGATGTGATGAGATTTTTAAAAATAATTTTTAAATTTATTTTTAATTTTTCCACCCTCTCTTTCTAATGGATGTGCTTGAGTTCTCATGGCACTCAGTACCAGAGTACTGGCTAGCATGGGTCTATCCCAAGCTTTGGTTTTCTCTGCTAAGCCAAGTATTATTGCAAAGCTATTATTTGACCTAAAATAAGTGTGCATGCATACTCGCTGCTATAGAATTCTGCTTTTCCACGCATTGAATCAAGTCCCTGTGGGTTTTCACCTCCCTCCTAAATCTGGCAGACAGTGAAAAAGGGAGCTATTTTTAATATGAAGTGTTCTGTGTTTCAAGTCCAGAGTATAAAATGTAGTTTTTCTCCTGACAAGTTTCATGGCTGATTTACTATAAAACTTGTCTTTAAAGGAAAGACAAAACTTCGTACAGGAAGGGCAAAAGTTCTGATTTTGGGGGCTCTGGATCTTAGTTCCTTTGAGAAACTGAAGAACAGTGGCAGTCACTGTCCTTGGATTGCAGAATTTACAAAGAAGGAGGAACAATCTAACTGAGGAGTCTAGCAAAGTTCAGTGTGGTAGAGTGGTATGAAGAGACCCAGTTTCCCTCCAGGAGGGGGGATGATGGTCCCTGGATTAGGAATCATTTGCCTGAAACATTTCTGGCAACCAAAGAGATCAGTATTACTGGCAGAATGGTGTTTACACACTTTTCATCATCTTCTTGCTGTCACTACAGTTCTATCATCCCACTGGAGCGACTGCTCCGTCTGTGCTCTCTGAAAGGCTGGCATGTATTGTCCAGGAGAGAAGATGAATTTCTGGTCCAAGTGTTCTCCCTGCCCAGAAGAAACGGGTATAGGAAAAGTTTCTTCCTCTCCCCACTTTATGGGCTGTTCTGTACCTCAGCCCAGTCTGATGGGTCAAAGGGGAGGTCACCTTCCAGAGTAGGTCCATCCTTCTGTGCTGACTGTCCTGCACCCAGGGGTGTGACGATGGGGGTAGTAAGTGCAGACGCTTGTCTAATCAACAAGGGCTGAGACCATTGGCTTCTTTTTGCCCTAAAGGGAGGAGGAGGGATGGAGGCAGAGCAGATCTGACTGAACAGGCAGGCAGTTGGCGAAAGCAGCATGCTCAGTTTTGCAAGATAGCTTTTATTCAGGACGTCAGGCTCGGCAGTGTGCTGGATGCCTGGTGGGTGTGACAAGAGCAGCGTTCCCTTGTCAGTGCTGAACCCTGTCCCTCTGGCATTGGTGGGGCTGCTTCGGCACAAACCCCAGCTCAGCTTCCTTCTGGCTCCCGATGCTGAAGGGGCTATTTGTGACAATCTAGGTGGTCTCTGTGCTGGTGGCTGCTTGAGCTGGGACAGCCCTCACCGGCCCTGCTGCAGCCTTGGTCAGCACAGAGTTGCAGCTAATGAAGCACAAGGTAAGAGGAGCTCCCTGCAGTTGTATGGGAAGAACTTTTTCTTGCTGAGTAAATTTCCATCCTTGTTACCAACCTGGCAGCACCCTGCAGACGTAGCCTTGGTCTAACACAGCCCATCAGTCCCAGCATCCTGGCACTTGGTAAGGCTTAATGAGACAGCCGAGCTCTGAGCCCAGCAGACCACCCCCAGGACTGCCCTGCAGCGTGCTCCTCTCTCTTCTGCCTGATGCAGCAGGGGAGCGGTGCTTGTCTCCTGGGGCTAGCTAGATCATCGGTGTCTCTGCGTGGCCTTCATCTCACTAGCCTTGCTCACCAGATATGTCACTAAGCAGCAGCAGAGAGAGACCCAATGGCTCAGATCTGATTAACCTCCACAACTTTATCCTGTGACTTAATTGGATTAGCTGCAGGGGGGTGGTTTTGCTGGTGTTGCTGTTTTGTTTAGTTTTTTTTTTTTTCTTAAGCAGATACTTACCACTGTCACATCTGATGCAAGCAACACATTGGAGTAGCAAGACCTTTGAATAAACAAGTGGTGTTTGCTTTTTCCCCACTACTCAACTAATAGCTCCTGCCCTTCCTTTCTGAAAAACTGCTGTAGCTGGTGCCTGTGAGATTGGTCTGAGTAAGCCCTGCAGTCGGATCTCTTGGGAGGTGTGGGTCTCGCCTAACATCCTGATGCTAGACCAGGAGTACCTGATTGCTAACAGCAGTTTTGTCACCTCTGGTAAGGATTTCTCCTCAGTAAATGTTCAAAGCAGTATTAATGTTCCATGTTCAGTTTCTTTCATCTTTTCTCTGAGCTTTTTAGTTTCCTTCAAGGCCTGATTCTTCTGCACCTTAGGATTTTCGCTTGTATCACTGCAGTGGCTGTGAGTTGTAGGGAATTGACCTTATTCAGCACTGCAATAGCCTTTCCTCTTCAAGGACTTCAAAGCTCATTCTCCAGTATCTGTTCATTTAGTTTCGCAGATGGGAACGTGGAATAGGGAGATCAGCATTCATATCCTGTTACAACGGGGGACGGGCTGCTACAGACCTAAAAAAGGAATGGAATCCATTTGATTGTGGGATTGCCCCTCATTCCTCAAGCTGCTGTCTACCTGCCTCGTCCCCAGTTGAGAAAAAGGAGAATCAGTTTACAGGAGACCTTCCCCCATGTCCATCCTTCTGCCTGCAGCACCCAGTTACCTCTTCAACAAGCTTAAAATAGAAGCCTTTCTCCTTGCCATAGCTCTAATTGGCTCTGAATTGGGCACTGGAGAGATTTGTTCGCCTCCCTGGGATAATAGAAGGGAGGTACATGGTGCTGAGAAGCTCTCCTTTACATCTGTTTCTAGACAGCTGTGCACAAAAAGAGTGAATTGTAGGTGTGATATCGGAGCACGGCTCTGTTCCTGGAGGAATAATAGATGTACCAGCACCACTCTAGCTGGTACAAGATCAAAAGTGCTGTTACATTAAAGCTGGTATTAGTGCCTGGCTTGGCAAAAGGGCTGATAAATTGTTCCAGGGTTTTAATGTATGTTCAGATAAGCTGTATTCCATAGTGAGGATCAGGCCTTTGAATTTAGTCCGTGTACAACAGCATGGTTTTCAGTAACTTGGTGAAAATGTAACTCCAAGGAATTCCCTCTTTCCGCAGGGCTTGAACGTGATTCAGTTATCAACGCTGCACGCATCGCAGTTACCATCTAAGTAGAGTGTTCAGTGCATCTGGAGTGCCTTTATGAGGAGGTGTGTGGTTGTCAGGCAGGGACACTGCTGCTGCTGCTCATAAAGAAAATGTGATCGCCGAGTTGAATTACGATGGACGTTAGTTTCCTTTTTCAGATTTAATGTATTCATGTACTTCGTGTCCACTGGCCCCTCGGCAGCTTGCAGGCTGGATATGTAAATTAGTAGCTGCAGAGGATGACTGATCCATTAATAGGTGGAATTTGATGCTCATAAAAATGAATGCATTTAACGTTGCATGGTTTTCTTGAATTTTTAAATTGCGCAAGGATCTCTTACTTGGAATTCTGTGTCTCAGGCTATATTTGTTACAAAAGCAATACAAATGGAGAGGCCCTGTGGTTTCAGAGGGTTGGCTATTCTTTTGTCTGTGAGTATCGTTTACACTTTTTTCTGTATCAAATGTTATTCCAAGGAAGCTGTGACAATGTGAAATGCAATGATATCTGAAAACAAAGCACTGCAGTCCAAATTCACTGCGTCCACAGAAATATCTGTCTTTGGAGATCTGTTCAGATACTACTTTTCCAGGAAAAGCCAAGTTTTAGTAGATAATTTTTCATTATTAGGCTTTCGTGGAGGGATGTAGAGGACTAAAAGGATTTGGTGGGTCATTAAAATAAGTACAGATCTGCCACTGTGGGGTTTTAAACACAAGATGAAACCCTGGCCCCTCTGAAGGGGCCTCATTTGCTTCCTTTGGGCCTCATGCTAATTTCATTACTGATTTCAGAAGGGTAAGGACTTCCCCTGATTTTAATTTTACAGTGTTTCTTTAAGCATGCAGACATATAAATATTCCATTTCTTCTGCTGAGGGTTTTATTGAAGGAAGTTGACACAGCATGCACTTCTTCCATGGTAGAGCATTCACGTGATAAATTTCATTTTTCTAGAACAGGAGGTTATGATGATCCCTCAGATATTGAGAGGCTGCACTCTGAAAACATTGACACTTCTTGCTTTTCCCTTTAGCACTGTAAGACAAATACTTCAGCTTTTCATCACTTATGGAAGCCTGGGCTGAAGGGTTACCAAGAAATATGCAGAGAGAATATTGTGATACGCACCATAAAGTTGTGCCAAGGAGAAAGGAATATCCAGGCTCAAATGATCTTTTTCCCTGAGGCTTCTATGGTTTATTTTAATTTTTTCTAAGGTGAAGTGCTGGATCCAAGCCTCGCTAACAGCCAGCATCTTTTATGTCAGGGAAAAAATTCTTTGCTAGCGTCTTCCTTGTCCACAGCCTCTCTAAATGCTGGTGATTTCAACACAGCAGAGTTTGGCTGTGGCAAGTCTAGCTTTACTGTAATACAGTACAACTCTGGGTACTGCATCCATCTCCGGATGGACTGATCTGTTCTCATGAGAATGTACGCCAGGGTTTGACTGAAGAGTGTCTCCATTTTGCAGCCTGAGGAACTGACCATGGTTTGGTATGTTTCTGAGAAGGCAATTGGAAGAACCAGATTTGCTGGGTGGGCAGGAGGAATAGAAGAACTAGGGTGAAGTACCAGCGTGGGGTGGCTGGGGCTGGGGGTGTGGGTGCACCTTCATGGTGTTTCTTTCCCGCAACATGATGTTTGGTGGAAAAGAAAAAAAAAAAAATCCCCTAGAGGCAAGTAGGGGTGCTTGGTTATGATGTCTTGCCTCTGAAGCTAGCTAGCTGTGATTGCAGGGATTTACAATCAGCTATGGGTTGGTATAAGCCCATTCTTCAACTTGTAAAAAGGCTGCTGTGTTTGCTTGAAGGGCATCAGGCAAATACGCAGGCAAAACCCATCTGCTTTTCTTCAGGAGGCTTGGTCTCTCAAATAGTCAATGCCCAGGGGTCTTGAGAGTCTTATCTCAAGGTGGTGAATTCAGTGGCAGCTGAAGGTATTTGGTGTCTTTGGGTACCAGTCGCTCTTTGGCACTGCAGAAGGGAGCATTGCACTGTGGATGCTTCGACCAGGCCACTCTAACCACCAGGGCCTTGTCAGAGCTCCTGCTTCGCTTGGGCTGGGCTGCAGCACACAGCTCTGCACACAGCAGCCAGCTCATGTGGCTCAAGGGTAAAGGAATGGTAAGATGTATAGGACTGAAAAAAACCTTGAGAAACGCCCCCCTGATCAAAGTTAGCTAGACTGTCCTGATTCCTTGGTGTAGGAGGGATTCTCGTTTTCAGCTTGTCTGAGACCAGGTTCACAAGGCCTGGGAAGAGAAGACTGAATGGAGAAGCTGTTCACCAGGACCTGCTTCTTATGGTGCACCAGCTGTCAGTTTCTGAAACAGTTTTACTTTAGCTGCCTCCAAACTCTGTAGGGGCAAGAACTGGAGCAAGAAACACTGGTCAGTTAAAATGGTCATATAATTTTCATTGCCATAATAAAGTAAAGTTAATTACTTTATGCAATAGGACAGGAATTAATCTAACCTAAGCTACCCAGTCTGTCGTACTTCCCTATTTGCTACAACAAGCAGTTATCTATGCAGTGAGGTTTTCTAGCATAGGAATGCTCTGGGAAGAGTATGCTCTGTGTTGAAGACAGCCCTGGGAGTTGGACCGCCTTGCTTTCTAGCTGAGTTCTCTCCCATAGTTAATAGGTGAAGAGGCTGATGGCCAGCTTCCAGTTAACACAGTTATTTTGCAATCTTACATGGTAACTGTGATGAAGATACTGCTATTGCCTCAGTAGTCTAATTTCTGAAGAGGGATTCTGCTGAAATCTTTGTGGAATTAGCTGAGTCAAAACTCTAGTTTTCCCTCCGTGCTGGGGAAATACCCAGGCTCCGGGTGCAAATCCTTGAACGAGCAGCAGGTTTGTGCCTGTCCTGCATAGGACAGAAATACTGCCGAGCCCAAAGCAGCTTCACAGCTGTGCCACAGCTGCTTCCTTTCTAGTGAGAACAAGCACCATGACTGACTCTGTCACTGGCTTACATCTGTCTCTCGGGTGCAATAGATTTGCTGTCTCATGCATGCTTATGTGTAGTACTTTACTGAGCAAGGCTGAAAATCTTGCCTCTGTGTCTCCTGTCCAGCTCCTCCAAGTCACTCAGTGTGATGCGCGGAGCCTGGTTATATCTGTTCTCCATCTGTCTCTTCCTCCCTCATCTTCGCTATTGTTAATTGTTAGCGTCTGTCTTGAAAGATTTCCTCTTAGCACAGTGCTGATGGGATCTTTCCACAGAGGATTAAGGCTGGAGTGGATTGACAGGAGACGGTATCCTTGTTGTGGGAGGTTTGCCAATTGTGTGTGGGCTCAGTGCTGCCGCTCTTCCAGTTACTCCAGTTCATGTCAGGACACAGGCAAGGGTCAGCTGCAGCTCCGTGCCCCCTCACCGAGACCAGCTGGCGAGATGTGGCGTGGTGCACTTCGTGCTGGGTTTGGGAGAGGCCGCCTGCACCCAGCTGCTACATGTGACCTTTGCCAAGACTTTCAGTCTTTTTACATCAGCTGCACCATGCCATGGAGGTGACTTCATACCTGGCTCGTCAGGTGGTTTCCACTGTGAGATCACAGTGCTTTAGTCAAGGATGTGGGTAACGATAACAGCATTGTAGGGGGTGCTGGCAGGAGGAGTTGAGATGTCATTTCTCACTGTATCATGCTCCCCAGGTGGCTAATGTGTCTGTAAATCCCACAAGTGCTTTCCTGTAGCTTTGCTTTCTGTTACCGCCTCAACTGCCAGGGTTTCATGGGACACAGATCTTAGCTTTTGGCAAAAGCACGGCTTCCTTTCCTTGTAAAGGTACTTAGAATGTATTTCCAGTGCCCTGAAGCGTAGCTGAGGGCCCTGCTAAGCTTGCTGAATCCAGGCCCTGAGAGATGATATTTCTTTTTGTTTTATTTGGTTTGCTTTCCTGTGGAGTCCATGTTTTTTCCTGTACAGGGAGCAGGGGAGAATCCCGCAGTATTTGGGAGGGTGGGAGTTTCCCCTTACCTTGTTGGTCTCCTGATCGACTCCTGACAAGTCCTTCGAGACACTTGTTGCTCTTTTCCAAAGGTGATGTGTGTCCTGCAGTAGCCAAACAGTACCTGTTACCTTGCAAGGACGATCTGGGGCCTGGAGGCACATTTCCTCCGTGCTGCTGGTAGCACAGGTGATGACTCTCTTTTTCCATAGTTAGGACAGACTGTCAGAAACTCCCTGTGCTTTGAAGCTGTCACACCACGGAGGGTTTCCATGTGTGTCAATGCTGGCTACAGCCGTTGCAAAAAGAGTCATCTTCCTTCCCTCAGTCTAAAGGAAAACCTTTATATCTAATCCATCTCAGACTTTAAATTTCAAAGGCAGCCAAGTAAAACCAGCAGAGTTCATGCCAAAGGGCTCAATTTTGTGGGCTTCTTGCAGGGAATGTTAAAAGATGTTCGCAGGGTTTGGAAGCATTGTTGTTTTTTGGTTGTTAGTGTATGAAAATCCCCCTGGCTGGTATTCCCACATTACTTTAAGCCATTTGAGATAAAATTTCTTCTGTTTCTTTCATTAAAACAATTTTTATCCTGACTTGTGGGACTGTGTAAGTAGAAATTAAAACATTGCTTGGTATTTCCTTGCCCATCCTATCTGTTCATCCCCAAATCCTTTCAGCTCTCCCTGCTTCCCTCCCCAGCTTGCCTTGAAGGGCTGGGAAAGCCGGCGCTGGTGCATTATGTTGCCTGTCTGATTGTTGTGGGGTTGTGCTTGTGCGGGGAAGGTCACGAGACAAAAAGACCACCAGGCAGGGGTGGGCAGGGGGTGTTCGGTCCCTCTCCATTCAGTCCTTGTGGCGATGGGTGGGAAGAGTCTTGTTTGCATGACGGGATTTCAGGGGGCGATTGCTTTTTTGTTTAGGTTTCTTCCACGGCTGCTGCATGAGCTGGAGGGCTACAACAAAAGTAGAGCATATATATGAGATTCATGGGGCTGAAGCGTGCTGAGATAACCAAGAGGCAAAGCCTTCAGTGCAGGAGCGAGCGAGCCCACAGCCAGCCACTGCACGCTTGCAGCCTGGAGACTGCCGGCAATTGCTCTGTTTGTGCTATGTCCAGTCTTGGCTCTGGTGGGAGCTTTTCTTGGGTGTCTGAGTCCTGTGGGCTGAGATCTTTAGATGGATGAAAGCTGTGGGAGTTTTCTGTCTGTGGAACGAAGGCTGTAATGCAGGGGGACACCCCCACGGACCTGCCATAGTGACTGTCCTTCCCTGAATATTTTTGAGACTTCCAGCCAGTGACTTTTACTTGCAGCATCTGCCTCCTTCCTTGCCTATCAGCTCTACACTTCTGAGAGCATCCTTGCATTTAAACAGTGCTTACTTCCTTATCAGCCCTCTGAGAAGCTGAGCTGCTGTCCCTCAGTGCAGCTTTCCCCTCACCCCCCATCCTTAGAAAGCAGCTCAGTCTATATTTACCACTGGTGTGCACAAAGGCAAACATTGTCAGGGACTCATTGTAACTGTCCTAATTACCCTGAGTTCGTTTGCATAAGAAGATTGACTAGCTTGTAGTAGTGACTTTGCCTTGGCTGTCTGATATGGGACACTTAGATTTGGGGAGCAGAAAAGAAATAGAGTTCCCAGGCTGGGTGTGGGATGGGGAGGGAGTGACAGTTTTGGTCTCTTAACAGCATGGGTGCTACAGCAGCCCTTCCTGGAAGGAGGATGACTTGTCAGCTCCCAGCTGCTGGCAGCGCAGGTCTGTCTGATTTAGTTGTAATAGCTGCCAGAGATGCAGATTCAAGGAACCCCAAGCATGCCTGAGCTCCTGGCTGTCCCATCTGAGTAAATTCTTCTCCTGTATAGTATGTATGTGTGTATTTATGTATTTATTTTTAGTAGGTTTTGACCCTGCTTGAATGCTTTTAGACTAAGCAGTGACCTGCCTTGTGTTGTCACTTCCCTCAGGCACATGTAACCTCTCCTCCTTGTGTTTGGACCTCTTTCAGAGAGCTAGCTGTTCCTGCAGGTCGGCACTAAAGGATGAGGAAAGCAGCTGGGATGAGGCACAAGTCAGGAAGCAGGCTGAAAGGGTATGATCTCTTGACCCAAAGCAACAGCTAGTGCTGTTAGGGCTTGCTCGCACTGCAGCAGCTGCACAGCTCACACTCCTTTCACTGAATTGAGAATTATTCGTATTCTCTTTCCCTTCCCCCCAGTGCCATATGTAACGTGATCTGCCTGTGCCCAGGCTGGCAGATGGAAAAGCAAGACGCTCTTCTATTTGCAGTAGTGGTTCTTCATGGGCTCAACTGGCCTGTGAAGTTGCAATGCTCCAGCTTGTCTGCTTTGGCCGAGCAGCCTTTCTGGAGACCCTTACTGTCCCTCTGCCGCTGCTGTATGTGTGTGTATGCCTGTGCAAACACATCTCCCTGCTGCTTCCAGGAGAGACTCTCACACTTGGACATCTTTTCTTGTTGCTTGTGGATATCACCAAGCTTAGTGTACTTCCTTGGGAGTGCTTTGACCTTTACTCTGTCTTAACCCATCCTTAAAAATCTCTCTTCTAGTATTTGGAAACTTCCAATTTTTACTAGTCAGTTACTCGGTGGTGATGTAGGGAGTGCTTCATGGAGGTGGCTGGAGCACAGGTAGCTCATCTCACCTATAGTAGTATTTTAAGCGTCTTGCATCCTTGAGTGAATTACTTTGCCTCTCTGCCTTGAGTTCCGAGTTCATAAAGTGGAAATCTGTCTACTGAGCCAATGGCAGTAGTACCATTGTGAATCGTAAAGAGCACAAATTATCATTTCAAAATACACCCTGCAATAGAGACCCAATTGCTAACGGCCAGATTCCAAGTCTCTGTCCTGTATTTGTGAACCTCTCTGAGAGATATTGACAATCCAACCGGGATTTCTCAGGAATTCCTTTGCTATTTCTTTGGGAGAGGGGGGAGAAATCCTCATGTCTTTTCTCAGATGAGTTGCTGCTTGTGCTCTGACTCCAGGATGCTCACATTTTTTGCCTGAAACTAACTGCAGTGATATTGTTATGTTTGCTTGGTGCAAGAAACATCAAAAAAGAAGGGGGCAGAACTCAAGTTGAGGCACAGATGGGCCCCTCATGTCTTCCCTAGCAACACTTTGAAAGACAGTTTTTTAGGTTTGACTTCCCTGATGTGTCGAAAAGGCAGAGTAGGGTCAAGTCTTAGATTCAAATTTGTTTTCCTTTCCATTGTGTTTGTTTTTGAGGGTTGTGTCCTACCTTCTAGTGGGTTTCTATGACCTCTCACTTCATCTTGTATGACAGTGGAATCTATTTATGAGCAAGCGAAACATGAGCTCCAGACACTGAATTAGCTTTTAAATGGTTGTTCCTGACAAATGTGATTTTCTGAGCATGAAGTAAAGGGCTATGATTTAAGGTCTTATGCTGTCCCTTTTAGAATGAATCCCTGTACCTTTTGCTTTGCAGTTGTGAAAATTAGATTTGGCTAGGATCGTGTAGGGGGTGACTGATAGACCTAGGGGGGTAACAGATACCTTGGCCCATCTAAACCTGCACACCCAAAAGGGATGGGAGTGTATCCAGCTTTCAGCTCTGCCAGTGAGGTTCAAGTAACAAGATGTGTCCTTTCTGTGTGCATTATTTTCCCCATCTGTGAAGACAGTGGAGGTGGGTGAATAATGATACACATAGAGTTTTGTTCGCAATTCCCCAAAAGATTGCGAAAAATGCTTCTTGCTTCCATTTGAGCAAAATATTTAATCTGACTTGGGCACATCTGGGCATTCTGAATATAAACATAGATGGCAGTTTTCTAATGAAGCGTTTTGAAAATAGCGATGTCCAGTGTTTTGGCCTTGTAGAATCTGAGGAAACTTCTTCTGGACAATCAATGTTCAAAGCTAAGGCCAATTCACAGGAAAATCTTGGCATGACTGAAATCTCCAAGTTTTTACTTGGAAAAGTTTTGTTTTGAAAAAATTATCCTGGTGTTAGAAATGGAGGAAAGCCCTGCAAGTAACTCTGGTGAGGAGCAATGTTTCTATGTCATCCATATAAACTGCCTCTTGTCCAGCCTTTAGGGTAATGTTACACTTGCATCTCTTGGGCTGCTTCTTGAGATAATTACATCTTGGTGCTTTATCCCATCTGCTGTTCCCATGTCACTAGCTCAGTCTTGCTACAGCCCCCTTTGATGGGGGCCTTTGGTGGCTGCTGGTTTTGTTGCTCTGCGTTCACGAGAACTTGTTGACTGGGAGCAAAGAAGGTGCCCAATGTTGGAGGGATTATACAGGGACTGACGACAGTAACACTGTCTGCTCCAGGCAGCTTTTCTGCTTCTGGATTAAAGTTGATGCTGTGTTACTTGTCTCTCTCTCTCTAAGGCCTTGTCAAGTCCATATGGGAAGCCATTCTGACCGTACTGTTTCACTTTGTACTGCTCAGCTCTCTCTCTGCCTCGTTTCTCCTCCCCCTTTCCCCTTCCATTCAAGCAGCATCGTTCAGTCTTCCCCGTTCAGGTCTGTCTTTGCTCTCTGCCCTGTGTAAAACTTCCATGCCCCCCCTACCATTCATCACCTCTTGCTCATTCACCTCCCTGCTTGCCTTTCTCCATTCATCTGGGTTTCCTCTCAGCCAGTCTGGGCTGCCCTCTCCTCCTGCCCCTTCCGCAGTCCTCCTTTTGTGTCTTTGCACTCCCTTCTCCGTGACCGTCTGAAATGCAGCGGCCTGCGCTGTGGTCCATGAGGATGGTCTGCTAGAAGTTAGCCCCACTTCATGGGCTAATTAATCCCCAGTGGAAGCCAGGTGGGATTGTTTTGGGTGGATTTCTCTCTCTAGTTACCCTGCAGGTGAGAAGATATATTTTTCTTTCCCCTTGCCTCACTCTCTTCCCGCTTCCCAAAAATACAGCATGATGCATGAATAGGAGGAGTATTGCTATTTCCTAACCTTCCTTTTCAGTCTGGTCTTTTCTGTCTCTCCTTCCTGGCTTGTTTCCCCTTTGTTTGCAGTGGTTGCAGCTCTCGGGTGACTCTTGCAGGGGTCGTTTTGATTTCCTCATTCCTGAGGAGCATAACATGCATTCTCTTAGTTATGCTGGCTCTCTAATTATGGTTGTTGCCTGTGCCTTCTCTGCTTCCTTCTTCTAATCATCTCTATTCGGGTCGTATCAGTTTGGAAAGCCATCTCTGCACTTGAATGTGTGTTTTAGAGTGTCGCCCAGGAAATAGAGCTTGTGATTCGCAGTAGTCAGCGCTGCTTGTTTCCAAGTCTCAATGCAGCATGACCCTGTGCTTGTGATGCAGACGTGGCAAATATGAACCACAGGCCTCTGACAAAGGTCGCCCAGCCTGCCGTGCACCTGGTCCCCCCCAGCTCACAGCCGTGCTGGCAGTGTGCAGATATCCACCCGATCCTGTTGAAGAAGCAGGGCTCTGTGCTGCAGGAAAACTAAGTGGGAGGTCTGCTTGCCTGTGGGTGCCCGTGGGGGCTTCAGCTCTGAATGGTTAAACTGCATTCAAGCCAGTCTGTTCAAGTAAAGGGGGAATACTAGAGCTTTGGAAGAGCACAGAGGCTCGTCAGAGGAAGCAGGTGCTCTTTAAAGCATGTGTGAGCCCTGTGTATGTGTGAGAAATCTGATTAGTTCAGTAAAGAAGGCAGGAATGAGGTGGAGGCAGGCAAGGAGAGGGGCTCTGTGGGTGAGTGTGGGTTTGACTGAGGGGATGACCGCTCTGTTGTGTGGGAGGCTGTGAAGGGAGGATCCGCTGCTGTCTCCCCAGGCAGTAAGGAGCCCCTGGTACATCAGGCAGGGCCAGGCTCTGGGAGGACTTGTCAATGCTGTGAGAAGGAGCCTTTTCCCTGATAACTGGCTAAAAGAGGGATTTCAAACCATGCTGTGGTACAGTTCATTGTCAGGCTGGTAAGTGCATAAAAGGGATTCCCTGTTCACTGTGTTTGGGCCCGACAGAGACATTACACCTTGCAGGGCACAGCTAGCCCCGGGCCAGCCCTGCCTTTTGTCACCTGTAGGGAGAACTGCCCTGCTCCAGCAGCGAGGCTTGGGCCAGGAATCTGCATGGACAACACTTTTTCCTATGAAGTAGTCGCACTCCTGTTGCGAAGTCTTTATTAAATCACGATTTGCTGTAAAACTTCTGACAAGTTTTGTGTCTATTTGAAGACTGTGGCAAAGAACTCTAGAAACACTGTGCCGTGCCTTGCATTTGTCCCTCGTAGCCAGTGAGGGCATGTAAGAAGCCAAAAACCGCAGCTTTATTTTTCTGATTTGTGATTAACTGTGCAGCTTTGGTACTTGGAGAAATCTTTTCTACCCTTAAATCGAACTATATTTGACATAGCAGACACTGGGAAGGTGCAAACACTGCAGATCTTACCCTCGCAGTCCTCCATGCAGGGAACCTGCAGTCTGGGTGTCATCCAGGACTGATTTGGATGTATCTCCTAAGAAACAATGTGAACCACCACAGCTTCCATGAGTCTGGCTCCTTACTGCAGTTGTAACCTCTGTGATCACCCTGGAAAGATGCAAACCAGGATTGCTTGCTCTCAAGTGTTTAAATGATAGAGGTTAGAGGAATAATTAATACTCCCAGCTCTGGGCTCCATTTGGATCCAACCTGTCTCAGGTACTTTTGAGATGGTTATGTCGTCGCAGTGTAATGCCAGGTGCCTCGAGGCATTCTAGGGATCATGTGATACCTCTGTCACAAGGCTGACATTGCCTTCTACCCCAGTTTAGCTTGGAAAGTAGAGGAGTTTCTTTGGTAGCTTCTAGTCCCCATGACTGAGCAAAGCCAGATGTAAAATCAGTATGAGTTAAATATGTTTCCTAGTCTCTTTAGTAGGAGTTTTGCTCTACAGTTGTTCTAACCAGAACCAGTGTGGTTTGAATTCCAGTATTGGTGGGTCACTGTGGTTATACTTGTGTTAGAGCAGTTGTTAATTGGGGCTTTACATGCATCTATTTGGTTTAAGTTTTTCTGAGCCCTAATAACTTGCAGTCAGGTCAGAAGGGAACTGTTGGGATCATCTAGTCTGAGTGTCTTCTGCTTGACCTTGGCCATACCTCATCTCCTAGGAAAACTTGCAATTCAATTGTAAAACTTCTGGTCAAGTTAGTGAGCCATTTCACTTGTTAATAGTAAAAATAATCAATTTATTCTAATCTAAATCTTCTTAGCTTTGACCTCTGTCCCCTCGATGTGATTATACCTTTGTCATAGTGGAGAATCCTCTGCTGCCAAATTTCTGTTCCCTTTGTGGGTCTTCTGGACAGGGATCAAGTCATTGCTTAACCTTCCCTTTTATAAGCTAATGAATTGAGACCGTCAGTGGAGCCAGTCAGACTATACCAGTAACAAAGATGACAAATGCAGAGGTAATGTCACTTCATTTACAAACCTGCAGGTCACATTTCCTTTTTTGCAGGCAGTGTTACCTTGAGAGCACTCAGAGTAACAAACAAGGCTTTTTTTTTTTTTTCCCCCAGAGTGGCTGCTTCTGAAGATGGCATTCCCCATCCTGTAAGCTGGCTGGCATTCTTGGCTCCTGGCTGTGTGGTTTTCTATTTGTTCTTACTGTAACACGTATTGTTTGCAAGCACCTGGCTTTACCTAAGACCCAGCTCATGCTTAGTAACTTGCAGCGTTAGCTCATCTGTGAGCACGATGCAGAGTTATCTTATGCTTTCCCCTCAGTCACTAATGACAATTCTGTAGGGGCAAGAATGAGTTCTCATGGGACCCCATTAGTGGCGTCTCCATGTGATGGTAGCTTCTAGCTTGGTTTTATTTTTGAGACCTGTCAAATAGCCAGACTTCTAGCATGTTAAATGTGTGTGACAAGCCGGAGTTTGTGTCACAGTAAGTCCTCAAACACAGTGTTGTCGGATTACGTCAGATGCTCAGCAGAAATCAGTTATACCAGCAGTCTTGTCTTAGGATCTGCACCAAGTTTGTGTTCTCATACGGATAATATTAGTTGAACATTATCTATTTTCTGTAGCCTATTCTGACTGATATTAGACCACTCCTCTTTCACTTACGCATTACTCAGTATCAGGCATCTGTTCATTTGCTGTGGGTTGCTATTAGGCTGATAGACCTGCTTTGTCCCATTAAATTCCTGTCACAGCCCTGCGGTTTTGTGGCTGTGTGGGTGCCTGTCACCATTTTTGGACAGAGTTTTGGAGCCATGGTTGGAAGGGCTGCATTGCTGATTCAAAGCTAGAAGAAAGGTAAAAAGCAGCTCTTGGTGTTCCTCCAGTGTTCCCAGACTTGCAAAAAATCAGTATTAGTACTGGCTTTTAAAAATCTTTTGGATGCAAGTTACCTTGACCTGCTGATTCAAGACTACCTAACTTTAAGCAGCAGCTGTGTAACGTTCTCCAGAGTTACCGCTGGGACAGAAAGTGTATCATCATTGTATGATAGAGATAATTCATGAGGCTTTTGTCCAAATACAGAACAGAAACATTTCAACTACTGACTCTCTTGCACTGGTATCACCTATGCTACTTTTTCCGGATAATATCAGACCAAAACCTTGTTTTGAATGAGAAGGCTCATCTGCCTCATCTGTACCAGCAGAGACGCTGCTGCGACAGGAGACGTTGTCAATAGTGGTGAATTTTACGAAGTGCTTGTGTACTTTTAGTTAACCTGGGTAAGCAGGGATCTGACTGCAGGAGCTTGGCCTGAAATACAGCCCCAGCTGAACAGCTATTCAGACTGTTTGGTATTCATTTTATGTTTCATGGTTGGTATTTTTTTCGTTTGGGTTTGGTTTTTTTTATTTTTTTTATTTCCTCTTAGCAGTAGTGATTAGAGCCTGTCTGTCTCCCGGCTGTGAGGTTGACTGTGCATGCTATGCCTCCTATTGAGTTATGTAGTCCAGATAAATGCAGCATCCCACACGGAGTGTATTGCATTTCAGCTCTGAATGAAGTGGTTTACACGCTGTGTCCCCTTACGATGTAGAAGCACTGAGAGGTGTAATTAATACTGATACAGGGTTTTGAGATTCTTCAATGAGACGCGGCTAAAAAGACATAAACAATAATTATGTGGTAGTAAATGAGAGTATCATGTGTCGTGGTAGTATCGATATTGCTGCTTTCATCTTTTGATATTTAATGCCATACACCATCCAGATGAAAAGTGGGGTTTATTTTAATTAGACTGCAGAACTCGTTGCCCCAGGAGATTGCGGAGCCCTAAAAACTAGAGGAATCCAAAAGGGAGACCAAGAGATTGGGCATTTGTACATATAATAATGTCTAGACCAGTGCTGACAAGCAGGTCTGAAAAGAGTGTTAAACCTCTTGCCTAAGGATTTAAGAAAAGGTTTTAACTGTTAGAGTGGGTTTGGTCATGACGGTCACTAGCTGATCTCTTGTAGGCTTCACCTTGTCCACAATCTCAGAAACGTGCAGTTAGTCAGCACCAGAGCTGGGCTTGTGATATGACATGTGGTTTGCGAGTCTGGGCTGTAACCTGCCCGGCCTGTTGCTGCAGCTGAGGACATCTATCCAGAGAAATGTGCAACGTCTCCAGTGCTGGACCAAGATTAAAAATGATATTTCCACCTGAAAAAAAAAACCCATCTGTTTTTAGTGTGCCTCGGCTTCTTTCCATTAGTCTTAATGCAGTTACATAAATAATAAAACAGGAAGAAGCAGAGCTGGAGAAGTCTCAGTCTATAAACACGTCTCTCTGCATTAAGCCTTGTGGCATAATGGAGGGCATCTCCTGCCATCCATGTTGTCTCATTAATCATGAATTATCTCCCTCACTTTCAGTGCTGCATCTCCTTCCTTGTCAGTGCTGCTGATAATGGAGCTTCTGTTTGCCCTGGCTTCTTTCTGGGGAGCGGCTTTAGTTTCAAAGCCAGCATAGTGGCATATTTTGAATAATTTAGTTCTGGGTGGCTTGAACACTGTGTGTAATTCCCCGGCTGAGACTGGAGGCTGATTCCTGTGAGCATTCTGCGAGGAGGCTGATCTAGAGAGAAGCAGTTGGGATAGCTCAGAGTGGTGGGCTGTCGAGACAGCAGAGGACTGAAAGCTAGCCCAACAGGTCCTGTGAGTGCATCTCAGCTCTGTCCTCTCTTAGTGTCTTAGCAAGTACTTGCAGCAAGAAACCCCCAGGCAGAGGAACGATAGGGGAGCGAGTTGCATTAAAAATGTGTGTGGAGACAGAAACATGGATTTGGCTACCAGGTGGAGCATGATAGGCTTCCCCAGCAAGCGGTGGGGAAGCGGTCGGAAATTCCTGGGGTCTCCAAATGCAGGATTTGCTTGGCCTATGGTGACTTGGACCAGGGGTCTGAACCTCTGTGGAGTTAAGGAGTTCAGCGTGGTGCCCAGCTATCATTGACTTTGGAAAGTCTGATGTTTCTATACGTGAAACCTTGGAGAAGGCCAGCTCTGTTCATATTCTCCCTGTGCTTCTTGGCCTTGTGGCTCACTAATTGCCATTGCAACTATCACCCAGTCATGCTCTGTAAGCGCTCCACAACCATCACTGCACTGAATCACGCAGGCACAGGTATGTTGCTTGTGCCTTGTAAATGGGGAAGTCAAGGCACTGCAAGAGGCACCTGGGGTCACTCCAGAAATCTGCCTAACAACTGAGCAATGATGCACTCCTGAATCTTTTTATTCTCCTGTTCATGTTGAATCTGTGCTTCCAGTGTCTGTTTAGATGAAGTGCTTTTGCAGAAGGTAACAACAGATGGTCTAATGTAGGTCCCTTCCTTGTCTTTGCGCCTAAGACAGTAGGAGAAATAAATTAAAGCTGAAATGACTCTACAGATTGGCCAGCTAGCTGATGGACTTGGTTCTTTGGGCTACTCTGCCCTTCAAGGAAAAGGGAATCTTATACCGGCTCCCTCCATCTCCACTGTGCCATGAGCTGCAGGCAGAGACACTTACCGGAGTCCGGGTGATGGGCCATCTGCTCTGCCAGCACCTCCCTGTCTAGGTGGATGCTGAGCTGGGTCGCTCTGTGCTCTCTTGCATCGCAGCAGCTTTCCAGGGAGCGGGTCTGCCTGAGGGCCCTGCTTGGAGAGCAGTGAGGGTATATCCTCCGTGCTTAAATGCAGTCTGGCTTTTGAGAACTGGGTGATGTTTCCAGCCCTTGGGTTCACGTCAGGTCAAAGCAATCTAACATGCGCTAAAAGTACTGCTGGGCAGCCCTTAATCACTTTACATTGTTTGAGCAGTAGTGGGTAAATTCATTATTTAGAGGGGAAGAGAGTGTGCGTCACTGGAGCCAGCACTAATGTTTTACCACACATGTTCAGGCAACTTGGATTAGGTGACTTTTAACAGTGAGAAGCTGGTTTTCAAGGTGGAGGTATATGCGCTTACCTTTGACTGGCCTTCCTCTCTTCTGGATCAGGGTTTCTCCTCTCATGTGCACCTCCCACCATTGGAAGGGAGAACAGGATTGTTAAGCTGCTCGATAGATCATCACCACCAGGCAGCGATGAAACTCATATTAAAACAGCCCCTGCTTTTTGCCCTCTCATTTGGATTATAAAGCAGACTTTCATCTTCTGCCTTGTCATTCCTTTAATCTTCATCAAAGCAGCAAATGCTACATACACTGTTGCCACATTGTTGTGGCTGGGTGTTTTTGTTGGTTTTTGGTTTTGTTTTTAACAAAAAAAAAAAAACCAACCAAAACTTCTCACCAACTCACAGCGTGACCCCAGAGACTGTGGAAAGGTAAGGAATGGGGCTCTGGTAAGATGTATGACTATCTTCGGGAGAGTTCCGATGCCTGTCTTAAATGTCTTTTCACAGCTTCAACTTGGAGTGTGTCAATTCCATACCATTGACTTGGAGACCCTTGATTCAACTCCAGCATGGCCCTTGAGCCTGGAGATGGTCTG
Organism: Rissa tridactyla; assembly: GCF_028500815.1. Lineage (NCBI taxonomy): Eukaryota > Metazoa > Chordata > Aves > Charadriiformes > Laridae > Rissa > Rissa tridactyla. Next base: position 15,587,156 of record NC_071480.1, on the reverse strand, counting down.
GTTGTTTCCAAAGCTTGTTAGCACCCCTAGATTGCGGAGACTGTGCCAGCTAACGGTCTGAGATCAAATCCAACGAAGCGCAGAGTGTTTTCTGAAACGCTTGGATATGAACAGATTCTGCACGCGATTGACTCCCCCTTTCCAGTGGGAAAGGACCTACATGTGAATGAGAAGCAGGCCTACTATTGATAGCTCCCTTCTGGTGGGAAATAAGGCAGGAGTTGTCTGTTCCATATAACAGGAGGGGAAGCTAAAGCTCATGGCAATTTATTTCCAGAATGTGCCTCCTAGTCTGGAGCAGAGCTGGGGTCAGTGCCAGGAGGCCTGACTGCCAGGCCAGTCTCTCCCAGAAGTGGAGATACCACCAGACCATAGAACAGTTCAGGTTTGTAGGGACTGATCTAGCTCAAAGCCAACTTCCAAATTAGATGAAGTTGCTCGGAGCCTTGCCTATTGCGAAGACAACTTATGGCTTGGGTGATATCTCCTTTTCATGCCAAGACAAAGCCCCTCAATGGGGAAACCGTGGGTGGTAGCAAATTCTCTGTTTCTGCAACAGATCTGCAATCCTAAAGCCAGCCAAGGATCCTCATGTTGTGCCCAGTTCAGCTGTTGACTCTCCAGCTGCTCTGATGCCCCAGAGGGCTGTTTGCTGTGGGGGAGAGGAGCATCTGGCTGCACGATGTGAAATGTCTGTGTTTTCCCAAGATACCCATTGTCTGTCTGCAGCACCAGCCTCCACCCTACTTGCTCACTCAGCCGTGGCTGATATGTCTTTAATTAAAGAGGAGGAACAATTTGAGATTTCATTTTCTTTTCTCAACCGTATTTCCTGTTTCCATCAGAGTTTGCAGGGCCTTACTTTTGTCTTGGAGTTTTGCTGTGGGGCCTTCAGCTTATGGAGTGTCTGTACTAAAATAAGGAAGAAATAGGGAAAAAATAGCTTGTTTTGGGCCAGGGATTTAAGATCCTGGGTCAGATGTCTGCTACGGTCATTAACATATTTACATTTTTGCTTAAGAGCCTGGTTGAGGATCAAGGGAGTTAAGGATGATTGTCATTGAAATGCGGAGGAAACCTTGCATGAAATTGCCGTTAGTGTCCTATTGTTTGGGGCGGGGTTGAGGGGGGGCAAATGGCCTTCCTCATCCCTGCACCGGTTGTGTTGCGCTTGCCTGCCCAAGCAGATGGGCAGAGGCAGAAGTAACTAAGCTGAAGGAAGCCACTGTGCTGGCTTGGCTGCTGGGGGGCTTTGCCCGGGGAGCACTCCCTGTGGGGCTGGACCTGGGGCTCAGTGCAGCCATGCTGCTGGCTGCCAGTCGTTGTCTGTCCTCTCGGTGAGACAAAGGTGCTTGGCTGCGCTTGTGGGACAACCGGCCCTTAATGAGACCATCATGGATAAATACATGAAGCGTCTAGCAAAGGTCAGTTGCCTCTTTTATAATTGATGGACCCAAGTGTTTTGAGTGTGCCATCCCAGGTTTTTGCCATTTGTGGGGACACGTGTTCTGCAGGACCAAGTCAGCCCCTTGACTTTTGTGGCTAGCTGTGATATCGGAAACAGGGTTTGAGGCAGTGTGAAGTGTTGAGGTGGATTTTGAGTGCTGTGGTGACAGATGAGATTTTTATATGCTGAAAAAAAATTGTTTAAACATAAATTGGAGACCTCCCTTATAGCTGGGGTTTACAGTAAAACATTCTGCTCCAGGTCTAGTTCTGCTCTCAGGCAGGCCTTTTTAGTTCAGATGCCAGTTGTTCATTGTTCACCTCTTACTCTTTCATGCTGTTCAGATCCACTGTTTTAAATCAAATCTATTTCTAATTAGTATCACTAACTCGGTGCCAAAAAGAAAATTATACATAATAACGTGAAAGAGGAGAACAGGCTCCTCTGTTTACAGTACTGAAAATACTAGCTACCTTCTGCTACTGCTTTGATTTTGGTGCGACAAGCAGCAAGACAGTGAGCTGAAGGAGGAATGCTGGTGCCTACTGGTGTGAGAAAGAAGCATCCCTGGAGCAGAGGCTCAGGCACAGCCACCAGACAGGCTTCATCTGGCTGTCCATTTGGAAAACCAGCAGCCAGCAACAGGTTTGGACAGTAGTCTCGAGTGACAGGATCGTATCTGCTCTAGCACTAGTGAGTCTGGAGTCATTAATGTGTCCTTGTGGGCTGGTTTGATGCTCTGAAGCAGTTGTGTAATTTCTGTTCTTGGTTACAAAACGTTTCTTTTTGGAATGCTATAAAGCAGAACAGTCTGGGGAAAGTGGTTTGTGATCTGAGCAGCTCTTTTGTGCTTTGGGAGCCTGCGTGCTTCAGCTCTGTATCTCTTTTGCCCTTTGAAGGAATAGCCGTGTTCCCCACTGCTGTGACTCTTGGTCTTTCCCACAAAGTCAAACGGTGAGCACACAGCAAGGGGGGAGACTTCCATGCTTCAGTCGCTGACCCTGGCCCTCAAAGTAGGGAGGCATTTAGGCCTTCAAGGAGCAAATGGTTTTGTCCTAGACAAGATAGGTTCTGACATCTTAAATGTCAAGATATAGTTAAAGTGGTGCAGTTAAGTAAGATGTTGGTTAGGCCAAATGCTTTCAGGAAACAGGATGAACACAGCAGTATCTATAGGATTGCAGGTGTTAGATCCATTCACTGAATGACTCATCTCCCAGCTTCTGCAAATTCCCCTTGAGAAAGGTCATCTCAGGTATTATGCTAATAATACTTTCTTTCCTGGGTATCTGTGCCTCTGGGATTGGGCACTGCACACTTAGGCACGCTCGAGAGTCCCAGCAAGAGCCAAAAAGCATCAGAGCTGAGCCTGGGTGGACTAGCCCTGATTTTGGGGTTGGTTTTAGAATTTGGTCTGTTAACTCAAAGCATCGGTGTGGGCTGACTGGAGTAGGGGAGCTAAACTTTGCCAGGGATTAATATTAAGCTCTTGTTTAACAGTAAACAGCTGATGAAATCCACCTTTGGCTCTGGGTGCCAGCTGTCAGGAAGGTACATCCAGGCCACCTGGCAAGAACAGGCGACCCTTGGCAGAGGGTGGCAGAAGAGTGCCCAGCTCTGACTGTCCACAGGTCACTTGGTTTGTCTTGTTTTGTGTAATCCACTTGCCCCAGCAGCTTCTCATGGAGGGGCTGCTGCTTTGACAACATAGCAGATCAGCCCTGCTCCAGGGTCCCCAGAAGCAGCGGGACAAAGGTGCTTGAGTTGGAAGGAGACGAAGCCAGATCCTTGCACGTGGGCACTTGCGTCCTCTAAACAAGCTGCCTGAGGCCAGTCTGTTTAAATCTGCTCTGCTTGCTGCAGAGCAGTGCCAGCCCTGCTGCTGGCAGGCCGCATCCTCTGCCACATCCCTCTTCTCACCCCTTCCCTGGCCAAGGCAGCCTTTACTCCACCGTGTCTGATCGAAGGCTGTGCGCCTGTTCAGCTTCTGTTCTCCATTAGGAAAGAGTGAGGATTGTCAGGACCTTGTTGGCTCTGCCAAGGCCTTTTATGTCCCAAATGTTTCCATGAAAAGATTCCCTCCTGACCACCATGCCCCCTGACAGCCATTCAATCCAGCCAACAAGTTTGATATCATTATCTACAAAAGTAGGCCAGTGAGCACCAGGGTCCTCACAGCCAAGTTTGGGAAATCAAAGGCAAATCTCACAGCAACAGAGAGCTGGCAGAGATCAGACCGCACCACAGCTAGTGCGGGCTGGTCTGGCAGCTTGCATCCACTAGTTTTCAAAGCACAAAAGAAACGTGCTCGGCGTGGTGCCAGCACTGGCCTTGTCAGGGCTGGGGCTGCGCCCGCCTGTGAGCTGGCAGCCCCTCGCGGGGTGCCCGGGGAGCTCAGTGTGCGTTAGAGGCCACTGGAAGCAGTCGTAAGTTTGAGCAGACTTGCAAAGCTGTCTCTTTTCGATCAGTGGCATTTTTAGCAGATGAACCACTTAGTCTGAGGGAAAACAGTGATGGTTTTGGTCAGAGTGCGATTCGCTCCAAATCTCACTGGGGACTTCCCTTCTAACGACTCTGGTTTACGTTCTGAAAATGGCATGTGGCTGCCTTGTCACTTTTATTTTGATGTAACATTCATCTGCTTTGGTTCCTGTACAAGATTTCTTTCCAATCCATCTTATAATAGAGAGCCCTTCAGCAGCGAAAGCACTTCCCGTTTTGAAGGCATCTGGAAAGGTGACTATCAGAAACGCTGAGCACAGAAAGGGCTTGAGGGGGGATGGGATATTCCTGTGTTGCAATTGTGTTAGGAAATAGAGGAGTAAAACTTTTCCGTACATTTTATCTCACAGACTGTATCTCTGGTTTGCCTCATAGTGCAGATAGAGAGGTATATAAAAAATATCCAAGAGAAATGACGATGCAAAGGTGAGGAAGGTGAAGGGAGCTGACTTAGCAGAAGCTTCTGTGGAGACAGGGGGAAGGTGTGGATGATGATGCCTGAGTTTACCTCTCTGGAGCCGGGGTGCTTTGCAGTCCCTGTGTGGTGAACAGAAGCTGGAGACGTGGGTGCAGGGCAATGTATCACCAAAGCCTAGAGCAGCCCCTGGGGTCCCTGTGGGTCTGCAGCAGGTGGTGAATGCATGGGAGGGCAGAGTTGCGTGTAACATGGAATGGTTAATTCTGGCACTTTCCCCTCCTATCCCAGTTTGATCCTGACAACACTGGCTACATCAGCACCGAGAAGTTTCGCTCCCTTCTCCAGAGACACGGATCAGAGCTGGACCCCCACAAGCTGGAGGTCCTGCTGGCCCTGGCAGACAGCAACTCTGAGGGGAGGATCTGCTACCAGGACTTCGTCAACCTGGTGAGTGCTCTGGCTGGCAGGGCCTGTCAGTCCTTGACTCTGCTTAAAACATTGGCTGTTGAGGGGACGGTCTCTCTCCCTCCCTCTATTAACACCAGTGTTTGCTGTATCCCTGCGTTACACTCTGCATGTTCTTGCTGAAGCCTTCAATGGTGACTGAATCTCAAGCCAAGAGTCAAGCTGCTGCTGCTTTTTCCAAAAAACAAGTTTGCATGGGAAGAAACTGTGGGAGCTGTTGTAAGAGGAGCATGAAGCAATGGTTGCTGCTGGTTTAGAGGCTTTTGCTCTCAATATCAGTTGGTAGCTGTCATAAGGAGCCATTTGTTTGCAAGCAGAGGTTTGTCAGACTGGTTGTCTCCTATTTTATCTAGAGATTTCACCACTTCCAGACAAAAATGTATAGATAACGTTGTGTTTGCTTGCTGGGTGGAGTCATATTGCACTGCTGTAGGCATCAACAGCAACAGGGATAAACTCTTTCTAGGTCATGTTCATTTTATCCCAGGTGAGATGTCTTAGACTGTATGAGTCATGATCTGGATGCCTCTCTATCTCTACTAATTAGTCAATTAGTGAAGAGATCTCTCTGTTTCTCGTCAAGGCAGTTTGGCAGGCCAACACAGATGTAGACATATGTTGTTAGATGCCTAGGATGGCTTAGAAACGTTGTTTGAAAGATGGGTATCTTGAACAGTGGCCATTCCAGGGGCTTTGCCCTGTTCTTGCTCTGTCATCCCCCACCTGAGTCTCAGCAGATTTAGTGCGGTAGTAAGAGAAACCTGGGTGACAAAATCAACGAACGATTAAAGTCAGTGATGTCTCTAAGGCTTCACTGGATGTGTTCTTGGTGCAGAGGATAATAAGTTGTGTCTCTGTGTGTTCCCGCAGTCAGCGTGGGGATTTGATCCCTCTATTTGTCATGGCCAATGGTGCATGTGTTCTTGGTTTAGAAAGAGTCTTCCATATGTCCTGTCTTTACATTGATCAGAAAAGTACGATAACAGGGCACAGCTCTCAAGGATCCAGGTCACAACCTCAGTCAGGCTGCGGTTAGTGTGAAGGTGAAATTACTGTGATTCAATGACATAAACCTACTGTATCTAATCAAGCTGTTTTGTTATCCCCTTGCATGTATTTAGGTACACAGTAAAATAAATGTAGCAACTATTAAATAGATCACAGTGAGTGTGAGGTTTTCCTCAGCTCCAGCTTGATAAACAGTGTGGTCAATGGTACTCTGTGATCAGCAGTGTATTTATAGTAACAGCCTCTTGTTCTACAATTTGGTATATTCAAAGTACCGTGCAAGTGTTCACTAATTGAGCTGCACAATACTTAGGTAGCGGGAAGAGGTATCGCCTCATTTCTTTTACAGAAATGATGGCCTAGAGCCAGCCAACATGTCGGCAACAGGCTTGGCAGTACAGCTGGGCTTTTCTGTCTCGTTGCTCCACTGTGCTCAGGAGCAGCACAAGCTAATGAGGGGCAGGTGGGAGGTGAGAGACTTGGACAGCCTCCTTCTTTGGGGAATGGGAGATCGTGCCACCTTACACCTACCTGATGCGATTTCTGCAAAATGGCCAGTTTCCTTCACTACTATTGAATGACTCCTGTAAAGAATCCATTGATTATTCTGTCATCAGTCCCTCCATCCTCATCTGCATTTTTTGCACTTTCTAACCAATAAGGAATGCAAATGCCAGAACATTAAACTACTTACAAATGGAATCTCACCCCTCCTCTAGTTGCTACCGATTTCCAACATGCAAACTTTTTAGGGCTCCCTCTCTTTTCGCTAGTTTCCTGCTCCCAAACCTGCCTTGTGAACTTCCTGATAGAAAGAAGCAGCACAGTTGACGCAGAATCACTGTGAAATTAGTGATTTCCTTCACTTTATAGCTGTCAATCCTGGAAACCATGTGTGGTGGTGTTTAAGTACATGCTTGTGCTTGATGATCATCAGCCATCTCTGGTTTTTTGCTCAGGTTAATTTGTCTGTTTCAGTAGCTTAGCAAGAATTGATCTGCACCCAAAAATGATGGTCCTGGCTGTGGGGAAGGGAAAGGCTGACCTTTTACTAGATCCACAGAGGTTTTACAAGCATGACTCCGTGTGTGTGGTTTTCCTGTTCTCCATCAGTATTCATGAACAAGGACTCTGACGTGATCAGAGAATCTCATGGTCTCCCAAATGCGTCCAAGGTCGTGAAACTTTGAGCAGGAGGTAAAATTGCATTAATAAAGCTCTGGCCACGGGAGAAGCCTTGAGGAGAGGAGTGGGGCTGGATGCCAGAGAAGCATTACAGAGCAGTTGTCAAAGCAGCAGTGTGGAAGGAAGGAAGGAGACGACTCTGTGTGTTTGTCTTACAGACAGCTCTTTCAGTTTCTTTCCAAGGGATGGAAGGAGCTGATGAGCTGCCTGCTTAAGCTACTATGAAAAAAAATTAACTCTATCCCAACCAAAGGGATAAACATGCATTTGTCTCACAGAATCCAGCAGAAAGTAGGGTTTAACCACTGGGCATCAAGAGAACTCTGTCTTCAATGGTCAGTTCCTGGGATATGATATCCTCTGTTTTTTCTCTCTGCTTTCCTAATGTTGATAAAAATTGAGCAGGGAAGGTTTTCCATTTTTTCACCCTTGTAGAGCCCTTGATCTTTGCTGGGTTCCCTGGAAGTGTGACAGAATGTGACACTGCTTATTCTGCAGGGTGCTTGGCTACTTACTTACTAGAGAGTCTGATGCCTAGAGATGTTATTAGTGACCACAGAAACAGCCAAACTCTATGAAATTATTATTTCCAGAAGGCACTGCCAGCCATAAACCTCACAGAGTAATAGTGTTAGCACTTTGTTTCCTTCAGGGTACTGCATCTCCCAGAGAGGGCAGTAAAAAATGCTTGCACCCATATGTTCCAACATGATCATGAGCACCAAGAACTCTGCCTGCTCCCTCACACGCTGGGATCCCCAACTAAAGGACTGCTGTTGAGCAAAGTTGTGTTATCCCCTGATGTCTAAAGTGTATTGTAAACATCTAGATGGACCAAAAAATGTAATTCTAGTACTTCCGACCTTAATAAGAAGACCCAGGTGTACCTACACAAAACATATGCCTGTTCTCAACTCAGCAAAGCAGGTTAAATTTCTGAAATTTAAAATTTTACAGCGTGAGAACAGACCCTAGAAATCACTCAGTAAATAATTTGAGTAATGAATGAATTCAGGGAAGCTGAAGACTCCTGGTGTAATCTGCAGACAGAAAGGGCTGAAAAAATCAGATAGGCAACTCACTGGGAATTATTTCTCCTCTGTATGTATGGGATTCATCTTGTGTAGTTGTAAAACACAGTGCTGCAATCATATTCATTTCTGTTTCTGCACTGGGTCTGCAAGAATGGCAGAAAGTTTCAGGTGGGATTTCTTACCCTGTGTCTGAGACAGTGCAGAATAACAAAAACACTTCCTGTAGAAGTGGAGGCGTCTTGTGCATTTCTGTTGTCTGGTTGCTTTTCTGCATTGTGAAGAGAGATGCTAAAAATGCACAGTGAAAATTCTGGCTATGAACAGCGTAGGCCATTGGAGGAGATAATGAACGAAGCTGTTTAACTAACTTTGCTACTTTTAGAGAGGAGGCAAGCCAGGAGGTAATTATAATTGAGATATTATTTGCCGAGATCCTTGCCGAACAGCAGTTGCTGCTGGCAGTCCTGGACTACTTCACGTAATATCCTATGAACTGTAACAGAGCTAAAGAGCAGAGCAGTGAGGCCCTGGAGAGATTCAGTCTCTTATTCCCTGGCTAAACCCTCTTTGTCTTCTCTGCCTGGGAACGTGGATTGTTGCTTTGGACTGGCTGGATCATGGCTTTATCACCTCCTCTCCCTCTTGATGTGTTCCTCTTCAGACGTGAGCAGGCTGCTTCTCTGACTTTTCCCTCCTTCTCTGACTTGTGAGTTTTCTTTTTGCAGAGATTTCAGGGATAGCAGCACACCCTCCCTGTCCGCAGTCACAAAATGAAAAATTCACATTGTTTGGGTCTGTGAAAGGACTTTTCTCCAAACTCGCAATGTATTGTTTTATCTTAATGGAGCAGAGGTGGGACTATCTCCAGCTGGGCACAGGATTTAGTAGGCAATAGCCAGCCATGTCAGAAGGACCCATTCTGCAAAGTGCTAAACCCTGCCTGCTGTTCCCTTAAGCTCCCTATTCCCTCTTTCCCTAACTACATTTGCCTTTCGATTGCTTTCCAAGGCTTCAAAAGTATCTGCTTATATTTTTCTTAAGACATTTTTTAATAATGCATGGCTGGAAGCCATTTGTTCTTATTATCCACGTCAGTGATAAAAGCAAGGCTTGGTTCTGTCCCTTGTGGGGACACTGCACATGCCCGTACATTTTTGATGGTCATCCTTTCTGCTTTGAAAGGTAACTCTTGCTTTTGCTGTTTCAGTGCTTACACTTTTACTTGGGATACTTCCTCCAACCTGGCTTGAACTGAAACGAGGGGAAACAGTGAAAGAAGAGCTGTAGCTAGGAAAAGAGATAACCTTTTTTTGAATGAGAAAACATGGAATTTTATCTTTTAGTTTTGCGAGCGTGTATGTGACAGCACCAGGAGGGCTTTATTATCTTTGTAGAGGCGAGCTCTTAAGAGGTTACATAGTGTATTCTTGGGGGGGGGTGGGTGGGGAGGTGAGAGAGGTCCTTTAAACCATGGTTTGCTTGGAGTTTTAATAGTACTTAGAAGTACTTTGTAGCACGGTCATAAAGTAGCTATAAATTCCAATTCCAGTGTCTTTGTGTGTCCTTTACTGAACCATCTGACAGCCTGCAGAAAAGGCTTAGGTGAACAAGGCTTTGCAAGAACTGTATATGATTCTTTATTACCTGAGTCACTGGGACGATAAGCAATAAGGCCTAAATCTCCAATTCTCAGGGGAATCCCCAGGCAAGACAAAAGTTTGCCCAAATTAATATCTCCTCTTCCTGCTAAACCCTTGTTCACATTCTAGTGAATGTTTTAAGCTTAAAAGGCTATTGCAGAACAACCCAGGACCTCTGTTCTAGTGGTCCTGTCCGGTATTTGTCATTTTATTCTCACTGTTGCTACTCTGGAAATGTTTGTTGCAAGCAAAGCTGCAGGTTTTATAGCTGCATTTCTTCCCCTCTGTGCTTCCAATTAGCTGCGCTGTTGAAGCAGGGCAGATCTGCCAAACATCAAGAGGACACTGGGATGTCCTTCGGCTTCCCTTTAAATGCTCCCTCTGTCCTTGATTCACTATCTTGGCTGAAAGTATAGGATTCCTGAACTCTCTTTCTGGCCTTTATACAGAGGTATAATAACAAATATTTAATTAAAAAAGGTTTGAAAATCTTTTACTTCAGCATTTGATCTAATATTGTGCTACTGTGGGTAAGGAGGAGGTCTTATCAAGAAATATACGAGAGTGGTCACGTGATTGTGTCCTTATCCATCTCTCACGTTTCAATGTATTAAAACCCTTATTGAGGTGCAGAGTTCTTACTGCAGGGACCGTTTCCAGGAGCTGGATACCCTTCCTGACAAAGGTGCCTCACACTCCCTTCATGCTGTTTTCCTTACTGTTTTGGAGAAAAATGGTGATTTTTGACGTTGCAAGAGCCATGTACATCTCGGGGGGGGGGGTGGGGGGGAGGAAAGCAGTCAGAGGGACGGGTAAGTATCTTAGAAGTTAATAACTGGGATGCAAGGGCTGCTTTTGGAGCGTGTTCAGCTTGTGCATGGATCTGAGTGCATTAGACACTGGCTACACGTAGCAGAAGAGAGAACCTTCTTCCAAGTGAACTAGTCTGGCAAATAATCATTATGCCAATTAAAGAGGAACTTGGCATAGAAATTTCCATCCTTAACCGTGATTCCTCAGCTGTTTTCAATCGTGTGCAGTTGAAACTTGAGAAGCACTAAGTCAACTTAAATGGTCATTTTAATTGTGTATGTATCTAAAGTACACATATGAGTGGGAAATGTCATAAAGATACTTTTGAAAAAAAAATTTGCTTCAGAAAATTAAATCTGTATTCATTTCAGTTGGAGGCATTTCAGTCCTTCCCAGCACCAGTGAGGACAGAAGGGGTGTTGGGGGTTTGACCTCTCAAACTTGCTGTGATTCGACACAATGTTACTTGAACCAAAATGTTGGTTTTTGTCCTGCAAGCAGTGTTACGGCAATTAACCTTGAAATCTGAATGTGGTTTACCTTTTCTAATGGAAGTGTAAGGCTGGCACATCTAATGAGAGTCTGGACAAAACCCCGAGCAGGGAATGCCCTTGCAATGACCAGGATAATTTATTTGGTCTCTCCTGGCTCTAACTTTTCTTGAATCCCCAGAGTAAGCTACTGTTTGATCAGAGCAAATCATAATGTTGGTATTTGCTTTTTTTCCATTGGGTACTGTTTGGGAAAGCGCTACCAGGTTGGCTCAGAGCATGTGAACATCTGTGACAGATGAACTTGATGCTGAGCTATGCGTTTTGGGAGAAGCAGTCTTTACCCACATTAGCATTTTGTAGAAGTGTAGAGTGAGGGAAGGAAATAAATGTGAATCTTGAAAGCAAAATTGATTGTAAAGGCTGCATTTGTAAGTAAAGTGGGTTATAAAACTAGAGCTGATAGAGGCTTTTAAAAAGCTTGTGCTAACTTCTGATTTAGTGTTCTGTGTCTTGGAGGATCAGAGCTGGAGAGCTGAATGCATTGCCTATCACAGTGTTGTATGTGTTTAAAAATAGCTGTAGACCAGCCTCAAAGATGCCAATACGTAATGGGCAGAAATCCACGTTTTTCAAAACCTCCTGAGCAAGGCTGAATAAAAACCGTGAAAAGGGTACTGTGCCCCACGCAAGCCATGAAACTGGAGATGGGGAAATGCTACATGACTTGGCTATTGATTATCTGGGGCAGCAACAGTAGTACAGACAGACAAGAAACCCAGAGAAATTGGTCTGGCAGTGAGAATGGACAGTTTCCATTGCAAGTTGCAGATTATCTGAGACTAGTTTTAGATTGGCATGTGTTCTGAACAAAAGCAGGGCTTTGTACTTTACCAAAGTTTGACACTGTGCCACACTAGATGGTAAGGACTCTTATCCTAAATTTTCACAATGTTGAAGACAGGTTCAGATCTAAGTAGGAAAAACTTTTCCTTTCTAGCAGATGTATTAAACCCAACCTTTGAGCAGAGCTGTAGCACTAAGCCCTGTTTTGTTTTGGTATGGTAATGCCAAAGGGCAGAGGTGGCAGTGCATGGTTACCAGTCACGTCAGATTGGCTGTTTCGCAAGGGAAATTTCTTTCTCTCTGCATAATAACATCTTGCAGGCATGAAGGACTGAGGGAATGTGTTGTTCCTCACTGCTACCTTCATTCCCCACATACTGCTTGCGGTACCCATCTGCCGGCAGCTTTAATATCACGCTCATTAAAGAAGTCCCAGATCAATTGCATGAAGAGAAGTGGGGTGGGCTGCCCTGAGCTTCTGGAGACGTAACAACAATGGGCTCAGTGTTCTTTCAGATGATGATTAAATACTTGGCTCATAAATACCAATATTATGTAATTCTGAAATCAAGTCAGCAAATCATGACCATATGGGAGACTCTTTCTTTGGGAAGATTTGAGTCTTCCAAAGTCAGTCTGAGGAACAAAACAGGCTTCTGATCTAGAGTTGGCAAGAGCAGCGGTAGTGGCTTAATCCTCTGTCTCTCCTCATGCCCATCACCTCCTAGCTCGAGATTAAAAGCACGATTTAAAAGCCTGGGGGTTGCGTGAGCAGGTCCAGGACTGTTGTGTTTGCTTGAGCTCCGGCAGTCAGCTGTGCTGCCTCTTTGGAGCCCCGTTCATCATCGGTGTGATGGGCAGTGACGGCAGGTGGGGACTAGCAGGATGTTCTCTTACTGAGAGGCCTAATTTTAACGGGTGCTCAGTACCTCCAGTCATCCACATCTTAGTTGATTGTGGGGGCTTTTGAGCGCACGTGGTATGCTTCTGACACTCTGTGTCCCTGCGTCATCTGGGTGTAAAACCACACCAAGGCTACAACATTTGGAGGGAACCTGGGCATTCTTTCCCTATGCTCTGCTCTAAAGAAGGCCTGACAAATATTATTTTTCTTCCTGAGGTGGCAGGAGGTTTAGTTAGTGCTAAGAGCTCTGAAGAGTTAGAGTTGTAATTATGGATACCAAAGGCTTTTAATTTTCTGGGTAAATTGAAACCTGGTCCCCATTGACGCAGCACCTACTGTTGCTGGTGGATGCAGGGAGTTCCTTCCAAGGAGTCTGCTGGTGTGTCGCGATCTGGAAAGAATACAATGGTGCTGGATATCTCCATGTGTTCTGCAAGCCCGCAGCAGTTTGTGACCCGCTCCATTTCATTTGCAGGCAGTTGTTAAGTTGCCTCTTTGCTAAGAGCTGATAAATTTGAATACCCAGTAGATCCTACCTATATCCTAAGACAGGATTCCAGCCACTTAAGAAGCTGACTTCAAAGATCTTTTCCATCTCTGAACATTTTGATCCCGTGACCTCATATCTGAGTTAGCCATAAATGATTTCTCAGTCATTTGCTTTGGTTTGTATTGATAAACACTAGAAACTCTTAATACATTTATAAGTTTATCTGCCTATCTCTCAGCATCTGGGGAGGGCTACCAAAAATCAACTAAGAGGAAGAGGCTGTGCTTGCTACTTACGAGAGCGGTTGATGTGATACATCCATACCTGTTTTTCAGAGAGGCTAGCGATGGGCAGTGCCTCGTAGTGCATAGAAATAACCTTGTTGTGTGTTGAGGCATAAAAGTTCTTTCTCCAGCAGTCATGTGCTCCCCAGAGAGCTATGAGCATTTTGCCCAAGGGCTTCCCTCGCTCTCGGAATATCAACATTTACTGCTTTCCTATCATTACCAGTTTAAGTAACTCTTGGCATTTTTTCATCCACATGTGGCCAGAATATAGAACCAATATGGAACACCTCGTAAAAATAATGGGGTGTGAGAACAGATAGTTGAGACAACAAAGCTACAACTGTCTCTTATCATTTCTGGGAGGAAATCACATTGTCGTGAGCTTCCATTTTAGCTTCTATGTGGGCTGTGGAAGATCCTGTGTTTTATTTTCCTCTCTCAGAGGAGGAAGGCAGAGCTTTCGGCTGAACAGAACAGCTTGAAAACAGTGCAGCCTGGTGATCGGAGAAGTTGTGCGACCTGGATTCTTATAACTCTAGTCTATGGCCTTGGGTATGTCACTTAGTGTTGTGAGGTCCAGCTTCCCACCACCCATTGTTCATCTGAGAAGCGGCTTCCACAGTGATCCTGAAATATCCCGCTCTTAACACAACTAAGATGTCCTTTCCCTCTGTTTCATTTTCAGTATGTTGAGGAACACTTTCAGAAACATCGTACTGGTGAATTTGCACTGCCCTGGCTGTTATTTGAGCTCTTTGGGCAGCATTAGCAGTAATGCAGAGCAGGACACCGGGCTGATGAGGCTGTGCTGAATTTAGGCGATGAAACTGAGCAAGTCCCTTTTTGCCACGCTCAGCAATAACAGATGGGTTCAGCAGTACCTGCGTTAAGATTCTCTGCTGAACAAATGCAAGGAAGTTTCTGTTATGAGCCTAGCCCAGACATGAACGTCAGCAGCCTTTGGAGTGTTGTGCCCATCTCTCTCGCCAGTCTCTGCAGCGATGAGGGGATCATCTGCTGAGGGTGGTCAGCACTTCTTGATGCTGAACTGCAATGGTTATTTTCTTTGGTTGACTCTGGAAACGATTATATTTTCCACTGCAGCGCTGCTGCGGTGAAAAGCACTGACCGTTTTGTGGGAGGCAGGAAAATCACACATATCGCTGTAATTAGAATAAGCATATCAACAGCTTCAGACAACTGCCTGATGTCTTCGTCTGTAGCAGGCAAACTTATAGTTTCAGTCTGAATTCATTCTCGTCCATAAGAGGAGTGAAGCCAGAGAGAACAGAATGAACTCCGCGAGGCTGCATGCACAGTGGCTCTCCAACAGACTGCTCTGAACTAACCCAGGGTGACGCTTTCTTCTGTGGATGCAGTGAGGTCATTACATGGCTAAAGGTACCTTTTGAAACACAGCTGTGTCTGTCACCTACCAAAAGGCATCTCACAAATGCTAAACAAAGCCTTACACCTAGTGGATGTTTCTCCATGAAAATATTGTCTTAACAATTCGAGTGGCCTTTCTTAATGCAACAGAAGATCACCAACAATTTTTTTTTCCCCCCTCTTCTTCCCTAGTTTTAGGTAAAAGCTTTTGAATGATAGGCTTGAGAAGACTGGGAGAAAGATTTTTATGGACAGATTTTTTTTTTTTCCTTCTTTGCCTTTTCTGCTTCTTTTGCCAGATGTGTTCTTTTACAAGTGTTTTATGAATGAGCGAAGGAAAGAGAGAGCAAAGGAGAAAAAGGTTTTTAGGGTAAACCTCTTTCTCACTAAAACAACTCAAAACCAGCAACAACAACAAATACTTCTCCAGTTTTAAAAAACCTGAAATAGATCAATTGCCTGTGAGTACTGCTCACGTTGGTGAATTTCTGCATTGGAGGGACAGGCTGTAAAGGGAAGGCTAGGGAGGGATGGGGAGCTGCTGGGAGAATGGGTCGCAGTGCCATCACCTCAGATGGCCCCCTTGCCTTCCTCCAGTGATTAACAGGAGGTGGCTCCCTGCAGTGATTACTGTGGTTTAAGCTGCTTGGTCCAGCTTGGAACAATTACCCAGCTGCCTGGGCACTGAGAGCGCAAGCCCTGGGCTTTGATGACTTTGGGATATTAGCCGAAACCAGCGTGATCCAAGACAACTGGAAGCCAATGCTGTTGAACGTCATCTCTTATTTGGTTCTGGGAGACTGCAGATGCTGGTAGTTTCTGAGATCAGTTAACAGCTCTTTCAGAAGAAGGACCAGGCTGTCACACTCACTTTGCTGCCTTTTACTGTAAAAGGTCCCCCTACAGTGGTCTTTACGCATAGTTAGCCTTTTAAGCCTTCCTGCCAAAGATTCAGCCAGTACAGACAGTGACTCTAATGCAGCAGGTTTGTTTGACATCAGGGCTAATTAGCAATTATCCAAATCTTGGAGCAAGCTCTTTCAGACCTGATTTCTCCCCCTCCTTTCCGCCCCCCCCCCCCCCCCCACCCCCCCGGCAGGCGAGGCATAAAATTCCATCTGCCTGATTTGCAAATGCAATTGCTTTAATTATGCATCCAAATTGGGAAAGTGTATGCTCAAAAAGATAGATAGCTAATTCTATGCATGTAAGATGATAATGCGTATACAAATTAGCTGTATCCTCCAAAGCCTGCACCATCTCGAAACCTGCCCCCTCTGAGAAAAACTGTTTTAAAAGAAGAAATCCTTTCCTCTTGCGAGTTTACAGTGGCTAAGACAGCCTGTACACCAGTTTAGTTCATTGTTTTGTTGCTGTTGCTCATGCAGTTTTGTTTTACATAAAGTGGTAATTTTCTTTGTCCAGAGATAACTCCTGCCAGCACGGACCAGAACACAAGAGTTAGATGCTGTGGATGTACCTGCTCCTACATTCAAGAATTTTTCTGCTCCAAGAGATAAGTGCAGGGAAGTGTGATAGAGCAGGGGGACCGAGGGAAGCAGGACACAGGAATGTGGATTGTGATAACTGATGGTGAAGGCAGTGGATGGAAGGCCGGAGAATGGTCCAGAGAGCTCAGCCAGGTGCATCAGCAGCTTCTGCTCCGCCTTGCCAGTGTTCTGCCCTGACCTCATTTATTGGTATTGTAATAGCAGACCCTGTGCTGTTTTTCCTCACACCCCATGTAGGTCACTCTGTGGCTATCCTGAGACTTGGTTCCTAAAGCTCCGGCTTGGTGGTGGTTCTCCTGCCTGCCTGGATCTGGTGCTGCCAATCTGGCACTAATCGCCCTGGATGGTTGAGCCAGGTCTTGCTTTGTCCTCATGGTTTCTTCCTTTTCTTTTACCCAGATGAGCAACAAAAGGTCAAATAGTTTTCGGCAAGCCATCCTTCAGGGGAACAGGAGGCTGTGCAGCAAGGCGCTACTGGAGGAAACGGGGCTGAGCCTTTCACAGAGGCTGATCCGGCATGTTGCATACGAGACCCTGCCACGAGAGATAGACCGCAAGTGGTACTACGACAGCTATACCTGCTGCCCTCCACCCTGGTTCATGATTACCATCACTATTGTAGAGGCAAGTGCCTTAATTTCCTCTCTCTGGGAGCCCATCCCACACTGTCAGAGGCTTTGCTGGAATGTGATCAAGGGCTAGTGGGACTCATTTAAATTCAGACAAGGACAAGTATGAAGCTGATAGCCGTTTTGGCTTACCTGTGTATGTGTGTGTAAGTGGAGAGTGTGATCTTATCTGTCTCCAAGTGTGGTTATGAGTCATTGAAACAATTTGTATATGAAACTACAGAATTTGGGAAACTATAGCAAAACTTTTTGAAGCGTGAAATTCTGGATAGTTCTAGGGAAACTGGTAGTTCAAATAATGGAATTAGATGAAAAATTCCTATACGGTTACCTCTGTTCTGTGAATGAAGAGAAAAAGAGGTAAGAGAAACTGATTTAAATATTCTGACCTGCTCATCTGTTATCCAAATGAGATCTTTGCACAGTTGCTGAGTAATGCACTGGAATAAGCACAGAGAAGGGTATAATATGGCACTGATCAGTGGGGTACTGAGATACTCTGACTCAGCGGCTGGTGTGTTACAGAAAGCCGCATATAGAGTTATACCAATGTGTTGCAGGTTCCTCCAAACAGGGAACTTTCATGCTGTTTGAAGGTGTCAAATGGGAGAAGAATTGTTGTATATTTGACTTTTTCTCCATGATTTTGAGCTAAAAAGTGTTTTCATCGAGAGAAGGCATTTGCTAACGAAGGAATCTCTCTGCTCTCCTAGGTTGCCTTTTTTCTTTACAATGGAATGGTGTTAGACAGATTTGTGCTGCAAGTCACACATCCCTTGTACCTGAAGAATGCATTGCTTTACCATCCTCAGCTCCGTGCTCAGGCTTGGAGGTACCTAACCTACATATTCATGCATGCAGGGTGAGTACTTACAAACTGCAGAAATTCCCCACAGCTCAGGCTCCCCAGAGGGAGGAGGAAAAAGCAACAGAATCAGCTCAAAAATCAATTTTAAAAAATCCATTCTAAATTGCGCATAAAAATCTGAAGCTGTTGTGGAGTGTTGGGCAATGGGGGTGAACCTTTGCAGCTCTCTGAAGGGAGGAGGCAACATAAGGAACTTAACAGATGCTGCTCTTCTCCCCACCAATGTTGGGACCACACTTTCCTCTTACTGTGCACTCCCCCACGTGTGCTTCCCGAAGCTCACCAGATCGAAGCCCAGTGACCCTCTAGAGGAGCTGTGCAAGTGGTAGAACAAGTCTGCAAAGACGCTGTACTGGTATTTAAAAACTCCATGGTGTGTTCTTGCTAAACTTCCTAGTTGAGGTTGGAAAAGTCGATTAAATTCCCTGTGCCTATGGTATGTCATCACTTAGTAATGCTGTCCCTTCTGTAGGGACTGAGATAATGCCTAGAAGCCTGACTCAAGATTGAACTCCCATTTTGTACGCACTGTACAAACACCAGTGTTCCTGAAGAGTTGCCAATCTCAACTGACCAGATGGACAGAGAATGGTACATCTAATGCAAAATGCAAAATGAAGGTGCACAGTAAAATGAATCCTCCTTCATCCTATGGGAGGTGTGTAGCAGACTTGGGAAGAGAATACAAGGCTTGGGGATTCTAACTGTGCTTCTCGACTGCGCTAGTCCTCCCAAGATTCCAAGAGACGCGACTGTGTGATGTTTGTGATGCCATGGTGATGAGTAAGTGTCACAGGAAAGTTCATCCCTGTGCAAAACACTCTACCCGCTCTGAGTAGTTTCTCAGATCATTATCTTTGCACATTCCTGGCAGATAATTGCAATTTTTTTTAATTCTGTCATTGAAAAATCACAGCAAGTTTTAGCAGTAGTTTATAGTTTGAAACTAGATAAAGACCCTTTGTTCTTAAATAGCCTATATTCCCATCAGTTAATGTTCTCCTATGAAAGGCCAGAAAGATCAAGCTGATCTTTTCCTTTTTCTATGGAAGACGTGCTGATGTCTCTTCTCTGCCATGGAATAACTGTCTCTGTGTGTAATTGCCCTTGAGCACAAGATGTGCCCCAGATCTCCGGATAAAATTCGTAGGACAGAACAGACTCCACCCAAGTGGAGAGTAAGAAAAAAAAATATAGATGAAACTTCTGGACGTGGCAACATCTGTACTCTGCGTGCTAAATCCCTCAAAAAAGTCTATTGTATACAGGTTTCAATCTGCAAGTGGAGCCTATTGGGTTTAGACATGAGGCTAGTTACATAAAATGAGAATTGGAAATTTCCATCACTGAGGTTGTGGGGAAAACTGGGCTTGAAAAAGGAAGAACCACTTAGTTTTAACTAATGTTAGCTAATTTGTATCTGGCGTTTCCTCTGGTGGTGGTGGTGCTCTACTCTATCACTTATGTAACCGCAGATTGCTTTGGGATATATTTGAAGAGAAGCACCTGCACAAGGACAATTTTTGCAGCATTTAAATATCTTCCTGTATCACCTGTGGCATGCGTTCCTAACCTGCGCAAGGTCACCCTTTCCTGTATCAGGCGGTACTCTGGCATTCTTCACGCTTACTGGCTGAAAAAAATATCAGGTTTATTTTACATCTGTGGCTGGTTCAGAGGTGAACAGTGGGGAAGGTGGCGTGCAGGAGACTCTCTGTTTTTCTGTTGGATTCCAAGTTCTTTAGCTTCATAGCCTTCAAAACAATGGAGGGCCCCGCTGGAACAATAAACCCCATGATTTATCTGCAGTATTTGGAGTTAGGCTAAATGTTCATTTATTGCTAACTTCTGTCTGTTAAGCTCCTTTCATATCAGGAGAACAGATAAATCTTGGAAAGGTAATAGCATTTGTTAGTGGTAGCCCATCGCTCTCCTCTCGGTTTCAAATCAGAGGCTAACCCGATGCTGTGGGGTCTATTGTTACCCTGCTTCCAGCTGAGACTTTAAAATGGTAATGTGCACTGCTCCTTAATTTAGTGCACGCACTCTGTTTTTTTGAAGAGCAAGTGACAGCCGGAAGGTGTCTGAGAGGACAGCAGTTGCTAAGGCTTGGCTGGCTGTGCCTCTAGAAGGATTCCAAAAATGCACGGGCTATCTGTTGGCCCTGATGGAGCGAGCTTTGTCAAGGGCTGAAAAGGCAGGCGAAGTTGTAAATTCTGCCCTTCTGCTTTCATGGAAAGCAGATGTTGATTATCTGGGGCCCACGCATTTGTAACACTGCCATAACTAATGACTTGCATTGATGCACAGTCCCATTTGTTTGGTCCTGGGGAAGGAGAAAGTCCTTAATAAATCAATGAAATCGTCATTTCAAGAATGACGCATTCAGCACTGGCGAAGGCTAATTATATTTTATGGATGCTTATTGACTGTGGAGCCTTCAAAGCTCTTAGCGTGATGGGGAGAAGTGAATGGGATTGCTTCTGGAAAGTCTTTTAAGAACAGCTGTGAATCAGAGCAGTCACTTTAGATGCTAGGATAAACTTTGCTGAGCTCTTACAAAAGCTTACTTTGAAAAATAAGGCCCACTGCTTTGTGTGAAAACCTCAGGTGCTTCCTCATGACGCTGACTCTGTGCCAGCCAAAGTTTCTCCCCTCTCTGTAAAAGGGCATTTGGGTGCTTTGGCTCTTTTCTGGGATCTTAGTTTGACCTTTGCTGGTTGTTCCTAAATTCTGTAAACATGCAGGATCAGAACGGGTGCCAGAATATGCCTATGCCCAGTGGCTTCAAAAGTCTTGAGCAAGGTAATAAAAACACCGGGTTACATACAGCAGTTTCCCATGATGACAAATTGCAGTGCTGAGTGTCTCATGCAGGAGAGAAACTTATCCTTGGAGAGAAATTCATCTGAAACAAACCTATTAAGATATCCAGAACGGACTGTTTCCTGCAGTATCATTTCTTGGGTTTTTTTCCAGTCCAACTTTAAATTCTCGTTTATGTGACTGTTCTGTCATTGCTGCATCTCACCATCATCATTTTTCTCTGATGTATATGGGAAATTGCTATGGTAACATGAAGAAAGACCAAAACAGGTGAAAATGCATGTAACTTAAACCAAAGATTGGTAGTAGCTGTCTGTGAGCAATCCTTTTCTTTTATAAAATGGGACGTAGATTTTTTTCAATGCATTAGCTATTTTGCGCTCTTTCTCCCAAAAGATGCTAGCCTTCTGTGTTAAGGATACTGCTGTGTCATTTAGGTCCACCTGCTTTGTAAACAGACCCTGGCACTCTTCATACAGAAAGCGCCTTACCCCCCGGTCAGTGTGCTGCAGCCACTCAGCGAGGTCGCAGTGCGGAGAGCCCAGGGCAAATCCCAGACACTAGCGCAGTGTGGAGAGCGACCCTGCTCAGGGGGCTGGTGCTGTTATCACATCACTGGAAGATCCTGCAGATGGCATAGGCATGGGTAAATATTTGCACAGAGCTTTGAAAAGTAGCAAGATGGTTTTGTTAAGTACTACTGATTAGAACAACAAAGAACTTGCTTTCAAACTATTGATTCAGCACGGGAGAAAACTGGTGCGCTGGGGTCTTTACCAAATATGTGCATTTTAGCTGTCACACTCTCTGCCGCTAGGCTGCAAGTGGTCCTGCACATCCTGATGCGCACAGCGGAGTTTTCTACGAGACTAGGATCAGCCCAGCTTTTCCTATTGTGTTCAGCATGAGTTTTGTTATTGACTGTAATGGAACAAGGGTAGGTGAACAGAGGGCTTCAGTGAATACACCTTGTGTCTCACTGGACACCTAACCAGAGATAAAATGTCCTCTGCTTCCCTTTCTGGCCATGATCACATTGAAGCAGGCGGAGCAGAAAAGCACGAGGGTCAGACAGCACAAACAGTAAAGTGGCATTATGTGTCACAAGGAAACAACAACTTTCTTGGGACTGCTATAGGCTTACCTTGCTCTTGACTTAATATCCACTCCCCATCATGGCAGTGTAATATGTGCAGGGAAAGGCTGTATCATTAGGAGAGGAGAAGGTCAAGTTTGTGGCTTCTGTTCCAGGCTCTGCTGCCATCTTACTGCTTTTTTGGACAAGTCATTTAACTTCTTCAAACTGCTTCTTTATTAAAAAAAAAAAAGTCTCACTAAGAACCAAACATTCTGTGAGATCTTTGGCTGACAGGACCTGGGTGAATATGAAAAAGATAATGAGCAGCAAGGAGGGAAGAAACATCATAGCTCTCGGTCTGATTTTTTTCAGGAGCCATTGTTTCTCCAAGTGTTACAGTCTGCTTCCATGAAGCAGGTGCTATTTGGTTTCCTTTCCAAGATATCTCTGTCTCAAGGATAGAGAAGGGAGACAAAGACTTAAAGAGGACAACTGTTGTTTTTCCTTGCCGCAGGATAGAACACCTTGGACTCAATGTTGTCCTTCAGCTCTTGGTTGGGGTTCCCCTGGAAATGGTGCATGGAGCTGCGAGGATCAGTTTTGTGTACGTTGCTGGAGTTGTGGCAGGTAGGTGACGCTTCTGGATGCCCCAGATGGAGAAGCATCTGAAAAAGGTCTGTGCTGGCTTTTGTGTAGGAGAAGTGTTTTGTGATGTTTGGGTGTAGGAAAAGAGCAGTCACCGATCTTCTGTGCATTGAAATTCTTTTGGAGGCTGGAAGTGGGAAAGATGCTACATCTGTTTCTAACTAGCCATAGGCTCTGTGTTTAGCAGACCTGCAAAAAAGCACCAATAACCTGGTACTTTAAAATAGCCTTGCTTTAGATGGTCTTCCTGAGCGTGGAGGTTGCGCTGTTCCTTTCCTCTTGTGTCCCAGAAAAGCCTAGAAGAAGGGTGGCATCACAGGCATCCCTGTATGAAGAGACTTTTTCTTTCCACACCACCACCTCCCTCCCCCACCAGGCCCTTTGCCAGTTCTTCCTCCATTTGTCCTGTGCTGTCTGCTTTCTACAGCCTGAGTAAGCAAGAAGGATTTGGTTGTAGGTTATGAGCAGTGCACAGGAATCTGGAAATTCATTTAATCATGAAGCCATGGGGTTTGATTGGTCTTTAGTTTGGGCTGTATTCCTTTTATTTATGTTTGGCATTACCAGCAGTTTGGAGGTGATGGAAGTTAGCTGACAATAGATCAAGATCTAATTAAAACAGGAGGAAAGTCTAAGAACAACCAGTGGCTTCACAGTGGAACCCAGACAATGACTGACAGCCTTAGTTCAAGATTTATGGTGATTTTTGTTTTTTTCCCCAGCTACATAATTTTATTTTTTCCATAATGAGCAGATAAAGCCTTTGTAAAACAGGCTGCATCGTGTAGTAATAAATTCTACATTCCAGTAGAGAGGCTGCGGAAAGAATAATTGGACTAGGACATAATTAGACATGGTACAAACCCCATGCTATTTAATGCAGAGAAAGGAGTTAGCAGACCAGGTCTGCCGTCCCTTGCCCCTTATTTTAATAAGCACTAAAGTGGTCCCCAGTCTGCAACTTTCCAGACATAAGCTTTTCTAGATAGATCCATCTACCAAACCACGATGCTTAATTTGTGTGTAAATACGCGTCGCACATCTGTGCCAGATAAGATCGAGAGGCTGAAGGTATATGCTCAGTGCGGTGTCCAAGGACTTAACTGCAAGTTCTCATTACTCTTTTCTTAAGTTCTCATTAACTTTTCCCTTAATGGCAGTGTTTAAGAGCTGCAAAGTCTCAGGGCCATACAGTGAAGGAGGGAGCTTTCAGCAGAGTTGGCTGGTGGAACCTCAGCACTTTCTTGACCCAGAATCAGCCAAGCAATTAGCAAAGAAGTTTGTTAGATTCTGTACTATGGAGGACTCTCTCAAGATTTGCCGTTGTGTCTCTTTGCCATTCACGCTCATCACAAGGATCTTCATTATTGCTGCCTTGTGACACTAAGTCTGCCTTTGTCTCTCTCTCAAATTACTCTTAAAGTTTACAATTAAAGGAGCTTTGAGCAGATCTAAGGCTCCAATTCAGATAAGGAGAAGCAGTGTCTATGTTTGTATGTATTGTTATTAGCGGTGCCTTTATGTGATTGACCTGTCATTTTGCTATCTTGTGTTTACTGCCTTCATCCAGGTTATTTTTAGCTAGTTTTACTTGGAAGTTTTATAACTAACAGGCTCTGCTTTGATCAGAGGCCTGTGCTAAGTTACAAGTCCCCGGTTCCTTCTCACTCTGCAAATATTTGTCTTGCCAGTATGGGAGCTACTTCTGTTTTATCTTCAGGTGAGGAACAAGGCACAGACGTTTTTCTGCCTCCTGCTTCCTTGTTATTTTAATCAGGGTGATTAAAATAAGTGACTTTTTGCAGTATGGATTTGAAGATGTGTTGCTGCCTGGCTTGGCTGCTTTTAAAGTAGGTGCAAAAGAATCAGTCAGTCACTCTCTTGGCATTACTACAGGACTGAGTTAGCTTCACAAGTCAATTGATCCCCGCTCTTATCTGTATATTACTAACCTGCAGCAATTAGCACAAAACAGGCAGTAGCAGGGATGTAGGGTAAGGGACAGTACATCTGTTTGGCCAGCAATTGTCACAAACCCTTGTTCTTTCTCCCAGGGTCCCTGGCAGTGTCAGTAGCTGATATGACTGCGCCTGTGGTGGGCTCCTCTGGAGGCGTATATGCTCTTGTCTCAGCTCACTTGGCCAATATAGTCATGGTGAGTACCAGAGTGACTGTCTGACCTCTTTGGAAGTGAGCCGGGTCTGGTGGCCCAAAGGGATTGGAAATAGGGCCTGACCCAGCTGTTGGTCATTCAGAGCTTGCCCTAGTTAAGAGTCTTGTCTCAGTGGTGTGGTCCTGGAATGGAAATGTTACACTGCAGCGGGTGGCTTGGTACCCTGATGGCTGACAGCTTGCCAGGAGAAGCCGAAGACGCTGGCAATCCAAGAGTCTGTCAGTGTGCTCCAGGCTATCAGCTCACCTTGCAAGGGCTGACACATGTTTGGAAAAGGAGGAGCTGACTGGCTCTGCAGAAGTTGCAGGCTTGTTTCTGCCTGCATGTACCCTGCAATGTTAGTGGGTACCTAAGGAAATTTAGTATTTGGATTTGTGTGCAGAAGATCTCTTATCTCCATTTGTAAAACCCAGACTGAAGCTGAACCCTGGGTGTACTAGTGATGCATCTTTTTGCTGTTTCACCTAATGCTATATTTTACAAAAGTCAGTAAATACCAGCATCATCGTTTGTCTAAGACCTGGAAACAGGAGCTCATCCAAGGTCCTCAGCTAGGTGGTGGCAAAGCCCAGCATATCTGCCTGTGTGACCTCTAAGCTGACCGCTGGGCAAAAATGGCTTTGCTGAGACAGCTGATTTTGCTGTGATTAGGATTCGTGTGTGGTGGTATAGGGCTGCACAGCAATGTCAGAGCAGAATAACCATAAAAATTATGGTAAAGCGTCCTCCCCTGGGGTCTGAGTGGGAGGATAATGTGAGTTGGCTGCAGTAGAGACAGAAGGTCTGTTATATGGGTGCTGGAAAACATGTGTGTGTGTGGTGGCACTTGTGTCAAGCCTAAAAGAAAGCCTTTGTATTTAACGCTTGTATGAAGTGAAATCCGCAGGTTCCGGCTGCAAGCCACAACGGTGCTGCTCCAGGCAGCCTTTGTAGCAGCTGGGAGCAGGGAAGTGAGTGGTTTGCTGGGCAGAAGAGGGCTCCTTTGCTGTCTTCAAGCTTTTTGGAGCATGAATGAGCTGGGGGCTGTTGTCCAAATTGGGACAGTTGGGTGCCTGGCAGAGAGATAGGGAGTGAGGGAGAGGAGCTACCCGTATACCACAGGGTTTCTACTGGGGAAATGCCTCCTATACAGTTATTTTTAGTAAGATTTGTGTTCCCTGCTACTGGGCCAACAGAAGCAGGAGGGAGTTTCCTCTCTCACAGGGTGGTAATGCAGACACAGGGTTTCTTCACGCAGGGATTCAGAGAGGGAGATTGGAGGACGTTTTGGTTTGCTTTAGAGGAAGAGGCTCTGCCAGAGGTTATGTAGGGAGTCTTCACCGGATACTTTCCCAGACCTCTTCTAAACTACAGCAGGGCAGGTTTAGGTCAGACATTAGGAAGAAGTTCTTTATACTGAGGGTGGTGAGACACTGGCCCAGGTTGCCCAGAGAGGTGGTGGAGGCCCCATCCCTGGAGTCATTCAAGGCCAGGCTGGACGAGGCTCTGAGCAACCTGATCTAGTTAAAGATGTCCCTGCTGACTGCAGGGGGGTTGGACTAGATGGCCTTCAGAGGTCCCTTCCAACCCAACACATTCTATGATTCTTCTTAAAACATTGCATAATTGCCTGTCATTTTGCTACTTGTTGGCCTCCTCCAAATCTATTTAGCAATTGCTACCTTAGCATCTATATTTCTCCATTATCTGCTGCCTCTTTTCTCATCTGAAATTACTTTTACTGCCTTTGCCATTCTGGTGGAGTTTTTTCTGCTTTTCTTTCCCCCTCCTCTCTCTCTCTGCTCGCTGGGTATCTAAGTGTCATGCTGGCCATTTGCTGGTAAAGCAGAGAGTCTTGCACAGGTGCTTTGAGCGTGCTGGGAAGAGGAGGGACTGTTGCAGGGAGGGTCTCTTGAATCTTCTGTTCCCTTGTGCCTCCTGGTAACCAAAGGAAACGAAAACATTCCCGCTTGTAAAAATAAATATTCTTGGAATTAAATAAATAAAATAACCAACAGGGGAAAACAATAAAGCATGTCACCCTAAGGAAAAGAGTGAGGAGAGGAATTCAAAACAGCTACATGGAAATGAAAACTCAAGGAAGCAGCACAGTATTAATCAGCATGAGTTCAGAGCCTTCAGACTGGGTTAGGTCTCTGTGGAGAAGAGAAAATGAGTTACTTATTTTTTAGAGATTGCATTTTTGTAGTCACAGAAGTGATTTACAGACAGATCCCGCGTTAAACTTGAATATATGTAATACATATTGCAGAATGGGTCTTCAGCAGGCTGAAAAGTCACTGGGTGCCATTCAAGTTAGGCTGAAGAATTTACAAGCATTTTTTTTTCTTTATTTCTTCAGTATGATGAACAGGGAGTTTGTCACAAGAAACCTGGCTAGCATGGTATCTCGTAGTGCTTTCAACAGGCAAAATTTCATTTAGTGACTGAATAATAATAGTAGTGTTGTCATACATCTAAGTTTCCCAGAACACGATCTCTCTTTCTGCTTGGAAATTTTGTGCAAGTGGAAAAGGAGTTATGGGCCGTCCATAACTTGGACATGTCTGCAATATATCCTTCATGATTATGTCCTCTGGGATTGACAGAGTGGTGTTTGCTGTGGTGCGTGAAAGTTCACAGCCAGATGGCAAAGGCAATGAAAGGGGTTTGTTTCAAGGGATGGTCATTCTTGGTGCTCTTCCAGCGTAGATCTGAATGTAAAATCCTCCCAAGATTCCATGCAGCATCACTTTGTTTTCCTGTCTTTCTTCCAGAACTGGTCAGGAATGAAGTGCCAATTCAAACTACTGCGCATGGCTGTTGCCTTGATCTGTAGTAAGTATCGTGCAATATCGGGCGCACACACAATACTGTTTTGTTTGTCCTTGTCATAAGTGTTCATGCTGATTCAGAGAGTTTTGACTGTGCAGCAGCTTTGGTAGGAACTTGCAGCTGGACCTTCTGGCAGCAGAAACCACATCACTCTCAAATGCAGATTTTGGCTTTCAACACGAGCATTTGTAAATTTGTAAATGAGGGTTTGTTGTTAGCCAGCATCTGTTGCTTGTGGCATTTGTGGAGGTCTGGGACTTAAACGTTCTCGTCTTTGAATTCGCAAACAAGCAATGCTGTTGTAATGATAATACTTAGGTTTCCTACAGCACTTCCTATCTCTGATGGCAACAGCATTATTACACACATTAATGAATTATCTTCAAGCCATATCCCTTGGGTAGCACGATAAGGGAAACTAGGCCATGTATTCATCACGGACAACTGTCTTCAAAGTCTAACTTTTTATGGTTCTGATACATGTTTCGGAAGGAGAATATTCCCCCACCTGTCTACACTCCCATGAACCCAGACCACCTACCAGCCACTGGGGAGACCTCATGTCTGTGTGCCGCATGCCTTACATGGCCATGGCCTCCCATCTTCCCTATGCTCACCTTACAAGGCACTTTCTCCCTCTACACCTCTTCAGGGATGCAGTGCTGCCTGCAAGGTGGACTTAAGAAGGGATAGACCTAGACAATTAATTTCTTTTTCCTTCTTTGTTCCAGTGAGCTTTGAATTCGGAAGAGCTGTGTGGCTGCGATTCCACCCTTCTGCTTACCCACCATGCCCACACCCCAGCTTCATGGCTCACCTGGGAGGGGTGGTGGTTGGAATCACCCTTGGTGTCATCATCCTGAGGAACTATGAGCAGAGACTCCAAGATCAGACTTTATGGTGGATTTTCCTTTCTATTTATGTCATTTTTGTCTTGTTTGCCATCTTCTGGAACATTTTTGCCTACAGCCTGTTGGATCTAAAGCTACCTCCCCCTCCCTGAAAACATGGGACAGAAAACTCGAGAGCGGAAGTCATCTGTCATCTGTGTTAAATGAACGAAGATGGAGGATCTATTTTTATATTTTACTTAGGGGAGGATGATTCTTTTGAACACAAGTGCATGCTGGAGGAGATGCTTAAAGATCTCATGAAGGAATGGGCTGATCAGTTTGTTCACAGCTCCAGCAGTACTGTAATACTGGCTGGCCTGGACCCTGCAGTTTCTCCACTGCCAGGGCTCCCATTGGGCAGCTTGTACCTGGGCACTTATCACTTGGTTTGTTAGCACACATCAATATTTCGTATGAGATATTTGTATTTTCCAGGTCAGTGCTGGAATTACGGCCAGTTGTTGAATGAATCTCCTCAGTGTTGCTGAACACTAAAAGGGAAAAAGAGTAGACTCACGTGGTACTCGCAAGGCAGCTTGGGTTTGATTTCTGCAGATGCATCCGACTGTTCAGCCGTACCAGTGCCGCTGTCTAATTACTTGAATGGTTCCTAAGATATTTTAGCCTACAGTGACACCTGTCCTGCGCACCTTTCAAAGGAATCAGCAGAACTTGATCACCCAAAGTGATGGAGACTGGTCTTCAACTACAGGTCAAATGAAATTGCACTATAAACCTTGGGAACCCTTAGAGTGTTGTGGACACCCAGCCAGTGGTGACTTTTACTGTGCATGTTTCACTTGATTTTAATATTTTTTTCCCACCAGCCTGCTGTGGCTAGAGAGTGTGACTGGGGTTTCCTTTTTGAGGGATGAAGAAAAGGAGGGCAAATGTTCAATTGTGTTTTTATCGGCTGACAATCAGGTGCTGTTTTCTTCTCACTTTATTTCTGGCCACATTGATCTAACACCTGGCCTGCAGTGAGCTCCTACCAAGGATATCAATTCTTCCAGCAGGTTCTTACTAGAAAAGTGGGACCAGGATCACCTATAGCAGCGCAGGGTGGGAACTATCTAGTCTTTACAGCCATACAGTCCGTTTGGGGCCAAATCTGTCCACTGAAGCCAGTGGAGTTAAATCAGGTTGTATGTAGCACGGGTTTCCCACTGAAGTGGAAAGAGTGTTACAGTGATCATTGTGAAACTGATGAAACTGGCTTTAAAATGACTGCTA
The DNA here is from genome assembly GCF_028500815.1 of Rissa tridactyla. Lineage (NCBI taxonomy): Eukaryota > Metazoa > Chordata > Aves > Charadriiformes > Laridae > Rissa > Rissa tridactyla. Next base: position 15,557,567 of record NC_071480.1, on the reverse strand, counting down.
AATTTTGAGGATGCCCCTTCCTGAGGCAATGGACGTTCAGGGGCTCCAAGCAACAGTTAGTTGCAATGATGCCTTTTTCTTTAATGTTGATCAGTCACCCCCAGGTTTTGGCAATCTGGAACTGGTCTGTACAACAGTCCGTACAGCTGCCTGCACCGACGTGGGGACCAGACTGGAACATCTGTAGCACAAGCAGCGCTTATAGGTACACTTCTCTGTAAGGTGCTTATGTTATTTTGCTTCTCACTTTAGAGAGCTGCCAAACTACAGTCCAGGAACGTGGATGCCCTCCTTTTCTCTTCCCTTTACCCGCCTAGCATGGTGGCCTGGATAAAGCAGCCATAGCAGTCTCTCTAGACTAGCTCCTTTCTTCCTTTTTTCTATTGGCATACTGGTGCCCAGGCACCAGCCACCAGAGCCTTCCACAGCACATCTCACGGGCACTGTAGCAGTTGGGTTTGCTCTGTAGCAAAATGTCTCTGTATCGTGGGCTTTATTTTTTCAGCTGTGTAATCAGTGCTGCCAGATGACACCACAAGCTGGTAGGAGTTTGTCTTTCGAGAGGGGATATTCACAAGTGCTTATCAGCTGCCCCTTTCTTTGCCTCTTACGGGGAGAAATCTCTCTGGAAGGGTGAAGTTCTGCTCCCTCAGTATGCGCCAGTAAAACTCCTGTTGCCTCGGGGAAGGGGAGGAGGGAGAAAATAAGTGTTTTTACAGCCTGGAATAAGCCTTACCTGCAAAAGAAACAATTTTTGCCACCTTTGTGCACAGGAATGGGATTTCTGCGCTGCACCTTTGTCGTCGTGCATGGCTAGTACATTGCTCATGGGCCCTCAGATCGAGGAACAAGAGGAAGGGATAAAGGTCAGAGCTCTGTTCATTTTGGAGAAAGGGAATTGTTCCCCGTGCCATTTTACCTCTGCTGTTTGGGTCCAGATCAAAGCAGTCATGAGAGTTTACCTGCATCATCTCAGGTGCTGGCCAGGTGAGTTTTGTAGCCGTGGAGATCATCTCCCTGGGAAGCAGCAGGAGAGCAGGGAGCTAGGAGAACACTGGCAGAAGCATGGCTAACACGTAAGGAGGACATTCTGATGGTCACCTATTGCTAAGCCTTTCTGATTACAGATGCCTTTAAACCAGAGGTGAGCAGAAATGGGAGTTCCTCTGGAAGTTTTAGGAAAACTTTGAAAATTTTGTTAGAAGTTTTCTATCACAACAAACCCCAGATTGTTTTGCCTATAATTTACTGGAGTACAGTATGCACCGATTGACTTTTATTTTTGGTTTCTCAGCTGAAAGCTATTTAATGGCATCAGTTTCTCCACAAGAAATGTTTCTGTGCCTGACAGTGTTGTGCTCTGGGGTGAAGCAGAAAGCGAGAAGTTCAAGGGTCACCAATTTCTTCATCAGCCTGACCCTGGCCAACATATCTCTGCCTCTGCTCAGGAGTAGTAGGGAGCTGAACAGATTAGTCCAGGCACCCTTCTTTCGTCCTTTATCCATAGATGAACATAGGTCACAGGAACTGGTTGAAAACAGCTCTGAGGTTGAGCTTATGACTTGTTCTTTTAAACTGTTGTTCATCTTTCAGACTTCCATGCTGTGTCCCCATACCCTGTCTGAGCAAGTCTACAAGCAGACCTGGGGATCAGAAAAGCCAGACTTTAAACCAGTACTTGATTTATTGTGGGTGAATAAATTAAACCCTCTCACATTCCGGCTCATCAGAGCTGAAATCTCTCCCCGTACATAGAGCAGGTTGTGCACGGAGCCTGTTGTCTGCTAAGAATCTTATCAGCTCATGGAGTCAGGAGCAGTGCAAAGTGCTTAAGCTTTTATAATTCTTTTTTATCACTAAAATTATACTGTGAAAACTTATACTTTTACAGAGTATCAGGAAACCCAGTTACTTTGTTTTGTAGTGCACCCAGGAGTGCCACAGTGCTGCAGCACCAGAGAGCTAATAGCAAACAGGCTTTTCTTTTACCTCCAGATGTCCTTGAAGCTGCTGGTTTATGTGGGAGATGAAATATTCTCCATCCTGCTCATTTTTGGTTCCAACTTGTCACAGTCAGCAACGTGTTCCTGAAAGAGCCTCCACTGAGGGACTGGTTTTGGTGATTGTTTTGGTTTTATTTCAGCTGCCGCCAGGATTTTACGTCAGTCAGATAAAATGTGTGAGTCTATTGAACCTTACGGATGTGCAGTGCCAGAGCAAAAGGCAAGGACTGTTACCAATGTACAGATTTGAACCGTGCGCATTAGGAGAAGTTATTTTTTGCTTGTGTCCTTGAGAGAGGACACAACACCTGCAAAAAAAGAAGCTGCTTCTGTGCTGGACTTCCCACTTAGTAAGTATATTGCAGCACTGGCCCAGTGAGTATGGGTGTAGGGAGCAGTAATACAGACTGGGAGGGCCTGGGGTGCCGGCTGTAGAGCTCCTTCAGAGACAGCACGGTGACAGCACCGATGGGGTCTGGCTCTGAGCCTCTTGCTGATCCCTCATCCCAGAGAAGTGGCTCAGATGGCCGTAGGGAGGAAGAGGGAGGAGGAGGAGAAGCAGGTAGATCAAAGTCCACAGGGCTTGCAAAATGCACCATTTATTCCTAGATGCTTGGAGGCAGGTCGAGATGAATTTTGCACGCATCGGTACTAATATAGGAATGAGGAGGGGGAGGGTTGTGATGGAGTGATGGGAGAGGAGGTTACCGGGAACAGCCTCTGAGTGAGGTGTAGAGGAGTCATAAAAATGCCGATGAATTTACTTTTACTGAGTTCTTAAGACAACATCTCATGCCACTTTTTCCCCATCAGTCGATGAGGAATCTTGGTACTCGCATGGCATATTGTCATTCTTCAGTACTTGCTTTCCAGTAGGAAGTATTTTATCGATGGGGAAGGGACAAATTATTGTTGTCTGAGGTTGCTGGACTAGAAATAAAGTTCAGGGATTCTGCGTCCCAAGACCTTGCTCCTTCTGATGGATTGTACTGCCTGTATGTTTCAAATCAGATTAGATCAATTTGAACTGGGGTACGGAGGATGGAATCTGACGCGCTTAGAGCTGCTAAAATAACAGCTATCTGCTGACCTCACAAGGCAGCTGCCGTTTTGTGCCAATATTTAGTCTCACAGGATCGTGGGTAGGACTGTCACACATACTTCAGTGAGTAAAGAGCTCAAAAATCTATCTGTTTACATAGATTCAAGCTCAGCTCAATTGCTGTGGAAACCCCATTCACTGGCTTTACCCAAAGTGGAACTGGAGAATATGGATGGGATGCAGTTCAGCACCAGCAACCTCTGGGGGCAAACTGGGATGTAGAGAACGAAGGCCAGCACCTCTGGGGTTTGAACCTCTCTGAACATTGCTGCTGTTCTGTTTCTTTTATAGTAGTGGCTGCTCCACAGGGCTCTGTGATATGACTCAAAAAATCCCTTCTGCAATCACTGATGCTGAGAGCTGGTTATAAAGGAAAACAGTGCGTTTTGCAGCCCTATAAAGAAAGAATCACACATAAGACAGAAACCAAGCTTGTTTAAAGGTAAATGTATTTTTAATGTCGTCATTAATAATTGGCTTTTAATTGGAAAAAGCTTTCTAATGAGGTATTTCTGAAATGCCGGTAGTAGTACAGAAGACTTATGTTTCAAGGTACTTCCGCACACAGACCACAAAACATTCACCAGGCCTGATTTAAGTAGCAAAAATACCTTAATTTCCAGAAAGCTTAATAGCTAGGTTAGTCACTGACTGTCTCCTGACTCCCCCACAGTGTCTGTTTAGTTTGAAAATAAGGCTAGATTTATGTAGCTTTTCTTTTGCTTACACTGCTGATGCTAACAACAGATCCCAGTGTTAAACACAAAGCACTAAACAATGTAATCTTCTGCCTTAAAATACTGAACAAATCATACTTTCCCGTTAAGGGCTAGTAAAACAAAATGATATTTGCAAGGTAAGATGCTATCGTATGTTTCCAAATATTTTTGTATTGTGTACATTCTGTATATTTTTGTTGTAACAATATTATTTGAGCGCAGAAACCATTAAATTTTTTTTGTTGGTGGGTTTTTGTGTTTTCTGGTTTTGGTGGGTTTTTTTACTAAAATTGAGCTGTTCTACATCACAACATGCCAAAAAACAACAAAGAAAATCTTTCAAAGACAGTTTTGTAAGTTTATCTACGGTTAAAGCAGTATTTAGCAAAAGAGCAATTGGGTTTGAGCTCTGCAATGTGATCTTTTAATAATGATATTGATAACTCATTTTTATATCAGTCTAAAAGATAAAGGGGAAAGCGAACGGCTGCGTTATCTCTCTGTGAGGAATAACAAGGATGCAGAACCAGCTTGGGACTTGTATTGGAATTCAGAATTCCAGTCCTATTCTGTATAGTAAGCATTGCTCGTAAGTGTTGGAAAGAGAAATACTAATTGGTTTATATGCTACTTCTCTTGGGGGTAAAGAGGGGGGAAACTCAAAAAACCAAACCAGACCCTGATCTTTCAAACTGCAAGAGGTCTAGCACTTCAATCTAAACTTGCGTTCTCAACATGGGCCTGGGGGATTTTTTGGTTGGTTGGTTTTGGGGATTTTGTTTGTTGGCTCATTTGTATGTTGTTCTGGTTTGCTGCTTGTTGGGGGTTTTGGGGGGTTTTTTGGGTTTTTGGTTGGTTGGTTGGGTTTTTTTGTTTGTGTTTGTTGTTTTGGTTTGGTTTGGTTTTTTTCCCCGAAAGGGTTTTGAATCAGACCCTTAAAACTACGGTAAAAATCTTTCAGGTTTGCAGACTAAGTGCGCATCTCAGCATCTTCTGACCTTTTGTGTTTCATCCAGAGCTCTGAATAGCGGGTTGCTGGAGGAAGTCGTGTGTGATACTCACCAGGCATTCATGCAGCTAAACCAGCTGCTTCTGCATTATTTATTATGCTTTTGTTTAATTTCCTTTAGTTCTGTTTCTTAAAATAGAATTTATAATGGGAAGATGCCAGTAAAACCTGCAAATTCATGAACTACCAGGGTGTATTTCAGTGTGTGTGTGTGCATCTTGAGTTTAGTAGTCAGGTAACTGTTTGTCAAAGTCGCTGCAAAGGTGGCAAAAGCAAGATGATGTTAAAACAAAGGCTGCAGAAAGCAAGAAGTAACGTTTTTTCACAGTGACAGCCACCTTCAGTGCTGGGAAAACTTGCAATACAAAAAGCTGTCTACGTGTAACAGAGTAGAAATTCAGTGGGGCTGTTACTGAACAATGCAGTCGTTGCCTTGGAGAGCAGAAGCCCCAACAAAACTCAGCAAAGTTTTATAGCTAACGTTAAAAATACCTGGATTTTGAAGAGTGATTTGTGATAATCTACCTAGAAAACAAAACAAAAGTCTCATTTAAATGAGTGCAGTACAGGCCACAGGATAATAGGATAATTCAGGTTATGAGGGACGGCTGAAAAGCTCCAATCCCACCTCCTGCTCAAGACAGCGTCAGCTAAGCGTAGCGCAGGTGGTTCAGCACTCCAGCTAGTTTATTCTTGACAACTTCCAGGGATGAAGGCGGGGCAAAGCAATTGTGGGTGCATCTCAGGGAAAGCTTATCACCACCGGCACGGCTGTGCCTGGCACTGACTACTCCGTCGATAGTAAGGCCAGCACGTAGGGCCCAAGGCCTGGCCCAACTCTCCACCCAGCGGCAGGCACAAGGAACGGGATGGGACTGGTGCGATGCTTTCTTACGCTCCTACCATATCACAGCTCCCTGTTCTTCACATCCAACTACTTTCATTTTTTTTCTTTCCGAGCACTGAGCTCTTCCCTGTCTCCTGATCAGGCAAAATACTAAAGGACCAGTGTGCCAACTTTGTTAAAAATGTACAAGAGCAACAAAGGGTGACATGTTCTATTGAGTGGCGCAGCTTTACTCACTCATGAATACAGTATTCTGAAGGAAAATGTTACTTCTCAGAGCTCCTGCCAATGAGAGAATAAGGGTTGGTTTTCTTTCAAACTACTTTATTTTCCTCTCTGGCCTGCCCATGTGTGATACGTGTCGTCTCTGCTGTCGATATGACGCTTGACTCCTGCACGTTACACTGTCTGCTCCTCTGTGTTGTGTCAATAAAGGGTTTTAAACAGGCCACATAAAGAGCAACACTAATTTGTAATTTAACGTAGGCACACTATTACGGATTTGAATGTTTTATTGTAAACCTTATTATAGGTTCAACACAGTGGTGTCACAGCAAAGCATTCAACTTCTGTCATCACAGCACAGCTCTGGCAGAACACAGAGTCGAACTTCACTGCAGTACAGTTACTGTTTCAGGGAGAGCTGTTCAAATCCCCCATGTGAGGTGTTCAAACAGCCTCTGCGGCAAAGGAAAGCAACAGGGAGTTTTGCTTGTATGAGGTTTGCAGAAATAGACCTCGGTGATGTGGCCACTCAGAGGCCTCCCAAGTTTTGATTCCATCTGTAGCCAAAGATTTTCTTCAAGTCTTCTGCTGTCTAAACGTCCTACGATGTGGGTAAGAATTCATTGCTGAAATACAATTAAATGTTTTAAAGTCTGAATAATTAACTTGGGAACTTAGTTTATGTCAATTTCTGAAGAAGTTTCTATTAATTTATAGTTAATATTTAATCTGTCAAATTTTCAAGTTTAATTATCCATGATTGAAAAACATGATGACTTACAGTAATACAAAACGGGTGCTAAGAACGCACAAAGGTCTTGATCACAACGCAAACTAATGAAGAATGGGATTCATCAAATAGCCTGGAAATTTAACACGTCTATCCAGCGTGTGTGCATACACGTATGAGCACATGCAAACAGATTCCTAAAACTCTCTTCAGGCTTAAGGCAGTTCTGTTTCATACCAATTAACAAGTTGAATCTGCCAATTTGAAGCAGAATGTGAAAACTAGCTACAGACTTGTTACTTATGTTCTCTTATATAAACAAGTATGATTAATTCATTTACTATGATTTATCCAGATGTTTGTGCTTCTTTATACGTTAAAACTAAAGTAACCAGATCTTAATGATTAGATATGATCATTTTAAAGATATTTAAAATATTTAAAACACTGAAATGTTTGCCAGGTAAGGGATTTGTGTTTGGGGTTTTTTTTGTGTAAAATGACTGTAAAACACAAATCTCATTATTTCCTCAGAAAAGGAGCAAGTCATTTGGAGAATCTGGTAAGCACTGAAAACTATGCAGGAATTTGTATGGGCTGATATTTACACATTAAAAAAAGCTCATATTGCTTTACCTAAAAAAGAGAAAAGGCAGAGGAAACTGCAACTTAGGTTTGACTTAGGTAATACTTTTAAATATAAATTAAAAGTCCTGCAATAGTGAAACTAAGCTGCACAGAAGAAATTAATGATTTATACAATACCCTCAAACAAGTACAGAATACTTAAGAAATTTTAAGCCACTGATGTTTCTCTCATGAATTCCTCAAGGACAGTCACTACATTTCTGGCTTCTGGCATTTCTGCATGCTCTACTTTAACAATCTTCAAAAGGATGTCTCCACTGCCACAGTTCTTTAGAAACATGTAACACTTGAACAAGGCGTAGTGGTTCATTTCAGCCTGGCGGATGAACCTCTTCAGGTTGTTGATGTCTTGTATAGCCTGGCAAAAGAGTAACAGAGCATTTTCTTATCCTTCTACATGGCAAGAAAACATACTATCATGTGGAAAAGCGGAGGAAGAATAGCAGGAGAAGCAAAAGCATTTCCAATAGGAATTTTGTATTACTACTCAAGAGCCATGTAAGAATTGAGTACTGTCTTCAATACATATTACCACCATTATTTTAACAATTCAAAACGTGTGGACACCACAACTTGATCATGTCCAAACTTGTATGAAGAGTTCTCCTCTTGTTATGACAGATCACTTAACGAGCATGAACTCTCTCTCCATGTTACCCAATTACACAATAATGTACGTGCACAGTCCAAATTAACAGTATTAAGAAAAAAAAAAAAGTGGGCTTTATTTTAAGTATGAGAAAATGCCTTTGGAGTACTCACTGAAGAAACTTTCACACTACTTTATGTTCTGGTCTTGTCAACTACAGCAAGCCAGTCCTCACCTTAAACTTCAGAGTTAATCAGTTAATGATGTATAGACATCATAAGTAACCGAAAACTTTTCTTTGCTGAAAAAGGAGTATTTGCTCCCTCAGTAGTACTGATGTCTTCTCCAAATCTGTAACATATATGAACAGGTACCTTCAATTTAAAGTTTTCCAAAATCTGCTGGAAGAGAAACGGATTTCCACCTTCAGCACCGTTCAGAAAAGCATGCATCCAGTCCTCACAGAATCTGTTGCTTCCTGTTAAGTGTTCAGGAACGCAAAGAAGAGATAAGAAAAACCAAAAAAGCTCAACATAAATATATACCTGCATTCACCTGGTTTAATCACTTTCACATAATGACTGATAATAGTATACCCGGGCCAAGAAAAACAATACATGTGGAAAAGACAAGCAAACATAGCTACAGTGATTACATGAAATTCTGTTCCAATTGTTCAATCCCTTTTCATAACATTTGTCAAAAATACAACAGGGAAAAAAAAAGTTTTGCAGCTTCCCTGAAGTGTAAAAGTCATAGTTTCATGGTCCGCAAACTAAATGCACTGTGGATTACCAACCATTTTCAAACCAGAGTTCTGGCGTATCAGGTAAAACAAGCTACTCTGCTCCCTCACAGGAAACCAGGTGGTGTAGTTTCCAGCCAGAGTCCAAACTTTCTGGGCACAAACCTAGGAGCTTCTGAATATTCTCACCTCTCATCAGCTGAGGAATACAAGTGGGTAGCATGAAGAAACATTCACAGCTGTAATCTCACCTGCATTATGCAACTGAGGCTGAGGTCCACCGCAGTCTATAATCATTGACTTGTGCTGTTCCTCAGTCATGGCAATACACAAGGAGGTCATCGTTTCTTCCTGAACAAGTCCTTGGAGGCTGGCAGCTGCCAGAAACCTGACACAAAAAGCTCTCGTGAACCGCTTGCTACTTTACAATTCCTGGACAGCAAGGAGGAGGGTGTCATTCGCAAAAGCCAAGTTACGCACAGCTTCCTTGGCCTCAAAGTATCTTTACCTGCTGATGTCTTTTTCTGTTCTTTCATCTGCGTTTTTTACTTCTACAGGAGTATAACTCAAAGCCTTACAACAAACAAAAAAAAGAGAATAGCTGGATGCAACTTTGATATTACTTCTGTTGCTATGTTGCAGTTACTAGCAATAAATACATAATGTAGTACTTTAAGAACTGTTCTTTTCAGAGAAAGAGTAGAAGCTAAGGGAATACTCCACGCTAGAGTCGTTGCAGCTGGTTTTTCATTAAGAAGAAATATATCGGTTTTAGTCTGTTTGCTATTCCATCCAAACCCTTCTCAAACTCAGGGACTAGAGCTACAATTAATTTATTTTCTGTTTCCAGTGAATTACATGAGGCACATACGCAATATAACATCCCTTTTGGTTCAGAGGAATTATAGCAGGGACAGTTTTCTTATGCTGTTTCTAATTTTCTCATTCTAATTTCAAGTTGGATGCTACTATGTATTTTAAAATGAGTTAACTATGAAATTTGATAGAAAAAATTGCTATGCGCTTCCTTAGCATAAAGCAGCCAAAAAGTACTTGCCCCAAATTAAAAAAAAAAAACCCAAACCAAAAAAACACGTTGTTCCTCATTTCCTCCTGGCTAGGAAAGCAAATGCACGAAACTTTAAACATGTTGGAGTCACTGAGATTCCTTCTGAACTTTTTTAGTTATCCAGTTTGAAATACACTTACAGCATGTAACAAGAAGGCGAGTTTCTCCTGGAAGAGCTGTACTACTCTCTGAATAGGGCATATGGCGTTCTCAAACCAGCTTCTCAAGTAGGGGTTAACATAGGTCTCCAGGGTTTTTTGCTGTAACAAGTTGAAATGTTAAAACTTTAACTACAAATTAGATTGCTACACAAATAGAAGCCTATTAATAATTTATTCAACTAGGATGTCAGATCCTTCTTGATTTCAAACCACAGTAGACTAAAATAATGATTTTGACATTTAAAGCCACACTGAAGTGGAACATCAGCAATGAAGGGTTTTACATTTTAATAAACAGACAGAACTGTAATATTATGGTATATATTGAGCATATATAGTATACATACTGAGCAAAGACCACGCAACAGCAGAAGGGATGAGACAGACTTACAATGCATGGTTTCCATTAGAAAAAATTGTGACAAGAAAAACACTAAAAATCCTTCCTTAACATTCAGAAGCGATAAGAATCTAGGTGAACATCGGCAATTTTCCTGTAGGCTGTTACATTTTATTAGTCATTTTCCTCTCTGAATCTAACTGCAAGCAGCCTTTACAAAGGCACAAAAAAGTCTCACCCCTTTATTTATTGATTTGTGTGGTTAATTGCACTTTAGACGTTCACTGTCACTACAGTGAATCAAGTATCTCTCACAGTGTTTCATACTGGAACTTACAACACCTATTTTGTTTCTATAGACTAAATCTTCCAGATTTTCTTAGTAACGTCTTTGCAAAAATAGTAATTTTCACCTCTTAAAAAAAAAAAAGTTAAGCCTTACCTCCAAAGCAAGGTTTATCTTCAGACTTTGAATGTATTTGTCCAGCTCAAGTCTGAAAGTATCTTCTTAAGGAAAATAAGGTGCATCAGTTAAGACCTGCATTTTTCCCTTGCAGTATATGGCTTTTATTGACATTTTCAGTTACTGGAAGGCATGCACAAATGGGCTGATTTCAAGTAGGAAAAAGACAAAATGAGAACATAATTTTTACATCATCTCCCTTTCCACATAGATAAAGAAAGTTAACGAAAAGGATATAGTTCCAAACCTTTCTCTGAGCCACCTAAGAAACAAACCACATATTCTGGAGCATTCATGTCTGATTCCAGTGTTGCCATTTCTAGAAGATTTTCTTGTTGGAAATGACAGTAGTAACAGCCGATTTTATTTTCTGGTATGCTACGCAGAAAAAAAATAATAATTATTTTGTTACAGATACATCACAATAATTAAGTGCAAGAAGCAGACACACATGCTTGCTGTAAAGAATTTTCACCCACTAATACTGGTAGCTCCTATGGTCATATAGCTCCTAGACCTTTTTTCCTCTGTGATGCACTCAGGGTAGTTTAAAAGGATATAGTCATAAACACATGTAGTATTTTTAAATTATTCAAGGAGTAAGTTATTTACTACAATATTTTTCTCAAAGCTACGTAGAAAAAGAGGAAAGTGCCATTGTGTAAAGCTGTTATTAGCAGCAGCAATAGACTTGACAACATGGAATCAGGATTAAACCCAAGTGCAGCAGCAGATGCCAAGATGTGCAATGCTGCCAATGTTTCTTACAGTTTCTGATTCACAAATAATTTTTAAAATTTACCTCAGTCCCACTAACGCTACATTCCCCATTCCTTCAAACAAGGCTCCTTTAGTAAGACGCTTAGCGATAAAACTGCGCAATTCAGTCTCCGCTTCAGCTGGTAAGTTAGTGTCCAGCAAGGAAAGGCTTTAAAAAACCAAGAAGAAATCATTAGCAAAAAGCAAATGTTATGGTTTTGTTTCTCTGAACAAGTGCAGAACCACCTGCGTCTCGAAGGGGGACTACAATGATCTCTCTCTGGCTTAGAGCGAACTCTCTCTGTGACTTCTGGCCCATCAGAAATGCTTTCGGTGGTTTGCCCACTAGACCAGAAGTCCGGAGTTGTGGTGTCAGCTGATGCTCAGCAGCTACGAACAAGTCACTGCCCCTCTTTGTTCCTGTGTTTCCCTGGTTGTAATACAGAGCAACAGCTCCATTACAGAGCTCGTGGAAACATGTCCAGTTAACATTGCTTAATATATTTTAATTACCTACATGAAGATCCAAGTCAATACAGAAGTGTCAAGTATTAGTAGCAAAGAAAATAAGAGTTCAAACTCAAAGATGATAGTTTAACACGTTATTTGAGCTCTGTAGCCATGTCCATTCCCTAAGTATTCCCGAAAAAGCACACGGGGGACTTCAGTATGCTTCCATAGAGGTGTCTGGTTTGACTGCAAGGTACCTGCTTGCCAGTCACTTAACAGCAATAGGGCAAAGGCTTCAAAACGGAGTGTGAGAGGCGATAACGCGGTTCTGCAGATTGGCTCTACCTGAAGTCTTCGGTGGAGGGTGTCTCTGCGGCCGCGCTGCTGGGGCTGCCATCGCCGCTGGCTGCTCCCTGCGGGGACCTGAACACCAAGCCATCCTTAGCTTCGGTCGTGCGGCGCTAACACAGGGAACCGCGCGCGGAAAGGTAGGGCCTGGGGGCGCCTTAGGGCAGGCGCGGGGAATCGGGACATGACGGGAGGGGAAAAAATCTCTTCGGGGAGAGAGAGAGGGCAAAAATAAAGCGCATGCGAGCAGCTGGGAACTGACGAGGCCTGGGAGCGGCCTCCTCGCGGGGCGGCCCCAGCGCCCACCCGCCTCACCTGCAGCCCCGGTAGCCGTAGAGGCTGTGGTAGGTGCTGCCGTGCCGCTCCGGCCGCCGCTCCTCCCCCGCCCCGCCGGCCTCCTCGCTGCTCTCCGGCTCCCGCTCCTCGCCATCCGGCAGCGCCGGCAGCATCCCGGACCCACCACCGGGCCGCGCCTCGGCCCCGCCGCCGCCCCTCGCCGCCCCGGAGGCTGGGCAGGGCGGGCGGCTCCCCCCGCCCCCGGTGGGTGTACCCGGGCGGGGAGGAGGGAGGGCAGGCGGATGAGGTCTCGCCCAGAGAGCGGTGAAATGGCTGGCGTGGCGGCAGCTCCCCCTTTCGTGTAATTTACTGAAAAATGCGATATCGACGCCATAGTGCGTGTACCAATGCAGGCGGTCTGTCAAAAGCTGCTCACTGACTCAACGGCGGGACCCGCTCAAATCACATTTGACAGGATTGGCCATGCGGCCTGTTCTGAAAGAGCCTGCTCTGCTGCTGAAATACTTTTTCACGTTTGTTAGCTCAGCCTTGTAACCTGCAGGCGGTTAGTTACTGCCATCCCAAAACTGACCAGTGAACTTTTTCTGGATTTCTACAAATCTGTTTGCAAAGGTAAGCATGTGAGATTAAGCCCCCCCAAAGCAGTTTTCCATATAGCACCAGGCTATGAACTCATTTTAACAAAGTAAAAGGGTGTTGATATTTCATGGGGTTACGGTGTTACCCAAGGTGTGGTAAACGTCCTTGTGATTAAAAAATGCACTAATTTAATGTACTTCTGTAGCTTTCCCTTTCAATAGACACCTGGCCCTTTTATTGATTCAGTTTACTAAGGCAACGGTTGTTAAGTGTCATAAATAGATGGTAGCAAGGCACGAAATGGAGACCAGATACTTTTCTTTAATGTTTGCAGCGAAGGGAAGATATTTCTTACATAGTGTTGCAATTTTTGATCGATGTCAGTATCTTCATGCAGCAAAGACCGCTGAGGACAGCAGAAGGCATGAAAAAAATGTCATCTGTTGCTGGGCCTGCTGTTCAGGCTGATCAATATGATAATCTTGCAGTTCCCACAGACAAGCGCTGCTGGGACGCGAGGGCTGACACACTCCACTCAATTTTACAGTGTTCTTGGAGGGCCGGCTCCAAGGCCTCGCCGTCAAGAGCCAGCTATGCACAGACAGGTAACCCCGCCAAGCCACTGTATAGAGCGGACTGCTTAAGAGATACCGGCTTCTTGCCCAGTAACTGATTTCATAGGGAAAAAAAAAAACAGTTTCTCCTTGACGTTAAACACGGAGACGACAAACACAAGCGGACCTCTCAGGCTGCCGAACCCGCTCACGCCGCCCGGGACAAAATGGCGGCCGGGCGCCCGCGCGAGGCACTGTGGGACAGCCCAAGGGGCGGCGGCGACGGCCGGGGGCCCATCACGTGGGCAGCCCCCCCGCCGCGGTGCACGCTGGGAGCGCGGAGGCGGCGGCGCCAGGAGGGACCGTGGCGGCCATTTTGTGTCTGCCTCGCTCACCTCAGTGGAGAGGTTGTTGTGGGCGTTGCGGTTCAGGAGGGAAGAGCTTGGCCGTTTCCTTTCCGTGTAGGTCGGGGGCGCCGCCACCATGGGCCGTAAGAAGAAGAAGCAGCTGAAGCCTTGGTGCTGGTATCCTTCTGTGTGGGACGAGACGGGGGTGGGGAGCCGGGGTGGGGAGGGGGGCGGCCTGGCCCCGTCGGGCCTCTGTCCCGTCCTTTCACATTCTCCGTCCGGCTGCTCGCCGTCCTGGGACGGGGCTCGTTCCTTATCTCCATCCACATTATGGTTTGGTTCTGTGGCTGGTCCGGTTCCATTTTGCGCTCCTCAGCGCGGGGATGGGGCCTGGTCCGTGCCCTTCCTGCTTCTCTTCCCCCGCTCCCCCCCCGCGCGGCCTAGGCCGCCCGCTCCCGCCTGCCTCGCTGGAGACCTCGGCCTCGCCTCTCATCCCGTACAGGCGGGGCAGACCGCCGCTTCCCTGGTCGCCGCTGCCCGGCGCTCCTCTGGGCGGGCCCGGCGAGATTGCCGAGACCGTGGGGAATATGGAGAACGGTCTTTATCCCGCGGAGGGATGGATGTTAACGGAAGAAAACGCTGCCTCTGATGAATGCAGTTGTTAAAGAAGTGGGGCAGATATGGTTAAAATATACTTTTTGAAAATTTTTTTTGGGGGGAGAGGCCTTTCAAATTTGTAACTGCTGCATCAAAGTCACATATAATTTCTCAGTATCCAGAAATACCATTGGATTTTTCTTCGATCACTCCTTTACGATCTGCTTTTTGTTGGGGGGTGATTCCAGATTTACCTTTTCTCTAAAATATTCCTGCCGGATCTAAAATTGTTTATTAAAGGAATTTATAAGCTGCTCTGAGATTTTTATATTTTTTTTAGCGTTATATGTTGGAAGGCATCTGTGCTTCTGTTTTAGGAATTAATATATTTCAAGTTTTGGTGGAAGTGAGGGACACGTGTTAACAAGGAACAGCTACTAGCTGTATTTGTCTTGCTTAGGAAGATGTTTGGAGTATTTGATGAAATATTAGTGCTGACCTGCAGAAAGGAAATTGCGGTTTCCCTATTGTGTTACATAGTTATCCAGAAAGTTCTTCACTTAAATTTTTCTTTTAAGAAACAGAATTCTTTAATGGCTGTTGCAAATTGTGTGGTGTCATAAGAATTGGTGTGTGACTGAAAAAGGAAAGGAACTTTTAACTAAAACATTTGTTTTGTTTTATAAATGTTAGCTACTAATATTTGTTATTAAACAGGCACTTCTAAGTATTTAGCATCACTTCCCTTTTGTGGATTTCAAGTCTGTTTCTCCTTTAATGCTGTAGCGACTTTATTTTAATCTACAAATACACAGGGAAGGAATGAATCCACTTAGGAATAACTAGGACTTGAAAAGCATGCGTCAAAGAATACAGAACGAAATGATGGTTCTGACCGCATGCACCCAGTTTTGTACCAATCTGAAGAGGGAAACGCTGGATGGTGTGAGGGAGAGGTTTGGTTGCAGACATCCCTGAAATATTTGTCATCCTTTGAATGCTCAGAGATGCTTCCTATGCTTTTTTTTTTCTTTAGGAAAAATCACGATGCTAATTAGCTTAGTGTTATATAGAAGGTCACTTTCAGGATTAAATTTTTCCTTAACAGCTTTCAATAGGTACTGTAACAGGGATTTTGATGATGAAAAAATCCTTATACAGCATCAAAAAGCAAAGCACTTTAAATGCCATATATGTCATAAGAAACTGTATACAGGACCTGGTTTAGCTATACATTGCATGCAGGTAAGAAGTTTTAGACTCACATAAGCGTTTCTTGACACTGTCTAAAGTTGGAATTCATAGTGAACTTAAAAAGCTGGTGGGAGTTTTGGGGCTTCCAGAGTCTTGATGAGAAAAAGACACAATGGTCTGTTTCCAGAACAGGAGTCCTGCTGTGTCAGCAGTCATATGGAGAGTATGCAGTAGAGAGCTCTCCTGTCATTTTTGGGGTGTGGGAGGAGTGAAGGAATTGTATTGTCTTGGTGTTCAGAAGGCAAGTTTATATAAACTGGTTTTAGAAGCTAATTGTAGCTAACAGTGATTAGGAAGCATGTATCAAGAAAATGCTTGGCCAGAGAGATTCTCCCCGTTAAGGATGTTTGTTTTCCGTCTTGAAACTGGTTGAAGAACATGTAGACTCCAACCTGAATCGTGGTCAGGAGCATTATTTTTTTTTTTGTCTCTTTTCTTTAGGTACATAAAGAAACAATAGATGCTGTTCCAAATGCTATTCCTGGAAGAACAGACATTGAACTGGAAATCTATGGCATGGAGGGCATTCCAGAAAAAGATATGGAGGAACGAAGGAGGTTACTTGAACAAAAAACTCAGGGTAAAGTGTAATCTCTCTAGTTATCTGTTATTTCCCTAGTCTGTTGCTTACTGATACTAGGCTGTGTGATACAGGTCTCACTTCTTGGAAGAGTAAGGGTTGGGTTTAATGCATTCTCCAACTGCAGCTCTAGACATTTGCCAGTGATGTAGAAGGAGGAGAGATTTTTATTTTCCTGTTCAGAAATAGCTGCATGCCAGTGCTGCTACAATTACCTATGAATATGGGGATGGTGATGTTATTTTTGAGGGTAAGTGGAGGAAAGGCCAGGGGTGTTACAAGCCTGATGTTGCCCAAATACTTAGATTTCTTTGCTGTTTAAGTATGCCTTTGAACTGCTTTGTCTTATTCTGGGCAGCACGAGACCGACATGAAGGAAGACCCCCATTTTGTTGAGGGGTATTACAGTGTGAGTCACTTTCCTTTGTTATTTGTACATATAAGTATGCTCACATAGTTTTTCTTCTTTGTGATTCTATGAATTTTTGAACATGCTGATAAGATCTGAATTTTGCTATTTTTGTTCCAGCTAGAATACCCCAGATAAAATGATTTTCATAGAATATAATTGGCCTTCAGTCTGACCATATACATTCTACCGTTCAGCAGAGAGCCAGAAAAAGAAGCAACAGGATGATTCTGATGAGTATGAAGATGATGAATCTGCAGCTTCAACTTCATTTCAACCCCAGCAAGTTCAGCCGCAGCAGGGGTACATTCCCCCGATGGCGCAACCAGGTTTGCCTCCTGTGCCAGGTGCACCAGGCATGCCTCCAGGTGAGAAGGTGTTTAAAGCTGGTTACTGAACAGCTGAGTAGAAACACAAATTGCTGCTTGTATGCTGGATAACAGTCTGCCCTTTCTAACACCGAATGTTAGAGGTCACAAAATAGTTTTGTGAGGTGCACGTAAGCAGTTTCTTCATTTTCTTCCCCCATTCTGTGTGGGTGCACACATTTCTATTGTGAAGTAGATTAACATACCTAATGCTTGTGTCTAGATTGAGGGAATATTAATATGGTAGTAAAACAGATTAGTACTTTAAACT
Source organism: Rissa tridactyla (assembly GCF_028500815.1). Taxonomy (NCBI): domain Eukaryota; kingdom Metazoa; phylum Chordata; class Aves; order Charadriiformes; family Laridae; genus Rissa; species Rissa tridactyla. Next base: position 15,540,104 of record NC_071480.1, on the reverse strand, counting down.
GAAGTCTAACAATGATATTTGTTGTGGTATTTTGTAACAAGATTTTGTAAATAGGGCAGAAAGGCTGCCATAAATCTAGAGACTCCTAACATAAAACAGGCAATTTATACACAGGCCAATGACAGGGAGCGAAAACTGGTCTCTTCTCATTATATTTTCTGTAATGATAAGGTATGTTCTTCGGAGACAGTAAATTTACACAGTCTTGCAGGACTGAGAACAATAAATTAAGTCATATTTGCAGATAATCTTTTATGTTGCATTGTTTGTAAGCAGCGTTACTTCAAAAAACCAATCTTTTAGAGCTCCTGTAAAGCGTTTACCCAGTCTGAATTTATTAGATGAGATTTGTTAGTGACTGTATGTTTTTGGGAGTTGTTTAAAATTTAATTTTTCTTTTAAGGTATACCACCGTTAATGGCAGGTGTTCCACCTATGATGCCTGGAATGCCTCCAGTTATGCCTGGAATGCCACCTGGGTGAGTAGCAAGAAAGACTTGATACTATGTGTTCATACTGTGCATTTTAAACTGTCACAGAAAAAGTAAAGCCAATTAGAAAAATGTACATGGGAACCAGTGAACTCTGTAACCTTAATATTAAGACTAACCAAAGAACTGGATGGCTGTAAACCAACATTAAAAATGCGGCCAAACTGTGAGTTTATGCATAAAGTACGTTGCCTTTCTCCTAACTTTATTCAGTAGTAGTATAATAATTTAAAGTTTTGTTGTGTTGGTTTACAGCCTTCTGTGAACCAACCACTATTCCTTCGTATATTGCACATATGTTTTTCATGTTTTTTGTCTGGTTATCAGTCATCAACCTAACAGGAAAAAAATACTGGATAATTTAAATTTTTCTTGTATTTTGGGCAAAAGTAGTATGTTGGTTTTTATGCTTGTTTGGGGTTGACACCGTACCCTATCACAGTGTGTTTGGAAAATCACAGTTAGATTTTTGATTTTGTCATAAATTTTCACAGATTACATCAACAGAGAAAATACATGCAGTCATTTTGTGGTGGAAACATGTAAGCATCTCATTAATGTAATTCTAGGTACCTTCATTATGCCATTTTATGTCATGTTTTTTATAAGCTTGAAATTGTCTTACTGAAAACCTCTGAATATTGCTTAAGAATTTGGGGAAAATGTCTAGTTAGGTTTTGTTATTGTATAATAGCTGAAGTTTTGATGCTTTATCTAAATGAACCTCAGGTTTAGTGTGACACTAGTTATAGCACTATCCCTTGATTTTTAAAAAAGTCAGCTTTCTGGTGGCAGCAATCAGTGAGTATCCAGCACTTTTTTGGGGTCTAACAGATAGTTGTCAAAACGGGTGGCAAGTCTGAGTTTGCCTTCTCCAACCATTAACCCAAAAAAGGAGCGGTGGTACTATGTTCCCAGTCTCTACTGCTTCTGCATTAGCTGTTCCTTTTGCAGCAGTGGTAGACAAGTTGAGAAGAAAAATAAGACTGGGTAGCAATTTTCTTTGCAGAATGAGTGCTTGCCTGTTTATGATGATTTGTTTTGATTTTGGAAACAGCAATGGTGAAGGTTTCTTGACTTTGTCATACAAATAGAAACTGCTTCTTAGTGGGGTTTTGCTGGGGACTTGGCTGTTACATATCTGCTTTATCTTGCTAGCTAAAGTAATAAACATTCTTTTATTTTGTTTCCCTAATCCAACTTTGAATGTCTGGAAAAAATTAAGCAAACTTAAGTACACTGGGTTTGTTCCCTGTAAAGGAATCATATATATTCATCTATAGCTTCCCGATTTAAAAGCACTTAGTGTTGTAGACAGCTTATTTTTCCTACCATTAATGGCAGTGTTGCAGCCCTGTGCAGGAGGAATTTGCTTATATTAAGGGTTGGCTGTGTAGTTTAGATGGGGAACATGCATTCATTTGTAGTGTGGTTTAGTAGATAAGGATAAAAGAAGTCATTTAGATGCCACCTTTCTCTTAAGAGATGCAGACCATTTCTTTTGCTCCAGGTATCAGTAGCAAGGAAGAAAAAATAACCCAAACCTGTTTCTAATATGAAGGAACAATATGCCATAATAAGGACTTCTCATTTAAAAAAATAAATAAATAAATAGAAATCCCACTCTCTTATCCTTAACTTAGGGAATATTTACTGTAATTGAAACTCCAGAAGCTTTCTTATCCTGTGGTCTCTCCTCTGCTTTTATCAGTATTTTGTGGATACTTTTACAGATTTGGGTTTTCTGCAATTCAATAGAGGAAGTAGAATATGTTAAAATAGTATGAGGGTGCTATAACCACAAAGAGACTTACGGTGTCAGAAAGGAGTAATAGCAGATGTACAGCAATTTTTAGTGTGATTGGTGTTAGCTGTTTTTCCTGCTTTCAAGTTCTCTGAGTGTACTAAGATCAGGTTCTTGGAACACTCTGCTGAAACTGGTAGCCTGAAATAGACTTCAAGAGAGACACTAGTTCTCGAAATCAGATGATAGTGGAAGCGAAAGCTTAAGGAATTAAAGTTCAAATAAAAAGTGTTTGGAGGCTTTTTCATTTGGTTTTGTTTTTTTTTTTTTCTTGTAGAAAAACATTTCTAACTGTAGAGGCAGATGGTTTTGAATTGCCTCTGTTGAGAGCTTCCTGAAACTATTTACTATAATTTTTTATCTAATACAGGTATGTGCCAATTGACTTAAGAGTTTGTCATGAGCATTCATACCAGTGTTTATTTTCTGTTTAATAGGATGATGCCGATGGGTGGAATGATGCCTCCTGGGCCAGGAATACCACCTCTTATGCCTGGTATGCCACCAGGTAGGTCAGGGTTGTCGAACTCATACTATGGTGAGAACTAAATTATATTAATTTATTTTCACTGAGATATAGGATTTATATAAAGAATACACAGACTTAGGCCACCACCTTGATGTGGATTGATTGCCACAAAACCCACTCTTGTGCATAGGTGAAGGGGTTGATTTATGGCTTTTGATTGTAAATAATTATTTGTGTTTGGTACCATTGTGAAGGTAAAAAACAGAATATAGTTTTCTTTTCCTGTTCTGGAAAATTGTAATAATTAAAAATGTTGTGGGAAATGAGAAATTGTGTTGGTGACATACCCGAGTAATGAACATGCTGTGTGAAGAAACTAACTGGTGTTTTTGTCTCTTACCATAGCTAGAAGAATTGTTTCTTGCACTTGTGCCATTCTTAAGCAGCCTTAAGTTCTCAGGGTGTTCCATCTGACAGCAGCTATGCTGTGATAGCTTGAGGTTTGCCCACTTTTCTCACTGGAGGAGGAGGCGAGCCACTAGGGCAGTTACAGCCTAGTTATCCTACACAGTAATATGAAGGAATCCATGTGAGCTCTTAGCTTCCTATTTCTGAACCTCTCCCAGAGCCCCACATGTACAAAGTGTGTGTATTATGTTGGTTGGAGACAAAAATTAGCCTTGTATCCCTGTTCCACTGTGCTAAAAACCCACAGCAAAGCTGATGGATGTTTTGGTCAAAGTTCTGATACCATTCATAAGGGCTTCATCTTTTGACTTTTGTAACGGGCTTAATCCACGCACGTGGCAGCATAGACACAGTGTGTTGGAAACAGTTGCTGCGTTAATTGCATTGATTTATTGAGATTGTAAACTTCATCATTGAAGCTCTAGTAGAAAACACATTTTAATTCAGCATTGCTCTGACATGTTTGAGGTTACTTCCTATGGTCATTTATTGGTGACTGCTGGCATTACCCTTTGTCATGGTTTATTTTACTGTTGCCTTAAAAATACATCTTCCTTGGGGGTGAGACTTTGTTCTAAGGAACACTGTGAACAGAATCCTGTAAAGGAATATTCTTACTTCCTTCAGCCTGATACGTTGCCGATCTGTTTTGGTTTGTAGGTATGCCACCGCCTGTTGGTCCTCGTCCTGGGATGCCTCCAATGACACAAGCACAGCCTGTTACAGCGCCGGGCATTCTTAACAGGCCTCCAGCTCCGGCTGCATCGGCACCTACCCCCCAGCCTCCAGTTACTAAACCACTCTTCCCAAGTGCAGGGCAGGTAAGGTGTCTCATACCCTGGAATCTATTGTTATATTCTTCAACTTGCCACCATGTCAACAGTATCTATTCTTTATTATTGAGGAGGCCCAAGAAATGACTGGTTAAGTTTCTTGCTTGTGTTGATTCTTAAGTTTAATTCAGTGTAGTTCTTGAATGAATTTTAAAAGATTCTTTTGTTTGTCTTAAAACAGCCACGAAACCAGACAGAAGTTTTGTAAGAAGGTGGGGAAGAAAGGAGTAGGCAAAACACTTCTTGAGTTTGTCATTTATAAGGGTGCTTTGGGTGGGTGAAGGGATGTGTTAGTCACCTACAGGAATCTGATTGCATAGAACTTTACCTAAAATTTCCAAAGTATAAATCCGGACAGGGCTTGTTCTCTGCTGTTCTTTTCATAATGGGCTCTCTACTGATAGATGGACTAGCTTATTCTGTAGTCTTGTTAAACTGGTTAAATGTTGCCTGAATTGGGAAGCTTTTTTACTTTAAAAAGTTTAGGAGTAAGTTAAGGTAGTAAAAATTTCTTTAAATATTTTGGGGAGGGAAGTGGGGAATTCATAGTGGCTTGTGACCTCTACCCTTTGATTGCACTTGTTGTGTATTAGTCTTGAAGTTTTAATTTCTTTCACGTATGTTACAGAAACCTTCATAGTGTACTGTTTGTATTTTGGACTTCTGCAGGGAAGATACTTGTTACAAAAACACAGTCCTTTCATAAGAAGGGACTTAGCATAAGAAATCCTTTCATCTGGATGCTTTCCACCCATTTGTTTGGAGACTTTTCACTGTTTCCTTTCTTTTATGCTACAGATGGGGACACCTGTCACAAGCTCAAGTGCAGCTTCCTCCAATTCAGAAAGTCTGTCAGCATCTTCTAACGCTCTGTTTCCTAGCACAGCACAAGTACGCAGGAAGTCACAGTTAAAAACAAATTGCTTTGCAACTTAACCCTTTGGACCGTTCTGAAAAATCTAAAATTGACTAAACATCTTCAGATAATTTCTGTTATATTCCTGATTATGTTTAGCTGTTAAAACTGCAGAGTCCTTGATTGTGAGTTGCATCTGACTAGAAATAAACTTGTCAAAGTGCCCAATATTTCTTAGTGTGAAAGAATGAAATGTTACATCCTGGTTCTAAAGGGTTAAAAAAGCATGAAAGCAGTCAAATGCGTTTTAGTGGGCAGTGGTTAGCTTGATGCATGATGAAGGCTTTTTAGTTTATGTTGTTTAATATGGTACATCATAATGTAGGGAATTTTGTAACTTGCATTACGTGCAAAAAATTGAAATATTTTGTTTTGATTGAAAAGTTCAGATAATTGTACAGTGACTAGAAACAAAAGCATTCTCTCATAACTAAAGCTTGCTTTGGAGATTGCTGCATCTTCAGAGAAGGCTTGGTAAAGCAAATCTTTATTGCCTGGCAGTTTTAATTTAAGAAAAAAGTTGGAAAAATGAGATGCTGGAATCTGTAGTGAACTTCATGTCTGCCTTCAGTTGATTTTTTCATTCGCACATGAGATTAAAGGTATAGAGAGACGTAGTACTTTGTGAAAATATTGCACTTTTTATAGAGAGAACGCTTAAAACAAAAACCCTGACACAATAGAGCTTTCTTAAATACTTAAAACACTTCTTAAATATCTAATTTTAATGAATACTAACACTTTGAGTTTCACTCTAATGGTTGATAAAGTATGCAAATAATTTAGTGAGAGAACAATGAATTTATACTTAATAGGCTCTTAATAAAACAGTAATTCAGGAAAGATACAGACTCAAAGATACCAAACGCAATATTTGAGATAAATTTTGATAGTGGGGTTTTTTTGATAGTGGGTTTTTGATAAAATTTTGGTAGTGGGTTTTTTTGTTGTTCCTTTTTTCTAGTTGTGGCTTTTGACCTGCAAATGTTAAACTTTCCTCTGTGTGTGTATATATGTATATACTGGGTTTTATTTTGTCTTGTTTTCAGTTGCTCTAGTATGCGATAAGGCTGAACTTTACTTTTGTCAAGCTTGTTTTAATTATGTATCTCACTGGAAGGTTTCAGAGGTCTAACAGACATCATTTAAGTTTTCTTATGCTTTGAGAAATAAATATTGATCTATCTCTGTGTTTCGCAGGCTGCAGCAGCTGTTCCAGGTCCAGTTGGTACTGATTTTAAACCTTTGAATTCTACACCTGCAACAACAACAGAACCTCCAAAACCTACATTCCCTGCTTACACGCAGTCTACAGCCTCAACCACTAGCACAACAAACAGTACTGCAGCTAAACCAGCTACATCTATAACAAGTAAGCCAGCTACGCTCACAACAACCAGTGCAACCAGTAAGTTGATCCATCCAGATGAGGATATATCACTGGTAAGTTAAAATATTTTCATTGTCTTACTGAAATGCAACTTATGCTGATATGGCTGATTAAATAGAATTTCTTCTGAGCTCTGCATTATGTGTATTTTAGTAACGGTGAGAGTGCAAACTGCAGAATTAATGTAGCAGAACTGTTCATCGAGAAAACTTCTTTGATTGCAAAGTGATGACTGGCATATGACAATGATCATGCTGCAAATCTAAGACTTAGTTTTGTTGGTGGTAGGAAATTACTCAACCCAAAATATAATTTGGATTTTTTCTGCATGTGACTTAAGCTTGAAGTTAAATAGATACAGCTAGTGAGCGTAGGACAAAAGACTTAACAGTTTGAAATAATCTTGATGCTATTACAGCAGTCAGAAATACAGAATTTATGTATGGAACAAATGAACCTTAATTTCAGTTCAGGTTTCTTTAGATCTGTGTTTGGCTTTTTTGTCTCAACTTGTTATGACAAACTGGCTTTCTTAGCTGAAGGAGGAGGAGAATTTGTGTTGCTAGATAGGCCTGTATTAATACAGTAACTTTGAAGGAAGGGGGAAAAATCCAAATGCTACTGTGTAATGTTACTAGTTGCAGACTTTGAACTTGTAAGGTAGTTGAAAGAGTTTAGTACCTGTAATCTGCTTTGTTACACTTTTATTTACTTTGCTTTTGGTGAGTTTCAGTCTTACAATGTGTTATGGTTGTCTGTTCCTTATTTTAGGAAGAGAGAAGGGCACAGTTGCCTAAATATCAGCGTAATCTTCCTCGACCAGGACAGGCTTCCTTGGGTAATCCACCAGTTGGACCAATTGGAGGTATGATGCCACCACAGCCAGGAATTCCTCCACAACAACAAGGAATGAGACCTCCCATGCCACCTCATGGTAATCATAAGTTTATAAGTTTCCTAGCTTTCTTTTCTTGAAAAGATTTGTCTTCGCTATAAACTTTTTTAAAGCTTGAAGTGGCATATACTGGTAGGGGGGTTGAAGCTTTTAACAAAATGTAACTTTTGCCCATTATTTAAAAAAAAAATGTCTTCTTTGCATCTTAAATGTTCTGTTTATAGGTCAGTATGGTGCTCATCACCAAGGCATGCCAGGATATCTTCCTGGAGCGATGCCGCCATACGGTCAGGGACCTCCAATGGTGCCCCCTTACCAAAGTGGACCTCCTCGACCTCCAATGGGAATGAGACCTCCTGTAATGTCGCAAGGTGGCCGCTACTGATGCTACTACACACGCTCTAATAGGTTTGGAGATTAAACCTTTTCTCATCTTGTGCTGTTAATATAGCCGAGCTTCCGTCAATTAAGGCTTCATTGTGACTTTAAAAAAAAAAAAAGTATCTTCCCACATGCAAGGAGCTATTGGACATTCTTATTTTACATGGGAAAAATTATTTGGAATAATAACAGGAACTTTTCCTGATGTTGCAATTTATACTGTATGGCTTCTTTTTCATGTTTCATCTAGGTTTTTAGAAGTGAAGTATAGTAAATATGGTTCGTTAAATTGTGAAGGCGCTGGAATTACATGAACATACCACCTTAAAGGCAAGTTCTGTAACATTATGTTGCTATTTGTGAAATGATGCCTTCACAGCACTTCAAGTGCTGTTGGACTTCATGTCCCCAACATAGTTTGGTGAGGGCTGTAACTGTTCCCAACTACTTGTACATTAAAGTCTGAACTTGTAACAATATTTAATGTATTTAGAGTTCCTCCTGTTTCAGGGTTTAAGTAAACTGACCCACTAAGGTCGTGTGACTTTTCTGTACTGTTATAAACTTCATTGTAATAAAAGAAGAGAAAAATTTATATGCCTTTTTATTCATGACCAGCTGTGGACAACTGCCTGAAAGGTTTGTACAGATGCATGCCATGGTAGCTGTTGGTGTAATGAGCACAATTATTGGTGCTGTTGTGATAAAATCTGAATTCCTTGTTCTAAAATTAAGTCACTCCTTAGCTGCACATCTGAGTAGACAAAGACCTGTACACTTATTAACTGACTCCTCAAAAATGAGGCTGCAGGAGGCACATCTTAACTCTTGGTTGTAACTTCTCTTAATGCATATGTTTCTTTATTTGTGCTTTCTTGTCCTCAAGAAATTTTAAATGATTTCTAGTCCTGGCACTTACTTGTAGGGTGTAAAAGTGATTGCTCTAAGATGCATCCTGGTGCCAGATGTATCCTGTTAGTTCGTTCTTTGACTGACTCTCTTTAATTTGCAAATGCGTATGAATTTCAGGAGCCTTTTAGATGAAGATTTCTAGAAGCTTAGGTGCATGTCACATGGTGAGTGACTTCCAGTTGATGCTGTATTGAAGTTGACCTGCAAAAGAGAAAAAGTAGCTTGACTTTCTTCTCAGTGTATAAAAGAGACAAGAGGGGCAAGAGTAGTATGTTATGTGCTGTATTTTTACTTTAAATGTTCAGAATTTTGGATCTCAACAGAGTCTAAAAGATAAACCATTCATTATGTGCTATGATCAAATGTTGGCTGAGTTTCATGAGCCATTTAATGAAAGTGTCTAGAGTAAGAGACCTTTTTATGAGTTCTCCTAACTACGGTTACTGAAGAGAGGTCTTCCCTGTATGAATTAGTCGTTCATCTGTTTATAAGAGTAGAGTGATAAATCACTGCCAAGGTCATAATTCTCTGAATGTCTAACATCACTGTGTTAGTGTGCTATATTTCTGATGAGAATGGAAATGTAGAGGGAGACTTTTTGGAGGGAAGGGAAGCGAGAGTTTCTGTCGTCTCTTCACAACATGGCAAAAAAGGAGTGGTGAATTTTTCATTTGCAGGTCAACTTTAAATACATGTTCCAGCCTCAAGCCTTATCTGTGCAATTCAGTTTATGAGGATATCCCTTCATTTAGGGTAGGTTAGAAGGATTTATCAGCATTTTTGTGTTAGTTTATGTTCCACAGATGTCTTTGTAGATGGTGGAGTTGTTTTTCACTTGATTATAATACTGAGGATTTTGGCTCTTTTTCTTGAAAGTCTTGGGTTTTTTTACCTGCATTTAAGTACTTTGTGTGATTTTACTCTGTACTGTCTCTTAATAGTCCAGAAATACAGTACAGTTAAAATACTACATTGTGTCTCAGCTTCAAACTTGGGGTCATGGAATAGCTGATAAAAGCACTGGAGCGTCCAGTATACACTAATTGCAGCTGAATGGCCTCAGTTTAACCATTAAGAATTGTCAGACACTTCTGCTGAAGTGTTTAGCGGTTTATAGACCATAACTCCAAGCCTCTGTTGAGAAGCAGTTCTCTCTGATCACTGGTACCTGCTGATCACCTGTCAGATGTGCAGTATTTGGCTTGCAAATGTGCTGAGTGGGCCTTGATGTCAGATCTTTTGTTAGCTCTTCATCTTGCTTTATACATAACAGATAAAACTTTTGCTTGGGCAGTGCTTTTATACTCTGGTTTTCTTCTGTTTATCTAATAAGGATAATTACAAAACACTGGAGAGTTTTACAGTGTTTTACATTCAGCCTTTTTGTAATAGTGTACATAAAATTAATACATTATAAATTGATCTTAACTTCTGCTTTTAAAACTGTAGAACTTCTTGCTTTTTCTGAAGATCATATTGCTGCTGCAAGGATGCTTTGCCCTCCTGCCCCTAGTAAAGTAAATACCTCCTCCCTTTGGTGTCTTTCTGTAACTCATTGGTATGTTGTTTTCAGACCCCTACTTTTCCTGGGATAAATACCTGAAAGTCTTACTGCATGTACTGTTAACTCAGCATATTCTGCGAGTTGTATTAATTAAGGGTTTCCCTCCTAAATAGTGAATGTCTCATTCCGATAATAGTGCCGTTTTGTAGCTGATACTACATAGACTTGTAGCTTGGACACGTTTTAAGATTGAACTTTCCTTAGTAGTAATGTTATGATAATCCCTGAACTGAGTACTGCCACATAATGTTCTTACAGTACTCTAATAATCTTCAGCAAGCAGGTGAACAATTTTTCCATGATTTTTCATGTAGATACTTACATTCCTGCTCCTGTCATTTCTGTGCTGTAAGAGCTGCGATGTGGCTATCTAGTTACTCTTGTGTCTCTTGTGTGTACTCTTCTGTAAACAGGCGGGTAATTCAGTGCATATGTTGTCTGTTGGTCCCTGCCTTCATTTCTTTGGGTACTGCTTCTTAATGTTCAGAGAGTTGGATTTATGGTGCATTTTCCCAAAAGGGGGAGAAGTACTTTGAATGGGATAATTGCTCGTATAAAGACTAAGGCTTGGTTTACAGTACAAAGTTTAATCAACATAGTTGTGCCAGCAAAATCCCTACTGTAACACAGCCATGCAGACAGTTTTATCGCTTTAATCTCTTCTTGGAAAGAGATTGCAGAAGCTTTTATGATTACAGAAAAGCATCTCTTTTATACCTGTTGCAGGACTCTAGGGATATAATTACACAGGCAGAAACCTTGTTTTTCAGTTGTTGCCTGAATTTGCCATGGCAGATCTTAACAGTAAAATGGAAACTTGCAAGTGGATTTTGAGCAATCTTTACGTTGTAATGTAATGCAAATATTGAATAATAAAAAAAAAAAGGTTGCAAGAAAATACTCAGACACAGGTGGGAACATACATTTAGCAAGATAATTAGATCTTATGGCATCTAGGACTTGTTTAAAAGGTTCTAAATTATTTTATGCGTGGTCTCTCAACATCATTATGAGATGCTGATGTCACATCTGATTTTTAGAGCAAAAAGTATGACACTGGCATGAAAGAACCTTGGAAAAGCCCGGGCTACTTCTTCAGAAGTCTTGATATGACTGTTTCATGCTGCATTTAGAATATCTTTCTGCCTTCGGCAGAGGCTGCTTTAAATCTTGAAAATTTATCCGTCTTACGTAGACTAAAAAATTCTTCTGGAACTTTTGGATTTTTTTTTATTTATTCTTCCCCAGATGAGCTTTTTAGGTGCTGATAATAAATTTGAGGCTGGGATATATATCTGATAATTTCAGTGGATAACTATTCCTCACTTTGTGCATGCATGGGAGTATATAAACAAGCTTCTAGAAACGTGTTCAGCTGCATCTGCCTTCTATGGTTTCTGCAATTATTTTAGCGTATGGAGCTCTTCAACAGTACTTACATGGAACTATATAGCTTATTTTCTTAAAACTTGGATAGATTGAATGGAATACACAACCTGCAGTTATTTTATAGGAATCAGAATTCTGCACACAAGATAAAAAAATGAAATATCAAGATTACTTCGGTTTTATAAACAGCAAGAAGGGCATTATGACTCTTCAGTTAAATTGAGACTCTGATATACCAGTCCATGAGCTGGGGCTACAATTTAAAATGGTAACTAATGACACTTAAAAATAACAGTAAATGTCTTAATAATTGTACTGGTCTAGCTTCTACGTAAATACTAAGGTGAGGGTGAATATTTTTCAGTGGCTGATGGAATCTTTAACCGTACTTTTTGTGAACTAGTACAGTAAATACTATCAGTTATGGGAAAAATGCCCCAAGACAACTGTTCCATTGATCAAGATACAAAGCAAAACAAACTGTCCAATTCAGAAATACCTACCAACTGTAAAAAGTTTTGTTTGGGCCTAGCAAAATAGGTGCTATAGCAGTCTTTTTCTTTTGTTTGCTTGATCACTGGAATTTTGTTAACTTTGAATGCATGTCTTTCACTTAATTGGGTCATGTTTTTTCTAAAATTTAAATTTTTCTTCTTCTTATAGCCCTGCCATAGGACAGGCTGAGGCAGAGTCTCAGTGTTGCCCTGTTCAGTCTGAGGCAAGTGGGATTTATTTTATTCATTCTGGGGGCTTTCACAGCTTTATGGCTGTTGGATATTTATGTCCCCAAACTTGCAGCAAGTTTGGTGAAGGCCCCTAAATTTATTTTAATTTAGGTTTTTTATTCTCTTTTGATAGATGGGCTCTATATTAATATTTATATTTTTATTATTGTTGTGTTTTTAAGAGTCTTAGGGGGAGGGAACATGTTTTAAGATGTTTGGGTACCTTTTCTCTTAAAGGAACGCGTTTCCTTCAAGGCTGCTCCGGTGGTCCTTCAGCCACACTGCCCTCCCCCCCCACCCCTTCCCTGCATTGCATTTGTGCTGTATTTGGGTTTGGGAATATGACTGTGTAGTCTCTGAACTAGTGGTATGTAAATATCAATTACTAATGTTGCCTCTTCTGGGGAGATGTATCTACTGAAGTGCTTAAAATACTTAGGTTTTAACTAGTAAGTGACATTTATAGTCACAAAATTGTGTAGCCTAAATTATAGAATCCAGTTTTGTTGGAGGAGGTTGAGAGGTTAGCACTGCTGCATATGTGAGCTGCATCACAACAAATATTAATGTAGAGCCCTCCGAAGAAATAGAGATTCAAGTTGGTAAATTAGAATAGGAGAATGAGAAATGGAAGCTGCAGATTTTTCAATTTCAGAGAAAACCTTTTCCTCAATCTCTCAAATACACTCCAGACTCGGCAATATTTTGTCTATTGCAACAATACTGAAAGTCATAGCACTTTTTTGAAATCTCATGGAATTCTGTTGCTTACTCAAAATTTGCTTAGGTATATATATGAAGTTCCTTCTTTCACACAGTGACCTGCAAAAAATTGCACCCTTTCTGAAGAAAAATTAGCTCTAGAGTGCTTGAGGTTGCTTAAAGACAACTTCAACTTCAGAAGAACAGGTTTTGTCCGAGGAGGCCTTGCAGCCTACCAGCAGTGAAATAGAAAATTAACAAGTGTTGGAGTCAGGTTTTATAACTTTTTAGAATTTTTGAGATATTTTTAAAATTCGTGGTGTTTTTTGATGAGCATAGACTGCACTTAGTTTCTTCAATGTTTTGCTGAATAATGACTGTCGATGTGACTTCCAGTAATTTTAAATGGTAGAGTTCTAATTCTTAAATTAGTTACAAGAGTTAATTTCACATTTCTGTTGTACTTTTCTTTCTTTGTACTCTGCCCTTTGCCTGTACAAGCCCCCCACAAATTGTCTAGTGTGACTGGAAAATTGACATGTCTGCTGTTAACTGTTTCAGAATTATTACTGAGCATGGTGTTATTTTTTTAATTCTCATTGTGGTGCTACCCTTGATAACAGTGAAGATGAGAACAACACTTCAAGATATTCTGCTGCAACTAGTATTTGTTTCACATATTCAGTCTATAGGAGCATTTGGCATAGTTCTTATTTCCCTAGAATATCTAAGGAAACGGTTTAACCAAAAATAATGTGCAGTATGGGTTGTACTTCTTGCTTTAAGTACCTGGATCTCTTAAGAAACTCAAAATGAAAAATAGGCAAATTTCAAATGCCTGATACTGGTCTTTGTTATCAGTTTTCATTTAAGACTGATGCAGCACTGGGTAGTTCTTACCCAGCCACTCACATTTGACTTGTCATCAAGCACACAAAGCTAAAATTCAAATACGTATGCTGTCTTGTGTCCAGTGGAGTATCCTACTTAGATCCACACTTGGTTTATATCTTATAAATTGATAACGCTGGTGAGAGCTAAAAGTTCTTAAATTTAGAGAAATTGCTTTGATCTGTTTTTGTTGACGATAACTAGGTTTGACATGTTCATGGAAAAAATGTCTCCAAAATGCAGTTCCTGTTTTCACTGTGTCATCATTTAAGCTCTGTATGCTAGTACTTTGGAGCAAACGAACCATTTCTTTGTGTTTTGGGTTGTTTTGTGAGCAAAACATAGCACTTCTCAGCACCACGTTGCTAGATTTTTTTTCTTGAAGCTGCTTTTAAGACTGTTCCAAGATCAGTTTCACACTATCTATGTCTGAAAGACTCATTTGACACGAAGACAGTTCTGTGGGATGTTACTGTATGGATTAAAGGGGGATTTAACTCTGGGTTTTCCTGCTACACTGCAAATACTGGTTGTAATTTCTGGTGGTAGCTCACACATCCTTTACTTCCATCCTTTACATTCCTGTCCTTTCTGTAAGGACAGGACAGGTCTGTTTTGGTCCCTCTTTGGGAATTGGTAGTTTTAGCAGATTATGTTCATGTTACTGTATCTGTTACACGGACTAATGTTTGTCCTTAAACTATCCTTTGGAGCAAGTAATGATGCACATTTTCCTTTTGCTTTGTGTTTTGTCCTTAAAGATACATGTGCAAGTGCTGCTGTCTTTTTAGTCACAAGGATGGCATAGAGGCTGTATGCTTTTTGCTGGGAGTATCTCCTCAGCTATTAGACCGGATGGCCTGTCATCTCTAAAACAACTTGTAAAATTCTCATCTAGTGCAAATGGTTCATATTTTGCTCTTTTTGTGAAGTTCTGTTAGTGACATTTTCCTTCCTGCCTCCTTGTGTGGATCTAAGGGGGATAGTTTAAAAAAAAAAAAATAAAATTACACTGTAGACGAAATCTCTTTATTTTGAAGGATGGTAGTATGTTTTTACTGACACTCCAGTATTGCAGCTCTCAGTATTGCAGCAGTGCGTGTATCACAACGTTGTACATCTCACTGTTTGTGGAATTTCTTTTCTAATGATGATGGTATTTCATTGACTTGACTTTTATAAATATTAGTGGAAGTAGGTCTTGTGGAGTTTGGTTTTTTTTAAGCTTAAGTAGAGGTACATGATTCTTTTTTAAGGGCAAGAATGACTGATTCTGCTACATTGAGTTAATTTACACCCACTAGTTTTAACAAGAAAAGTGAATGGGAGATGTGGCAAATAAAGTATGTACCACGTATAAAGCTTTGGCTTGCTTTAGAATTGTGTGATAAGTTCATAATGTGTTCCATGCCTCGCCTGATAAAGATTGTGGCCCTTAAATACTCTGAGGAATAGGCTGCCTCCGGAAGAATTTTTTTTTTTTTAAGGTGTGTATTCTTGCAATCAAAATAATCAGATCAGTGAAATCACAGTAGTGACTGGGTTCTGTAAAAATGCAGTTATCAAAAAATACTACAGTATTTTTCCTTAATAGTTGGGGTAGGTAGGTACTAGTTTAGAGTAAGAAAAGTTTTGAAGCAGCCTTTGAAGGGATCAGCATAGAATTGAAGTGATTCTGAAGCGTAATGTATATAACATTCTTTTTGGAGCTCTGAAAAAGACTTTGAGAGTTTCTTACAGACTGTAAGCAGCAGCTTTTTGCAGTCTTTTGATTGTCAGAGCACAGATTCTAGTTAAGGGTCTACTAGAAGAAAATGCAGTTCAAGTACAGTATTTGTAGATTCTATTGCATAGTGAACACATTTTTACTCTTGTAATGTGAAGGTCTGTTTGAGGGAGTCGGGCACTTCAGCTTGCTGCTTTTGCAGACAGCCATATCCTGTCTTGAACCACAGGATCCAGGATGTTACCCTCAGTCGTTTGTTCTGAGCATCCTCATGAGTCAGACTTGACTGTCCATGGTATGAACCGTCTCTGATACAGATCAGGTACACCTGATCACTGTTGAGAATAGTGAGGCGCTTCCACCTTCTGAGCAAGTTTACAATAACTTGTTTTATTCTTACGGTCTTTCTTGCAGTAAGAAAAATCATCAACACTGCTGTTTTAATGACAAAGAATTTAACTTCTCCATAAATATTGTCTTGAACTTATCTTAAAGTTTTTCTCTCTCAGGGATTTAAAGAAGTTAAAAAGTTTTGAGAAAATAGTAGAATTTTAATGCCAGTATCATCATAACTAAAAACAAATGAACACACAATTTTGAGAGCTTGAAAGCTTCCTTAAAAACTTCCCTTGTTAGAAGTTAAAGCATGTATCGCGGTTAGCTAACTGCCTTATACTAGATTCAAGCTTGTGACATCTCAAATTTTAGTTCTTAAGAGTTTGTCTAAACCTTAATCATGTTCCGAGGTGCTATTTAGAAAGGGGGGGTGAGTGTAGAATTTCAACTTCTGCTGCCCTTAGTGAAAACCACTTATACATATTGGCCGACAGCAATTATTGAATTAGCAGAAATTATGCCATCGAACCAAAGAAGCTATTTCACTGTCTCCCAACATAGGAAATTACGTAATGCTTTGAAATGAAGGTGTCATGCAGAGCTTTTTCTTTTTCCATTGAGTTACTTGCATATGTGTTACTTGCACTGAATTCTTTAGCTTCTTTCCCATAAATTTTAGTGGAAGAAAATACATTTTGCTCTTTCATTTGTAAAGTCTAGAATAAGAAAACACACTTTATGAGACTGTTTAATGAAGGAACCTGGCAATGTAAGTATTGTAACTTCCTTTATGTTTGTGGTAGACAACAGGATTGCCTTGTTAAACTTCTGGCTTGTGTATGAAAAATATCAGAAAAGTAAGGGCAAACTAAAGTAGTTTCATAGTTGCCTTTACTTCATATGCTTTTCTTAAGCAACAAATTGCAGTAATTGAAGTTTGGCAGCTTTTTTTAATGAAAAACTAAATTATGGATTAAACTCTTTGGTTTAATACAATTTGTGTTTCTGTTAACTAGCAGCAGAATTTCAGCATTTGCTACTTACTGGTAGAGAAGAAAAATTCCACAGCACTGCCAGTACAGGTTAGTTTAATCTGTAAGTACCTGATGTTCCTATTTGAAATAATTTGTTCAAATGATACCACTTAAATACATGAGGGGAATTTTGGTCTCTGAAATGTGAATGTATCTGTTATCTACTACTGTTTTCAGTAGTGTGTGAACGTCTGGATTTTATTTTTTTTTAAGATCTGTAATGGTTTTAATTACATTTGTGAGTAGGTAATATCTGAAAGCACTTGTAAGGAAAATTTAATGCAGAAAACCTTAACAAATAGTCATTGGTGTTACTGAAAAGTGTGAAGATCTGAAGTCCCTTCTTCGGTAACTTGCCTGTTATAAAAGAGGCTGTTTTATCAGTGAACCGTTTATAGGATACTATATTTGTTGTGTTGGGGAATAAGCATTTCTGTTTGTAAGAATCCATAGCAGTAATGTTATCTTTCTTTCATTTTTCTTTAGTGATTGCTAATCACTGTGTCCTACCAACAGATTTTTACTTTGTTAGGCCTGTAAGCTGGGAGCTTCTTGATTTTTTTTTTTTGTTTGTTTTTGTTAGCCCATTTCAGCACTTCAGAGGCTACCTGCAAATGTGGCTTTGTCCAGTTGTTTTATCTTACTCCAGAGTTACTGCTCTGTGTGTATTCTTTTTTTCTTCTGCCCTATTCCATATTCCTGGAAATTTTGGCTTTTTATTTTATAGAACATATTACACCTTAAAAGAAAACAGGAGAGATTCTATGGGATTGGATAAAAGATGCAACCTTCTACAGAATAGCTGCATACATTTATTTTTATTTAAGCTTTGTGTACGTCATTTCTACATATCAGCATGGGAAATGGAAAACTTCCTGTGCTGTAGCACATAGCACAGTTTCACAGCTCTGGATGAGCTGTAAAACTCTGTGCTTTAATTCAGTTTTCAAGGGCATGTTGTCACATGGTGAATTTTAGGTGGATAATTAGGATGTCGTTGGTGGATAACTACATAGGAACCGAGGTACTGGAAAGCCACACTAGTGTGGTAGCTGAACAGACACCTTAGTTTTGCCAGCTGATCTGAATGGTCTAGAGTAGTTTCATGAGCGATTTGACACTTCCAGCGTTATTGGTTAGAATTTTGAAATCTTATGCGACACTGCAGAATTCATCTTACTAACATAAAAAGTTTCAAGGGGATTCTATCTTCCTAGGTTTTAGAATAGTGCACTTGAAGCTCATCTCCTGGTATCTTCTCTACATCAGTTCTCAGTCATTCACACAAATTGCTTTGTCTGCAAACCTAGCTACATGCAGATTTTTGAATAATATTGTGTAGATGTTTCTCCCTAGAAGAAAGAAAAAAAGAAAAGTTGTATAATAAAACTTATAACTTATCTTTGTATATTTTAATGGCAGATGTGCATGAATAATACCTTGCTGTGAGGCCATTATCCTATTAACAGAATGTATGCATCTTGCTTTTAACTTCTGTGGTTGCCCTAGTTGATATTAATGCAATGCTCAGTAATAAGTCGGAATGAGTAATTGATTGCTTTTGGCTGCTGGATTACTTTGTGAAGTCTCAGTTTTGACAGTAGTTGGGTGCTGACCTGCACTACTGGTATACCAGCTTGGCAATCAGTGGGGATAACTAAAGAGTAGTGGTGTTTAATGGTGTCTCATTAAACACAAAAAGTATATTTGTCCAGGGTAGATCCTCATACAGACTCTGGTAGAACATCATCTCTTTGTGAAACTTTTTATGGCAATTAGTTGCAATACTTTTTGGTAGAATTAAGTTTATTTTCTTCTAAGATGGGACCAAAACAATACTAGCAATCTGAGCTTTCATAACCAGGTGAGCAGTCTTTTAAGTTGTAGCTGAACTTCTGATACACCATTATAGCAGCTGTCCAGTCTAATGTGGTTCAGAAGTCTTCCTTCGCAGTTCTGTTACAGTATGTATGGAACAGGGAGTTTACACTATTACCTTTAGACTTCTGCTTAATGACCTTAGCAGCAGTACAGCCACAGAAGTAAGCATGTCACAAAGGTTTTTTCTGTAACTTCATACTGCTTTTGTCTAAGTAGTATGAAAGAGATGGGATCACTGATCTTTTTGAAAAGACACGTGGCAAAATATTGATGTTGAATTTAATTTGAGAGAGACTGGTAAGTATGTGCATCACTTTAATGTATGCAAATAATAATAACAGTAACTAGCTTAATTTTATAGCATTCATTTTATAAGGAAGATTCAAAGAAAATGCAGAGCTATCATCATTTGCATCCATTGGGAATCTTCTATGAACTGTACGCTTCAGGAATGGATCATTGCACATATCCACGTCTGTAGTGTGTGTCTACCACTTTGTAACAGTCTCTGATTAAACAGAAGTGAACCACTATGTCTGTGTATTTTTTTTCTCCTCTTGAGGACCTATTTAAATTATTATTGTAACAAATGTTAGCTGTTCCAAACTGTAAGGGTGAAATCCACCTTCATTCATGTTATGGTTTAAATAATTTTGTACTAGCTCTCTGATTGTCTATATACTGCAAAAATGCATGCATGTGAGCTTTATCTTAAAGTGAGTTACGCTGGAGACAAGCAAACCTGGAGCTTCCTTTTGCTGCTGCTCTGCTGTCCTGCTGAACTGACTATGCAAAAAATTTAAAGTCAGGAAAAGTATTGTGATAACGTTTTCATAAAACCAGATTGAGCAGGTGTGCTGTTAGGTGGCCTGTTCTAAGGCCTTTCAGAGCAGAGCGCTGGAGAGCTGAGATAACTTTGAAGATGTGTGTCTGCAACTCCCGTCTACAGCTTGAGAATGGGTTACTAGGCTGGTTGCTCTCATTTAGCTACCACTGTTTACTCGTAGGTAAATTTTTCGTGCTGAGGATGGTGAGACAGTGGCCCAGGTTGCCCAGAGAGGTAGGAGACGCCCCATCCCTGGAAACATTTCCAGGTCAGGTTGGACGGGGCTCTGGGCAACCTCATCTAGTTGAAGATGTCCCTGCTCATTGCAGGGGGTGCTGAACTAGATGGCCTTTAAAGGTCCCTTCCAGCCCAGACTGTTCTATGAAGTTAGATTGATCAGCCTCTCGGGGAATTTGACTAGATAAAGACTAAGGGGGATGGGTCTATACTTTCTGCCCCATGAGCCTCAGCAGCTTGTTTCGCAATGCGGGACCCCAAGTGCTAGTATGTAGGTTTATGCTTTTTCTCTAAACCATGTTTTTTTTCTGTGGGGCATGGGGGGGAGGATTGTGTGTCTAATACCCTGATGAGGTAGAGATTTTGGATCTAAACCTTTAGTTTCTAAGAGGTAGAAATGTGTATCTTTGAAAAGCGAGAGCCCTACTTAGGCCTCACAGGAAAGAGTGGTGAGTCTGCAGCGGTGTGGGCTGCGGGGCCAAGTCAGGTGTCTGCAGGCAGACAGGAAGGAAAGAAGTCGCAAGACAACCCTCTTAGCCAAATCCTCTGGCTTTAATTTTTCATGGTAAGTTTCTTTTTGAAATGGGAAGCTGTGCTTTTTACCACAGCATTTGAGCAGGTTGTATAAACTGTTAAGCAGTTAATGCTTTCTTTCAGCTCCCGTGCTTTTCAGTAAGTTTGCATATCCTTGTTCTGCTCCGGGTTGAAGCCATGCTTGCGCCCCATGCTAGACTTTGGAAACCTGTCTTTCCCCTATTAACTTTTCAAACATACACCCCCCTCCTTGCCCCTGCATCAGGAGTGGGGGACAGAGAAGTCCTGTTCTAGCACTCCAGCTCTGCTGCTGGTCAGATGCTGTCGTGGTTTCCTCCTCCCATGCACTTTCCTAGCTCACCTTGGGGAAAGCTGCCTTTGATGTGCTTAACCTTAAAATTGACACAAGCATTTGCATAACCCTGGTGAAATCTGTCAGCCTGGATTTCCCAGGCAAAAAAAGAGCAGCCTTCCCACGAGTCTACTTTGCTGTTGTCTCCTTTCTTCCCTTGCCTTCAACCTGGGAGATACAAGTGTTGCCTGGCCAGCAGTCATAAGCTGTTTCTGCTTCCAGAGGTCAGCAGGTGAAGGTTTGGACTAGGTAGAATAATCTTTGGTTTCATCCTGTTCTGAATTCATAGTGTCTTGCAATTCCTTTTACAGCTTTTGGCTATGCCCAGATCTTGACTGAAGTTGGAAAAGCAAATCATACCATGCTGCTGTTAGAACTACATCTTCAGGTAGGGTAATTAAGCTTATGTAGAAATGCTAATTCTTCTAGAGGTTGTTTATTAGTTTAAAACTTAAAATATATGAGAGGTTTTCTGGAAACTTTAGTGACAATGTAGTATCAAACAATGTGAAACTAAGAATATCAGGCAGCTTTATTAGTAGAAGCTTAATATGACAGGATGGTTGCAGACAGCATGTTGAAAACAAACTCCTTTGCATTTTTCAAATTAGTAAATCAGGCTACACAAAGAATGTTTTTAAGCATGGATATATACAACAGACAAACCTGAGTCTTGTACTGTGTGGACGTTTCTTGGATAACACTGCAAAAACACTTCACCAAGTGCAGGAATTGTTTGGACTATGAAATCATGACAGCGCTGACAAGTAATCTTTTACGTCATCAATATCTAACTGCTCACGTGTTTCTGCACCCCTCCCCAGATACAGATCTGTCTAGTATGGTTTGTAATATTTACCTGGATAAGCAATGTACAAGCGATGTAAAATTGGAGACCTGTTTTTTCAGTCCTGATGTTTGCAAAGGCAACTTAAAAATTCCTTACTTTCCCTCTGTGCTTCTGTACTGGCTATTGGCTTGCAGTTGATGGGCAGATGTATTTCATACATGGTATGTGTTACTGAGCGAAGTACGTTAGAGCCAGTGTAGCATACATGTAAGTTCACTGAAACTTTTTGTTGCTGATTCAGGAAGAAGCAAAAATGTGATGGTTACAGTTGTCATGTGTCCCGTCCCCCCCCAGTCCCCAAGTAAATACTGCAATTATTACTGTCCTAAGTTTGAAATCTTGCTTTTGTTGTCTCCAAAAGTACCAAAGTATTTCAAGATATATTTTACTAGTAGGTTTCAACTTTTTTTTGATATTTGGTCTTTATTGTAGTAGTTACTCGTGGTTATCTTCTCGCTGGTGTTCAGCCAGTGCAGTCCACTTTTTTAAAATGTGACAATAGGCAATTTCGTTGCTGTGTCTTCAAAAAGCACAGTAGGTGCTGTTAATCTACTAAACACTTCGTGTTTTGCTGGCAGTTAGATTATTTTCAACCTCGATATTGAAAGCAACAAGACCATTAAATGAAAAGCCTAAATAAAAGGTCACGTTTTCATTTCCAGGGGGCACTGAATCACGATGGAGTGGCAAGATAGGAAATTCCTTCACGTGACCACGTATAAATAAATTTCTATCCTTGGTCCAGCCAGAAACTCTTTTGAGAATGTCACGAATTTTGCCAACGTTCCATACAGTTCCATGTAGCCACTTCATTCTCCTCTCATCTAAGGACCCACTAATTAATTTATCAATTTTAGTTTTGTGTGCAATCTTACGTAAGCCATAACCTTTTCCCAGAAAAAAGTGAGTGTAGATTCTTTTCTTTCTGGTAGGAACATCTTTCATCTTGATGTCATATAAACGTTTCAGGGTTTGAAGGGCTGAGTTTAGAATTTCATCTTTTTCTGGACTAGGCTCTTTGTCTAATGCCTCATCTGGCCAGTGCAGCAAGGTGAGCAAAAAATAGGCGCTTGCTGGAAATAGTCTTTTTCCTTTAAAAAATCTTACACTGAGGTCACGAAGAGTTTGCAGTGGAAGAAGTTTGGCTGATCCTGGTGCTAAGCATGATAATGTGATGTGGCACAAAATATAATTGATCAAATCGTTGTCCTCCAGCCTGTCCCTTTGTGGGTTTTCTGTATAGAAACTAAGAATCTCTTCTAGCTTTTCAGCTGACCGATTCTCTTTCTTATCTGTTAAGAATGACAGGATGTTAGTGACGCTACCTCCACCCTTCTTATAAATATTCATGCGTCTCATCAGCTGGCTCTCAGGGCTGGTGTTGCTTTCCTCAGTAAGTGATGGTGAGATGAAGAATTTGGCATAGACCTCTGACTGTCGTTTTAGCCATTTTCTGGGATTATAAACTTGTTCTTCTTTTTCATCTTTTTCATCTTCCTCTTCCTTCTCATGGGTTTTATCTGTTTGGAAATAACTTAGGTCTTCTGAAATCCATTCCAGAGCATTGTACAAGTTCTGGCGTAAGCCTTTTAAGCGGGAGTGAAGCCTTCCCCATGTTTTTTCAATGTCTTTAGGAATGTAATCTGTGATCAGGTATTTCACAAGCTCAGAATATTCCCCCTCTGGACTTCTGTGAAATACAGGGATCATGGACAGAAATTTAAGAAGACGACATCCTACTTCAACTTCTCCGAAATAGCCAGCATTGTTCATAATGTCACGTTCTGCTTTTGCAGCCTGTTGTGCAGCCCTGAAGCATTTTATAGCTTTAAGAGCAATCTCTATCTTTTGAATGATGTTTTCAGGAATGTCGTCCTGTGACATTTTATCCACAGTGAAACTAAACCATCTCCTGTAGACCTGACCTTCTGTATCTAAAATGTAAGAATCATTTGGCAAATGAGATTTTGCCACCCCTGCCCAATATTCTGCATCTTTAAATTTTTCATTGGTGTAATGCAGTCTGGCAAGCTGCTGGGCAAAAAAGGGGTCTTTTCCAAGGAGTTCATATGCAGCTTTTAAAATAGCTATAGCTTTTTCACAGTCTTCAGCTTTACAGACGTGTTCAATGAATGGGGAGAAAAGAGTGTCAGTATTGTCACCCCTGCTTCTTTTATCACGTCGAATAAACAGATCTCTTATGAACTTTATGAATTCATCTCGTCCGAATCTGTTTCCAAAGAGGGTCTTTTCCTGAAGAAGTGTCATTGCAAGTTGACTTTGAGGTTCGTTCCCTGAAAGCTGATGCAGAATTTCTTTTGCCACCAGACAGTGTATTATCTGAACAGATGAAATATAGGTGGTGCTTTCCCTTAGCTCAATAAAAATCATTCTTGCTTGTTCGCTTAAGTGACTTTTGAAATCATATGCTCTTGATATTCTTTCTGTATATACCCCCAGTCCCAGAAAAGCCTCACAGTGTGACAGTGAAACATATGAATTAGGTACATAAAAATTAAGCAATGCCACGTAACACATCAAACGTGTATCACGAGAAGAGCGGTCTATGCCTTGCAATATGTGCCCTACGAAGTCTCGCACATAAGTTTCATTGAACTCCTCACACATCAGGACAAAAGTAAGTATGAATTCTGGCTTGACATCTTTCTGCTTCAGTTTTTCAAGTTTAGTTCTGAACAGAGTTTTCTCTGAGTCCGTCAGCTTGTGAGTGACAGCAACTGTGTCCAGTGGAGAAGCCTTGCAAAGCCTTTCGGGGTCATTGGATCGTCTACAGCACATGAGGATGAAGTAAGGTCTGGGGGAATTAATTTTCCTAGTTGATACAGCATCCATTAACTCATACCTTAGTTCTTCTAAATAGTCTTCATCATAATCTTCAATCAGGAGGAGCACAGGAAGACAATGACAGATGTCTTTTTCTTCATACTCTCTGAATGCAAGTGCATGCTCACAAACAGTTGCAGGTGGATATGAGGTTTTGATAACAGCACACCTTAAGTCCTTTCTTCTTTTCCATAAAACTTGCCGCGATATTGTGCTTCCACCACTTCCGGGATGGTGAAATATCTTTAGTTTAGCCACAGAACAGTTGTGTCCGCTTCCTTGTAAAATGTCATCTAGGAGTTTGCTAGCATCCTTACATGCTTCACGTTCAATGATTTCCCCACAGCGTTTTTTATCAGCAAGCCAGAAGTTTTCCCAGATTATTTTTCTCCCTTGGTAAAAATTTTGTTCTATTTCTTGTATTTCTTTTTCAGTCAAAAAATCTAATTTGATATCATCACATTGGTCAACGCAAAGGATTTCTAGGGAAAACAGTTTCTCTTCCTCCAGCGAGGGAAGTGTACATAGCCCTCTAGTGGAAACTGGCAGGTGTCTGGGTTGTGCTGTAGAAGGCAGCATTGTTTGAATGGTGGCATCTACGTGACTTAGTTTCATACCCACAACGCTGCATTGTTCTAGAGTCTCAATGCTGCAGGATGCCTGAGCTAGATTAGCCCACTTCCCATAATTTTCTCTGGACTCTGCAATGCAAACAATGTACTCTGTGCCGTTCATCTCTGTATAGAATTCCTGAAAAGTGTCCACAAGTGGTTTCTGCACTGGTGATAGCAACAGGAAAAGCACAATGAAAGACCGCTTCGGCAGGATTTCATCACAGATACGAGTAATTGCTTTCTTAAGGTATTTTTTTTTTGTTCTAATCCAAGTAATTTCATCACAAGGCTTTTCACCCCCAAGGAAGTCAGTGCGCCCATTGCAGAATATCCAGCTGGTCTGATCAAACAGGCACAAATGTTTCTGAGTGGGAGGGTTGCCAGTCTTACTTTCATTGGAAAAATCCTGTAAAAAATAAGACCTTGTTGTATGGTGTTCTTTGTACTTGCTATACAGTCCTGACACGTTAGAATCTTCATCAAAGTCAAAGACACAAAAAATGTTCAAGCGCATTAAAAAGTTGATACTCTTCAGATTATCATTTTCACATCTGTTTGTGACAAGGATGTAGCGTAGGGAATCATCTATATAGCTTTTGCCATCGTTTAGTAGAATTGACAACTTTCTTCCTAAATTTTGAGATATTTCTCTATGTACCTGTGTGCTGGAGAGCTCGGCATTTTCTCTTTGAGCATCCCTGTTTTGTAAGCCCTGAATGAAAGTAACTAGATCGTTGTGCTCTACAGGTTCAGACTTTGCTCCTAGTCTCTGATAGAGAGCTCGCTCTTTTGTCAGGATCACCTTCTGGCTTTTTTCAATGTATTTTGGCAAATAGACTTCAAAACATTTGTTCTTCACTAAACTGGATGTTGGTTCAATGTCAACCTCCACCACAAATCTTTGTTCCTGAGAGTCTTTTGAAATGACTTCAACAAAAACAGGCGGGTGAATACATTTCCTTGCAACTTCCTGTACGTCTTCAGAAAAACATTTTTCTATATAATCGAGTGCATCAACATAGTATTCTCGCTCTTTGACCTTTATGCCAATGATCTGTCCGTGTTTCCAACCCCTACCCTCAACGCTGTCCATGATACCAAAATGTATGGTGCCGTTCGTTCGAATGTTCATGCAGGCCGAAGCAAATCGTATCACTTCACAGGCAAATTTTGATTGCAATTGATTTTTGTTCAGTTCTGCAGCAATGGTAAAAGATTTGTATTCGTGGCAAGGAGTGATTAAATCATTGACTCCTGATTCTGGAGCAAGAACTCTGTCTCTTACATATTTGAAGTCAGCATTCTGACTTCTAAATGGTCGACAGTTGCTGAGCTCTAAAACTTCATCAGTACTTTGAGCTTGGGATTTGTTCCTTTGCCTCTTGCCAGACGCAGCAGTTGTGCTGTCTCTGCTAGTTTTATCTACTGGACCACAGCTGTCTCTACCTGAAGTTCCTTCAGGGGGGGCATTTTTGGGTCTTACTGGATCTGCCTGTGCATCAGTTCTCTCAGACGTTTTGCTGCTGGGATGCTTGGCTTGCTGTGCATTTTCCTGTAGCTGCAGAAGTTTGTTTTTCTTGCACATTAACATGTGGATTTGGCCTCCCTTCATACCTATGTTCTTGAGGAAAGATTCATCCAGTTCCATTAGCGCTGGACCTGTCACTTCTTCCGCATATAGTTTTTCTACATACTCTTTCTTGATTCCAGTAGATTCTAGCCAACATTTGACATCATTCTCATTCCATTCATTCACAGGTAATTTTCTGTAATCTAGAAGTTAAAATTATGTGTTAGTAATACAAACTAAAAACATGTTAACGTGCTTGACAAGGCATTATAATCCTTGCAAAACTGGCCATGTTGAAGGCTAGATGGTTTTCTTTCTACCAGTCACAGCGAGGGACTGTGTCTTAACTTCTCAAATATGTCAGTTCTGATGACTAGAAGCATCCGTAACCTTCATCAAAAGCAGTCCTAAGCAAAGGTATGAGACTATGGTGAAGCAGGAAGCCGTGAAGGAGGTTTGGAAACTGTCTTCAAAGGGAGTAATGGAAATGACCCAAAATGATTTTTGAAGCGAATGATGTAATGAAGTTATTGGAACTGACGGGGGCTGAGCTGTCTAAACTAGAGAGGTTTGGGTGGGTTGTTTACCCACTTGAGTCTGTTTATTTTCTCCTAAATGAAAATAGCATCGATACAAACCATAAGTGATGTTAAGAGTACCCATTAGTTCCCCACTGGAGGTGAACCCTTAAAATGCAGATACTGAAAAGCAAATCGCTACATACAAAGTACAAATTTTCTGAAAGCAATACGTACCCATTGCCTTCGACGAGGGAAATCCTTCTGTTAATGAACAAAAACCTAGAGGGGGGAAAAAATAGTTGTCTTCAGATTCACAGTTAGCATTCCTATATTAGTTGACTTATTTGTTCTTTTTTCCCAACTTCCGACCCACCTTTTTGGCCCATGGTAGTTTCTGTACTGCTAAAAGCCTAGTCTTGCCACTACACTGCACTGAGTGCTGGCAGGTAGTCGTGCGTCTGACACACACGGATGTGTGAAGGAGAAGGGGTTTTGCTGGAGAAGCGTGTGCTGAGAGCTGTGCCCAGCAGCCACTCTGTTGGACACTACTGTATCCCCTAGGTTGTGTAATGTCTTGCTTTTTATTCCTGTCTTTCACTCTCTCCCTCTTCCCCTGACTCCTGCTCCTCCTACTCCCTTTGTTTTAATCACCTTTTTTTTTTTTTTTTTTTTTTCCCTCCCTCTCTTTTTTTCCACGTCTGTTCTGGTGCTCACTGGACTTTTATTTTTTTGGTGGGGTGTCCTGGCCTGATAATATGGCATCCTCTGCCTGGCTCAGGCTCCATTTTCAGGGGGACAGAGATGGACTGCAGCAGGCATAGCCGTTCCATACGGCTACGGAGGAGACACGCTAAATAAGCCTGCTCAGCGTGCCAGCAGAAATCTGCGATCAATTCCCATAGCCAACAGTAGCCATCCAAGAGCTACGGACTAGCCAGCATGGCTCACAGCGCAAGGGAGATGGTGGTGCTGATGTTTCTCTTACTGTAGTGTGAAAGCTCAACTCTGTGCTGGTTCAGCAGGTGGCCATAGCCTGGCCGGCTCCATCCATGGAGCTCGTGGTGGTACAACAGCGACACTCACAGCCTCTGAATTCACATGTAAAAGGAGCAGGAACCGGTGCGGCCAGCGTAAAAGGCGGTTGTGGGACTCCTGCAATGACTGAAAGTACAAAGATTGTAAAGGAGGGAAGGTGAAGAGCACTTGCTCCCCGGGACCACGCCTTGGCATGAGGTGAGCTCAACAGAGGTGGCGCTTTGGGGAGATGCTGGGTCTGGGAGAATAGGGGATGCTAGAAAAAAGGGACAGGGCTCTGAGCAATGGGGACATCTTCACCTAGGTGAGGTTGCTCAGCGCCTCACCTGCCCTGACCTTGAATGGTTCAGGCATGGGGCATCTCCCACCTCTCTGGGCAACCTGGGCCAGTGTTTCACCATCCTCCGTATAAAAAAAAATGTCTTCCTTATATCTAGTGTTAATCTTCCCTCTTTTAGTTTAAAGCCATTACCCCTTGTCCTATGGCAACAGGCCCTGCTAAAAAGTTTGTCCCCCTCTTTCCTGTAGGCCCCCCTTTAGGTACTGAAAGGCTGCAGTGAAGGTCTCCCCGGAGCCTTCTCTTCCCCAGGCTGAACCCCCCCAGCTCTCTCAGCCTGTCCCCACAGCAGAGGGGCTCCAGCCCTCCCAGCATCCTCCGGCCCCGCTCCGGCAGCTCCGTGTCCTTCCCGCGCTGAGGCCCCGGCGCTGGAGGCAGCGCTGCAGGGGGTCTCCCGGAGCGGAGCGGCGCCTCGTGCCTGAGGCACTGGCCTTTCAGGGCCCCGGCCACCGCCCCGCGCCCCAGCGCTGCGCCTGGAGGGCGACTCGGCTGGCGGTGACGGCTCAGCCCCTCCCCCGGCTCGCCCTTCTGCCACGCCCTGCGGCGTCAGCTGACGTCAGGCGGTGTTTCGCGGGAAATCGAAACTTAACGGGGAATAGAAAGTGGGGGGGCGGTGTTGCGGGGCGGTGCGGGGCCGCAGAGCCCCGTCATGGGGTGGGGGGCCCGTGGCACCCCGCTCCCGCCAGGTTTTTTGTGGGGGCCTGGGTACAGCCGGGTGGGCAGGGCAGGGATGTAGCCGTGGGGCGGAGGGGTCTGCGCACCCCCCCACCCCCCCGAGGTGCTCAGACAACCCCACTGAGGCTGAGCGGCTCTTTCCCCAGTGGGATGCGGGGGCCGCAGAGCTGCGAGGGCGGTAGTGCGGGGGGAGCATGGCTTTTCCCCGGCCTGCTACTGGTACCGTAATCGCCAGGCTGGGAATGACCTCCTGCCCCCCCCACGCAGGACCGGCACAGGGAGGGCTCACCTTGGGTAAGGGACGGGTCTCCAGTGCTGTCCTGCCAGATCCTGCCTGCGAGGAAAGTGTTTCCAAAGGCGGTGGGGGACAGAGGGAAGATGCTCCAGCCTGCTGCCGTGCCAGGCTGCTGCGCGGGTGGAAGTCTGGGCCGCAGAGGTGTTCCTGCAGCGCACTGCCAGGGCTCTTACAGATGGTACTACTGATATCTGGCAATAAAAAAACGGGGAGCTGCTTTAAATAAACATTCTTGTTAAGTCACTAAGTCTCCACCCCCTTCTTGGCAGTGCTGTTGCTGGGTGGTGCCTCCATCCCTGGCGCTGGCCTAGGGAGAGTCCCTTGGGTGCTTGGGCAGGCGTGATTGTTGGGGTATTAACTTTTGGATTTGGTTTCTTTTGTATGAGGCAGATCTACCCCCACCCTGCTTACTGCCCTCTGTATCAGCTACCTCCTCCCTCCCTCCAGCTCACCGAGGTAAGTCGTGAAGAAGAGGTCGGCAGGGCCACGGGCAGCGGTGACAACTCAATCCTCTGGGGCACAGGACGGCTGTGCTGGTACTTGCGAAGGGAGGTGCCCTCTCAGCCTTCCACGCTTCCGCCTGTCTTACAGACTGGGGTTTTTTTTTCCTGTAAACCACATGGTCATTATCTGTGCTGCACAGCAGTAAAATTTTTTGCAGCATGTAACTGTGTGTGTATGTGTATTTCCTGCACCAGGGTCCTGGTTTTGCCAAGAAGCAGACAGCGGCTTTGCGCAGGCCCTGGCGACGGCAGGATGTGGCTGCTGCGGGCCCAGTGCAGCTGTAGGTTTGTCACCCTCTTCCCCTGCTCAGCGTCCCCAGCCCTGTGTCTCAATGCTGTTAGTCTGCTCGTGGCGGCAGGCCGGCCCGTTTCCCCAGGCACACGTTGTCACTAACAGCTGCGGGTTTTTTAATCCGAGTACAAGTCTTTATTTAGTAGACTTACAAAAGAACTGTACATGAGAAGTACAAAAATATGAAATAGGCTTTGAATCTTCTTAGGTAAAACTACCATCATTTTTTTTTCAAGCTTTAGAAACATGTAACTTGCACAGCTGGCATCTTAGGTAAATTGCTGTCATACATTGCAAAACTAGGAAAAAAACTTCCTGTAAAGTAGCTCCAGAAAAGTAGCTGTACGTACCCAATCATACACGTTACTGTCAATAAGTTATTAGTTTAAGACACAATGGCACACTCATACAAATTCCCACTTTGTAATCTCGCCTTTAATGAATTCCATTGAAAGATGCAGTATCGCTTTCCTCTTCCAGTCCTTATAATATGATTAAATATAAACACAAAACCGATTAAGAATGATTTGGCATGCTTTATACTTGTACCACTTGGATTTGATACTACTTTGTAGTAAAAATTAAATAAATATAAATATGTTAAATAAATACATTGTAAAGGAACACCCCACTTCTGTTAAATTCAGCATTTCTTCATCCTTCCTGCACTCTTAATGCTTTGTCACAGCTTTGGGGGCCAATGAAAAGAAATACTGCATCTTTAAAAGCACAGGCTCACTTGGATGGAATTGGCAACCCATACAGCCAGAAAATGGGGTTCCTTTACCGTTTTGTCGCACCCATTAAAACCACTGCCTCTAATTTCACTGTTCTGTACATCTCTCGTCGTTTCCTATTTAGCTCCTTTTCGCCAAGACTCGTCTTACCTTTGGCTCTGCAACTGGCGACCCTTCTTTATGAGAAAGTAAGGAACACTTGCAGTAGATAAATCATTAGCCTCTCACCAGCAGCTCACAGCTGCCATCAGTGTATTCTTCTGAAGTTACTTGTGTAGATCTTTTCTGATACTGTGATTTAAGTCAAGGACTGTTCAAGCTCATCTGTGAATACTGGTTGATATTTAAACAATTAAGCTTATTTTCAAAGTAGGTAAACCTTTAACTGATCTTTCAAGTCAGTATTTTTTTAGAACTTCATTGTATCTGCTCAAGTATGAGGGACTAATTTTCCAGGGTAGTACTGATTAAGCAGAAATTACATTCTCTCTACTGTTTTTTGGATAATCATAAATGATTCTCTTTACAATCACTAATGCATAATGTGGCAGTAGTGCAATGGCAGGTTCTGATGATTTGCTACAACCGAAAGGCTCCTTTTGCAGATCCCGGTCCCTAGTAATTATATGATTTCAATCACTGTATTTTGATTCTTTGTAGTAAAACACATCAGTTGTAAAATCACGTACAGTACAGGGATATTGGGTGATGGTTATATCCAGCTTGCTCTCTCCATTTTCACTGTCCTGAAAACTGCCTTGGAATAACTCCATCACCAGGGTTCATTGCTTTTCTAAAGTTAGCACGCGCTCCTCCGGCTCCTCCCGTCTCCTGCTCCAGCCCAGGCAGCGGTACAAGGCACTTGTTGGAAGCTTGATCTCTTCCAAGAGAGAGAATTCAGCTCTTTGATCCCACTTTTCCCTGCTAATGGTAGGCCTGTTTCACAGCCCTGTGCCTGGAATGTCGGTCCCAGAGAAGAAAGTTACGTCCCTCTCCTCTCAAACAGTGTCTCCTGCAAGGCTCAGCTCTGCAGAGTCCTGGTGATAGTAATGCTGAAACAGTCTTTCTTGGCAGCAGATATGCATAGCATTGTAGGTGTGTAGGAGCAGGTGAGGGAAACGAGCTGTAAAGTAACACACGAAATCATCTGGGATGGAGCCCAGGGTCTCCTGCACTTCGGGGGGCAGTTCTCGGTAATGGTGCTTCTGTAAAGCAAAAAAGGATAGGGGAAAGCTCAGCCGGAGGGTACGTCTCCAAGGATCCTCTTTTAAATAGAGTGGTCTCTCCGAGATGCGTTTTCATGGCCAAAGTAACCTCACATTAGGCGGAAAGCAGCTCAGTACCTAAACCAAGGTACTGCCAGCCATGGGCTGGCAACAAACAGCAAAGGGAGGCAGAACCATAGCGTGCATTTTGCTTATGGAAAGAAGTCCTTTACCTTATTTCTCATTGCCCTCAGAAGATCCCGCACTGACCCTCCTTTATACGATCTGAATTTTCGAAGATCTGCAAAAGAAATGACAAGATTTCTCCTTGTGTTTTGATGCAGTTTCAGTTGCTGGCCTCAGAAGTAGTAAGGTATGTGTGCCTATAGTCACATCTCCTTATGGATGTGTTTCAATATATAAATGCGTACTTTAACTTGAAGAAATACTTGGCTGACAAGTAAAGGTCATGTGCCTAAACTCAGGCAGCGTTACCCTTGCTGTCCTGTCCCGGCAAACAGGGAACAACCGCGTGTAACTCCTTTCCACTCTGATCAATGCTATCCGTTACCTGTCTGAAGAGGAACCGTGATGTGCTCTCTCCAGTCCATTTTCACCACCTCTCTTCCGCCTCTTTCTAATTGCTTGACTATTGGACTGTCTAAAGATTCTTTCTCTATCCGGTCACTAACATCCTGGAAGAGACATTGAGGTTATTTCTAGTTTTATTTCCAAGCTTTTTCCAACAATTTAGAATTGCTGCTTCTGCCAGTTAGAGCCTGGTCTGATAACAGAGTTATGATTCTACTTTACTCCATGATTCATTTCGTAAGAGATACCACCTGGGTATTACAGCTTTGCTTCTTCAGTCCTCACAGTAAGGTTCTGGATTCTATCACCTCAAACATCCACAAAGTTAGGAGGAGAGACTGAACTTGAGATACAAAGAATGTCTACAGGAGTCCTTAGAACTTAAAGGATTGAAAAGGTCAACACAAACCTGAAAAAACTGGAGCTGTTTTTCTAAACGCCAAAAGAATGGGTGTTTTAGCACACAGCTGGCAGACGGACGTTTCTGAGGGTCCATGTTTATCATTTGCTCTATTAAATCACGAGCGACTATGTCCTCTGCAAGGAAAAGGGTGATAATTCATAGGCTGTAGGGAAATCTAATGTTTTGTACTTTAGAAAGTCACTATGTTCTCTAGTTCCTCCAACACGATCCTGAACGCTGGCCCCACGAGCTCAAGTACTGCCCTCATCGATATGCTGGGCAACCAACAGAAAGTCAGTAGCGTTGAATCAGTGTGATTATGAAAGACATGAAATAATTCTTCAAATAGATGAAATAACTCTACTGTCACACTTGCCGAGTTCCAAATTTTGTATCCCAGAGATGCTTTGGGGTACTACTGCTAAGAACTTTAGCAATTTTACTTCAGGAGTATGTTAGGAGTACAACTTTCCCCACTGCCATGCTGGGAATCACTGCGAGTCATTGTTCTGTCATTTCTG
This sequence comes from Rissa tridactyla, assembly GCF_028500815.1. Taxonomy (NCBI): domain Eukaryota; kingdom Metazoa; phylum Chordata; class Aves; order Charadriiformes; family Laridae; genus Rissa; species Rissa tridactyla. The sequence continues at coordinate 15,506,355 of NC_071480.1, read as the reverse complement.
TTGGCATTTTAATGCCCATGGAAAGTTCACTGAACCCTGTAGTTTATGTTTACCGCGCTTTTCTTACCGTGCCTCCCTGCATTTAAAGACTCCAGGCTGTATGCACCCAGCAGAATGTTGGCTTGCCGCTGTAGAGATTTGCCAAAGGGATGGCTGCCTTCAGATACCACATAATAAAAGACACAGCCAGCTGAAAAGATGTCCACGGTATATGTCTGCAAATAAACAACCTTTAATAGCATTAAAACTTTAATTTTTCCCCCTGAAGACTGAGCCATCATCACAGAGTGGTTATTTTGCATCTAAGAGTAGAATAAAACTTTTCAGAATCACATATTCAGCTGCAAGCCAGCAGGAATGTGGGGTTGGACCAGATGACCTTTAAAGGTCCCTTCCAACCCAAACGCTTCTACGAGTCTATGAACGCCCAGGCATCGAGTACTGCGTATCTTAAGGTCTGACTGCAGCAACGTGCCACGCGTTGGCTGTGCTGCCTCCTCCCAGGGGAGATGAAGACTTACAGGGTTCTCTTTGCAGTCTTCATTCAGCATCTCTGGGGCAATCCACCCTTCGGTGCCTGGCACGCCCGACCGACGGCTAAAGCTGTGCCTGCCCACTGCCAGCTTCTTGCACAGCCCGAAGTCTGAAATCATAGCTTTGACTTTCCCATGGGCATTAGGCATCGAGATGAGGATGTTATGGGGCTTCAGGTCCCTGTGGACTATTATAAACACCTATTTATCCACTCCAGGCAATCCCAACAATATTTGTAAATTTTTAATGTATTTGCATTGTAAGCCTTTCACAAGGCTGAAACACCGTTCACTAAATCAAAGTCCTAACCTCAAACTTTAGTAGAGGCTCAACACCTTTTTATTCCATAACCGCTAGTCATCATGATTTATAGAACTTCTATCCAAAAAACGCAGCGCCCTGAACAAATGGTAATGATTGGCTTCATTACTCCAGTGCAGTGAACGTTACGGGTGTCAAAAGACAGACACTCTTGCTGCCAGCACTAGGTGGGGCTTCTACAACTCTCTCTTCTGGGATTAAATAAATACAAGCTCCCAGCACCAGACCAGTTTCTCTTCTGTTTTTAAGTAAATGTACCACTCTCCATCCAATACTGAAACGAGAGGCATTCTTACCAATGCTAAGGGAGTGCAGGTAAGCAAGACCAGATGTCGTCTGTTGCAGGAGAGTGATGGGTTGTAAGCCATGCTGACTGAAGGCCTTCTGCTCAACATACTATAAATTACAACAGAAAACCACAAGAGTCAGCCACAACATTGCTTATTGTTACCTCTGCATAAACAGTACGTATATCCCCTTCTCCCTCTCCAAAAAAAAGGCTGGACTGGGTAAATCGTACGAGCTGGTAACACGCATAAAAGAGACTTTTTTTTTTTTTTTTTTTTGGCTGACAGCGATGATCTCTGAACATCATTCAGAGCTAGAAGTCCATACAGCACTGTGCTCCAGAGCACGAGCAGAGGGTCTTCAAAGTCTGGGTGACAGGAGCGGGAGGATGACTAGAAGGGAGTCCTTCATAAGAAGGAGAAAAATCAAAGGACAACGGCTTCTGGCTTAGATCAGTACAGGTTTAGGGATGTCTTTCTAAAGGTCTAACGACACCCCTGTTGTAGGAAAATGTACTTGTCACAGAGGTGATGGTGGGAGTAACCAGAACCTCTCCTGTAGCAGGCACTTCAGCAACTTAAGCTAAAGGAAACTGAAGGCCCTTCAGGGAGCAGACCTCCACCAACTCATCCCCCATCACCTCCTGTAAAGTGGCAGCACACAGCTCAATGGCGATGTACTGAAACTGCCGGTCCTTCTCCGTGCAGAAATATCGGATCACATTCGGATGCTCATCCGACTCTCGCAGCAACTGTACTTCACGGTCTGCAAAGCTGAAGCACTCAGGAAGAATTCGTTTCACTGCAACATCTCGATTATCAAACGTGCCCCTGCAGACAGGAAGGAAAACCACATCGTCATTGTACGCTGCAGACAAAGCGTGTACAAAGCACGTGACACCAGAAGACATTTGGCAGAGGCCTATTAAAGCATTTATCATGTTGCAAACAGATGCATTTGGTCATTAAACATTTCTAAGGGAAGTAAAGTAGTTTTTGCTAGTGAAGAAACATGGCATGAAAATATTCCAGACACACACAAAATACTTTTTCAGAAGTTTAATTTCTGTTAATATTAGATAGGTGTAGGTTTGATGTTGGTTGTTTTTTTAAAAAAGACCTAATGCAAATAACACAGTCATCGGTCTATTTCATGCTGAATGCACTTTTTGTCTTCTACCTGTAAACAATTGTCCCTTCAGCTCCGTGTCCCAATACATCCTTAGGGTTAAATGAAATCTTGCCAACCATCACTCTGTTTGCATCTTCGTCTGAACAAAAAGCAAGAAACAAGGACTGGTTTAGGATGGGTCAAGTCAGCCTTTTACACCTGCACATCCTTATCTTTAAATTAACACCACAGATGATCAAAACAAATGAACATCTGCATTTTGGTACTCACGCTGAATAAGCAAATACTCTCTGGGGACCAAATGACCCAACATGCAGAGTCACTGTGTAAGCACCTGAGGTAAGGTCTGGAAAGATCCTGTCTCAAAACAGTAGAAGAGACTAGTGGTTCTCAGCAGACAAAACTCTTTCTGGAAAGTTTTACAGCTGCCTTGCTGCATTCAGGAAATGCTGACTGACAGTTGTGGGAGTGGGTTTACTAGCAGCTTCCCTGACTAGCCTTTGAAGGGACAAAGGAGTGTACAGGAAGGTCAGGCAGGAAGGCAGGCCGTGCTGCCTAATCCCTATGTCTCGATTCCAGTTAATCATAATAATACGTATTTTTATTAAACAAACTTCTCCCTGCTGGTTATAAGAATGTACTGCCACAGACAACATAATCTCTCAGACAGCAGTTCTGAACTGGATATTCTTCTAAAGCAGATAATCCTGCTCAAAGTCAGGGCACGGCACACCGTCACGGTGTTTTGCAAATGGTCAGACTAAATGAGAATGATCGTCCTTTTCAGCTTTCTGGTCTATGAAGTACCATCAATAAGTATTTTAATTGTTGTGCTGTATGATCATACAGACTGGGGAAATACAGAGACTCACAGTCAAAGACACTGGATTAACTTTACCTCCCTCTTCTTGCTCAGTGGAGAGACAGCTCCCAACATCAGATGTGGAGATGCTGGAATACGCAGAATGGTTTGATGCTCTTGGGGACATATTTGGTGTGCTGGTAGCTGAGCTCTCTGTCCGTCCATAGGAGGTCTCCAAGAAATCTGTGTCTGGGGGTAGATCACTGGGAGCACGAAAGGGCAGCTTTTGTTGCTGCAAGAGCTGTATTTTCTCTTCCAGCTGATGCTGCCTCTGTTGCTGATGATGAATGCTCTGTGAGAAAGGACCTCAGTTCCATAAGTGGAGTGAAGTTTCTTACAGTCACAACACAAAAGGGACCTCTATAGCTGTTGGGGTAGCCACCTCCAAAAGGTGGGAGGAAAACTCTTGTTACGACACCAACAGCCACGTAGGCTGGGGAACTTTCACTCACCCACTTTCAACTTCACTCTGAACTTCCATTGCAACACTGAGAAATCACACTGGTTGGTTAACATGGCAAAAGCTAACTGCTACTAGGCTAACTGTCTTTAAATCAAAGAAGGCTAAAGGCTTTGATCCAAAAGCTGAAAAACCTGACAGTGGTTCAGGTGAGGAAGAGAGAAGCCAATGGTGTTAAGGTCACGTCCGTGATAAGAATAACACATACAAAACCCAGAACTGGTGGGATGGAAAAAAAAGAGTCTCCAGAGTTGGCACATACGCCCAGAGAAATCACTGTTATGTCAAGTTTGTAGCCTTTGCTAGCCCCTGCACATCTGTGAGGAGGGAAAAAAACCTGTAGTATGTTACGTTCTAACTCCTGTATCATTTCTTGGGCTGTAAAATGTTACTGACTCTCCCAAAACTCAAAAACACATCAAGCTAAGTCAGCATTACCATTGGATAAGTGATGATAAAAGCCACCCAGCCTACAAGCAGGAAAGTGCTAAGAATGATGGTGGCCATGTCCTTCAACATGGAGTCCACAGGAGCCTCTGGCCGAGGGACAGGCCGAGCAGGTTTCTCCTCAATATCCTTCGGAACAGCAGGAGGCACTTCTGTTGAGGAACCTTCAACTATGTCAATAACCTAAGAGGCAAAGAAAGCTCTGTTAGCTCAGTATCTTCATGGGTAGTGAAGCACTTATACACTAGCCTTACTGCTGTAACATTTTTAATAACTTCTAATCCTACCAAAGTCAAAGAAAGTTTCACATGTGGGAAAAAAAGTCAGCTGAAAGCACTAATTCTGAAGTAAGGAATGACACATCATCATAGCAGTGATTCTGCATGCTAAGTACATGAAAATCTGACACAAAAAAAGCAAAGTAATTCCATGTAGCTTTTCTTCTGAGCTCTTCCCCAACTTCTACCCCGTGCATTCTTCAGTCGTCCAGTAAGATGATTGTTCTCATCACAAACCTTGTCAATAGTGGCTTTATCAGAGTCGGCTGGAATCACGTTTTCAGGCCTCTTAGGTAAGTTGCTTGGGAATTTCTCCAGAATCTTTGTAGGGGCAGATAGTGGTGTTTCATGGTGCCCTTTAAATAAAACACATTTGTTGAAATAAAAAGTTGTCCCTTTTCAGGAAAGATATCTTTAATTTCAGCATCTTCGCTGAAGAGCATTATAAAGTTGATTTACAAAAGGTTTGAGAACATCACAGGACAAAAGCTCAAATTAAAACATTTTTTCCCTCTGTTCTGCCCAAGCAGTCACAGGTATAGCGATGGCAATCCTGAAGAACTCGGTGCTCAAGCACTGGCTGGGGCTTTGCCTCCTGACCAAACACCTCCCAGCCGGCTCACGCTCAAGGTAGCTTGGCTTTGTGATGTGCCTTGAGATGAAGATCGTGTTCTAGGTATGAAATGGTTCTGAAGAGCACAGCACAAGAAGGGAGCAGGAATCGATCCAGCGCTCGCTCAGCGACAACTGCTCTTCATGCCCCTTTGGCTCGTGCTAGCCAAGTGAGGGAGACGCTGCTGCACTCCCAGCTTGGGCAACCGGAGCGGACAGAGGAAGACTCCTGCTCGTGTACAGAGCAGGGAAGAAAAAGGAGAAAGCCTGAGGGCACAGGTCATTTAGCGAAGAGGGTTGCAGAGGAACAGGAACTGTTTAAAGGGAGCCGCTTGACATACTGCAAGAGCAGGACAGTGATAACGAAGAAAGGGATCACAGGGGAAAGGTGGCAGTTAGAGACGCTGGAAGCTACACCCCATCCCTGACACAGAGATCCTATGGCATACATCACTTAATTATAAACTTGCATCACCTAAAACTGAACTTCAGATGGTTCCTCATTTTGGAAGCAAAACTGTAAATGTCCCGAAAAGTCGATTCCAACATTTTGGGATTTGAAACACACAGGACGGCTGATCCTTTATTAATATTATCGTCAGCCTCTGTGTGTTATCCTCCATTTGTAAAATGGGGCAAACATGACCATCTGATCCATTATGCCCAATAAAAAAAAATCCAAAGGAACCAGAATACAATATTTACAGTAAATAATAAATTATCTATACCCTTCTCCGAAGGAGGGGGCAAATAAGCAATAAACAGCTTTCCACATAGTGAGCTAAGCACTCTTCATTCTCAGTACTGAATAAAGCAGCGGCCTTGGGAAAAACAGAATGCAGTCGCGCACTTAAAGACATTAATTCATACGCAAATGCAACGAATTAGAAACGATTACTAGAAGTCAGTCCTTGTGACTGATTTACAGCAGCTGAAAAACAGCTCTGGGGTTCGGGCTGGAATCGCCGCTGGACGGCAACGCGACCCTGCAGGAGCGGCCGAGTGGGTCCGGGCAGGGGAGCTCGGATACCTATGAGAAGCCAGTCGTTCCAATAGCTGAGTTTGTTCTTGTCTTTCAGTCTGCCCGAAAACTTGACATCCGTACTGGGGGTGATGAAACACTCGCCATTGTCTTCAATCGTAACTCCTTCTGTTTTTGGACCCTCCAGTAAGGGTATGGCACTGCCGCGGGGCTAGAGGGAGAGACTGTTGTTACAGTTAAGGACGCACTGTGTCCCTACAATATTTAAATAGGAAACTAAATAAAAAAATGAAGGTCAAAATTGGTGCGCAAGCAAAAATTACTGGCAGCAAAGTCAGCATAAGTAAACACTGTCATTATGCCCTCAGCAACTGCTTCAACAACCTTGGACATTAGACCTTCTAAGTTACATGTTGCCTAGGAGAGGAGATTACGCTCTCTTTTTTTAGAAAGTTAAACAGGATCTTTATTTCCTACCTGGACAGACACAGCGTGAGCAAAACAAATCTATGATGCAGTTTCCTATCTATGGAGAGTTACTTTGATGAATAAATCAGCAATTCTAACATTAACCACAAAGCACCAACAATACAGCGTAGCAGCCGCTGGTCCACCCCTGCTACGCCTGCCTGGCACAATTCCCGATGAGCTACAGTTACTTCTTTGCAGCATTCGAAATGATTCCTGCAATACGGTCATGCATTCTAAGGCTTACTGTTAATTGTTTCATGAAATATTTAATTTGCTATGTATTTCTTGATAGCAACCTGTAATTTAAAACCAAATTTCTGTAGACGTACAGCCTGCAGTGTTTTATTTTCTATGTTAATGGTATCCCTTTGCCACTTTACTATGGCAAAGTTGTCCTTTTATTTTTTTAATGTATTTTAACGTATCATAGAATAGTATGTTTCCATTTCAACAGTTTTTTTTAAACTCAGGACAGTACTAATTCTGTAAAGGCACTTTTCAGCGGGCGTCATTCAACTCTTGCAGCTCCCAACTTACCACAATGGTTACTCCTTCATGCACCATTGATGGGGATGCATACAAGCTTGTGGAGTATTTCCCTACATATAGAGTCGGTCTGGAAAAAAGCAATAAGTGTTAGAAAGAAGTAGATCATCTTAGCTAAAACCTTGGCAACACAATCCTGCGCAACTAATGCATGAGTTTCTCAAATCATCAATATTTATATCTTGAAAAGCCTGGATCTGTAAAATTGTTTTAAGTATTGCTGTACTGTGAAGCCATTCTTTTTAATTATGAAAGCATTATTAGTTGATTATTCACATCACAACTCCTCATTTGACAAAACTCATGTCCTATTTCTGCATTATTCAATTACTGGTATTTGCCAAAATGCCACGCATTTTTTTTTTTAATGTGAAAGGCTTCACATATTAAAAAGCAACTCCATTCCATATTATAAAAAACCTGTTCAACACAGAACATCTGATAAGTTATGAATATGCATTTCCCAAGTTTACGATAATTTTTTTTTTGTCTCTGCCTTTAGACAGTAAAAACATCAAATGGGATACAAAATAACGGCTGAAGAACTAGAGCTGCTTTTATGTATTCTTTTCACCATCTTGAAACTTGTAGAACAATCTTTAACTGCATGTATACAAATAAGGTTTTAATGACAAAGCTCTGTCAAATAGAGAGTGAGGACAACAGGAATATCCGTGCTCACGTCAGTTTGCTCTTGGTCTCTGTTTCCTTTGGGAAAGGGTATTTCCACTTGGTAATGTGTCCAACCTCCCCAGACATGAAGGTCAAGTATCGCAGAGTTTCTATCCCCACGTTAGTGTGCATAACCTTCCGTAATCCTTCACGTTGCCAGATGTAAAAAGCTACCACAGGAGACGCGTAATTCTGAATCCACAGTACGTCCCCAGACTCACTGTCCACGGTCACCACCAGTCCATCTCCATTAGACACGAAGTGGGACATTTCTGCAAGACACAAATATACAGACGATCTGTATTGCTGCAGACATGCAATTTTAATAATACATATTAACAGTTCGAGTCCATCACACCTTACATCAGCAACAGAATAGCTGATTGGCAAATCAGTCGTCAGAATTGGGTTGATAAAAGTTCGGTTGCAATACAAAAACACTGCCACAGCTTTCTCTGAGTGCGCATCATGGTTTAGGTTTGCTTCCTCTCCTGCCATTTGTCACTAAATTTTAAAGAGTCGTATCTTCAAGAGCTGTACCTTCTTAGACTCAATTTACCTGAAGCTACCTAACAGGCTCCACATGTTACAGCATGTAAAGGATAAAGACTGGCAAATACTTATCAACTGCACAAAAAAAATCAGACAGACAGCGTGTCTTATCAATTCTAGAAAAAAAAATCAGAATATTTTTGCATGCATGCAAAACCCATGGCCAATACTGGGGGGCGTTGAGGGGGGGAAGAAAAAAAAAAAGACAGCAATTAAATTCTTACTGTATTTTATGTCTTCATCAGGCAGAGTAGCTGCATAATCAAAATAGGTGGCATTCCATCGCAGCTCCTTCTTCTTGGTGTCATACATTGTGATCGTGTACTCTGTTAAAAAATATACAGTCTGTGAAGCAAAAAAACCTATGAGAGAATAGAATCAATCATCTCAAATCTGGGACACTCTTCAAAACACCACACACACACACCGCTTACTGCTCTCTGCATTTCATTTTCCCAACACTCCGGGTCAATAAACATTTCATAGCTGTTAAAGATAATACCCGATCCACTCGTGTACTGATCTACAGGAATCTCCGAACATGCCCTGCAGGCAGTTACTGCCCACGGTACCAGCCTTTTGTTTTCACTGCACAGCTTCGTCTCATGTACTTGGTTTTACTGACAAGTTTCCAAACCCTGCATTCTAAAATTCAGCATAGCGTGTTCTGTAACTGAACTATCACACTTGCAGAACACATTAACAGAGAGGGCAAGGAACAAATCTGTAACACTCATTCCTTTTTACTACTCAATACCTATATGGTATTGGTCTAATTTTAACAGTTATCTAGAATGCTGCATCAGTAATTTGAGCAGATATGCTGTATCTCCATTTTCTTAAAACAGTTTTTGCAAAAGCTGTATGTTACAGAGCAAACTTGGGTTCACAGCTGCTACTGGAACGTACTGTTAAACAATATAAATGCCACTTAGTCAACAAGAAAAATAATGGACCATGACCACTGCCAAAGTTAAAAAAATCAGTATCTTTATGGTGCTATAAAGAGTTAATAATTTTTCTGTGTACCGTCTAAAATCATAATTTACAGCAGTTTTTCTAAGAAAACCTAAACTGATCACAAGGTATTTTGTTATGATCCTAAATTTTAAAAACAACGACAACAGAAATCGTCTTCTACGCTGCAGAAAAAAAAGCATATGACCTGTTCTCCCAAGATACAGGAGGGACGTTGATGGGCAAAGGCTTTCTGCAAATGAGGAAGTCAGGGTTTGCTGTTTCTCCCCAGTCATGAGGTCAATCACATACCAAATATCCTGCTTTTTACCTGAAATCATAATTTAAGCCACATTACCATTTGGTTGGAAAACTACACTTCCATCAAGCTTTTCAGTCTTCTTTCTTTAGCAGGCTCATGAACTTAGCATGAATAAAACATTTTTAATAAAACAATTCCTCATAGTCAGGGTTAGTTTCGTCATTTAGCACTACTGGCCAATCCCAAATATTGACAAGAAAAATGAAATACAATATTTAGAATGGTAAGTACTATTGGCTGAATCATTTTTTCACACTGATAAAATCTAACAGATTCTGAGTGCGGATGATCCTGTGAGCTAGCAGAAGAGGAGGCTGAAGTGCTCATGTTGACGACAGTAGGTGGAAAAAAATTATGAGGGTCTACACATTTCAAATTGAATAAAGATTGTAATCCTAACATCCCACTCAAGACTACTTGAGCCACAACCTTAAATATTTATTTGACACTAACACATATGTGTTCTGTTTAGAAGCTTCAAATAAACCTTTTTAACTCCTTTACTGGAGAGACACAAAGTGGAGAATCAGAAGTAGGTATTGGCCATTCAGAAGATTAGAAAAACAACACTAAATTCATCGTGATCCTTCACACATTTCACTGTTGTGATAAGTAATAACTGTCCTTCCTTCTCCCTTTCTCCTCCCAAATCCATCTCCAATTAGAACCAGTCAGGGCAGTGAGCCATAAATTTGTGTAAAAATGCGTAGTGTAAGTTAACTGACTTATCTCAGATAACGGAGGATGTCTATCTGTGTTGCAATGGGATTTCTAATTTAATTATAATTGTCAGCAGTCAATGACATTTATAAGTGTAAGAAGATTTTAAGTCAAAGTCACTTTTTGTTGAGAGACAGAACCTCAAGAAACCAAAAAACCCCATACAGGCTATTTACTGCTTAGAAAAGCTGTTTTCTCCTATCAGGAAAAGTAGTAATTGAATTCTATATTAATCAGATTTTCCGTCATCAGAAAGGTTCTTGAAAAAATCATAAATAATACCCAAAATACAGCATGTTTCCACGCAGTCTGCCTGGGAGTCTCTACATTTTGTACTCACTGAACCTACTACAGTCTAAGAGAGACGACATTCAAGCTCACCCATGTACAGGATCCCGTCTGAACTGCGACAAGGAGATGCCTGCACCAGCTCTGGGATAGTAAATGGAAGTTTCTAGGGGAAAAAAACAACAATAAAAGCTTATTCACATTGGTATGAGTGTCTTCACATTTGTTCACAAAAAAGGGTGGAGAGAAAACTTCAGAAATCTCAATTTTTCTTACTTTTTGTTTGTATTATTGCAGTGCCTGAGAACTCGAGATTTCAGGTCAAGGCCCTGCTCTGCAAACCCAGAACAGGGAGAAGTCTGTCTCAGTGGGTCTACAACAGGAGAAACGCATGTAGAATGGAAGAAATAGTTGCAGCTGAGAGGTCAGGAGGCCAAGACTCTGTGGTTTTAAGGTCTACCATCATCACTTATAAACTGCCTGGGCTTCAACATACGGTGGTTTAATTGTGTCACCTACAACACGTATCAAATGGTTCTCCACAGGACTGTTCAGTAACACTTATAAAGGCCAGAGATCTTCATACAAATGAAACTGTTGAGAGGGCGAAGCACGAATCTCTGGCTGAAGAGTTCTTGAGAAACTCCCAAGCCTGAGTCGCACTCACGGAACGGGTGACGATCCTTACTAAGTTTTACGAGACTTTTATTGGGATGAGGTCACAAGAGTAATGGACAAACTGCACCAACAATAAAGACCAGGCCTTTGCTAAGTTTACTTAAATATGCTAAAATTACTCCTCTCTTGCCTAAAACTTTTATAATAGTGATTCTAAACAGAAATTAAATTACTTTAATTCAAAAAGAGAGAAGATTATCAGAATACAGGAATAGATTGAAATAGATTGCTGCTTCCTGGATTCACCCAGGAAAAGAACCAAGAATCATTTTGCAAGTTATGATCTGGCTGTGCTGGGCAGCAGGGGGAGTGGTGAGTAAACACTAGAACATTTAACAATAGTCAAATTCTTAGGGGAAATTATAGCATCTGCCAGAGAAAAGAAACTTGTGGGAAGCCAAATATTTTATCTGAGTTCACCACAAAGTTTAAAAATACAAGTCAAACGTTAGCTAGGATCTGTGAGTTACATGGAATGGTGACTAGTTTGGAAAGGTTCAGCATTTTTGCCTGCTTGCTAAGTCTTATAAAAACATCTTCTAAAGGTGTCAGCACAGAATATTAATACTGGCTTTTGGCAGACGGCTTTAGAAAATCAAGTATTTGGGTTAAAGTGACATATCTGATTTGTATTATTACAGGTACACCTTTCCCATCAAATCGTACAGAGATTATTCAGTATTTGGATAATACCACATAAATTTTGTCACCACCATCATTATTTTATCAAGTTACAGAAAAATACTACAAGTGGGCAGAACATGTGTGTGGTGGATATTTTAAAGCAGAAATTATTTCCCGCTAATCAAAATAAAGGTGTCAACTTTCTGCTCTAATAAAATAAAGTATGTTTTCACTCTGCAAAGGTGCTAGCGGCACAACGCAGGGCACTGTCATTGCAAAAACTTGTATCCTAACACTGGCACAGGCAGCGGATGGTGGCTTTTGGCTAGTCTGGATCAAGCTTTTCCAAGAAACTGGTACACCTCCATTAAACGGCACAAAAGCCGGCAAAACTTCACAATACTGTCAAGAAAGCAGAAAGTCCCCCTGGGGACTTATCCTTTGTGTGAGTCTGATTAGGGCACTTCTGTAAAAATTATCAGAGGAGAGAATTAAAAAAATATACTTACAGTCAAGCCTTCACTATTCTTGCCACCAAGTGTATACAAACTGCCATCGTTTGGGTCTGGAAGAAATGCTGGCCTAGGATTTAAGCAGCAATTATAAATGATTAAAAAAACATACTGTGCTTCTCAGAGAACAGGAAAGCATCTATGATCAGAACTGGCTATACAAAGAAGTTCATTTGACATTATGCTTTTTACTTTGTATTACCCATTTTTTGAAGTTTCATTTATTAATTGTGACAATGAAAAAATACAAAAGTTTCAGAACTGGCATAAGATTACTAGTACATTTGAAAACTCAAAGATCCAAACGTGGCAGGCAATCACAGGGGTGAAAGCTTTTAAACAAGATCTATACACTTTTAAAATGCCACAGAATTAAACCAAACAAATAAACAAAACCAGAGAGCACAAGGAAAGCTTCAAGACAAGAGTTGCCAGAACCAAGTAAATTTGAGAGGTAAAAGCAACCCCCCACCTAAACTACAAAAAACCCCAAACAAACCCCAACATCAAAAACAAACCACAAAAAAGAAAGGATGTTACCACTGACTTCACAGACGTAAAGTTAAAGCCCCACATTCTCTAGTTAAATGTGAGATTGCTGCACTGGAGGAACTACTCTGAAGTAACAACTTGAGGGTTTCATTTGAAGATTCTGGTAGTGGTGGTGGTTGGAGTTCCCTATGCTTCACTATTTTTAGTCTTCTATTTGAAGAGAATAAGAAGTACAAACCCAGAGATCCCTCCCTAGCTGTTTCTGTCATTTTCAAAGCTGCTTAATTAAGATTCTAGCACAGCTAGAACCCTCGATCTCTAAACCTGAGCAAGGGCTTGAGAGAACAGCCTGGAGACACGACGTTTCTTCTTAGTGCTACAAGTACGAGAATTATATCCAGGTAATTATATCCTTTCTGTATCTGCTCTCTAAACCTCCTTAAATTGACTTACGCAAGGTATGCAACTTTTCCAGAACACAGATCATTTTGGTTCAAATTAAACCAACATTCAAGTTGTCATTGAAAATCGATCAAGCAGTAAATGAGATAAAGGAAACAGACTTACTCTTCCACATGTATTGGCACCTGGAGTACAGGATCTGCACAAACAGAAAAAGAAAAAGTCATAATACCAGCAATTCGTCTCCCTGAACTCACTAGATACAGGGTTAAGCCAGGCCTGCGACAATTTGCTCCTTTTTGAGAGGCTGATGTAGAGTTTGAAAGGGGCCATCTCAGCAGCCTCAACGATCTCCTATCTGGCTGCGAAACCACGTTTGTAAAATGGGAAAGTACAAAGCACCTGAGAAGTTTTAAACCTTCTGAAGTTCTTCGTTCAGTTTTACCCACCCTGCTCCCCAGCTACCTGGGGAGGAGACTGGCAGAAGACAGCAGTACTGTATTGCATCTAGAGTTTTCTCCTTATTTGCCACTTGGACCAAGCATAGAGTCTGTCAGAACTCCTGTATACGCGTGAATAAAAAATCTTGCTTTCAATTCCTCTGTCTGATCGCTGGGCACTGGCTGAGCGTAACTTGCAGCACCTGCTTTCCCTCTGCAGCCTTCAGCTTAAAAACAAGCTACAGCTAATGGCAGTTTGCAGACACCGTGACAACAGGGATACAAAAGTACTTTTCTTGATATTTTCTAATCTGGGTTTCATTAACTTTTGCTACTTTGTGTATCAGGCAGGTAAGCACCCGCTTTCCAGCCAACTCCGCATTTAATTCAAAAGGCAAGATAAAAACCGAAAGCCTCGCGCTGCACCTCCTGAAGCAACGGGAGGACTGCCGAGGACTGAGGAGCAAGACTCTGATGCTACTCAGAAAAAACTTAATTCCGCTTCCTACTCCAAGATAAAACCTCTGTGATCAGCACATCACTGAAAAGAAAAACAGAAGCCTGCCAAGGGCTATACAAAATGACCTCAAACCTGATTTTTTCACTTAAATAACCTCCCCACTAAAATTTATCCAAGAATCCACGTTACATAAAAATCAAGAGGTTTGGAAACAATCTCACAGTAGTTGGTGTTTTAAGTGATCAGAATCCCAGTTTAGGCTTCATCAACAAAAAGAAGTTACAAAATAAAACCTGACAATGCTACATCTAAATCCTGGCATATTAAAACATAAATTAAGAACAATAATTTGATTTTCATTTAAAGTTATGTGACCCCAAAATTACTATCTGAGGCCTCAAAAAATCATGAATCATGGGATTTTCAGTCCTGATGCCAAAACCACAAAAGTTCCCAGATTTGTAAGACATACTCTACAATTTCCAAGACAAATGCGTGTGCTTATTTATGCGTACATTGGCAGAAAGTAACTCAGAAGTCAAGAGGATGCAAGGTATCTTCACTTCAGCGGGGGAAATCAAACCATTACACTAGAATTAGCCAGAGTAAGAAGATGAAAGATGACCAAGCAAACAAACACTCTTTTTTCACCTGTTCTGTCTCCATGCAAACATCACGATGCTACAGGAAAGAAACAAGAACAACAACAATGGTGTTTTGAGAGCCTTTGACTGGGAAACTGGCCCAGATTCTGGACAGCTTGAGTGTCTATGATTGTACTGTGGTATTTGCAGAGCTAAGCAAGATGAGAACAAGAAATTCAGGGTTCATTACATGGATCTTACAAAGTCTCTACCACTCTGCAGTATATTACACACACGAGCTGCTGGGATTGACGGTAATGGCCTAGGAGCACATCCCTTCATTTTCATACAACAGATTAAAAAAAAAAGGTAAGAAACCCCTACCCAAACAGATCTCTAAGAGCAATGCAGCTGAAAACGGCAGTCACCAGAAGACATATAATATCAGAGACAGAAAGAAAGCACAATATGAGGAATAACAGTAAAGCTGGTTTTATTTTCATCAATTTCTTTTTAGTAAACACTACAATAGTAAACACTCTCAGGGCAGCTTTGTTCAAAACTTCATTACGTGTTTATTTTTTTTTCTCTTTATGGCTAAAATATGTTCCAGATACATTCTCAAAGCTGTCAGAATAAACTACTCAAAAGCGTATTAAGCTTCTGGGAACGACCCAACTAACTGGAGAGGGCGCAGTGCTCTACTCAAGCACTGAGCCCTACTACAACTCGCAAACTGCTCAGCGAGCAGACTTGCCAAGTTTCATGCTTCACCCGTTTCCCTTGTCACGCGGTTCCTCACCACTGCACCGGCACCTCCCACAGTGGTAAGAACAGCATCAAACACAGCCCCCCTCCACGTCACAGCAAATTCCCTCTAATGCGGGGACCCTGCAGCGCTGTGCGCTGGCTCTGGGAGGAAACCCAGCGCAGGACAGACGCAGCCTGGTCACGTCATCTTATACTCGGAGCCTCATACACAGGGCAGCAAAAATGCCAAGATAAGTTAGCTGGTACTCTTAACAGTCCTGCTGCTGAGGTGTAGTCATAGACAACGGATAGCAAGAGGGCTTATCTTAAGCAATTTTTCTCTTAATGATGAATTACCACCATTACCACTGCTCATTGACGTAAGACGGGAATGCTATGCAAGTGTAGAGCTCCACATTATAGCATAAACTCCATTTAATTTATTGAGAACCCAAGTACACATCAAAAGGCCCTAAGAATAATTAACATTCAAACAAAGGAGCTAAGTGATTCATCGTTATGTATCTGTCTCTGCAGACCTTAGTCAGACCTTTATTCCATTAACTACATCAAGTAATTCATTTCTGTCCCTTGCGTGAAGAAACTGGTTTCAGGATATGCTGGGAGGGACGTCCTGCTCCAAACTTAGAGTTGATTATATGCCAATTATTTCCCAGTGTTTGCTTCAAGTATTCCACAAGCTTTACAATACCTAAAGCAACACATGGTGGCTTACAACACCATCTCTCCATAATAGAAGAAAAGCAAGAAAGAAAAAAGCATTACCTGATCATTATACACAGCGGTTCAACTCTGGAGTTGAACCACTAGGTTGAACTACTAAAAGCAAACAGACATCAACTTTATATACTCAATGTATCTGTAAGTCTAGGTGAAAATAAGAAAGAGACACTAAAGACCATAAACTAAAGTTTCAATAATCGTAAGTGCTTTGTGGGAAAGGAAACTCTCACAGTTCTGTGAAAAAACCAGCATGATAAATCATCAGAAAATGGCACCTGCCTCAGTTCAAGTAAGATTTAATGCAAATGCTACAAGCATTGCTAAAGGCAAAAGCTAAATAAACTTTGCAAGTCTCTTGATGAACTGATGTCACAGAGAGTGTCTCACTCGATAAAAAATAAACGGTTGCCTGTGGTGACGATGACTATCGCTAGACAACAGCGACCTTCACCAACCGTGCTTGAGCAACTTTGTCCTATCTACAAACATCTCCTCAAGTGATCATCAGCGATAATAAAGCTGCACAACTTGTTTTTGAAGCGATAACTGACTGCATGTACATTGTTTAAGTATAGTAATGCAGATTTTCTTTAAAATCACTTTCCGGTCAGCCTAGGCAAAGCATAAAAAATAGTTTCTTGCCTTTCTATCTTCATAAACTTTTAAATTTAGTTTTAATAAAAGGACTGCTTATTCGCTGAATTCAATGGAGGTATGAAGTTGTTATATGAAATTACAGTATAAAACTAGCACTATCTGAATCAAGTTCCAAATTTTCTAACTGCACTGTCACTGACATAACACAAAACACACTCTACAGTAGAATAGGACAGAATGCGGTTTCCTCAAACATATTAGTATTTCAGGTTTGGGCTTGCTTGTTTTTTTTTTTTTTTCAAAGAATGCTCAGGAAAACCTTAACAATTACAGGAAATGTCAAAAGGCAGATTGTGTTTTTCTAGCAACTGGTGCTGGTTTGTCCATGACATTTGCAGGAGAGTCCGGTTGGTAATGCTTTCCTACAGCTCCCTCTCTGCCCCCAAAATACAACGAGTAATAATACAGTACAGCAATTTTGGACTAATAACTTGTTTTCACTTCATTTTCTAAGACTGGTCAATCTATTTTTACCAAAAAAAAGCGCTCCACTCTGCTCCAACTGTCTCAAAGGTCTGAGAAGTTTTGCATGATTTTATCAACCACGTTAGTACCATAGTAGGTGAAAGACCACATACATATCCGCAGTATTCACCTGCAATAAGCTTCTACCCCAAGCTTATATTTCTGAAAGCTGTTAGAAAAAGGTCAATTATAACAATTTCATCAACAAATGTATCCTACACTTTAATAAACAACGCCAGGAATCCCATGAATGTCTCTTCAATGTCTGTAGTGAGTTTTTCTGAAGCACTCTTGCATGTCAAATTACATGAATGAAAGCCTTATGACAAGTTCCAAGCTGCTCGCTGTGTGCTGTACAGAAGCATCATGCTCATGAGGAAGTCCTTAAACTCTTCTTTAGTATCATGTCTTCAGTATCAAGAACAACGGTGCTTCATCAGAAGTGAAAAAAAATCCTGCTTTTACTTGTTTTCTCAGAAACTGAAATTTGATTTACTAACAATGATAAAAAAGAGGTAGATGGAACAGATTAAGATGTTATTACAAAGCAGTAGAAAGTTTTTTCAGTACTTACTGGCACATGAACCAAAACACTGATTATTCTGATGGCTTCCGGCAACATTTAAGTGTTGTATATGAACTGTTAGAAAGCATTTAGTATCAATATCTCATTCATAAGTGAACACAAACTGATGGAATAGTTTAGTTTCTGAACTGAAAGGAATTCTCCTTTCACTATTAGCACCATCCACTTGGAAAGATGGGCTGTGGAGAGCCATTTACCAACATTTTTAGCTACCGGGGTGATATAAATTTTCTGATTTTCTTAACACTTTCATGATCTTGAACTAAGATTGTAGCTCTGCAAAGACAGTTTGAAGACAGCCAACGAACTCTTCACATTCACTTTAATGCGGTTTGGGACATATCCCAACTTTATTTCAAAGTTTGTTTTGAAATAAGAAGTCACTCTGAGATAAAAAGAGAATCTTGAGTTTAATTTAGTGTTGTCAGGTCTTACAATACTTTTCATCTGCTTGAATACAGACTAGTAAAAGAATGAGTCGTCTTATAACTGAAGTCACTTTTTGTTCCACAAAGGGTCAAACGGAAAAAGTTCTTGCAAAAGTCAGAGAACTGAGGCCTTCTCTTCTTTTCAACAGGTCAGCACTCGGCTAACATGCCGAAACTGGAATCATGTAATCCTGCTTTCAAAATTTCCCTGAACTGCAGTTCCCTGTAATGAGGTAACTCATTCTAATAAGCCTATCTGTTCCAATACCAACAACAGTGATAATAACCACTGAACAAAGCAGTAAGTATTCTGTATTGGAACAAAAACTTTACAGAGAAAATGTGATAAAACTGTGACAAAAATCTATCTGCCTCTCTCTTACGCTTCCATTCCCCGTAGCAGAGGAAAAGTCAACTTCTTGCCCTGTCCTACATGGAGCTTTCGGTATGATATCCTCTCCAAAAGCTTTCCACTTGCTAGACTGAAAAAACCAAGATGTCAAAACAACTATGGAGTATGGAGGGGGCTGGGGGGTGAGTCAGGAGGCAGGACACCATCCTGTAAACATCTCCAGTGCTGGAGGGAAGATCTGAGTTTGCTGTAGATACTTCCATGCGTTTCCAATTTGTTTTTCCTGCAGCCTCCACTAAGGCAGAGTATGTTAACGATTCCTGCATTAAAATCCTACAACTCAATACACACCAGCTTTACTTTTCTGATCTGGTAATAAACACATGTGCGTAAACAAGCACATGCACACACTATTAATAAAATCATTGCCACTGATACTCTTCGTTACATTAATTCAGCAAAGCATATTAATGCCCACAAGCACGGGGAGTTCAAGGGCATCAGTAGAATAGAAATACCATTAAAAAGACTGCTGATACCTCTCCTTGTCCTTGTGGGACTTCAAAAAATGGTAACCTGTAAGAATTGAAAAGCTTTAATTTTTACAAGTTAATAAAAAGATTTGTAAAATAACTGTGTCAAGAAAAAAAAAGTATTAAAAGGACATTTTTCCTAGATTACAAAGAACAGCAGTTATTAGAAACCTGCTAACATAATGACTGTCCAGTAATTTAGTAAATTATTGGTCTCAGTTACACTTCCCTGAAACTAAGTTTTTGACCTGGCAGCAGGCAGATGTCCCAATACAGTTTTGGTTACATCATGACCAGAAAATATTTGTGCCTGTATCATTTGCTTGTGAGTGGGCAGAAGCATACGACACATTTCAGATTATTCTGATATAATTCTAACTCATATTTTGCATACATACATGGAAAAAAGCCATATATACAGCTTCTGAAACTATAACCATAATGCTAAATATAATGCATTTGACTTTTCTCCATATTTCACAAACACATGGTAAGATAAAATTTGCCCTTTGACTAAAAACCAAGTCTTTTGAATGCACAAGACAGAGTTGCACATTTTCATCACTGTCATGTGCCCTTAGATAGAACATACAAAACCGATGACTGAAAAGAAGAAGTGGGGGATTCTGAAACAGGAATCAGTAAGTCTCTGCCCCACTGGAATGAGCTGGAAAAAACGGTTTCCTGAGCTGAGGCCCTAACATCAGATTTGGGCTAACGGGCCAATTTAAAATCGTGTCATCCTCGCCTGCTGTTGCAATTACAGTGAATGAGGTTAGAGATACTAACAAACTATCCTCTGGAATTTGCTGAAAAGAGTACTGTTCTACAATTGTTTTATTTTGACAATCCTTATTAATTTACAGCTATGCACAAAGGTATTTCTTCTTGACTGGAAATAACCACTGTTAACAGAGCAAGATCTACAGATCTCAGATTTGCCCTTTAGAACCTACATATTGCATACCATTAACAGGTACGGACTTTATACCTTTGTCTTATGACTAGCCCACTGAAGCCCATAGGTTACGAGTAAGGTATCAGAAACCAAAATGTTTTAAACTGAATGTGGGCCATCAGGTTTTTTGATTGCTATGGAGAACTGAAGATCATAACAAAATTTCTGCTGGCTCTAAATCTAGACACAAACCTGTATATATTATATCTTCTTCTGGCAAATTATTTTGAAACAGTTCTTAGCAGAAAAGCTTTTAAGGAGCTGATGAATGAAAAGAAAGAGATCACTTTGAACAGTACAGAAGGACACACTGAAGTTACTGTCAGAAGAACAGAGAAATATTGTGTCCAGGAGTCGATTTCAAACACTACATTCTTAACATCTCATAGTTCAATATTCTGATCATTAGCCTAAGCTCTTGAGTTTACAAAGGTACAGGATTATTTTGACAAAGATGTGAGGGAACAGGACAGTCCTAAAAATCGCACTCTTACACTGAAATCAGGATTGTGAATATAAAGTCTGACATTAAGGAGAAAAGCACTCTCCAGATTCCGTCTTGCCAACAGGTTTCTTGTCACCATCTCTATCACTGTCTGCTTTCTTACCTGCGTGTAAAAGCAAGCCTACGGTGCTGCACCCGTGTACCTTTCAAAGAGATCTACAGGAAATGACAGAAGTTTCATTTCCAGCAATTTTGGGGAAGAGATTTCATCCTAAGTAATTGTACTGAGGGTACTCACTAAGTATCTTGCTAATGGCAAGTGCAGAAAATGTGGGGGCTTGTCACACTGTCACTTCGAGCTGACAGCTCCTTTTATTGATCAGAGATGGTACTAAGAGCCTTATTTAGTCTCTGACCTTAAATGCGTGCCTCACCCTTCCAATACCCTTTCAAAGGAGTGCCTTTCAATACAACGTGCTTTTGTGGGGCCACAGCAGGAGTAAAGGTGTCTCTCAGAAATTTGGGGGGGAGGAGGAGTGCGGATTCTTTCTAGAAACTTTCCAACCATATTCCAGCTTTCCAAGGCCCAGGGAACGAGCAGCATCAGTTACCTGGCCACTGAGAGATCCTGAGAGCTGTCAGATAGAAGGACCCGTCGACGCCAACAGGAAACGAAGGTATTAAGCACCCTCAACAAGTACCTCCATAATCTCGCTACATATAACTGCAGAGAACGCAGCTTTATTTCTGAACTACTGGAGAGTCCTATTACTTACGGATCCATTTTTTTGCCGGCTTTATGGGGAGCACAACTATTCAGACTGCCTTCCTTGCCAGCACTACATGAAGGCAGGAAACCCAAACATATTATTGTGGTGATAACCACTGGCTCATTTACTCTGCATACCTAAGATAAGCTTCAGTGCTAAATTAAAACAAACCACACATGGCAAGATTTTCATGTTTAAGTACTGCCTGATAATGAACACCGCCTTGTTTTTTCCCCCAATGAAAATAAAATGTACATGAATTGCCCTTTGTTAAACACCTTGCTGCTTAAGTGCAGTAATAAAAGGTTCTCTTGCCGATGAATGCCGCCACAGCACTTCAGGCGACCTCCACAACTTCTCAAAGCACATGAACCACAACACATGGTTCGTTGTCTGATAATCAGGGTAAAATGGCACCTGCGAGAACACTGCTTGCAACGCATGCAACCTCCCACTGGGTAATTCTCTGTAACAATACAAGCATGTTGTTGACAGAGAGAGTGCATCAAACAACCGGGTTTATACACTAATATTAATACTGAATTCTGCACTATTAAATCTCTCCAGGGATTTAGCATAGCAAGATGGTAAGGACTTTCATGAGCTATTAGTTTCCAACACTGTCACATCTTTGTTGGGCTTCCCACCCGCAGGGTGATCACCAACAAATATAGTTCGCAAAAATAAATAAAAGCCCTCCAATTACAAATAATTTTGACAATTTATATGCACAGGCCCTTGTTCCATGTACGCTTAACGAAGTTAACTCATGAAGCATCTTGTAACAATGATAACTACCACTAATTATATTTTTTTCATTGACCTTTGTGTGTTGTTCTGTTACACAGAAATAAACTAATGGGCAATAAGTGCTTTGCAAAAAGCAACTGAACATACCTCATGTACATAAGATGCGGAATAATACATAGTTAGTCAGAGCAAGAAAAAAAGAAGTCCTATAAAACCAGATTATCCAGTCTAGCAGTTCAACTGTACCAACAATAGTTTTGCAACTTTTTTTTTTTTTTAAACAAGGGAAGTTCCTTGAGCAATACACTCTAACCGAGGTCCTTTTCATTACCGAAGTGCCTTCGTTTCTTCCTGAAAACAAAACTCTTGCCACTTACTGAGTCCAGCTGCAAACAAATGGCAGTTATGATATCCTTCTAAGACAGGACTGTGCACTGTATGCTCATGTCAGCTGAATGGCAATCAAAAACCAGTCAGCTTCTCTTGACACCGCAGTAGCCTATAGCAACAATAAAGGAGGAGGCTGATAACTTTTTTTTATTCAGGTCTGTTCAGGGAAAGGAGAGGTCTAAATTTCAAGAGGAGACAGGGGTGAAATTGTAATCACACCTATTAACTAAGATCCTTCAAGAAAATACTTGCTCACCCCTTTTTACTCCAAGAGGAGCTACAAAAGCATTCTTGGTTCATTTATGAAGTTAACTTTTTGTCTGGTAGATTTGCATTCATGTACGAATGGCCTCACAAATAAGAACAACTGGTTTGTACTGCAGATATCAGATACGCACAATCCATTCCCTACCATTTCAGCTCACCTAATAAACTGACATCAGGTATAAAAATAGAGGACAGAGTGATGCAATCACTGTGATTCCTTTCCATTTGACATGCTTTCTAATTTATTTCCCAAAGCGAAGAGAAAGTGCTACTACCATTTCTACCATACATAATCAGAGTCCCACTAAAACAAATTTGTATTAAATACTGAATTTTTCAAGAAGACAGAAAGAGCTATCTCTGCTCAGTAACTAAAATTACAAAATCACTTCCAGTCACTAAGCAATGTTAAATTTCTTAACACAAGTGCAGTTCTTTTCTTTAAAAAACTGTGCTGTTCCTAAACATCTATTATAGAAAAAAAGACCCGATGTTTGCATGATATCCACTGCACTAGGGAAGGTAGGGTATTCCAGAGACAGAATCGTGCAAACTCTTTGCCACCAGTTCCACCAGCTGACACTCTCATTTGACATCTATTCTGTTCTATGCTTGCTTATACTGTGCTCATTGACACAAAATATGATACCTACCAATTATACCACCACAGCTTAAACATCCTGACACCCCCCCACCCCAAACCTGGAAAAGATCTGCAAGTGAAAGCATGAAGATTGAACACGACTCCAGAAACACTGTAGCTTAATTCAGGAGCAAGAGAAAAAATAAGAAAGAAAAGTATTTACCAGGCCCTACAACAGTTTGATTTATCAATTGATTTGACTGTTACTACCATTCCTGAGTAGAGGGCATCAGGACACCTCCTACTCACCTTCTTTTAAAGTCCACTTGATTGCTCCCGTCCTCTTGCTGACAGCATGCAAACTTCCATCAAGAGTTGAAACAAACAGCAGTGTTTCTGGCACAGTTACTGAGCTGGTGTTCTGGAAAAGAAAAACCCATATGCTGAATGTAATTACTTACTACAGATTTTACTCGTAACTGTCATACAGTACATTGCCTAGAACATCATACTTCTTTTTAATCGCACAGACTGGACAACTTGCTTGCCCCTTTGAATTCAGTGATTTAATTTTTTTTAATTTTTTTTTCCCCTGTCACTGTTATGGAACTACTTACTCCCCTAGAGACAAACTGGGAGATGCTTTAAGTGAATACTCTATCTACAACTCAGTTTCCATTTTCAATTTTATATTAAAGTCTTCTCTCAAAGTCAGGAGAAACCAGAGACAGGGCTGATCTAGGAAAGAACTGATACAAAGACTATGTGATAAGATAGCTAGGGTAAGGAACTTCACAGCAGTTCAGAGAACATAAGTGTTAGTGTTAATGTCAATGTCATGCTACTACCAAGTAAATAGAACATATTTTTGCCAGGGTTTAGTCCCCTAGAGATGAAAAGACATTGGCTGGGTACAACGTAGACAAATAAAACTGAAAGGTGATCAATATTCTACAGGGCTGACTGGCTGAGAGACAGGCTGGAGCTGCAAGCATGAAAGCTGTCTCTGAGCAAGGACAAAATATTTAGGCTAGATGTGGCTTAGAGCCTGGAGGAGATCCACACTGTTAAGCCTCTTAATTGTATTTTTGTACCTCATGTCTCCCAATACTGTATTTCTGTAGTAGACAGTAAATAACACTGTTTAAGAAAGACCATATGTATTAACACATCTATAGATATCTCCTAGAAAGCAGTCAGCTGCAGGACTCAAACCTCAACTTGACATTCTAATTATTCTGCCACTGGGGACATGTCACTCCATATTTACGTGTCTGGGTACAGAGCTGTTTGGTGCCTGTTGTTATTTCTGTAGCACGAGCAGCTTTTGAGCCTGGCTATTGGAGAGCACGTAATTTTATTAAAATGGCATCACACGAACATCGAGGACTCAGAACTGTGTAGGTATCACGGGAACAGTGCAGCTAAGTCCAAGGTGTTTGATTGCATAGAGGAAAAAAAACATATTAAATTAATGTCTGCTTTTCTCTTCCTGCCTAAAGATGATCCCATACACCCTAAGACTGACCCATTTCCATTTACCAAGTCTCAAGATATCGCTCAAGTAACTTGTCACTTGCAGACTGTACCTGCATTGCTCATCTGCGTGCCACCTGCTATGTTTAGGTTTCACAGTTAAATACAGTTCTTAACCTACCACAGTTCATGAAAGTGTGTGCATTTTGCATAATAAATAATGTCTTCAATGACTTGAGCTGTAAAAAATAATTATCAGTCATGTTAGAACTATTGCAAAGCAAAATACACATTTACCAAATTAAAATGCATGGGTCTAGGAGTAACTGTTTTTTTCGAAAACTATACATTTTTATGTATAAAACTCTCAACTAAAGCATTAGACTTTCAGGTAAAGCATAAAGCTAAAAGAATAATATAACAAAGAAATAACCTTCAGGTCTCACCTACAAATACTATACATGCTTCTTTCCATCCATAATGAATACAGATGGAGCAGACAATTATAAAGCACACAGTGCAGAAAAAACGAAGGTACAAATCAATAATACACAAAACATAGATCAGAATTAGCTGCTGGAGATCCAGAAAAAAAACAAGCACATTTCAGCTTTCTCATATCGAGCAAATGTATATTTTCACTGCAGCTGTACTCACCAAAAAAAATATCCCTATTCCAGAGAATCTAATTATTCTTCCATCAGATTCATAGGTAAGGCAGAAAACATTTTTAGACAGTATTTCAATACAACAATGTATGCGGCATAAACTCTGTACATTAGACACCATGGGGAACACAAGAAATACCCGTTTCTTCATGAAGATCTATCTACCCTAAACCTGCTCCATGAACAAATGAATTTAATTTAAAAGACTGGAATGACTCTGTTTGCTAATCTATCAAAAAAGATACACCAAAACCATCCTTTATATTATTGATAATTTTAGATAACGAATACAGTGAAACTGCATCTAGAGTGAAACACAGTAAGTTAAGCAAGAACACACAACTGTTAAAGGAAGGAAGTGAAAATTATTAAAGTTCCTTTAAATTGCAGGTGGGAATTTGACACCCAGAATGCAATGACTTGTGTTGAGGTTTATTTGCAAATAAAATACAACATACAGCAAATCCACCACATCTTCCATGCATACAGACTAAGATTGTTTTTCTAGGCTAATTTTTACTCTCTGCATAAGTTTTTCTTATCTTTCATCTTCTTATCTTACAGAATCAGTATATTCTCCACAAAGCACGTTCTCTTCCTGTCTTCTTATTCAGAAGTGAATAAAGCGTATATCATCTTCACAAAAAAATGTGGCTGTAAAATAACCACCGTGATTATGGTTGGGTATCAAATATCAGTAATATGCAGTATATGGAAAACTACTTGTTGTAGATCTGTAGATTTAACATTTTCATATTTAACATTTTAATATCTATTTGTCATGGCATGAAGGCTATAGAAATTATGGAAGTAAACGTGAGCTCTGAAACTCTCATCAAAACTTCAGTAGTCAATGTTGTCTTCCAGATTACTGACATTATAGAAGATTGGTAGTACTTGGGACCAAACAGAAAGTACTAATGTGCAAAGAGTTCCTCTGCACATTCTGCTGTCACAGGAGTACAAAAACTTTTCTGTACATCTACCCTCCAGATCACTTACAAGCTGAACGATAAAGAAAACCAAAGCTGAAGAAGCTATTTACGTAAGTGAAAACCAGATGAGCACCTGAATGTTGCCCACAGGCAGAATGACCTAGAAACTTCTCAGATATGACTAAAATAATGAAATTACAATAGCTTTTTTTAAGTTTTCAGTATAGTATTCTTGGTTAGGGTGAAAAAGTGCCACTCCCATCCACCATTCTTATGGTGCCTACCACCACTTTGTGATTAACAGGGAGACGTGAACTCTTCCAGGGATGGCGAGTGCTTACGGCATTTGCAGGCATCACGGGAACAGCAGGGAAGAGCACTCTCTCAGAGGCCAGCAGGTCTACCCAGCCAGAGAAATCCCCTCCTCAGAGGGGGCTGAGGCCCGTTCTGCTCACTGCCCAAGGGGTTGGACTGCGAGGGAAATCAGCACGGAGGCACACGGATTTCACTGACAAAAGGGTTCTGCCACACACGTGCACCTTTTCCCTTCAAAATACAGTTGGGCAGCATCACTGCTCCTGCCAAGCTCATGCTCCCCACTCTTAACTGGCTTTGTCTTAATGCCACTCTTTTCTAAAGCTTTCCTTCACCTCCCCCATAAGCCTGTGTTTAAGTTTTACTGCTTTTGAAGGGCTTTATTATATTCAGACACCGAAGTCGCATTGATGTGGTCCATTGCAGCCCTGTGTGTCAAAGATACCATCTTCTTTGGGTGAAAGACTGAATATAGGGAAAATTTCATTAGCTCTTCCTTTATTTCTAAAGTTGTATTTGCACACAGATAAAATACATAAAATACCACATTAAAAATCTTCCATTTACTCATACTTTTCAAAGCATATGATATCATGCAGTTGAGATTAACCAGCTGATTAATACACTGACACTGCTGAAGCTTCTGACCTAAATTTAAAAACGGATGAGTCCATAGACTTTGCAATGCAATATTGCTAATTTATTTTGACCAACATCTATAGTAGTCTCTTGGAGAAAAGGCTAGGAAGTTAGTATAATAGTATTGATACAAGGCTTTATTATTTCAAATTGCATAGAACAACAGAGATAAAAATGAACAGATTATTTAAATAATTACCTGTGTTTCACCCAGACTCAGAAATAAAAAACACCTTCTCCTGAATTTATTAGTGACTTTTATCAGCGGCTAGAGACTGCAGTATCAAGATTTCAAACACTCAATAGACTTTATTTTGAACACAAAGCTTTATAATTAATAGATTAATGGATTAACTAAAGCCTGGAATTAGCACTGTTATGAAAAGTTATGAAAATTATAAAAGAAATGTATGTACAGGCCAAACTTGTTTTCATTTTTGTGTGAAGTATGTAAGAGCATTCTTCACCGAAAAACCATAGTAATCTCAGTCCTGAGATAGATTCTTTATAAATACCGGTATACACAGATACTGCCCTCCCTGCAGGAGTGGGGTCTCAGCTGTTGTGATGCAATGCAAATTCTTGAAATAATAGAATTTTATTTCATACGGCAATTTTATTTCTGAGGAGATATAACAATTGACTACAAGAAAAATATGTCAGGACACAAAACACCTAAGCAAAAAACTTAACTTAATGAGCAGAGAAAATGAGATAGAAGGGAAACCTGCTTTGGGTCTTTTATTTTATCTCAAACTGCAATAATGTCTATTTTAACAACTACCCACTTCGGAATTCAGTGAAAGCTTCTACTGCCTTGACAGTCTGTACTCATAATAATCTTCCACATCAACAGTGCTGTTAAGTGAAGGATTTACAGTATTTTGAAATTACTTGGGGACTGCTTTAGAATTAATTTTTAATAATTTAATTCAAAACACAAATTTTCAAGCTCTCATTGAGTTCAACTTCGACAAGTGCTCTAAAGTGCTAACTGCTAATAATCCATAACAGCCTAAAATTTGTGACTAAATAAAAATAGCATTTTTAAACTAGAATAGAAATATACTATCTAATAGAAATAGCATTTTATAAATAGAAATAGAAATTGACTTTATAAATACTAGTTAACCCCCACACTTCAGATCTACCACATCTTTAGATAAAAGGTTTTAGAAATCAAAGTCACAAAATGACTCAAAACAATTCTGAAGGACCCATGGAGTCATACGAAGGTCAGCAAAAGCTGTAGAACAAGTTCTGGTGTGTTTGTATATGTCTAAGGTACAGTTCAGTGTCAAAGACTATATTATCTTCATTCACCACAACATTTCAAATTTTTTTAAGGGTTAGCAGGCAATGCTCTACTTTGTTTTATTGTGTTACAAGAAAACAGATCCCCACAGGAAGAATTTCTTCCATTAAATTATCTGCTTAAAAACAGTACTTTTGAAATACAGGTCACCAAGTATGTACAAATCCCACTGAAGTCAGCAAGAAAACCAGGCCACTGGGTTCCTTGAAGTTATCGTTCTGTAACCTAGAAATATGTTTTGCTGTGGGGATAATACCACAAGAGCTTCTACAGGTATGAATAAAGAACAGGAAAACACTTCATAGAGACCCCGGACGTGTGATGCTGACTCTGAGAAGTGTTACCGATTTCACTAGTAAACAAATCAGATCGCCATTTGCTGCCAGGTAATAATTTTCTCTTTTCTGAGTCTTAAGTAGGAATACGTATGCACCGAACTTAATCTGTTCGGTGGATGATACCAACAATGGATGATAGAGGATGGATGGTTTACTAACTATAATTTACATTCTCACAATTTATTTGGTAATGCCTGGCTTACCAAACAAAAAAAAAGTTGACAAGAGATATATTAACTCGAGGAAAAAAGTTCTACATTCCTCACTCCATAATTAGCTTAATATATATCAGACTGTATGTTTGCACTTTACTAAAAAACTATAAAGAAGCAACTTCAGCATTAACAGCACCAGACACTCTCCTCTCAATAAGTAAGGTCTACACCATAATTTATGCTCCTGCAACCACAACTGGTAAACCAATAAGGATGCAAGGCAAAATATCTTTAAACATTAGCGCACACTGCAAGCAAGTGGTATATTCATCAGAGATAGCATATGATTCATTACCCTGGTTTTGACAGCTATCCTCTACTTACATTGCCAGGCTAGAGGCTAAACTCACCGTGCATAATAAAACTATGCCATGAAGAAACTTTTTGTAAAATCCAGTAAACTACTAGGGGGGGGAGTTTTTCAGTATAATTAATAGCAAAGTAAATATATGAAAGAGAGCTGACAAAAAATAAATTATATCTTCTTTAGAAAGTGAAATCAAATCTACAGATCTTTTCATCTTAAACTAGAGTCCAACATGTCTTTGTTAGCAATTTCTCATCAACACTGTAACCCAGTTACAGCGAGTTTTCATTCATATGCCCATTCATACTACAATAAGAAAAACTGAGAACTACTGGAGGTCCACTCCAGCTGTCCTCTGACTTGACTGAACTTTGAGTGGTGCTCTACACCATAAACTTCCGGCTAAGTTTTCATACTTGGGTCTCTCTGTAAACCCAAAACTTATTACAATATTCACAAGAACATCAGCAAACAAAACGAGTAGAAGGGCAGAGTTATAAACACATGAATTTACACTCCAGGACAGAGCTGTCTGTGATAATTTTAGGTGTGCAAGATGAGTTTGCATTCCCACCAAAAAAACCCTAAACCCTAATATACTGTTCTCGAGTGGCCAAGGAGATCTGCAACTCAAATAAAACACATAAATGTTAATTAACACAGTAATTGGAGATGCCCTCTTTAAAACCTCCTGCTGTCTCACATATTACTTAACTGGCCAAACACCTCAGGCTGAGATAGAGAACACATTAGAAGAAAAGACATCTGGCTAATGCTGGGGTTTTCCCACGTCAGGAACAGCCCGCGTGTGCTACAGCCCACACGTGCTGCCTGCGCGCACCCTGTAACAGAGCACTGACACCAGTCCCGCAGGCTGCGGGAGGGAACAGACCCGTGCTCTAAATGCCAGTTTAATCCCAGAGAGGTTGTTATTTTTGACTTGCACTGACTCCACGTTAAGAGAGAAACAGGCACAGTTTGGAATGTCCACAGCTCACAAAAACTACAGAGCTGTAAATCAGTACTGTATAATATTTACAGTGACTGCTTATTTATAGACAGCTCTGCTGCATTTCTCACTGCTGTATCCGAGATGTCACCCTTTTATAACGTGTTCTGATACATCACTAGGGCAATTCCAAGAGCTATATGCCGTGTCACCTAAATAATAAGAAACAACATTTCATCTCACAAAGAAAAGACAGGAAAGGAAGGCCTTGTATGAACATATAATATAAATTGCAGGAAAGCAATATTCAAGTTGGGATATAAAGTAACAAAAGCACATTTATCAAAGAAAATCCAGAGCAGCAGATCATCACCAGTAGTCTTAAAAGAAATCTACAGAAAACACAATCTGCAAAATCTTTATACAATCTCATGTTTTTCATGTTACCTCAATTGTATGCCAGTCTTTTTCATGGGAATTTATTACTCAAGTGAATTAATAATTCTAAATAAGCCTTCCCAGTTAAATGGGTTAATCACAGCCGAGATGACTGGGACTAACTTCACAGAAATTAAAACTAGTTCTGAAAAGGCACTGAAGGATGGAATAGATTTCAACTTGGAAGTCATGGTAAGCACTACCGCTGGCAGAGCAAAAGGACTACGGTAAGAGCCAAGAAAAGAAACAGAGAAACTGAGAACCTGAGATCAGATACTGATCTGAGGTAAGACGGCAGGTCAGGGAGACCAAGAGGAGAGAGAAATCTAGAGAAAAAAGGGGCTGAATTCTACCAGGGCCCAAGTCTAGGTTTCTGTGACTATGTAAGTAAAATTATACACAGCTTGTTAATAATCTGTTGATTTGAAAAGTACTTTTAGTCTTTAAAAATACTTCTGTGTATTCTCATCGAGTACTATTTTTAAAACTTCACAAGTTGCAAATCAGTGTTTTCCTTGCAAAATATGAACCACAAACGTGTCAGGACCCTGAAGAGATCTCAATCCAACCTTATAGTCAGACTAAGACCAAGTCATTAGCACTCTACAATGAAGACTTCAAAGTCATTTTTTTTGGCACTCTGCATTTAATTTTTTCCGGTTTCCTAATGAAGTAAGAACACTAGGTATGTTACACAGCTTCACTACTAAATGTGTTTACTTTTACAGAAGGGGAGTGGAGCTATCATATTCCAGGTGAAAAACAAAGCCTTCAGCTTTGCTTAACCTGAACTATAACCCCACATATTACACCAGCACTTTCAGGTAACAATGAACAATACATCAAAGAACATAACCTAAAACTTTCCTCTGCTACACTTCAGGATAATGGAAAGAGTAAATATCAGCTGGCTTTTTCATTGTCTCCTGACCCTGAGAATTTACAAAGAAGAGCACCTTTCATAAGTGAATTTTTGAAGACTTAGTTTTCCATCTCAGTACACGCACAGCAGACTGCACCCATTTTAAAGTACACTGTTGAAAATTATTACCTCCATACAAATAATCTGCTCTGCATTCCATCTGCTTTGCACCAGTTTCACTATTCCCTGCGCTTTTATTGCTCTGTGTACTACCTTGTAACCAACCTGGTTATTTCTTAAGAGGTTTTGTAGGGCGGTGACTTGCGCACTTTGTTCTTCACCTTTGAATTTAGAATTGTCGTCTTTTTTGGATACCTACCAGCCATATGTACATCTAGCACATGTTGCTATCTTTGCTCTGCAGACAGAATGATCAAAATGCTGTCAGATAGTATATACAGGGCATGTAGCTAATTGTTTGTATTTTGATATCAACATATATACAATGTGGTTTTTTTTCCAGAAGGAAAACAAGGCCCCCTTAAGTTATGAGGTTATGAAGGGAGACAGCAAAGATCTAGCATGTCTCACTAGTTCCTCTATCCACCTACACAGTTTCAGCTCCCAAAAGTTTCTTTGTCCTACTTCCATCGATTACTTTATGCGAAATCAACTGCGGTTTTATATTTCAAGGATTATTATAGATGATACATGTTCTGGCACGGTGTTAGGTGCAAAACCATACGGCACAGAAGTGGGTACACAGCTTGATGAGCCGGGTCAGGCTGGTACACTGCAGCCCCTCACGCCTGTGCGTACGCAGACAGACATAAGGCAAACTTTTGAAAAAAGCCCTGGTAGGAGCCCACCGGGGCGTTCTTGCCGGGGGGGGACGGACACGGACCCACGAACGCCCGGCCTGCCTCGAGCGAGGCCTCCCCCGTCCCTCACCGGCTCGGCCGCCCCATGCCCACCCTCCCCCGCCGCTGTCCCTGCCCTTCCCACCGCCCCCCTAGGCCCAGCGGGCCGGCTCAGCTTACCCCGGGCCTCGGCGACAGCAGCAACGCGCCCAGGCTGAGGAGGAGAAGGCAGCGGCGGCGCGACTCCATGGCTGCCACCCGCGGGGGGCCCGGCCGGCTCACCCCCTCCCCACGCGTGGCGCTGGCTGCCGGCCGCAGCGTGCCCGGTGATCCCCGCCCGGTGGGGCGGAGCCGCCGCCGATGAGGGCGGGAGGCGCTGGCTGGACCGCCCCGGCCTCCGGTTCGCCGGGGCCGCAAGCGCTGACTGGGCCGCCTTTGGCCGACGATTCACGAAGTGCTGACTGGACCGACCCGGCCGCCGGTTCACCGGGCCGGGAGGCGCTGACTGAGCCGCCTTCGGCTGCCGTGGCGGGAAGGGCTGGCTGGATCGTCCCCGGCCACCGGGGCTGCAATTGCTGACTGGGCCGCCTCGGCTGCCGGTTCACCGGGGCGGGAAGGGCTGACTGGATCGTACCCGGTCGCCGGTTCACCGGGGCGGGAAGGGCTGACCGGGCCGCCTTCAGCCGCCGGTTCACGAAGCGCTGACCGGACCGCCCTCGGCCGCCGGGCCGCCCGGGACACCTCCTGCCCGGGGGCTGCGGGGCCGCGTCCCGGGAGCGGGGAGGCGTCCGGCACAGAGGCCCCGCGGCTTCGTCCTGCTACCGGAGCCTCCGCGTTTGTGCTCAGCCCCGACGAAACTGCAGCCCGTGGAGGGGCTCGGCCAAGAGCCCTCGACGTTTTAAACCACTAGCTGGCTGCTGCTGTTGGGGTTTTTTGTTTGCTTTGGTGGGGTTTTTTTACTATTATTATTTTGGGGGTTTTGGAGGTTTTTTTTTTTAAATACCTTGTGGGTAAATTCAGGCTTAACAAATAGCCTCCCTCCTCCAGCACTGTCCTGCCCCGGTACAATTTGCCTATTGATTTTTTGTTTTCCAAGCAGATTGGGCCAAATTTATTTGGCATTGTTCCTGTTTTTGAGAAAGTCACTGTTGACCCTGGTGTGCTTCGCAATGCCCTAAATAAATGCAAAAACAAAGACCATAAACTGAGTCTGAACCATAAACTGAGTCTAAGCTCCTCTGAACAGATAAACACAAAAAATACTGAATGAAATGGAGGAAGCTTTAAAAAGAAGAGAGTGAATTTACACGGCTTGGCAAAGGCCTAGCTTTCAGATGCCTATTTATATAACAAAGCCACTTTGTCCTTGCTACATATTGTTTGCTTTCAAATACTGATATCGTTAGTGGAGCTGCAGAGCACACTGAGTACCCGGTGTGCAACAGGCACACAACAGATCCGCTCCGGCAGCTCCCTCTGCTAATGAGCGTGCCTTTGATTATATGGGCAGGAGACATAATTAGGATCTAACCCACAAGCTTGAATACATAAAAACATCCCAGAGCTACAAACCACACCGAGATTCCAGTTCTGCGGTGCCAACAGACGTGTTCCTTTACGGTGGCCTTGGATTTGAGAACAAGCAGACTGCCCGCCGCGAGACTTTGTGACCACTATGGCAACAGTTGTGCCAACACTGCCTAGGCCACCACCAAACTGCAGTTATTTCATCCAAATCCCTCCATATGGCCTCGCGGGCGGCAGGGTCGACGCTACAAGTGGGGCTGAGCCGGCAGGAGGCCTGCCGGGGCGGGAAGAGCAGCGCTGCCCCGCACCCTCCCGGCACCTCTCCTCAGGCTGAGGAACCACCTCTGAGGCGGGCAGCCCGGAGGCCCAGCCGCGCCTAAACTGTTACATTTTTAATACTAAGCCCCATTTCTTAACGGTAACAAAGCGCTAGAGCAAGCTACTCATGAAGAGTTCTGTTGTTGCTGAAAAGGCGAACGAAGCTGCCCCAGGCGCCGGGGGGGCGCGGCCTGACTAGCCTCCCCCAGCGACGGCCGCCAGCCACCTCTGCCCGCCCCAGCCGCTACGGACACCAACCCCGCCCACCCCCCGCGCGCAGCCGCACCCGCACCCGAATCAGCACGTGCCCCCCCGGGGTAGAATCCTATTGGACGAGACAAGGAGGGGCGGGGTGCCGCTGCTTTATAAAGCGCAGCGAGAGAAAGGTTGGGCCTTTCAGTCAGCGCGGCGGGCGGAGGTGAGCGTTGGCGGGGGAGGGCTGGGCCGGTATCTCTTCACGCGTGAGCGTGAGGACGTGCATGAAGCAGACCTACTACCCTCTTCCGTCCGTGTCTTGCGGGGCCCGTGTGGGGAGCGGCCTGGCAAATAAAGCTCTGTGCACCCCGCGAACGTCTCCGGCTGGTTCTTACGCGCGTCCGCCTGTTGCCCGCACTGCCTTTGACCCGGCGGAGTGCCCTGCCCGCGGCGCCGCCGGCCAAGCTGTAGTGCTAGAGCGAAGCGCTTGTTCATAACTGGTGCTGCCCGGCCCGACCCGGGTGGCGCTTTTAAAAGCAAGTGACAGCTCGTCTGGGCGAGCCCGCCGCCGCACAAAATGGCGCCGCGGCCTGACGGGGAGGCAGCACCTGCTGTGGCGGGGGCCTGGACGAGGAGAGCGCCGGGGGGTGCTGCCGTGGGCTGCTGGGTGCGCCCCTGCACAGCAGTGGGAGCCTGCGGCTCTGCTGCTTGGCGTGGTGCGATGGGAGAGGGTAAAACCACCGTGAAAGGGTGTCCAGGTTACTCCTGCTCTGTTGTTTGGCTCAGCAGGACTTAAAGCCAGCCTAGAGCATTGCGTCTAGTGTTCCTCAAGTGGTTCAGGGGACTTAAAACTCATAAGTAGCAAAAGTGCTGGAATTACTGCCCAGGTGTTGCAGGAGTAAAGCACCTGGGTGAAGGGGAGCTGGCTGTTCAGCAGGAGAAATGCATTCGTGCTCCGGAGAGCAGTGTTGGTCATCCTTTATGCTCACTGTAAAGAGAATGTGAAGCAAAATGTGAATTTGACCCCAGTGATCTAAGCTGCAGCTGCTTGGCCTCCACCACTCCCATCTCGTGCTGTCCTGCGGGCAGAGGGGCTGGAGTCACGCACAGTGTTTCCCGTATACGGGGAAGGTACATCTGTACCCACGCTGGTGCCGGGACTGGACGTACAGGAGTAGCTGTCAAGTCTAGGAAGACAGTAAAAGATGCTTAAGCTCAGAGGGGCTTTCACCAGCAATCCTACTATAGAGGACACCTCTGTTCTGTAATTCGTGGTAGTCGTTTCAACGTTTTCACAGGTGTAAAATGAAAAAATACATTTTTAAATCACATTTTAAAATACATGTGAATACTAACTGCTGCAATGAAATTTAGTTTCTCTCTACTACAGTAAAACTTTTGAATTTGAGCTTTTGCCTGTTAGAGCTAGAGCAGTCTCAGTATTTGTTAACCCTAAAATCATCATATGCCATAACCACTAAGTACAACTTGGGTATATATAAAAAAAGTAATCTGAAAAGCACATAGCACACTATGTCATCTTAGGAAGTTGCCTTTCTAATGAAGTTTTTGAAACAACTTGCTGAAGATAGTGGCTAAGCACAATGTAGAAATAAATCTTAACTGAGTAATTTTTTGACATGGGATAAATTTATTTAATAAAACAAAGCAAGCAGATTGTAGTTACCCACAGTTTATGAAGTGCAATATGACAATCTTGTGTAATAAGTCTAAATCTGTTTACACATTAGTGCATCTAGTCCTTTGACTTTAGTTATTGCACATAGAAATTAAATCATATAAAAGACCTGCGTACAAGACATGCAGACTTCATGAAAGGCAAATAATGCCTATGTAGTCAGAGCAAACCCCAGAATATACACAGCCTGGAATGGTCAAGGAGGAGTTCAGGTAACAAATATAACCTACTAATATCTCAATTAAAGGTAACCAAAATAAGTGTTCAAATATAGAATTAATTTTAAATATATTAAATGCTAGTTTTCTTTTATGTTTCAGGCAAGGTGCTGTTTAAAAAACCTTCAATATAATAGCTTCATTTAGAGATGGTAAATCATCAAGTTACATGTGGAAATTTTGATTTACATCAAATGTGACAACACAAAGTACAAAAAAGTTCTTAAAAAATTACTTCTAAAAAAAAAAAAGCAAATCATGTTATAAAAGGAGAGCCAAAACTCACCTTCTTTGTAAACTAAAAGGTTTTCTGACATCCATGAACAGTTGGCAACACCCAGGTATCAGAAAAATATTACGTGTGTTAAACAGTGGATATGTAGTGTTCAAATATTGAATTTACTGCGTACATTGAGTCTCAAATCATCATACCAGATAGAAATAAAAGGCAGTTCCCCCTCCCCCCCCTAAGTTTTGGCCATTAATTAGCAGAAACAGTCTTTAATTACATCGCGATCAGCTTGAGTAACTGTAATGCTTGAATTCCTATTCCACAAAGTCCAAGAAACCACTGCACGGGGGTCCAAATCTTTCAGCCACAGCTGTTCTCACAAACATCAAGCGATTTGATGCCTGGAGTTGCAAGGCCGTAACGTGAGAGTTCGGTCCCATGCTTCGCGTGTAAACACAGTGCAATGGAAAACAATCACAGCAACAAACTCTCCTATGAGAAAAAACTGGGTGTGTGTGTCACTGCGGCGAGAGGCTCTACACACAGAAGGGTAACCAAGTACTTCTGGTCATGTGCAGTACTGACATTTTACGTGTGTGCTCATGTCTTTATAAACATTCATAATTAATCATGAACCAAGGTGATTGTACCTCACTATAAGGCGGCTTGCTATGGTTTGGTCTCATGGCTTTACCAACTTTTTTCTCCTCGTTTACAAAAATCTGACAGTCCTACTTTCACTGATAGTTGTGTGTGTTTTATGGCTACTTGCTTCCCAAGAAAAGCACAAGTTCTGTGTGAAAAAAATAATATGTATATACCACATTGAATCACAATATTACCTATACATCCAATTTACATTCTTTTATCCTGAAAGCATTTCATATTTCGATTGCTTGACACAAGCTATTGACTGCAGAAGTGAAAGAACATAAAACAGTTCATTCTACACCTCCAACTGCCTGAGAAAGAAAAATATTCTTCCAGTTTTAGAAATTCATTCCTTATTTAGGATTTTTTCCATTTGGCACACAGTTCCTTTGCTGCCAAACAACCTTTCAATGCTTTAATGCACATTAAAATAGCATGAAAATATAAGCTGAACAAAAGGTGTGTCGTCAAGGTCCTTGATCTATTACAGTTAAGTTCCTCCTCCCTCCCCCAAAGAACAGGGCATCTTAGCCTCCGAGTTAAAATCCTGATGGCAGCCAGTACAAAAATAAATCAACTGCTTAATGGAATGAAACCTCATGTAGCTGAAGCACACAGGAACAATAACCAGGCAAGTGAGCACAAAGGTATGGTTATAGGCAGTCCTGGGGGGGAAAAGTGGCGCAAGTTAAGGATGAGAACTACAGCACAGTTTATAAAACCATGAGAATAACTTCTATAATACTGTAAACTGCCAGAGTCTTCACGTGTCATGGCTGATCAGGGGTCTCCGTCATCAGATCTTGAGGAGGGCATGAAGAGGAGCGGGGATCCATGGCTGAGTGCATTAAAGGAATATAAACATCATCCATGTTTGGCATGACAAAGATTTTCTGTGAAAAAGATGCAATTAAATCAAGTTACATTTCATATGCCATTTGAAACCTTATTTTTCTGATTTGTTTACTTAAAAAAATGCAACAAATTTCCACATAAAAGGTTCTTGAGTTCAGCATTGAGTCAGTGTCTGTACTGAAGCCCTACACTGTCCATCAGCTCAAGCCATTTAGTTGTGTTGCAGCCAAGGATGAAGCTCAGAAATACGACGATCTCCGCAGTTCCCGTTAAACTGAAATAGCACTATAAGAAACATACCAACGTTTCTTAACTCTGCCGCTTTCTTGCTCTTACCCATATACCTTCAAACTGTATTTTTAAAGAAATAAGCGGGTTTGATTCCTGGGTGATTGTACAGGTTGGGGTCTGGAATGAACCTGGTCAGTAAACTGTTTTCCTATCCCACAAGTATTTGTAAATTTGGAGGTTTTTTACCCTGTTTTCCACTAAGGTCAATATGATTTTTAAAAATTACTTATTTTAAAGGAAGTAGTAACACGACACTTTACTGCCGCATCTGCTTTTAATTCCAGACAACAGTTTGGCTCTCTATCG
This sequence comes from Rissa tridactyla, assembly GCF_028500815.1. Classification (NCBI taxonomy): domain Eukaryota; kingdom Metazoa; phylum Chordata; class Aves; order Charadriiformes; family Laridae; genus Rissa; species Rissa tridactyla. The sequence continues at coordinate 15,467,433 of NC_071480.1, read as the reverse complement.
TCGAAGAACACCTGGGATCATGTTTTTATTTAAGTACTACAAATTCTGACATGGTACCTATTTCAAAGAAATGGCATTTTTGGCTCTGAAATCATTCTGACAAGTGCTAAAACAGATTTCTGTCCACATGTACACATGGTCTTGAGACATCAAGACGTTCATTGAACAGGAGCAGCAGAGGATATACCGATTAGCCTTGAATGAAACAGGAGAATTTAAAACCCCACCCCTCTAGTAGACCAAAACTACCATTAATGAAATGAAAATGTAAAGGAAACATACCTGAAACTCTTGTTCTAGTTTCCTCTCTATCCAGTCAGTTACATGAACCAGAGTCACTTCTCTCTCACCCAGTTTTGGCCGAGCTTTTAACTCCAGGTAGGGAGGTCTTCGAAAGCCATACCTTAGGAGAGGACACACAACAGGTTTTATTACAAACTCTCCAACGAAGCACATACTTAGATGTGTTAACTGTCAATGTTCTCTTCATAGCAGTTCCTACCTCGTTTACAACTAGTTTGTATCGCACCTCTTCCAGAACCCATTTCAGCTACACTTTTACCTTTTTTCTTAGCTGCAATCCCTCTAGGTAGCTAGCGCACATCTGAAACATGGCCCATTTCTGCAGTAAATTGCTCTTACCATATCCTGTCAGTAGGTGGAGGTGGAATGTTGATTACTAGTGTTCCTCTGCACTCTTGTACTTCAACTGTTAGCAGCAATGGAGTATTGGAGACCTCTTCTATTTTCTTCTTAATAAACTCAGTCTCTGTGGCTTTCTGAAAGTATTTTGACTTAGTAATTTTATCCACAATTCTCATGATCTTACTCGTCCGATGTCCTCCAACATACCTTTAGATAGAGCATAGAAAAAGAGTACACCAAGACAGTTTTCTTAAACCTATTGGTTGCTAAGACACCCATGGATTTCCCATTAAATCATTAGGTTTTAATATAAAAATTCTAAGCAGATACATATGCACATGTCCAAGTAGCACCTCCCAGTGCCTGCACATGAGCGTCTGGCAGAAATTCTGTCCAGTCTGAACACTCCTCCTTCCCAGACGGCATTGGAAATGCTACATTTTTTTAAATTGTGAATATACTTGCGTCATTTATGCCAGCAAGCTGGCATGAGAAGAGACAACCTGTCTATTGCCATTCTAACAAAACCGAAAAGACACAGATGCACCAAGACATACGCACGTATCAGCATAGAATACCCAATTGCCACGTCTCATCTACTTAACAGTGTGTTGAACAAAAAGGTTTTCATTTAAGGTACTGCCGCATTTACAATGAGTATAAAGGTGGTGAAAAAGAAGAGGAAGGGATTTTGGCAGTGGGTAGAATGATATTCCAAAAATGGTTAAGCATTCCTGCAAAAAGAGGTCACTTTTCCTGGCAATAGTGTCAGACGGCATCCTAACTTTTAGAAAAGATGCTTTAAAGATATGAGTGGAAAAAGACTGAATATGTCTTTTTGCATACCCATCCCATTTCTGAAATATCAAACATGCTGTTCTTGGAGTGTGTATTTTCACACTCTATACATACGTACTAAATTGTGACTCTTGAGTTACGTAGCAGAGACAGCCTTGCTAAGGAAACAACATTTTCCTATCCTGCAAAAAATTGATGTTTATCCAGCCTTTTACAGAACTTTCTCTTTAGAATGAGCTAAGACAAGAAACTCCTCAGCTGATATAAAAGGGGTGCATTAATTTAAACTTTTGGATTTTATACTAGCTGTAACTTCTCCCAGATAAAGTAGTTACTCTCTCATCAGATTCTATAGTGATAGTAATGCAGATTTTTGAAAGGTGTAAGGAAATTCTTTTGGTATTTTACTTAAAAATTCTTCATTCTCCCTCTTTGTTCTTAAGAGTTCTTTATATGATCTATGTATTTTTTAAATATATGAAATGAATCTATTGAAATAATTCTGACAATTCATCACATAGTTTTCAAGAGGTTTTAGGAGTAAAACTCCAAGGAAACTCCCTTGAACATTTTGAATATATCATGGAGCCTTTTGGTGCATTCTCTGTAAAATCACAGAGGTGTTCAGACATAGGAGACATTGTGATTGTCTGAGACATTTCAGCGTTACTACAGATTTCTCATTGCACGGCATCATTTCAATCAGATGAAAAAAGCAAAAAAAAAAATATAAAAATCAGAACAGCAGCCAAAACAAGGAATGACGTGGCAAAACTGACGCTAGGAAATTTTCTTTAAAATTATTGCACAGCATCAGAGGGCAGTATTGCACAGCCCAGACACTCAAAGCCCTTCAGGGAAGAAGGAAAAAAAAAAAAAAAAAAAAGAAGAAAAACAGAAGAAAACAAACCACACAACCCAGAGAAAGAAAGCTAGGCTTGAATAACAGTTGTTTTCTTAAAGAATAGAACATACTGGAAATAAGGGATCAGCAGGATCAGTACGGGTATAATACTTTATACAAACAAAGTATTTCTAGTTCATACACAAAATCCTGTTCTTGGCTCTGCTACCAGGCAAAACACGCTGAGGAAGGTCCCCGTAGGTTCTCTGCCCGAAGACTTGGCTCTCTCTAATCTAACAGCGAAGGAATTAGGAGGTGTCAAACAGAGCGCTGTGCAGGTCACTCCGCAGGACTGCTGTGTGGTGAACACTGCTCCCAGCATGGGAAAACGCTCAGCAGAGCGGCCTCCTTTCAATCTGCGGAACGTTCTTGATTGCTGCTCTTTGCTCTAGAAATGGGCGAGTTGTGTTTGCCTAATGGCTGGGATACGCTCCCACTCTGACATCCTGTGTGACAACGAGCACCGCAGGACTGGACTGAGACAGCAGTTACGCTAAGCCTGGACACGGAGGGGAGGGAAGGAGTACCGCGCGCTCTGCGGGCAGCTCACCCTTCTGCTCCTGGCGTCACCTGCTTCTCTCCTGCCAATTCAGGAGCATCATCCTCTTCTGAAGACCCAGCGCTGGAGGATTCCTCATCACTGTCTGCAAGACAATACGCCCTTGGCCTGAAACTGAAACAATGCAATTTCCAGGTCAAATGTAATATTCTTAAATGGCTATTCATCGTGTACAGCTTTGGCTGACTTCACATGTATTTTGTTGGAGACTCTGAAATGTCCCCTCCTCTTTGTCATAAACTCTATCTAAAAGAAAAAAATAACAAAACCAAAACAAAACCACTGAAGCCCGTCTGTCAGAACTAGCTTCCAAACAGAAAATTTGTTTTCTCCAGGGGAATGTAATCCTGCATAAAAGAAGATGGCAGGGAAATGGCTATTCTACATATTCAAATCAAATGCGGAGATAATTTGAAATACATTTGAAAGCATCTCTGCTGTTGCTTGTAGCTTTCCATGAAAGTTGAGCAGTACATAGGCTGGACAGGGTTTTTTTGTTTGTTTTTAAAACTCTGATGAAGACATGCTTTTAAATGTAAAGGTGAGAACATGCAAGTCTGTCTTGCACTAAAAGCAAACACAGGACTCCAACTTAAAATGACATCGTCTACCAACTGAATCCCAGAATCCCTCAGAGATGTTAACTGAGGTGCTGACACATCTACCTTATCATCACAGCATTTTTAACCCAAGTCAATAAATTCCATTTTATTTACTTGCACACATGCAATTTTTGCCATGTAGACGTACCTCCGGCAGTGGTACATGTGCAAAGCACAAGAGAATCAGATCTTTGCCATCTGCCTCCAAAAGGGAACGCACAACGCTCACACCGGCAGAGCGAGTTGTCTCAAACTAGCAATTCACCTTACTGTAGCGACAGTGTGTGCCATCGCCCACCAAATTCACGTAGAAAAAACGTGGTTTTATTAACCGAAGTCTAACATAACCCTGGAAGTAATGTTTCTTAGATGTTTTGCAAAGACACTTCTGTCCCATACAAATTTAGGCTACGATCTCCCTTTAGTATCTTTGCTAGAAATATTCCTTTCCCTACTATATTTGCAGAGAAATTGACCTTTGAGGTTGTGAATTTTTAAGCTCCTCACAGTGAACGACGTTTACAGGATTACAAGTTTTGGTTTTTTCTGAAGAGAGTCCAAGATGGAACAAGCAAAGAATGTCATGGGCAGATGGGTGAAAAAAAGTGAAGTAATAAAATCAAACAAGTGCTGCTTTTAGGATACAGAATATCACACAGCAGTAACTAATTCCTAGACTTTAACTACGGAAGAATTTATGTACGCAATCACAGAAAAAACACCAAATCTTTAAAACGGATTAAAATTAGGGAAGGATACAGTGAATACACTTCAGTATTAACAGATCTCTACCGAATGCAAGAGCTTGAAGTAGTTACACAACACAAGCTGCTTGGTCTTAGCACATGGTTTTAGCCCTAGGGACTATACCCAGGACTATAATATTCTACAGTTTGTTCAGAATACAGTTTATAGCTGTGCTTTCTTTCTTTTTTTGTGTATGTGTACTCTTGGAAATTTATTTGAAGCATTAAATAACCTCACACAGGGCATGGGCTGAGGCTACGGGTCCGCTGTTCTGTACACAGAACCAGCTCTTAGTTGCTGCACGGAGTCCTAACGTACAAGGACAGTTCAAGTACAGCTCGCAGTGCTCAACGCTCCCTCCTAACTGCCTGTTTAGGAACCGGAGCAGTAATCCCATCACCTCGCTACGCTGAAGAATTTGCTGCCCAGGCTACGGAATCAGAATCGTAAACCTCTTCTTACCCGGAGATGCGTTTTGTACCTGCAGAAGAGTGAAACAGCACACCAAAGTGAACCACCTCCCCGAGGACTTGGCGGGTGGTTGGTTCATGTCACTGGCCCAAATAGCAATGCCGGGGCTGTTTCTCAGCGAGAAGTTCGTGTTTTTAGGTCAGATTCAAACTACACGTTTTCTACCTGGGTGTGACCTCACTTCACTTTCTTGTGCGTGTCATACCACCCAGTTCAAAGCGTGCCCCGTGCATTTTCAAGGCTCTCAAAGGTGTCGCCTTCTTACAAGAAGGTGGTTTTTTTGCCTGGGTAACGGGGCCCTCTGAAGCGCCTCCACGAGCACCCACCGACTGGCTAAGACCACAAGATTTCCTCACTTTAAACAAAGCGACAATAAACAAGCTTGAGTGAGATTTCAGGGGATCTCTGCATACAATGGACCATTTATATGACACAAACACTGGCAGAAAAACACTTTGGAGCTACAGTATTGCTCCTGCGCACATTGCACAATATTTTATGAATTGCCATTTGTCAGTTTGTTCTTACACGGTACAACATAGCAGAAAGGACCGATGGGGTAAGAAACTGCAATAGCTTTGGGTTAGCCTACCTGCATTTGCCTAATCTCCGGTATCGTAGAACCTGCTACTGTATTAATTTTATAAAATGGGCAATTAAATAGTTTTCCACCCTTTTTGAGAGCTGCATTCTCCTGAGAGTGCGTGTCGGACAGCATTATCAAATGTGTGACAGCAGACTTCACTTCTATTTCAAACAGTAACGCAGCAGCAACGACAGAACGGACTGGAACATTGAACCATTTGTCTCGCTTTACACTGACAATATCCCAGAGCAGTTAAAACTCAGTGCTGTTCCCCCCCCTCCTTTTCTGGATGAGCAGATCTTTCTGACATGAGTTTGTGGTTACTGCATCTCGAGAGGCGGTTTGTTCTAGGCTCTTAAGGGACAGAAACGAGCGTAAGCAACCAACACACATCACTTACAGACAACAAGATTGTGGATGCAAGCACGTGCAGAATACTTTGATTTGTCACAGCAATTGTCAACTGATAATTAAAAAACCCAGTAAAGTTAACTAACAACCATGGAAAGCGTAGATGAGAATCAAACTGTTCTACACTACTCGGAGTCTTTGATTTGTTTGTTTGTTTACAATATCCAATTGTATTTAAGGGGAAAAAAACCAACCAAGCAACCAAAACCACCCCTCATTCAGACTGGCCTACATCAGACTGCTCTTCATGTAAAGCTGTCACGGTACCTGGCCCTGAGCATTTGAAACACCACAGCCATGTGCGGGGAGCAACACAGTTAATGCTTATACCTTCAAGTAATTGGTTGCTTAGTTACAGACATTTACATTTGCGTTCCCGGGGGCCTATTGCTCAGCTAGAATCAAGCTGATTTTTAAATATGAAATCAATGCGTTAACTAATTATTTCTGAGGCCATTCTTGCACAGATATAAAAATACACAAAGAAAACCCTGAAGGGATGGGGAAGGAAAGCAAGAATTTGATTTGTATAGACATTGCCTTCTCTATCTCCCATTGTTTGGGTGGACAAGATTAAAGGGATTTAAAAAAAATAATCACACCTACCAGTAACACTGATGTAAATTCAGAAATATTTATTTCAAGCAGTGACAATGAGAATCTAGGTCGATTTTAAATCCTCTGAATCTCTACCAGTGTATGAGATCATTCAGCCATTAGTTTTTTCACATTTATTGTCTTGTCATGACTGCACTGTAACATAGTGCCGCTGTAAGTATTACTTCAATATATCTCAGAATAAATGCTCAGAGCTACGACATGAGTAAAGAAAGCATCTAGTATCTTAATTCTGAAAGACCACAACATTTTATTCATATCTAAACAAATGGCCAGATTTAGAGAATATTTTCCTGATTTGTTGGCAGTGGTTGTACACTAAGTCAGAGATCACCTACTGCTCAGCAGCTGCAGATTCCTGAAGTACAAAGAGAACACGGCACAAAGAGAATCAACACTCCACAGTGACAGGATGAATATTTGACAGGTGCCACTCACCAGGTGAACGCAAACAGACAGACTGAGGAAATTCAAGCAACATCATAAATATGAGAGGGAAAGCACAAATGCAAGTTAGGTAAGTTACAGTCTGCGTGTTCTCCAACTAGTTCATCAATAAGGCATTTCACTTAGACATAGCAGGTAAACAGAGGTGGGATATGAGGAAAACTGGAGACTAAGGCAGGGGTGTGATTATTCCCATGATGTGATAAAGCTATTGAGAAGTCTTTACACAACAATTACAGCCCATTAAATTCCACAGTTGTTTGTTATTACATGGTTTACAGCTGTAGCTGTACCACCCTGTAGTAGTGTGTTACATGTTTTTAACTCCATATCTGCACGTGTGTATCTCCAATATTCAAGTCTTACTGGCTTTCTAAATCTAAGACCCCAAATCAAGCCTAAGACAAAGCTAATTTTTAGTCACAGGATATTTTAAAATCCTACTAAAATATACACATCTTTAAAAGATTGTTCTCCAAAAGCTTTTTATTCAGACAATTATTAATGGTGTAATCAAACATTAAAGCTGCACAACAGGCCAAGTTCTACACTCGCATGTATGTGACCCTCCCCAACTCCTTTCAATCTTTTGCAGAGCCAGAGCTGCATATACGCAAGGAAAATGTCACTTTGTCACTATGAAAGCTCTCGTTTGATCCTACCACTGTAACACCTTACCCTTCTTTGCCGATCTCTCCAACTTTAAGCGCTTCACCAAGCGGCTCTTTACCAAGTTTGGTCAAATTCATCTTGGTCTCTAGGGTCATTAGAAAAGATCCATTGTAGGACATTTCCAAATCAATCCAAAGCCCTATAATTAACAACAAAAAGTGTCACTTTAAGAACAGTCACAACCACTTTATTTTAATGTTAAGCCAAAACTCGTTTAAAAAAAGTGTATACATCATACTTTTTCACCAACCGATTACGCCATTAATTCACAAATAATTAAAAGCTTATCAAAGCAAGTTTTCTGTTCACATTAAGCTCATGGAACAAAGCTGAATGTTCAGATATTAATCAAAGCCACGCTGAAAGACAGATCAGTGAGTACAGCTAATGATCTAAAAAAAAAAAAAAAAAAGAGTGTGATTTATGCACACCTGAAGTGCTCAAGAGATCTGAATCAAGATAAAGAAAACAGAATAGAGTCAGGGATTCATTTCAAAACTATTTACAGTACTGCTCCAAGCCAAACAGTAACAGGGACACTCCTCTATATTACGTACACTGTCGAAATGAAGCAAAACTTGAAATCCCAGAGCAATATTGCGTGTCACACATCACAACCTGCAGCCTCTTTTTCTTTCAACAATGGTGTATCAGAGAGGTATGAACAGGTTTTCTCAGTAACTCAGCTATAGACATTCTTCTTCTGACTCACAGCAAAGAGGGTCATTACTTAGAACAATTCTAGATGTGCGGTATTGAGTTAAATCCTATTGTCTGGGCAGACTATTTGCTTATTGCAATCACCAAAAGAATTGCCTTGGGAATAATTGCAAGATCAGGTCCTCCCTCTTGAGTGACACCCTGCAGTCCCACCGATTAAAAAAAGCTGTAGGGTATTTGTGATCCAGAGATTAGAAATCAGATGCTACTAAGCACAGACTATGCACCTTCCTTTTCCAGGCATTGCAGCTGCACACAATATGCCCTACCAGTATCTGTCACATCAACCACTAATGCAGTCTACTTCTATTTACTTATTCAGAAGCAATTAATGGTAACTGCTCTTTGGGTTTGATTGATCTAAAAAAGACAAACTTTTTCAGTTAAAGAACAACGGGTTTGCTTTTCTGCAAAAAATGTATCAGAAGAATGGCACTGTCCCCAGTGCCACCCATTTAGATTAACAGGAACACACACAGCTCCCAAAGACCAGGACATTGACACACCATGAGATGACATGTCGGAAGCAGTACCGAAGGCAAGCTGCTTCTTTACTAACCCATATTGTTCTTTTTTTCATCATAGTTTTTTCTACTGCTGTTCTAAAACAAAACCACAAGAACTCAAACACAAGCTTACACAGATTTTTCCTCTTTACAGTAATGAAGCAGCAGTAAGGCTGTCAGAAACAAGAAAACAGCTAAACAGACCTTTTGGATAACCAATGAGTCAGCGCGCTTCAAACGTCAATGTTGTTTTAACAGTAGATCAAATTAAGCAAAGGATGCCATTACTTGAGAGGGAAAATTCCTTCTGGACAGAAAACGTTCATACACATTTTCCGGAGGGAAAAAGCGAGGTAGAGGAGGGAGGCGAGGGGGGAAGAACTGGGCAGACAGTACAATTTATTCAGAGTTATCTGATTCCCTAGCCTTGACAGAAGTACAGTAAATAATACAGCATATGCTGTCACCCAAATAGGACTATATTAACCTAAACAAGATTTTTTTTCCCCTAACATTATCTGTTAACAAATATAGTTACTCAGAGAAACCATATAATAAAAAAATATTTTCCTCATAACCAAGCACTGGTAAAAAAACATGGATGAAACAAAGATGCATGACAATTAGTAACTGCATTCTAAAGCCTCACAAAAGGCTACCTGAAACGACTGACTGAGACACTAAAGTGTCTCAAACACTTTAAAAAAAATTCGTAAAAGTGTTCACTCTGGATACTGGCCTGAACTTTTAGGATTTTTTTTTTTTCCATGTGTGCTTCATTCATAGGTCAACTTACCAACAAATACATTTATCCTTATGAAAACAAGCATTTCCGATTATCATCCCCTTATTTATGTCCTTTTAAGTACAATAGCAAAACAAGTTATTTCAGTAATTAGTCACTGCAAGCTCTTAAAAACTCGGATACTAAGAGTTCACATGCCATTTGACAACATGAAAGAAGTTACAAGGATTACAAATTCTACCATAAACATTTGCTTGTCACAGTTTAACTGAACAAGAAACTGAAGGAGTTAATTGTTCTCACTGCTGTTGTTGGCAATTAATTGAAGCCAAGTGTTCAGGAGTCTCCTAAATCCCATCTCATGACTTAGAACTACAGCCTTTGGTTACAACTAAAGTTATGAGAACAGAGAAAGGAATTCAAACAATGTTTAAATCTAGGCAAAGGGAAACACTCTGACAAGAACCCCAAAGCATAAGTTTGTTCAAAAAGAAGCCACAAAACCACTTGGCAACATCATACATGTAACAATTTTAAGAAGTTTTAACTTTGTTTTCTGTATCTCAAAATAAAATTTCTACCAATGGTGAATCCCCTTTGCTACTGGGAACACCAGAGGATGTCCTAAGTACTGCGGAGAATCCGCTGTCCCACGCAGGAAGCATGCGACAAGAAGCAGTAATATGTTTTAGTTCCCCAAATACTTGATTGCACATAAGCTTATTCCATCTATTCCATTTTTATTTCTCTTAAAAGACAGTTTTTGTTCCTCATGGCAACGGAACAATTTGCTCTTTTCAAACATGTTTTGTTTGTAAAGCTCAGTGGAAAATATACTTTCAAGAAGCTGAGAGCAAAGCACCCAGTGTTACAGAGATAAGGCTTTTCCCCCAAAAGTTGGAAGTCTCGAGGTAAGGGCAAACAAACAGCATTTGGATACAACACGCGGCATTGGTTAACATGTTATTTATGTCCAAGAGAATTTTAATAATTCTCTGAAGTCTGTTTTGTTCACACTTTTACAAGGGAATGGTTACAGCTTACCAACCTTCTCATGCTTTTAGTCAGTGATTTGAGTGGCACAACATTTTTTAATATTAGTGATAAAGTTTATTTATTTCCTCCTGAATTTCACGCATCTGGTATTCTTGCAAAGGTCTGATGAACTGAGCTCAGTTCATCTGAGTTAAAGAGCACTGTAGTAAGAGCAGCAGACAAATGAGTCTTACATCAAAACTACAGTTAAAAAAACCTTAAAAAAACAGGTCCAAACTGTATAATATGAGAAAAGATAAAGCCGGAATTGCTTCTAAGCAGAAACTGGCTCATTATCTAATACTGTACACAGCTGAATTCTACCACAAATTCTCCTTCCTGGGGAACCACTATTGCTTGACCTTTAAGAATGGCGAGCAAAACTAAGACCTTGAAGAGACGAACCGCCCCAGTGAACGGAAGCCCCCCTCAAACCCACCGAGCTCCACACCACAATCTCCTCCAAGCAGCACTGCAAGAAAGGACATGGCACCATACAGCGCTGTGTTCAACACCCTCAAGCTCTGAGAATATACTGCACACAGAAACGCGAGACTGTTCCTCACTGAGAAACACTGCGCACAGGAGAGCTAGCAAAGATTGACCCTGTTACGATTTTCAGTTAGTTATCTCTTCAAGCTTTGCTCTGTCCATGATTGTTGTTATTGTTCTAAATATGCTACTGAGACTTGCTGAAGTTTGGCTCATTGCTGGCCTGTAACTTAGAGCCTCTTCAGAGGCTCTTAACAAGTATTGTAAATTCATTAAAGCCCTACCATCTCACAACCAGTTTATTGCTTTTAGCACCATCTAGAAATTATTTTGATATCTTCATCTAAGAGTTGAAATATCAGTTTGAAACAAAAAATCACCATAACACGTCCCAAGAAAATATTTCCCTTTCGACCAATTAGAAACTTCTCTACCTTGAGTTAAATAATTCTTTTTCACTTCTACAGCCCAGAGTAACAATACGGTAACTAAAGGAGCAAATGGAATGAGAGGAAACGAGTTAAGAAACCCTTAAACTCAGAAACAACTTAAAATTAAGAACCGCACTGGTTACGTGTCTTAGAAGAAAGATGGCATCTACCTCTCTTCAGCATGTAGAACAAAGACTTTTGAAGCTAAAAAATGTTAACCCAAGTTTGTCTTTTTGTGAAACTACTTAAGTGACAAGAGTATCCTCAAATATACTCCTGTGAACATACGCAAGCCAGAAAGAACAGAAAAAAACAACCCAAACCGGTTCCGATTCATAAAGCAGCTTAAAAAAACCCCCAAAACTGTATTTACCATTAAGAACATAAAATGATGCTGTATTTTGAAGTTTATTTTCAAAGCAACACTGTATTCTTGTTTTCTGAGTTATTACAATTATATTTTCTGAATCACTGTTTTCAGAACAGGGCAACTTCTCTTGCAGAGAGCCAAACCTGTTTCCTGCTATGGTACAGAATCAGGTCTGTCCTAAGGAGATGTGCATTGCTCTCTGCAGTCCGTGACAGAGTACCAAATACAGGCCTCCATCTCTGTTGCATGCAAATTTTAGTTTAGTTCAGTAACTATTTCCAGTGCAAAGACATGATCGTACTTCCGTATCTACAGAATTATGTTTATACTAAGCCTGACGCTACTATTATTGGAGATAGAGACCACTCAGCACCTTCCTCAGATTAAAACACCCACAAGATAAACAGATCAAAGTTCTGTTCTCCACAGGTACGAAGGCAGGAACCTGGCAAAACCAGAAGAGGAAGCACGTATTTTACCTCTGTGATCAACATAAGGTTTGAAGGCTTGAAGGATCTTCGGCACTGCTATCCCCATGTCAAGCTCAGTTAGAGTTAGCTCATTCATGAAGTACGGCAGCTAAAAGAACAGGATGTAAAAATCAAATCCATGTTATGGAACCAAACATGATTGTTTCCTGAGAGAAGAAAGGTCATTAAACCTAAGGACTGGATTGAGCTGAAAAGCCACCAGTGAAAGAACACAAGTACCATTACACAAATTTCTTCTAATTTTAGGATTTCATAGTTATCAGTTTCAGTAATATTTTAGGGGGAGATTCAGTGTCTGAACTTGGAATGTTTTTAAAACTATGTTGAACTTTGGATGCTGACCTTAAACCTCCAGCATGCTTTTTAGTCAAAGCACATAAAAACCTCAAGAATGAAGTATAAAACCTATTTTACTGTGAATAAAAATCAAAGACTTGTTTGAACTTTAAATTCAGTCACATATTTTATAGTTGCAGTTATATCAACATCTCAGCTATTTTTATCTTCGGCAAACTCTTTCACAGCACATTAGCTTTTCATTCTGTATCATAATTTTAGTATAATAGAGGCACAGAATCACGATGATTTGGGTATCTACTTACTGTAAGTATTTCTAATTGAGAGAAATTCTATCTCCTGTGAGCAGACAGTGCTTTAACCTATCAAAAATACATCCATTCCCCATTCCCAGTCTTTCCACTTCAACTGTTTCCAATGAGATGTTTGGGTACTCTGCTGTCACAAGTGTGGAAGCAGCCAGGGTAGAATTAGGTTACTGCTTATTTCCCAAAGCACAAGCAACACTCTCTCACAGCTGGTGCTGGCAGCTAAATTTCAGAGCGTTTGTCAGCAAGACTACATCTTCCTTTGCCTTTAGGAACAGGCAAACTCCTCCCCAAACATCAGGAGCTAAACAGCCCTATGATTAAGAGAATGAAGACCCAGCAGCCATTCAAAAGCATCACTCCTCCATTCACCCTTTGAGCTTACGCCATGGATGCACAATTACATCCCATCACCCCACAGACCGCTCTTTCCCTGGCTGTTACTCCCACTGACCTCTCCTGCAAGTGGTCTGTGTCTGAGGTGAATAGGAGCACATTAGAATTGTGGTTCCCTGATCTCCTCCATCTTCAAGGCAATCTATTATTTCCCAAAGCAGATTTCATAACTTATAAACAGTTCTATTTATCCCTAAAGTAAATACAGCAATACTGTATAAAAAATACTTTTATATAAAACCTTCACAGACACAAATAGTTAACCCAGCTGCAGTTCATTTGAAACTGAAGCAGTGAAGTTAACCTGCTGAGATCCTACTGTGAAATGGATAGCAAAGCTGAACTGGAGCTCTGCATCACATTTATTTATTTGTCTTTTACATGCAAGCGTGAAGTGTTTCTCCTACTGTTTTAAAACTCAAAGACTATGTGTTTGCTTTCCTCCATAAGGAATGTGCAGTGCAAGTCTCCAGATTAGTTACCTTGATTTTGCTAAGTTTCATTTGGATCTTCTTTGACACTAGATCAGACCAATACTTTTCTCCTAAAAAATCCCAGAATATTCTTCCAAGCAAAGCATTCACCCAGGCCTCCTGTTCTTCTTCAGCTTCCACATGGGCATCTGGTAACTGAAAACACAGAGCAGGTTTTCAGCTCTATAAATTCTATAAACTAAAGTCAGAAAAGGCCTCATTTATGCTGGGAAGTTCAGTGTTACAGCCCGGGCTATTTAAGAACACTAAATGCTCAGCACAGATTTACAACCACATCAGCTGGCCTGACATGAGCTTGCTTGTCATCATCCTGACACGCAACAGAGTGAATGAGACCACACAGATATAGATTGACCTCTGGCAATGAAACGAGAAAGTTGTATGTAATTTAACCTCTGGCAGAAAAAGCATATAAGCCCAGAGTGGGTAGACTCGGAAGTGTGTCTGTAGCAGAGACACCGTCTCTTCAACAGGAAAGCAGGACCCAATCTTACATCCTTAAATCCAGTTCAGAAGCATCACAAATAGATGATAAGCAAATGCAGCACAAATTCTTCCTTCCAGTGTTTGTATATCGGATTCAGGAAACCACATTGTCCCTTCTGCTGCAGTAAAGGTTTTGTTTAGAGTCCAAGAGGATTATGTCTTGGTCTCAAAACACTTGGAGTTATATGTTCAGATATTGCATCACTGACTATAGACATGAAAGCAAAGGCAGCTGAAATAATCTGGTGTGTGTACATGCTATTATCTATTTCAGCAAAACCAGGAGGTTTCCATGAAGGAAAGACAACAAACTTAACGCCTCTCAACTGCCTGTAATGAAAGGAGAATCTGCCTTTCATTATTACAGGCAGAAATCCTGAAGCCAGCAGAAAAGCAGTGCTTTCTAAGAGGAGTCAGGTAGATGCTACAGTTCTGAACATCATTTCTTGGCAAGGACCGCTCCCAATGGCTGCAGCCTCACACACGCAGAATTGCTGGGTTAGTAGCTTCTGCCATGACGCAAGTATCCTGCCAGCGCTTCTGATCTATTTATAGAATGATTTCTGACACGTGCCAGATTCAGCAGCGACTTCATCACTGCTTCAGGAGTTGTCAGGGGCTAGAACATCTTTTTTCCTAGGGGAACACAAGATGTGTTTATTCATATGCTATACCATGGTCTCCTACTCCTTTCTGGACATTGAAAGTCTGACAACAAAGATGCATGACATGAATTACATCTTTGAAATGAATGGTGATTGTACTTAACATTGAGGATCCACTTATGAAGAGTGTCGTACTTAATATTAAGGTTCTGTTTATTAAGAGTGATTCAAATGCAGTCCAAGAGGCCAAAGGATTAGTCAGAGTTACAGACACTGTTCACTATTATGCTGCTATGTACTCCACAATACTAACACATCAGCCAGTTAGTACTGCTTTAAAAGACATTTTAAAAATGGAAACCATACGATCCATGCCTTATGTCTTTTTGAGCAAGACTGTCCAAATCAAGACGTAGTCTATACAAGAGCCAATTCCATTTCTGTCCCCCAGTCAACGCAAGCAGCAGGTGTACTACAGTAAAAACTGTCCCACTGTCATCAAAGCCACAGCCAGAAGGCCATCAGATACATACTAAAGGCAAATTCCTAACCCTATTCATGGCAACAGGGCCAGGACATCATTTTTGAGAACTGAAGAGGTTAAGCGCTTTCTGAAACATGCAACAGAAAACCAGTTCTCAGGTCCAGGACAAAAAACATTGCTTCATGTGATCCAGAGTGCATGAGTGAAGCCAAATGTGGGGCTGAAAACAGGTTTTATAGTGTAGCATCTGCACTGAAAAGCTGCTACAAACAGCACTCAACTTATACTTGTGTTATATGACAATTCTGTCCCAATCAGGTGCTCAGATGCACTCAGGAATGTATAAGACCTTTAGTTTCCCATAATTAGCAGAAAATGAAGATCAATTTTACTACCAAGTACTAAAAACTCCACTTAAATTGTTTCAACAAGCCAGGACCTCAAAAATATGCTTTTCGTTCAATCTACTTTAGAATATAGACAGAAAAATTTAACTTTTTACTACTATTGGGAAGTGAGGTTTGTGGAATTTTGTTTGGTCTTTTTGTTTGTTTGTTTTAATCTTATGTATAAGATATCAGCTCCTTTGGGACCAATGGTTTTTAGGACACACCTGTGCATTCCTAAGAAGAAAATATACAGCCATATTGCCTTCAGCTGTGCAATCTTTTAGGTACCAGACACTGCAAAAGCCAGGAAAGCCACAGACAGTCTTAGGAGATAGAAAATAAATAAAATCAAACTAAATAATTGAAAAACTTGCATGTTACATTAAGAAGAAACTGTGGTCACCAGGGAACTGACTTTATAAAAAGTTTAGGCCCAACCTGTAGGTAAAGAAATTATTTTTTCTTTCTATGTAGCTAATTTTTAAAGTTGAGTTAACAAGCTAAAATATATCACCATCTCTCATGCATCTTCTGGGGGAAAAGTATTACCTTTTTCACAGCTGTAGGGCTGCTATCTGCACTGAGGACTGGACTACCTGAAGGGCTTTTCTTCTCGTGTGGAACACACTTTGCCATATAAATATTGTAGTCCAGAAGCATTTTCTGCCGCACGTTGCCAGCGAGATCCTTGTGCTTCGGCTGGGACGCAATTTCTTCTGCACTTCCCTTGCTGCTGCTTCGGCTGTGTGTGAGAACTCCAGATTGACTATCAGTTCTACTGTGTGTTGGCAAGATCCCTAAATTAAAAGGAACAATACCTGTTTAATAAAAAAGCAACCTGACAGTCAAATCAGCAGAGCGTATGATCAAACACTTAAAGGAACAAAATTAGCTTGCAGATATAATTCATTCTGAAAAAAAGACCATTCAGACTAGCGCTTTCTCATTTTGAAGGGTATAAATAAATTCCACTGCTGTGTGCTTAGGTGGTCCTAAACCCAAATTAGTCAATATTTGGTATGATTCAGCACTCAGCAGAATGTCGGACTGAAAAACTCAGCCAATCAATAGCGTATTTAAATATGGACACTCACATATGTATAACATATGGCAGAATTACCAACAGCCCTGCTGGGGAATGCCAAAAATAAAAGTCAGGTGATAAAATAACTAAACTTTTTTTTTTTATTTAATTATAGGCTGCTACAATTAAAAGGACTGTCAAAAGCTTGTAACTGTTAGAATTTTAATTAGCCATTAATTTTGCATTTGCATTTCAAGAAGTTATGTGCCAGAAATAATGATGTTAACCAATTTTTAAAAAGCTTCTCGGAGAACAGATAAAGACAGAAAAGCATGAGTCATTCAGATTTAAAATTATATCAGAGGATTGGTTTCAAATTAATATTTCAAACATTTGATCAATACTGTAGAATAATATGTTTATTGGTTCAGATACATGTATTAGCATGGGACTTTTTATTTAAACACAAAAATGTGTTTGTTTGTGACTTTAACCCATGAGAAAGCTCTTTAGTCTTTACAGGAGACTAGAGCTGAAGGAAGGATGGAGGAGGAAAAATGGGTAATAAGAGGACTGAGTCTAATACTGCAAGTATCGTCATCAGCTCCAACAGTACAGAGAGGGGAAAAAAGAGGATTGAACAATTAATCCTGACAAAAGTTACAGGAGTTGTTAGAGACACTGAAAAATAGTGCATTCACATAAAACAGTCTAAAAATAGTAAGAATAGTTGAGGGCATATAGCCAAGTATATAGCCAAGAGAGGAAGAGGCAGGGTTGGAAGGTGGGAATGAGAGGCCAAGATAAGGAGCAGGAGTGTCTTTAGTATTATTTGTCTGTAAAGATCGCTATGGCTCCACAGTTGCTATAGCTACCACTGGAAAACATAACTTTGGTTTGTTTCTTTTAGTAGACGCTTCTACTATAATACAAAATTTGAATACCTGGCTTGCTCCCAGATAAACTGGATGGCTTCTTTGCTTCATACTTCAGCTTGGATGCAAGAAGGAACCTTCTGAACCATTCCTCCTTCTCCCTACCTGTCCTTCCAAAGAGAAAAAGCACTTGATCCTTTTGGCTACTGTACTTTGCTCCATCCTGAGGTTTCTTGGATTCTTCATTGTTCGAGTCCACTTTTTCAGCAGATAACTTTTCCTCTGTATTCTCTTTATCGGCCTGGGCCTTAGCCATAAAGTCGTCTTGCCTAGCAAGTTCAATGCAAATAGGGTACTTCTTATTCCAAATCCGTTTTCGTGCCAGACTCTTAGGAACCAGGGAAATCTGAAGGATAAATGAAAGGGTTAAATGAACTTATTTTTCACTTGTATCTTCTATGTTTCTGTAGTGACATAAAGAACACAGGAACACAAGAGATACAGATCCTACATTGGATCTGCTGGGTCTAACTGACTCTTAACTTATAGCTGGTTGATGTCCAATCCACTGCTGGCACCAGGTCTTTGGTGAGCCTTGGAATTAAAACAAGGACCATTCAAGTAGACTTCTACAATCATGTGGAGAAACTCAGTTTTAATTTAAAAGATCTTATTCTCATAGTTATGCAGAAAAAAACAGAAAAAACAAGAACCTCGTTTCTGTGACCACGAGGTAGGTAATGAGAATTTAAACCGAATTTTAAAGCCTCATCTTTTTAGGCCCACCTCACGAAACTGAGTGTTTGAAGTCAGCAACTGAGTACTTGAAGAGTTATTTTATTCCTTTATTTATAAATAATATCCTAAATTCAGTATATTCAGGGAGAATTGAGACAATGCAAGTGATGGGAAGAGTAGTAAGAGTTTAAAATTCTAATCAAGGGGCTGAACTTACCCTCCTCCAAAACCTGTGGGTAAATACCTTGGAGAATAGCGATAATTTGCTTATTTTATTCAGGGCACCCAGCACTTTTGCAATGAGTTGGGGGTGAGGGAAGGGGGAAGTACTGGAAATTTTTCCAAGGTACCATGGAGAACAATTGTCAGTCAAGTGCTCTCGTAGCACTTGTGATAGCTTTGCTTGTCTTCATTATGGGAAAACAAATCTCCAATAGTCAGGAATCTAAGTTTTTGCTTTATCTTTTTCACTGTCTTCCTTTAACAGAAAGCAGAGCTGACAGCAAGCTCCTTTTGCATACTGATTCAGGGAAACAAAGGGAGGTTTTTTCACTGTCGCCTTGGTCCATCTCTCCAACTCCCACAGTCAACTGAAGCATAGTTTCCTCCTACATTTGTACTGCCAAGGCCTTCTATTGATGCAGCACATTAAAAAAAACACATTCTTTTAATAATGCAGTATTGATGTATTACTTAATACAATGCCAATGGAATCAACTTCACATGGCAACTCTTCAAAGATTTGAGGGAGGCGAATAACACGTAGGAAGACTGTCCCAGCATTATTCTTGACACGCTCTTCCCACTGCAAAAATCCCGGTCTCCTTCCCTAGACAGGGGGACCAACAGCAAGTCATGTCTGCTCCAGCCACCTCTAATTCCTCTTCTACATCCACATACAATGAAGGTTTCCCCCTTCAAGTGAAATGCAAATGTTGCCTGAACTGCCTTGGGATAGAGACAACCCCCAAGGATTATGGATTTGGGTGTAAACTTCAGAACAGTCACGCAGTAAGCTAATGTATGGGGAACGATTCCCTAAACTCCCAGGTGTTAACTTCTGCTTTGAAATGATAGAGGAAAATCATGCTTTTCCTTTACTGTGTAAATATGTAATTTTTTCTAAATCCTGCTTAATCTTCCTCCCCAGCACAATCTTTTGCAAGTTAGTCACGACAACAATTTTGTTTACATAATGACAGGACATGAAACTAGACGAGTGAAAATAATTTCAAAATTTCAAAAAAAGTTTCAAAGTATTCTTTGTTAAAATCAGATATAAGTAAGGCACACTCACCTTGCTCTCTGTAAGTTCATAAATTTTCTGGCTGACGTACACGACTTCGGGCTTTGGCTCATTGTACACAGCCCTTCTAGAAATATTTTTATTGGGTTTTGAAAGTCTTAAGGTGCTTCCTTCGAGTCGCACATAGACAGAGTGAGTCAACGTAGCATGGTATGTTTCTGGATCATAATTATAAATTTCATTCATCCATCCCTACAGAAGAAAACACTTGTTAACAGGCTTTTAAGCTGCTGGAAAACCAAGTACAGCATGTACATCAAAGTTTTATATAATTATTCACGCTTTTGCCAAAGTTATGTCACTTACTGTACAAATACAGAAAAGTAGTAAATGCCCTAAATGAGACAGCACTAAACTGATGGAGCATGAGATGAGAACTGTACCCCAAGCACACAATTTCTTTTTTTCCCCCGAGTAAATCATTTTATGTGTGTAGTGCAGTGCTCTTCCACCTCATCTCCACGAAATGCCGCACGACCAGCAGACGCAGGCTCGCTGGGAAGAGGCACAAGGCAGCCAGTAAAGGCATGCTGCAGAGCAGCCCGTCTGGTACAGCAAGCAGGGACATTTTCATCACCAACAGTCAAGACAGAGCAAACAGTCTGTCTGCTTACAGACAGCACTGACATTTTAATCACCGACAATTAAGAACTGAGTAGAAGACCACAATGGAGTTTGTTTTTACACACCATCACCGCTGAACATCATTTAACATGTTGTGTAAGTGCCCAGTTACAACACAGGAGTCCTACATGTGGGGATTAAATTCCATTCGTTTCTGTGCAGTGAAAGGAACAGAAAACAAACAAACCAGCCCTGCTGTAACAAGCCCGTAAGTGCTGACTCTGACCATCGGGGTGATGCTACTCCTCTTCTCTAACATCTGCTTTCAGAAAATGAAAGACAATAAATGGGGCAGAAGACACGCCAGAATACTCATTCAAGAAGGACAAGTTTTCCTTCTCTTAACCTGCCCTACAACATACTTCGATAATTACTTCTACCTGCACATCAAAATCTTAATTTGGCATACTCAATATTCGTTAATGTCAAAAGAAGAGAAGGAGATAGACTTAAACAGATGTACCCTAAAGCATAAAGTAAAAAGGTTTGTTGGTTTTAAGTTGTAACTACCTTACACAAAACATCCCAGAAATTACTGCGACATTTTGGCTTATTAAAGAAGTTTCCACCCACACAAAGAAATGTAAAAGTTATTTTAATGCTCATTTACTTCAGTGCCATATAATTTCTCAAAGTAGACAGCATACACTTTCTTAGGTGCCATAGTACACAGCGATATCTGTGTTTTGCTTAGTCCAACATCTAGCTCCATTTTCACTATAAACCCCGAAAAACCTACATAAATTAGAATTTCTTTTATGTTCAGGAAAGATTACGTCATTCATCTTTGCTCAGCTGCCAAACAGACTACCTTTTATTAACAGAAATACCTATACCAACACATGCTCTCTGCAGAAGCTTTGTGTTTGAGTTTTTTGCTTACACTGGGTTATATACAAATACAATGCAGGAGGAAGAGTTTTCTATAAACCATTAAGGTTCTGCACAGCAGGGTTGATGTATGTTTGAGGACATCCTATTTCCTTCCTAGAAATTATTAAGCCAAGACATCTTTGAGCAGACAGCAATTAATTCTCAGCCAGGAACTCCAGCTGGACTTACTGAAGCACAAGGACACCACGTGAGTTGCCTAAAGCCACCGTGAGCCATCCGCTCTGTGCAGAGCTAGAATATCCATATGGTCCACAGATCTCTGGAGAGACTCCCACCTGCCCCCCAGATCAGATCGCCGAGCTATTTCTAGCTCAGACACCCAAGTCTGGAGCCTGCAGCCGGGCAAACGTACAGATGAAAATTTGCTGCCTCAGAAGTTTTTTGCCTTCTCCTGCAAGGCTCTTCAGCCAACGGCCACACAAACTGAGAGAAAAGGATACTTGGAAAGTGGATCTTTATATGAAACTTAGCCACACAAGCCCTTTTTGTACCTGTAATAAGCTATGATGTTATTTTCAGAAGGAGGGTTGGAAACCTCCAGGTATGTGTGGTACCCAAGAAGGAAGGTGAGAATACATTTGAAGTTTCCTTAACATCCTGCTTGAGATGGAACCAGCTGGAGTTTTCTGACACCAGCACCTGAGCTGAACAAAGGACATGTAGCAATGAAAACAAGGTGCAATTTCCACATCATTCTCTTGACTGCCATGTACCATAGTGAGAAGTAAAAATCCGTGAACACAGCTTCTGAGATGAAGAGCCGAGGGTTGACATGACACGAACACCATGGGACACACATCAGATGTGCAAGCTTTGCTATACCTTCTCAGCAGCTGTATGACTGTTACCCAACACCCTTATAGTCATGTTTAATTTTATTCCTCCAGCACATGCTGAGATGTCACGGCCACATCGGTGATGAAAAGGCACGAGGCCCGGCCAACTTTAAGTGATTCAACCAAGCCCAGTGACCCTCTGGTAGCACAGGGGTCTGAATCCATCCGGTATATCATCCACTAGACCAGCACCTTTCCTGCCCCATTTCTTCTATAAGGGCGCCAGCAGCAGCCTTTCTGCCAGAAGACTTCCTTACCCCACACAACTAAACAGTGGAGCAGAGGCCCTTTTGAAGATCGCCACCTCCTTCCCAGCAGCAGCAACACACAGTGAATTTAAATGGCAAAAAAAAAAATATCAAAACAGAATCTCTGCTTCCTCCGTTTGTATATTCCCGCTTCTCTTTCAGCATTCCAGAGCCATGGAAGTCCCACCTGCTTTTCTGATTCCTACCATGTGCCCAGGCTTTCCACTTCAAACAAATGGATTAGCTGTATAATCTGCCAAACACAGTTCTCAACCCCGTACTGCCGCCTCCCCTGCTCGCTGTACGCAACAAACCCAAGAGACGTGCAAACGCTGCTTCTCACAGCACAGCCATCAGGTTATTAGCGACTGAAGAACCTGTCCACGACTTTTAATGATTTCTAACTGCAACGTCCAAAATGTAGAACTGACAGAAGATAAATACATTTACCACCTGAAGTAGCAGCCTACATAGCGCTTTCTATACAAGGAAGAGATTGGCTCTTTCCTGCATTCGGGGCATAGCCAAGAATCCAAAAGATACACAATTTTAAATTCAAATATTTAGGGTTTTATTTTCAGGCAGTACCCAGCCAACACTCAGGATGAAAGAGATACCATAGGGATTACTACAAACCCTTCTTACACATAAATGTTTAGTTTCCTAATTTCTAAGGACACATTGTTTCCTTTTTGCACTCAACTTTCAAGTTATTTTGTAACAGAGAAAGGTTGCATGGCTGAGTGCGAAACGCTAATGCTTCACCAAATGATGATTCTTGCCTCTATTACTGAATCTGAAAATGTGAACCAGTTGCAAGAACTTTTTCCCCCCAGTATATATCTATCGGTGTTAAAGGGGGAAATGACACCATCTGCCTGCTCATTTCAGCGATTTTAACTTCTGTAAATTGCCTCATCCAGCATAAAAACCATTTTTAAAAAGGTTATCCAAAAAAAAACCACCCCAAAATCATCCCAAAGTTCCTGCATCTTATGAACAATTTTAGCAGATTTACCTCCGCCCCTTCTCTTTGCAAAAACCAAATTGGAACAAAAGATTCACAGCCTATGGAAAGCGTTTTGCAATGCAGCTAAACAGAGAAGTTATGTTACCATAACGTGCTAGCAACAGATTAATTTTCCCAAACTACTGAAACAACAATGGATTTCCTTGTGTAGGAGAGGAGCAACTGTATGATGGGTCTTTTTTGTTCTAGCGAAGTTGTTAAAGAAAGAAATTTAGCAATTCAGGGAGGACAATGACCATAGTCATATGCTACTCTGCAGCTGCTTGCCATTTACACTGATCCTGGGATCTCCATGTCTAAAGGTCAGCAGTTGCTCTGAATTCACAGCCGAAATTAGGAGAAAGTGCCTCACCATCAGAGTGATAACTAACCTGAAAATGTACTGGGGTAGAATGCTGGGCAGCACGGCTTTTACAGCAAAGGCCACAGTTACCGTTCAAAACCCCACGCGTGCGCTAACACGGTCTGGCCTGTTTGTTAGACGGCAGAGACCGAACTCCCAGCTCCTGGAGTACAGCACGTCACCTCTGCCACCGCAGCCATGCCAGCCAAACCGGCCCTGGGGAACCCTCGGGCCTGGGGAACGCAGGCACTGGCATAAAACGGCTCTAAAAGTCCCACCCCACTTTTCCTCTTTCATGACTCCGGGCTGCAAATTTTGTATTTGAACTGCAGTTCAGCAGAGTAATTCATGCAAGTAAGACCTGCGGAGTCAAGCCCCGTAGAGCTTCAACTTTTTAATGCTACTTAGTTTAAGATCCCAGGCATGTTATACCTTAACCTGAGAGGGGAGGTCGGGGGGAACTGCAAAAAGATCCTTACAATTGATCCAGAGGGATGGGGGCACAGACCAGGTCTGCAAGTAAAGATAAACAAAAATCATTACTTCTGTAATATTTTCAAATACACAAATAAAAGAATTGGCAAGTCAACTTCACAATAAAAGCCCAAATCTGAATTATAACTGCAGCCAGAGTTTCTTCATGATATTAACAGATTGATTAACATCAATTATTGTTAAATGGTATCATCAAATGCTCCAGCACCCAGGTTCTTGAAAGACTGTCGATATTCAAATCACATTAATTGTATTAGTATCCCTCTCACTACCAGCATTTCATAATTCTTCAATAGTGCTTTGTTTGATAAATGGAGAAAAACGTAATGCAGTTTTTTGAGCTTGTATTGACAGGGAATTTAAAGACACAAAGAAGTCTAAGGTGGGCAGAAGTAACCATCACCGTAACTGGAAAACACATTTGTCTGCCAGAGGCCACTATCAAACATGAAATCCCCTGAGTGATATTGAGGAATAGCAGCATGCTGGTAAAGAGCCTCCTCCTCCTGTACAGCTGTGGCTCAAAAAGCTTCATTTCTCCAGCAGGCACTGCCAAGATGGTCTTCTCATAAAAGTTCTTTCTAATGGAAAGGGTAAATTTATCATTTCCGTTTTAGCTGTTACTTAAACCCTTTTGTATCAGCCAGCACAACACAAGGGAATGCACGCTTAAGAAGGCCAACAAGGTTGTCAGAAAAACCTAATGCATTAAAGAAGAAACAAAACACCTGTGAGCAGAGAGAAAAAAAAAAAAAAAAGGAAAAGGAAGGTAGAGAACTGAAGAATAAGGGACTAAGAGGATAAGAAAACATACACCGAAGATGCAGGGGGTTGTGTTTTCTGTTGGGGGTGGTGTTCTTCTTCCAATACCAAAGAATTGAGTGGAACAAGCAAGTGTAAGAAGAACAGAAATTGAAAAAAGTAGTTTCATTCAAACCTACAGAAGCATGTACTAACCAGAATAAAAGTGTTCTGTTCTTTCACACTGCAAATTAACAGTTGTTGGGGGAGATTATATTAATGTTCAGATATTTTGCAATTTCTGAGGGGAATTTGCTACTAATTCTTGAAATGAGAGAAATATGAACTTCACAAATAATATTTACACGGGGGCGAATGCACATGTACTTGTCCAAAAATAGCCTGACAGCAGTTTGGCAGAATCCCAACTCCTGGCGCTCCGTAAAGGGACCTTACTCATAGCTTTACCACAATGGCATGAAAGCAGTTCAAGACAGAATACAAGACCAACAAGTCCTGAAGAGAGCATCAAGTTTGATTTTCCTATATTCATGTGAGTTTTTTTACAGATTAAGTCTCATTTTTCTGAGGATCTAAACTGCACAGTGATCATTTTGACAGAGGCAAACAGAAAATTGTTGTATGAGGTGGGAATAACTTGCAATCTGCTAAATCATATTACGTTATGCTGCGCTACAATATGGGCACTGAGCTGGTTTTTTAACTCCTGAAGCATTAAAAAGCCCTTTTACAGGGCTTTACACATTAAGGACAATTACTTTGTGTGTTAACCACTGCTAGAAATACTTATCAAGTCATACAAAATATTAATCTACATTCATACAGACATCTCTGCACAGTTCATTTCTTGCCTACAGCCAGCCTCATCAAACGTATCTCCTGGATAAACGCATTAAAATGTAGTTTAAAAGCTGCTGAATAACAGCTAACATCTCAAAGTGCCAGCTTAACACCAGCCAACAATGAATATTGGGATCTTTATCAGCTTTCAAGTATCAAGGCAAACACAAACGCAGGATCTCAGCTCCCAATTAACAAGGACAGAACCGAAAGTTTGTCAAGATTTGTACTTGTAAGCTGCAGGTGAATCAACTGGGCAGCCAGGCGTGTTCAGTCTGCATTCACAACAGCAAATAAAGACCACAACTCATACCAGTCAAGAAAAAAGGAACACCAAGGTACCATTCAGGGCTGGACATACAATTGCCGTCTGTATTCAGTAAAAGTTGGCTTTTATATCCCGTTTCTCTAACTTTTGAGTTACCTAAAGATACAGGGGGTTAGCTATCAATACATTATAGATTCTACAGCATATAACCAATACCATCTTAACTTAAATTCATGCAACTTTTGTGTTGTTACACAACTGGAGATACATCTTTAGAAAGCTCAGGATGGATTTAATATTTACACAAATATGAGAAAACAGTCAAATACTCTGATAAGCAAGTGATATCAAGTGAGGGTTGTACCACTATCATTCTGAACTGCTTCTGTTGCACATCAGAAACTAGTAGATGCTTTATTGTTCAGAATTTGGCAATTTGGAAAATATTCTTTTAATTCATCAGAGACAAAGATCAGGAGAGACAGGACAGGGACAAAGCAGCAGCACAATGCCACAGAGGTAACTGAGTGGTTGCATGGATCACAATCGGACAGACAGCAACGTGCCAGATGTATGAAGCGACAGCCATTTGCAGCTGTGAACCAGGATGGAGATGGGGAAGGGCAAAGAGGGAGGATAAATTTTCTAAGAGCTTGATTTAAAACATAGCTCTCAGACACACATTTTACTGAACTGTAATTCATAGCGTACAGTACAATATTCAAGCTATCAGCACACAGAACCAGACATCATAACCCATGAGTGCGTCCCTTTCATCACTCACTCCTCTTCCCATTCCAGTTAGCTCATGTTTGAGGAGAATCCATATGCTCTCCAACTATCTATGCTTTACTTGAACACAACGCTTTTGAATCTGGTTAGGCTGAACAGACGAGACAGACAAATTACTGCCTCAACAGCAAAATACCCCAGAAAAAAAATACATCTCACAAAGTGCAGCTTCAAGCACAATTGTTATTTTACGTGCTCAACTCTGACACTACTTGCTCTCAGTAGTTCAGTTGGATCATTTCAAATCCATCAGCAAAACCACTTGCCCTTTTATTTTTGAAGCAATTCTGTTTTTCTATTAATCCTTAAGGACACTGAAGCCTTACACATTCTTTGATACTAAACCATTGGTGCCCCTGTCAAAGCCTCCTGATCCTAAAACAATACTCCATTTACAAATGGGGATAACTCAGCTCATTTACACCTTCAGATTAAATCTAGTTTACTACTTCTACCCAAAGTAATGCACACAGACACACACACACAAAATGCCATGACCTCACCTTCAGTATTTCAGGTTCTTTGATGTCTAGAGCTCCCATATTCCATTGCTTTTTCATACTTTTATGCCATTTGTGATATTCACGAGTACGTGGAGTAAGAAACCAAATCACACAGACAGCTATCA
Source organism: Rissa tridactyla (assembly GCF_028500815.1). NCBI lineage: Eukaryota > Metazoa > Chordata > Aves > Charadriiformes > Laridae > Rissa > Rissa tridactyla. The sequence goes on along the minus strand of NC_071480.1, from coordinate 15,440,021 downwards.
TAAATCCAAGGGCCATTCCAAATAAGAGTCCACTTAAGTAGCCAGGGAGAGGGATAATAAAGTAAGCATAGACTAACAGTGTTAAGAAGTATAAAGTTTTCACTGGGATTTCAGGCTGTTGCACATACAGATTATTTTCATCTTCACTACTGAGCATAGTACCATTTTCCTCAGTCACCTCGGGATCGAGCAAAGTTTCGGTAGGTTTATCAGTTTTGCTTTCATCCTCTAGCAAGGAAAAGTCTTCAGAATATAGTTCACAAAACTCCTCATCCTCTCTGCTTGCTAGTGCAGACAACGAACATTTTTCAAGTACAAGTGAAGTTTTCGAACTCACATCCTTTGTGCTTGCAGACTGAGAGCTTTTGGTCTCTGTCTCTTTTGCATGTTCCTCAGCCACCTTTGACTGATCGTTCTTATTCAGGTTAAAGTCACTTCCATAAAAATCCCCTTCGGAATCGCATTCTTCTTCCTTAATGCTGTAGTTGTTATTGCTTTCCAAATGGCCATTCAAACTGGAAAGGTTTGAGAGTTCTGAAGCACTTGAAGATAAGGCTTTGGGCCTGTGGCTACTACTTTCATCACCCATTATTTTACTGAGCAGCTGAAAAGGCTCATAGATTACTTCAGAAAGGCGTCTTTTAGTATCTTCAATTTTAGCCTCCATTTCAGGTACTTTAAAAAAGGAACGAGTGTCAGAGGGAGACGTTAATGGAGATGAGGGGGCAGTTTTAGAATCACCACCTGTAGCTCGAGGTTGAGTGAACTGTTTGAACAGATGCAAGTTCAGTTTCGAGTCGGGTGGTCTGTAAGACACAGCTTCAGATTCTTGTTTAGAAGTGTCTGTAGACAGAGATTTCACTAAGGTTTTCATTAACTGTCTATGTCGCATTGGTGGGGTGGGTTCTTTTGGTTCCACATCTGTTGAAAGGGACTTGACTAAACCCTTAAAAGGTTTTGAACTAGAAACTGTGGGTGATCCACTAGAGCAGACAACTGACCTGGTAGGGGATGAGGATGGGGAAGACAACAGGCTGGATTTCTGTTCCACAGATGGTGGTGCACCTGATAAGCTAACTGTATGACACGAGTGTGATGATGGAGACAGAACTAGTGGCACTGCACTGAATACTTGGGATGTGGAAGGAGAATCCAACAGCTTTACAGTCTCTGCAGTCGGCAGAACTGCAGGCGATGAGGACAGTAGTGATGCAGAGTTGGCCATGTTAAGCGAGGTAGCTGGACCAGAAAAATCATGGCCAGTATGCTCAAAGCAGAGGTCTTCCTTGGCTTCAAGTGCTGTTACAATGCTTTGGTCATCTAGTTCCTCATCAAGAAATTCCTTAAACTCCTCTTCCTCCTCTTCTTCCTCCTTCCCAAATGCAGAGAAATGAATAGTGATGGTTTCTCGAGAGACAGATCGTTGGACCTGCACTTTTGGTGCTGACTTTGAGGACATTTCACCAGTTTTCTCTGCATGGCTACTGTTCTGACTTGTCATTGCAGGTCCCAGAGATGTGTCAGAGTCTGTGAAGAAAATGTAATACTATGTTAAATGCATTCTTTCCCCCTTCAAACACCCTTATTTTCAATTGTTAAGCCAAACAGGAGAGACCGATAATATGCAACAAGTTGGAAATTAAAACACTCTGGACACTCTTCATCTCACTGGATTTAAAGCTGTCTACTCAAATTATAGACTGTTACTAAAGAAACTGACTGTAGATTTATTTCATTGCATAAAACATATCTATATTTTAGTTAATACCCCCTTCACATCTGCTTAACCACCTCGTTCTTCGTATCATTAAATGCAAGCACACAGACAGACAAGGAGAAAAACCATGCTTAGGACAATCTGCAATCATGGACAGGCATGGAGAGCATTACCAGATCCTCTCAGACGATCTTGAAGGAAGAATCTGACACAATTTTAGGTAGAAAAAAAACCACCACCCACCCACCCACGCAAAAACAACAAGCAGAAGATACTTATGCTCAAAATTACAGATCTAGGTTACTGTTTGATAGTTAACATATTTCTACATAGCACAAAATGGCAACATTAAGAAGCGCCGTGCTGCTAAAATTACCTTCAAGTGTTCTGAAACGATAGTTCGTCTCTGATGCACAATCCTCCTATTTTCCCCATGAGATGCGCTTCTGAGTTCCAGAAGTCCCATCCCACCCCAGCACATTGAAATTCTTCACTCCTAACTCTCAGTTCTATTCTACATACAATAATTAATGCTCTCTATTTCTTTTAAATAAAGCAAATTTGAAACTCGAAGCAAGGTTAGAAATATGTAAACGTCTTCACGTGTGGGATAGTACCTTCTCTCGTATGCTTGTTTGAACTGGTCTATAGGAAGTAGAGATTTAAATTGTATTTTATCATGTGTGTTACCGTGGGTTATGGTTGGACTTGATGACCTTATGGGTCTTTTCCAAACCAAAAGATTCTATGATTCTTCTTTGTCTTTCCAGGTTTTGCAAGCTACGGACAAGTGATCGGGACAGACAATACTCCAATAATTGCAGGCAAAACAAAACATAATTGACAGAAATTAATTTTAAAGGTTACCCTCCTGAAGTCCAGGACTAGATACCCTTTACAAATGTATTTTAGCAGAATCCCAGTACAGCAAGATGCAGTAGTTTCAAACATTTCAATAACGGACAGTATCAAACTAACTGTTGTCAAAAAGACAGGAGTCAGACTATCGCAGATACAGCATGTTCGAGATCTACCTCGGATAACGTACACTCCCAAATAATTTATTACTGCTAGCAGTTTTGTTGTAAGAACACGCTTCAGCAGAGGCAACTGTTCCTGTCATTGATACAGCAGTACTACTTTTTGAACATATCGATCTCTGATCAGACCGGTGCACACAGGCTGCTTATGCGACACACACTAACATACCTGCTCTTAACACCAATTATATCTATATGTTACTTCAAACGTTTTATTGACCCATGAAAGCGAACTTAGCATATCTTTACATGGAGAGGAAATATCACACATTTAAACCAAGACACAAAGATGGATCAGGAATTACAAGATTAGCTCTGCCTTCCCGGCTGTGAGGCAGCACTCTACCTTCATTGTCAAGGCAGCAAGTTTACCACTTCAGTAACTGAATTATTTTTCAGAAGCTGTTAAAATGCTGTAATCAAACTGTCAAGCTGAATTAATGAGAGGCCTCTGCTGATGTTTAAAGAGCCGTTCAGAAAAATTATTATGTGGTGGTGAAGAAGTGTGCTCTTCACAGTTGTGATATCAGATTGTATTATCCACCAAGCTAGTGCCACCTGTTCGTCATCATCTTCCTGCTACCGGCTGTAGCCCTTTGTACTCGCTAATGGAGCTGTTCACGCAAACATTTTTTAACCTGTCAGTAAAATGAGCTGGGTTAAACATTTTAAAATAGTAGATCTTTGCTATCTAGCTTATCCAGTAATGTCGGAACAGAAGTGAATATCTGTCCACAACTTCCTACTCCCTATAGCCGTTCATTTTATCGCTTCTAAATTGTTGACTAGTTTATTCCTTGCTTTTTCTAGCATTTGCATGCTTCCCAATCAGGTTGTACAGAAGGAGCTGGCCTCTATGCTGCTTCATGCAAAGCCTCCAGAAATTTTAATTTCAGTTTTCAGTCCCAGTTCTGCTGCATACGTCAGGAAGCCAGTTTGGGTTCAAAGAACCAAAGGACGCTTTCAGACCCTAGTCATGATTTCACTTGACATCTAACCATTTTTCTGACAAACTGCTTAAGAGACCAAATTCTGCCTCAAGATCAGGTTCTGGCTTCAGCTTTTATCATGGAACTGTATTTTTCTGTCCTCCCCAAAATCCACCTGACATATCAAAGTAGCAGTATTAAATGGAGAACCCACTTTCAGTGATGGGGGTGTACCTCCAGCCCACTTAGGACTCAGCAGATTTTACCTTTCCTGCCACGTCTGTGGGTCAACTAGTTATTTACTCCAACAATAAGAACTCTCAGATATTCCAAGGTTTAGATATGCCTTTATCAGTCATATGTACATACGACTTGGTGAGTGATAACACTTGGTTAGAAACTTGGTCTTCCATTTCCCTGTTGCATTAGCACACTTGGGAACCACCAGCATACAGAATCCATGCTTCCCATGGACACAGTTCCATTTCACATAGTTCAAACTGCAAATTTCCCAATTTTTTTTTAGACAAATGCACCCAAATGTATTTTGGAGAGGGGAAAAACTACTACTGTACAAGGTATGTATCCAACCCTATTTCTATTCCCCTAGTGCTGGACCATCAGCTATCGCACATCTCTAACATTTTGTGCCAGTTCTGAAATTGCAAGACTAGCAAACCAAAATTTGAAAGTACAAAAAACCCCTATGCATCTTCAAGGACATTAAGCTATTACAATACTATACGCTAAGGAAGGAAAGAAACAAAAACAAACAAAAAAAACCCCAACAACCAAAAAAATCCATGCACGAGAATTGCACTTGCACACAGTGCTGTTGGCATCAGCCTGAAACATCTGATGCTTTCTCTTCTGCCCACTTGGCACTGACCGTGTATCAATAATCTAGCAACACAGGAGAAAAACATTAACTACTCCCCTCACCCCCCCCAATAACATTTCTAGTCAGTTATCTTCTATCAGCTAGAAATTCATGGGTTTGGTTAGCTCTTGAGCACATCATGTTTACACTGTGCAGTTAATTACCTTGTGTTTAAACACCAGTTGCTATGTTGTGCTAATGCAGTGCTAATTACCTGAAACAGATGAAGTTTACTTGCACACACCAAATGTACTGATAAAAGATTGTACTGCTTAGTGAACAAGCAAGACTTTTTTTACATGATGGTTAACTAGTTAACACAGAAAGGAAGGAAGTTCTTGATTAGCCAATATTTACCTACCCTTAAACATGTTACTACACCATGAATTACGTCTTATAAAAGCACATTCTGAAATCAGCACTATCAGCGGGGCAGCAGCAGAACATTAATCCACCTGCTTGTACTTCGGCATCCTCAGCCCGTGACTTACAAGATAACTCTGTAGTATCCATTGCCCTTAATATCTGGCCCGAGCGATATCTCAGTTGAGGGGACTGGTTTCCAGGAACAACCATTTCTATTTGTGCAAATAATCATTTTTAGCTTTCTTTGATCTTGCTGGAACTTTCTAAATCAACCCTGTTCATAGGCCGGTTTTGCTAAAAGGCAGTTCATGCTTTTCGCAAGCACAGCTGTTGAAAGCTGTATCTGGTATCAAATTTTCAAACAATTGTTACATTAAAAAAACAGTGTACGACACAGGAGAAATGCTGTAATGTTATTTACTTAGGAGAGCACACGTGCTTAGGCCAACAGCAGATATTTCATCACAGGCATTCTGAGTATCAATTGGGATTACAATATTAGCGCTTTCTCTACGTTATTCCAAGCTTTTAACAACTCTGACCCCTCTTAACATACCAGATATCCTGCTGCGAGTAACTTCTCCCCCACAAACACTGGATGGGGGAGATTTTCCCCTGCGCTGGGCAGGCCCATGTTTCCAATGCATTCCTGAGCACGATTTCTCTTTTATTGCGAAGCACTTGGTTTCCTTTTTTTTTTTTTTTCCAAAGTGGATGTTGAGAAGACCTTCCATAGCGAATACAACAATAACATCCCTGACTTCTTCCACTGCTACCACTACTGACAGCTCTTCCACTAGGTGTTCGGTTTTGATAACAAAGGCATTTCATCAGGCTCTTGAACCACACATTTTTGCCCCTTGAATCAGTCTAACAGATTCACTTCTTTACTGGATTTCCAGCTACCTTTTCCTCACTTGTTGCTTCCCCTTTTTCCTGCTCCTCATCTCCTCTCCCACCTGTTTGAAGACCCAGCATTCCTGGCCTCCCTGTTTGAAGGAGCACAATTCCGAACCAACTGTTTGAAGATTACACCGATACTTGCAGCAACTTATGTTTTTATTGATCCTTCTTTTGAAAGCCACACTGTCCCCATCTTCCCTGGATGCCTCTTTAGGTCTTCGGGGTTTTTGTGTTGTTGATTCTGAAGCTCTACTTTTGTGGCTGGCAGGCCTGAATAATAGTTTTAGATCCTCAGGCTTCAAATGCTTCAAACAAACCCGGAAGGGAAGGAGGCTGCTTGGAAAATAATTCCTTTCCCCCAAAAGGTTTGAACTTTGGATGCTTTTGCAGGATGGAATGAGAGAGCTGCCAACAAACCACTGCCACTTCCCCCTCTTCTGTTAAGGCACTGCACCCCGTCACCCACATAACAGCAGCTTATAAACCTCACCTACAGGCATTGCTTTTAAAGCGCTACAACAACAGGAAAGAGCAAGCCAGGAGAACAGTGCACGCACGCTGCCTGGGAAAAGAAAATATGTCTTGCCTAGCCCTTTGCTACGGAGCGGTGAGACAGCACAGAGCGGGAGCTGGGGACACGTTTTACACAGGTGACAAGATGTCTGCCCCACGCCGTGATGCACCAGCTGGCCAACAGGGACACACAGGGAGAGACCAGGTGTTGGGCAATGCTGGGTCAAGTTCGGCCATGACACCTTTTGTAAGTGCCACTACAGTGACGTACGCTCTTACCTACAACAGGAATGACTAATTGGGAGTGTTTCCAGAAATAGACACACACCCAAGCAACCCGTCCTCCTGCCCAACAGCACAAACAGCCCTCTCCAGAACCGGCAAACCTTCCCTGTCCCTGCAGCGGGCAAACACACCCCTGCCCCTCTTCAGCTTAGCCTCGGAAACCGCCTACTTCACAGCACTAGAAAATACTCTGTGCACTCAAGTGCCTGTTTTAGACAGCTACACTATCAACTTTATAGATAAAGAAAAGCAATTATTTTCACGTTAATGGTTTTGAAGGTGATTCAACCAATACACAAAGCAGCAAACTAGGAACTAACTTAAAAGAACAGGTCAAAGTTGTATACACCACACTTACTTTATCCACCCATACCCAGTTCAATTTAGACACATTTACTAATTAAGTAAGGGATATCCAGTAGAGCAATTTGTGATTTTCATAATCATTCAGTTGGAGAAGAAGGACAGATCGGGTAACTAAATTCACATGTATTGCAACAGCCAACTATTCCAATCACATTGCTATTACTTAATGCAACACCTACACGAGGAGGAAAGGGTATGCCCTATTTAGTACAACACTTTCATAAAACTCTGCAGCAAGGTTCACAACTTGTCAGGGTATTTTCCCTGCTCATTGCTAATAAACACAGACCAGAAAAAGTGTTTCCCAGAGAACAGAAATTCCTTTCCTGCTAAGTAAAGTCTTACAAGTTATTAAAAGCCATTGTAATACTTTTCCCTGTATCTGTCAGAAGAACAGAATGCTATTCAAGAAGCCACTAATTTGATTATTGATAATGCCACAATTTGACTTCATGCAGATTGCCATCACTGTTCAAAGGGAAAGATGTTTCTAACTGGTCACATCTCTGCTTTCCCAATAATCCTTCTGTGCCACCACCCTTTCAACAGGCACCTCCTGCCATCACCTAGACTGGGGAAAACAGTCCTTCTTTAGGGCTAATGGGGCTCATTATTATTTTGGGTTACTCGATAGTCATTTCCAAGTGTCAGACTGAAGACAGACACACGATTCATACTCTAAATCTATTCTCCATTTGTTAGGAAGAAGTAGTGTATATTTGTTTAAAAGTATCTTTCCAACATCTATGTGGTGTAACAGAACTACAGAAAATCTTACATTATCATAGACAGAACCACCTTAATGCATCTAGCCACTGTTCCCAAACCAGGCTGTAGGCATGCTAAATCTTTCCCAGTTTGGGAATACCTGTGCAGGCCAATGTGAAATTCATACTTGCTCTCTGAAATTACAGTTTTCGGTTGACTTATTAGAGACTTAGCCAGTATCTTCCTTCTAACACCGAGGGTTATGGGAGGACTGTTGCTATTCTTTATACTTATTTAAAATAAATAACAGAGCTAACAGCATTAGACAAAATTCCTTCTGTTAAGAGCAAGAAGTCTTCATTTCAGGTCCTTCAAAACAAAGCACAGTATTAGCAATCCTTATCAATTACTGTCTTCATTTAAGCAATGTTTTAAACATCAGAAGTTTACAGCGCCAATAAACTGTTACCACTTTCCCACAGAAGCAGTCTAGAAAGCCACTTCCCATGTATTTAGCCCAGAATGATCTCATCGAAGTATAGATGACAGCTACTGGGACATTATCTGCCACGTAAATTTCATCTCATTCAGCAAATCTATACCATACAAAACCGGCACAAAAAACAAATTTCAACACTCTTTCCTATGCCCGTTCAAATTTCTGATTACAATAAATTAAGTTCCCCTGGCAGCTTCACAAGTTAATGTATTCCATGGTTAACACCTGTTATTCCTTTTACATCCACTAGTCATTACTTTTAAATGAACTACATAGAAAGGACTGGTAATTACCATCACACAATCGCCCCATGAATTCTTTGTGTCAGGGATCTAGTTACCCAGCCTAAAGGTAATGCTTTAAAGCTCACTTTCCAACAGGATAAGAAGAAAGTTTTGCTTCACCTTTCAAGCTCACACAACTGGATTTGAGATACGGGGCGGGGGGGGGGGGGAAAGAGGGGAGAAGAGGAACAAAAATCCAATAAAACGTGTTTTAAATCTAAGCAGAAATGAATAATTTTATACCAGTATCAAGTACTATTAAAAGAAAGTAGTCCGATGCATTCAACTGAAGTCAGCGCTAGGATCACAGCCAAAATAGATCGTGCCACCCACTATGTACTGTAAGACACACACCTTCCACAGCACGTACCTCTAACAAAGGTCAACCAGGTTATCACAACTAAGCTGGTTAACAGCTAAAATACCTCCATCGGGAGTTCTCTGAGCCTCATTAAAAAAAAAAATAATATATATATATATTTTAATTTTTTTTTTTGTGCGAATGCCTTTAAGGTAACAAAAATCCAAATTAAATAACCAACATTTCGGTACACTTAGGGATACTTAAATGAAAGATCCTAAGCAAGATTTTAAAGTATTGTCAATGAGATGACACTTTTAATGAAAACTAAAACCCAAAGAGACAAATAAGAGGAGGTGTTTACTGAAGTCTAGGACAGAAAGGTCAAGTAAAATTGCAATGGCAAATAAGGAATCTTCAAAATTACTGGAATTATTTCTGAAGACAGGCACTGCTAATAAGTGCCTTAATACAAGCTTATATTTACAATGCTTCAAAAATAATCAAATGAAAATTGTCTAATGTTAGCTAAGCAAGTCTATTCTATATTAACATTTTCCCCAAAGACATAGGAAAGGTCAGCTACCCCATTAGTTTCTCTGCCTTCACTGATAAAAGATTAATCATTATTCTTTCCTATTCTCCATCCATGACACACCACTTACACCAAAAACTTCATAAAGCTGCACTACAGTTTAATTTTGACAAATACTAAAAGGTAAGTAGTTAAAGGTTGTCCAGAAATTCAGCAAAAATTAACTTCTTCCTATTTAATGCTTTTCCTAAGACTGAAGTGAAGTGATATTTATGGAAAATTTAACATTTCCCCTAACAGAAGAAATAAAAGAAGTTACATCGAAGCTTAAAACAAAGCCTGCAATAACTCATAGAAGAAGAGTAAACTGTGGGTAGAGAAGAGTCACTTTATTTTGCTACATATTGTGACATTTATTCTTTTAAAAACAAGGACATATAGAAACACAGAAAAACTAGGAGCTTTCTGCAAAGAGAACGAATCGCAGCTGCAGGACAGGCTCCTCATCCCTCTGGCCCGTATCCCGAAGGCCACGTTCACAGAACGATGCCTGTGCTCTGCTGGACTTCAGAAGGACAGCACGGTCCCAGGAGGACTCGATTCCAACAGAGCACTAGATTAAGAACAGGGCAGCGGCAAGTCTGCTGAAGTGCGAGACAGAAAACTAGCCAGCAAAACGTGGAGTTAGCGCAACGCTTCCAAGCTGGCAGACCTGGGAGCTGAAGCCTGTCAACACCAAGGCAAGAAGAACTTCTGCAGTTCAACCAACCTGATGACACACCTAGACAGAGGTTGCTGCCTTCCCGTCTTATCACTGTAGCACTTGTCAATCGCTACAGGTCAAATTTTATTTTGCAACACAACTGCCTCTCTGAAATTCAAAGGAGAAGCTGGAAGAGGTATGGAGTGAGTACTGGTAATATTAGCTGCAAGTTGAACCCAGAAACAGGTTCTTAATGTGCAGCTCGTCAAGAGCTCAACTTCGACACAACCTCTACTGATGTTTGCTTCCCATCCAATTGCAGCATTACTGGTGAAGCTCCTCAATACTCTATTATACATGTTAGTGAAGCACTATGAAAAGAACTCTTGTAATAACAAAAAGTTGCTTTTACCATTTAGTCAACTCATAACCTAGGATTTTTTTTTCCAGATTATTCACACACTTTCAATAACATATTCCTCTGCTCTTTGCAGTAGATTCAAACTGCACCACTGTAATTTGATTAAAGGCTTACTCCCAGCCGGCACAATGAGAACAACTAAAATTCTGGCACATTACGACTTCTCCATTCATGTGTTCTCCTTCTAAGAAGTACTTTACTCTTGTTTCTTTATCATTCATAATTGCAAGCAACAAGTAGCATCTTTTCCTTCCAAAATATTTAGCATTGAACAGTTCAAAGGGACCTTTTACAAGTTCCCCAGTTCCCACAACAGAACAAAACAAAATAATAACACCACCACAACCACCCCTCCCCTCCTCCCTCTATCACAGATTTTGGAGATTCAGTCATTTCCTCTATCATATATTACTGCCTTTAAGAAGTACATTCAAATACTCATTTTTCCAGATAACTAGCTGCTGGCATCAGAATCAGCCAAAAAATTGATTTGGTCATGAGTGAGAAGAGAAATGCCCCTGAAAAACAATGGTTTACAGACCTAGATCTGAAATTCCTGCAGTAAGGGATTTAGAAATAAACGCATTAAAACCAGAGCGTACTCACAGACTGAAAGAGAGAGGTAAACTTTTGTCACAGTCTAAAGCCAGCTTTTTATGCTTTTCTAAAACTGCTATTCTACCTGGCTGAAGCACCCTCTTCAGAGTCGCCCTGACAAGCTAAAGGGGAGTAAAAAAACCACTGGTCCGTTAGCCATCCTGAGCAATAAATATATAACTGCTGGGTCTGTTCTCTTCTAAAAGGGAGGAGAGGCTAAATCAGAATTTGCTGGTGCTGCAGAAGTTCTGCAACTTGACAGAAAAAGTTTTATTATTAAAAATACAAAACATCAAAAGCTTGCACATAAAATTACATCCTATCAAGAGGGTAAATGCTAAGGCAGAATACAGAACTATGCAGCATTGTAACTCATTCTTAGCTCAGTGGAAAGAAAAAAAAAATCAACTCCTCATTAATCTGCTGAAAGATTATCTAAAACCTCCGTGGATTAGTCCACAGTTGAAAATGCTGTCCGCATCACTGATTAAATTAAAGGTCACTATAAAATCTTTAGGGGAAATTTTGACTGAGTGACTTATAGAAAAGCATGTTTCCAAAATGAAGTAAAATAAGCTGCCTTGAATCCTAAATTAAAAAGGGCTTATCAGAATTGTATTACAGGCTCATTTTTCCCAACAATTCAAACACACATCAATAGGTAAAACTGCCTACAGGTAACAAGTGAGTGTTCGAGGACTTTTTTTTACATTTACATTAATTTCACTAACAAAAAAATTCAGTCAATATTCACAGCAACTGCAAAGTTAAAACAACCATCGTACACCTTCATATGAAAACAGCAGAAAAGATACTAAAAATAAATATGCTTGGCTACATGAAGCTAAACATAGATGAGCAGCACCAATTAATAACTCAAACTCTAGGTCCCCAAGTAAAATGTAGTTACAAAAGATCATTAAAAAAAGGAATGGAATCTACAGATTTACAAACCACAGCCCAGAGCTATCTAAAGAGATACATTTTTTCAGTGGATTTTTAATGATTTATCAAATCTTATATTTCATATGTAGAACCTTCATTCTAATTTCATGTTTTACAGAGGATTAGCATGCAAGGCAGAACTAGTGCTTTAAGGCTCTTTTACCTGACATGACAAAACACAGTATGTAATCATGGTTTCCTTATTTCTTAAAGATGTTTTCAAAATTAGAGAAGGGAGTATTCTCTGGTTTAACTAAATAGGACTAAAGCATTAAATGCTTAGAAGTATTTAGGTTTGGACCAAGCACACCATCCCTAAGCAGCAAGGTAATAACTCTTTTAAATAAAAAAATAATAATAATAAAAAAGCAAGCTACAGAAGCATGATGGAACAGTGATGCCACATTTATTATTTTACTGTCTAAGCATGTTCCAGAAAGTCACAATGTTAGAGCAGAAAAAAGGCAGAGGGGAGAATCTTTCCACTCTCGCAGACCAACCCAAACAAGTGGAGTATCTCTGCAACACTGCATGCATGCAGTGAGTCCTCTTCTCTACCAGAAAAGTCCTCACAACTTCATGTACACAAGTATCAGCAGGACATTTTGCCATCCTGCACTGCCACACATCTGTGAATGTGTCTTTGCACGTGTGTTGGGGATGGATGGGTCAATATGTCTTGGCTAAAAGAAATGTCTGTGTTGTATACAGAAGGTTACTCACGCTGACATCTCTTGGGTTATTTTACCAACGTAGCTTCAGCCAGAAGCAGCACGCTATCTCCAGCTCTTCCAGTACAGCCAGGTCATTGCTGTTGCCTTTGCAACCACTCTAGACCCTGTCAGAAGTGCAAGAAATACAGAACTCCCCGTAGAAATGTAGATGGCTTCACATGCTTAGGACCTTGGCATGCCCCAGGCACAACGCAGTCATTATCTGAGGATTATCTGGTTTCTGATCTTTCTCATCCTCCAGCCCTGGTGGTACTTTTTCAACTTTTAGATCCCCAGGCAGTTGGCAACAAAACAAGAACAACTAATCAAAGCAAAGCTACTTTCAGACAGCTTAAATTGTCTATGGGAAGGAGAAGGCCTACATCCGCATTTAACACAAAAAAGTACTCATACCTAACTAGAACAGTAGTCGTACTTAACACATGAAAATTTATTCACCTGAAGATATATAGCAAGCTACAGCTATTAACATAGGGAACTACTGTTAGAGGGCATGTTGATTACATTTGCTTACTTCCTTGCATCTCATCTTCCTAAGGAAAGCAAAAACTGTCTTTGATAAGTGCAGAAAATGCATTCCAGATAGAACAGAACAGGATTTCTCAGAAGGTTTTGCAAGCGTAATCCCCAGAGGGTCCAAAGGATAGAAAAGCTTAGGAAAAGGTCAATAAATAGGACTTCATAACATGCAAGTCTTTTCAGAGTTGCAATCGAGTTTGAGAAGTGGTGGGACAAAAGTAATTCAACCCAAAAGCCAGACCGTTCCTCAAGATTTCTTAAAATAATTGTTCCTAGCACTTAGAGAGGCAAGTCTTGCCAATAGCTCTACGCCATTCATTGAGTAGCCTTGCCTGTCATTGGATTCCATGAAAAATTAACAGACAAAGGTATTATCAGCATTTCATGAAACTTGGAAACTGCAAAGGCAAGAAACGCAAACCAGCACCACATGAACAAAAAAGCTCTCCATGATCTGATTTTGCAAGGAAATAGCTTATGGACTAGATTTCCAGACTTCTATGAAAGCCCTGAGCAGGTAATCATGTTATTTTGAGTCTCAATATTACTAAGAGGGTAAAAAAAAATTTTGCATTAACTTACCTCACTGAAAAGTAGCATTCACACGGCACTTTGAACAAGTAAGATCATACAGAATCACTAACTTCTTAAAACAGCAATAGCAAAGACTGAGAGCCAAGTTAAAGCAGCTGAAGAACCATACAACCCATCTTATTCTAGCAACAAGTGTGCAGACGTCACCTGTGGATCATAGAAGGATCCACAGAAGGTTAACAAAATGTAAAGTCAACTATGAAGAATCCTTGTCCTAAGAATAGCAGGGAAACAAAATGTCAAACTCGGAACTGGCGAGTACCAGACATCTCTCTCTGCTTGAGGCAACGTTCATCTCATTTCATTCAGATTTATGTTCAACTCAAATACCTAGAAACTAAAATGCAAAAGTTCAACAGCATTGTAGCTTTCCAACTGGAGGATGCAGTGCAGAACAATAAGGACATGAGACCACCCAAGATACCAAATTTTTCCCAAGACTGAAATGGAAGATAGATAGCCTCTAACCACCTGAATTCCTCCCATGACAAAACCATAGTTTTTGTTTTAAAAAACCACACACACCCACAAAATCAAACACACAACACAGAAACACCGTCAAACCTCAATGCACAAAGATATTAAGTGAGGCTCAACTGAAAACATCAGGACAGACAACACACTTCCCCAGCTTCCCAACTAACTACCAAGACATAAGGGGTCTTGGGGTTTTTGCAGCTTGTCAAGAAGCTTGTAGAGCCTTGCAACGGTCATATACATTTCAGTATAGTCTCTCAAAGACTAAATTTGCATTAAAAAGTAGTTTAAGCATTTTGTGATTAAAAATACTGGCATATGAGACATGCAAAAAAACCCTCTCAAGTGCACAGGGCTGAAGCAACCACAAAATTCCTACTCACTCTATCACAGTACATTCAAATATTTTACAAAATCCACAAAAGTATTAAGGCAAAAGAAGCAGAAGTATGTGGCAAAAGCATCCACACGTGTGTTCTCATTTAAATACGTGTTTTCTTATTTATAACTCTAAACGTTTCAAGGTGTAAACTTATTAACTGACAGATGTTGGCAAGGATCTTCACTGGACTGTTATCCAGAACATGAAAGAGATCCCTGACAAAAACAGGCTACTAAAATCAAAGCCGCTAGCTTGATTTGCATTCCCTTTAATTTCTTGCATTAGACACAGAAGAGAGCAGTAGTTAATGGATCAGTTTAATATACTAAAGCTTTCTGGTGGTTTGTTGTTGTTTTTTTTTTTCCCCAAGAGCGATTGAGGTAACTCCTATTTTGAAAAGCTGCAATACATTTTCACTGCAACATACGATAGATCAATTACAGATTGCCTGGCCTTAACAGCTGCTTTACAGGCTTGACTCTTACCGAAATCAACTGAGTCAGAAAATGATGAGCACCTCACACAACATATTTTTTAAATCCTAATTACTAAGAAAGTATGGCAGGTAGATACATGAAAGAAAGACAACTTCGCTAGCAATCTGAATTAACAGGATCATTTTACATAGAAGTAGATATAAAGACACCACATTTCTCATAAGGAAAAAGAAAATCAGCATACTGTAATGACAAAGTGAGGTCCTTATGCACCTTAAAGCCCTTTTGTTCACACCCCTAAGCAACAAGAATATGAAAGGATCCTTCCTACTCTGTTTTTCTCTCTCAAAACGTGAGTACCATTAACAAACCCAGAAAGATAGTTTGTCATGTGAATACTCTCAAAAAAAAAAAAACAAAACAAGCCACCAAATAAGACTGGGAAGAAAAGAAGTGCTCAACTCTTCTTTTTTTTCAGCAGCATGGATCTACCTGAACATCGTCTTTCACTGTATGAATCAGGCCACAAATGTAAAATAAAAAATAAAAATAAAGTCTCTAAAAGGTTTAAGTTAATTAACAGTTTTCTGGACTTTTCAGCACTCCTTGAAAAGTGTTCTCACTGCCTTCGGTGAAAAGTAGTTTCCAAAAATCAATAATGCAGGAAGCAACATGGACAGCCATTACTCCTTCTCTCACCTCAGAAAGCAACTATTTTGTTTACCATATAATTCACTCATACGGCATGCAGACACAGACATAGGTCCTTATCTTACTGGAAAGCAGACCTCAGGTAGACTAGTAAGATGGGACAACGTCTAAATGAAATAATTCTTCCAGGCCTCTTTATTTCAGAGATCCACATACTAAATTCTGATCGGCTCCATAATGAGCTGTAACACACACACACAGATCTCACTTTTGCAAATGTTAATCAATGTATTGTCTCCAGGAATTTCATCTGACAACCCCACAGGCTGAAAATGAAAAGGTCAGAAGGTGGGTGTCTTGTGGCAATGCATACCCCAATTCCCCAGTTGCCTGCTGAGTTCGTAGCGTGATATGAAGAAACGAGCTTAAAAAAATTTTGAACGCATTTTTAAGAAGAACCCCAGTTCTATTTTAAACTCAAGTAGTATTCACGCAAACTCTTTACTGTCATTCTTCTTTGCAGTTAGTTCCCTGTAGAAAAAGGGATAAAACCTCCCCTTTCTCATCCTATGATATTTGTTATTCAAAAAACCCAAGTATTATCAGTGTTATGTTTGTCCGGCAAATGCCTTCAGCACTGTAAAAGTTTCTACTATTGCAGACAGAAATAATGTCTATAGTCTCAACTAATTGATAAAATAGGTAAGAATGAAGGCACTCCACTGTGTGTGGGCTACATTTTGTGCACGACATGCACAGAAAGAAAAGTGTCATTAAAGTAGCTTCAAGGAAATGAATTTTAGGTCATCAATTTTAAGGTCTTGATTTGCTGGGAGATAAAAGAACAGCAAAAGCCACCAGATGGATTCAAAAGGGCAAAGGGAAATAAGTGTCTTTGAGCCATATCCTGCCTTGTTCACTTACATTATTATGCAGGCAATTCTAATTTCAGGCATATGGCAGTGTTCTTATATACGCGCTTAATACTAAATCCACCATACATTTGTTTATCCGAGTCTAGCAGCTACACACGCTCTGAATTACATACACTGTTAATAAGTTAGTGAGTACTTACACACTCACTTCCTCACACATCCCCACACACCAGGGGTGTGGCTGTTGAAGCAAGGCTTTTAATTGCTGAGAGAGGTCAAGTCAGAGATGCCAACCATGGGTGGCAGCTATATTTGTCTTCCAGGATAAGGTGACAACACAGCGACGACTGAAGTGTGAGGAAACTGCACCCATCCCTAAGGAGCTGCCTCTGCCATGCTAAAGATAATGAAGGCTTTAGAGACAAGACCGGTTGCTCTTTTGAGGAAACTGAAAAAACAATGCAAGTGGAAATCTAGACACGTCACGGAAATCTTTTCACCTCGCATTCATTGCCACACCGTGAGACGAGCTCCTCTCTGTTAAACCACGGAACAGCCTTCACACCCCCTCAAAAGTTCTCCTGAACTCCACGAAGGAGTGAGAAGTCTGATCATAACAGACAATGCCTCCTTTAATAGTGTGAGATCTGAACGGATCACACAAATCAGCATTTATTTGCCTTGGCGTATTAGAGGAGGAGCCTGAAAAGCCACTGTCACACCATACACATTTTGTGACTAGAAAGACATTTGCGGGACAGTCAACTCATAGCAGAATTCATCGGTAAATACACTGCCTAGGGCATCTGGATGGAAGAAGCAGATTTTCAAAAAATATATCCTGAGAACGTAAAGTACTAAAACAATGCTCATGGTGCAGCACAGTGATTTACTCATTTTTATCATTTCAATTGTGAAGTTTTAGCTTGGTAGAAAGAATAATAAATATCTAGCTAGAATTTTTAAAACCTGGCCAATGAAAATGAAACTGAAAAGTTCTACCAACTCATCAGAAAAGCAAGCGTTCATAAAATCTGTTCAATACTCAAAACCAGTTACCAATCCACATCTCAAAGCTGCACGAGAAAAGGAAAGAACCATACAACCAAATATTTATGCTCTTAAATACCACACACTCCTAAATTTATCTTTTCATCTCTTGTTACTCACTAAAATAACAAAGAAATAGAATAGTAGCAATTTATTATTTTTTTTCCCCATGAAAATACTTTTGTAAACTTGTCACACACTTGCTCAGAAGGTTTATTAAAGACCTGGCAAAGCCTTTATTAACTAGCATGCTTCTGAGTTGACTGACATTTAGGATTATCTCCCCTGGTTCCTTCCCCTTCTCCCAATTCATTTGTTTAATACTTCAAGTCAAGTTGAAAAGGAAGTAGTGTGAAAGCGATTAGACTAAAAGAACTGCTACTGAGAAGGTCTTACAAAGATAAGTCTTATCAAACTTCACAGCAGTTACAAACAAGAAAAGGAACGTACAGATCACTTTCATTTACCACCAAAACACATTTATTTATGCGTTCAACCCCAAACATTACACAAGAGTATTATGAAAGAAAGTGAAGCCCCTCTGGGCAACAGAAATGACAGATACGTATTAAGCAAGCAGAATGGAAATACCCAGCTTGGAAAGTATCCAGAGCAGAAATCTTCACCTTGCACCGGCCGCTTTGGGGCAGGGAGACGGGCACAAGAGGTGGGAGGTGACGGGCGGGCAGGGAGCAGAGGGTATGGGAACACTATGGGAATTCTGCCACTCGGTTGCAAGATTATCGCTCCTGTCCTCAGCTCGAGGATGCTCTCAGAAACCTGGCAGAGCCCTGCGCAGGCAGGTTCTCGATACTCAGACGTTTCAGAAGAGAGGGTAACACAACATACTGCAATTACAAGCTAAAAGACAGAAAGCACCAAACCTAGACAACGACTTTCACTGTCTGCTTGTAGTATCACATGTTAAGCAATATTTCCTAATCAAGCTACCACAATCACAAGTGTGTGGGCATGACTATCTCCCTTCCTCTCAAAGAAGCCTTATTCCTTGAGCCTGTCTGGGCTTTTAAGAGAGACATTTTTGTTTCCTCAGTCTTAATCCTGACTTCAGTGAAACAAAATTATTTTTGCAGCTCTCTACTTAATTTCAGATCAGAACTTCATTGGCAGTCATGACAGGTTGCATCTATGTTTCAGTTCTCTGTCATCTGCTTTGAAATTCCCAGTATCAAAGGAGATACTAGCTTGGTTTGTGCTTTTATTTTTGCAGTCCTATTTTACAACTGAAGTATAATCTAAACATAACACATGAAGTTCAGAGTAAGATCTAGAGTCTCACAGCCCCCAGTCCTCTTCATAAACTACTAAAACCCAATATAGCAATTTTTAGGACTCAAACTCTTCCTTTAGAAGAGCACCCCAATTCCTGAATATGCATTTTCATACTCTCAAGAGATCCTCTTTTAAGCTTGACCATCCCATCTTCTCACCGCTTCGGTATAACAATCCTGCACTGACAGGATAAGTGGTCCAGGACGTGCAATACGTTCACCAGCACTAAGGGACGTTGCTTTGCAATGTTCCTGTCATCCAACACCAGTGGGGTCAGAGAGCATAACAGTTTATAAACCACAGAGGCACTAGATAATTAATATTAACTCCAGTTTATACAACAATTCATTTGCGCTACCCTCCTGGCCTTTATGGGAAAACACCACTGTTTACTATGTTTTATTGATCTTTTGTTATCTTTTGTCCATCAGTCGTCTTTTCTTTTAGAACACTAACTTAACTGCTGTGCTAGGCAGCAGTTTGGACTTTGCACAGCAGAATAACACACCTTGCTGTTCAGAAAGGAGAGAGTTAAATAGGAGAGAAGGAACACGAGAGAAAGGAATTTTGAGGAGCAGGAAGGCAAGACAGCCAAGATCAGAGAATACGCCCTTTTTTACCATTATATTCTCACATCTCTCCAAAGCCACTAATAATCAACTTCATCAGAGACAATAGTTCTGAATACCCAGAGCATAAAGACAACTGGTAAATAATCCAACACCTTACAACTTCTCTCCTCACAGAGGGTGAAGCAGGAAGACAAAACACCTGCAAATCCTACAGGGACTACTGCACGCTGCAGATATTTCAGCCACTCTGACCTACTCTGTTGTCAAAACTTGCTCCTCTGCTTCCCCGTTCCCAGGACTTCAAACAGGGGCAGGACTGGCCCTGGCTAACACAGGAAGTTTTTAAGTAACCCCTCTCAGATGCCTTAATTAGCAAATTTAACTTAAGGCACTTGGGGTTTATTTTCCAGAGATATTGGTCATCAAGGACTCCATTAAAGGAAAAGGTGATGCATCTGTTAATCAGGTCATAAAAGAGATACCTCTGTAGCCCTGGGGATCCAAAAATAATTCATTACTGTGACAGCCTTGCTCTACAGCAAGAAACTACAGAGAAGGCAGACAGCACAGGAACAACAATACAGGCAAATACTGCATTACAGACTGGTCTGATTGGAAGTCCTACACTACCTTGGGCATACTGTTACTATGCTTGCCAAAGAGAGGGGATTTTGCTCTCTGAGCATACTCAAAACTCATGAAACCAAGTTAGCTTACGGCAGCCTCCAGCGCAAAATTACTCCAATAAAGGGCTTGTGTGAAAGAAGCTAAATATCACCTTACAAGGCTTAAAATTTCATTTGCTAAGTAAGTAGGTACTTTTGGACCTACACTATGCAAAGCTTGGCCCAAACAGAAGCAACTCCATTCACTTCCAGTTATTCTAAAGAGGATGATAGTTAAGTGCTAACTCACCAGGTGGTTAAATCTCAGTCCTCACAATGCTCCTGAGTGAACAGGCACACAGAGACTAAGGCCATTGGGTAAAGTTAAATCTTCCTTGTGCAATCTTCATGTTTTGTTGCCTTAGGCGGGAATGGGATCTTGACCAATAATTATTAACTTTCTGCCTTAAAATTTCTGGGCTTGACATGTTGAAACAAGCTTAAAAAAGTTAAACAGCCCAGGAACAGATAATTCACAATTCTGACAAGAACAGCGGGTCATATATTTTTTATGACATATATTTTATGACAAATATCCCAATTTATGAATAATTGGGATTCTGTCTCACACATCCAGAAAAGAAGCTGAATTCAACCACTCATAGTACAAAAAAAATCCCAAACCCTCTACTTTGCAGATCTGAACAATTTACCACAGTCTTCTACAATAATGAAACAAGTGGTAGCCTTTTTTAGAAAAAAAAAATATCAACAACAGCTTTACACGTACCATAACAATATGCATCAGTGCACTGAATGAATAAACACAGAACGGGGAATACCAACTGATAATCCTAAAGCTTTCACCATTTACCGTAGTGCCTCTGACGGCCTTACATCTTGCTCTTACGCCAGAGACTTCTGAGGGACAGACAACGTTGTACTTTGCAGTTTTGCCTGTGCTCCCTAAATGTTAAATACTGCTTTTCCTCAAACTACCCATGATTGTGTTACACAGGTGAATCTAGAAAAATTGTTCCCAGATTCCACGTATCTTCAAATCTGCGGTTTTCATTCCAGTCTGCAATAAGAAAAAAGATTTTGCAAATACAAGCTCATTTCTGTATTTCATGTCCTTTTCCAGTAAGCCTAATGAAGATGCTGCCTCCCCTGCAGCCCTGTGCAATAGAGGCATGAAGCAACAATAGAAGACACTTAGAAATAGTGAAGCAACAATAGAAAATACTTAAGACAACTGTCTCCGTGTCACAAATTTCATCAATTCCTCAAAAACCCAACATCCAGACAGGAAATAGCATATCTGAGACAACGAGAGACATCAATGAAAAGATACCAAGAATGAAGAAGCCTGGCAGTCCTGGAGTTTGTGAGTTGTTTGCCAGTCGAGTCTCACAAGAGTTCTCCAGACGACCTCTTTAAAAAATGATAATTTAAAAAAATATTCCCACCTAACGTAGTTGAGCAATCTCATTTTTCCTCCTCTCCTTCATATCCCTTCCTTCCCGCAATACTAATGCTTAATCCCACAACATATACAGTTGTTTGCTTATTTCGCAGAACATGCGTCCAGCCTTCCACTAGGAAGAAATAGCACAAGATGTCCACGCCTTCACGTCAGTATGGTGTGAGAACTATGAAGATGCACCACTCTGCTTGCTTCAACAGCTTGCTATAGTCCTTTCTCCCACCACACAGAGCAATTCATTCTCCTAAACACCAGCATTAAAGAACTTGTCTATGGCATACTAACTGACAAATCTCTATTGTAAAACAAAAAGGGGATTAACATGGAACTGAGGTAATTAAATATCCTGTTTTAACAGTATAGTATACCAGAAAGCACATGTCTAGCACACAGAACACACAGAATTTTCTGTCTTCAAAGTACACTGCTGAAAATCAAAACTAAAAGCAAGATTTTCTTTACAGAATACATATTCCTCTTCAATGGCCAATTAACGTGGTTTCTGTAAATCCATGGAATTAGTTCACATAAGTACTACTTTTTTCATAAGAAGACTTCTTTTGCACTACAACACATTGTGAATGTGGTAATTTTCATCTAAAACTGCAAAATGTGTTTTCTTAACTTAACAAAACTTTGGAGAGCTACACAAAGTTATGAGCTATAGCCATAGAGCTGCAGATGTTGCCACAGAGCAAGGAAGAAGAGACTACTCAGTGGGAGCCTTCACACCAACTTAGCTTTGTAAAACTCAGGAAGAGGTTAAAATAGCTGGAAAACACTAATAATCAAAAAGCCACTTAGAATAAGTTTTTCTGCACAGAAAAAGTAGTGGAGAGTTAGACTGCAGGAATCAAGTCTAATAAAAATCAATAAAGTTACTGAACTGCTCTCCATCAAATTCTCTTTCAAGTCTCTCCTTTGTCAGGATGCCTTAAAAAAGCTTAATAATTGTGTTATTAATGCACTGAAATCACTGTCTGTTCATATTGTCTCACTGTTTCCTTCATTTAGTCATCTGTTGCCTCTTGAAATATAAGCTTTACATAGAAGAGAGCATCTTTTCCAATCATTGTACAGCACCTTGGTAAATGAAAAATTTTTCAGGAATAGGGTTCCTACATGTCACATGCCAGTGCAAAGAAGTTGATGGTTTCTCCAGAAACATCAGTGAAAGTTTAAAATACAATAAACACTTACTTGCTTATTTCCTGGAATTTTAAAGTCTGACAAAGATGCTGCCCTACAAGTAGCCTGGGAGTTACGTTTACGCTTGTCATTTCTCCTCTATACTGCTGTTGTAGAATCACAACATAATTTATGTTGAAAGAGACCTCTGGAGCTAGTCTGGTCCAACCTCTTGCTCAAAACAGGGTCACCTTCTAGCCTTATATCAAGGAGAGGACACCAGTAATAAGGTCAGTTGCATGCAGCGTTGCAAGTTTGGTTCTGACCATCAGAGATCTTGGGCCATCAATGCGAGACAGTATATCAAAGTTTAGAAAACTTTGTATGGAGGCTTTTCTTCGAACAGATCTCTCACTATCTAGCAGGCACAAAGCCAACACTGCTTTACTGAACTGCCTCATTTGCCCCCTAAGTGCTGCATTCTTCAGCAGTCCTGACATACAGCATTGTTCTCTCACTGTCACTGTTCTACCATCCTCGCCCTTGAAATCACAACTCGTGCTTTCTAGTGTCTACTTTACATTACCTAGAGTAAGAAAAGTCATTGTTCATCCCCTTTATTGGGCATATGTGGCACCCTTATGCATTTCCAGAGTTCATTTCTACTCTGAATACATTACATCTCTTCTAATACTAAGTACACACTCATGAAGGCTCACAGTATTAACTCTTATCTTTATTTCTCTAATCTCTAAGCCTACATTGCGGTTTTATTTTCCAACATACATTGTCATCTGATTGTTTCATTTAGAGAAGTCAGGGTTTCTAGAACATGATGCCTTTACTCAAAGATAAGTATTTTAAACACACTGAATTAACATTACTACTTACTATGGACATCTAATACCATAATTTCTAGCTTGCCAAAGGAAAGGAATAAAAAAACAGAGATTAGAGGGACCTTCCTAAGCTTCAAGACTGTGTTTAAGACCAGAGTTTATTTACTCTCCTCTTAATTGTTTTGAAACCTACAATTTATCCAAGTAAACATGCTTTATTTTTCTCCAGCTCCTGGGCAGGTATCAGCTACACCCTGCACACTCAGCACCGCAATTGACTCATCTCACAGGCAGTAACAGGCTAAAGCTCGGTCCTTGATACCGCACAGAGAACAGGAGAGGGAACAACAGCACACAAAACATATCCTTATATATGTTCACTGCCATGCTTGTGTCTGATCACTTGCACACTCATACAATACAAGGTTGGTGGCCTTTCAGACATGCTGGAAGAAACGTCTTCTGATTTCATCTAATGGATTTGGTTGAGTTCGCACAGAAAGGTGATGTTAGAGCAGCACAATCCCCAAGTCTGTCAACTAAAGAGCTGTTTGAATACAACAATACACCTTCAGTCCTCTAGCTACATGATTTTAAACTTATTTCAGTTACATTATCCTTTTATCTACTAGATAAGTTTCCCTATCTCCCATTATTTTATTTACCACAACGGGAAATTACTGGCATTATACATTCTGCCCACGTTTCCTGCTCTCTGTCATACAGTTGTCTTTAGTTCTTTAGTTACAAAGAACTAAGCATTTGCTATTAACATTTGAAAATACTAAGTGTTGTCTTCATTCCAAAAGAAGTATGCAATTAATATGTGTACTTTATTGGGCTGTGTCCTTCCTCAAGTTTCCCCTTTGGATTTCATTAACTGATTTTCTTTTCTGAAATAAAAGCAATATAGGTCATTTACAGAAGTTCTTTGCATGGACCAAAAGCGAAGTTCACAAGAGGAGTACTTGGCTTACCAATACAATTCACAGGGGATACTTTTTCCCAGGAGAGTCCAGTATAAGACATCTTTGAGCACAGAATTACCTTCTTGGTCTTTGTTTTGCTCAAGAGAGAAAGCACCTTACCCAATCCTGCCTTAGGAATGATACCTCAAACCTCAGCACCTACGTGGTGCCAGCCACAACAGAGCAGCTTGTTGGATCAGCTTTGAAGTCAATCAGAGCAGTAACCTCTCATCTATCATAAAAGAACCTGATGTCAGAGTCTTTGAAAGTCAATTCTAACATCAAAACATTAGTTTATTTTTGCTCATGTTAAAGTGCTTTTACCTCTAATTTAGAACATTTTCAATTCAGAGAAAATTGAAACAGCATACTCACTCACAGTGCCTGAATTTTATTCATAGTTTAGGAATATGAGTTACATCTTCTGGGAAAAAAATATGCCCCTGGGACTATCAGTGTGCCTTGTTTTTCCCGAGTTATGCAGGCAAGATCATCTTGAAAGAGGAGTTGTGTGAAGATAGAGGAGTATGACAAAGCATCTTAACAGAAGATAATCTTACAGCATTGAAGTCTTACACTAATTTATCTTACAGTTGCAATACGAAAGTTAAATACAAAAGTTTAACTTAAACTCGGCTGTATACTTCACTCCCCTAAATTATGGGCAGGAGTTCCTCAAGACATTTGCTGACAGACACAAATCATCAAGAAGTTGAGCACAGACATTTAGAAGGAACTTTGGCACAGGCTGAAGAGACACGGTAAATGGATTTAAACACTGAACTGCAACAGAGAAGTAAAATGCAAATGATACGGAGAATTAAAAGACAAGCAGAAACTAAAGAGCTGACACCTATGACAAGACAGAAGAAAACAATTTTAGGAGACAGAAAAACTCTCTCCTTTAATGCTAAAAGCCAATAAGAAATCTCCCCCCAACCCCCCCGCAGTTCCAGCAAGAATAAACCTTACCGCTGTTTCCTCTGCTGCTTGTTTTCAAGGTATCACTTCTACTTCAGCGGTGTCCCTGCCAAACTGCATACCCTGCCCCAGCCAAACCTTTATCTCAGTTACACTGATGGAAGGGGGAAGTAACTCCATCCCCCCGGACCCTGCCCAACGGTAAAAATAACCCCCCACCCAGCCCCGCCTGACCCAGCCAGGGCACGGCTCACCCTGAGGCAGCGCCCAGGACCCCCCCGGGCTCCCCGCGGGCCGGCACCGGCAGCAGCGCCCGCCGGCCCCTCACGGCCGCCATCAGCCCCTGCCCGCCCCGGGAGACGCCTCCCCGCCCGCCCTAGGCCCGGCCCGCCTGCGCCTCCCCTCGCCGCCGGACGCCCCTTCCTTCCCTCCTGCCCCAGCCCCGGCGGAGCCCGCCGGGCTCCCGCTCCTCACGCCGGGCGCTGCGGCAGCGCTTCCCGCCCCAGCGGGTGAGGCGAGGAGCGGCGGGGGCTGCCCGGAGCGGGCCGGCGCGGCGCAGCGGGGCCCGCCCTGCCTCGCTTACCTTATCAGCGGCTCATGGCACTGCCCGGCGCGGCCCCGGCGTCCCCCGGCCCGCGCCACCAGCGCCGCGCCGCGCGGCAGCGAGGGGAGGAAAGGCGGCGGGGCTGTCCGGCGCCGCCAATCCGGGCCCCGCGGTGGGCCGGGCCTGCCGGAGCCGCTGCAGCGACGGCCGGAGGGGCGGGGCGGGGCGCGGGGCCGCCGCGGGCGGCGTGAGGCGGGCCGAGGCCTGGCCCGGCGTGAGGGGACGGAGGCGGCCGGCGGCGCTCAGGGGGAGAGGGAGGAGGCGGTCGGGTCCGGGGCGGTCACCCCCGGAGGGGGGAATCGGCCCCTTCTCTCAGGCGGGCAGCCGGCTGCCAAAGTTTGAGGCGGGCGGTGAGAGCTGACGCAAGGAAACGCCTCCCCAAAACGAGGGAAAATAGTAAACGGGCAGCACAGGGAATGTGAGGACGGTAACCGCGGCCGGTCACTGGGGAGGCGTCCGTGAATAACGAGTGCCCCGGTGGGAACGAGGGCGGCATTTCTGATGGACGCGATGTGCTGGTTCTGCAGGTGAACGTTCGCCGCTGTCGCCTCTGACTGAGCGGTTTGGTAGAAGGAGCTGCAGGAAATACATACACAAGCAGACAAAATAAAGCAGTTTGGTGTGGAGACGTTGTGCAAGTGGCCAAAAATTATCTGCCACTCAAACAGCTAGGCAGCTATCCTGGGAAACACGCCGTGTCAGAGGGCGTTTAATTTACTCCTCATATTTCCCAATCTGAAGCAGGCTGAGGAAAAAAAAAATTCTCTCTGACAAAAGGTTGTTTTCCCAATAATGGTCTCATGCAATAAATTACAGCTTTACTAGTGCTTTTACCCTTCACTTAATTGCTCTTGCTTCTGAAGACAGTTACTAATGAGGTGACACCACCTACGCTGGGTCCGATGGATGCTGGCCTCTGCTGCCCAGGTTTCTTTAGCTACCCCATAGATTAATTTGGCTGCGTGACTTCACTTCTCTTTGCTTTAGCAACTTCAGTTCAAATTAAAACACGAAGAATCCCACGACATCTTTCAGACTCCCTTTATTTCATACCAGTGTTCAGATCTATGATACTTTTATGAGGTGATGAGGCAAAAATTAATTTATTTACTAGCCAACATTTAGTGGGATATGTGAGCAGAATTCAAATTGCTCCAAACTAGCTAATGCAAAGAGTTAAATATACAATATCAATTTTCAAATAGTTTACTGTCTTATCTACAGCTACAGCTCCGTCAAGGTTTGGGGTCCCGTCACACTAGGCGTTATACATATGGTAGGCAGGAGGTTTTGCAGTTTAAATCAAAAGTTGATGCAGGTATCGCTCTGCTGCT
Source organism: Rissa tridactyla (assembly GCF_028500815.1). Classification (NCBI taxonomy): domain Eukaryota; kingdom Metazoa; phylum Chordata; class Aves; order Charadriiformes; family Laridae; genus Rissa; species Rissa tridactyla. The sequence continues at coordinate 15,412,560 of NC_071480.1, read as the reverse complement.
TCTCTAAATTTCAGGGAGAATTCAGTGCTTGTGGAAATGAATTATCTCCAGGTATCTTTCGGTTCTTCAAGGCTCTTAATACCTGTTTTTCAAACCAGGATTCCTGCATGTAACTGTAAAACCGGAGGTATTGAGAGTGGTCAGCACCCAGCAAAATCTGCCTCCGTGAGGAAAGGCCTGAGCTCACCAAATGAAGGGTCGGATCCTTTGAGCTGTTGGGTGTCCGAGCAGCAAACTTGGCAGTCTTCCTGAGCTGAAGGAACCCAACAAAAGGCTGCGTTGTGTGAGCATCACTGCATCACCTTTATTTATTCTGCAGCCTTTTTTTTAATGAAAAGTGTATTCAGTCATCTAGGATAGGTTTCCTTCCTAGCTGTCATTCTATACAGGCAGACCTTTGAATCGTTATACAAAGCTGATGTTAGTGTTTCCAAAGTCTGAAGATAAGGTAATGGTTCTTTTCTTAAGAGGTTTTCCCCACAGGAACAGTCTGTGGCTAAAACTATGACTGACGGGTTGGTTTTAACTGCCTGAAACTATAAACAATTCACGAGAATTTCTGAAGTTTTTTCTGCCCTCTGTTTGCAACAATATGGCCTAAGAGGCCTGACCTCAAGAGAAGTATTTGTGCACCTGAAGTTAGGTGCTCAGCAGGGGCTTCTTCCATAGGGTGCTACGTGCTGAGCAAAGGCTGGAGCCACCCACGGGGAAAAACTAGGCACGAGCTGCATCTGACCAGGTTCCCTGCCTCCGAGCTCCATGGTGGTACGGCCTCTTGGGAACCCTCTTCTAAAGGTGAGTCCCAGCCAGATGGAAGAGGGGGGAAAAAAACCCCAATCTCTGAATTTTTGAGTCCTTCAGTGCTGTAAGAGTAAATCCTTTTATTGGATAATTTATCTTCCACCCATGCTACAAAAAGACAAGAGAAAAAAGTAATGCTTATTTATTTTTAATATTTCAGTATCCTATGTATAAATATGCAGTCATTCTGAGAAACAACAGGCCTGCAGGTTCTAGAAACAGATATCTATAGTCAGGAGCTGCTTTTGAAAAAAATTACTTTAGTCTTTTGGAATACGTGAAGGAGACATTTAAATGCCTTTTAAAAGCAGTTCTTGAGCAGGCTGTAAAATAAGAAGTAATATTTCTTTCCCAGAGCTACTGTGAGGCTCAGTTCATTTCTCTGTAATGCCCGCATCAGAATTTCATGGCTCAGGACAGTTTAAAGCTTGTACTTTTGTGAGAAAAGAATATTATATGAGATTTGGGTTTCCACATGGTTTTCACAAACCTCTCATTGCCGTCAGATCTCCCGGGGAAGACCCGAGAACTGCAGGCTGGGCCTGCCCACAATTTTGTGCTGAAAAGCTTTAAAACAAACAAGGCAGCAGCTGCGCCTGAATGCGTGAATCCTGGCATACACGGCTTGGTGTGGGAGAACAGCTTTTCTGTTGTTTGTTTGTCATCTGTACAATATTCAACGTGACGGAAAGAGGCTTAGCACGCAACAAACAAGCAAGCGCCCCAGCCCACCCAATGTGTACGGCACCCCAGCGAGCACTCCAAAGGCCAGGGCTTCCCACTGGGCTTCAGCTGGTTCCGACGGTGGGTAGGGAGCAGAGTAGGAGCTTCCTGAATGCCACACTCCTCTCACAGTGCTTGTGTGCTGGTCCTCTGCTTGTTCAAACACTGAAACAATAGCACCCTCAGCACCTCCCAGTTCTTTCCCTGCCCAGTGGCTTCACTGTAGGGAAGGGAGTATGAGCTTCCCTTTGGACCTGAATTCTCCAAGTGGCAAATCTGCCCACCCTGGCCTCCAACCCATCACTTCTCCTCACCCGCTGGTCCCAGCCCTCCTCGGAGAGCCTCCCCAGACAGATCTCTGAGCCCAGCTCCAACTCGGCTTCTGAAATCCCCCTGGGACCTGCAGAAGCTCTGAGCTCTTGTTGCTTCCCGTGCTAAAGAACATTATTCTGCAGGGTTTTTTTTTTTTATCGCTGCTTCATTTTCAAAGCTGAGCTGAGGATAGATCCTCTCCTCCTCATTTGTGCTTGTGATCTTCCTCTTTCCCCCTCTCTCCCCCCTTTTTTTTTTTAATTTATTAAGGGTTTCTAGGTTGCCAAGTATCTGTGGAGAGCAGCTCTGTACTACTCCTCACATCAAGTCCTTGCACACGCTCAGAGAAGACACGTTTCCAGAGACAGAGGAGGTTCTAACTTCTGTCTGTCTCCTGCAGCTGTGGGCTGATGTACTAGCAGAAGGACAGCAGCATAGCTCTTCTCGGGGCTGCCAGGGGTAAAGTGGATTCCCAAAACAGGCTAAAACAAGGTCAGCAGAGTGTACAGAGCTAGAACTGTGCTGCCAAGGTGAGCCCCGGCGGCAGACCTGTACCCAGGGAAGGTTCCACAGTTTGCTTGCTGTGAATTTGCAGTGGTGTCTCTCAGGCCTGCAGAACGTTCTTGATGCTTCTCACACAGGCTAATCTCACCCGACACTGAATCCAGATAGGGAAAACGGCTGGTGCGTACCTATGGCAGTGGTGCCTCCCATCCTGGAGGGAGAGGTGCGTCCATGTGCCATGCAGAATAGCCACGTGAATGCTGCCAAAGTCACATGAAGGTTGCAAGAGCTGGTATCTGTATTTCAGTGTACCTGGCAAATGCACAAAACTTTAAAAGCCTGAAATTTGATCTGCACATGATGGAGCAGTCAATACTCCTCCCTCCGCAGAGACCTTTGTGAGAATATACGCTGGCTGAGTGCTGGAGTACTTCAGAGTGCAACTGTGACAAAATACAAAGCTGAGGGAAGGTATGGGGGATACAATGGTCAGTATTCTACATTTTGTATGCACAGGCACTGCACCAGAAATCCTTGACGATAACATCAGATGCTACAGCCAATTTCCTATTAATCAGGAAAAGCAAAGCACAAAATAAACAGCAAGTGTCATGACCTTTTAGCTGCCAAATCATTCACCTATTTTAAATCTACAAGTAAATTTAGTACTCCTGATAGAGAACAGCTGAAGCTACATATTTAAAACAGGCACATACACTGCAACTTTTCCACGCGCACCACAGGAACATTAAGACCAGCCAGCAGTACCCGTCCTCTCTTGCCTGGACAGATGCTAAGGTTCTGCTATTCTGAACTGATACGCTTAATATAAATGGCTAGTAAAGAGAAAAGAGCACTGACTATAGACTAGAAATGAACGGCAACCTTCAGATCCAGAACTCCAAACCAACTGTCCAATACTCAGGAGGAGCTAAGCCCATAGTGGTTTGGGGGGTGGGAGTAGAGGGGAAGCAGAATGTATGGTCAGGTCGTCTATGATGATTGACTGCTACCTTGCCTTCACAGGGAAAGTCAGAAAAATTAATCCGAATTAATGACAAGTGTGACCTGAAAGTGGTTACTGAAGTTACACTGGAGTCCTGCACGAGTGCTGTTACTCAGAATGAAAGTGGTCTTCATATGATTTAGCTTTCCTCAGTTTCAGAGTGAAGTACACTAAATCAGATTAATGCCACTTAATTCTGAATATGAATATTTGCATGGAGTTTAATATAATCTAACTAATCTACTTTAAAAGATAATTTAGGTAAGGTTTCCTGAGTGTCCCCTTTGAGGAAAGACTCACATCAATAGCCTTAATGGGAATTGTTCCTGGATCATGCTGGCATGAGGTCAAAACATCAACACCATCATAAAAGTAGCGTCATCTTGCTCAGATGTCTTTGTTCTGAGGGCATTAACATCTGATCCGGAGCTGAACGTACACCTGGTAAAATGGAATGAAAAACCGCAGCATGAAGTGAATTCTTAGTTACCAAAGAGGGGTAGGACACTGAAGAGTCTGGTTTCTCCAGCTGAGATGGAGAACTGGTATAGATGGACCCCCGGGCAGGGCATTTCCCATGTTCTGAAGGTGTAAACAACATGTATTGTTTTTGTAAGGTGGATATCATTTAGGCTGTTGTGCATATCTAGAAAGTGCGATTTCAAACCTGAATGTTGCTTAAACCTTTATTCACATTAATTTTGCCAAGGTGTCAGGAACTGCAATCTCTGCGACAGTAATTAGTAACCTTTAACTGAGCAGTAGCATCATTGTGGCTCATATCCGTATATCATAGGATAAACCCAGATGTCTATGCCAGTCAGTCCAGCATTTTGGAATAAAGTAGGGCAAGCGAGACACTAAGCTTTGCTGAGGTGACCCTGGAACAAACAAACAATAGCACGGCTTTCAAAGCAAACACAGGACTGATATTTTCCCATGTCAAAGAACTGCCTCTGACAGAGCATTGCGTCCATTCACGCAAAATAATCACAGCCAAGATTCATTCCTTCCCTTCTCTGTCACAGAGTGACAGCTCTGTCGTGGTCCATTTCTCTAACGGATTTGGACCCAGGCTCTGAAACCCAATGTTCTCAGTGCCTCCACAACCGAATTCTCGTTCTGGACTTTGCATTCTCCTTCTCTCCAATAATATTAACTGTACCGCACTTTAGGATGAAGACCTCAGCACAGAGACATATTAAATTACATCCCACTGTGCTAATCACTCAGGTGGCTAAACAGGGAATCTGTGCTCCCTAGACTACCTATTATAGGCAATGACAAGGGACAGGCACCTCCAACGAGCAGTTCAGAACAGGACTCTCGGTGACCGTACTAGAAAGCAGAGCAGCCTCGTAGCTCGGACATCCTCGGTAGATGTCTATATTCTCCACTGAGAATACCCCACTCAGCTTCACTTTGTCATTTTAGTGACCTGGTGCACAATCCAGCCTCCAAACCTGCCCGGCTGCCCAGACCCTTCTGCTCAGCTTCCACAGACACCTTAAATTGCTACCTGCTGCAAGCAGCACCACGCTGTGCAGCAACATCTGGCTCCAAACGACCTTGGCTTTTTTCTCACATACAGGAGCTCTTCCCTGTTGTTCAAGAGTGAGTCATGTCTTATTTAGAGTATCATTAAATCTTTCAATTAAACATTGCTCAGTAATCTATCCAACCAGCATCCTCAAGTCAAAATTTCAAGTGCTGATAGATAATGTAATATATTTTTCACATTAATCTGGTGAGATATACTAAAGAATCTGTAAGTACATGCACAGTCTGCTCTGGGGAAAAAAGTAAACTAAACATTGTCATACCTTAAGCTTTTAGAACATCAAATCCAGATTCCAGACAATATTGAAACCCTCCAGATTGGAGTGAGACTCACCAGTCAGTGCTGCCTTCTACTGTGTTTAGACAGAGAATTAATCTTGATATTCAAAGCCTTCCAAAAATCACATGTTTTAAAAATAGCAAAATGTATTTCTTTTGAAGTGTGGGCTTGTTACAGCTATTTAGGAACCTCTTACTGAACTCAGATGGATCTTGAACCTCCCCTGGGGATCGTTTAGATGTCGGTGTTCTTTCATTAACAGATTGGAAACTGTCCAGGACAATGTTGCAAGGAAACACACGACGTCCAGGTTTGCTTGCTTTCTTGAACAGGATTTTCTGTGCAGCTCTCTACAAATAAATCCAAGGTTAAATATGATGAGTAGGGCAAGGAGCACAGAGAAATTCAACCCAGTACTAGCAATGCATACTGCTCATTGGTCAACAGGGTATTTCTCTCTAGCGGCAAGGGGAGCATATAGCAAAAACTTCACTTTCAGCAGCGAGAATCTCATCTCGCGCCAATTCCATGACACGTTCCTGTTCCTTGCCACTGACAGTAAGCATGCAAAGGTCTCCCTCTTCATCAGCACTGAGTGTACTTCATCAGTGCTGAGTACCTGACCCTAACGCCATCCCGACGGAGGGTTCAGGCAAAAGCCTGTGACCTCAACAGGTTTAATGTTGCCCTTCATTGGATATTCTTTTGTATAAGAAACAAACAAGCTCTCGTACAGAACCAGGCAGCTGAAACGGGAATGGCCACCCTAAGAAAGACGGCAAAAGGGCAAACCTGGGGGAGAAGCTGATGCATTCAGGGTTTCTCCTGACTGAAACATTGGGCTTTGAAGACGCGGGGAGGAGGGCAGTGCTTGGAGTAGCTGTGTGCTCCTATGGTCTGACAGGAGCAGCCTTCTATCAAAACCAGGCAGAACCAGATAAACTCTACAGGAACGACCTTGAGAAAAAAAGCTGGTGGAGCGCTTCTGGATGAAGTGCTCGTTGAAAGGATTGAAATCGCATGCAGAGAAAGCGTCTCCTATTGTCTGATTCCTCTTCTGTTCAAGGAAACGGAATTTTGTACTTTCTTTGTAAATAAAAGGGCTGCATCAAAGTACCTGAGTGATCAATTTTGCCTGCTATTAGAAACAATCCACTGGGGCTAAAACCATCCAAGTGCTTTGGTCAAGACAGGGAATAAAAGCTCCATTCATTTCCTCATGGAAAGGCAACAACTTCATCCCTTTGACTGCAACTGCACAGAGCTTGAGAAGTCAAGGATGCACGAAGCGCGACTGCTATGACTTAGGAAGTGCAGAACAGGGGACATGTGCTGTGGATGTGATGACTGCTGACACCCCTTTGCCCTCAACCTTGTCTTTCACCGACAGCAGTACAAAGTGGGTGTAAAGCAGTTACCAAGTGAAACGAGTGATTTTGCCCTAGTGGAAATGACTCCAGAAGACACGGCAATTAGGAGAATCAGTTGGCGTGAGCACATGTTTGTACGCAATGAAGAAAACACAGATGTGACCTTTGTCAGCCAGTCAGTGCACTAATTAGTGTCAGAGATAATAACCATTGAACATGAAAATCTGACCTATATATATGTTACAAAAAAGGAAAAGGCAGCAATTTACTTAAGTCTGTATTATACCGTTAATGATTATAAGCTGAAAAACTAGACCATAATGCAGGAAACTTGTAATTAAAAAGCATCAGTTATCATTTTCTCCTTGTAGGGGACATTAGTCAGGTTCGCTTTCCACAGTCCCATTTGTTACACAGATAGACATGTAGGATTGCGTGATTCATCCTGGAACAGCCAGAAAGAAATCAAGTCAGCGGGAAAAGATCAGCTTCAGAAAGAAAAATAAAAAAAAAAATAAAAAAAAGAAAAAGAAAGGAAAAGAAAATAAAGATAGTTAAAGAAAATCCTTTCAGCATTTCTTGTTTGACAAAGCACAGGTGTGCGTCAGGGTTGTTTTCTAACAGGGCAGCCTTGCCTCCCTCCAGCAGTGACTAAACTGGATTTAAGCAGCGCACACAATGTTCTGAGGTTTCAGGGCTGAGCCAGCTAATACTTTCAGTCATGCTGAACATACCATCCTTCTGTAGAGATCAACTAGTCCCCCAGGTCCCTGGGAGGAACATGAATGTCTCTTCCCAAGTCTGCGTATTTCCCCCCTCTGCCCCCTTAAGGTCCCCGACTTCCAGCCCAGGGGACAGATTATCTGGAGGCTGTTACAGGCTCAGCACCCACAGGTGGAACCAGTTTTTCAAGGGTGCCAACGCATGCTGTAAGTACATTTAGATTTGTTCTTCTAGCCCTGAGGAATACCCCGAGTCAGGGCTGAGCTCTGTTCACCAAATTCGTCTGGAAATTGCAGCCAGAGAGGTAGCTCCCTCCTGTTCTCTCTGTCTGTATTCAGGCATTTCCAGGAGTCCAGGGCAGTGCAAAATGCTAAATTCTTACCTGGAGGCCACCGCTCAAGTGGCAGTGGCCACATGTGGTGAGTTCAGGAACAGCAGGTCCAGTTTGCTCGTGAGAAGTATTGTTAATGGCCAACGTAACTGAAGCAAGACCGGACATCTAGTCCTGATCACCTGGCTGGGCGATACGGACACAATCAATGGCTAAAAAATTGAACTATCATTTTGCGTGCAAGGACTGCATTAGACACACTTGGCCCTACCTGATTCCCGCTCTGCTATGGATCACGCTGCAGAATCACAGCTCATTTCCAGCCACCTCTCAGGTTTTGCCTCATGGCAGATTTTGGCATTCCTAATTAGGAATGTCTTGCTCTTTACAGCTCCTGTTCCTTTAATGATCATGAAGTTGAAACAAAAAATGTGAAAAACAAACAGTAATAAAATCAAAACTGAGTTTTGCATCATGGTGACTTTGTGAGATTTTCATTACTACCATGTTTTAAATAATTTTAAATTATTCAAAAGCAATCTATATTTCCTATTGACAATTTCATGTTAATTTAATAGCCTGGGTGGCTGTAAGTTTCATTAATTGACTTACACTCTGACCGCATCTTAATAGACTTGACAATTTTTTCTTCCATTAGACTCTCGCAGCCTATTATCAAGCAGGGATGGCAAGTGCACCCCTCCCAGCAATACCATGACTCAGCCCACTTAAGACAAAGCCCTCACCTGTGTGCCACTGATGTCAGCCTCTCTGTCCCCCCAGCTCCTGAGGACAGACCAGCAGCCCCCATTTTCACTGCCTTGGAAGCACTTATCCCCAAAGAAAGCCAAGTCCCTGAGGGAAAGCTGGGCCTGAAAGTGGTGATTGCACTTGGGAGAGGACACATTTCCACAACATACTGCTGGTTGGAGCCTGAACTACCCCAGAAGGTCCCACTAGGGAAGAGCCTGGGTGGGTGGTGACAGCCACAGAGCAGTTCAGACATTTAGCATGGGTTAGTTCCATGAAGACAGCAGTCAGTCAGGGCCGTCAGTCTGGCAGCTCTGAACAGCATGAAGTTCACCGGCGACACTTTTCTGCCCTTGTAGCACTGCCTCATTGATTTGCAAAGTGAAACTCTGTCAGTTGCAGTGGAGACTTGTCTCTGCCTCTAGTTAAAAAATGAATAAACAAAAAGCCAGTACAGAGGATTTAAAGCCAAGCTCTCCCTATGCAAGTGTTGATAAGTGCTTTGTGGAAACAGGCTATTTTAGCAGTCACAGGTCCTCTGCAAGCACTGAATAGGGCTTGGATTATGCCAGCTAAATAACGGCGTAATACCACGTTTTCTTTTGAAAACACGCACTCCCGGTGTCAATATTATCATCTGTTAGAGCAGCTATATATTAGACAGGCTCCTCAGGGCATCGTGACTACGTGTCCCCACCCAGGACTGACACACTGACAGCAGCAATTGCAATGAACCTGTTGTCTTCTTGGATCAATGGTGGTGTTACCTGCAAAAGGTTTTTTTTGGTTTTTTATTAACAGGTATATTTTCTACTTCTCCTAGCGGTCACAGGACTACTATAAACACATGAACGTTTGGGACAAACCACCTCCACAGCACTGATTCTGCCGCAGAACGTGCCCCAGGGCATCGCCAACGCCACGAAGCGTGGAGCCGTTAAGGTGACTGGTCTGATGGGTTGTTTCTCCCCAAGCCTTCCACAATCTGGGGGAGTTCTCTCCCCCAGCCCTGCTCGCTCCCCTCTGTCTTTCCTTTCATCTTCCTTTCACTTTCTTCCCTGTAATAAGCCTTCTTTCCAAGATCTCCTTTTATCTCTCGAGTAAAACATTAAAACAAAGAGACAACTACAGAAAAATCAGGGCAGTAACCAGAGGACAGTGAACTGTCACACTGGTCACTTCTGGGTTTTGTTCAGTGAAAAAATTATCACATTTTCATTGACCAAAAAGAGGCCCTGATTTCACCTAGCACTCTCATACATTCAAGATTGCACAGAAATATATTACTAATCCATTAATTTCAGAGACAGTTTCTATCTTTACCGTAAGCAATAGTTTATTTGTGGAATTACTCCTCAAACGGTCCCTTTTGGATCTGGATTCCTCCTAACCTTGGGAACATGCTCAGAGCCAGGAGTGTCAGGGCCATTTAACAATGACCGTTACAGCTCCACACACGGTTCAACGCTCCTGCAGGTCCCAGGCTGATCAGGGCCTATTCTGAGTGCCTTTGCGGTGGCTGCCTAGACCTTTGCTGATTTGTGCTACATCTTTCATTTCAGTTTCATGCTGTTATTCTGTTTGTCTGTCATCAGCCTTCGCAGGTGACTCTCCCCCCAAGGAAACCGATTGCTTTTGCTATTACATTTAAAATTTAACTACAGTGATTATTTCCTGCAATGGTGAGAATTTTTTCAGCCTTTCCCACTCAGCATGTCTGTGGCTGGTGAGAAAACAAATTACCTGTATAAATATAAATGCTGGCATTTCATTGAAGCTTCCCATGCAGGCCACGTTCTCATGATTACTAGACTCTCTAAGCTTTTTTTAACGGGAGCACCTGTGATTTGGAGTGGAGCATTTCAAAGCACGAAGACAATAAAACTGGTTCTTTGTGATTCTTTAGACATGACAACTTGCTTATTACCTCCCAAATAACAGTAAAAATGATGTTTATTCTGCTTTCACCAGTCTACTCAGAAAGGCCTTGAAATTCTAAATAACAAAATGTGCTAGCATTTCAAATCTGTACCAATATGTTATTACTTTCAGTTTGACTTCTAGTTTAATTGGTGGTGGTTTTGTTTGGTTTTTTTGTTTGGTTTTTTTTTCGTTTGATACCTCTGTTTTTCTCAGCCTTAGTTTCTTTTCCCTGTACCTGTCCCCTCCCGCACAACAGAACGGCTGCAGCCACTCTGACAGCGTTACTTCCCCCGCCCCCAAAAGCTGGGGGCTTACGATGCAAGATAGCTTAGTGATGAACTGCAACATTAAGAACTTTAACTGAACCAAGCTCACAGAGAAGCAGTTAGAACAAGCACATAACACCCCAGAAAAGTAAACAAACTTTGGGGTTTATTCAATACCCAGCGATGAACAGGATGTTTGCTCTGCACGCAAACAGTGCCCCAGCATTTGCAAGCGGTTCACTAACCTGTGCGAGAGGGAAAGCAGTCGCGGCTGGGAGGTGTACGCTGCTTCTGCAAGCGCAGCAGAGGTCCAGGCGAAGAGATCGTACCACTGCAGGGATAAGAGTGACAAGGCTCAGTTTACTCTATGCGTGTCGATGAAAAAAGCCAGAACCTGGCCCAGAAACCGGGGCAGGCCCCGCAGCGCCCCCGCCCCCCCTGAGCCCCGCAGCCCCCAGCACCTCAGGGACCACCCCGAGGCAGGAGGGACCCGTCGCCACCCCGGTGGCCCTGGCAGGTCGCTTGCCACCAGGGGTCAGCACCGGATCGGCGCCGGAGGGAGCGGGGCTCGGGGTCCCACTCGCCCCGGGCACGGGGACACCAACGCAGTAAGGGACAGAGGCTCCGTGGCCCTGCCAGGTGGCTTCCAGCCCGAACCAGGCAGCACATCACCTCTCACCTTCCCACGAAAGGGCACACCGCTGTATACGTACATTAGACAAGACAATAAGCAGCTGCTAGTTTGCTGGAAATGAAAAAAAAATAAGTGTCAAGGAAGAAGAGTCTGTTGATCTAAAGCACGTCTGCATCTCATCCCTAAAGCCTCTGCTCCGCAGTAGTAAAAAGTTAACCAAGGAAGGTAAACACGCTCGGTGGAAGCGGGATGCGGCACTGTCCGTGGAACGGCTCCGACGAGGCATGCCACAACGGGCCTGAGGATGCCCCATCCCTTTTGGCATCTCAAAAAGTAAATATTTAGCAACACACTTCATTTTGTATTTGCTGAGCTCAACTTGGTGACAATGTAGAAATCTGAAACGTTTTTTGGTTGGTTTTGAATAACATACTGTTTGAGCTCTAATCTGAACTTTAATCTGTTTCAGTAACAGACTCAAGGCTTATTTCCCAAATGTTTCCACTGGGATAATGACGCTTGTTTGGCATCCAGAAGACATGCTCAGAACAGGACATTTGGACCCCTTGTGTAGCTGTTTATTTCATGGGCCCATTAACCTTATCTTCACTGGAGATGTCTGCTGATCTAATGTCCCATATTTTAAAATATTTTTGGTATATCTGTAAGACAAAACATAAGCGTTCAAGACAGCGCACAGCACTCTAAGTGGATAGTTCAGATATGTTTCATTATGGCAAACAACTTTTAATACAGACTAAATCAAAAATAGTTTAGGATTATTCCAGACAAGAGACAAGCTGAAATAGATCAATGAATTGTCCCACTGCCCAGCTGACATTCTGAAACTTCCCAGAAACCAGTGCTTTCCTGAGTTGTCCCAGGGACCGCGGAGAGGTTTGTGGAGGAACTTTTATCTTTGTCATTTAGCAAAGGACTTACGTGAACGCAAGCACTCCCATGCTCAACTCTTTAACCAATTTAGTGCATTTACCCACTGCTAAACTGGATGATGACAACAGATCTAAGTGTCTGGAATCCCTTGCTGCAGAGATGACATCTTCCATATGTAAATTTATACAATGCATCTATATGGTTCATTGCTAACAAAAAATATTACAGGCATTCATTTGCAAGTGGTCACTACTATGAACATGCAAGATCCAGCGCAAAGTTCAATTCAGAATTTTCTTTATTAAAATACCTGTTCACATTCCTTACGCTAACACATTTGTATGGACACTCATGGGATGCTAGAATGAATATTTGTCAACAGAAGAGTGCTGTGAAGACAGTCATTTGTGAAAGGCTTTCGATACAAACAACATTTGCACAGGGAACAATAAATTAGAGATATTAGCCAGTAACCAGAGACTGAAAATTTAAACGTTTGGAATGAGGATATAAAACTCTCTTGTATTTCTTGCTGGTTTTGCGTCTTTGATGCAATGCTTAAAGCAGCAACTATATATGTATATACAAATCCATGTCCTGTCTTTCACTATTTTCTAATTAAAATGAGAACCTTCTTATCTGTGGCCCAGATCTTGTAGTAATTTAATCTGCAGTAAGAAAAGGAGAGCAATTGCAGTGTCAAAGACCAGCTGGTGAAGGGGTTGGGGACAGTACTTCTGTTTTGTTTTGTGTTCTTTTTTTAAACTAATGCAAGTGAGATGAACATGGGCTGCAAAGATTAGATCCAGGTCCAAACTGGATCCATGTTAATGTTTTATCATGCTACAGAGAAAAAAGATAGGTATGGAGTTCCATACTGGACAAACTGGACACAAGTACGACTTCATATTTCTCCTAAAATCAAAGGAATAAGGATTATACATAATAGGATTTTCAGGTACAAACTCACTGACTTGGGTGTAGTATATCCACCCACTCAACACCTATATTTGTATCTTCCAAAATAACTGTGATGGGCAGTCATTCCTTGAAGAACCACCACACCAAAATAACTGTGATGGGCAATCATTCCTTGAAGAACCATCACACCAAACTAACCAACAAGCATCAGAACTTTTAGAGGGGAAAAGCAATTTAGCGAAGAATAAAGAATATTTGTGCCTCTGCTCACAGAAGCACTTGGGGAAGTACTGAATCTCTGAAGAGTTATTCAAGTTTTTAGAGAGCCCAGAGCTAGCTCTTCCGTTAGGCCCTCGCTGCAGTGTAGCATCCAAGTGAGCTATAAATTCGCTGGGTCCAAGACTGGTGGCAGTCCAGCTGCTGCAGCGCAGGGAGTTCAGCACAAGCCACAAGATCATGTCAAAGTACACACATGGCTGGCCAAGCTGTGCTGAGCTCTGACCTGCCACGGTAGTGCTACTGATAACCAAGTTAGCTAGTTTAAAGCAAGCTTAGGTATTTCTACATCTTACTAGCATCACACTTGTTACTGCACTGTAGGAATGTACTTCCTCAGCTGTAGCTTCCCCTTTTATTTCCTCAGAGCATCATGAATTGGAGGCTTGAAAGGCAAAATTGCATTAGCAGAAGAAATAAAAGATGGGAACCTAGGTCAGTGGTTTCTACGGCCACTTTCCTATGAGAATTTTTATTTGTAATTTTTTCCATTAAATGCTTTAGGAACATCTCTATTGTTCCCCCTGAGGAAATAAACTTTGAAAAGAAGAGCCTGGCAAACTCATAAATAAGTGCTGCAGAGCTTTTGAAACATTTGCAACATCTTCCATCTTGGCTTGTTTTCTTCTCCCAGCAGATGTTTGAGATGACTGTTCTAAGTAGCATCAGGATGCCCTTGTATTCTCTGTTGGCAACAAAACAAAAAAAGGAAAAAAAAAAAAAGGTATGAGTATAAATGCCCCCCTGCCCTCTCCTGTCCTTTTTGATCAATGCAAAAACTTTAAATATAGTAACATATTCCTTAGAGTACTGTACAGTGAGCTAATAAATACAGTTCCCTGGGGAGATATTAATATTATCTTCATCAGATAAAAAAGGAAATAAGACACTGGGAGATTTAGGTTAACAATTACAGGCTAGACTGCAATACTGTTAATCACCAGCATCTGCAACTGGGCTCTTACTGATAAAAGTTGGATTCTTATAGGAACTGCTGGCACTCAACGAATCTGACAGTCAGATCCCTTATTTACCAGCAGACACACAGTTGCCACAATTAGGCCCCAACCTCCAGTCCCACAAAAATTAAAACCTTTTCCTAAGAAGCACTTGGGTATCTCAACAGCAAGCAATGCAGCGTTCAACTTCTAGACAGCATGTTTCTACACGAGTCTGCTCCTTTGAACAGGTTATCTATTGGGTACACAGCAGGGACACAGAAACCTGGCATGAGAACCACAAAAGGCAGCATGCAGAGAGAGGACTCCTCTGCGCCAACCGATGGGCAAGGGCAAAGACAGAACATAAACTTCATTGTCTTTACATTATATGACAGAAATAATTCTGTCCGCTGAGGATTCACAACTGTCAAGTCTTTCCTGACACCAGTTGCCAAGGCAAGTTTTCTTCCAACAAATATCTGCTAAGAGTACATGGTGGCCTCTAACCTAATAGTTTAGTCTGTCAGCACTGAGGCGCCTAATTCCTTTTGTGGACTTACCCCCAAAGGATTTGCCCCATGAGTCAGAGGCAGGAATTCCTGGTTTATAATTCAATGTTTATTTCGGAGTATCACCTTGTTTTGTCATATCCTGACTGCCTGAAATCCCCCCCGATTTTAAATGGACACATCCTTCATCTTCATTTCCTCTCTGAAACTCTTGTGCCATGTTACCGTGCACAGTTAAACACATGCCACCTCTGCCTTCGGAGCCGGCTCTGTTGTGCTGGCAACATACAGCAATTCCTCCAGCACCGAGAATTTACAAAATACTTTTGGGATCACTTGAGTATGATGAGAAAGTAGCTGAAAAAAATCCCACAAATTTCTCCAAATAGATTTAAATCGTACAGGTTTCTATCTCAGAGGGTACATGCTGAGGCTGAACAAATAGGCAGCTAAAAGTACACTATGTCCTGACTGAGGCTGCCAGTCCTCCTGTACAGAACAGAATCAAACAAACAAACAAACAAACACACACACTTCTAAGAGGTAATAGGGGAGGAGGAGATATGAAATCAGAATGTACTGCTGAGGTAAATTTGACACAATACCAATTAGTATTTGGCGAAGTGGCTATCTCATTGTTAAGATATTTCCTTCAATATGTTTTCAGAAACTGGGACCATTAAATAACTTAGAAAGATTGCCAGCTCTGATTTCAGGAAGGAAACCTCCTCCCAGTTCCTCTCTAAGTAATTCATTTCTTTTGCAAATACTTCCTATGGATGGCATTTAAGATACAAATTTCTGAAACAGAGGAGAAAAAGGGAAGCAACCTCCAACGCAAAACTTCGGGTTCATTTCTAAATTACCTAAAAGCCCAAGACACTCAGGTTCAAGGTACTCTGGATCAGCAAATCAGTCAGAACCTGGACTGCAACTGAGCCTTTATACAATACAAGTCATTCAAACTTTAACTGACTGTTTTTCTAAAGCACCACCTTTCTTGACATAATACAAACACTTCCGATGCCTCTGTGAAACACACCACTTATTGTCTGTACAGTGTTTACTAAAGCCCCGAGCTCAATTTTATAACAGTCCCTCAGTAAAGAGGATGCAAAGTTCCTAAATTTCTACGCTGGATTATATTTATTCTGACAGAAACTACATAGGGGCAAATGCACAAGAGCAGGGCTAGCGCTCATTAAAATGATTTGCTTCATCTCTCTTTTCCACAGTGCAGTACTGCGTTTTGCCTGTGACTTCTGGAAGATCACTGCAGAACCGAGTCAGTTAACACAGTTTATCTGAGGAGTGGAACCCACACCGTTGTCTGAATTTACAGAGTGAAAAGGGCAGCAGGATCTGGTGTCGAGTCTCCACCACCATTACTGAAACAAAACCACTGCATGTCCTCCTGTCTCTGAAAACAGAGCTCTTCGCAAAATACTACTCTCTCTGCTGCAGTGCCCTTTGTCCCACACTTCTGCAATACCTATTATTTCCTAAACAGAGCCAAATCCCACACGTTTTTTGACAGGTTGCTATAGCTAAGTAATCCATCTGGCATTTTATGTGATTAAGATGCCAGCTGACCAGCCTAGCGCCTGAAGGCCGCCTTTCACTCACAAATTAAGAGAGTAGCAGATTGAAAGCAACTTCACCTCTGAGCCAAATACTTCATTTGGCTATAAAGAAGCAGAACATCTGGGGAGGAAGTTTAAGCCACTTGATCACTTTATAAGGAGCATTTTCCTTTTCATGAGTAGGATCAACAGCTCCTCGTTTGGACCAGACTTCTGGGGTACATCACAGTCAAGCATTCTGTGAAAGTGAGCTACAGAAAAAAACAATTGCAAGAAAATAATGATAGAAAGCACCTTAGTAGCTCCCTGCTTCTTCCGTACACATCTATGTTGCCTGAAAAGTGCCGAGAGGCAAACAGGGGAGATGGAAAATCTACAAAGAAATGTATCTGTCCAGTTGAACTCCAGGTCACTTATCTAGAGAGTTCAAAAGAGGGATGGTGCTGCTTTTTGTCACAGCTTTATTGGGAGCAGAAGTGGGCATTTACGAAGCAGAAGACGGGGATCTGGGTTTTTTGCTATGTTCTTTAAAGCACTAATAATTCAAAAAAAGGAAGAGTTACTATGTCACGCTCATGAACAGTATCTAAGGAGGGGACAATGTCACAGAGGTGAACTGAGTAAGGCTACTTCTAGGAAAACTCAAGAAAGATGTGCAAGTGTTATAAAGCTGACTTTTCTTTGGGGTATTTACTAGTTTTACAGAATAACTAGTTTTATTACTCTCCTACTGCTAACAGGAGTTTGTACAGACAACACGAAAGAAAACACTTCCCTCAGCTGACACTTTTCTCCCTTGAATCTAACATTAATTCATAGATCGTCCAGTTTACCGAGCTTTAATAACCCAAATAATTATGATGAAAGTGATTTACATGGGGCAGTCAGTGTATTTTCTCTAAAGCAGCCTCATTATACTTCCATGGAGAGATTTTTTACTCACTTTTGGCCACATGAGAAGAAAACAAAAAAAATCTTCATAAAACTGTAGTCTTTCATCCAACGTCCATTACAATTGATGTAGGGTGTGGAAACAAAAAAGATAAGAACTCCTCCCTGAGCTTACACCAGCTGTCTATCACAGCCACTCCTGACCATTTTCCCTTTTGTGTCGGACAGGGACAAACTTTCTTCTGTGCGACTCTCCAAGGAATGCCCGGTACTACCCAGAGGAGGGTTCAGCTCAATTTATTTATAGAAAATTGAGAGCAAAGAATAAAAACAAGCCTTTAAACTAAGAGAGACAATGATACTATAAACCCTACTGGCCTGTTAATATAGGTCTGTTTATTGTAACACAATCTGTGACCTTCAGTGCACTGCCAATGTCTGTAAATAATACAATGGGCTGCCTTTTTATCCCATGGGGATATGAGTGCTGATGGAGCCTTTCAGAACTCAAATGGATGCCATAAACTGACGTAGACTGTGCTATTGTGATTCTTATTTATGAGTCTTTCTCTCCCTTTTTTTCTTTTTAAGTACGAGTCCCAAAGTCACAAAGTGGATGGCAGAAAAACCACCCTTGTCTGCCTGGTTTGAGGTTGGATTAGATAGCTTATCTAACGTTCATAAAAGTACTCCTGAAATGTATGTTCCCTTCCTCTTAGATCTGTGGAGCGCAAAACCAAACCAAAACCAAACCCCAATGTATTTTTTCACTGGCTTCTTTTACTTTGAGGGTGGCAGAGCCCTGGCACAGGCTGCCCAGAGAGGTGGTGGAGTCTCTGTCTCTGGAGACATTCCAAACCCGCCTGGACGCGTTCCTGTGCCACCTGCTCTGGGTGACCCTGCTCTGGCAGGGGGTTGGACAGGATGATCTCCAGAGGTCCCTGCCAACCCTACAATTCTGTGATTCTTAGCCCTATAAAGCTGTTCACCACCTACAGAACCTTCACAGAACTCCTAATTGTTTAACTGAGATCCTCCATATTCTAATTTCTTGGTTAGAGCAGTGTAACTGTGACATATCTATGTACTCTGAGGTAAAAAATTGCTTGCCTTTAAAATTTCTTACAAGGTCTCAGTTTTCACCACCAGCCCCTAGAGTCATTCCACTTGCTATACCAGTGGATGAAAACGAACCCAGAAGGAAACAGTTACAGATAGTGAATCGAAGTGACATCTGCCCAAGTTCAGGTGATCAGCCATTCTTCCTTAGTTGAAGTTTTCATTTCACATCTTAGGACGGACCTCACTTCTCTGGATATTCCAATCACAGAAGGTATGTGTGCATGTGAGCAGGCACACCCCGAGGAGAGTCACTGGCACTAAACACTCTATAGATTTTACAGATGGAACTGGAACAACAGCTCTGTCCCCAGCGACACATTAACCAGTTCAGCAGGTTTTCATATGCAAATCTTGAGTGCCTCAGGTCCATCAGGAACCTGAAGCAAGCAGCAACCATCCCCAACCTTGTGCCATTCTGTCAGCACGAATATGTGGCACATATCCAAAGCTGTGCAGGGGTGTTCAACACAAATTCCTGGAAGATCAGTATTTGTCACCTACCTCCTGTACCAGCACTACCAAATACCAACTGGTTCCGTGGACTTTTAAAGCCCACCATTCTAAAAACGTAGAACTGAAAGCCTGATTAATAAGAATACATATGAAGGGATTGCCCAGTAGTGTCCAGCAAAGGTCCTGAACAACAAATAAACAATTAAGACGTAGCAACACTTCACCACTATCTTAGTAGACACACAATAATCTCAATCCAATTTCCCTGTATTTAACTGCTTAAATAAAATGAATACTTACAGAATGCCTGTTTTCCACAGAATCTGCAAAATAAAATACAGTGTATAAATTATGAAATGATCCATTGCAGAGTGATCAGTTCTACGTTCCAGAAAATAGACCTTTATGTTTACTCTAACTTCTTTTGTTCACCTTGCAATGATGTAAAATTGCCACCTACAACTAAGCTTCAGGCTCTGGTCCTAAGACATATCCAAGCTCTAGCTTAGTTCAAGTACACGGGTGGGACCAGACATGTCAAAGATCACGTTGAACCGTACATGTTTGACAGCTTTCCTGATTATGGTTTAAAGCAGACTTCTCTACTGAGAGCACAAGCTGTTACTGGACAAAAAAGAGTCTTCCTTTTAGAGACAAGTTCTCATGAGCATTATACTTCCTCTACCAATTCCTTGCCAGGAAAATAACGTACTGCAGAAATCCGGTATAGGATATAATTTTCAGAGCCAAGTAAGATCCTGCAAAGACACCTGAAATTTTTTTTAATAAAAAGATGCTTGTTCCCAATGAAAGCCTGAGCCAGTGGGCTCTTTCCATTTAGGACCAGTGAACTTTAAGATTAGATCTTACGCTCTTTTTTTTAAAAAGTGGATTTAGCTATTCAGAAGTTTCAAAGAATACGTTCAAATACTAAACCATATTTATTTCTTTGCCCTCTCAAAGTAAGACAATTTAGAGACTGAGGAAAGTAACTCCTCTTTTAGAATAGGACTTCAAGTCTTGTTAAAACTGCTGGTTTATATGGTCTGTTAAAGTATTTCACATGTGACAAAATTAAGTGCTGAATCTTGAAGGGTATTTTCTTAGAAAGTATACAAACATGGGACAGTGTCTGAATCTATGTTTTTTCTAAGTATTTATTTTTTAAATAGCAAATAACAACATCAGTCCTCCCATAGGCATAACACTCATGTAAATTTTGAAAAGTTCTCTGAAATCATTATATGAAGAATATTATGAAAAGTACTACTACCATAAATAAAGGTCTTTTAGAAACTCCCTTGACAGCCAGCAGAAGTAATGAGGAAACTGAACACAGGTGAATTTAACTTTGCAGGTAACAATGCCGAAGTCTCTCTTTCTCTCTATGATTGCATCCGTGTATATTTGTGGTGCAGTTAAGCTCACAGAGTTTCTACCATCCGCATTTTTATTACATTAGGATTGTGGTTCTGTTTCACTGAAAGCAGCACCACGAACACGGTATGCCACCAGCCTGCAATTTCTAAGGCACAGAGGGACTACCTGAATGTTGTGGGCACCGTACATTATGGGTTTTCTCCAAGACAGTTCTACCCAGAACAGGAACAGGGTAGTTCTTTAGCCTAAGAACAGGATTAAAAACTGAGGTGACTGCAGCACCTTATACCACTACATAAACTTAATTTCCATATAAAAATGTTTGGCAAAATTAATCCCTATATGTTTAGCCAGTTTGATAAGAAACAAAATAAAAAATTACATGGGAAACACATAAAAGCTTTTTGTGTCCCAAAAGCTGTCAGAAGTGAACAAAAACACTGCTGACCCAGCGCTACATCAAAGCTTGACTTTAAGTTGACAAAACTATATGTAAGTTTTATGAAGCGAGGTATTAACGAGCTGTAGTTTAGTCCTCTGTCACAATGTATTGTGCTTACAGGAAGGAGGAAATGAGAAATTTTGTATAAATTCAAAACTTCAAACAACGGGATGTTTGCTACCCCAAAGCTACTAGGCCACAATAACAGATATCCCTCCTTGTTATCTGTTACACAGATTCAAGATAGTGTGGCTTCCTAGCAGAGTCATATCTCTACCAGGGGAACGTCATAATTGGTGTCCTTCGAAAGTGCTGCTGGAAGGCTGTATAATTTCTAAAAGGTACCAATCAGGTAAGCCAGCATGCAGCCTCTAATGAAAGCACAACGATATGGGGCTTTTGCTGATTCTTTGCTAATGTCAATCTTTTCACAACCTTTTTAATTTCATTCCTGTTAAAAATATGAAGTGGTTTTTACTGTGATGAAAGAGAACAGAGAGGTTTTTGAACACTAACAAAAACAGGGAAATGAGATATACTGGATTCTAGTCATATACAGTTGGTCAAGTTTCCATAGCAGGGCAAACAAGAAGCTTTATATTTCGGAAAGGAATCAGAGATGAAGGTCTGGTGCTGGTGATTTCTAAAAGATTCCCAAGTCTCATAAAGGTAGGTGTTTTTATGGATTTCTGATGGATTTAAACTCTTGCTATTGCTTTTAGTTGATAGGGTTTGAAATTTAAGGAACACATTTTTTATAAAGGAATGCATTGTCCTTACCCTAGGCAGAAGTTTAAGACACTGTCACACCCACCTGCTCTGCCCTTTCTTGTTGCTAGAGGTTATGGAGAAGAGAATACATGCTTAAAGAGTTGCAATTCACAATTTATCTCAAACCCATCTCCAACACTGGTGGAAGGTAAAATGCTAGATTATCAACTGAAGGCGCTGAACTCCAGACATACCACATTCTGCCAAGCCTTTTATTGGAGCAGTAGCTTGTAACAGAGATTCTTGGCAGGCTGTTTGGGAACGGATCTTACACAGGGGCATGCACGCAATTCAGCTTCGCGTTTTAGGTTCAAGCAAGGTCAGAAGCTCCCTTATTTGTGTCTTACTGAAACCTTCTGGCTTTGCCTAATTTTTGGCTGAAGCATTTGGCTCTGGAATCAATGTCTCACAGATCCAGGCTTTGGTCTAGAACATATCCTGAAACCTAAAGATCTGAAGAGTTTTTATTTTGGAGAAAGGAAAGGTTATTTGCATTATTTTGGACTGCATGCAGCTAGCATATGCTTGTAAGGCCTGAGTTTTGAATAACATAATGAATCCTCAGACCCTGTGAGTTTTCTCCATAGTGGAAAAGGCATTCAGTGGGAAATTCTGGCCAAGTATAGAGGTGTTAAGCCTAAGGCTCAGTAGCAGGAAAGTATTTGAGCAGATTTCCTGATTGCTAGAACTGATTTCTAATAGTTTGTTCCAAACCACTGAATGCAACAGGGATTTCTCATGCCTCTTTCCACTGGGGTATATTTATTTTTCCATAGTACATTGTTGGTTGCAATAGGATTCTTAGAATTTCCTGTCTCGCCACTGCAGTTGCTTCCAAGTGACCGATTCATTTTTCCAGACTTAGCAGTATAAAGGCTGGCTCTGCATTTTGTTCACTAGATTTCCATTTTCCTGATAAGAAAATAAGAATAGTTACCTTGCAGTAAGCCGCTATGAGTTCAATTCAGTGCACATTAAGATCAGTGCAAAGCCTATCACTGGCTTCTGTGTGCTCTGGATGTGACAATGAGCAAAGGCCGAGTTACCAAAGGAGCAAGAATGTACTAAAACATTGTATTCCACAAGAATTGCCCTGGAAGAATGTAAGGAAATCTGCAAACTGGAGTTGGGTCTAGTCTTCTCAGCAATACGAACAGAACTGTGCTATCTCAAGAACTGGGACCAATGGAGGGGTGGAGCTGAGATAAAGAACCAGCATGGAGACGCCTGGACTTCCTGCCCCTACTGCTTCTTGGGAGGACGAAAGGTGTGATGGAACTAAATCATCCATCTGAAAGAGCCTCCACCTACCCAGCTGAAGTTAGTATCAGACACATCCTGACCTGTCCTTCAGGAAGAGCATCAGCTGCCAGCCTCGCCTGCTGGGACTCCAGCACAGGCAACGCAGGCAGCAAGGCCACAGTCATTTTATCATTCTTGGCAGCCTGCTGATTTAGACAATTGCCTGCTTTGCTTAGCTCTCGGACTGCCTCAGTTCTTTCTCAACAAAAAGCAACAGCTCTGGGACTGGGCTGGATATTCCTGACTCCCAATATACTTTGACCTTTTCATAGAGCAACCAGAGAAGGCAGTATTTTAAGGAAATTAGTTCGTCCTGATAGCTGTGAAGGACTTTCAGACAAAGGTGTTATTGACCTGACTGGTACTAATTGTGACCGTTCCCCAAATTGCCATTTGGATGTAAGGTTTGATTTACATCTGAGGGTTGAAGCTTTAGGTATTTAATGTAAAATACTGGTCTCTTGCTCTAGAAAAGGTTTTTAATCGATACCTGTGTGAACCTCCTGAACATCAAGCCTTCTTTCTCTGAATTAAGCTAACCTTTCAATAACAATGCAAGAACAACTTCATTTCTTTGAGCTGCTTCCAGACACAATCGTAGTGATCAGCATCCTCCTCAAACTTCTCATTATATCAGAGGAAATCCAGCGTCCAGCTAAAGAGACTACAATTCTCTATCTACAGTACTATTATTTGGCTTTCAATCAAAATACACCTGACTAGACTTGAATTTTGCAAATGACCTGCTTTTCCTGCTGTTAACGGGTTAACTGTAGTTAACCACATGCAGGTCTGCAATTTGAAATGTGCATTTGACAGTTCATTTTTCAGACTCCCGGCAATCTTTAATGTAACACCTCTTTAGGCCTTGTACTCAGAATACAGAAAGCAGCACAGCAGATAGGATGGGGAGTCTTACCACCGTGTGATGAAGACACTAAAATGATAGTAACAGGATATAACATAGCCAATACCAGGAAAATAAAAAGAAAGGGAATAATGGCAGATGCTCAGCACACTGCCAAAGGCCTGGGGCTTGGGAAAGGTCAGAGCATCATCTGCACTACGGATTTATTATTTGGGATAAGAACAAGCAGTAGCTGGAGAACTCAAAATACAAGAGAAGCTGGTTACTGACATGTCACCTGCCTTACTGGGGACAGCAGTGAGAGCCATCATAAAAGCGAAGATGAAAAATATTTTACTTCAGTCACAAAAAATTGCATCAGACATAGCAACTACTGACAGCTCTTCAGCTTCCTCTCTACTGGGCACAATTTCTGTAATGCACAGATAATTCCTTGAAAAGACAGAATTGCTCATGAAGCACTCAATTAATTCTAATTAAACAAACCCAAACCACAATAGTTACCTACGAACAAATAATAATAAAATGTTACATAGGTCCTAGGTGTTAAATCCGTCAAACTGTGTAGGCGACACCAATTCCAAAATTAATGTAATTTCCCCAGAGGACACATTTGTCTGAACCATTAACTTCCTGAAGTAGATTGTAATCTTGGACATTTGCCCAAAAAACTCAAAGAATATTCAAATGTAGTGAAGATCATAATGGTAAACCAACTTCTACACCCACTAGTAATGTGCAACATCTCTCACAACGGGCCTTTAACGTACTTATATTAATATATATTAAAGTACTTAAGAAGATAGATATATTTCCTAGTGATCCCCCTTATACTTTACCACCTTGCAATCACACAGTCTATCAAAAATCAGAGTAAATGTTACATTTAAATATACCGTAATGTAGCTATCCAAAGCAACTGCATAGCTATGTGATGCACTGCTTATCTAATTGAAACACTTTTCCTGTGCATCAGTCAGGAAAAACAGACGTGATTAAAACAATAAACTGTTACTGTGTTTCCAAGAATAACTGAAACTGCAGAATGTTATGCATAAAAGAGCAGGTGGACAGCAAGATTAAAGGGCGTTTGCATATCATCTGGCTAATTCAGAGCAGTCTTTCAATCCTATCCCATTTTATTGCAGTTCCCACTTTATGGCAATTACAGTCTTATAGGTGCTTTGAATTATAGCTCTGCTGTACTAACCTTGAGTTTACATTACAACTGACAAAACACCCTTCTAGTATATAACACTTTCTGGCATGTCAGAAATAGCAATGGTGAAAGGTGTAATAATCAGCTTCACACCTCAGCAGAAAGCAAGCGAGGACCTACACACTCAGCTTCTGCAGCTTGTTACAGGTCCAATTCACACCCACTGGAAAACGTTTCAGAACATTAGTGGCCTTTGGGTTCAGCTCTGAAATGAGCTGGTTTTTTCTCATGATGCTGCCAGGTGATCCCACACGAAGTGCCTAATGTAAAGGATATTCTGCTTTTCGCTGTAAGGCTGTGAAAAATGAGTACGACACATAGGCTCAGCAGCAAGCCAGGAGTCAGGATTCTGAAATTCTGTTCCCAGTGTTGTCACTCTCTAAACACATTGCCTTAAACAAATGACCTAATCTCTCTGTTTATTCAGCTGTAAAATGGAGATAAAAATTGCCTTGTAAGTCCTCACAAGGGAAAATTAAGTAATGTTTTCTAAAGTACTTGGAGACCCTCACATGAAAGATTCCCTAGAAACAGAATACTGTGTCAGAGCAGGTGGGAAATCCCTTATAAAATAGAAAAATAGCAAATTAAAACACAACAATCAAAAATTAAAAATGGCACACAACAAAGCCACTCGGTAACATGGACAGGGACAAAACACGAACACTTTACAGCCCTAATATTTACTAATCTAGACTTCCTAACACAAAGAGAGGAAAGGAAATCTGATTTAGTCTTTGACAAACTACGAAGGAACGCTTTTAACCTACTGCCTCCGAACTCCTTACCGCCAGAACATTTATAGACAGCAATTGCCAGTAAGCTGCTAGTGCCCGCATACAACAGCGTGTTACAGGTGGTGGAAGGGTAGAGTGGCTGGCACATACAACCTGAGATGATTTTTGATGCTGCTTAAAACAAATAGCCCACCCTACTCAAGTGATCACATTGCTTTAAAGGTTTTTAGAGTATGCTGTTGCAGGCTTTATAGATATTTGCTGGGGTTATATCCAAAACCACTGTAAAATTTTATAACACGCGGCAAACGTGCTCAACTAAGAGGAAAATGCCCCATCCCTGGAGGGGTTCAAGGCCAGGCTGGACGGGGCTTTGAGCAACCTGGTCTGGTAGGAGGTGTCCCTGCCCAGGCCAGGGGGTGGCACTGGGTGGGCTTTAAGGTCCCTTCCAACCCAAACCATTCCGTGTGAAAAGTGTTGCTCATGAGCAGTTTGAGATAACACAACACAGCATCCTAATCCCTAACTGGGCATGTTCAGCTCCAGATTCACATGTACAGCCCAATTACTTAGCAGATAAAGTGAAAATGGGCTGATGAAGTAGATGTCACAAATATTAATCTCACTGCATTAAATATTGGTTTAGGAGAAACCATGAAGGTTTTATACAATTTATCAACACCTGTGATTTTGTAGCTGTCCTTTGGTATGTTCCTATGTGACGTGGGTCTCTTTTTTATAGCATTTATCTCCTAAAGTAGTCAGTCACAAATTTATCCTTAATCTCTATACAAATGCTTCCTTTATGTGTTTAATTTTTCACTAGCTTACTTACCATTATTAGCTTTTCTGATTTCACTATAAACTGTTTCAGTCCCCTTCTGTACAGGAGCTGGAAAATGTATTGGCACAGAATCAATTTCTTTTCCTTTTCTCTTTTTTTTTTTTTTTTTTCTTTGTTTGCCTTATGAAAAGCTCCTTACACAAACAGAACACGCTGTTTTACTTTCAGAGGAAGTAGTTACACAAGCAGCAATGAGCCTGGGGAGCCTGTACGAAAAAGCAACTACACCCTCCCCCAAACCCCGTCTGTAAGGTTCTGAGAAGGAGGTGTCTCTCCCTCTATATACAAATGATGATGAAAATAGGCTTCCCTTTCTAAATTTAACATTGTAATAATTTTCTCAACTTAAAGCGATACTGCTTTAATTTTACAGAGACATCTACTACTAGAGGAGAGTTCCTCTGGATCAGTTTGAAGAGCTTCAATTTGTTGTAAGGATTTAGGGAACCTAGGCCGGAGATCATTTCAAAGACTAACTGCACCCTCTTTTGGCAATTAGCCTGATTAAATTTTATGGGCACAAAAATAATCTCATTTGGTGTTCTTTGTGAAATGTCTCAGAAGAATATTTTCAGATTTCACACTGCACAACTTCTATTCAGGGGCTATCTGGGAGAGGTCTCCTCTCAGTTTCCCAGCATGGCAGACTCTTCCATTAGCGCGCTGAGTTGGACATAGCAGAAGTAAAGGCTAAGGCGGCTTGTGGAAATACAGAAAGTAAGAAGAAGCAGGAGACAGGGAAGATTTTGTGCCTGCAAGGACACAGCTGGGATACAAATGCAATGTTAGTCTTAGACACATATCTGTCAGACCCCTAGGTTTACAAATAAGCCCCTGTAAACCTCTGCTCCTGTATGAGATGGAAAGCAAAAAGCTCTTCCTTTTTTGCTATCTGACATTGTGAAAACCTGTCCAACAGAGCTTCAATACCAAACTTGAGGCACTTACGCCAGTAGGGAAGGGGCACCGCCTTATCTGAAGGCCTGAAAAGACCAAGAACCCTGTTTCTTTATGGTCAGCATAAACACAGCTCTGGCTAGTAGGAGATCAGAACAATTGCCTTGCTTTCTTGCATGGTGGTAGATTAAGAATCCCTGGATAACCATAGCAAAGCAAAGTGATCTAGAACTCTGTGCATTTAAAACCACTTTGTTAATTTGGTATAAAGTCCTATGCAGGCTGGTTCTAGGAGCTTGCTATTCAAGGATCTCAAAGAGTTTTAGAAACATTCATTCATTTCAGTTAAAACTGAGTCTCTTAGAAAACCTTAGAATTCTATCAGTATCACCTCCAATTTCTGTGTATCTTCAATACACCAATAAGTTACATTTTTCTAGTTAAAGGTTAAAAAAAAAGAAAAAAAAAAAGATGATTGTTCCCTCTCTGCAAGAAACTGGAAAGAAAATTCACATTTCTGTATACAGAGCCCTGTACTTTCGCTATTAAAAAAAACATTTAAAGAATTCAGACATATTGATCTGCAGCCAGACTCAGAACTGTTACTGTTCTGCATCGCCCTGGAGAACCTAAGTGTCTCTGGCACCACATTCTAATTTCCCAAAGCTAATTTCATTTTTTAAAATTGCGTTAAGCATCCTTTAAATGTTGGGAGGTAACACAACAGAACTGAGTTACAAAACTGCTATTAATTTCAACAGTAGGAGTTACACTTCACCGAGTGCCTAATCACAGCTTTCAAACTTGCAGTTTTGGCATGAACTTTCTTTGCAAAATAGCCTGAAGATCTTGAAGTGCATTGCATATGCTTACGGACTCTTGCTTAAATGATCAATTCAATTTCCAGAGAAATAAGAAGTAATCTTCTCAGAATGTTAATGCGAGGTAGCTCATTTCGTTTGGAACACTTTTTTTTTAGCAGATTACAGTCCTAAATCTGCTCCCGTTGACTCTGTGGAAAGGCTTGGTGGGAGGCATTTCCTTAGCTTGCTTTTTTTTTTCCAGACCCATTTCATTAAACTGTGATATAATGCCACTGCCCATGTTATTTTCCTTGTTAATCTTCCAAAAGTCCTCTCAGCTCTGAAAAAATGTGCTAGGAAAAATTACTTGGATGATTTGACATTTTGTTCCCACTAACTTTGCAGTGTTGCCACCCTGTAGATAACTAACCAGCTATAAAAGTAAAAGAAGGAGCATGTTCTTACTCAGCCATGACTAGCGGTTTTTCCCTTCTCACTTTAGGGACATTTCCTGATCTTACTTTAGCATTGGCCTTTGTTTTTGCTCAGATTAACAATAAAGGGTCTAAATCACTTTGCCAAATTTTTGCACAACTAAGCTTTAGAAAAGATAAGCACTATTTTTTTGTCAAGCACACAATCTCTGTAAGTATTCAATTTAATCATTCTCTAGAATTACCACCTCTTTAAAGATCAAATTAACATTCCAGTATGACTACTCCAAATAAGAACTGGAATGTGTAGCCCCAGCTCTACGTCATATTTGTCTAGCCTCTTCACCCCTACTTCAAAAAGTAGGTATGAAGTTATTCCCACGTGGAAGTTTTAAAATAAAGCTATGAAACTTTGCTTCTAGCAAGCTTACCACTCACTACCAGTAACACTGTAATGAACCCTGGTTTTTGCTCCTCACACAGAAGCACAGTACAAAGCTCTTGATGCACTAGCCTATTCACCATCATACTGTGTTAAAAAGTATTTCAAAAATGACCAGCTAATGCAGATATGTCTGGAATAACAGGGTGAAACTACTGTTTCCAAATGTAAGTAGTTCTTTACTGTCAAAGACAAGATTTACATCCTTCTACAATTATGTAAACTTGTTTTGAGGTGGCATTCAATTATTCAAAAGTGACATAAAGGCTACTGTGATAGCTTAGATACTGCAGTATTTATTGCAGTAGTCTTTTAAAATACTCAGAATATGATTCTTCTGCACCTGAGATGAACATTAGCATTGACATTGACAACAGTGGCAGGAGGAACAAATGAATGGGAAGATAAATTAATCTGAAGTTAGTCCTGAGAGATCAGAGAAATCTGGAGTTCGACAAAAAGCAGAAGGAATCAGACTCTATGTGCAGCCTCCGGGATGAGTTACGCATGCCCAGAGAAAAGGTGAGTGTGATATACTTTGTCTTCATTAGGAAAACAGGTGGAATCAAAAAAGGTGCGACAGGAATTTGGAGCTAGGTGATAATCTGAAAGGTCTCTTCCCTAAGAAGGACTGGTCATAACCCATGGACAGACACGAAAGAACATTATGATTTGAAACAAAATTTGTACAATGGCATACTGGAATAGTGTCATATATCAGGAATGGGATAAAAAGGCTATATTTAGAGATGCTGATTTTGCATTTAATAGGGGTTTCAATTTAAATAATTATGCACCAGCGTATCTTTACCATTCCACACCATTGTATTGTGTAGTGCATGCTCAGAAACAGTTGGAACAACTAAGTATTAGCCCTATTCTGAAAAAGATTACAGTAACTATGATATCTCAGTGCAGAATTTAGCAGAGGTGAGTAAACAGCATGCCTAGGACACAGGGAAAACTCTGTGATGAATGATACCAGCAAGTGAAAAGAGAGAAAGAACAGGAGGACTGGCTGTTCCGGGAGAGCTTTGCTGCCAAGCTTGAAGAGTGAGCACTTTTGCCCAAACATCTGTATTACTAACTAAACAATCATGTCTTTGGTCTCTGAAATAATTGAGTGGGCCTTCCTACCAGGAAAAAAGCATATTTGTCCATTTCTTCCTCAGTTTGCTTCTCCTTCAGCTAAAGCAAAGAAGCTGGAGCATAGCATAAATGTCTCTCGTGGGGTTTATTCACTCTTTGCTACTTGAAACTTTTTGTAAATTTCTGAAAGATTTAACAGCTTTCAACACAAGGGCATAAAGATATCGCTCTAGACGACACAGAACGACTGAAGTGTGCATTTCAATTTATTCTTGAGAATAAATTTCAGTGTATATTTCTCCTTCTAGGTTGCAGAGACATGTACCTTAGCCTCATGCTATGAGGTCTGGTTACTGTTACCATAGAACTACAAGTAGGAGGCCAAAGTTATCTGGGAATCAATATTCTCATTTCTCTGTTTAACGAGCCTCAAAATTCAGGATGGTCTCCAGGCCTCTCCAGACTGAGAGACTAAATCTGCGCTGGTGATAGAGAAAGAAGAGAGACAAGTGAACTACAGCTTTGACCCTTCAACCAGTTCCTTTGTAAAGGAGGAAATTCCACTGCTTTCTGTTCTCTCCATTATCCTACCCCGTGGCTAATGTCAAATGGCTCTCAGTAAACTTGGACGCTATAACACGAAGATTCACAGCGGGCTGCCTTCTGCTCACAGCCACAGCTCCAGCTGGAAGCCCTGCGCTGCACAGACCTCATGTGGATGGGGAGGGCAAGTGCACGACAGGATCCCAGTGGAAGAAGGGCCGCAATGAACAACAGCACGGTGGCCAGTGCATCATCTAGATTAAGGAGCACAACTGGCACGAAACTGTCACGCACACAAAACACAACCTGCTCTTATATTCACAGATGCCAATATCAGACCAGTGTCAGGGAGTAGCGACATGCCCAGTGCTGCTCCCAAAACATAACCATAGAGGCCAGATAGTTTATTACCTCTGTGAGGATCAAGCGTTGATACTTCAACTTCAGTGTATTCCACCTCAGCACTCTCAAGGTCAGGTCCTGCCCCAAAAATATCAAGAAGATATTTCTTTGTAGGACTGCATGCTTCATTTGAACTGTGGGCCTGATCCTGCTGCCACTGAAATTAATGGACAAGTCCTCAATGACTTTGATAGGTGCAGGATCAGGCCCTTCTTATGGCACATGCAAATTACTCTGCTAAGATTGTAAGGCCAACCCATTTCTAAGGATCATCCCAATCTGAAAGGCAGCAGACCAACTCAAGCCAGATTTCTGAAATTGTGGGACTTGCAAATTGTGCCTAAAACTCCTACTTTCAATTTAACACCTTCAAAAGTGGCACAACACAAATGGAGCAGGGAATTATCTCTCATATTCCTGCTCCAGCTCCTCTCTCTTCTATTTTTCTCCCTGCCATTATTTCTTCCACCTTTTCTATGGCTGCTATGGCAGAACACTTCCCATTCTCCACTCTCCTCACATTTAAAGCCTTCTCTAAGTCTTTCATGGCCCCTCTCATCACCTCTCACACTCAATTTTTGCTCTCCCAATAAGCAATTTCAGCATGTTGTCCTTCAGGCTCTCCATAGAACATCTACAATGGCAACCCATCTTCCTCCTCAAAATGCTTCTCTGCCACAATGCCCACAGAAAGCCTGACAACAATTAAACACCGGATTTACCAAGACTACTGGCTGACGAGTACTGGCTACCTGCATACAACAGAAACAAGAAACAGCTCTTGCTTTCTACTCTGTCTTTTCCTTAGGGTGGAGATGGTTTTCTACTAGATTTCTGTAAAAGTTGGAAGGAACGACAACAGTCATTCAGACTGGAATCCTGTAGAACTGCTTGTGTATTTTTTCAGAACAGAAGTTAGAGAAAGATCTAACGATTAGAACAGCAAAGTTTTGGAGCAGCCTTCCAATAGCATTGGTGAGAGAAGGAAAAAAAAAAACCTACCTGAACAAAACCAAACCAGTTTTTAAGGTGGCATATTCATTAATAACAAAGTTGAAGTGACATGCTTCCTATAATAGCAGTGATTCTGAATGATCAGTACAGCCTTATGTTCCTATGTTTCTGCTCTCTGTATGTTTGTTTTGCATGAGAATGTCTCTCTAGTTCTAATTTGACCTATTCAGGCCACAACTTCTATGCACCAGGCTATAAACTCCCTCCTTTTGCTTGCTGAAGTAAAAGCTATTGCCACACAAATGCAGAATAGATACTGTTATTTTTAGAGGTATATGAATAATAGACCTGTATTTCATGTCTGGTAGAGACATCTGCAGTCGCCTAGTTGGTTTTAATGAAGCTGCCCAGTCCACAGTAGGTAAGGATTGAACCCGTTTATTTCTGTCACACATGCAGATCATTAGACCAGAGCCCATTTCATCTTAAACAGGTAGGATACAATGCAAAAAACAAGAGTCACGGAGCTAGAGTTGCAAAGGTTGTTTCCAAGTTTTCCTGTGAAATTAACTTAGTGCAGCACCTTTCTTATAGTTTTGTGGTACAATGCTGCCCTGCACACTCAGAATTGCTCCAAAGAATTATCAATTAGAAATTCCTGCCACCTATGCTGCATACAGGTTTATGCAGGAGACTACTCCATGCTCTGGATTAATTTTAGCTTAACTTTGATCTTTAGTTACACTGGATGCCTTTCCAACTATCTTTCAAGTCATGTTCCAACAGACAACCAAGTCAAAATGTACTATAAGCCATCCGAAATGGCATGTAACCCATAAGAATACTTTCATTGCTATAAAACAAAAAAACTATGAGACAAAGTATGCTTTCAGATGGCAATATCCACATTTTAAGTACTATTCTTTGACTGAATATCTTAAAAACACCAGTCTTGAAGAATACAATGTGCTAGATGATGCAGTACTTGATGACACATTTTAATGAAAATATATATATAGCCCACATGGTGTCTCAAAGTATCTGGCAGATTATTTTATCCAGATTTCATAGCAGATTATTTTTAGGTTTAATGCTTAAATATCTCAAGATCTGCAGAAATTAAGAAAGGACGGAGAAGTAAAAGAAGCAGAAGTTTGTAGAAAAGATTTTTTTTAAAAATCTGAATATTTGTTGTATAGAACTTAAAATTTTGACTCTAAGTTCTATTTTTATACCATCCTTCATTAGATGGCCTGGAATCCAGCACAACTAATTACACTTCATAATGCAGTTGGTAAACGGGTCCTATCATTGTCATTCTGCACATAAGGAAAAAGAACTAAGCTCAGCAAAGGAAAGAGTCTTCCCCACTATCAAAGAGAAAAGGGAAAGGACTGGACCTATCAAATCCCGATTGCTACCATTAGAAAACATCACAACTTTCAATCATAAAATAATTTTAAAATCTGTTGTTTAAGTATGAAATTACCTTTACTCTCATCTGTTGATTTCATGTGATTTTCACTATCTTCAATGTAACCTGAGCCTGAAATATTAAAACAAAAGTTGAGCTGAAAAAAATATTTATTATAGCCAAATAAATGAGCTACACAGCTGAACTCCTATTGTCATTATGTTTATTTATATATGAGAAATTCTACTTTTAGATTAGACATTCATATAACACAGGTGGGAAGAACGTGGTATTTTTAAATGATCAGCTAAAACCCACACAAGGCGTAACTTTGTTTATATCAGGTGCTCTAAACACGTCCACCTGTCTTTGTAAAGTGCATTGAGATCCTGGAATGAAAGCTGCCTAGTCATGGCACATCACTATACTGTGGCCAGATCAGAGGACCATGTGCCACAACTCAAATTTCCTCTCTGAAATAATTTTCTTGCAGCTGTGTCAAAACTAGAAAGTAATTTTCTTTTACCTTGATTTTTCCATCTGTAATATTTTTACTGATTGCCTGGTAGAAGTGTCTGAGCAGACTTATACACCCATCTTTGCATGAGACGTGCTCATAAAAAACTGTACAAAGACCAAATGGTAGAACATACTTGGGAGAAAGTTATTGGTATTCCTCTGTATTCCTGAAACACTGGGCCCTATCCAAACAACAACCATGTAGGTTCAAAACTTTAAATGTTTAATTAAGCCAAATCACTAATAGTCTTACAGCAAAATATCCTACCTGAATAGTAGTCCCCATCATTGTGCTGTCTTGACAGTTTTTCACTTGTCATGTTTGTAGCCAAGGCAGAACTGAAAAGGAAACCAACAAAAGTTGATGTAATTATCCAAAACCAGTCAATAAAAACAACGTGATGATATGCAAAGATCAATCTCTGTCTGTGCTGACTGCCACGTATTCTTAACTATTGAAGATAATGAAAATTTTGCCTTTGTCTTTTAAGAGCAGCACAAGCAAACTTTAAGGTCAAAAATGTTCCTTCTTGCATTACTCTTCCTTAAGACCTCTGTATTTTTAATTCCATATCTAAATGCCTTCAAACGTAGGCCTGACATTCTTCTATTTCTCCTAGCTGTCCTTTTTTTTCTATTTTTAGAGTATTTCCTCATCCTGTTGTTGGGTTAACAGGTGGTATATGAAGCACAACCATCTATTGTCTGCAGGTGTGTGCCATTATAAACTATATTTACATGGTGGAAGGCCTCCAGCCCTTTAAACAGAAATACTTCACCATTACTATAAAGCAAGTCATCTTACCCAGACATCTCCATGGATGGTCCTTTAGCTTGACAGAGAAAAATAAAAGCATCCATTAACAGATTGTACAAGTAAAAGAATTTTAAAGTAAAAATAAATAAATAAAATAAGGATTATCTACCCAAGTCCGAGTAATCTCTCTTGGCTATCACAAATTAATTACCTAGTGTCTTACATCCTGTTTATCACCCAGATCCCTTAAATGCCTCTTTCACAGAGAAGCTAAGATCATAAACCCCAGGCTTTAGCCTGGCCAATTTAAGCTGTCTGGGACATCCAGACACTTCAAATTTTCCCAAATGTTTTGCAATGTACTGCATATCACAGGATTCTTGTTTAATCAGATTTACTTATTTTCTGAAAAAACAAGATATGAAAGAATACCTTAATGATAAAAGACAAATCCCTAAGTGAAATTGTATTACAGTGTGGGGAGAAAGAAAAACCAAACCAACCCACAACCTTAAATTTGTTTCACGAGGACTAGAGAAGTACCTCAATTATGCCTGAGTTGGGACCCCAAACCCGATTGTCATAGCTCTATAAGAGATCGAAAACTCCTCAGCCCCTGTCTGCCTCTACATTGCACGGGGCTGAATTCCAGACCTAGGACTGCATCAGACCAGTGCAATTCTGGCCTGTCTCAAATAATCTTTGCCTCACTACTGCCTTCCCAGCACCATTAGTTAGATGCTCCCATTGTGCCCAACGTACTTGGAAAGCTTCAGCACACTTGCAGCTTAATTTGGGCCACCCAGCATTTTTAAGTAGATTTTCAGGTTTTTTAAATTGTATTAGTCATCTCCTGAAGCCTCACCACCACAAACCTTTGCTCCTGAAACAAATGCAAGTTTTGAACTGTAATACATTCGTCACCAAAGAAATAGAAGGGAACCATTCATTACCCTTTTTCTTCTTCCACAAAAACCACCATAAAGTGAAAATTACTGCTCCTGCGATAGGTATTAGGACAAACACAGCAATGATTCCTTTCTGCCAAGATGCTAAGATGACTGAAATAAGAAAGACATGTTTAAGAGAGCATGTACCATGACAAGTCATCATTACCAACTTCTGCAGTTCCTGAGCTTTCTTTTTACTACAAATTGGCCTTCTTACACACTGGGGAAGAATTTTAAGGCAACTTGCACGCAAAGTTCACTAGCGAGCCTCTCCTCTGCAACCGAAAAGTCAGTTACAATAACAGGTTGCTTTTAGCTTGCATTTGGCTCTTTCGGCTTTTGAGCATCCCTTAAACTTTTCCATGTAAGTTAGACAATCTCTGTTTATAAATGGATCTCTCTGCTTAACTTCTGACAATGGTGGAACAAAAAGAAGGGAGTTATACTTAGTAACATCCCAGATAACATGACCTCACCTGTCATAATGACATAGCATGCAGCTTATCTTAAAAGTTAGCTTACCACTAATGGTTATTGGATGGCTTTTCACATCCACATTTGCTCGATTAGAAGCCATGCAGTAGTATGTCCCTGTGTCCTGCCTGTGCATTGCTTCCTTGCGCCACATGACTCTGTCTGCATTTTCACTTTTTTCAAATAGAAGAACTTCATGGTCAGTTTTTCTAAAAATCCTGAAGAGGATTGGCCAAGATCCTTCATTCACAGAGCAGAGAAAAGCAGCCTCACTGCCGTCTTCCACTACTCCATATGGAACACTGCCCAAGCTGGCATTCCTGATTGGTACTACAGAGGAAGGCACAGAGAAATCAAATATTAGCACTATTAGAAATAACTTTGATGATAAAATATTGTATTGTAGAAATACTTGCTTTAATGCCTTTTTACTTAGTTAAACAGAGACTGAATGCACAGTATTAATCTTTCTAAACAGTCTTTGCCAGACAGCATTCTCTAGCATTTTTATACACCCAGAAATAGAGAGGGCACTATAAAGAAACAAAGCAGACAGAAGGAAACTATATTCATTCCAGAGAAGTCAGTCAGCCTCTTTTCTTAAACTCCTTTGGATGCCCCTCAGGCCTCAACTTACAAATTATTTAATTTTCAGAAATAATACACTCAGCAGTTTCACAGTGTAAATAATTACAGTTCAATTTATGTAGCTATGCTTTCATAGTTATGTAGAGTTACACTATGTTATGCTAACTGGATTATATCTTTCTTGTAACATTTAATATGCAATAGTGACTATCAGCAGATAACGGATCAAGTTCTTCAAAGGCAGAAGCAAGTCCCAAATTCTAACGGTTACAGAATAAACCAAACACAATGAGAGAAGTTATTTTGCATTTGAACAAGTTGTAAGAATACGCATAGCCAAAATACAGTTTTTAGGTTTGCTGCTATACAGAGCTAGCGTAGGAGCAAATGAGCATCAGCACTTATAATTACATGGGGAAAAAATGTACGTACATTCTGTGATGCAAGGCATGTAGAATGTTATGAGCTTCACAAAATGTTTGGGATATGAAGCATCTGTTTTCCTAAAATCACTAAACAAAATTTCTCTGGAAACACATTTATAGTGTTTGGGACAGGGTCATGGATAACACAAGGCAGATGTAAAGGAGGAGTCATTAAGCCAACAGTGGAAGCAGAAGGAGGAAACCAAATCTGGTATGAAAAGATGCTAGCCCTAAAAGCTGTATTTGTATTAGATAGGAAGCAGAAAGCAGATTTAGATATAAGACATGGGTTACTACGACTGATCCCATGATAGAGAGGATTGCTCTATAAAACATAAGTCTTTTTTCACATCTGGTACAGACAGAATGGACAGAATACAGAGAATTTGAGGCTGCTACCTCAGGAGTGGCGGACTGCAGAAGATTGGCTCACTGGGCTCCAAAATGTGACTTTTTATTCAGACCTTCTAAACAGTGTCACAATATATTCTGAACTATTGCTCTAACAGCTGGGATACACGGGTTCCAGCAAAGAAATACCCACTTGTTAATGGGTATTTATATAATAATATAAATATATATATAATATATAATAATAAGATTATGCTTTGTATTTGTTTATTTGTTACTTGTTATTTCAAATTACCTTGGCTTTAAATCTCACTGGATAAACCCCCTCAGAGTTTTATCATTCAGCTTCTCCCTAGGGTTAGCAAAGCATGTCCTGGTGGAACTGATCAACTTAAGGTGCAGTTCTACTTCTATAGTCTCGGCAAACGCAAACACTGTATTAAAAGACCTGTTTGGGGGCTCAGAGAGTGGAGAGCATGTCCTTCAAATGTGCAGTAATCCAACTGACTCAGAAGAAATGCAACAGTTCTCAATGCATCTGTTCTAGTCATATACAACTCAACATCAAAACTCAGAGAGAGACCAGCCTGTTAAACACAAGTTTATCTTATTAAAACCTACACAATTTGGGTTCAAGCCAGGACACAAAACTGAAAATTCCTCGGTAGTGAGAGATTCTCTCTTCTTGTCAATAGGTCAAGAACAGACTTCCGCTCTGGTCCTGGACTACTTTGCTGTAATCAGGTTAGGCAAACCTAAGATACTGCTGATACATTCAAGAGAAGTAGCAAGGAGACAATCACCAATTAATTCCCTTACAGTCCCAAAGAACTCTGTTTTTTTCCAGTAGCTCTACGTGGTTACCATCTGGTCAAATGACATCGACACAGGTGTCAACAACATGCACACAATACACAGCTATAATTATCTTTCACTACCTATTGCCAAACCACTACCAAAACAGACAATTTTTTTGACAACATCAGACTGACGAACCAGACCAACTCTGAACCAAGTAAGGTAGAGGTGACACTACCGAGCAGACAAACATTTTAAGATGTTACAGGCAAATTATTATTTCCTTTAATAAAGGTCAGTACCTACAATTATTTGGTTCCTTCTGTAGATTAAGAACATTCTCAAGTCCTCTGGGAGCAGCAGCACAATCGATACTTTATTTCAACTCAGGTAGGGGACTATTATTTCTGCTTACCTCATTCACTATTAAAGATGAACCCCAACAAGGTAGTATCTGTCAACATGAAGCCTACAGCTGTTAGGGACCTTCATCTAGTGCAGAAGGCTTCAGTATGCCTCCTCAAACAGATACTCTGTTCTTTACAATTTTTTATCTTAGATTTTCAAATTAAATTCAAGGTCCAATCCATATCTTGGGTACAGGATATCCAAGAAACTTCCTTAAGCCCTATAGCAAACCCTACTGTTAACAAATAAAGTTCTTGGAGCACACAGGGAACTGCTTGTGATGGGGACAGAACATATCTAAATCAGTGATAGAATTTTCTTGAGACAAACCTTTGAACCACTAGGATCTAAACCAGGAACTGTCACATAAAACCTCACCGTCTGCTCTGAGTGCACCAAACAAAATATACAGAAACACGGTATATGGGATAAAAAATCCTACCAAGGCAAGACGTTCCCTTACACGCGTAGCAACAGGGAAAACTTCACACACGTTTTAAGAGTTATCAGCCCTGACACTGGTGTTATGTGGCCTACTACAGAATTATTATTTGCTTTGGTTTCTCTTCATATCTGCCAATAGCACATTTGCAAATCACAGCTTTTTCACGTGCATTCCCTTTCTTGGAGTACCCCAGCATATATCAGACATCATGCTTTCTTCTGTGGTCTTACAATTCATCTTCTTTTTAAAGCTATCACTACCAACTTCCAACTTCGCTCATGGGCAGAGGAATTTTCTCCTTCTATTCACACATATTTGTAGATCAGAGACTTTGCTCATCATATACAGTAACTCCTAGTTGCTAATAAGGCATAATAATAGAATGACTTTCAGAGCTACTTAGCAACTGCAGCTTCTGGTGTTGAACATAAGGTCAGCGCCTCTGAAAACTGCAGCTAACAACAGGTATTTAGAGGGATTATTAAAAGTGCAGATTTACATCTTTTACCAGGAATCTAGCTAGCTCAATTATTTTAGTGAGTAAAATCATAGACTAACTCCAATATCATTATGTATATATTTAATCCAGTCCTATGAAAATCAAACATGAAGAAAATGGACCTAGTCCTGAAATTTTTAATCATTAATTTTTTCTAAAACAGCTTCTATAAGATTGCAAGTCAGACCTGTTTTTAACATTAAAATAAACTCAATTGTACTTAACTTGATTCAGATTACTATCAGGATTTTTACTCTAGTGACGGATAATCCGTGATACACATCTCCAACTATTTGTAACTCAAGTAAGCAAAAACATATAAAGATTTCACATCCATTTTCTTTAGTCCGTCATTTGCTGCTACAGTTTCAAAAATCAAAATATGACATTAGCCAAGAAGAATTAAACAGACTTACCTATTACTGTGATGTTTAGAATATTGCTAGTTTTCACACCACTGGAGTGATTATTTTTAGCATCACACTTGTATCCTCTTTTGTCATTTTGTCTAATATTTTCATCCAAGAACGTAGCATATGTGTCATTAATTACTGTTTTCTTAACTTCGTTTCCTTTGTAGAACGTGAATGTTATTGGCGGCGTTCCCGTCGCTGAACGACAGATTAACCGTAGAGGCTTCCCTAACACCACCTCTGGCAAACCACTGACAACAGAAAGAGTTGGCTTGGAGACTGGAGCTAAAAGGGGAATAAAGAAAAAACGTTGCAAATTACACTGCAGACAGCCGAAAGATACAATATTATTTTATCTAAAACATACAGATATACAATATTTAGCTAGTTTGCACACACAGCCTATATATATTCCTATATCGGGGAGCTCTTCCTCATTGATAGAGTGGAAGCAGGAGGTGACTTGAACAAAACAAAAACATAGCTAGTAAAATGTAGAATAAAATAGCATACAAGAAGAATGCAAAGGGGAAAAAAAAAGCATCAGTGATACAGCTGCAGACCATCCAAACTCCAGAGCTAGCGCTCTGACCCAAGGAGTAAGTCTGTAGAGCAAAAATACAGCAAAAGTACCATTACCTGAGCTGGATCCTGCAGCACCTAATCAGGGACCTCTGTTCTGCAGCACAGTGAGTCACAACCCAGCTAAGTCCCCCTTTACAGACTTGAGAACCGACTGTGCTTGTTCCATGAGAGGAAAGGAAACTAGGGTGTTTATAATTAGTGTGCTGGTGAAGGGGTTGTATTGATAGCAAAAAACTTGGCTTTTCTGGAGTAGAGCTATCCAGATGACCTCTGGCTCTCATGGCTTTCTGCCTGGAGGGCCAGGGGGAGGGATTCAAGGCAGACACTGACAAAGTTTCAGATCAAATTGATGAGTGAAAGGTTTGCAGAACATTCCCAGCTCCTGCAAATGGTAATGAATGAGAGTTTATTTGGCACCTAGCGGAATAAAGGGAACAGAAGGAAGACATGCTAACTTCCCTCTCGTAGGGTCAGCCCTGGAAAGGTCTGACTTGATTATATCACAATAAGCCAAATCCTCTACAGCTAAAGATGACAAGCATATCTCACAGAAATTCATACTGCAAGAACTAA
Source organism: Rissa tridactyla (assembly GCF_028500815.1). Classification (NCBI taxonomy): domain Eukaryota; kingdom Metazoa; phylum Chordata; class Aves; order Charadriiformes; family Laridae; genus Rissa; species Rissa tridactyla. The sequence goes on along the minus strand of NC_071480.1, from coordinate 15,371,461 downwards.
TAGATACCCTGCTAGTTCAGGGACTAGAAACTGGTTCTGTTAAGAGATGTGCTTATTTGTAAGCTTATGGTTTTGATTTTTCCCCCCACGATGGGGTTCTAAGCCTCTGTATCAACTCACCGTAAACATTTATCCTTACAGGTTTGCTCTCCTTGACTATTCCTTTTACTTCAGCTTTACAGATATAGGATCCAGTATCATTCACATCAACTCTCATTGTTAAGTTTCTAAAATTTTTCAACCAGACGTCTCCATTTGAGTTTTTACGTAATATAGAGAAGTTAGCTTTCCGAAAACCACTAACGCTGCAACTCAAAGTTAATTCTTTATTTTCATCCAGCTTATTCATAGAAGCAGACAATATTGGCTTGGGGAATAACTCTGCAAGATAAAAAGAGAACATTCATTCAAACTGAGCCTAAAAGAATATGACTAGCTATCTCAAAGTATACAGAATGAAGGGCATACTGAAAGTTTATAATCAGGGAAAAAAACACAATCGTGTTATTTTAATATAATAATACTTTCAGGGAAAACAGAAACTTAGCAATCGCTTGAAACCAGTACTCATATGTGTTATCTGAAAGTATTATTTTAGTTGGAAAGTATTGTCAGGCAAATGTCAGAAACATTTCAGTTTCTGATCTAAATCTAAATAGCCTTTAACTTAAGGAAAATTTACACCTGGATCTGGAGGTTGCAAATGGATCTTGAGTTCTACCAAATTTAAATTTAAATATTGATCCATTCAGTAAAATCTAAGATGAACAGAGGTATTACCTGACACATCAACATTCAGTTTGGTGGTTTTAGATGCTTTCCCTTGCTCCACCTTACAGAGGTATTCACCACTGTCCTCTAGAGTAGCTACTGCAGAGTATTTCAAAATTTTCTCATCTCGTACACTGCTCAGTATTGTTTTGTTTTTCTGGAGTATGATTTCAATGTCACGCATTCGGGCTACCACAGTTGAGCATTCAAACTGTATTCTGTCTCCTTCTGTAATATTACTTGAGGGCTTGACGCTCAGAGCAGGCTTTATAAATGGTTCTGCAAGAGAATACATATGAACTCATGACCCAACTTTTTAATTCTAGCAAGCAAAGAAATGTAAAAAGAAAAGCTAAGTAACTTACCCCTGACTGTAACAAGTGTTTTATTGCTGTGTTCTGAGCTTTCAAATTCTGATTGTACATATCTCTTAACAAAGCAATCAAATTGTAAAATATTATCTCCCTCCTCAACAGCAAATTCCACTACTGAAAAATTTCTGTATGGTTCAAATACATCTTTTTCTTTAGGTGTTGAATTCATCTTTGTCTTCCAGAAATAGAAATATAAAGGAGGTTCTTCTTCTGGCAGCTCACAACGTAATTTCACAACTTCACCCTCTAAAACTTCTTTTTTCTCAACAGTCAGGATTGGTTTGGTCATTCCTTAGAACAGAAAACAAGAAAAGAAACAGAACCTTGAATAATCCTGAAATAAACACTATCTCTGATGACTATGGTAGTGATTTATGCTAATGAACAGATGCAAATAATTTGCAAGAACTGAGCTTTTGAAGACAGTTCCTTTGATGTGTGGGTGCACGCCAAGGCACCTTCAGAAGAACAAAGTCCCTTGAGAGGGTAATACAATCTTGATGCAATGTGTGAAGTATGAAACTTGCTGTTTTGAAGGTAAGACCGCTTCCTCCTCAGTGTTTTCCACTGCCACTCAGAAATGAGCAAGGGAAGAAACTAAATGCCATGGCCAACTTTTGTACCTAGAGGTGCAGGCTTCTGATGAAAAATTACAGACCCTGCACAACCCTGTAACTACTTAATATTGAATGAATTCTTTCCAAGTTGCTTTTCCAAGGGGAAAAATGGCACTTACGGTCAAGAACATATGGCTAAAAAGAGTATAGATGGAGGTGGCCGCTGTTCTCATAAGAGATGAAAGAACAAAACTGATATGACATTTTCTACAAAAGGAGTCCACAGTTCATACTAGCTTTGGCAATGACTATCACAAGGTGAGACTCTCTCTACTCCAATTCCACCTTTTCCAGTAATCTAGCCCCTCCCACACCATCATGTTTATGATCTATAGGCACAAGCTTTCACAACTAACACTCTCTCTAGTCTAGGAAACAGAGGCTCAGGACAGCGGGGATGGTGGCACAGGAGGCACAGATAGCATTCCTGACTGCCACTGATCTGCCATGTAGCCTTGGGATCGTGATTTCATTTCTGTGCCTTAACATTAGGATTTAGTACTAAGCTCTTGTAAAGTACTGTGCTGTCTATGGATAAAAAACACTTTGCAAGATAACCTATTTAGCACCGACTATTATTACTTCCCCATGAAGGTTGTTCCCTTGTGTCTTAGAAAACAACCATGTTTGAAGGAATACTCACCTTTTACCCAAACACGTAAGGAGTTACTAGATTTTGTCTTTCCACCTGCTTCCACAGTACATTCATAGACTCCTGTATCTGAAGATCTAGCCACAGATATTTCATATTGTGCATCTCCTTTGCCTGATACAGTCGTGAACACAACTTTGCCATCCTTAAAAATTGTAAAATTATGCTTCAGCTGGAAATCGGTACTTTTGCTAATATCAGCATGGCAGACAATTGACATAGGATCTCCGTTCTTTACTTTGAAAGACGGCTGAACCTTGATTTCAACTTTGTTGAAAGTAAAAACTTCATGGGGAAAAAAAAAAGATTTATATTTATTTTCAGTTAGTCCAACATAATACTGTTATCTCGAGCTGCTACATGTTAGTCACAACAATCAATTCGTTGTACCCTACTAGCAGGTGTTATAATTTTTGTGTCAGATCTCGCAGATGTTGACCACTCGCAGTGGTAGCAGCTTTACCTTCCACTGCACAGACATACTAGCGGCAACTACGGATTGTCACAGCACATGCTGTTTGTCTGCTCAGTCTTTGCCTTGGGAGACTGAGACGATTATTGATTTGGCTATGCTCATGGCCAAATCTACTGAATTCCCTAGAAGACACAGAGAACACTGGAATAGGTTTGCAGCTACTTCTTGGTTTTCCTTATTTCTCATGGTTTGTTGTCTTCAACCCTAATTTGCAGTAGATCTGAGAGGTGAACAAAATTTTACATTTATACTTGTCTGAATAAACTGAAAAATGACAGTAAAACTCTGCTTAGAGTTTTATTAAACCCCAAGCCAATTCATCCCCAATTAGCAGAAATCCCTGGAGTTATCCCAGTATTTTTTATCTAAAAGTAAGGTTAGGGTTATGTCATTCAGCAAATTCCACTTTAAACATGTAACTCACAAGCTTGAGATAACCTTAAATCTCTAGTTTAGGATAACTAGAGCATAATATATTGGGTTCAAGTTCTACAAGCGAACATGTACAATGCCTAACTTCACGTTGTTGGCAGTCCAGCAGTCATATTCTCAAGAGTCCCAGAGTCCATACCCTGATTAATTCAAATACAGAATCATATACAGAAGCAATGCTTTCAATTAATTTAGAATTTAAATATGTTAGTCCCTGAAAAAATATACTGAATACAATATTCATATTTTAAAAAATTAATTGATAAGCACTTTAAGAAATAAAGTTTATAATAGCATTAAGATATAAGTATAGTGCTTCTGTGTTTATAACTACAGCAATGATAAATAATTTGTAGCTTAAAATTTAGAATTATTAGAATCCTGGTATAACTAATATTTTTATTCACACAGCTAGATCAATAGGTGTAGAGAAAGATTTCTGAGTTCATTCACTTTCCCTTCATTTAGAACTTACAGCTTTTGGGTATGCCCATTTTGGCCTGGATTTGTATTAAAAATTTGCTACTAGAACAGGAGAGTTTTCTTGCATCTAAAGAAGTCCCTTGACATGTACACTTACCAGCTATTTATAAATCGTCCTTGCTAGAGAGAGTTTTGGGCGTAAAACCAATGCAAAAGTTGTAAATATCTTTGCATGTGAATAGACTACATGACAACAAGAAGCAAACTTTTCCAGTGATGGAAAAAAGGAAGTATGCAGCATGTACGTGCTGGAAGTCAGCAAGATGATAACGTGAAAAGTGAACGCATTCCTTTCAGAACGCAAGCTCTGTACTCTGCTCAGACAAGAGCTTTTCTTTTGCAAGAAAAGAGCAAGAGAGAGTGCCCTTAACTTATATTCTATAATTTTATCTCCTTGCTTGTGGGCATGGAAGAGTTTTTTTAAAGACCAAAACAAAATGCTAGTAATTACATTTCCTCTCCCATCTTTTCTCTTGTATGCCTCAGTAAAGCAAATTACTCTAGGAAAGATTTCACCAAAACATGTATTAAAGTACAAGCAGCACATCTCTCATTTAAACACGATACCAAGAAACACCACCAAATAATACCTTTTTTTTTTTAAACATTGCCAAATTTTGTACCGAGCTGTAGTACCGCAAATCCAGATATACTCTGTTATGGATGCACAACAACAACTGAGGAATTAGTTAAATAACTTATTTAAAATTTGTTTGTGAAAAAAAAACTATCATTACCTACCTTTCTCCTGAGTGTAAAGTTCTGAGCCTGGGAAAAAAATGAAAAAAATGTTATTTTTCAAAGCTTACAGATTGAGAGACAGTAACGGGAAACAATAAAAAGCCCTAACAAACCACAAATAAATCAGAAACACATTCACCCACACAGATATTTAGTTATCAAACTTACACTGCAAGAAAATCACCAGAAGAGCAAGATACATCTCGTTCCTGAAGAACAGACACTTAATTCCAAAATAAAACAATATTCATCATCAGAAGTGATGCCTCCAGGTACCAAAAACAGGTTATGGTTTTTTTCTGTTGTTGTTTTATGGAAACAGATAAAATTTTGCCATCAAAATTTTTAAGTTTTCCCAGATCTTCAACAGAAACTGGCTAGATCAAGTAATCGTTCCCATTACTGGAAACTGGAAATGGCAAACAATGAGAATCTATCTGCTGCTCACAGACAGATTACTGTTCAGGAAGTGACTAGACTTTTCCTGAGGGCGCCACCAAATGCATTTGCTTTGTTTAATTTCTTAAGGTGTATTAAAAAAACAAGAAGTTCCAATGACATTTATCCTGCAGTTCCTGTCAATACGGGTATTTTTAAGTCACGATTAACCATTTACGAACACAAATTACCTTTGCTATTTGGCCTCAGCAGATCCTTGAGCAAATATTTCCCTTCATCCTGACATGGAAACCTCTTTCAGAGAACACACGTACATAATTATTCATTTTTCCTCTTTACCTCCATTTATAGGTGTCTCATCTTTGCTGTGGTGAAGAACAGCTTTACACTAGGGCACACAATAAATTCCAATTGTCTCAGAAACCATAGTTACTGTTGTGTTAGACTAGAATATCGACAGATGGACCTCTCATACTATCATCATATATAAATAACACAGAACTGCACAAGATTTTATTTTATGTAGTTAGGACAGTCCAAAACATATACAATCATAAAACTTAAACCCCACAAGAAAAGAACCGGTTGGAGCTCTATTTCTCAGCAGAAATCTGAAGCAGCACTGGCACAATCTGAAATAGAGAATACGCTGTAGCGAGAGTTAAATCTGCTAGTAGCTTGAAACTTTGAATTCAGGCATCCCTGAGAGATCTTCTCACCTTTTCTGTGTTGTTTAGTCTTTTGCAATAGCATAAGTAGCCTGACAATATTGCAGCCAAACTGAAATCAGGGATGATTAATTCTGCATCCAAAACACTGAAAGCAGAAATTGAACAAATGTGATCAGAGAAGGAAAAGTTGCAAAACATCCCACTTCAGCATTTTGCCCTCAGTTTCCACTGGTATAAATGTCTGCCTAAGATACAGTAAGGAACCGATGTCAAATTCATAAAACTTGAGTAACTCAACTTCCTTTAACAAAATGGAGGGGGTTTCTCTGATTATGGATGAAAGCCTAAAGAAAACAGAAAGCCTAAAAAAAGCCTAAACACAAGTAAATCAGTAGCCATCAGCTTTGATGTAGGTGGAATTGTGCTGAAGATTAGTTGTGAAAAAAAAGTAAAATGTAATCATTACCCAAAATCTCATAACCATGACCAGTTTCTTGATATTCAAATGGGGAGGGGATGGGAGAGATGGGCAGAACAAGGAAGGCAAGAGGATTACAGAGAAACCTGTCCCAATCTTTCCTCTTCTACTTTTCTTACTTCGTATGAATGTGTTTTTAACCGTAAATAATCTGACATTGCAGAAGTGGCAGATTTAAGCACCTATTTCATTTTTCCAGAAAAAATTTACTCTGTAACTTTAAGGAATTCAATGTTCAGTACCTCTCAGTTGTTGAGGATATTCCTCCTCAGTTTATCAGTCCTCTTTTAAGTCAGACTTAAGTCATTCCACTTGATCCCTAACACTGACTTGGTCTGTAGGCTTGATAAACTGAGTTGAAATCATGCCCTTCAAAAAGTGTGTCTCAAGTTCTGTGTTGCAAAACTCCCTAAGTAATGATTTAGTTATTCTTGAAAATAGAGTGCTCAACTCTTAATCCTTTTGATTCTTCCTTTGTAGACAGAGTCAATGCTTTCCTTTACTTCTTAAAAGTCTGCTTAAAACAATGCGAAATACATACGCAGAAGTCTATTAATGAGACATACAGTTCTCATAAGCTTCACTGTTTATATGAAACACCTTTTTTTTCTCCTGGGGTCAATGAAAACTGTATTTTTCCCAAAAAACAATAGTTTAAAGCTGTAAGCGTACTTTAATTCTCGCATTACACATATAAGCACGGTATTTTGCAGAAGGAAACAGGAGGGAAACATTCATCTGATTCACAATGTATCAGCAATATGAGCAAGCATCGATCTAGCTATTTTGCAGGGAGGAAGTACAGAATGGCACAATAGTCATAGCAGTTAATGACTAAGAAGTAAGCCAGTTGACTAGCAATAGCATTTGTTCTGCTTAATCCAGTCTGTTTGAAATACACCACCAACAAAAGACTGATGGTTTGGGTGGTTGCCAACAACGGTCTCCAGAGCCAGGTAAAGGAAAAGAGGAGGAGGACACATGGCAGGTGGAGAACAAAGCTAGATCAACTTTTGCCATTGATAACAAAAATTAGGAAGGAAGGAGATTTCCCCCTTCCCCCTTTCCCCATAAAAGAATTCAGCAGGACATACAAAGCTCAGCAAAACCACAACAGTCTTTCCCACGGAGGGGACAAAGGCCACAGCGACAGGAGAAAGTGAGTGTGGGCCACCATCCTCCAGAGTGAGCCAATATGGTTGAGTTCAGAACCAGGCTAGTTTCAGAACTGGGTGGAAATGACAGCTTTTAGGATGAACTACGTCAGGAGCAAGGTTTAATGGTGCCAAAACCCAAGGCTGTTGTGAGATGTCACTCCCGAGTGAAAGATGTTCCGTAAGATCTCACAGTCCAATTCGACTGTCATATTCTTGATAAGCCCTCAACATTGCCCCGGAGAAGAAAATCTAGGTGATATTGACCAAAATCCAAGAAGTAAATTCAGCTGCAGGATTTAAGCCAAAATACTTGGAAACTTGGAAGAAAAGCATTTTAAACATGAAAGAATGGCTTGAGACCATCTTCCATTGTTAAACTGGAAATCAGATTGACTTAAAGAATTTAAACTTAAAAGTACTTGTCCCAGTAATACAGCTACATATTTTCCTAACAGTCATCTTATTGTAATCTCTCATGATACGTTTTTCTGAAATACAGAAGATGAAAGTTATTCTACTGTACGTCATATAAAGAACTCTATTCAGTCCCTATTATATTTCTGGCAAAAGTAGGATTGACCTCAAAAACACAACACATCTTCTGACGCAGACAGAATAGGAATTACAATCTGATGCAATGCTCTTTGAAACCTATGGGAATCATTACATTTAATCTACTGCCCCATGAATTAGACCCTTAAACATTAAAGTTGTGCTCATCTGGGAATTTATGATCCCTGTTTCTGCTGGCTGGGTGTCCCCCGCTACTTGCTTTTGTATGACATTTCCTAAAAACCATCAGTTCTGTCATCTGAGCAGAGCTTTGCCTAAAATCAGAAGCAAAGCCTATATTCCTAGCTAAGGGCAAAAATGCTGAATAAGATTTTCAATTTTTTCCCCCTGCAAATACGATGTTTTCAGCCAGTCCCTTATGACAGGAAAGGAAGCCAGGAGTTCACACCACATTTCAGCTGTTTGTTTTCATTTGCTCTCCAGCCGGCTGGCATGACAGTAGAGAGCACACCGCAGTGCCGATCTCTAGGACTGACGTCTTACTTCCTCACAGAGCACATGCTGATTCCAGCGAATCTTCGGGGCCCCTAAGCTTTGTCTCCTGGCCTCAAACGCCCAGTTCCTGATGGGAGTTTACTTTCTTCAGAAAAGATGAAGTCTCTACGTGTGTTGCCTTCAACTTCTATCCCACTGATTTAGTGACAAAACACTTCTCTTAAGGCAGCGTTCTGGGGCCATCAAATCTTGTTGCTGGTAATGGAGGTTCCACTTAATTTCTTGTATGAATTCACTGATTTTAAAAACAGTTAATTGCTATAAAGGCATCTCTACCAATATTTAGGATTTTCTAAATCTTATTTAAAAATTTATAAAAATTTAGAGATCTGTGTCCATCTATACTGAAGTCAACACAAGCTTTCCTGTAACAAAATCAAGAATAGAAAAGTACCTTTGATTTCTAATCCCACAATCCCTGATGCCTATAATCGTTTAATCATTTTGGTTCCTTGCAACTGTGAACTATTTTGCTTAATTATCACTTCCTATTTCAGTATAGTCATAGATAATAGAATTATAACAAACGTTGCTGTTTTCACAAGTCTAGACAAATCCCTGGGGAACTGGGAATGAACTGCGTTCGTTCTAGATATTTTTTTGGGGTATACTGTCTTCTCTTGAATGTGGGACATTTGCATCATTTGTCTTTATTTTAAAAGTGTTTCACTGTACCTCCCTAGGGAAAAATAAAAAAATTAATTTTATCCCTGGATTTGAATATTTACAAAGAACATTAAAGAAATTAACATCTTTCTTCCAGAAGTATGGAAGTTCTACAATTTACAGAAACTAGATTGCCAAAAGTTTGTGCCTCTCAGAATAAATTGCATTTCACAATGGCACCATCTGCTGGGAGATAACCACTACAGCAAAGCACAGATTCCCTTCTCTTTTCTAATTAAACCTATGATTAATGATATCTAACACCTACTCCAAATGGCAATATAAATTAGATCCGGAAAAGCAACTGAAGGAAGCAGGAAGCTGATAATGAGCTAATATCGCTGAAATCTTGCTTTTGAATACAAGAGGAGCTTATTATTGCTATTTGGCTTTAGACTTCCTTACCGATATGGTGCAACATTGAAATTAACACTGGGAATCTGAAGTCTTGGCTTGTATTTCATGTAGCATGCACTTTCATGTACCTTAGAAATTCATCTAGACAAAGGAGAGAAATTTATTCTTTCAGAGGTGTGGAATCTATTTGTTGGTTTACATTATGATCGTGGTCTCTGATACCACCTCTCAAACTTTCTCTGTTCCAGTAGTATGCGTAAATGACTGATTCTACACCTTGAAGACATTTTTAACTGCTGTCTTCTACTGGGTTAACAAATTCCTCAGATTAGAAGCAGACATCACAGACTGTGTCACTGTCACACTCTGTGCTTATCTGGCAATATACCAGAATTTGCACTTGTTTTGCTTAACATCCAGCATTGCTGGATGCGGCAGAAAAACATCTTTGAGCTCTGCAATAATATCCATTGCAGAGTATGGACAGTGCCAGAGAAAAGGTCAGAACCTTCTGGCTGGAGACTGAATTAACTCTGGAAATATTTTTCCTTCTCTGTACATTCCCATTGTTTTTGTATTGCTTGATGAGTCTCCAAGCATTATTCCATATCAGTTTCATGAGTAAAATTCAGTTGGTAGTCACTCAACAAGCTGATCCAAGCTGACAGGAAATCTTTCAGCAGACTTTACACAAACCAAGAGGAAAAATTTATCTGCTTCCTGACCTGCAGCAGGTGTCCACACACAGCCGTTGCTGCTCCCGATAACTTCTGGTTAGGATGCACAAAGGGGAGATACTCCTCAGAGCACACAAACAGAAGTCTGAAAAGGGCTCGAAAACAGACATAGTCCTTGCAGGTTTCTTCTTTCTTTTTTTTTTCACGCTTTTTTCATTCAGTATGTTAAGCATTCAAAGTTTAAAAAAAAAAAAAGTTAATTTTTGCCAAAGGTGAGGAAGCCGAAGTTAAAATTGCACCTATGAGTTTGTAATGATGATTAAGAGCATAGTCCATTTTTTTAACCTGTAGTTTCTCACACCAATTCCTGAACACATTTGTCTGGAATACTTTTCAGACAGAGATGTCAGAATTTATCGCAAGAGAAACGCATTAGTAACCTCAGTCTTTTGTGCCTCATCAAAATTTTTCTTTTTCCTTTTTTTTGGGGGGGAGGGAGAAAGGGGGCAGAGGGAAGAAGTACCATTTTAAAGTATTTCATCTTTGGGGGACTTGGGAGCTGTGAAGTTAATCAAATTGGGTACCCAAAAGTACCTTTCACCTGCTGACATGTTCCTTGCAATTCGCAGTTCATTCACTACATGAAAATTTGCATTCAGAACCCGACGATCACCGCGAGAAATTTAAAACTATCTTAAAACTGCATATAGAAAAGATCCTTTCCTCTTCCACTCTTACTTGTCCTCTAGAAAAACAACCTCCTCACAATCAAATACGAGGCAGTTAAAATAAACCGCTGACTTGCTGCCCCAGGCATTTTGAGTAGGAGTGTTAAAATACGGTATTCTGTGATGATCTAGCCATATCAGTAAAACCTTTTTTCAGACAAAACAGAAGGAAGGGCTTAATTTAATTCATCACCAGACATAACTGTCAATATATGGCGATTTCTAGCAAAGCATTCTGCAGACATCTACCCTAGCAGATGCTCTTCCAGAACGGAGGACCTCTCAGCGTAAGAAACTGGGAGTGGGAATAACTTTAACAATTCTGCTGAAACATGCAAATTTCCCTGGAAGCCTAGAATAGGACAGATACAGTGTGAGGCCTTCACAGCCTTACTACAGAATGCTATCTCACGCTATTTTCATTCTCAAGTCAAAGAATTGACCTTGTGAATGAAAGCTCAGTTTGGCTCTTATTCTCTTCCACCTGCTTGCCTCAGGCAGAATATTGTCACAGCACCAAGTGACACACACCTCCCCTTCAGACTTTTTAACTTACTTGTTTTGGCTGGATGACTTCTGTTCCTTACTTTTTGTTAAATTTATTCAGTTCTTCCTACATATAGAACCACATTAATTCCAGGCAGGAAACTTGTAAGTCTAATAAAAAGGGAACTTGAAGCTCGCACAGTATCTTATTGATGCTATAGAACTCTATGTATACGTATTGAACTGATCAACATCATATTAGTCCAAAGTCGATGGCCAACTCTGCCAAAAAAACAATCAACATGGAAGTAAACTTTGTTTACTACTATCTAGGACACTCTTCAAACGATTAATGCACTAGTGTTCAAAGGTAAAGTCAGTATTCAAAACCTCACAGAAAAGTAATGCCAAGGGCTAATTCTGCCTTTTTTCCCTGTTTCACATTGATCGTATGGCCAACCAGATGCCATATGTTCTCCTTGCTGAAGGACAAAATACGACAGTAATATTTTGCCTCGGAGTAATACTACAGGATTTAATGAAGCTCATTCTCTTAAATCTGGGACACTTCCAGCACACGTGGAAAAAAAGTACTGCCTTAAAGCCTTTTACAAAGCCACCATAAAGACGCTATCCACCTTCAGATCTGTTGAATACTCATCACAATTATATCCACATAAACCAGCAGAAATTAAAAGTGTTATTCCAAGAGTAGTGCTTGAGAATAAGAATGCATCATTGGCATGCACAACTCCCATGAGTACACACAGTCTGCTGGATTACGCTTTAACGAAATTTTAGTACATCCAGCCCTTCCTTGCCCTTATAGGACTCAGTAGTCAAGTAAATTTTTCTGGAAGCTTCTTTATATCTACTTAACAATAATTTATGTTATGAACTTCATCTGAAGTCCCATTTTCTAACCAGGACATATTATTACTCCCCCAGTGGTGATCTAGCAATTGCAGTCTGGATTTTATACAAACTTCATCAGTAAGCCTCAGCTACCAACTTCTACCGTAACGGTTCAAAAATCTTTTTACATAAGAAGTATCTCTATTAATGCTCTGCAAAGCAATTATGAAAGTCGAGAAGCAAACAGGTATTAGAGCAGTTGAAATAGTTAGGCACAACTATTGTAAAGTTAAATGAAACACAGCTCTTCCCTGTAATCCTACATGTATAGTTGAGATGAACGGGATGTGTCAAAGAAAACATATTCCCTCCTATTTCAGCCCCTAAACCCAAATTTCAAGGGGAAAAAACCTCAACAAAACAACCAAAAACCACCAAAACAAGCACTGAGGACACAGATGCACCGAACCGCAGGATCTCCTCCCGAGGTGAGCGCGGGAGCAGGGCTGCTCGGCAGAGTCCAAACCAGCCAAGAAAGGCACGGAGAGCTCTGGAATTGCCCTCCTCCCGTCCCAAACGCAGACCGGTTTTCTGAACCAGCCCCTCGTCCCTCGGCACCCAGGCCGCGTGTCCTGAGGGGACCAACCATGCTGCCTGCGCACACGTTATTTAAAGCTGCTGCCCTCGAGAGATCCTAGTGACAACTAAACTTCTCGTTTTTACGGTCAAAGTCACAGCTCACAATAACTACTCGCTATTACACACCGAATCAGTAAAGCGTTCAGTGCCGGCTCCCCCAGCGGCTCCGCGCAGCAGAGGAGTGGGAGGCGGCTGGCGGGCTCCGTGAGCCCTCCGCAGGCGGCTGCCGGCTGTGTGTGAGGGAACCGGCAGCCTACGGCGCCTCCCACCCGCCCTGCCCGCGCCTCGGGGGAAGGCCCAGGCCCTTTCATCGCCCGCAGCCACCGGCGGGCCGCCGCCAACAACCCAAACCGCCGCCAGCACCGAGGGAGGCGGCCGCGGGCGGCGGGGGCTCCTCGCCACAGCCCTCAGCGGCCTCCCGGCGGCTGCCCCGTGCCGGCCGCCCCCTCCTCCTGACAGGAGGGAGAGACCGCGGCCTCCTTCCACAGCTTTCGGGACACCTCTCCACCTCCATCACCTAGCTGCGAGCGTCTTAAGGCCCTTTTTTTGTGGTTTTCTGACAAAAAAACAGGCTCCCACAACAGGAAGATGCACGAGCGCTCATGGTTCTTCTCCCAACAGCTGCATTTTTACAGTTGCTTCCTGCCAGCTGCAAAAAAAAAAAAAATTCCAGTCTTGTGGTTAGTTGTCAGCATTTCCATAGAAGAAACATTTGTGAGGGTAGGGTGGAGGTTATCTTAAAAGAAATTAAACGAAACAAGCAAAACAAGGAGGAAGGAAGTTACAAAACTGTGAGGAAACAGAGCAGGCCTTGAGAGGGATTTTGCATTATACAGAAGAGGACGGACTCAGGAGGGCCTTGTCTTGTTACCTTCAGAAACTGGAGACAAAGAAGTAAGAAATAAGGCAAAGATCACAACAACGCTTTTAAGTAGTATGTATACTTATATATATGTATACTTACATATAAGTATATGTAAGTAAGTCTGTATAAGTAGTCACTTCTTCACATACAACAGGGCCTAGAGTTCTTCAGAAGGCATTGCCCATGTATAGCTTAAGATCGCATTTACTTCACCCAGAGGATGACAAATAAAGGACGTCTACTTGCTGTAGCGATAATTATGTAGCTTTGTATTACTGATTAGATGACCAAATTAGTCATCAAATTCGTTTCTGCAGTGGTGTTGAACTCAAGTTCCTGATGAGATTTGTACTTTCTAGTACAAGATCTCCCTTCCTCACAGCTTAATAATCGAAGTTCGACCAAAATAGTTCCCTAACAAGCTGGCTAGCTATAAGTATTTATTAGCATCTTAAAACTTCTATAGATTGTTGTTTGGTTTTGGATTTTTTTTTTAAATTACATTGCTGCTAAAAAAAAAACGGTAGCACATATTCCCTAATTCTCAGCCATATGATCACTTGCATTATTTCCAGCAAATGTGTGACTGTTTGATATAAATCAGTGATCTCATTCACTTGTAAAGAGCAGTGCAGGAAAGATTATATACAGTCTTGCATACTGCATGGCAGCACAGTTCCACCACACAGTTTTTCACATGGAAAAACTGCTGATCATGTCAGTTACATCTTAAATAACATTTGGTTGTATCCCAAACTGCTGTTCCTCACTCCACAGCTTTTTCTTCTGACCACTGCTCTGTCTGCCATAGGCTAAATGTAAGTGGAATATTACAAAAGTCTTTACACAAACATCAGTAAAGATCAGCGCTGTTTCCATATTTAGGACTTCCTCAACCCCTAGAGCCACTCCTCGAAGATCTCCACCAGCTGCCCTGCTCAGTGTCAAGAAGATGTTTTTTCTTACAATTCTGCTGTTTTCCTACCGTAAGCCAAGGACATACTTCTTACCTATTACAAATCTTTCTAAACAAGAATCATTGTTTCTTGTCTGAAAGCTTTCTTTTCTTCTCTTAGTTCAAATGTCTCATCAGATTCAGAAAACTACAGCAAATGGCAAAGGTAGGTTCTCTTTTTTTGGCTTCGGGTTATGTGTTGAAATTGACTGTTAACAAAAAAAATAGGGGAGGGATTTAAAAATGTCCAGAAACTTCATGTAAAATTAAATCTTTTGCCCCTGTCTGTGCAGTGAGGCAGTTTACAAGTTTCTTTACAAAGTCAACTGTCTCTTTGCTGACCTGTATGTACAGTCAAAATTGCTTTAAGTTGTTAAAACGTATTTTTTCCCCTCTAAGTGTCATAATTCATGTTAGTCATGACTAGTTTATTACTATTTTCTATGAAAATACAGTACGAGTTTTTATCACAAATTTATTTGTATAATCTCGTAAAAGCAAACTAATTTGATAGACTGTCAAGGCTCCTGCTGCTAGTATTCAAAAGTTCAATTCTGCCTTTTTACATATGGCCACAAATAAAATACTGCTTTTACTTTCAGGTTCACGTACTACCTCTCAACTAGCATATAAGGTTACTTTCTCCTATGATTAACATCCCATTATATTTATGGTTATCTTTTATACTTCTATTATTTTAATTGCTGCTGTAGTTCAAAAGTATTTTTGTTAGTTCATCCGGATACATCAGTTATCTTCGTGTGTACATGCTCTCTTTTGCTTGAAGACATGCATTTTTCATCGTTTGAAGCTGCATACTGATTTTGAAAAATATAAAGTTGTGTTGCCCACTACCAAAGGTGGAAAAAAAATAAAATAATGACCTGTTTCAACAGAAATAAGGATAGCCTGGTCCTCAACATATTTTGGGAAAATTCTGAGTTTGTTGGATGGTAGGTGCAGTGAACTCACTCAGAAGTTTCTTCTTTCCAGAGATGCTGTCCAATCCCAGGCTCATGTCTGTTCAGAGGACTTTGAATGTAGTGATGAACCAGAACGTGAGCCTCTCCTGCCACTCAGACTCTGGATCTCCACCTGTCACATACACATTGTTTAAGCATAATCAGAAGGTATCCACTTTAAACAGGCCAGACTTGACCCCCGCTTTGTTTAACTTGACTATCAACTCTGCCAGTGATGTGGGTGAATACAAATGCAAAGCTGAGAATAAAGCCTCCAGTGACGGGAAATACAGCAACAGTCTCAACTTCACCCTTATAGGTATGTCTGGCTGTATACCTTCTCAGCTCATTTATTTTGGGGGCACATAGCCATGCGATGCATCTGCAGCAGCAGCAGTCATCAGGCTTTTGTTTGCAGCAGGTACTGTTTTGGACCGCAGTGTGCACCTGCCTTGATTGCGGAGCTGAACTTTATGGCAAATCCCTATGATTTCATTAGGAGTCCGCAGTGTGACTCTTGTCTGGCTCACTCAGCCCTCCATCCTCAGTGCCTGTCTCACTTGCCAATGTTGCTGCTTAACTGCGAGCCTTCCTTTGGAGCTCGTCCTGTACTCGGTGATGCAGTCCTTTCAGTTTTCTTTTTACAGAGCCAATTTCCAAACCAGTGCTGAGCTCACCCACCTCTCAAGCAAAGAAAGGCCAGAATGTGACCCTGTCTTGCCTCTCGGAAAACGGCTCTCTTCCTATCACATACGTCTTCTTCAAAGGAAAACAAAACATCTCTCCCCCAGTGAAGATGCACAAGAGGGAAGCAGCTGTGATTTTTCTATATATCAGTTCCTCTAGTGACTTTGGAACCTATAAATGCAGAGCTGGAAATAGCTTTCACAATAATACAAAATACAGCAACAGTTTCAACTTTACAGTAGCAGGTGCGCATGCATGAAAGTTTACCACTGTTGATAAACAGGGACCACACAAAATTCAGAAGGTTGTAACAATGCAAGTTTTTTTAGCCAGAAATTTTGTTCCTGAAACGTAATGGTCAAAATATGATTTTTGACAATACAAAAATAATCAGAGTTTTTAAAATTAATGCAAAAAAGATAGAATTCCATGCAGCCTAGATAGTAGGAGAAGTTGAAGTGACCATGAAGGATGACTTACTTTTACAAGAGACCCCTTGTCCACCTTGGGGAGAGTCTAGTTTCATTTTTCTTTCTGGTCCTATGAAAGGGAGAGTCTGCTGGCACCAGCAAGCTCCCTTCCTTCTGCTGTGGCAGTGCGCACTTTTACATTAACCACAGTTAATCCAAAAGCTGAAAGAAATGCAAAGTCTTGATATTAATTTACAGAAAATACTTAGAATATGAAACAACACTTCATTGCAGAAACACCTTTTTTTTTTCTTTTTGGCAGAAGAGAGAAGCCATTCTCAACCCCTGATAATTTCTCTTGGGCTGATCTTACTACTACTCATAATAGGATTTGCTCTCGCAATTCCGTTTTTCATAATTCCCTCATATAAAGCAAGTGAGTTATTTGAATGTCTGTTTTGTTTTCCTCATTTATGTTGTCAATACATTTTAGTGTTTGAACATCATGTTACATGTAGAGTTATGCTCTTGATATTTTAGGATGTTGCCAAGTCTCCTCTTAGCCAGCATAGGAACCTAACAAGACAATGACAAGGCAAAACCTCTGAGCTATGTTTTCGATGGCAGCTCTGGGATGGGGGAAGCAAAGCAACATGTAATCTAATCTAATACACATAAATATTGGAAGGAATTGGACATCACTGATCTTAGTAAAGAAAGGAAATTCTATTTAAAATGCCCTTAGTTAAGGAGTAGTTTTTATCATGAAAATAAGATCTCCAAGTATTAAAAAAATATCATGGAGCTGTTTATTTCCTTCTAAGAAAAAATGATATATGTTTATAGGCATGTTTTTCTCTTACAATTTACAGAAAAACTTAAGTCTACCAGGTCCTCAACTGGCCTTACTTCACCAGTGAATGCAGAAGACGCTGAAAGCTACGTCATATACACAGAGATTGGTAAGTTCATGTTACTCCCCGTGCAGCCATGAAACTTACTTGTGGGAGTTTGGTTGAAGAACGCTATTATACCATTTGTAGCTGGGATGGGCAAATTTCTTCAGGTACTGCAAAAGCAATGGAAGGGGACTCCTACTACCACTCAGTGAGCAAGCTAACACTCCTACTGACTGTGCCTGGCAGAGGCATTATTTTAAGTCTCTCAGGGTCCATGTTTGGCACTATCTGGCACCCACGCAACCAAAACTGCAACTAGTTAAATGAAGTTCTACACAAAAATCTACTGTAAACAGCAGTAAAATGAAGAATTGCATTCGGCAACTCATGGTGAGGACTGAAATAGCCATAACAGAGGAAAAGAAAATTAAAGATAGTAAGTCGATCAGAGGTGCAATGCCCATTTACTAAGAGACAAAAGTGGGCCACATGCAAGTTGTAGAAAAGTAAAACTTACATAGTTTCTGCATTCTGTTCAAAATTGTTCAGTACAAAATAGTTCTTCATTCCAGGTGTCTTAACTTTAACAAGACTCAAAGTCACTTCAAACTGAAATTATGAAATAATGCCCGACAACAAAACAACTGACCTACATAAAGACATTGTACTACTTCAGTTGCAGAAAACGCACAGTAATGAAGATGTTACATGAAAGCCACCATGCCATTAACTTGTAGTTTTCTACACTTGCATTATATGTGAA
Source organism: Rissa tridactyla (assembly GCF_028500815.1). NCBI lineage: Eukaryota > Metazoa > Chordata > Aves > Charadriiformes > Laridae > Rissa > Rissa tridactyla. Next base: position 15,353,194 of record NC_071480.1, on the reverse strand, counting down.
TGTCAATATTTTCAAGGGAAACCAAAACCCCCAAAACAAACCAACAGCAAAGGTATTATGTTTCCTGTTTCTAAATATCAAAAGGGGGACCATTATCTCAGAACAAATCTGCCCTCCTGTTCCTGTAGGAGACAGGGTGGTAGCAGCTCTGCTGCCTTAGCTCGGTGCTCGCTGCAGCCAGATATCAATCAGCTTTCTACCCACACAGCCTGCAAGGACAGTGACAATAGCTCTGGTGAGGCCCAGGAATGCTAAAGCACGGTAGATTTATATTCAATACGGAATCCTGCTGCTTTGTTTCAAGATTATTAAAAAAAAAAAAAAAAGATCTGGTCAGTCTCTTGTAATTGATTTAATTGCTGTTCATCATCTTCACTCCAGAGCCTGTTACATCAGAAGAATACGTCAACTTTTCTATTATAAGAAGAGAAGATGAAAAAGGTGAAAACCTCAATCTATAATTGTGAAACATCTGATGAGCACAAATACGGTTTTGGGGAATCTTGCTGGGGAGAGGCAGGGTTTAGATACTAGCAGTTACATACTGAAACTGCTTACTTACTACAGAGAAATTAAAATAAGACTTTTTTTAGGGAAAAAAAAAAAAAAAGCCCAAATAAAAAGCTTATCACCATCCTATGACCCAAAAATTCAACAGCTTCATTATGAAACCATGGAGGAGATGTTATTAGCGACCAAATTGCTGATGGTATATTAATTCTTCTTTTGTGTACCTGCACCAAAAAAAGGAATTACGAATTATGTTATTCTGGCTTTTAGCAGAGAAGGCGGCATGCGCTACAGTCTATTCAACAGTCTTCATTGGAGACTAAGTACAAGGTAAAATCTCTTTTGTGATTAACTTAATCATGTATTTTTAAAGAATCTTTCAGTCCTCAGATGTGATACGTACCACTAAATCTGCACAGAAAGAGATGATGTTTAGATACTAGTTTCCTGGCCTTATTATTTTTAGACAGATAATATAGCTCGTTCTCTACTAGCAAGCAAAATCCCAAGTCATAATCTCTAAGGACTTCAACTTAAAAGAAAAAGCAGAACAGATAAAAATTGGAATTAACAAAGACCCAAATAGCAATCCCATTAGACAAACAGCAGCTTGTTGCCCAAATAAAAAACACAATGAAACAAAACAATGCCATCACTGTCAGGTAAGATCCTGCTGGACACAATGTATGTCTGGCGTTACATGCATCTCATGAATAAGCAGAAAGGAATAAATGATGTAAAGCTTTCACACAGACCCAAGTTCCTGTACATTTAACAATTCTCCTGAAATAGAAACTGGATTGTACACAAACATGAGATAATCAAAAGGCTTTAGTCAAGTATTAAAAAAACCAAAAAAACCAACCCAACCGTGTTCCCCTCTTAGGCACATGCTGAGGATCTGTATTTGGCCTCTGTACCTGCTGTTACCAGGCAGCAAGGATGGCAATTTCTCAGTTCAACATTACTTCAGCTCTCAGAGTAGGGATAGGATGCTAAAAGTAACATTTGGGACAGCTAACTCGAAAAAACAAATTCTGCATCTTGCTACAGGCTGTTTCTTACATGTTTCTGGGTTGTTTTAATGTCATTCCATAGCCAGCTTATGTAGAGTTCCACGAGTTCAGGAAGTCACACAGCCACGCTATGTTAGGCTTGCATTGTATCTAGCATTATTACTCCATGCAGCAAGTTATATTATTTAGTGTATAGCAGTTACAAATAACCCATATATAGTTAAATAAGTACCACATTAACAGAAGAAATTTTTAAGGCAAGTTGCTGTGTTTCATGGTATCAGTGACTCTCAGTGGCTGCATACCTCGTTGCATACACCTTAAAGCGCTTTCAGACAGTGACTTAAAAAGCTGTGCACACACAGTACCTCTAGAGATCAGAATCACTCAATTTCATATCTGTACAAACTCTTGTATCTGATTTTGACTACAACACCTAGCTATAGGATAAATATGATCACACATTAGTCCTTTTCCACCGTTTTCTATGTACAGACTTCTTTTGTCTACAAAAGTGCTTGTCAAAAACTGTTTACAATTTATTTCCTCTGTTACTCTTGGTAACATATTTCTGATTTTTATGTTTATCGAGTGCAAGATGAAATAGCTTAAATGTTGAAGAACTGAGGCCATGTGATTAAAATACATTCTACAAACAGACAGTAGAAAGATACTGACATTATTAAAACATTTAAGATTTGAAAGTCTTTTATACAAAATACCATTTTACGGCAGAGACCATAATTGTGTCAGCAATACACAGATGAAAGATGAGTTTTTAGGTTAGAATGGAGTATTTTCAATAAGCTAGTAAAACTGAAGACATGAAAGAAAATATGGTTAACCCTGCTAACGAGGGAGAAGTTTGTCCCTTCCCTCTTTTCAAGGTAACCTGGAAGACCTAGATGGTCTAGATTTGACAGAAAACAGATGCACCGCCAAGTGTTAGTGGAACTATGCAGAGAAACCACTGAGTCCGTGACACCACAGAAGTCACTTCAGGCACAGATGTTTAAGAAATGCCTTTTATTCAATGAATTTAAGTTTACGCATTTTTGGCTGCCGTTACATACTTAATTAAAAAGTCCTTCAGCCTAGAAATGTGCATCATTTCCTTCATGGTTGTGTCTCTGCTTCTCAGCTGGACCACTCCATTCTCTAGGGTGGAATCGGTTATCAAGACGGTGAAGAGAACGCTCATCTCGTCATACCTGCAAAGAAAAGCGCACAACTGTTACTGCTTTTGGTGTACAACGAACTCAGATATGTACAAATGACTGTAAGCTGTAAATATTTATTCTGCTATGCTGCACTAAGTTCCATGTGAAGACACCAGTGTTCTTGTTGCCGTTCATTGCCTTCCTGATTACATTTCTTTAAATTATTTAGTTACTTTAGTACATAAAAAGAATGTTATTTAGTGACCTATTACAAGAATATTTTTGTAGAAGCAGAATATACCTTTTTTTTGTTATTTAATAGCAAGACTTACTTTGAAGACTACTGTATATGAACAGTCGTATTTATTTTCTCTTGGGGAAAAAATACTCATCAATACGATCAAGGTCCATTGACATGAGCAGTGGTGTGCTCAAAATTCACTCCTGATCAACAAATCACCTATGAAACCTTCAAATGGAACAGCAGGTTTTATCTGCATAAATAATTCCAATCACATACGCTAATAGTAATGGTTCCAGACTTGGAAGAAGTTTTAAGTTCAGGACTAGATGCAGTGTGCTATTTGAAATAGTACTTAAGAATGAAACCCAGAACCAGCCCAGATGCACGAATGGGGGGTGAGGGTGGGAAACACTTCTGCGAGCTTATGACTCATCTTAAGAAATTTATTTTCAATAGGAGAGTCTCTAACAGGCACTTCACAGTTCCAGAGAAACAACAATAACATGTGAAAAGCTTATACTTCACTTAATTTTAAAAATGAACTGACTTTGCTCTTTGTAATAAAACTAATTGAATCCAAGTTTATAGTTCGGGATACATGCCTTCAGTCATGTGGTTACTGCACTCGATGACTTCTTACTGAAAACAGGCATATTTTCGCTAGTCCACAGAAAGTCATCTTTCACCTTCATAGTTTAATTTACAAAAGACTGTTTCTCCTTACTTTGTATAAAGCTGTTCCAGAGATACCTGCACGGTTTCAAGATAACCCGGCCATACAGAAATTCTGTTTTCTGACAGTTCATTGAACAATCCTTGACAAACCTGTGTTTATTTAAAAACAAGATTTAAAAGACAGACTTTCAGGGTTTGAAATCCTTTACAAAGAAACCATTAAAACTCCACTGTGTGGTATTAGCATTCCTAGCTGGTGTTCATTTTCTGGCTGAAAGAATCTCAAAAGTAGAAAGCAGCTTGGCAATTAGATCTCCATTTCTATTTAAAAACATTCCAGTGTAATTTTCCTCCCTTCTGTGAGGGCTGACTTAATAACTGGCTTAAATAAAAACTTTTAAAAAATCCTTCCGAAGATGTGACCCATGCGTTAAAATAATCCCGAAAGATTAAGTTGAGAGGGGTTTTTTTTATTTATTTTCCTTAATTTTGTATGGAACAAATATGAACTCTATTAACAGTACTGAAAGCAGTGTGCTAACGCAAGGAAGGCACCTACTACCCACCCTCTGCAGCGCGCTCCTTCGGCTACAACTCACGAGCTGCATAGCGGAAGCACAGAGAAATCCCTGCAACCATGAATCTTTGAATCAAAGCAGCAGCATGATTTTCCCCAATGAAAACAGGTTACATGGAAAGTCAATGCTCAAAGTTAAAATACTTTCTTACAACATACCTGTCTCAGCTCCGTTGTTGGACCTTTTCCTACATCCAAGGCCACTTTAAGAGGTGCTAAACAAGGATGAAGCTTAAGTACCTAATAATTTTACAAAAAGCAACAGATTACCAAATGCATTTAGTGTGAAATTCTAAACAGAACTAGGAAATACTAAATTTTTTCACTGAAATTAAGGTTCTAAACATGCCAAACATTTCTCATAGCACAAAATCCTGAATTAGAAGCAAGCTGTATTTTATATACCGAGCACACATGCCAGCTTGGTTAGCATGGCAGAAATTAGTCCATTTTGGCCGAGCCCCAGAAAAGAGCTGAAGTTTTGTTAGCAGAGCTCCATCATCTTTAACGAAGCCAGAGTGATCAGAGACAGCCCAGCAGACAGTTACCAATCTACTGCCTGTTCTTGAAGACCAAATGGCTGTTTGATTAACAAGTGCTGTCTGAAAACGAGCACTCTTAACTCCAGGAAACCAGGGTAAAAGTGGAAATAATGATGGTCCTTGGGAAATGCCCTCCTACCACCCGTGACCCACTTTTTCTACTCTTCTCAGAAACCTTCAAATGCCGCTGGAAGAGAGAAACTCCTCTTTCCCACCAACAGTAGCTACGTTCCAATTCCTCTTAACTCCTTCATCACTTGCACGGCAAGAGCCTACGTCTCATCAGAGAGGAGGTAAAACAGGAAAGGTGACCTCAGAATGAGAGAAAAATTGCCTATGCAGGTGAAAAGGGCGGCAGAGGCAGTCCCACGGGGCCAGCCTGTTGCGACCAGTGAGAAGTGTTCTGTCTGCACCTCTGGGGGAAGGGAACAGAGGATGGAAATGTGGAAAAGGGAGGTATTTCCACGCTTGAATTTACCACGTTGTCTGTGGGGTTTGTACTTAGACCTGCCTTGTCTGCCCTGCCTTGGCCCTGACATGACCTTCCATCATCCATTCTTCCCGACGCTTTCTACAGGAAGTTACCTTTCTCTGTGAATTTTTCTTTTTTGTTAATGGATTCTCAGCTAGCTGTAGAGAATCAAAGAGGTACGCTAACGCTCCTCGGTCCAGATTTCCACTCACAGAGAGAACATGAGGAACAACATTCTTCCTTCCATCTCGACCCTGAAGAGAAAAAAAACAACCACACAGGGATACCTCAACTACTGTCTCAAAGGGCCTTTTAAATGTATGAGACATTGAGCTCAAGCACCCTTATTACATTTTAAATACGTTCAGACTTACATTTTTAAAAGTTACCAGCAACCTTAAAAGCATAACAGTAACTAGCTAAGACTGTAACACTGGGAAAGCGGATCGGAACAGGATGGAATTATTTTCCTCTCCTGCCTCTCTAATCATAAATTCAAATCTATGGCAAATACACTCAGAACTCTGCGTTTTCTTTTGGACGTCTGGAAATTACTTTCCAGTGACCACAGGGATCTGTCCCCACGTTCTGAGAAATCACTATGTAACCCACAGTTTTGTAGGTTACGTTACAGTCTTCTGCCTCCCATAGAGAAATAAGCTGCAAAACCAGGAAAAGCAGACAGGACTGTCCCAGGGAGGAGAAAGTTGCAATTTACTGGTAAAATACCAAGTTACTCTCGTTTTAACTGTTCAGCCTGACTTTTCAAACATTGCCATTCACTAGAAGTTTGTCCCTCTCCAGCATATTCACTCGAAAGGTTTCCCACTGGTGCATTCCCCCTTCCAAGCGTGGTAACTTCTATAACGCCATTTACAGTGTTCATAATTCACTCATCCACATATACTTCTACATATACGGAACTGGACAAGCTAGCAAAAGAAAAAACATTTACAGGTTCTTTTTGATGCGAATTTAACACTGCAAAACACAGACTGAGTTTGTCTCGACACCTACTCACAGATACAGGTAAAGGCTACACAACTGACAACAGCTGTCTTGTCAAAATAGCTCATTTCTAACTTAGAAGAATTAACTCCTTGCAAAAAAAACCCCAAAACAAACCCAAAACATTATTTTATCTGCTTTTGAAAATGAAGGTCTGACTGTAGAGTATCAGTGATACCGTTTTTACAACAAAAGAAGAAAAAGATAGTCATAGGCTAAGCAGTTGGACCATCAAAGAAACCATTTCGCTCACATGTTATCTTTATCAAAAAACTTTTTAATATAGTAAAGCTTACAAGTAATTTTGAACTATCCCCTGGATACATCTGTAACAGTTCAGTATCACCAAGGTTCTTCAAAGTTTCTATTGTTTCTGTGCCCCAAGGAAAGCTGTAATGTAAATTAAATCCTCTTCTTCCTTCTTCATCCTGAAAGTCACTGCTGCTGAAGTTAGACGGGCCTACTGCAAACTGAAAATTAAACATGTAAGAGGTGATCACTACTGTGCATGCTGTATTAACTACAAAAAAACAAGTCTGTAATGCAACATGAAGTCTGTGATTTTCAGCAAAAGATTTTTATAAATTGCAGCCCAAATCTCTGTTGTTTTACAGCATTTTGATCTCAAATCACTTTCAAACACAAACCATTTGCCTTTCTGCAAGTCATGTTATAAACTACTTAACAGGTCCGTCATAAACTAAAGTAGTTTTTCCACTTCTCACAAGAAACACGCGCATTTCAGTGACAAGAACTGGCTAGCAATATAAACCATAAAACCGATCAAGGTGTCTGTTCCCCCCCCCTTTGAGATGTAACAGCGCAGACAACATTTCCCATGGGCTGTTACCTTTCTCCACCATTGGAGTCTCTGGCGTAACCAGTAATCGAGCCACTGTCCTGCAGTTCTGGGAGAGCTAAACCATGCAAGCAAAGACGTGGTCCTTTCGCCTATTCTTTAAACAATAGCAAGGTCAGCAAGTTAACTCCTTCAAAAATAACAGGGAAAAAGCAAGAGACAGTATTCAAAAATAATTCAAAAGTGAAACAAATGCAAACAGTTGGTTTACATATGGAAAGGGATTAATCCCTCTATTACTCTACCTGACAGGGGTTTTGCTGTGGTGTTCACTTTCTGGAATAGAGTGAAAGCATACTCCAACTTGAGCGAGGCCACAAGGCAGCCTTTTGTTCACCAATTCTAAGCAGCTAGCATATTGCGCCAAAGCACCTGTCAAAAGACAAATCGCTAATTCTAGTAGTCACAGGAAAAATTTTATTCTTTTAATTCTACTGAGAATTAATGCAATACATGTGTTGTTTGTATGTGCAGTCCCACTAGCATTAATGTTTTTCAAAGATTAGCTCAGCAGCCTGTAGCCCGATTCCTCCAGGTACTTTTGACACTGCAATTTTAACGTGCCTTTCCCCTAATTACACGGGACAGCATCCGATGTGCACTTCAGCATGAGCTGCTCAGGCTCTTGAAAAGCACACAGGCTCTCAGCACGCAGATTAAACTTTCCCAGCGCCCCAACACCAACTGGAAAATTCCCTTAAACGCAGCTGCTTCGCCCCCATCGAGAAAAACGCGAGCGGGCCCCCAGCGCTCGGAGAGACCCGCCTCAGCCCGCGGCGACGGGCTCGGGCTCGGGACGTACCGGGGAGCAGGCTCTCGCGAAGCACCCCCGCGCTCCCCAGCAGCTCTTCCAGAGAAGGACCGCCGGGCTCTCGGCTGCAGCCCCCGCCCCGCAGGGCTTCGCGCAGCGTCTCCGAGCGCAGCAGCCGGAGCCCCTGCCCGGCCGGCGCAGCGCCGGCGGCGGGCGGGCCGTGGAGCGGGGCATCCACCGCCAGCACTTGTTCTCGGAAAGCCAGAGCCGAGTCCCACCACTGGGACGCCAGGTTGCCCCGCAGCGCGGCGCCCAGCGGCCCGAAGCCCGGGTGGCAGCCGCTGAGGTAGTCCCGCCAGGCCAGCGCCGGCCGCGGCTCCGCGCCGCCGCGCAGGAAGTGCCGCCGCCAGCACACCTCCAGCAGCTCCTCCCCGCCCGCCGCCGCCGCGTAGGGCCGCGACGGGGACCCGGCCTCCACCCCCTCCGACACTCGAGCAGCGGGCGACCCCCAGGGAGCGCGGCCGCACCACCGTCCCCCTTGGCGGCAGCCCAGCGCCATCTTCCTCGCCTCCCCCCGCCTCGTGGGGGGGGGAATCACGGACAGGGCGGTCACTGCGCACGCGCCGCGTGCCCTCAGGGGCGAGCGGACAGACGGCGGCCGCGCACGCGCGCTGCCACTCCGCCGCCGCGGCGCTTCCCGCCGCCGCCCCCCCTTCCTTCTCTCCAGGGGCGGCCGCTCCCCTGCGCACGACGGGGGCTCTTCCTCCGCCGGAATTTCGTGTCCTTCCGCCCAGCCCCGGCAGCCGGGACCCCGGCCGAGGCGGCAGCGTCTGGCTTTCCCCGTTCGGACGCGGCAGCCCCGAGCGCCCCGACGCGGGGACGAGTCTGTGGGCTGGGGGGAGGAGCGGGGGTGTGCGAGGACCCTACCCTTCCCCATCGTGGGAACAGCTGCACGGGAGGATTTCTAGGGGAAGAGCCCACACGGATCCCCTCGGAGCAGCCACGCCTTGGTTTGCGCGGTGCGAAGCCGCGTAGAGCAGAGTTCAAGTAACGCGTCGCCGCGCGGCGGGCGGGGGCCCAAGGCCGCATCTGAGCAGTGGAAATTTCCACATAGGCTTAATCACGGGTTTGTACCAGCGCCAGAAGGTGGAGCTGGAAAGGGGAACCATCTCGCGAGCTGGCCGTCGTGGGTCGTTGTTTGTCCAAGTCCCAACACGCCGCAGTGAGCTCGGGCTCGGCTCTTCACTGCGCGGCCCCGAGGGACTGGCCGAGAACGGGAGACGAGGCTCCGCCGGCCGCGGGCCCAGCTGCAGGAGTGGGGCGAGGTACAGCTGGCGGACTTGCCACGAGCTCGATTTTATCAGAGTGTCTCTGGTAAAATTATCGTTATTTAGTAGAGCTCGTTTTTCATCATTTTATGTGCAAATGTGGAGAGCCCACCTTACCCCGAGCAAGACGCTCTGCCCTCAGGGAACACCTCCCCCGTGATGAAGGCAAAAAAATTCAAGGCATAGTCCCATTTTTCAAGTTGTGCCTTACTGATGCACTCCAGTAACCCTTATCACTAAAAGCAAGACAGAACTTTTGAGACTATTACTTCAGCTTCTAAAGGTAGCAAATTTGGACACAAAATTACATTAATTTTGTGTACAAGAATCCACAGTCTTAAAAAATCTGTACTAAGTGTCACAAGGTACATCTCTTCCCATGATTTCCTGATTAAGTTTCCAAAGCACGTTTTCACCAGTATGACTTGTAAACACTTATCTGGGTTTCACGTTTTCTAAAGGGAGAAAGGCAGCATTTGTTCTCTGCATCACTTAGAAAAAGGCCCCAGTCTGCCAATGTTAATTCACAAGCTAGAAGTTTTCTACCTATACTTTTTTTAGTATAGTTTTTGAACAAAACCAAGCTTTCCACACCTTTTGTTTCAGGCAACTGACCTGGAAACTCTGATATACGACATGTTAATTGCTAAGATAAATAACAATCTACTTCCTTGTCTTCAGCACTGAGCAAGGGGAGTGTTACAAAGCCAATTAAAAATATTTCCACGTTGCCAACTGCAGACTCAAGTGTGGTAGTATTTCAGGACCTCAGCTGAAGTTCTCATAACAAGAGTACTGCCAACTGATAGAATTCCACAGAAAAGGCAAAAATACGTAATTAAGAGGCAGGTTAGGCTGTGGTTAAGAACATCACAAGCTGAGCCTCAACAGGAAAACGATCACCAAGGGCTACGCACAGACTAGCCAAAAGGTCTGACACGTAAAAGAAACACTGACTTGGGTTCCAACTAACCTAGATAGAATCTTGCTTTGATTCTTGCAGACAGAACCTTGAACACATTCAGCTGTTAGTTAAGCATTGTTAAACTTGAAACTAATCATTGTTACTGATAAACAAGCAGGTAAGGAACTGAAAGTCAGTATTAACTGGAATTTTGATATACTGTACTTGAAAGCGTGAAGTACTTTAACCCCAGGATCACGTATTATTCCCGCTATGCTCCTACTCAAGGAAAGTGCTGTTGCTTCGCTCAGCATGGGCGGTGTTTTGAGATTGAAGTCATTTGCATGTCTTGGGAAAAAAAAAAAAATCCATGAAGCATGTTCATGGATCAACAGCGCACATCCCTCCCCACACTTCCGTAAAGAAATCACTGCTCAATACCAGTTTAAGTATAATTTGAAGTTTTAATACTAAGATCTTCCCATTTCTCTGAAGCTCATAGTACGCCCGCATGCTAACTCACAAGGCCTGACAGCTGCAGATACATTGCACTCAAGCCTAGTCTGCACATATGCTCGTGTGAAGGCAACAGTTACGGTGCTGCAAAAGCTTCCTACGCTCGTAGCAGCTCGTTAGCAACACCACTGCAGAGTTTGGTTAGCAAGACTTTTTTAGCTATACCATTACTCTGGCAGATCTTTTCCAAAAACTGGCCCTAGGCTAGTGAGACAAGGAAGAGTACTGTTTCCAAGTTACGTAGAAGCCAGCTTTAGTCTTCTTCCCCATCGAAGCAGAGCCTGCCATGCTAAGCAATCTAGCCCAATCAAGGCAAGGCTGTTTTTTGTATAAGCTTAAATGTTTAATCAGACACAGTTGAGAAACCTTTCTAGAATTTAATATAAAAACATTTGACATTCCATTAATGTAAAGTTGTGCACATGTTGAGAAAATTGCCATCTGAAAGAAAATTCGGTCTTCAAATATCTTTATTGGAAGGCCATGCACTGCCTTCTGTTACTGTATTTCAAATCACTGTACATTTACTTTGAAAACACTGTCTGCATTTTCTAGTACAAAAAACTAAAAATTGTTTCAGGAATGTAGAGAAATATTCAACTTAAATAGCGAAAAAGTGCACCATAATTACTGCTGCACTGCAGTCATTTCTGCATTTCCCATTTCTTAAATAACTATCCTGTTTTGATAACACACAATATAAAGAGCAATTATGAAAAACTGAGACATTTAAATACACTAAGTTATTGAGAATAACTTGTCGGCATTGGGTAACCTATCATAGGAGCAGCACCAGTAGCGGGATACGCATACTGCTGTTGGTTCATGCCATTGTGCATATTTGCAATATTACTTCCATACTGCTGCTCATAGCCATTCTGGTAAGCTCCTGCAGCAGGGTTACCAGCCCTGAAGCCAGCCTGCATGCCTGCGGCTGCAAAGCCATTTCCAAAAGGTGTTCCATTACTGAAACTCTGGGCACTGTAAGCCCCGTTTTGAGTTTTTGCTCCAAAGTCTCTCTTTCCTAGTGCACCATAGGTTCTCTCAAAGTTCTCCCTCTCTCTAAAACTACTAAATCCACCCCTTTTGCCCGCAGAATATCTGTCACGTCGATCACCTCGGGAACGACCTATTAAAAAAAGACAGGACATAGTTATATATATCAACGGCTGCATTTTACATACCTCCAAGTGAGTTCACCTAGTAAGAGGAAAGTCTTTCCCTTTCTGCCCCAGCAAGGCCAATCTGCTACAGAAGCCTTCCAGTTGGTAACTGGACTCTAGTTACACAAAGACTATTTTGATCGAGAAAGCTAACTGGTGAGGAGAGTCATATACTCTCCCCAGTAACACGAGTGGTGGCAGCAAGGCAAACAGTCACTTTCATCCACCTTTCCTAGCCAGATGAGAAGGCCACAAAACTGCGCTCTGAAGTGTGCCATTTCAGAGCAAATACATAATCTTTGGCCAGCACTAGCCATAGCTGCACCACAGCATGAGTGTGGAGCATTCAGTGGGAAGGGGTATTGGTTTTTGTTATCGTTGTTAATAAATACCTTTCCAGGTCACCATAACTGGTTGCTAAACCACCTTCATTTTGGTGAGAGGCTGGAGGTGGAACTTGAGTTACCATTTTGTTCCGAGAGGAAAGCTACACACTGTGGTCAAGAATAGTACTTACCTGAACCTCTGTCTTCAATCAACTGAAGCAATTTGGGGTTGATGGCTTGATTAGCCTCCCGAAGCACAGAGATGAGGTCATTTACTTGCTTAATATTGTTAGGAGTAAAGAATGTGTATGCTGTGCCTGTTTTGGTACTGCGGGCAGTTCGTCCAATTCGGTGGATATAGTCCTCTGAGGAGTTAGGGTAGTCATAATTGATGACAAATTTCACATCTTCCACATCTGTAAAGTGTTGCAGTGTGGCAAAAAGCAAGGTACAAAGTTTTGCACACCACAACAGCCAAATCGAAGATAAACATTAGACAATAGTATACTTTAAAAGAAATAATGGCTGCAAAGAACAGTGTTAGAATTATCCATTTCTGCATGAGTATTGTGGAAGAGTTATGCACACTCCGTCTGTTCCCGTCTCATCACCCACCCTGTGATCCAAAACCTTACCATAAAGGAGTATGCATTTGCTTGTCATTCCCAACTCAAGAGTCCCCTTTACAAATCATCAAGTGACATCTGAATGCTTCTTGCAGTAGGGCCACTAAAGCTCACAGCAGCCTCTTCATGTGCTCATTTGAGGACCTTAGAGTAAAAACATACAAGGTCCTTCACATACACACTCATTAGAAGCTCAAAAAAAAAGGGGCCACACTGCTCGTCTTGCCAAGACCTTTGAACCGCAGCTGCAAGAAAAACATACCTGTCCCCCCAAAGTCACCAAGTTGTTTTTATGCACTGTGTCTCGTCTAGGCAAGCGCTTCCAAGAAGCCAGGGTTCACTTGAGAATGTGTCTCTCTCTGGCAGGTCTCGACATGACGACTATGTATAGGTGGAGGAACTTCGACTTTCAAAGGCATTTGAAAAGCCATTGCTTTCCTGCCCCACTTGCTAAAGTGAGAGGTGGACTTTTTCTCAGATTTCATGTGCCAGTACTCACCAATTTGTACAAGGCTTAGTACATTTTAGAGCTGCTCTCTCCATTTCATGGTTGAAAAAAAATTTCATTGAACATTGAAGTTTGTAATTATTTTCTTCGACATTTCAGCAAACTCACTGAAATTCAAAGACCCACAGATCACAGCAGACAGTATGCACAAAACTAACAGTACTGCACCATGGCAAATCATGCAAAGCATGGAGAGGAGAGAAATACCAGGGCAAAGTGAACTGTGAATGAAACTGCTTATTTCATGAGAGAACAGTTTATGGGGTAGTAGTTTAAAGGACGATCTTTGCCTTTTGAAGATTACTGGCACACAATGCTCTCAGCTTTCACCTCTCTATTTGACTGGAAGCAGCCAGCCGATCACTTCCACTAGTCCTCCATCCCCCTCGAGTCCTCCGATTGTCATGCCTAGGCCTTGCCACAAAGACTGCACCTTTATGTGAAGAAAACTTAGAAAAATGCAGAGGTTAAAGAAAGCAATAGACTTTCTTTAAATTGCTTTGGGCAACTGCCATTACGAGTTGTACTAACCTAGACCTCTGGATGCAACATCTGTAGCAATCAGGATTGGTGCTTTTCCATGTTTGAATTCTGTAACACAAGAAACTCATCAGTTTCTTCACTGAAGTAACACAGATCATACAACTTGCAGAAATTGCTGAAATACTCACCATTTAGAACCCAGTCCCTCTCCTGCTGACTTTTATCACCATGAATACCCATTGCTGGCCACCTGAAAATACAGAAATTGACTGATCTCAGAACATTCTGCAAGTAGTTTCATTAATCAAAAACAGAGCTACTGGCAGTGTGCCAATAGCTTAGTTAGCGTTAACGTTTCAACCAACACCTGGTGTCACTGTATCTGACAGCTTTGGCACCATAGTTAAGTGGTCACTCACAAAGAATCAAGAACAATCTCAGACTATTGGGGTGGCGTGCTGAAGTTCAAGCTATTAGACTCACCCATCTCTCCTCATCTTCCTGGTAAGATCATCACACCGTCTTTTGGTTTCCACAAACACAATTGTTTTATTTTCCTTTTCACTCATTATTTCTTCCATCAAACGAATAAGCCTATCATGAAGAAGATGATGATTAGAGCTAGGATTCATTTGTACTGTTCAAGCTTAGTTTTAACAGCCTGATTTTTTTAAAAAAATAATTTTTAGTGGTCTCAGACTGACATCAAAAACCCATCAAGGCAAATTCATTACACAGTTCATCAGCCAAAACCATTAAAAAACGCTTTGCCCCCACTGACTTACTTGTCATCTTTCTCTACATCATGACACACATCCACAATCTGAAGAATGTTGTGGTTTGCACTTAGTTCTAACGCACCAATGTTGATGTGTACATATTCTTTCAAGAAGTCTTCGGCCAGCTGCCTGACTTCCTTTGGCCATGTAGCACTCCACATCAGAGTTTGCCTGTCAGGCTAGAGAAGGAGACTAGGTCAGTACAAGATCAACATATAGTCAAATGCCCAACCAAAAAAAACCTACCCAGACAAGGCTGAAAGAGTTAATTGCACTACCTTTGCTTTAATAAGTGTAGTGGCATTTGTTTCTGACATAGTGACAAATGCCTTAACCATCTATACTCACTCTTATCTGATCCACAATTTTTCTGATCTGAGGTTCAAAACCCATGTCAAGCATCCTGTCAGCTTCATCAAGGACAAGGTAAGTACACCTCCTGAGGTTGGTCTTTCCAGCTTCTAAGAAGTCTATGAGTCTTCCAGGTGTAGCAATGCAGATTTCCACACCTAAAAAACAAGTAGTAAAGTCAGCTTGAAGTAGTTTTCACATTGCCTCTTACAGAGGTGCATCAAGGCTTATCTGTACCTCTTTCCAAGTCACGAATTTGTGGTCCCTTTGGAGCACCTCCATAAATACATGTAGACTTCAAACGGCATGCTCTGCTATATTCAGCGGCAACCTGCTGCACTTGTTGAGCCAGTTCACGAGTTGGTGCCAGCACAAGACACTAGAAGTGAGATGCCCAGCTTTTAGTATTTGAAGCTTCTAGTCTGACACTAGTTTTAAATGGAAAGGCTATCATATAGCAATTACTTATATTAATTACTTCAGTGCCAGAATGACTAAAGTGGATTTAAGTAGCCCAAACCAGCAAACTAAATTACCTAGCATCTCAAGTTACCACCAAACAGTGACCTATGTTGTATGCTAAGATACCTGAAAGTCACTAGCTTCCAGGGGATAGCAATTTCCAAAATGGGACATCCAGCCCTGTTCTGTACAATTTTAAGGACAATCCAGTCAGAGCTTATGGAATGTTCCTGGGAAACTACCAAAGCATGGAACCACTTTAGTCATATAGAGAAACACAATACAGCTATGCACGCTTATAAGCATGGAGAATTGGACTGTAAAAAAATAAAATCACATTCCCTAGAAATTAAGATCTCTCTTCATTTAGGAATACTCACAATAGGTCCATCTCCTCGCTCCAGGAATGGCTGATGATTTATATGCACAATAGCAGGCAACAAGTACTGTTTGGAAGAAAGAAGAGTCTCATTACAGTCTCTTCCCAGAAGCATTTGGCCTGCACTAAGCCAGGCCATACTTTCACTTCTGAAATCCAGCAGTATTCCAGGTTATCAAAACTTACAGACAGTGTTTTCCCTGATCCAGTCTGTGCCACTCCAACCATATCCAATCCACTCAAAGCAACAGGCCAACCTTGTGCTTGAATAGCAGTTGGTTCAGTGAAGTTCTGCCTCTGAATTACTTCCATAACATTTGCTTGAAGAAAAAAAGAAATTTAATAACTTGCACTCTGTCTTAAGCCTGGAAGAATGACCAGTACACTAGTCTCCACTTACCAGGAAAATTAGCTTCATAGAAATTTATGATCGGTTTTGGACAGTTATGGCCCCTAACTGTGACTTCTTTGCTTGCTCTGTACTGTTCAACTTCTTGCTGCAAGATTAAAAAACCCATTATTGGAAATAAGCTTTGATAGCAAAGTTATCTTTTAAGTTACCTTATCCATGTCTCTTGGGCCCCATGACCCTCAGCATGTTTGCACTTATTTGTTTACTTTTGCACGAGTTGGATAAAGTACATACCACAGTACGTCTAACTACATCAGGATGTTCTTGATAGAAGTTCTTCTCAAATTTGGGCAGCTCATCTAAATTCCATTTCTTTTTTGTAAGTTTTTCCCCAGGGTTTCCAAATTTCTTCCCAGAGAGAGGTCCACCTCTACTTCCTCCAAAACGGGGGGCTCCAAACCTAGAGAAAATCATAATATAGAATCAAAGAGAAACATTCCAGTCCTCTTATACAACTTAACCACCATCTTTGCAGTCCAGCCTGTAACCTTACAATTCAGATTCATGAACCCCATCTACAGGATACTGAAACTTCAAAACACATACTTAAATTGCAGATGCCACAATCTGCCTAGCTACAACTCATATTCAGAAGCTAAGGAAACACGTGTCTCTGCAGCTGAAATTGAACAGCCTGTTAACAAGTTACAACACAGGCAAAGGGCATTAAAACCTTTGTATTGCCCCATGATCAAAATGGTTTCCCACCCAAGTGACACTCCCATTGTGTGTCAGCCTACACAAAGTGGGCAGGAGCAGTTACAAAACCTTGGGATAACTTTCCTATAAACCGTTTTCTTGTATCCCAAAAGATAAGACTTCCCTCAATAACGATGTTTTACAAGGCCATGCATTTTGTGTTAGCGTTTTAGGTGAGGTCCCTCCGTTCAGAAAAGGCTCATCTCCAAAGCCTGTCCCGGCAGCCCTTAGGCGCTAAGCCCTGCACCGAGCACCGCTAAACTGGCTCCGAGCGTGGGGCTCCCTCCCGCGCCCCGATTGCTCCCCAGTTTGGGGCGGGCGGGCGCTGGAGCGATCCTTCACGGCACAACACAGCGCTCCCAGAGGGGACCTGGCTGAGCGGCCGCTGCTTCCTGCCAGCGCTGTTTCCTTTGTCTCTCATTTCTGTCTACGCCACATTTTCCAGCCGCTGCCATTTTAGAGTCTGAGCTGGGCGGGGGGAGGAGAAGGAGGAGGAACAAAGGCAGCAGCCGGCATTTTGATTTCCCCTCAGTCACCGCATGGCGGGGCCGGCCATTAACATCCGCTTACACAACACAAAGCGGGAGCCGGCCGGCTTCTGCCAGCAACAGCCAGAGCCGCCGTCTCCTGCGAGGGGGAAGGGAGGAAGAGGGAACCGCCCTACCGAAAGCTCCCCAAGGCTTCGCCATCGACGAAGCGCCCGGCCAACCCACTGACCCACAAACCTCCACCAGCCCGCCGCTCCCCAGCCCACCCCCACTGACGGGGGAGGGGGGGAGGAATCGAGCTCTGGGTGGACCATCCGTCCTCGGGTGGGGTATGGGGGGAGTCCCTTCCCCCCCGCACCCCACCCCCCCCAAAAAAAACCCACCCGCACCCCTCTTAAGGGGTCACACGCCCGCGGGGGCTGCGCTGAGGCGGATGGACCTAGCCCCATCCCGGGCTGTGCAGCCGCCCACGCACAATGGCCGCCCTCGCCGGCGCCAGGAGCTCCTAACGCCAGCTCCCCTCCCCCGGCCTCCCCTCACCGAGCTCCGGAGACCTCGAGCCGGTAAGCGCTGAGGAGAAGGGCTCCAGGGCCCAACCCTCGCCACTCGCCGCCATTTTAAACGGCTGAGAAAACAACCCCACAGTCGGTCTACAGAGTCCGGACGCTGGCGGCGGCTAGCGCCGGCCGGGCCCCCGGACTCACCCTCTATCCCTGTCGCTGGAATACCCGGGCATGGTGATGGTGGCGGTGGGCGAGACGATCCCGGTCACTTAAAGTGGGTGGCGAAAGGTTGGGCAGGATCCGTCGCCGTTGGTGGGGGCCACTGAATGTAGAGCGCCTCGCCGCCCGGATGCCGGTTATATAAGGGGGGCCGCGGGGGCTGCCGGGAACCGGCTGCTGACGCAGGCACAGACCCGCCCCTTCTCTTATGTAAGCGGCCCGAGACGGCCGGAGACCCCGCCCCCTCGCGCGTGGGCGGGGCCGCCGCGCGGCCGACTGACCGGCTTCTGGCTGGCGGGCGGAAGTGCCTCCCCTCCCCGGGGCGTGGCCTCCGCTGACGTCACCGTCCGCAGCGCCCCGCCCGCAGGGCCCCGCGCGCCCGCCGCCCACTCAAGGAAGGGCGCGAGCGGCCGCGCATGCGCGGAGCGGGGTTGGGGGGCTCGCGGCCTGGAGGCGCCGGCCCGACCCCCGGTGAGGCTTCTCCCGCTGCGAGGCCGCGGATCCCCCCCGGCCTGCGGGGATCGGGGATTATATCACTTACAGCGGCCTGAACTGCTTGTGGAAAGTCTCCTGCAAGCGCTCCGGCAGATAAAGCTCAAGTCGAGGTGCCGCGTCTTAACTAATACCTGGTAATTCGAAGAAGTGGTAGATGCAGCCACACTCCTCACTAGTGTATCGAGACTACAGGAGTTCAGATGTGCAGATCGTCACAGGTTGGACACGGATAATCATCATAGCAGACACATGATTAAATGCTACTTCGAGCGGCGCTTTTTAAACAGTTACCCATTGCCTGGACACTTCCATAACTATTAAATACATGTGATGAGAAACAGACTATTTTTATCTTTTCCAATTCCAGAAGACGACTAGAAGAGCAATTCAAAGGTCACAAGAAGTGCACCGGTGCACTGAAGGCCAGGGCTGCTTAGAAAGCATGTGTATAATAAACATGAAGTACCTGAAGCAGGTACCGCGTTGCCTATTTGCCCTGCTGCGTCAGCTTAAGGAAGAACTTGAATGTTTTGCGACCTGAGGCTTTGAGCGCACACAGGAAAAGGTGAAGCTTGAAGCGTAACCGGGAGCAGCCATATTGCCACACCACCTGTTTCAGGCAGTGGCCGATGCAAATGAAAACAACATAAGGAAGAAGTGTTGTAACAGCACTCTCCGTTTATATCCTCCCACCTTCTCTCAATCCGTGCTTTAAGGCTTTTCTGAGACAAAAATAGCATAACTAGTTGATGGCCATTTCTTCCCATTTTTGTTCTATTTATGCTCTTAGCTTCTGAGATACCATGACAATGTGTTTCACAGTTTAATTGTTCGCTACCTGAAAAACATTTCCTTTTGTTTTCAACACATTGCCTGCTAAGAACAAGAGGCACGAAACAAAATGGGTTATTAGAAATAGTGAGTAATAATTTTCTATTTATTTATACCCTTTGTGGACATTAATCTTTTCCAAGCCACCTCCTTTGTAAACCAAAGCTGCAGTCCATCTAATTCTCCTTTAAATACAATTCCACACTTCTGATTATCCTTGCCATTTTCTCTTTATTGTCAAGAAATGCATACAATATTCAAGACCTGAGCCCCATACAGATTGACACAGTGAAAGCATCAAGATGTTTTTGATCTGTTGTGGATTATTTCCTAATGATTTTTTTCCTTTGTTTTTTTTGATTGTTGCTAAGAATGGAGCAAGGTTTTCAAGGAATAGTACTAGATGTTTCCATGATCTCTTCCTCAAAAGTAACACCTAAATTAGGCCTATCTTTGATTATGAATAGACACAGCTATTCCCACCCTGAGCAATCTGGACTACCACCTTGATTGATCACTTTTTCTTACTATTAAGTTGTTCTTCAGTAGCACTTCAATTTGACTGGGTTCCTTAATACTATACCCTGCAAATTTCTAATAAGGGATTCTCCACAATTTTTTTCAGTAGGAATTAACTGATTTAATACAGCTCATTAAAGATTTTTCTCCCAAAATACTCTTTTTAACGCTCTGTACCTCCTGACCCTATAGGCTTCCCGCTTCTGGTAAGTCTGAAAAAATTTTTTGCAAGGGCTATGAAAATAGCAAATTGTCTGATCTTTTCTTGTTCTTGCCCATTACATTTAACTTAACACAGCTTATTTTGAATTTTTTTGTTTGTATATAACTTAGTGGTTCCTGTTACAGTGCTGTTCAAGCTTGCTAAGGTTTAAAAGAATTGAAAACACTAAACACAAAACCTCATCTCTCTCGCCTGCACGCATTTAGTCTGCAAGTAATTCCTCCTTTTGATTTCCGCTCTGAAAAAAACTTCCTCGTTTTTGTGTTCCACCCCTTTAAGTTAAATGTTATTTATTTTCCTGTTCTTTTCTTACTTTGGGCCAACGTATGCAAAGAAAATCAACATGCCTTTGCGGAGCTGTGTATGTATCAAACTGAAATCCATGTTCTAGTATTAATTTTGATAGCACTGATGTGCATTTGCTTCTATGCACAAAAGCCCTTGTATGTTTATTGAAGTGGTTACGTGTGTTTGGATTATGTATCTAAAATTACATCTGTAGACTGTTAGAGCAAACATTCTCATTAATGTTTACTTGTTGCCAGTCATTATTCTTACAGCCTAATTGGGATCTCAGCTGCTTCTGTCATGCTCCAGGAATTCAGGGAAAGCGGCACCATTATTTCTAGTTTTGCATGACTTGATGCAACATAGAAATCCCAGAATTCCTAAGAAGCATAGAGTACTGTGGCTCAGTAAGGAAAGGAATACACTTTCACCATCCAGTGTCTCCAAAAAACCTGTAAGCAGGCAGCTAATAATACTGGAAGTTTCACAAGACAAAACCTTCTGGATTTTTTAATAAAGGTTCCAGCATTCCTATCCTGCACAGCAGCCGCCGCGTTACCCCGCCTTTCCCAAGCAGACCTATGTCCGTTCACCACAGCGCCGTTAATGTAAACACCGCCTCAGGCTAGGCCTGTAAGGTCAAGTGCTAGAACCTTCCCCGCCCCACCCGCCCCGCCGAGGCCAGCCCCCTCCCCACCACCTTTTGCCTGTGAAAATGCCAACAGTCGCCCCCACTTCAGGGTGGCGCAGGCGGAACCACCCCGGGCAAACCCCCTCCACCCCTGCGCAGCCCAGACTTTGTCGCGCCGCCATTTTAGGCCGGCCCCGGCCGGTGGCTACACGGGGCGGGGGGAAGGAGGAGGCCACGTGACCCGCGTTGCGGCGTGGCTCAGAGGCACGCTCCCCCCCCTCCCCGTTTCCATGACGACGGGCTCTTCCGCAACCCATAAGGGTAACGCCCGGCGGGCGGGGCGGGCAGGCGGGGAAGTTCCGCCCCTTCCGGCGCAACATGCCCAATCAGCGCGGCGGGGCTATTTAAATCCCGCGGGGCGGAGCGGTCGCCGCCGTCCGTTGGGCGCGGGGCGCCGCGCGATGGGTAGCGCTGAGGAGAGAGGTAGGGGCCGCCGGGCACCCTGAGGAGAGCCGCCGTCTCCGGGCCGCGGACGCCGCTCCCTCGGGAATTCGCTGCTCTTTACGTTAGCCTCCCCTTCCCCTCTCTTGTCTTTGCACCCCCCCAGTGGCGCTTTTAAATTGATAAAGCTGGAGATGATCAGCAACTGAAGCTTCCTAAAACGTAGCAGTCTGAAACGTAGGAGATGCTGCTTTAACCGTTCATGCACCTGAAGTTATTAAAACGTTAGGGTAAAGTGATTTCTGGAATCGAAGAGTAGAGTGATGGAAAAGCAATACTCCCTGTGTACAGAAGAGTAAAAACTGTACAAATTACCTTCTGTTGCAGTAATTGTATACTTCTTCTCCTTCCAAAGACTACTTCCCTTTTCCCCTAGTTTAAAGTCCTTGATAATTCTTGTTAAAATGCTGTTTTGTTTGCAAAAGCAACATGTAGAGGGGAAGAATCCAGCCTTAAGAGATCACAGACTGGCGGAGATGAAGACGTTTTCTTCTTCTTTTATTTGAATTGGCTAACAAGAAAGACTGTAGAAGATACGTGTACACCAAAGCACTTTGAATTCAGGGCTCAAAATTTTAGGAAAATAAGGCTGTTCATACATATCTTGTGCTCAACACAGAACGAAGGTGGTGGGACCAGCTCCCTACTCTTGTAATCCATAAACAGCAAACTAATAAAAGTAGTACTTGAATTTAGCTTTCATGAAGAATACTTTTATTAGCAGTTTTGTCATTGCCTGAGAGTATTAGGGAAACTGGGTTTGTAAGAGAGAAGCTCATGTTTTTGAAAAAAGTATGCATCACTTCTGAATCTTGGTAAAAGACATATCAAAGCTTATTTTGTTAAGTCCTTCAAGGTTTGGAATTCCTGGTTATGCAGCCAGATGAAAACGTGCTTTCTGTTATGTGGAAGAAAAAAGTAGCTGCCCAGCCTGTGGTATTTCAGTACCTTTCCGCTCTCAGATCTGTGTGCTGTGACTGTGCTTGAACAAGATACTGGCCTGTATCATTCCTCACTCCGTGTTTCCATCTGAAGTAAACAGGGCGCGGAGCAAAAGGAATACACGTTCAATATTTTTGGATGATTGGGAGAGCATGACTGGGATTGACCACTTATGCTGGAGTCAAAGATGCTTAAATGCGTTCCACCTTTCACTGTAACTAATCATGTCTTTATTTTTGTGTCTTTCAGTTCTGACATTGATATGTTTTACTTCTTAATAGATTGGGTTGGTGTTGCCAATGATCTTTTAAGGAGCTGTCACACAAACCAGCACATAAAGCATCTCTCTGAATGTGGTGCTGATGTGTTTGTTCATCTTTATGAGTCAATCTTAGGAGAAAAAGTACCAGGTGGGAACAATAATTTCTAAACCTGCTTTTTTTGGGGGTCTCTGTATATTTTGTAATGAATAAATTCAAGTTTGTGAAACTTATTACAGATTTTGGGTTTTTAAAGTATTTGTGTCCTTCCAAAGACAAACATGTAAGACTGTAATTATTTAAGAAGACTTAAGTAATGTTGGCCAATTTTTTTTTTTGACTGCTATGAATGACAGCTGTGAGGGGAGTTCATTAGTATAGCTACAGGGAAACTTCTTCTATTGTAAATTAGACCTTGAAAGCTGTAGGTAGGCACAATACTTTTGAAGGGTGTGAATTGCCTCATTTATCTTAAAGAAGCGTTAATACTGAAGTCTGTTCTCATAAGATGCTTAGTACTTACAGTCTGCTAAGAGCTAAGCTGTAATTTAGCTCTGGTTTAACCCAACTCCATTTGACTTCGGTGACAACAATAAGCAAGGGCTATACAATTATGTATGTGTTTGCTTTGTGGTAAACTGTTGCATTTGGGAAGTGTTACCCTACTTGCAGAAGATAACTGCAAGAGGTAACCATCAACTATTGGTAGTAGGAGTCTTTTCAAATATAAGCGCAGAACTCAAAATAATGTTGCTCCCATTTAAGTAGAATGCATTGCAGTCCAACTAGTCGCTGACAGGGGAAGAAGAGACCTTAAGACAAACTGCAGTTCCAGTTTAACAGCCTGTACTAGATATGTGTTGGGAGTGAAAGAGGAAAAATAGTTTAGTAGTCTCTGTTCTTGAATTTAATACTTCAGCTGATAAGATCCTCACATCTTCCACTGGGTCTTCTAAGTTTGTATTTATAAAAGATTTTATATGACCACACGATATTTGGGCTTTTCACCAAGTACACAAGGTATTGAAAAAATAGTAACTTGTAAGTGAAAGTTCAAGTAGTTTAGTCAAAACATCTGCAATAAACTATCCATTTAGATAGCCTAAAATCTATTATTTTATTTTAAATAGATTTCATAGCTACTCCTAGAAGCCAAGAGGATGATGCACATAATGTACAAGCAGTAATAGATTCCCTGGCATTGGACTATTTGCAGGTCAGCTTGTCGCATATCACTGGTGAGTACTCATTTTAATGTAGACAAACACCAGCTGAATATCTGTGTGGTTTAATCTAAACATTTTATAAGAACCATATGTTATAAAGCGTATTTTCATACTTACATGAAAGGTATTTCTCCTGTAGTAAATCTCATCAAAACACTGAACCCTTGTCTCGGACGTTAGGTTATGAATTTAAACAGCAAGCAGAGAATAAATAAGAGCCATCTCGTAAGACACAGACCTGTAAAAAATATTAAAGTTATCAGGCAATCCTACTTCACTTGTCTGCTAAAGTGTTACCTGAAGTCTGTTACTGGCTCAGTATTTTTCTTTATACAGTTAAAGCTTGGAGACTAGGTTTTAAAACACCAGCCTTGAATTTCAAACTTGTTACTGAATTTTAGAAAGTCGGTGGGTGAAGACTTGAACCGTGTTGTGCCTGTCCTTTGTACACAGATCATAGCTTTCATTGAGTATGCATATGTATTGTCTCTCATAACATAGCCTGCAAAGAATGGAAACTACTTGCTTGATATGAAGTATCTCTTTCTAATTTGGTACAGTATGGCTGGTATTCGTAATCCTGCCTGCCAATCCGTAGACTTGGTTCATGCTGTAGATAGTATCTATAAGAAAATATTAAATATCTACTATCCCTGAAAATATCCCTCATTTTTTTTTTCTTTGTGTAAGCAGGTATAGCATCATTAAACTTCCAATTATTAGAACTGAAAATATGCAACTTTAGGGAACTTTTAAGATACCTTAAGCTCACCTGCATAGCCATAAATGAGTGACCAGTTGTCTTCTGAGCTGACACCTTCACAAGAATTTCCAAGCGTTCTTCTTCAGAAGATGTCTGCTTTTGAGAATTTTTCTTTTGTGAAGTACTAATTATTAATATGTGGCTGTACCTTCTCTTAAGGTGAGAACATTGTGAAAGGAGAAAGGGAATCTATCAGAAATCTCCTCGAAATATTTGATGGCTTGTTAGAGTATCTTACAGAAGAAGCCAGTGAATCATCTTCTCAGAATGGAGGTGAGTAGGCAGATGTCCTAGTTTAAGGCACTATGTTCTGCTACTTCTATATTATGGACAGCTTACTTTTTTTTTGTTTGTCTGCTAGCAAGTTAGCTTGCTGAGGGCCTTGTTAGATTCTCATGACCATAATTCTTGTTGTCCATGGGTGGAATACAGCTCCCATAATGGTGAAAACTGTTTCTTTGCTGTTCTCCTCACTAGCAGCTGTAGGGAATGAATCCATTGGAAGACATAAGCTTCGCAAGACCTTGTTTTGGGATACCCGTGGTGTTTCCAGTGTAGCAAAGATTTATTTGATGATTTTTGCCTTACTTATAACCTTGACAATGCAGAGAGGAGAAAGACTGAAACTGACCATGGGCAGAGGAAATTTCAGTGGCCAAACTGAGTATTTACATTTCTTATTTTCATAAACAATAATGATAAAATAGATAATTTATTTCCCCCCAAACTTGTTAAAAGGCAAGAATTGGAGAACATAATCTTTCTGCATCATTCTTGTGGCAGAAACCTACTCCAGACAATTAATCCTCTGTTAGTATGTTGCTTTTTGACTTGTAAGTCAAATGATTTATGGTTAGGATTCAGGGAGGGAAATGTTGACTTTAATAGGAACAGTGAGCAAACATTGCATTTACTTACTAGGAGACAAACAGGGGGATGTCTAAAGCTTTTCTCTGAAGTGGGTCTTGGGAGCAGATCCATAGCAGGGGCTATTTTGAGGAAAATGCTGAACAGGAGAAGAGAAGCGACTCAGCCCTTCAGAGGCATCATTGTTACTGCAGACTGAGTACTGGTCTTCCTGTCTTAAAGCTGATAAGACCTGTCATCACTGGCTGTTGCACCCTGTGAGTAAAGGGGAGAGAGCACTTGGTGGTTGAGACAGTTGCCTCTTGTCGTTTTTCACTGTGAATGGCAGAAAGAGGGCAGTAGTATTTTTCAGTGCCTGTACTTCTGCTTTTCCCTGCTCTCAGACTGACAGTGCTACTACCCAGTAGGTGTTAGTGGCTCAAATTTTCTAGTTAGAAGTACATAATTTAATTCTTTTGGGGAAGAAGAAAGGGGTTATTTATAATTGAAACAACAGGGTGTATGATAGTTGTATTGCTTTTAAAAACTTACCATAAAAGGTGCGGGGGCATTACATGTCATAATTTTAGATACTATCATTATAATGTTTTATTACCTTTAAACTTTTTTGATGTTATTGGCAATAATACCTGCTAGTTAATAGGTAGAAGTAGTTTCCCTGAAAATAATTGCCTCTTCATTATTAACAGATAAGGCAAAAGAGCTATCCAATAATGAAATTCAGATTGCATCTCAAGAGCAGCTGGAAAGCAATGCTGGTCAACTTAGGCAACCTTCAATATTCTTATCAGTTGAAGGGTAAGAACAATTCTGAATATTTGCATTGACATAGCGATTGACAATCTTTTTGTGTATCTGTAGAGAAAGCAGTAGTGTTTTAATAGCATGCAAGTTGGAAACATACTGATTACGTATGTCAAATGGAATGTGAGGTAACTTTCTCCTTTAGCTGAACAGCAAGAGGGCTAAAATTAGATCCAGAACTTTTTTGCTCTGGAAGAGTTCTGATGGCATTTTTGTTTCCCTTACGTTTACTTTACAAGTGGAATGAAATGCGTTGAAAATTTTGTCTCAGTTTTAAATGATTGTATTTTAGTTAAACTGGATTCGATTTATCTTTGTGACTTCTGCATGGGTTTGTTTTGTAGAAGCTGGTCTCATGTCCTACACTAGCCAGCTGCCTGCGGTGGAGTTACCACTCTTCTGCAGCTCCATCTTGTGGACTGAAGGGGCAAAGACTTTTAGAGTAAATCTTTTATGTCTTTATGTTCCTCTTAGGTCCCAGTCAGGATTTTTTGTTCCATCTTGGGATGAAGATGGATCAGAATCTACCAGTGAATTAATTAGACTTGGAGATACCGCTCATTCATTTTCCAAGAGAGAGGAAGGTGAGTTTGGGTGAAAAAAACCTTAAGACTACTGTGTAGTAGCGTTTTTGCGCACCTCAATAAAACGCAACCCATAACAAGCAAACATACCTGAAGTTGATCTTGCTGAAGTTAAAATTTCTTGGAAGTATTCCAGACACTGTTTTTCATGACTCTTGAGCTACATCATTTGGATAAAGGTTTGTTGTTTGACTTCTAATTCCGTTCTCTCTGCAAAGGCATTTTATTTTGTTGAAGAGAATAAGAGATTTCTGAAGTCTTTTATTTATTTCATTTATTGCAGTGTAAAATGTATTATTTAAGATTGTAAAAAAACCTAGTAGGTTCATTCTTAAAGATGACTTTTTAGGACTGTGTACCACTTAAAAATATGGGTAGCTCTGGAACAAATAATGTGCAGACTATTTAAATGGAGTCCATTCCTATTTCCTATAAGAATATTCCTATTCTTATTGGTGATTAATGTCTCCAAGTAGAGGCATAAAGAAATGTTATGAATTTTTTATTGAATAAAATTACAAGTAAGAATTTAACAGAATTAGTTTGATCATAGTAGGGATTGCTAACACCAAGTTATTAACATACCAAACATGAAAATTGCCCATCTACACAGTTCATAGCAAGATGCTTTGTAGTTCTTAATGTAATCTTTTTCAAACACCACTTCTAGAACTCCAGTTCCGTGAATTGTTACCAGCAGAAAAGGACAAGGGGGTGGAAGAATCTGAAAACTCAGAGGCTATTGCAAGATTACCTAGACCGTTCTCTGAAACTGAAAGGGCCGTTGTAAAGGAAGAGGAAGATGGTGAGTATTCATTCTTCTGATAGTTAAAATCAGGTAGATTAACTAAGAGGTGTAGGGTACTAAGGTAGTGTAGGGGAGAACCTTAGTCACGTATGGAAATGTTTTAGCTGTATTTTGAAATAAATCAATCCTTTTCAGAAATTTTATATTTTAGTGTCCCAGAGTATGCAAACTCCCTTTACCTGGGGTATTTCTGCTTAGCTAGGATTCAGCTTCAGCTAGGTTTTTTCCTTTTGTAGTGAGACAGGGAGGGGCTGCAGTATGTATCTCTGTAAACTGAAGAAAAGTAACATCATAAGGCATAAAAATGTTACAATACTGTTCTATACAATCCAACAAACATGGCAGCTAACATTAGATATTTAGATACTTCCATCTAATAGGAATGGAGAATATAGAAAACTAACATTCTGCTTTACAGATAACACTTAAACTTCTTCATATTTGTCTCTTAAGGATCAATGGAGTCCGTTCATACTGCTGAACCTCAAAAAGAGAGTTTGAGTGCCAGTGCTACAAAACTTGGGAAGCCTATACAGCAGGCTATTCCTTTGCTACCACCATTTCAGCCTTCAGAAGCCAGACCCCATTATCCTGGATGGAGAGATTATCACAGCTCAAACAGACAGTCAGCAGCTTTGGCTAACAGTCAAGGAGGAAAAATTCCTACGGTAAGTCGAAACCTATCCTTTGATTTTTATTTTCAGTTCAGAGACTTTTGGGTTGTAGATTCATTCTTCACTGAGTGTCCAGGGAGGGAGTTAATTTGAGGAATGTGTTTATTTTATGCAGATACACATCTCCATAATCAATGTAACTACACAATTTACAATATAGTAAACAAAATACTTATAGTGTATTTTTATTTATCTATAAAATCAGCATTGATTTCCATACGCAGATAAACCTGATGTATGACCACCTTGTCCGCACTCTCCTGTGAATTTATAGAAAACATGTTGCTTTTCATTTCAGCTTGAAAAGTCACTTACACAAAAATCTGAAGATGTTTCTGGTAGTCTTCCTCTATCAAGGAAAATCCCTGGTGAGAGAGAATTTTGCTTCCTATAGCGTAACTCTTAAGTGGCAAACGTTGCATTTATTTTTATTGGCACTACAAGAAACATGGTCTTGAAACTACTAGTGCATCTTTTTTTGTATTCAGCCACAAGTTCCTATTTCTATCTCTGTTTTATAGAGAAACAAAAATAGGTTGCTGTGTTACTTTGTCACTTTTAATAACTGTTCACTGTGCTGGAGAAAAATCATCTGTGTCCCCAGTTCAACTCCTTTCTTAGTCAACCCAGTTAAGATGTGCCTGTACTACAAAAATCTCTCCTAGCAGGTAACTGCCATGGCTGAGCTTATTCTGAGCAGAGAAACGTGGACCAAACAAGCCAGTTTCAACTCTAGGAAAAACCCATTAACTTCTATTGCAGAAAAGGCTTAGAAGCCAGTTTTCAGTGCTTATTTTCTTTGTTGCCTGGGAAACACTGCTTACCTTTCCAGTTTCCATAGCATTCCTATGACACTGAACATTCAAAACTTGAGAAATTACCAAAATGAATGTCACAAGTGTGTAACCACAGTTGCTTCGTCATTCTGTTCTCTTTAAATAATTTGGTTCCAAAGGCCACAGATCACATCTTTTTTTCACTTGTTCCCCACATCAGTAGGCACAATATTGTCTATACCATCAACTAACACTTATCTGCTTCTGCAGCAGGAGACAAGGTGGTATCAAATGACGCTGAGGACAATGTGGCAAAGGTAGATGTTGCATCTTTACCTTATTTGTGGAAGTTTAGTCAACGTTTTTGGATTTCTGATTAATTCTCCTGATATCTTGTGGCACTTCCAGGCTTTTTTCAAACCTGCTTTTGGCTTGCTTTCTTCAGTGTACAATCAGTGATGCAAAGTTGTTAGACTATGACTATGCTTATAAGTCACGTCTGTTCTTTCTGGAGGTGTTTGCTCCAAGAAGTATAAGTGCCAGTACCTACAGAGTTCTAATTTATCACAACCAATCAGTTACTAGTTATCTTAGTCTTAATCAAAGATGTATAAAACACAAGAGTACAGTCATGTCCTTTCTCTGAAGTGTATCAGTATCCTAAATTAGTAAGAATTTTGTTTTTCTGTGGTTCAGACTCCAATAAAATTCATATTTTGCTCCCTTCCTAAAGATCACTGAACTGCCTGGCTATATTATTTCATTTTATTTTGTTGCATTGTCCTTTGCTTTTCAAAAACTGAATAATGCAAAACCCGCAAATTGATCAGCAGATGCCATTCTGTGCTTGTGGAAACATGCCTGTGTAGGAAGTTCCTTGCTCTGAAAAGCACTTTTTTTGCCTTCTGCAACCACAAGAGGTACTCACAGACTTCATTTGTTGCAATAGTTTCAATGGCCTTTACTTCTATATTGTCTGTGTAAAACATTGTCTCTCTTTAAAACTCATTTTCCATTTGTGTAATTGCAAGTACATCCATGCCAACCCTGAATTACTCCGGTTAGAACAGATAAGTTACCAGGCAGCACTAAACCAGTGTAACTAGATGGCATAAGGACGTGAGTGTTTTTAGTTTCCTGTGAATTGCAGCTTAGTCTGTAGTCAGTGAGGTTCAGCTTACTCATGTTACTTGGCATTAGTCCCAGGCTAATGAGGTAGTAGGTAGGGATACTCAAATAACTTAACCTAGACCTTGTTCTTCTGATTCGCTGGTTTAGCTGTAGATGATTCTTAAACTGATCTTCTCTATTTTTGCTACTCTATTTCTTTAAACATCCAATTCTCTAATGCATGCTATTTCAGTCAGGGATCTGTACATATAACTACTTTTATATATACATATATATAAAACTACTTAAATCATAGGGTTTGAGATGGTTATCCTATAAAAGCTGTTGTAGGATCTCTCTGCTCACCTGATCTATGGCATTTCTGCTCTTTACTGTGAAGCTCTTAGTAAAATCTTAATTTACTCATTTTCCTAGGTTCCCTGGATATATGGGACTTCATCTGCTTCCTCCTCACAGCAAAAACTCTCACAGGCTCCAAGACCTGAGTCTAGATATCTGCCTAGAAAGAAAAGGCAAGTTCAGTTTTTTGGTACTGAGCCAAGCTAGCACTTCCATATATGTGGCCACCCAGGTGTTGCTCCCCTGCCTTTCAACTAAGATCTCTCCCTCCTCGGCTGCATGACAGAGAAAGATGAATTTTAACAGAAATATTTCCTCTTTCACCTGACACATATTCAGTTTCTTAAATATAGTTATAGGCATTTACACATTCAGCTTCTACTTTATCCTATAAAAATATGCTCACACAAAAAGTGAACTGGAATTGTACAAGGTAATGCTTATCTTCAAGTTTTTAGAATAGAAATGAAATCTGTCTGTTTTCTGTTTTAGTAGATATGAAAATTCTACCACAGATTCACTTGAAGAGTCTCTTTCCCACAGAACAACAAAGGAAAAGCTGTCTGAGCAAGAGCTTCATGAAGTGTCAGAAAAACTCTCTTGCAGGTTAAATGAACTAGATTCAGTAAGTGAAATCTATTCTTTGTCGTATCTGAGCAATCTAGCCTTAGTAATGATAGTGGAGAGAACAAAAAGATAAATTTAGTATTGATGAAAAGGGTATCTGCAATTAAGACCTGACTTTAGACAGTTCTAAATTTTGAAGGAACTATTGAACCTGACACCCCCCCCCCAAAAAAAATAATCTGTCTGATAGATGTTGAAGAGAGCTTTGGGTGGGCAAACCGGAGAGGAAGAGCTGACAGATGAAGACACCCTGTCTCAGCACAGTGACAGTGTCATGGATTATCGCCGAAGGAAAGCTGAGCGAGGTAATTATTATTGTGCCAGATAAGTTTTAGGATGGGAAGGAATATAAAAAATATATATATATTAAAAAATTCCTTCTTATGTAAAGCTGATAGTAATTAACTATGAATAGTTCAGTGTAAGTTTCGTATTGTTAGTTCTCTTATATTTTTGTCTTAGATCCAAACCTGAGCAACAGTAACATAATTACAATTAAGTTCCCATTTAATGCTTAAATAGCTCTGGTAAAACTTTACTAAAAATGTAAGGCAATCGCAGCTGCAGTAAAAAAACGTACAGAAAGCCAGGGGAAGGCCAGAATGCAAGCTCATTGACAGGACTGGGATTCTGAAATGAGAGCCTATTCACAGAACACTTCAGTGCAGAGTCTTCTGTGCTGAACACAGAACACTGTGCTGCAAGATGGAGCTGTTTGTGACCCTGACATATCGACAGTCTCTCACCTTGAGCTACCTTCAGTTGTCTTTGCTGCTTTTTCCCTTCCCAGCTTGAATATCTCCTGGCACCTTTGTATAACCCCAAAAATTTGTGATTTGGGGCAGGGATAATTCTAAAGGCAAAGGCTTTAACTTTTTATGACTTAATTTGTGCTAAACTTTTTGACTGGTGCTATATGGGGTTTTGGGCGCTTTTTTCCTTAACGTTTGGCTGGAGGTTGTTTTTTGTTTTTGTTTCAAGTTAGATAGTCAATGAACTGCCTTTCCTTACAGACACAGCACCTCTAAGGTACCCAAGCAGGCCACGATCCCTTTCTCCAGCCTCACCCTCATCTCAGCATCAACTCTTTTCTGAGTTGGAAGATAAACCTTTCAGTAATGGAACAGGCCAAATAAGGAAAATACGCAGCCAGTTGCAAAAAGAAAGAGATGAAAGAACAAAAAAAGTAAAGGTAATTTCTAGGTTAGACCTTTTGGTCATGCTTACCGACAGTTATACTAAAAGCATTAAAACGGAATGCTTTTACTTAATGCAGGCATCTGGCCTGCTTTAGTCGTCTTGTACTGTTGTTTCTGTAGACTGATGAGGAAAAGACTTAAGCACCAAATTTTGCAAAAAAAAAAAGGAGAATTTAAAGTGGGGGAAGGTACTTTGACCCATGTGCTGAACAAGTTAATGAGGTGGTCATATGGACTGATTATTTTGTCTGGAAAGTCCTCTTATTTTTATTTTCTAGACTGTCGCTAAAGCTTATGAAGATGAACTAAGAATTTATGAAGCTCAGGAGAGGCTTAGACTTTCCAAGCTCAGAGAAGTCATCAGGGAAATGGTATGCGATGCGCTATGGTGATTGTTGTTTGGGCTTTTTTCTAAATTTGTCTGGATGATCTGTAAACAGAACATCTTTTCCTGAGACAGGTACAACCAAGAGACATGTAGTTTTAGAAGTTTCAGCACTTTTATGTATTAATTCCTGTTCTTATGGGTAACAACCACTATGCTTTTCACATGAGCTGGTAACTTCAAGGCACTCAGATTTAAAGAATTAAAGCTACGTGAGCAAGTAGCTAGCTTCCATAGACTGGCCTAAACTCCACACATGGGCGCTTCACACACACATCCCCCACAACTGGGTTAATAAGTTTGGAGCCTCTGTATGCAGTCTGCTTAATATTGTCATAATCTTTTAACTGTTCTAAAAGGTGGGTTTGTGCAAGGATGGTTCTCTAATGTTATGAATATGGCAAAGGGGTTTTTTTGCTAGTTTCTTACATACTACTGTAACAGCAAAGAAACTAAGCTGAAAAGCTCTGTCATACCAATGTCATAACAACCTGGGCTGCACTGGCCCTTTTCACCACCTTTGCAGCATCAGTGTTAAGTGCTGCAAAAGAGTTGAAGTTTTATGCAATAGTGAGATTTAACCTTTATTTGAACCTTGACCTGCATTTGGTAAATTCTGGCCTTCCAGAGAATTCAATTCTGTATGTCCAAATTCTCATTTTAAAGTTTCAAGGACATCTAAGTTCTGATATCCAAACTATGTGATCTATCAGTCTTTCCCTTCTCATACCTGTTCTCCATCTGTTTTATATCTGCTCCTAAGGAACAAGAATACAAAGAAAACATCTTTAAAGAACCTCCAAAAATGCCTCAGCCAGTGAAAGTTTATTCTAGAAAAACCACACCTCGGAATCCCAAATACAGCCAGTGGATTCCAAAACGAGGGACTGTGAAGCCAAAGAAAGCAGCTCCGAGTAAGAACTGCAAAACTGTACTTGGTGGAAAACTGGCATCTTTTGAAAGCATGTGTTGAACTCCAAGAATAAAGGCATCAGTCCAACATATACCAGTCAGCTGTAGCA
The DNA here is from genome assembly GCF_028500815.1 of Rissa tridactyla. Taxonomy (NCBI): domain Eukaryota; kingdom Metazoa; phylum Chordata; class Aves; order Charadriiformes; family Laridae; genus Rissa; species Rissa tridactyla. The sequence continues at coordinate 15,319,339 of NC_071480.1, read as the reverse complement.
TTTTCCCCTTCTTCTGACCTCTATATGTCTGGATTTTTGTTAGGGAAGATAATGCTTTAAGTAAATGTAAACCACCAATGCGCAATCAAAATTGTGACCCATTTGCTGCCTCCTTAAATCCCTTGGATTATTTTCAAGGCTTGTTTCCATTACTGCTACTCCTATACTTGCTCCACTATAGTCTGAGCTCAGGGTTTTGTTTGTTTTTTCTCTCTTTTCTGAGCATATACAGATTTAAAATTGGGCCTTCAGTTTGAGTGGGCTGGTGCTGAGTCACTTACAGGTAACAGAGCAGAATCTGGTTCGGGTTGGAAGGGACCTTAAAGATCATCTAGTTCCAACCCCCCTGGCATCATATTCCTTTCATGACCCTGCCATTGCGGTGTTAACACTGCCACTGCTTTTGCTGAGCCAGGGATGCTCCAAGAACAGCCAACATGCAAATCACAAGCTGTTTTGATAAACAGCATTGTACATGCTTACGATCATGGTAGAAACCCCTACATATCCGAGTGTTGCTCAGGTACACTGCCTTATTTTTTTCCACTGCTTAAAGGGTATATACTTGGTTAATACCCATTTGTTTCATCTCCCCATCCTCTTTTCCTGACGGTTGCAAACTAGTTTATTTTACAGGTGTTTACTTGACCTGGATCTGTCACTACTACTGCTGCATTAGCATTATTTTAAGTTGCTGCAACCATGAGAGCACCAGATAAAGAAATCACCGATTAGCAGTGGTCAGAACCATTTGAAAAAAGAAGGGGCTGCCTGTCTTAACTGGACGTGGTGGTGGGAGGGAAATAATGCCTGAGCTATAAAAGCAATTCTTCAGCAGAAAAAAACCAAACCACAAACCAAAACCAAACCCCAACAAAAACCTGGGATTATTTTCTCTGCTGCTGTACTGACAGAGTGATGTTATGTCCTGCTGGGTTTAGACTGACATCATAACAACAGCGTGGCAGTTGTATACAGTGTCTGGAAGAATTTACCACTAAATGTATTCTCCAGGAATTTATTGCTTACATCTGTCTTTACCTTGTAGTGAAAGTAAGAGATGACGACCTCCTATTTCAGCTGCTGGAAGAGTTTCCCCACCTGCATATTTCCCACCATACTATGAATAAAATGTGGCAGCAGCAGCTTGCGCATACTGAGCAACTTAAGGCAGCTTCTGGCAGAACTAGGCCAAAACTCCAAAACGAAGTGAGCATTCTTATTCTTACCTTTTAAGTATCAGCAGGGATAGTACCTCTGACTCAGTACCTCAGTTAGCAGTCATCAGTTTGTATGGCATAATAAAATAAAAATAAAATCATCCTGACTCTTTGTATGCAGCGTACATAGGGTACATGCACATCCAAAGCACACTATGCAAGGATGCGTAGCTGAGCTTGGTTAGTTAAATAGGGATGTACATATCTGCACACCTCGGTTCAACTTTTTACCACCCACTTGTATAAAAAATGAACAGTATATTCTAGCTTATCTAAGTACTGCCTAGGATTGCTATTGCATTTTAACAAGCATTTTGTAGTTTCAAATGCTAGTTCTGAACATGCTTTTAGTTTAACAGTTAGTTATGAGATACAAAAGTTGATTAACTTACGTATGGTAACTGTCAACATAAAAAATAACGCATAACTGACGGGCAACGTTTAAAACTTCTACACACAACGGCCTGTCCTACAGAGTGATAGAAGTAATTACCTTTTTTTCTTTTTTTAACCCTCCAGGTTCAACAAGCCCTGAAGAAGCATGAACTGCTTCTTGCCATTATTAAAAAAGATCAAGACCATAACAAGAGACTGGTATGTTCTTTGAAGGGTATTTGTTACATAAGGCAAAAGTTTCACGTTGGGCTAGCTCAAATGCATATTCCCTGGGCCATGGTAGTTGCATTTTATCTTACGACAGTTTTATGCCTCTTGAGTAGCTGCGGTCTCAAATGCCACATAATCTGTTTGCTGTGTGGCTACAGAGGTCATGGGAATGGAACATTATTATTACACTGTGCTGTTGCTTTAAAAGGGCAAACAAATTCTAAGAATGTGCAAGGAGGAGAAACTTCAGGCTCCTGGTGTTGCCGGTAGAAACACCAGCTACCATGGCAATGCTGACTCCTTAATTATATAGTGCTCTGAATGGCACTGATTTGCTAAATCAGTGGTCACTAAAGCTTTAAACCATAAATGCAGTGTAAGATGGGGGCAGGGAGAAGGTCCTTAGTAAAGGACCTTTATTTAGCAATGATTAACAAAGCTTTGCCTGCAGTAATATCTATTGGAAGCTTAGTGGTCTGACAGCTACTGTTCTCCATTTAGCAAGAACTTAGGCAACGTATCTGCCGACAGAAATGGGCTCAGAATAAAGTCAGAGAGAAACGCCAGCAAATTGCTCGAGCCAGGAAATATTATGAAGATTACCGGGTTCAGCTGCGTGCCAAGATGATGCGGGCTAGGACACGGGAAGAAAGGGTAAGTACAAGATGTCTTGCTCTGCAGGTGTGGGATCCTTCTTTTTTGTTTGGACCCAGCACTGAGGACCCATAGTCCAGTAGTTCAAATACTGGTACAAGCACACAGAGCAAGTGAAGTGAACAGAGTTAAGAGCCAGCATTAAATGACTGGTCAGTCCAGGCCACAGATTAAAAGGTTCCTTCTTTGGAAATACTGATACAGTTTAGAGCAAACCACTGTAAAAGAAGAAAGGAAGCTTTAGGGGTTAAGAGATGGAGAGAAAGGGTGAATATCAGTATGGAAAAACAGGGCTGGGTAACATGAGAAATTGGGGAAATGAGTTTTCAGAAACAGTAGGATTAAGAAGTTGTTCCTATAGTTACTATCCAAAGAAAACAATCTAAATCTTCACTTAAGCAAACTGATCAAAAAGACAGCTTTGTTATTCAGTTATATTTGTTAAACAAAGTGGACTTTTTGACAGATAAGATCTCTAATTAGGGCTGGACATCAGAGCTAAGGAAAGCAAGTAGAGTTATTACACTTTGCAAGAGCAGATGCACAATTCTCAACCTTTTAAAATAAAAGGCAAGATGCTTAGTGCGTAATCCACTATTGGTGATTTAAGGACTGTTTGCCTCCAGCTGCACAGCACTGCAGCTGCAGTGTTCTTTTGTATAAATGGAAAGCCTGAGTGCAGGCTGGATTTCCTGCTATTGGAAATCTGGATGAAGGCTGAGGTTGGACAACAGAAGGCAGGGTGGGCTGTAAATCACAGTGCGTGTTCAAAGGCTCTGGCTTGCACTGTCGGGTTATCTGAAGTGATTTTAAAAACGTAATATACATTTGCTGTTCTAGCTCCTTAGTCAAATGACTAAACTAAAAGTTTATTTTAGCTATCAGAATTTCAGCTAAACAAGTAATACAAATACAGCTCAGCTGCGTCTGTACCACCATTACTAGATACATAACTCTCTACTTTTTCATGGGCAATGACCTGTCTTCGTGTGATCACCACTCCATCAGCAGACTAAGCAGCTGAAAAATGTAAATGTGTCCTTAAAAGCTTCTGGGGAGGCTTTAGGTTTGCTTTTTTTAATTGCTGGCAGATATTTAAAAGCTTATTTGAAGAAGGCTTAGAAATTCAGAAGCAAAGACTGAAGGACCTGAGAGCATACGCTCAAGAGAAGCGTGCTGAGCAAAGGAGAGAGCATCAAGATGAGTTGGAGTCTATGGAGAACTTTTACAGAGATCAGGTAAAGCTTAATCTGCAAAGACAGTTAATATTTTTTTTTTTACACTAGCAGTCTTTCCTTTCTTTAATTGGTTCAACTCAAACACACATTATGCTTAGTTTTCCATGCTAGCAGAAGCTTTATCTCAAGAATGCCAAGAAATCCAAACCAGAGAGAAAGCACAAGCACGAGTGAGTATTTTTAATTTTGTGTAAATGTCTTGTCTTTTTTATGTGCTGTGGCTAATGTCTGCATTTCCTTCAGATGCTACAGAAAACAAAAAGAGAACTGAGATCAAGGATGGAAAAGGAAATAGAGCAACTGCAGGCGGCAATAATGCAAAGTGATGATGACACCTTTTTTCAAGAGCTAGAAGCAGACAGGCTGAAATCTAGACTTCAGATGGCTTCCTTTCAGTATAGCAAACGCTGTTTCTTGTAAGACTTAAGGTAAATATTCCTGCAGTTCTCTCTGGCTAGGACTACGGGAGTCTTTGAGAGCTGCTCTAACAGGAAGATGGTGTGTGACTGTGTTTTCCTCTAAAATATTTGGCTCTGACACTTTGACGTGTCAGAAGCGTACCCGCTGGGATCTGGGATCTCTACAGCACTTTTGTGATCACCAATAAAGTTTTTAAACTACTTTCTACTTTCTTAGCAAGGCTGAGATAATGTTGAGCTGCACACGAAGGAAGCGGGATGAAGTCAGTGGGCTTTAGTGAAGTTTTTGTCATAGCGGAACAGCTGAAAGCTAAACCTCTTCTTATGTCTCTGCTGCTTCCGTTGTTGCTGGAGTTGAAAAGCCACACTAACGCCATTAGCCAGAAATTACTGGATTGGAAAACTCAGAAAGAACAAGATGATCTTTAAAAGAACATCCGTGGTTCAAGTTTCCCGTGAAAGGACACGTTAGAGAATGCCTTCAATAAACCTGACATAAAAATCAGTATTTTAAAATATATTAAGCTGAGGAGGGCTGCTTATTCTACACAATACTATCTTTGCAGTTTTGGTGTTGCTGCCTTGTCAATGGCAAAGCATACGAAGGGCCGCTTCCTAGGCCGCTTCCTAGGCCGCTTCCTAGGCCGCTTCCTAGGCCGCTTCCTAGGCCGCTTCCTAGGCTGCAAGTGTAGTGGGAAAAGTAGTTTGAAGTAGAAAACACTGGGTTATGGGCCCTATGAGATGAATACTTAAACTGAGAACAGATTACATAAAACCAAGATAATAATTAGTGAAGCTCATTACTGATGCAGTCTCCTCCGCTTGATAAAATTGCAACTCTTAAATAGTTTATCTTGGCAATGAGGATGAACTAAAGTGTAATTTTACACAGGCTCTAGTAGAAGAGTTCTTGCTTAAAATTGCACACGTGAAAAGCGATATAAAAATACCAGCATTGATTGCATTGCATATACAATATTTAAAACTTAACACGAGAGGGTGTCTCTTACAGAATTGCCAACACACTCAGTGAATTAAGACTCATGCATTGGGAAGAAAAATAAAAATAGAGAGCTAAGCAGACAAAAAAGCCCCCAGCAGCTGGAGATGCTTCCTTTACAGATTAAACAAAACAGCAAGCAGTCAGAGCCTGATACACCTCACTCACTTCAAAAAAAAAAAAAACCCAACCCCAAACACCCATCAAAACCAAACCCAGAAACCCACACCCTGCCTTTCATAACAATCATTTTTCCAGGGAGTTGCCCTAAACCAGGCTCATTGTAAGTCTTTATCTGAGGGACAACATTTATCAGTTAAGTTGATCAAATTTAACAAGTATTTACCAGGTTTATTTACCTTTTTTCTTCCCTAAGGAAGACGGTTTAGCTTTGCTGAATTTTGAGAGGAGACACCAATGCTGAGACACCACTACTAGACATTTAGCACAATCCTTATTGTAGGTAACAGAAAGACAACAAGTTTTAAGTATTTTCTCCTGAAACAGTTACTTAAAAGTTATATTGTTACATTGTGAAGTAATTAAGAAAAACTTAAAACTTTTAAAACCATTGATGCTGTGACAGTGCAAACAGCATACAATTTATTGCTCAACTTCTGCATGGGTACATACATTAAGTACTTAAAAACCATTTTATACAGATTTTTTTTGTTAAAGCTCATGTAACAGCTGGGTGAAAGTACAATGATACCAATGCTAAAACACTCTGTAATAAATACAATGGAAATGATAAACTAAGAACTGTCAGTTTGTGGAGGAGTAGTTACACTCGTATAAACTAATGACAACTACAGACAAAGCTCTGAGGATGTGGTAGAGCCAGAAACCTACTACATAGTGTAAAGTACAACAAATGGCACCTGTTAACTACGTGGTGCTGTTTAAAATCTGAAGCCATGGGAGCATGCTACACGAAGCTGTATGATGCACACTTATGACAGAGAAGCAAAGCTTTTACTTCCATCAATGCAGCCAGTTTAAACGCACCAGAAGTTTAATACAGATGTAGTGTTGTAGAACAAGAATTTAAAAAACGGCTTGTGTGCTCTGGACTTTAGTACAACACAAAAATTTGGTACAAATAAATCAGTTTAGGGAAACTGAAACTATGTGCAAAAAAAAATTAGAATACATACTGTACAAAGCACCATTACAAAACTCTTTACACCGAGAAATTAAATCCTCTGAAACTCAACTGTGTACTGTATATTTGAAATCTACAAAAGTCACTGTTCATAATTAAACATTCATAATGAAAAGCAACAGCATAAAACCATGATGTGACATCTCTCTACAACAACTAAAGACTAGATAAAGTAAAACCCAGTAAGAGGGAGACATTGAAATAAATATTCACATTAATCATGGGGTGAAAGTCCAAGGTTAAAATGCAAGATTAGGCTTAGCACCTTTTTGAGGGGAAAGTAGCTGATATGATCTTGAAACAAAATTTTGCAAAGGAATCAACCCTTTAACATTTTCAGATAAACACCTGACTAGGCGACGAGGTGCTTTAGTTAAAGCTCTCAGTCATTAGGAAGGTAGAAAGGCACTCAAAATACTTGGTATATTCATGCTCGTCTGTCAGCTATGGAAAGTCAAATGTAGATTTGTCTACTTTTGTCTATAATATATTAAATTTACAATATTTATCTGTGTCAGTTAAAAAAATTTCTCTATGCCCTACCAAAATGTTTGGTAGAGCAAGCAGATGTTCTGCTAAGGCTGCTGTGAAAACGAACGGTAGTTACCAGCTGATTTAGAGTCTATATTCTGCAGAGCTCATCTCCTCCCTCCTCAAAAAAGCTATTCTGATATAAGGGTGGCCCTAACTATGCATTCAAAAATCTACCAGCCCAAGTAGGGAGAAGGTTTCTGGGAGGTGGGTACAGACGCTGTGGTCGGGAGCCACTACAGAGACAGTCCTTAGCTGGTGCTGAGGGGAGCTGCCTGGTGCAACGGGAACAGCAGCGTATCCCCCCCTCCAATCACCTAATAAGAGTCCTGACCCCTCCCCAAAGCTGGATCAAACTGCATTTTACATTTTTCATGTTTCATGACCAGGGAGGCTTCAGCCTGAGCAAGAGCAGGAAAAGAAAAAAAAAAAAAAAACAAACAAAAAAAATCACTTCTCCAACACTGGAGCATCTATCCTGTGAACAGTGGTCAAAACCTGTCTCTGTGAAGTCTCTGTAAATAGGAATTCACATCATACCTCAAAACTTGCGGGGGCGAAGAGGTCTTTGGGAGTGTCTAAAGCAGTGGTCCCAACGACAGGCAGCAGAACCGAGGATGAAACACACCGGGCAACGACCTACTTTGCTCTCCCAGGCAACCTGGCCAGATGGAGCATTAACGGCACTGCCCGAAAGCTGTGAACTGGGGATCCCAACTGCAGACGCAAAGGTACCGGCCGTTTTACGTGAGTGTAATTGGCCCTTGAAATGAAGAAAAAAAAAGGGTCTGATCTATTTCAAACCTGGCTGTCAAAGCGAGCTTCTTGGCTTTGTGTCTACATCCCTAAGTAGCCTCATCTCTGCAGCCAGCCCAGAATGGGAAGCATCTCTTAGAACAAACCTTCCCGCAACAGCTGTACAAAAAAAAATAATAATCAAATGAACATGTGGATTTGGCTCACCAGATTCTCACCACAATTCTACAAAAGTAGTCCATTGCCCACTATTCCAATACACAACATCCAGTAGTAGTTCACTCGCTGTGGCAGTCAGATTTGGCAGAACAAAATTAAGTTCAAGCTCCACAGAACAGACAGAAGATGAGCTAGTTCACCGGGTGACTTACACTGCAAAAATGGAACAGCTCTTTACATCCCATTCTTTTAGCATTTTCAATACCCTTGACTTTCTTCTCATTGGCAGTGTAAGAACAGTGCAGATTTGATGATTAATTGTAACCGAAGTTAGAAAAACCCACAACATTGATTGGAAAAAAACCCTCTACTTACTCCAAATATTCCCACTGCCGAGAGGAGAATGCCACCATCTCTTACGCAGACTGATTAATCTACACACCACGAGCAGATCAGACAGATCTTAACTGAGAATTCCCAAACTAACTTCGAAGTTCAGTTCCCTCTACTGGTAGTGCATTTTATTCCCCTTCGAAGAGATCAACCCATGTTATAATTCATATATATATTTACTTCCATCCCTACAATCAATAAATTATGTGCTTTTAGAACCTCATTTTCAAAGCACATTACACACATTTCAGTTAATATGCCATTTTTCCTTAGTTGTAACTTAAACCCACATGTCATGAGCAGCTAGACAAAGATTACAACGTGTTTTACCTGATATATCTTTAGCATCGACAACTACAGAATGTGATTTGGCTGCATTCAAACAGACTTTGGTTGACTGGACAGGATGGGTTCTGAAACGAACTGCTGACAGGCTTCTGCTGTCAAATATCACCTCATCAGCACACTTAAAAAGTTGAAAAATGCAGTGTTTAAAGTCAAAAGCAACAAAAAAATACTCTTCACGGACTTGTTAGAAAAATGCTGGTTTAAAAAAAAAAATCAAAACGTCTACTGTTCATTAAAAAAGGTCTATTCTACATGTTAACACAAGTACTGTACCAAATACAGTATGTGTCACTCACACTAGAAATTCTGTTTAAGGAATCTGACAAGTGATATAAATAGGACCCCAAAACATCGTATTTGTAATTCATGCTTGAAAAATATAAAAAAGCCCCCTGTGGTAACATTTAAGTTGAATTTACATTGCAGAATATAATGTTTTACTATAAGAAAATGCAGTTAACATGTAAGTGGCTTTAATTAAAAACATTAATGATTCTTTCAGCCAATTTTATGCAAAGTTAGAATAATCCAAAATATTTTTTCCAAAAATAGCAGGTATAGATGTTCAGTATCATACATTTAAAACAGGCTGAAACGTGACTTGTACCGACCGCTGAAGTTGTGTCTTGGTATCTGAGAATAGAAATCAGGTAGGCAAATATAATAGATTACCTTTTACAAAAATAGTAGTAGTCTTTAAGTATAGAATACTGCTTAACTGTTGAAATGTAGGAAAAGTCAGCATTCTGTATGTTCAAGATATTAGTTTTTAATAGCAGCTGAATGATCCTATGGCAGGAACCACAGAACCTATTTTCTTGAAATAAAAAAAAAATAAAATTCCAAAGTTGTCCTTTCCCTCCCAGTGTCCTAGTGTAGAAAAGGGAAAGTTTCCTGTATTTCAAGCATTTCTTGAGTCTTGGCTGAGGGAAGGGCTTTCTGGCTGACAGGAGTATAAATAGAGTCTCAGGTAGGGCTGCGAAGGGTCATTCCACAGCAAACCCACACGTTTCTTCAATGGCAGTTAGCAGCTTCTCGTACAGCTTGTCGTAGCTTTCGTAAGGAGGAATGTCTATTCGGTTAAAGCTGCGGAGAGAAGGCAGAAGAGTCTCAGCTCCCTGGCATGCCAAGCATCACCCAGCAAAGTTCTCTTACGCTTCATTTAATGTACTTGAAACAATGACAAAACGATACTTAACAAGGCCAACCCAACAGAACTTCATATATACATATATATGTAAAAGCAATCTCTAAAGCAATCCCTAGTTTTCACACCTTTACTACTCTATAATGGAAAGTGTTTATTATGTCAGAAAAGGAGGGGGGAAAAAAGAAAAAAAAAAAAAAAGAGAGAGACAGCAAATTGATCTTAATCACCATATCCCAACAGAGGCCTGAAAAACTCTTACCAGGTGTGAGCTTTCGGCAAGTTATTAGTGCTGGCATCGATCTGGTGGATTGTAAATAGTCGTGGGCCTGCAGCACCTGAAAAGCCAGAGAAGATCTCTGCTACTGCTGTGTTGCGCAATGTGCAATTTCTTTGTTGTACTCAACAAAGTAACTAAAACCACAAAAAGAGCGAAGCTATGCACAAAGAAAGCTACAGTCATAAACAGGCAGGAAAAACACTTAAACTCACAGCGCCTATCAGACAGATTCCTCCTCTCACCCACACAGGATAACGATCCAGTTATTTAAACCATTGAAAGATAAAGAAGAACAACGCATTGATAGGGAAGAATACGATACCTATTTTACACAGGGCACTACATAATTCTAACAGTTTTTAATTTAACTTCTCTCACCCTTCCCAGAGAACAAAACTTACTCAGCTGTATCTGTCCCCATTTTATAACAGGCAGTAGTGGACAATTCCATTCAAATTCCATACAGGAGTCAAAATCCCAACTTCTTATAATTTTGTTCAATTAATGTGACTATACCGAGATCCCCCTAATCTCCCTGCTAAAGAGAAAAGACTGCAGCACAGCAGACTTTCAGACTTAACGTACGTCGAAGACTTCACAAAGGACAGAAGAGACTACGAATGCCCCAACCTCAGCAAAACTGGAATTCTCTCCCGAGCAGACAGACAATAAAGAATATGATCCAGGGGCCAGTCTGTCTCACGGGGACTCTCTGCTGTTAAAGAAGAACAGCCGCTCACGCTGTACCAGTACAACTCGGCCCAAAACCTGACAACCTTCGTGTTCGCGTCCGGAGGAGAGCGGGTACCGTCACGCCGAGACGTGCAGCGCAGGTCCAGTTAAACTGGTGTTACTTCCGTTCTCCAGACAGCACGTACATCCTGCACTGCGCACTGACGGCACACCAACAGCGCGGCTAATTTAGCTTGTCACTGTTCCGAGGTGGGTAACTCTTACAGTTTGCCTAAACTAGTCCCTCCACCCTCTGCAATGTTAAACACTCACCCTTTAAAGAGCCGTGCTTAATGAACCTAGTTACTTGAAGTAACTAGGGTCTTAAAAACTCAGTATTTCTGAGCTTCTAATGCACCTGAACATTTTAGAGCTCAAGAAGAGAGGAAAAAGAAAACGAGGGCTTCTGTCTGATGATGAAGAACAAACAGGTTTCTAAAGCAACTGCCTTTTCTGGGTGGCAGCTCTATCGCAGCATTTGTGTTCTGATGGAATCTTCTACCTGCTAAAATGGTTTGTGTTTCCCCTGGGCATTTTCTCAGGGTAACTCGTGTTAACAGAGCAGCACGGGCTGCGGCCAGAGCGGCTACAACACACCCAGAGCTTCGACTGAAGTTCATAAGACCGGTCAGTAATTAAGGTGATTGCTTCCGATCCCTGGGCTGCCTGTGATTACAATAAAAGCAGTCGGCATTACCAAGTGCCTCTGCTGTCACAATCGCAGAACACTGCGTGTTGGTGTTTTCTGGTCCCAGAGCTGTACAGGTGATGAGGGCTTGTAAAAGACAGAAATTAAAAAATAGGCTTCCAGAAAAAAAACGCAAGGAGAACCCCATGAAGATGATTCTGCTGATCAGAACTTCTTGCCAGAGAAGGAACTGCGTACTTGAAACAAAAGAGCCATTTACAGCTGAATAACAAGGTAACAAACACACACACACACACGACTATTTGTGACTGTTGTTCATCAGACCATTAAAAACCGCTTTTAAAAAGCCACGCTGCAGCCAGGCAGCCTCCCGCCGTGTGTCCCGCGGCCTCCTCCCAGCGCGGGACCCACAGTCCCCTCTGGAGAAGCCTCACCTTGTAGCGCCTTGAAGCCCTGCAGAGGCACCCTGGACGAGCCGGTCACAAACTGGAGGAGTCGCGCTCTCCTCTCTTCATCGAAAAACTCCACGGCTTTCCAGAACCATTTCACGATGTTGCTGTCTGGGGTACAGTGTTTTAACCTAGTATTTGCCTTCCAGTCGTTAACATCAATTTTTCCCAGTCCACAAATGATGAGCTGTAAATTTAAAATAGAATGAAATATTTCATCATTCATCAATAGAAAAATGGTTTTGGAGCAAGCCAATTGATACATCGACAGATTTTATACCAAAGGCAAGTTATAACCTCTCACTAACCTAAAGTGACACAGAAATGTTAACTTTTCTATTTTTTTAATGTTATCTTTGTGCACAATCTGTTTTTTAAATGGCCTCAATTCAAATTTAAAAAAAATAAGAAACTCAACCTTTTCATAAGCTTATATGGAAGTGTCTTGACCTGTCAATTAAATAAGAGAAGCACAGATTCTACGCGTGTGTGAAAGCGCTCGCATAATTCACATCTGAACTCGGCATTTCCTTCTGAAGCATAGCTAAGGGTGCGTTCGGCTGGTCCAACTCTGGACCCTCAGAAGTAATCTTGTCCTTGTCACACCACACACGTAATACAAATCAGGCTTCTCTCCTGATGGAGAGCTTTCAGTGCTTCTAAAACAGAGATCCACAATGGATCCCATTTAATCTCAACAGGAATATGATTATGAGGACATTTTCTAGTGGTTAAGAACACTGGATCGTCCCCTCTTACCCTGCATCTGCAAAATGATTCTGGGTTAACAGAATGGCTGTCTCACTGCTGATGAATGAGAATATTCAGGCTAAGAGAAGAGCAGTCACTGACATTCTAGTGCAGCGAACAGAGGGAAGCATGAATAATTTACCTTGTGGCCATTTTCTATAGCAAAAACCTCAGCCCCACAGCTAACAGACTGTATATTAGAATTCAGTTTTAAAACAAGCTTGGGATCTATGGGATTTGCCTTGAAAGGATATTGTTTGGATGCTGATCTTGACCTTTTGCAGCCCATTTGTCGGTGACGGCACCAGACAGCACCTTTCCTTATGCTGTATTTACAGGGCCAATTTAGTCTGGCGTAACTCAGCCCTGCGAAACCACAGAGCTGCCTGACACCAAAGTCAGGGCCGGGAGCACGCGGTGGGAGGTGGAAGGGAGCGACAGACTATTTTCCTGGCAGCACTGAATTTAATATCGTGAAACTGCACCGCGAGAAATATGCGCCACCACCTCTGCTGGAGTTAACGCTCTCCAAAAGGATCTGAGGTCACTGCAGCTGCTTCTCCATAGGTTCACCTGGGTCGCCAGGTACAGGAGAGGGTCTCCTCTTCTACCGCTTCTGCTGTTGCTATGAAACGCTGCCCTGGGAAACACTCTCCTGGCTCTGAGTGGAAGGAACAGGCAGCCTCAGTGACTGCGTGACCTGGCCACCCCTTACACTAACTGTATTTCTTGCAACAGCGCACCTGCAAACCCCTAAAGCACTGGGGACACAACTTCGCCTGTTACTCAGCCTCAGAAGAATGCCTCGGGCTTGCGTTGTTACACTTGACGACGTAACGTAACATTAGTGGACTGACCTCTAACTCTTTCTCATCAAATGTCTTCAGCAGATGTTGTGGGATTACTTCATTAAATCCCTTCTGTAGAGCCAGAAACTGAGCTTCAATTCCTCGTAAAAACCGCCAGTTTACATAAAGTCTGCAAGCAAGCGCAAATTGGTTTTGTGAAAGATTTATTCAAATACCATAAACCTGCAATTTATCCAGCCAAAAAAAAAAATGACCTTACTGACAGGAATACACACACCACTACCGCTTCGGGAAAAACCACCACCACCACACTCTGTTAATTACTTCAAGTAAGTAAGAGTTGCTCCCCACCACAGGAAGTATAAAAAACTTTGGAATAGATATTGATGTACCTGACGTATTCCTTTTTGTTTTCCTCTGTCACAGGGATGCTTTTGCCATTGGGTTTCAGTTCATGTTGAATAATTTCCCCGTATGCGTTGTGTTCTACACAAAATGTATGGTCTAAGACCCCCGTGATATCATTCTCACTGGTGGAAAGAAATAAGCAAGTGACTCAGTGAAAACTTATTCTGCAAATATATTACAGCCATAATGTATCTGTCAGACAGCACAATTTAGTTTTTCAATAGCATTTCGATAGCAAAAGGTGAACGTACATTTTTGCTATGTTATATTTTAAAACCAGTATCAAAGTTTCAATGTTATATTTTAATAACATGTTACTGTTAATAATAGACAAAATTAATAAATTGAAATTTATGATGTATCCCACCCCACACCACAAATTTGAATACCTTCAGCATGTTAAGCCTTTAAAGAAGTTGAATTGCGCAAGAAAGATGTTTCCTAAGTCTGCCTGAGCAGGAGAGCAAAATATACTTCGTTTCAACTGCATTTAAGAACGTTAACGGAGACAGAATTCTAAGGCTGTAAGACAGAATACGGAGTACGTACAGGATCCAGACCAAGCTGTTATGAAGATCAGGGTCAACCAATTCCATATCATCCAAAGTAATTGGCTTCCCTAGCAACTGCTTGTAGAAAGGCAACGTGAAGCCCCCGTCGATATAGTGTCCGTGAAACACAGCCATCCCCATGATCCGGCCAACAAAATGGAAATAGGATAAGTGTTCCTAGAATTGAAAGGAGAGACTAAGCCATTCGGCTAAAAAAGAACTGCAGGTTGTATCTGCTGAATATGAAACACAATTTCAATACAAAGAAAAGACAAAAAGCCCAACGCATCCAGAGCTTTTTGTTTTGTTTTATACAAAGCACATTGAGTATACTGCTTCCAGGCCAGAAGTCTTGCTACTAAGAATCAAAATAAACTTAATGTCTCCTAAAGGAAACAAAAATCAACATCTTACAGAAAAACACATTTCAGAAGTTTCTTTGATCAGTACTAAAAAGAAATTATCATATTATTGCACAAATTCAGTCTCTAGCAATACTAATGTGAGAATTAGGTTCCTACGTCTAGAACATTCTCCAGATGTATTTAACTTCTAGTCACAAACCAATCATTTACAGAGCTCGTTACTAGTCGTACCGGGTTGACTGCAGAGTCTGGGTTGATTTGCAGCGTATAGATATCATCTCGGGAATATTGGAAAAGACCATAATATGGATTCAGCATTTCATGGGACAATAGGTAGAGCCACTCCCTGAAGAAAAGAAAATAATTTATTGTGTACTTTAGACAAATGCATTCCTACACTGGGAGTCTTTTCAGAATAGTGTGATTTTATTAAATCTTACTGTTAAACACAAATGTGAAAGAAGTTCTCTCTGATCATGCTTAGGTAAGGCTGAGGTCAGAATTATTTTTACTGGCTCAGTAATTGCACACCCCCGGACAACTGATGTACTTCCTGGCTTTCCAAGATTTTTCTCCAGGTTACTTATTTCCAGGAGAGTTTCTGACAGTGATTCTCCTTCATCCATCGCGCACTGCAACAAGACACTACGTATTCTATGGACTGTACTACAGAGATCTTTGAGTCAAGGCTTTTAATACAACCCGTCTTCAGGTAACAGATGTAATAATTTTAATTACACGTTCACAAATTGGTAAGTAACGGTCTAAGAACTGGGAAAACCATAACACTTTCTAGTTTGGTCTTCCTCTATTCACGTATGGGAGATGGCAAAGGCTCCACGACATACAGACCAGGAACAAGAGCCACACTGGAAAATACGAGCAGATACTTTGGAAAATAGCGCACAATAACACCCATAACTTCTTTATTTTAAACACTATTACCAAACAATTAGTAGTAATTGACTCAACAAGACTGTTTTACTAGTTATGGCTAATTAGCATGTTAAAATATTTAGGAATGGATGAAGTGAAGACTCTGTTGGCCATTTGCAAGCCCCTGAAGACATGGGCAGAGTAACAGCCTGGGGCCCAGCTGTCACTTGCCGTAGGCCAAGGGCAGATGCAGGGGATGGGCTGTTTGGGAGCATCGTCTGTACTTTGGAATGAACACTAATGGTAAAAAAATGCAGTGCAATGTAAACAACGAATACTCCTGAATGAGTCAATGCTGATTTAGAGCGGATCCTCATGCCAGAGGTGGGGAATATTTTCACTGAAGCGAAACCAGCATCCGTGCAACTGGCCGGTACAATTCCTAATGCTGTTTTAACACGTGAAGAATATCTTCATACAATTACATCACTTTTTATAAACAAGTGAAAAATAACCTCATAGACTCCTGACAGACTGTAGTTCCCTACTAACTGTTAGTTTTTAACATTTTGTTTCAAACAGTAGTGACAATTTGCAATAAAGCATAATTTGTGATCGAAGTTATGCCACAAAGCTGAGTATTTAGTGGCATAAATTCTCAGATACCCAAGCTTTACTAACCGAAGAAAAATACAGTCATTTCAATAGATACCAAAAGCCTGTCATGCATGCGATAGACATCTGATGCGATCTGTAACACGCACTTTGATTCATTTACAATAAATTAGTTTTTTGATGCAGTTTTCCCTTTAAAACACTATCTGAAAATATATTCTTCACACATACAATCTGTTACAGAAATAAATATAAATAAGAATAATGTAAAGAGAAACAGGGCTGACAGAAGGCTGGTTTAGGACTCAAAGCACAGGTGTAGGTGGTGGGCTTGGGGTGCAGGGGAAGAGACAGAGGACAGACTGTTTACCTGGCAACGCCTCCATAATCAAGGCCTTCCTCCCCACGAAATTTTATCATTAATCGTTTCCACAGGTCTTTTGGCCTCATCTTCATGACTTGCCTGTAGGATTCCTGTAAACACAAAACGCTTTCTTTTATTAACTGCTATTTCAGACAAGAAGCTACTACTGTTTGTTAGAAATGAAGGGATTCTCAGACTCTAGGTCCGAAGGCGATACTATTAAGGGGGATACTATTTTCCTAGATACTAACGAGCCTCTCAAATCACAGACTGTTACTTAGTTTTCTACAAATGTGGTAACACTTGTTAAGTAAAACAGATATGTGAGAACCACCACCTTCTGCTAAATTTGCAGAGGTGTCCAGTGATCAGAACAATCTCTCTCTCTTTCTCACGTAACTTATAAAGAAATTAAAATCTATGTCAGTAAACTCCTTTTGTTTTGCATAAAGGCTCAGAAATTTTGCAGTGTGAAAAGCCAACAATGGAGCTTCTACTCTGGGTATAACGCATGTGCAAACCTTCAGGAAGCATCTTAAGAACAGAAGCACCAACGCCAGCCCAGTAGATCTACGGAATTACTCCTTTATCATAAGACTTCAGCAAGAAAACACAAAAAGAAAGCCGAAAGAGGCAAAATGAATGCTGATTTTTAAAAAGGAATTCAAACAAATACGTCTAGTTTTTATTTATGTCCAGTATTGGTGCCCCAGTCTTCAGCTTTGCAGACCACAAGAGGCAGGTGTGCCTGGGACCCAACGTACTCAACTTCGCTTTCAGAACAAGAACATACAGTTTGTGCTGCAGTACAGCAGCCTTTCCTCCCTTTCTTTTTCAGCTGATTATGAAGTGATTTGACCGTCTCCAAAGGGAAGACCAACACAAATCTTTCTTGGCTGGGAAAAAACTGTGACAACACAGTAGGGCTGTCAAGTTTGCGGGTGGGGTAAAAAGCAACAGGGATGGGTGGGATGGCTGATAAAGTTCTCAAGGGGACTGACTGTTCTGCAGAAAAAGCCAATGAATTATAACTGCGTTTAATCAATTCAGCAGAATTATTCTGCTGAATAGTGTCACAAAATAAAATGCAGATATCCCAGGTCATTCAAAAGCCTAGACAATTCATAAAATTGGTCTAATTCTCAGAAGGGGGAATCAACCAGAACTGAGAGAGATGCTAAGTAATCCAGACTACAAAGAGAACGCTATTCAATAGTAATTTTACCTAAGTTACAATAGATCAAAGATCACCAACGATTTCAATTTGTAAGATTCCCTCTGTAACAGACATCAGCGTTCTTATACCCAAGAAGTGAGACAGTATCTTCAAAGATGTGAAGTGCTGGGACTCCTTCCTCAGTCCCTGACACAGTCTCTACATCTCCAGCCACAGGGAAAGCTTTCCTCATTTTTCTGCTTCTCTACAGGGTAAATACATCTACTTTAATTACACAACCCTTCTTAACATCCCCTTGAAATGCTTCCTCTTCCCATTTGCCACCCGTAAAATTCCAGCTTTAACTCCAGATTTCATCTGAGTGACTTTAGACAGTTATGAAGAACCCTCCTCCCCTTCCCTCAATGTTAAGAAATGGGTCAAATTCTCAAATTACCTCAAAAATCTCTTCCCTGGAGACCTCAATACGACAATGGCCAGCTTGAGGTTGCTGCTGTGACAGCTCTTGCCTGAGGATCTTGAGTTTCTGCACTAGGTCTCGCTTGTAGCGCGGCACGGTCAGACACTCGGCCTCGTCGGGAAGCTGACACAGGGACACGACCTGCTGCTGCTGGTGCTGCTGGTCTTTGAGTTGATTCTGGCGGCTAGAAACAAACACAGCTGTTTGCAGACATTCACGTCACACGTCCCCAACTTTCTTCAGATGTTTCTTAAAGGTTAAGGCTTTGTAACTAAACTGCTTTCAATTTACTATGATTACTACTGTGATTACGCTAAAATTCTCTGGGCCCGGTAAAAAAATAAATTCAGAGAGATTTTATCCTGACTAAAGACATATGCTTCTGTCTTTGTTGGCAACTATCAGTTATTTTTAGGGCTTGTTATTTCTATTAGTACTACTCTACAAAGTATGTAAAAGGTTGCAGCACTATATAATAAGGTATTATCCATACAATTTTACTACTAAGCTGCTGACACTGAATTTCTCAGATACCGTTTCCATATTTCCTTTGCATGTTTTGCCTTCCTCCATTTTAAAATTCAGGGATCTGCCAAACACTATGCCTCTAATCTACAGTCAATACCATCGTCTGTTTTAAATGGCTTGTCTGAAAAAGAGTAAGCTTACAAAAAGATGTTTGTACTGGCAGCTTGGCGGGGCCCTTGTCCCTTGTACCTGGCCTAGTCTGGACCACAGGAATGTGGGAGTTCACATGTAACTAACTGGCACAGATAAACAAGTATTTTTACTAGCAATTCTAAGAGATTTTGTAAATCTGACTTCTTACTAGGAAAAGTAAATTAATCGTGTTGCAGAGATGTCCTCTCTAATGTAATTTCTTGACCACGGTAAGTGGATATTTTTATAGCTTTTTAGTATGGCATCTCCAAACAACACAGGATAAAAGCTGTATTTTACCTAAACCATGAGAAGAACATCTCTGTGTGGAACACATGAGAATACCCTGAATTTACTGGATAATAAGAAAGGTTACAATTCAGAATGTTTTCCAGTGGAATGTTAATACATTTTTTTTTCAACATCAAAGACCAAAAAATATCAGATGGAACCAAACACAGTTTCAATATATTTTAAAATTTCAGCCTATTGTCTGTTTTGAAACAAGGTCTACTAGAAAGCTCTCCTGGCCAACCAACTCCAGCAGGCTTTTACCACAGGAACATTCAGAATTGGCAATTGAAAAAAAAAAAAAGGGGGGGGGGAGGTGTTCCCAGTTTGCCTTGTGGTTCTGACAGCTATTCTCTTATTTGCAAACCTTCTATTTAAAGCAATTCTTCACAAACCACCCTCAAGGGAAACTAACACCAGGTGAGCAGGAAATCTTTATCAGTAGTCTTACAAGCCTAACATTTAGAAAGCCCTGCAATGGCACACACTATAGATCACCTCAGCAGTAACTCAAAGCTTAATGTTAATACTAATACCTCTTTATTCCTGGGCCCTGAGGAGGGAATAATGCAGAGAAATCCTACTTTGCTACTATGCCCTGGGATGCAGAACTGCAGAAGTTAGCTTACTCAATTTTGTTAGTTTTACTGTGTTTTGTTGTTTGTTTCTGGTTAGGTTTTTTTTTGGTTGGTTTTGTTTGGTTGGTTTTTTTTAGGATAAGGCTACCTTAACTTTATTCTCAAGCTGATCCCATTGGTCTTACAGTAGATTACAGTTATTTTAAGTCATTCCTGAGAAACCAAGTCATTACAATAATTTAGAGACACACACCTGACGTGGTTCCAGACCATGGCTCTATGTCGTTTGTGCTACATGCATGGTCATTTCTGTTCACTTGTGACTAGTTTTAAATGAGTCTCACTTAGCTGTATTTACTTGATATACAAATTAAAGCAAAATAGTTGTTTTATCTTCTGAACTTTCTAATTCCATAAGAATGAACATGTGAAAATATTCCTTGTATTCCTTCCTACCAGAGAAGGTGATAACTACATACTAAAGTGAGCACACACTCATACTACCTTTAACAGCACAAAAGAACCAGTCCCCTAAACACAAACTAGTCAGTGTCAGTCTTAAAGAAAACGTCATCACTGAAACGAGCAAGAATTTAAGATCTATGCATGAAATTAAACCAAGATAAACTAGGGCAGAACTAGGAGGACAAAAATAAAATGCCTTCCTCCATATTAGAGTAAAAATAATCAGTGCAGTATTAGCTAAACAACCTGCAGTGCTTAAAGTAATTAAATCTAATTTCTTAGTTTGTTTTCACAGCTGAATGACTATGCTTGACTCTGTACAGTGCTTTAAGGATACAGCTAAGTACTTTTCAGGTGCCATAACTATCAAAACCTATCACAAATTCTTGGCCAATATTTTTAAACAGAACTGGGTTACAAATTTGAT
This sequence comes from Rissa tridactyla, assembly GCF_028500815.1. Classification (NCBI taxonomy): domain Eukaryota; kingdom Metazoa; phylum Chordata; class Aves; order Charadriiformes; family Laridae; genus Rissa; species Rissa tridactyla. The sequence goes on along the minus strand of NC_071480.1, from coordinate 15,298,797 downwards.
TATTTTCATAACTTATAACATCATCACTGGAAGAACAAACTGCTTTACTCAGCTCGATTAGAAAAGTCAGTATCACTGAGAATAAACATTTTCTTATGCCTTTGAACCTAAAACACTATCACACCCATCCCACCCAAATCTAAACTTATTTCTCAGATAATTTAGAAAATGACAGGCCCTAAGGCAAACTTTTTTTTTTTTTTTAAGAACAATTAAGGAGGTGGGCTTAAGGGGAGGCAGGGGAAGAGAGGGGGGGAAAGAAAAAAGCTTTCACATATCCTGTTTGGTGCAATAAAAGAATAAACACCAGAAAAGATTTATCAGGCAGCAGACTTTGCTGATGACACTGTTGGTTGAATTTCTGAAATCCTTCCCTAATGAAAGACAGATGTACAAATGAAAAACTTCAGCACACTGTAGCAGTACTTTAAACTTAAATAAATGCAAAATGGTTCTGTGATTCTGGAACTTGAAAGTCAAATTGGATTTTCCAGATAACAAAGATAGCTATGTATTTGTCCTCCACAATCCCTGTCGAACTAGCTACTGCCACCCTACTGCCACTTAAAAATAAACCTACCTGGGAAGGACAGCATTTCAAATATAGTCCAGTTAACTGAATTTTCTACAGTTTAAGAATTGGACTATTGTAAGTAAGAGGGTCTGAAGTTTTTATTCGGGTCAAGTATCTAAATATGAATTAATTTAATGAACTTTTCTGTGTTTCAAACAAGAACATGCTCCTCCGCTGTTTTTTTTCCAAGACCACGGTCATTTGAAACTACCAATCTAAATTCGGCTAAAATTAGTAGTGATTTCTTCGTTTTAAATTTAAAAAAAAACAAAAAACAAACAAAAAAAAAACCACCAAAAGTGCCAGCGTCTGGAGGATGGGAGCTTACTGAAGTTCTGTAATATACACATATATAAGAAATGATTTCTCTAAACAAAATACATGTCTGTCAATATTTAGACTCTTCTCCCTTCTGGACTGTTAAGTTCAAATGTATATTGGGTAGAGAAGGCTAGCCAGCTTTTATGTATTACACAAAAGATATGCTGACCTCCTGCATATTACTTTCCATTCCTCGGCTTTGTCTTTTCAGCGCTTGTTCCCATTATTCTTTCCTTCAGCTTTTCTTCCCAATGATTCACTTCCTTAAAAGGACTATTCCTCCTGCTTACTCTTGCCCAGGGCTGCAGGGCTTTCTGTCTACCCAACTCTTCATTGTTTCTTCCACTTAACACCTACTCAATACTTTACAGGTGTTTCCCAAGAGTATAAAAAGGTGTTAGTAGGAAAAACAATAAGAGTCAAACTCCTGAATGGCTTGCAGAAACTGATAGCCACGTCTACACAAAATAAAATAAATGTTTGTTTGCTTTTTTGGGTTCCATTTTTAGTAGAGGATCCCCCAGTGTGAAATGAGTCCCTAGGGAATAAAAACAAGAGCCAGAATTCTTTTGAGTTTCCCCTTCTCTTAAAAACCTGCAATATGAAAATGGGACATGGAAACACTAAGGCAGAAAAAATACAGTTCTTATTTGATTATTTTTTTCTGAGTTAAATTATCGGGCTCTTATTTTGAGAATATCTCAACTAGCCTTAATCTAAAACTGAAGGTGGGAGCTAAAATATTTCTCCTTTATTCCAGGAGAATGGCTGGGCACGTGTGCATCCGGGCTTAACTCATCAGTATTTCATACCACTGCCTACTGAATGCAACCTCGTATTTTAAAACGAGTAGTCCATAACTGGAAGTAGTGTGACATATAAAGAAGAGGAAAGAAAGTGTCTCTCTTGCTGTTAGAAAAAATTCTATCGGCAAATCTTTCTCACCAGACAGCACTTGCTTCCCCCCTGCTGCCCCCAACTCCCGGCATCACAACAGCCACATTCCTGCCTAAATGCTGCTAGAGATTATTTTTTTCCCCCAAGAACAATCAAACCTGTTTTGTTTGCTGTGTAACAGAGTAAGTTGTTAGCATGTTCAAGAACACCACTAATATGCTTTATGTACCACTGAATGGCAGAATACATCTTGATATAAAATCTGGCACCCCTCAAGAATCACTTTCTTTGCCCTATTACCCTCAACACATGCCGGAAACTTTCGGCTTACTTTAAGACTAAATGCAAGTTAGCAGATAGCCGTGGATCTGTAAACTGCGTTGTCCTGTTGTTATGGTCAACAAAATAAACTCTGCCTGTTGCTGTATTTCGGATCTCCCATCCAGGAGGCAGTGGACCAAGCTCTTCACAATTGATGTTGCTAAGATCCCTGTGAAAACAAATATAAAATGAAAAATACCTCAGCATTTGGCCTCCGAGCCAAACAAGCGTAAATGTAACAGAACAATTCCATGAAGTCTGAGAAAATGTATTGTTTCAGAAACTTGATCTGTTCAGCTGGAATCTCTACTCCCAAGGTGCAAGCCCACCAAAGAAAAAACACACACCCCAGAACACATGCCGTGGGGAAAAAATTCTTATCAAATAACCTTCATGTCTACAAACTAACTTCAGATGTTAAATTAATAGAGGCTTAAAACAAAAATAAAGACCACTGCCATATTTGCCAAAATGGAATTGCAGTTCTACACCAATGCTGACAGAAAACATTTTTAAAACAACATTAGTCATGTAAGGAACTCTGAATCACACTTTAAAAACTCCTACAAAACAAAACTGTATTTCTGAAGAGTTATACTTTCCATGAAGAATTACGCATGGGATGTGTGTGTATGCCACAGGCGGTTTTGCCCCAAAACCCAAAATGCTAGTGGGAAGCAAACAGCTCTCTAACAGAATATTTCAAATAAATTATTACATGAACAATGACTCAGCTCCGCACTGAGCAGCACAGAGATCGCTTCACAGGTCTCAAGAAAATTCTGCTGAAATCAGGAAGATGTAGATTCATTCTGGAGGTTGACTGAAAACAAACACTAGTCTTCAAAAAATGTAAGCGTACTCATTTTTCACGTATATAATCCACACCTCAGATACACCTTTAAGAAGAGCTGCACTTGATGGCATGAGGGAAGTCTTCAGATCTCCCAGCATGACGGAGTTGAGGGCTGGAAAGAGCCGAGGGGCAGAAGGGCTAAAAAGACGCCGTCTGCACGGACTCAAAAGGCTGAGAAGCCACTAATGGAAACACAAGGCTCTGGAATTGAACTTCTGCTGATATTACCCACACACACAGTGCTGCTGAACTGCAGGGATTATTTTTATTAACTAAACGACTCCGGCATATTAGCATAAAAATACAATATTCCTTAGAAATGACACAAACTCTGGCCTCATGCAAACAGCCAAATTTTGTGCTCAGTGACGCTCATGCAGTTTCTGCTACCACACCTAACACCAGCACTAACTTAGATTTCATACAAAACTATTACACCACAAACTTAAGGATTAAATCTAATATAATTTTGTTAGATAAATCTAGTTTCTAGTTTTATATGATACGGAAGTCATGGACTTCCTAACGCCCAGCTGCCAGCTGTATCGCACACTCAAGTCTATGGATAATGCATCAAAGCAAAGTATAGTCTTGTAACACAAAAGTAGCAATAACAACAAAAGAATCATTGGAAAAATGCAACGTAGTTCTGGCCGTGAGGCACTTCAACCTTCCTGGGATATCCAAAATCCACTTCCATGAGAATGAACACCAGCAGCAACTGACAAAGTTGCTACAATTCTCCTAAATGCCAACGCTGGCTGCCAATTTCAAACTGCACACGTGATTTTACAACACCATCCCCAGACTTTAGGAGGCAATAATTTTCAACAGGATTTCTTTTATTTATTTTTTTTTTTAAAGACCAATCAGAAGCTAACAATAGTTTTCCTGTTATCCTTCTTTGCTTTCAAACACATCAGAAATGATCACATGTACAATATGTACACTGCTGTATCGTGTAAATAAGGACGCTAAACTAAAACGACACTTACTTCAGATTTATTTTCTCCTAAGTGTTGAAATAGCCACAACAGAAACAGCAGTTGGAGTATTTTAATCACAGGTCAGGCTCTCTCAGCTTCTCTACCTGTTTGCCCCTCTCCCCCACGTTATTTCTCATTATATGCTGCTAATGAGATGCGTGAAAGCATATATGATTGCTCTAGGAATATCAGTGTTAGAGCATTATGAAGAAAATAAATATTAATTTCTGCTCTGTAACAGGAAACCTGCTGTAAAAAAGCTTGTGCATTTTTAGATGTTTGCTACTATACTCAAATGGAAAACCTTCCTGTTTTTAAAAAGACCCAAAATCCTGGCACTTCAAACACAGCTCACTATTTCAGCTTCCAGGCTTTTTATGACCCAGTGTCTCCAATTAGTTTCTTAAAAATGTACCAAGTTTCCCATTCCTTGAGTAAACTATGTTTGGTAGTCTGAACACAGGACAGTAATTCTCACAGACAAGTACATTTAAGCTAATTCAATGATGAGACTGTAGTTCACTAAAAATAGCGTGTCGAAACATACAAGGGGCATCCTGTAGATGTTCCAGGTTTTCCCCTTTGTCTGCTCCTCCAGCAAAAATGGTCATGTTTGTCTATCCTATTTGTCACAAAGTTTGTTCTTCATAAATATATGTTGATAGCTTCTCAGGTCTTGCTAACTTCCAGAGTCTGAATTAAAAACACATACCCAACTCAATTTTCACTGAAGCATCTTGATAAATCTAGATGTTTGTAAGTGCTCAGATCCTACTTTCTGTTTCATTATTTTGCAGAGTATTAAAATCTGGACTTGGCTATAATTCACATGCAAGATCTAGAAGCAGTTAACTATACCTGTTTTCAAACCGCCACTGATATTTATTTCTCGATTCTCCATCTTTGCATTAAAATAACAATTTGAAGAACCCGGACACTCATCTATTTGGATGAATGACTTGTTAAAATGATATACTGGGGCCAAGAGTTAGAGATATAATATAAGAGAGAGAAAACTCTGAGTAACGTACTGCTTAAACACCTTAAAGATACTTTCATTGTTTCTCACCTAGGTACTCTCGGATCATGCCACGTGCTAACACCAGTCTGAGTATGCAGAAAATAGACCTGACCTTGCTGAGTCGTCCTTTGCTCTGTGAAAATAAAGATAAATTCGTAACTGTAAGAACAAAAAGTGAAATACAAAACCTCACAAAGACTGATTTCCTAAAACTAAGGAATCAAAAGGATCTCACATAAGGAGAAGACACAACGCATTTTCCCAGTTTCTTGGGAGACACACAATTCAAATATTTTAAATTGCATACCATATCCTTCAGGTAAATCCGGAGGAGTGTGCAAGTGTGTCCTGCTCATGTAATTTCTGTGCCTCTGTGACCTGACTCTCCTCTCCGCCAGCCGGGGATCTGACGACTGCCCGCAGGTCGCACCGTTCGTTCCTGTAATTGGAGTGTTCTCATCTACAAAACAGCTCAGGGGTCTGCCTGGACTGGAGTATTCAGATGCTGGCCTGTGGAGAAAAAATGTGAAAAATCGCATTGCTGACTGGACACAGGGCTACACAACGCGCCTGATGGAAGCTCTCCGGGAATCCTTGTGGATGGAAGCTTCATCTAGGGGCTCTCAGGAAATCTTTGCGGATGGCAGAACTGTGGAGTTGACTTGGTGCGCAGGAAACCTCGATGATGGGCAGAAAGCTTCTGTTCAGCGCTCGCTGGTTCATCCCAGAGTAATTAGTAAACCTCCTCACCTATCTGAGGGTCTGACCTGACATTTAGTACATGATGCTGCAGCATCAAGATCATATCAAATGCTCACATGAGCAGTTCCCACCTTCAACAGAGTGCTGACAGAAAAATTTTTTTAAAATGAGGAGCATACAGCCCAAACTCTCCCACCTTGCCTTCATATGGCTGAGGAAGTGATCAGGCCTTGTTACTCCTTCCAGTTTTTAGGGAAAATTATTAGGCGAGGATGGTGACCAAGGGCTAAGTAAGATAAACCCAGTTGTTCTTGAGAGCTTGACTGCAAGAGGAAACACTGAATTACATGGTTTTGTGTCTCAATGCTGCTTTCAAAAGGATTTAAAATGGGTTAAAGGGGGATTGATAAGGATGCAGGAAATCCCTGAAACAAATTATATATTTTACATTTGGTTTTCTTCTGTAAATATGTCTAGAGCTTAGAATAGGTATTTTAACATACCAGGAAAAATACAGATAGGTAAATTAAAAAGATGTTCAGTGCCTTCACTCACTAGAAAACTGCAAATATGTATCAGAGCTGTCAGCATTAACATTACAGATTATTTTAAGTCAAATATACCCATACAGAGACTGAAATAACATTTACTGAGGAAAGAAGAGACAGTCTGAAGGCACAGACAGTCTGCAGAAGAGTCTGAAAAATATGAAATGACACTGCCTACAGTTCAGGTAACAGCAAAACTGGTTTGAGGAACAGCTTCGCAACACACATCTACTGTTATTAGAAAAGGTGATTGTCATGATTTCGAAACTTGCTCTGTAACAATCAGCTTTAAAAGTTCTGGATTACATGGTCACAGCATGTACATGGACAATGTCTGTCAGCTATTTATGATCTCTTTTCTTCATCCTTACAACGTCTGCACATTGTAATGAATATATTTATAGAGGTCTACCATAGCACCTTTACCAGAAAACAAAGATGCTAGTGTTAGGGGAGGAAAAAATAAATCTAGTCAGAATGATTCTTCTGAGTTAAATACTAGGCAGACTGAAGGAGGAGGATGTTAGAGAAGAAAAGCATACAGCGTTTGTAGAGTGACTTGGAGGAATACTGAATACCCCGTTAGAGCCACTTAGAATCGCTTGTGCTCAGTGCTCCTGGTCAGCAAGCAAACTTCGTCATGGGCACAGCCTCCTAAAGAATGTCTTACCGTGTTGGTCGCTCCCACTGAGTTGTTCGTGTAATATGATTTAAATACTGGATCCTTCCAGAAGCAGTCCTCCGCTCCTCCCACCTAGAATTCAGACATTGAGAGATAAGGCAGTGAGTGGTATTTCCAGGAAACCATGGCACAAAATATTTCCAACATAAATGCCAACTCAGGAAGACTTACACTATTATGAATCATGTTAGCTGAACAAGGTAACAGGAAACAACTGGAAGTTCAACTCAGAACTGATTTTACTTACTTTTGTCTTGGAACCAGGCATATCATTAACAATATCACACCTTCATGTTCAATAACTATTTGAATTCTAATTAAATCCAAACAGCCATATAAAGAAGCTTCTTGAAAACATCATGTTTAATAATGCATTTAACATCTTTTGACCACTGATTCTAGTAAAGTGCTTTCATAGTATCTTCAGGCACTACTTGCTTTCATTAAAAAGTCACCTTCAAATAACATGACTTTTTATTACTTTTGCACTCCAAAATACAGGAGGCTATACAGCTAGCTTTGCAGTTACACAATTAAGTAAGCAATATTTATACAAGGAACGTTTTGAAGTTAAAATTTTTAAAAATGTTTTTGACTTCTCCAGACTCCAAATTAACAAAAGAATGCTGTTTAGGTCAGATGATAATTTATGTTTCAAAACTCATCATCTGAAAAATCAGTTTCTCCTGTCTTTACCTGCCAAGAATCACATTCAGAAGGTCTGTGTTTGCTCTGAAAAAGTTGATGACAGCACCAGAGCCTAAAACACTGCATTTTTCTGTATTCGCAAAACTGGTTTAGGTGTTAATGATGTCATTAATTCTCACAGGGACAAATCAAAATCCTAAACTCAGCCTTTGGCAGGTAAATACAGCAAGAACTCAGGCTACATTACCTTCTCCAATCATGATTTACATGGAAGAAAAAGTGATCCATTTTTATAGCAGTGTACACCTCTGCACAGCACGGCAGAAGGCGGCCAGGCCCGTGTTCACTACCTTGCTACAAACCTACTGCACGGATGAAGCCAGTTTGCTGGCTGTGATTTACTGTTATATTAGTTTATCAGTTCTATAATTTGTAAGACATATGTTTTCTTAGAGAAGTATATTTTTTTAATCCATTTACTCACATATACACCACCTCTCGTTTTCCAAGAAGAGACAAGTCAACAGTCAAATTATTAACTATTCTGTGTATCCTAGCTGGCTTATCTCCTGCTCCTAAATTCAAAACTGCAGATGTCTGAGTATGAGAATAAAAATAAGTTAACCTATTTGTACACTGACTTCTCATTACTGCAAAAGTCTGTTGTATGAGCTGTATTTGTATTTACACCACAGCGATGTCAGCTTACCCATCTGGTAAATCATTATCAAATAACCGACTGCAATCCACAACTTGTCCTCCTGTGCCTATTCGGTCTCTGGACTGAAGACTTACTATTAAGATAATAAAAGAATTATTAAAGATATGACATCTGAATGCAAATTACAGTTATATTTGAAAGAGAAATGGTACTACTTGCAGGACTATGTTGAGCCACGTTCTGGATATTTTTTCCTTCCCACAAATCAAAGAGAATTATACAGAAACAGCGTGTGTTTTCATACATGTAATTCTCTACACCTTTCTTCAAAAAGTTTTGCTTAAAAATATGAATGCAAGCGAAGCAAGAAAAAGAAGTTAACTCTGTAGCTGTCATTAACTTTTCTCCGTATGAGACGGACTGTGACACTTGTCCGGCGGCAGCAGGGCGGCTTAACCTCACACAGGGCTGGGACAGCACGGGGAACAGTGCCACATTTGCACAGCTAATGGGAGAACTGCTAACAGAAAGGACTAAACTAAGAAATTCCTGTATGTTTTTGACTCCTCCTTTCGTATTTTGTGTGCACACGGGATTCAACACACACACGTACACACACACAATCAGGCAAAATTTCACTGCAAGAAGCACTAGACGTTTGGTTTATTGGCTACTTTCAAACACCAGTGGTAAGAAATCAGATCAACTCACACAAAGCAGTGCTTAGCACCCCGAAAAGCTCTTACTGCCCTCAGCAAAGCTGTATTACTTTTTTTTTTTTACTTTTAATGTTTCATTGTAATGGATATTTATGCCTGAAGCTTTTGTACTACAGTTATGAAAATCATGATTTTTTTTAGTCAGCTTTTGTTCCCAATATCATAATTTGCAAGTGTCCAATCTAATAATTTATGACACTTGTGTTCCTGTGGGGTTGGGGTTGGGTTTTTTTGATGTTTTGCTTTGCCTTTAACAATAAAACAATTGCTTAAAAAGCTAAATACGTGCTGTGGCACACATTTCTTGAGGTGGCACTACTGTACCTCTGGAGAACTGTCTTCAAGCCCTATTTATGTATGCAGTGAAATAAACTTACAGACCTTAATCTAGACACAAACAAACTTCTGTCAAGATCACAAAAGACATAGTAGTACTGGCAGTTTTTGCCAGAGAATCCAAATTTTCCGTAACAACATGTCTTGAAGCTCAGGATTTTGGGCCTTCAACAGACCAACCCAGGGAGCCCTGCAGTACGTGCCTGCTTTATTCCTAATCAATATTAATTCCTAGTCTTCCATGAACACTAATGTTACAAAGCAACTTCTAGAGCCAAAGACACCTTCAATTTAACTTCAACCAAAACACAATCTTAGATGACATATTTATTCTGCAACAAACCCACACATTACAAGTTCACATTGTTGCATGTAGGCAAGGTTTGGCAAGCAATACACACAGACAAAAATGAAACTAAACAAAGGCAATTACCTCCTCTTTGCCTACGTGAGGACCAAAATTTGTGCACGGCTTCATTTTGTAATGAGTAAGGACTCATGTTTTTCTGCACCGCCACATCAGAAATAAAATGGTGGCACAGAAGAGAGCTGCAAGATTAAGACACAGTTCAGGTGCCCTTTCCATCCACATCTTCTTCCCCCCTTCGAAGATAACCCCAGGTAGTTAAGAGAAAGATCCCGTTGCTCCCTGTGCCAAATTATAAAGGCATACCCACTGCGCACTTGATTCGTAAGGTTATCATCTGCTGAAGGTATCAATTACATTTTAAAATTGTTTTCTGATCTTGCACAGCCTCTTAATATAAGCCAGTTTATCATTAGAAGAACTGAGACTGTATTTATAACTTATTCTATCTTCTTACTTTTTATCAAGGTTTCTCCACCACGTTAACTACTGCAGCAGAATTACCTAGTTTTACTCAGGCTCATTCATCCATTCAACAAAACTGCATTAGTGAAGAAAGATAAGAATATAAGGAGATTAATAACGAGAATTTAAATAAAATAAAGACAGGAGTCTCTGGAATCTTACCAAGGATGCATTAAATTAAAACACAGCCATGACGGACGAAATCTGACCTTTCTGATGATAACAGATTACAGGAACAGATAACAGGAAAGCAGAAACTACAGATTTATTCTCCGTCTCCGCCGTAACCTGACAAGCTGCGTTTTTCCTAGGTTCAATGTATGATCCAGCAGCTCCTGCTAATTAGGGACAGCCCCAGCAGCATGCCAGGAGAGCTAATGCTGCTCTGGCTACACCACTTCCCATCATCACACCAGGTTAAGCCAACTGGTCAGTCTAGTTTATGCCCACATTGCTGACTAGTTATCTCTGACAACTAGTTATCTCTGAAGTGTATCTGCCATGCCCACACTGCATGGTATTTGCCCCAGGCTTCCCACCTGGCATCCCAACAGCCTTGACACCTTTCTGCTTTGGGGTGGCTTTTTTTTGTTTGTTTGTTTGTTTTTTTTATTGTTTAATTAATGCTAGCATTCTTGAGTCATGATGACAAGGATGCATGTTGCATACTCTGGAGGGCAGCATGAGAGCACGTCACGGTGTGAGGGTACAGTCCCTGCTGGTGTGACATCTGAAGGACTGCTGCGGGCAGAGCAGACCCTGAACAAGCGAGTTCAGTTTCCTCTTAAAAGGAACCCCACAAACAAAACTGCATGCATAAAGCGTGAATGATCAGGGGACCAGTATACTGGAGCAAAACCAAAAAGCAAACCAAACTGACAACATAATGCACCCTAGAAAAATAACTTTTTTAACCTGTACTCTTCTGTGCAAGCTCCCATGGAAAATTTAATATTCAAGAATCATCTGAAGCGGCGGCAGTGCACTGACAAGTCCGCATTTCTACCATCATTTGACTCTCCTGTGCCACCTCACTCTTTATCTTAATACTGTGCAAACACTTGCAGATCAGATGCTAGACGGGTGGTTAAAGCAACATGAAGAGGTAACGCCACAGGTGTTATTCAACAGAGCACTTTGAGGAAAGCAAACAAATGCACTGAAGCCCTTATTTGCTGACTGATATTCCAATAGTTTTCCCTGGCTGACAAACCAAGAATGCTGCCTGGGTATTATTTGATCTAGTAATTTAACACAAAACTGAGCATGCAAATTCACTTTTCTTTCCCCTATGTCCAAATACTCTCATTAACATCTTGCCATAAAAATAACGAGTTCCTTATACTGACCAACTTTTTCTATGACTTAAGTGACCTACTAGAAACGCTGCCTTCTGAAACAACTTACAGTGCACCAGACAGAGTGTTTATGAAGTTGTTTGTGGACACCTGTTTTTCAATTTGCCAGCTTCTTTTTAATTCTCAAGTTATTTAAGGTTTATGAGTTAGCAGAATGACAAAGCACAGTTACTGAGATTGGTGACAGACTTGTTAATAACCCGTGAAAACACAAAATGAATTGACCAAGTCATCCCAGACAACAACTCATTCCTGTTGCAGCAAGATGTTTTACCCTTTCACAAAACCTACAGGAAGTAAAGCTTTGCTGGAACTCTCAATGGCCAAGAAATTTGTAATCAGTTTTTCACAAGGAGTTCAGGCTCAAGTTGTCACCATTCTTTACAGTGAAATTAAAAGCTTTCTAAATCAATTTTCTGTTATCTATGGTCTTATCTGTCCTAACACTTATAATAATATTTGGGGGGGGTTGCTTAGGGGGGGTTTGTGTGGGTTTTTTGTTGTTTGTTTTCGGATTTTTTTTGTTTGTTTTTGTTTGTTTGTGTTTTTTTTTCTTTAAATTCTCTACATACACACTTCTAGCTTGAAGTCCAAATGACTCTGGCACTAGACACAGAATTTGAAAAAAAAAGTTAATTACAGGAAACTGACATCTAGGAAGGGTATTTCTATAGCTACTATTAAGCTTCAAGAGAACTAATAGATAAAAACCTTTACTTACCTACTATCTGTCCTCTAACAGTATCATTGTCATTTGGCCCAAGCTTGCACAGATCCAATCTCTGATCTACAAAACAAGGACACAAAGCGTAACTCACGCGGTATTTTGCTGCCTCTGAAAGGCACATTGAAGAACCATCAGAACAAAATTCAGCCTGGTGCAGGATAGTTAAGACTTCAAGAGATGGGGGAAGGGACGCAAAACTAAAAATCTTCAGCCAAGACTTCATTTTTCATTATTTTAAAATCAGAAAACAAGACTAGAATACTTTTGCTGTAACATTTTTCCTACTTCACAAAGCTCTTCTGATGACTAAGAAATTACATTATCCTATATTGGATGCCTAAAGCGATCGTAAAGTATTTTGAACTCTCTTCTCTTGTAAAGACCAGCCATTGTCATAATGCACTTCCAGCTCAACACTCATTAGTACAGCACAGATAACCTGCAGCATCACCCCATGCGTTCCATGCTAAATAGGTAAAATTTCAAATTGAGCAAAGCACAATGCACCGAAGCACTGATCTAGTGACAAATATTTAAAAATGAGAACTTCAGTTATGCCTTTATTACCAAGGAACACATTATTAAAGGTAAAATCACAATGCTTCTCTACCAGCACGTCACTGTTTTTTTTTTAATTGTCTCTATAGCCAAGCACGACTCTTCCATCACAAACACTGCGCCAAATTTTGTTCTGAAGTAAATGGCATCCATTAGGATAATGGGAAAATAGCATCTTGCATGTTAATTAACTTTTAAAAAATTAAATACGAAGCACTAGAAGTATTATAAAGCACTTAATATCTTATGACAAAGTTTACTATTTAATTTTGAAGGTCCATTAATTTTTAAACTATGAATTTGGCTTCGAGATAGATCTCCCCTTTCATTTATCCCTTAAGACTTGCATTTTTGAAGGTAATAAAAAGATAATTTGAAGGTAATGAGAATCTGTCTTCCTTTAAAGTTCCAACACATTAAGTTCAATCTCGACAATCCACAACAGGCTGCGGCACTTCTATGGTAACGGGGCAAAGGAACTGAAAAGCCAAAGGTGAGTTCCATTCTCTAACCTACCCATGCTATCCTCAGCCACAAACCAACATTAGAAACTACTAAATTAATTAGAATATACAAGCTTTATAAAAAACAACAAAAACTGCCACTCTTCAAAACGTCTGTGCATGGAAGTTTGGTCTGAAAGACAAGAAACACTAGTCTTTAGCTTACTTACAACCAGTGTCTTTAAGGCGGTTGATTGCGTTTGAAAGAAGTCTCACACAACCCAGAAAACCAGCTCCCTGCTTTTTATGAATTTTCTTGTGATTCCACACACTGATTGTTATTGAATCCGACTTCCCAATATATCTGAAAAATGTGGAAAAACAGTACTGTGAATGGCACTTACTGAATACTTTGAAGATGCTCCAGAAATCACCTTGGGGGGAAAAAAAAGATTATCAACCATTACATTAAAAATTTAACAGGCACTGTATTGGCAAGAGAGAATAAGTCATCTTTCAGAGAAGATGGACACATTATACTTTAATGAAAGCATGTCTTATGAAGGAGTGTACTTGAATACAAGCCAACCTAAAATCCTGATTCGTGAAGAAGGCATTCATGTGAATCCAAAGTCTACCAAAACCTGCTTAACACAGTAACACGACCAGGCTGTGGCTGGCCCAGTCACCACACCTCCTTGAGCCCAGACTCACGCCTACGCTCAGCCTAACCAAAGAGACGGCAATGCTCGTGGCAGTGCGTGTTTGAGAGCGGCGTTAGCAGGCAGAGTGGTTCAAGCACCATGACAGAAACTATCGGTTTAGCATCCTTTTGCGCACTTCATCTGCTGCTGCTCTGCAGGCAGCGCAGCTCACCCTCACTTCCAGCTCTTGGGAGCGCTCAGGGGAAATGTAAAGCAAACCTAGTTACACATCTGCTGTTAACAAATCCTTAGGAAGCTGCTTTACTATTAAGAAAACTTCAGCAAGGCCTCGTTTATAACATACATTACGTATAATAAAAGGCTCATACAGTATCTTAGTTGAGATGTGCCACACTCCCTGCCTGCCCCCTGCTCACCCGTGGGCTGCCTCCTCGCGGCACGACCAGGGAAATGCTTTGCAAAGCCCAGATCTGCATTTCACCCACATGGGGAAACCTGGACGCTGTCGGCTATTTTATTTTTACTTTTTTGTTTGAAGCTTTGCTCTTCAGAAGCAATTACGTCGTCAACTAGTTTTTGTTTTCAAAGCTTTCAGAGGACAATTTCAAAACACCTAAGATAAATCGGCTCTTGCCAATACTGAATTATTATAGTTATTTCAACGTGAGGAAAATGAATTTTAACTATGGCTTAGATCCCAAGAACTGCTTGTAATTCTCCCTTCCCAGGCCACAAATTCTGCAGTTTAGTTCCAAGTGCCATTTTGTTTGTTTTTGAAGGAAAACTGATCAACTCAACCAGCATCTAAATACATCTCCCCCATTGACTGAGACTTTTTCGGCTTTAAAACATCTTAATATTTTCATAAAGATAGAAATGATACTGTCAAGGTTGGCAAACCAAACAATTGAACTAACTGTCATGGCTTAAAATTGCAGCTGTGATCAGGTAAGTTCTCAATTAACACTTCTCCCCTTTTTCCTTTTTCAAAAAGCAGAGCTTTGACAACTTCTTTTTCCCACCTGCAGACAGGGACTGACCCGAGAAATAGCAGACAGAAAAGCCTAACTGTAGGCACATTCCCATAAGCATGGTTTAAAATAACCAGTGCACATTTAAAAAAAACAACCAACCAAACAAACAAAACACAAACTTCACACAAACAAAACCCAAAGTTTTTGGAATAGTAAACTGATTGCAAAATATATAGGTCAGATTTTTGGCCTTACAACCTTGACAATGCCAATTTTGCATAAAGAAACGAGAGATGAAGATGGGTATTCACGTGCATAGTTGCAGTCTACAATGTTTCATGTACTTAAAATAAATTCTCATGAGAACAAGCTAGGTGCACTTAAAAATAAAGACTTATCATGACCTGTCTTCAATTTTCCAGTTTTCCTTGTTGCTTTAAAAAAGTCAAAGGTATATGGTTAAACACAATTTCATAACAGAACAGTTTGAATAATATGTAGAACAGCTGAATATACAACACAGTTTCCAAGAATTACTGTAACATTTCAGGGTGAGGTTCTCATGGTTAAGATGCAGACAGAAGCCACCCATACCAAACGGGAGGACTTCTATATTACTACTATAACCTACTCGGATTTTTGAACCGGAAAGCCTGGCTGATTCACACATTTAAAGGAAATATGCAAGACAAGCTGCATTTTCCAAATAAAAACTCATTTTGGTGTTTTGTTTTCTTTTTCCCCCCAAAGGAAGAAAAGAAATAGTTCAGTAACTGCTAGTTGGCTTTATACCAAAATGTTTCATCTATATTTCTGCATAATTTCAGGCATGAAAATACATGGTTGCATTTAAAGAGCGACAGTAGGACAAGCTGACATTTCCAACTCATTTGGTGGATAAGTTACATTTGGTTTACATCATCTGGCAATAAAGTTTCAACATAAAAGCCTGGGCTAGAAATTTTATTTGTTATTAAAAAAAGAATGATCCAAAAAATAAAGTTAATAAGTTTAAAAAGAAAAAACAGAGACAAAAAACACAACCCCCCATTTGTTGGATGCCTCCTCTCTCTTCCTCCTCATAATTCAAGTTCTTGGAGCTTTTTTTTTTTTCCCCCCACTCTACCCTATCAGCAATATCATTTCACAGCTTCAGTACCTCAACAGAGATAACAGGATTAGTATTAATGAAGTGGAAACCTGGAAATTCAATTTCCATATACGTTTTGTTAACTCACGTATTTCCTGAATCTGTAAAATTAGGACTCTGGGTAAAAGCTGCATGTTTGGAAGTTTTAAGAAAAATGCCTACTCTCAACGCTTCTAAACAAGAATCAAGTACACGCCATACTGGAACCTTAAACAATTTTTAATCAATTTTTAAAACACAGGGAGAATTGCAACTTCCTCTAAATAATTTTATTGCCAAAGTGGTTATTTCCTTCTGAGCCAATATACCCCTCAGGAAGGTTTGATGTCAAGTGACTTTTCATCCCCACGGCATTATATACTCTTTCCCTGAAGAGTTCAGCTTGGTAGAGAAAAGCAGAATGAAGAAAGTGGAAAAAAATATTTCCTGAAAAAGACACACCTCTTCCTGATCACAAGCCAGATGTACTCCCTCCAGAAAGAGAGAAAAATGCAACATCAAGAGGTATGAACTCGGGCTCGGAAGCCAGGAATTCCCCATTTCTAATCCATGCTGTCACACAGACTCTTTCTACGACCTGGACAAATGACTTAGTTTGCTTCTCCATTTTCCAATTTCTGAAATTTTTCTAATATAACTGTTAACATTACACTTTGAGATATCAGCTGTTTTCAGATTGTGGGAGAAGAAGGTGTGAAGAGAGATAACGAAAAATATCATCCTGATTTTTTCTTCTCTCTTCCTTCACCCTGACACTGCTCTCATCTCTGGTAGCAACCGAAGGGTGTTTGAGCCTTTGGGATGGTCAGGAGAGAACCAGCCACAGGCCGTGGCTTAGACAGGACCACGGCATAGACATGCGGCACTGACTGGCTGCTCCCTTCTCCTCCCCAGTCCAACGTTGAGCTGAGCCTACAAGACACTGTAAAAGCAGACACACCAAGCAAACAGCCACCAAAGTGGGCTTCTACTCCAGATGTTCCTAACAGACCCACCTAAGAAGTTCAGCAAAGACTTATGCACCTGATGTGCTTGAGCTGGAATGGCCAGATCTGCTGATACGGGCTAACCATGACCCTGAAACGCTTTCAACCTAACTGCAAAGGGCATCAGCTTCATCAAACTGGTCTAAACCACCACGTCAAGAAGGCAAAGCTCTTTGACAGCTCTTTAGGAGTCTAATCTAGGATGGGATTCTCTAAACCAGCACTAACCAGAGCTGCTGCCTTCTCTCCCTGAGAAAAAATTAGGATCATCAGCAATAACTAATGGGGGTTGGGGTAGTAAGATGACTCTGCTAGGGCAGGGGCTTGAGAACGTGAAGGCACCAAACAGCACTAGAACGTGCAGCGAGGAGATTTTGGGAAGAGGAGGAGTTGTAGAACTTGGGCGAGGTATCATTTGAGAGGTATAACAAAGAAGGAGAGCAACAACTCCACGCTAGGGCCTGGGGGTGCAGATTTGAAGGGCACAGAGTAAAGATGGGACCAGGACTAGATTTTGGTGGAGATCGTGGTACAAATCTCTCTTAGAGATAAATAGACCATATGACTCTCATGCTTTAAGAGCAGAGGCTGGTGGGGAGGGCTGGAGTAGGCTAGAGGGGGCACAGGTGAGCACAGGAAGGCTGTGGGAGAGATCCATGCTATCACCGAATGGAAAAAAGAGGATTTATTAAGTTTCAGAACCGCTGGTTTAGGTAGTGTTTATATGCTCTGAATGCGAGAAGGTCTGTAAATGTGTTAAATCTGGTTATTCAAAGCTTTGAGGAAAGGCCTGAACAATAGGCAAAACACAAACAAGACTGAAAATAAGAAAGGGGAATACATCCAGGGCAAGCATGGTATTTTCCTGACATTAAACTGCATCCAGACAGCAACTATTTGGCAATTCTTTCTGGAAAGCCTCCCAGATTCCCCCCTCCCCTTACACACACCCATCTAGACTGAAGAATCTAAGCAACTAACTAATTCATCTGCTTTCTTTCATGCTAAGATCTGAGTTAAGAAACATGTAAGGCAAAAGCAAAACGTTTTTTGTTCTTTCTAACACTGCAGATGTCCTTTTAAAAAAAATCTTATACAACAGAATATCTATTATGCTGAATCAGGTTAGCAAGCCACAAAATTCCCTAGAATTAACAACTTAATTCAGACATTATTGCATAAATACATCACAACAGATTCATCTTACTGTGCCATTTGCACATACATGACACACGAGACTGTTGATTAGCAGCAGTGTTAACCTGTTACACAAATTCCAGGCTGCGGACACTTCAATCCACCCAACGCAGCCAAGACACAGTTTTACTGCACGTAAGCCTATTACAGTTAGTTAAAAAACAAGAGAGATCCTCACGGTAGGAAAAAAGCAAGATTTTTCTTTCCAAAAAAGTCTACATAACTGCACCTTCCTCGGGCTGATTTCCTACGCTGCATGGTGGCAGAAGCAGGCAAGCTGCCACCGAGACTCCATCTGTTATGCTTGGTGTGCAAAGCATTTCCTCTAGCAGTGGAAGCGTCATAAGGCAGAGACTGGCGTTCCCATGTGATGGCGTGTTGTCAGGGTAAGCGTTAGGAAGTTCTAAAAACCTACTATTTTTAAAGGATGAGAAGAAAGATTAAGCCCTGTAACCTATAAGGTTTGCCATCAGATGCTTAGCAGTAGGATGGTTACTATTCATATATATTTAAATTTTATTTTTTTTTTCCCCCCAAAATTAGAAGTTAATTATCTTAATATCTGGTGCAGATGAAAAGCTAAGACCCGACACCGGGTACATTACAGTAAAGTCACCTTAAGATAAAAGCCAGGCAGCAAATTTTTGTATCAAAGAGATCTAATCTTTTACTGCTGTTTTAAATAGGAACTGCAGACTAGGCGACTGATGTTTATAAATGGAAATAAACGTCCACAGAGTAAGGAATAACAGGCAGGACAATAAAACGGGTTAAATGATTATGAAGAAAATTTTGAGAGATAAAGGATTATTTTCAATTTCAAGGCCTGACATAATGCTAAATTTTATTTTGGATTAGAAATGCTGTGTATAATTCTGTCATGAGGGAATTCAACTGCCAGAATCAAGCAAAGCAGTTTTCCCTACAGGACAAGTAATTCATATTGAGAACAATATCCTAACTAAACAAAACTTCGATTTTTTAGGGTTCTTCTTCCCAAAAAAGACCACCGCACACAAAATATTTCACACCGGTCCGAATTCCTTAGGACAATCCAGCAAGAGAAGCCCCAAATCTGCCCAAGCAAAATATTCTTCCAGAAACCCCATTTCTGTCTCTGCTTTTTATAATCTGATGTGGACTGCAATCACAGTTTTGCTTCAAAGCTAAGACAACTACAGTATCCAGATAGAAGCATGACTTGTTCTATAATACAACATAAAAATCCCTTCTCTTCATTCTTCCTTGAAAACTATAACCAGAAAGGATTTTTTTTTTCTAAGGTTTTACTATTTTCTTCCATTACTCTCATGGCCTATTAACATCCTCCCATATTTCTCATGTCCTCTGCTCCTGCTTTTCTCCAGAAGGGAACCAAGTCACCAAGTCCCCAAGTCCGTAGCCCATGGAGCACTTGGCATCCTTTAGAACCCATGCCTGTCAGCTGCTTACTGTCACTGTCACCACAGCACTTCAAACACCAAGTCACAACTGGCAGATACCGGGGAAGACACAGGGAACCGCTGATATTTTCAACACAGAATTTAGTAGCAGATTAACTGCCAAATGATGGCCCACCATTCCTCCTCCAAAAGCATCCCTTCCCTAGCTGTAAAAAGGTTATAGGAAGGCTTTGCACTCGAGTCATGCTGGCAGCACCTTCCCTTCCACCTTACTCTCCTTTTATCCCTGTAAAGCTATGCATTAATGCTCGCTAATGGGACCACCAAACTAAACAACAATGAAAGTCCATGCTTGCATTTCACTCCTACAGCAGGAGCACATCGGTGGTACTCAGGGGATGCACCCTGTGGTCCAGCTCCATCCAACGCAATTGGATTCATGTACTCTAAGACGCTTCATGAAGGAAGCCACAAGACAGCGAGTGGTGATGATGGAGAGCCTCCCTATAAAAGCTCACTCCCAAAGCAAGCTAACGTGGGCACACCGTTACTGACCCAATGCAACCCATTTAACTGGCAAACAATTACACACGTTTTTTTCCCCTCTCCAGCTACCTTCCTGCGGGTCAAGTGAACTGAATGCATTTACCCAGACCCAGATGGAGCCAGTGTAAGAGAAGGAGCATGAACACATGCAGCAAATTGGGAAAGGGGCTGAAACAGGAGAGAAAGGGGACCCTCCATTTTTGGTGGCAGTAAACTGCAATATCAGTGCAACCTACTTGCGGATTTCACCATTAGACCACTGCACAGAGTATTAATGCCTGTTGGAAAAAAAAAAATATGTTTAAGCTAGATCTTCACAAATGATGGTCAAATCTTGGAGAGGATGCAGAATGGCAGAGGTCTGAAATCTGCATTCTATATGAATCAACATTTTGGTAGGTTTAAGAACAGTAAAAAAATCAAATTAACTTAGAATTCTTTAAATATGAAAAAGAGCCACTCCTTCTACATGAACTTAAACTTGGTTTATATCCATTTTCCTAATGAATATGAATTAGTCTCACATGCAGAATCCAAGCTTGGACTGAGTTTGAATAATAAAACCTAATGCTATAGCTTTCCTCAGAGAAAGTGCTCTTATTTAACTAAACTGCCTACGGTATATTGTTAAGCAGTAATGAAAATGTTTTGTATACTGTCCTAAAATGTTATGAACAATGACTTCATATATTTAGTCTTGGATATTCAAATAAAGAGTAGGTAAAGACATCACTTTAAATCAGGCCTTCCACATTCTGCTGAAAGACCTATCAAGCTGCTTTTCTTCACTGGGAAGAAGGGGGACAAGAAATTCGCTGTGTACCAATACTTGATTTGCTCTAGGTTTGGTGATGTCCAAAGCTAACATAAATACGCTCAAACAATTTCTAATAATATGCATAGGGAATGGAGCCACGGGAAAAAGAGTCAGAGATCAGAACAATGCCCTAGAAAGGAGAATACAATGAGGCAAAATTGTTCACTTCTCTTCCTCATCTTCCATCCCAAGGAAAAGGATAAAAAAAGGATAAAAGACAGGGAAAATACAGCATGCACAAACACAGAGAAACCTCAATAAAAAAAAAAAAAAAGCTTTAATAACTTATACAGAATATTCTATGCTTTAGAAAGACAGAGGAAAAACATGACATATACATGCCATACGGATTATATTGCTCAAAAGCACTGAAAGATGCTCAAGAGATAACAATGTAACAATTTATAGCGTGAAGAACATTTGGGACAGAAAATGACATAAAGGAGAGAAAACAAGAGGCAGAGAGAAGAAGAGACACTGTAGCACTGCAACAGACAAAAACAGCATGAAGAGAAAAGCGGTTTGAGGGAAACACTGTCAATTATTTGCTTCATTTTACAGAAGTGTTAGCATGAAAATATTACAATAAAACAATGCTATGTTAATGCATGTAAAGCATGTTGCAGACATCATCACTAGGAAACCAAGTCTAGTGTTTAGATTTTGAGGGAAATTAGAAAGTGGTATTTTGACACATGTATTTTTCACTGAAACTAATAACTTCTGGGATATTTTCGAAGCTGTAAAATAGGACAGTACTATGACCATCTGACAATGCCTGTGTACTTCAGAGGATTTCACTTCAAACCTTTGGTTATCACTGTTACCACCTACAGGTCATAATGCTGATTCCATTTTGGATCAAGTGTATTCTTCACAGTATCTGTAGAATGGCATTGGCCAGATCCGTCCACCACGACCTTAGCAAATGGATCAGGAAGTCCTAAGAGGAGGAAAAAAAAAAAAACTAGCGAATGGATCAGGATGCTGTGACGTCCTGTATCATTGCACAATATATATATTTTATTTTTTTTAATATTTTACATCAAGTTGCCTTATATTCACAAATGAGAGCCATATTTAATGAGGGGAATAACATGACATACTAAGCACAGGAAATAGCTAAATTAGCAATTTATTTCACTGATATAGACCAAGAAAAAGTTGTACAAGTCAAACACTTTGGGGAAAAAAAAATCTGAACATGTTGATCTTCCTAATTCAGGATCGAGTAAATTCTCAGTGTACAAAGAATTCAGCAAAAGGCAAAGAAAGCAGATCGGCATTCTTCCAATTATTTACAATCACGATTTCGGTTGTTATCGTTACTACAGGCAACTGCCTATACCAAGATTATTCTTGCTTTTGACCTCCACCTTGTTTTCTGCTAGCTTTCTACTTCATTTTCTGCTAGCTTAGTACCTCAAAACCACTCACATAGGCTCAGCTGATCAACAAAAATTGGTGCAAAGATGGTGCAGGCGGCGAGGACGGGAAAGAAGCAGGAGCAGAGCAGCCTACAATTAGCTCTACTGCAGCTAACCTACTAATTAACTCTACTGCTATTCTAACCAACCTATTAACTGACCCCAAAAGGGATGGTCCCACCACTAATGCCCCTAAGTCATGCGGTCCTAGCCCTTTTCCCCCTCATACTAATTCTTCCCCTCATCTGAATGCACACAGAGTCAGCTGAAGGAACTAAGGCTGTGAGACATTATTCACATTTTCTGTAGCACAAGTTTTGTCCCAGTTCCGCTTCCTCAGGTGACTCACGACGGAGCCAGTCAAGCAGCGGAGTGGCTCAAGACAAGTTTCAGACAAAGCACGTGGGGATAAAGGCAAAGCACGTGGGGTAGGGTGGGAACATCCTTGCGAGATTTGTGCTTCAGTGCAGGAGTATTACCACAGATTTCAAATCTTGAGGGCTTTTTTCTAGGCATTATTAAACTGTTAAACACCTGAAAACTTGCAGCCATACAAAAATAAAAAAAAAAATCAAAAGCAAGTTTTAGAAGTATGACAAATTACAACCTATTTCTTCACCATTCCTTCTTCAAATTCTTTTCAAGGTTTGGGTCTGATCTTTCCAATTCTTCCTACTCCCAGCCGGGAGGCGGCAGACGGGTGATCTGTGCGTGCTTGTCTACACAGCCAATAACATTCCTTTCTGCCTCCTTCATCCACCTCTTAGCACTTCTTTCAAAACATTATTAAAATTAATATAATTTCAGGGTAGGTAAGTATTGTGACATGATTATTAATAATTAAGATGTAGATCTGCCTGCTGGACAGAAAGTTCTTATATGAAGAACATTTTAATAAATATGTGGCACTAACTGAAAAACATGTAATTTGCCTGAGAGTAAATTTGTTTCCCCCCCCCATCAAAAACAGAGAGAGTGTGTCAGTGTTTTAATTATTATTATGAATCTGTGACAAGTGTCACCTAAGAAAAAATTAGAAGCCCTGAAATTAAACCTGGAATCAAAGCCCCCAACCCTCTTTATGCAAATATTTTAATACAATGATCATTTGCAAACACTGATGTACAGAACCTCTGTAGTATTTATCCCATCTATAAGTGTATAAGATTTTAACAGCTACTTACGGAAAAAATCCTTTTTCACCAAGTTTTTTGCACACAGTACTGTAAGAGAAGTAGAAATACAAAATTAAGTTACTGATTCCGAACTTTAAAAAAAAAAGCCACTTTACCTGTCCAGCATTCCAGAAAATCCTGCTCAAAATGAATGAATATAAACAAATTATGCTCCTACATCATTTATATTGTAATGTAAAATAATTCCTGAAAGCTGAGCCAGAAGCGTCATCTTTTGGCAACTCACCTTTAGGTAGATTATAGTAGAAGTGATACGGCGGTGGTTTCCTCAGGCAATAGTTTCACATGCCTTTTTCCCCTCCTCCTCCCTCAGTGGTTTTGCCAAGTCTGTATTTACTGAGTGAGGGAACTGAACCGTTTCCAACTACCTCACCATACGGTGGCACAAACAATTGTGCCAGTAAAATTAGTGGTGTTACACAGGCAGGGTCTTATGTTCGGTTCTACAGACCGGTGAAAGCTCCCTTGACCATAAAGAATAGCGCATTAGACAGCCCAGGCTTTTCTGCTACTCTGTGTGGAAAATAAATACAAGTTTTTACCTGAAACACGTTTGGGTGGGATAGACTAACTTCTAACACCAGAGTTTTGATGGCTTCGAAGATATGTTTTATTTGTAGAAGTTGATAATTGTTTCAGGCTTTTTTGTTTAAATTAAAAGGGAGGAACATTTGCGTTTGTCAACTAAAAATACCAAGGGGAGAACAATCTCATAGGAGAATAGAGTAAATAAAAATCAATCAATAAATAAAAGGTCAAAGGGGACAACTTTCACACAAAGATGCCAAGGTACACACAGAAGACTTCTCACAAAATGCACCACTGTTCAACTACAAATCCTTATCTATTACCACAGGTTTAGTACGCAGGAAATACTAGATTCCCCTGTGAAACATTAAAATATTTACTGATAACACAACAGGATTCCTGGGTCTTGAGTGAAAGCGTGAATTCCCGCTGCTAGTACAAAAAAAGTAAAAAAGGGGAGGGGGGAAGAGGTATTTGGTTGGAACCAATGCTGCAGAAGCCTCCTCAGCATACATTCCCTTGGACATTTTGTCTATGAGAACGCCAATATTTATTACTAGCAGGGAATGCAAAGCCAGAAAAGTGCATCCAAAAATCACATCCCACAGACACCACCTAAAACCAAACAAAATTGGTCACGCTTTCCCCCATAGAATACCCTCAAATTGGTCCCGCGGGGCTACCGATTTTCCAATTTCTTTTACAGGATATGCCCAAATAAAAGTATGCAGAGGTGGTCCCTGAGCACTCTTGGAGTGGTCAGGGCAGAGAAGCACCACCCTGAATAGTCCTGATGCAGCACAGTCAAAGTTACATATTATTATAAATCAAGGAAATAAATGTTTTCCCAATTTTTTACGTTCATAAAGATGTTGACTTTAGTGAAATTGCTTTCCACAGGAATTCAAGCACTGTAAAATCTAGCTAAAACTCTGCTCGGGTCTAACGAGTTTTGGTCCTCCATAAAACAGAAGGGGAGACCTATTAATGACTTCAGGTAGTCATTAAACCATCCCCTGCACACTGAGGAAAGGTGTTTATATATAAGCTCCCAAGAAAGCTTCAGCATTATTAGTTTGATGCAAGGGGGTGCTAGTAACAATACTGTTAACCTGGAAAAAAAAAAACCGCCTGGTTCCAGGTTATTAGTTGGTTTTTTTTAAAAGATGATAAAGGTAAAAAAAAAATATTTCTCTCCATTCAAAGACATAATGGTAATCCCAAAACAGAGCTCTATTCAAGGGATTTTCACCCTGTAATTTCACCGTAAACAGTCAACAGTAGTAAAACATTAATAGTCCCAAACGTTTTTGGTATTTCTGATACCTGGAGTTCAAGCACGTATAGGAAACAGACTGTCACATCACCGTCTGCTCCACAAAGCATTCAAATAAAGTCCTTAGAATAGCGTAATAAAAATCCACAGGTACTAAAGCCATCCAATTTTATTACACCAAGAATATCCTCAGGCTGAGTTGTCAACAGACACCACTCACCCAAGGGCTGAAAGAGGTGACCGCTCACCAGCCATCTTTCATCTAGTGGTGAAAAACTTCACGTAAAATAGATGCCTATATAGATGGCCGCTTCTTTAAATATCTCAAAAAGATATGATTATTTCCACAATTTCACTTATTACAAGAAATAGGAAGCGTCCAGTGAAGCTGAAGGCTTTAAATCCAACAGTTAAGTCAAAATTCATCTATAGCACAGCAAGCCATACAATATGCTCCTGAAATTGCATAATGTCCAAAATAAAAGAGGTTTGACTAATCTTTTGAGAGAGAAATTGCAAGGTTAACTAATTATGAACGTTTCTTTTCAAAATATTAAGCAAGCCTGCCAGCGCAATTTAACCAAAGTCTCGTTTTTATAAGATTTGGCACAGGCACAACACACAGACTAATAACCATTGCCCCAATAATTAGCCACAAGTGAACAAACTAATATTTTTGGCTCAATATTTCCCTCTCTAGTAACCACATTTAAGGAAAGTCAGATGTCAACTCATTCTGTCTTTGTCAGGTTAACAAAACAGGAGAGACGCCAAGAAATCTTCCATTAACAACACCCTCCCTGCCAGGTATTTCTAGGTGAAAAAGCCCAGGTCCCGCGAGCATCAGATCAATTCCAAGCGAAACAATCTTCTTCCATGCACAGAACTCTCATCTATCTCAGGACTTTCTTTTGGACAAAACTTTTCCCACTGGTGGGAAAAGTACCAGAGTTTTATGCTCCACTCTTTTCTAACAGTTTCAACACTGTATTAAGACCTATTCTGAATATTCTGATAACCAGCTGATTAATAGTTCCTTGAGAATAAAAACTAAGGAAGTTTGGTTTCCTATGGATTTATGTTTTACGGTTGACTGAAAGCCATAGCTGAAGCTTTTCCCACCGGCCGGGCATTTAGGCAGCCACTCTCCCACGCAGACTCTCCCGTGGCCTCGCAACACGGCATCTCTTGCTGCAGCTTTTTCCTCTCATTTCAGGTCACTGCTGGGGTCTCCTCTTTAGCCAGGCAACGATTCTCATAAAACTCATGGGACTTAATTATCTCTGAGACCTCTCATCCTATGTCAAATTTGAGCCAAAGATTCAAAAAACAGAAAGAACCATAGCAAGATTTAATTTCATGACAAAGCCAAGCTAAAATGCTGATGGTTCTGGACCCAAACCCACATCGTTATCAGATCTATGCAGCTGCACCATTAATAGATCCTCTAGAGGCACAAGGGCACTGAAGAAAGTTATTTGTTATTTGTATGTGCTTGTTTTAAAACATTTTTTATTAAAATTATTTTTAAACAACAACAAAAAAAAGATAAGCTATTTAAACTTGCACTGAAGGTTTTCAGAAACTAGAACACAAACCAATGCCTGTATATATGGACATTGCTTTGGAAAAAAAAAGGGGGGGGGAGCATTGCACCATAAATGCATCATCAAAAGACATTAATGGCTTCTAGTACACATATGTAGATAAAGTATTTATTACAAAATATCAATGAGTCAGTGGATAGCTATGTTTTGTATTTATTGCAGTCTTCCTGGGTAGTCTACAGAAGAGAGAACATTAATATTCCAATCTGAAGGAACAATGTATACGTGCCAAGACAAACATGCACATCAGTTTTACATACTATACGTTCATTAAATATCTTTTTATCATGCCTTATGATCTCATTCGAACATATGCTGCTCAGGTCAGTTCACAGAAACATGAAAAGAGCACAATATTATAAGCTACCTAGTCTCCCTCCGTGACTGCTTTGGGACACAGCTCTCAAATACTCAAAAATAGGAATTAAGTGACTCACGTTTGCCAATTTCCTTTTTCTGATTTTTTACTCCAGTGACTGACAAAGAATGGGTTTACTGAAAAATAATTTAACTATTGCAAATAAATGCAAAATATTTAATATTCTCAAACTTCTGTAATCCATTTTATGTGTTAGTATTAAAATATACACGCGACTGTAGAGGGGGATGAAATAATTGGTTGAACCCACAAAAAAATTGAAAGGAACTATGATTATTGAAAATGTGAATTTTATAGAAAGATAAATATTTTTCTTGTTTTCTGAACTCTTTTTAGTCTTGCTAGCTACTGAAGATCTTTTGTTACAACTGCTTTTTACTTTGGAATCATTTTTACAGAAAAATCAAACTTTTTATGACATCAAACTGTTGTTATGGAAGGCATCCTATGTTATACATTACACTATTTAAGTGTGTTTATTTCAGAATAGTAAGTGTATATATATGTATAACACAAGGTCTCCATACTTAAAGGGAAGAACATGAAGTGGAGAGTGCTACTGTAGGATGCCTGCAATGAAAACAAGCAAAAAGTGATAAAGATCTACAAGATTTTGGAGAACCACTGCATCTTAGATACGATCAAGAGTCTTCAATGATCCTATTCACCTTCAATGGCAGGGTATCAGAGCTAGAAGGACACTCTTAAGAGAGGAAATGTTACCTGAATTTAAGGAACTTGGACATTGGTAGTGTATTCAACCCTCACGGGTAATTCCAACCTATATCGAAGGGTTTATAGCCAATTTGTTCCCCACATTCTTTCACGCGTGCAAAATAGGAATTATACTACTTTAACACAGAGATACGTTGTAGTGTTACGTTACCCGTATGTTTGTGCTCTCATCTATCTGTTATAATGTGTCTCTTGATTTATGACAAATTATAAGGTTTGTACCCATGTAACATTATACCCATGTACATTATAAGTGTTTGCACCCAGCAACGTGAAGCACTAGCACCTCAGGGCTACAGTTGATCACAACAGGAATATATTGGTTTTAAAACATCTGTATTAAGAATTAATCCTTCTTAAGCTATCTTCTTAAGTAAATAATTTTTAAATGTATATATTGGAGAGACACTAATATTATCGGTGAAAGATACAGGAAGACAGGTAATAAAAAGTAATCACAAATGTCCGAGGAAGCGAGCACACCAGCTGAAGCAGTAGCAGGAGACACATAATCAACACGTTTAAAACTCAATACATGACTTTGTACAAAAACAGCCCCCACCTCCTGCCCCGCAACTGCACGCACCCCACGCTGCGTCTGCAGCCGGCCCCGGGCTTACAGGGGGAAGAGGAGGACTCGGGGCCAAAGCTAAGATTATGTTTACTAATCTTCTGGCTTTTCACGTGTCATCACCATAGAAAAACTAGTTCAGCCTTCTGAATCCAACCAGCAGTTCTAACACTATAATTCCTCTTGGTTATTTTTCTTTCCCCATGGGTTTTTCTCCCAGAAAAAGTGCTTGTTCCATAACATATGTAACACGCAGGATGGTGAGGAGAAGGACAGGCTGCCTATCAATTTTTACCACAATAGTTCATTTTGAAGACAAGCCTTTCTTCCCTTCACAGAAACAACATCTTTTAATGAAAGCCATTAGCATTGCTTTTTGTGATCAGATCCCAGTTGTTTGCATGTAATACGCAGTGCAATACAATCACTAAAATAAGTCCCAGCTGTAGAAACACAATGCTATGCTGTTGCTAATGTGTGTTGTACTGATAATGAATGGTCGTCTATGCTTTAATCTGAATAAAGCTCCCAACTGCTCTGTCTCTCCTTGCCAAAAATTCCCCTTCCTCCTCCAGACTGTGGTTGCATTCCAATTACACTGCTGATTGGAATGAGCCTGCTCGGGGAGGGAGAGGGAAGGCGCCAAATGAGCGCACACACACACCCCTCCTGGCCTTCCAACAGCTGCCCCTGGGACCCAGAAAGTGCTTGGGGCATTCGAACCTGAGGCCGACACGATGTACTTCTCTCCACGTTGGATAAAACTCTTCCGAAATGTATTTATTTAGAGGAAAACGACGGGTGAACAGCACGCCATGCACAGGTTATAGCAGGATCGCTCAATGCTTCAAATGTTTCTAACAAATTCCTACTGTTTTCTTCCATTGTTGGCACGCAACCGAGAAACTTATATTTTTCTCCTTGCATTCCCTCCTTGGACCTGCTTAAATTCCCACATTGGAAGATATAAAACAGGAGGTCTTCAACTATTCATGGAACAAAGAGCTGTAAATAATGCCATGCCGATTTGCAAATACAGCTGTTGAGGTAATAACTTTCTCAATCAAGGTTTTGAAATAAAATTGTTTATCCCAACTACTCATGTTAAATTTTATTTTACATTTAATCTCTCTGAGGATTTTATTTTTTTCCTTTAGTTTTCATTTCCTTTCAATTTTAATTTCCTTTGAAAGGTGTTTTTTTTTCCGCAGATGAACAAACTAAGTGACAGAACACAATCATAAACGAAGAATTTACTTTCAGTTAATGAAATTCATGCATTTTAGAAGATTGCAATCGATTATTGTCAAGGTACACACAAAAATAGGTAAACTTAACAAATACATGTTTTACAGGTGCACGGGGGTTTTGAGTAAAGAAGGAATTGGAAGGTGAAATGGGAAAGAAGACAGCAGCTGAACACCACTCCAACCACGAGCACCCACCAACAGGAGCCGAGGGGTTTCACGGGGCACCTAACAAGGGCTGCAGCTGCTCCTCTCCCAGATCAGGTCTAGCAGTCAGACGGATGCAAGGTAGATCAGGAAGCTGAACTGGCTTAACAGAAAACGAGCCTTCCGGGCAGATGAATTAGTTTGCCATTGGCTCCAAGAGCTGCCCTGCCTCACCCCGCAGTCAGGCCACCCGCAGCTCGAAGGCAGAGGCAGCCGCAGGAGCAGACGGCTGCAGAGGAGGGAGCATTACTGGGCTACCTTTCTGGTGGCAACTTGCAGTTGTGCTGTAAAAGTGCATGCCATAACAGTGAGTTTCTCAGCTCGAAAGTCAAAATACACCCCCCGACATTTTCATTTTAATGCAGACTGCTAGTTTTATTCTCCTGTCTCTGTTGTGCAGTTCCAAACATTTATTAAAACAAAACAAACAAACCCCTCCCTTTTTTTCCTTTAAAAAGTAGATTTAAAAAGCATTTCTCTTGCAAGTATACACGAAACTGCTTTCAAGCACTTCACTTACTGACAGCTGCTCTTTCTGAGTCTCATAAAACACTAGAAATCTAGAATAACCTAATACGCTCTAAACTAGAGCCAGTACAAAACATACAAACATGGAGGCTGGCATGCCCTTCTTAAAAAGGTTGAATTATTTTCCCCAATACTTTATCTGAAATTCAGTGCTACCCAAATTAAATCTCCAAACACCATCCTCTGAAGACATGAGTGAGCCAAAGAGGTCACTGGTCACCCCAATGCTTTTTTCCTGGGAGCAGTACAGAGGCAGCGCACGCCGAGATGAAGGTGCTATAGGACATGCCGAGGGAAGCCCGGTTCACCCAAGGACAGCGGCCAACTGATGCCGATTTCAGACCTACTCTGACAGATTAAATTAGATGTAAACACTCTCAACCAACCACTACACCTGTGGCTCTGCAGCAGGAAAGCGCAGGGTGAGCACTGCCTTCGGGAGCAGCCAGGGAAACCTCAAACCAACATCACTAGCTGTTTCACCTAGATATCTTTTTCTGATGTGAATTAGGAAATACATAACATGATCCCTTCTGCCCCAGAGCTATGGGAGCCAGGACATCTTGGAAGGGATGGTATCTGCCCACACTCTTACCATGTACACTTACAATCCATACTGCTAGGAAACTAATTTCCAATTCTCTTTCAGAATTATAAACCTAATTTAAATCTAATGTAAATTTAGAATCATGTGCCCATGCTAACTGTCTCTCTTGGAATATACAATAGAATGATTCAGAAGTACTAATACATTTTTAAAGCGCTATTAAATACTAACCTGTCGGGTTGAAAAAAAAAAAATAATTCAACACTAGTTCTAAGTGACACATAAAAGCATTATTGCTAGGCTGATACCCAAACACAAGGTAGAGAGCTTTTAAATAAACTTTCAAAACACATATTAGGATACCCTTAGTACTAGAAAAGCACTTTTAACAAGATTTTCCTTTAATAATTGTTAGAAATCTGAATTGTCCCATAAGCACATTTCTGCAAGTTCAACACAAGCCAGATGCTAAATCCTTAATATGCTGCATGTAAAATGAAACCCACTTTGAAGATCACATGCACCTGCTTATAAGCACTGTCAGTTAGAAAGCTATGTCTCAACAAATTGGAATTATTCCTCTGGGACTAAACAAAACCTGCATTCAAACACCAAACAGCAATTTGGATTATCCGGAAGTGAAAAATGTCCTAATAATGCAATATACTTTAAATCACTGCAAAATATGCCAGAAACTAACACAGTAACAGTAAATTTTTCTTTCCAACAGATTCACTGTATTAAATTCTGCCTGTAGGGTTATGCTTTGCCTGGTTTTAGAATTCTAGACCCATATTACTCGCATGTGATATAACTCAAGGAGATTAAAATTCAAAATGAAAATATCACGCATTTATCATGGAAGAAATGTTAATAAAGATGCATTGCATCACCAAATATAAACAGTTAAAGCCAATAAATCATTCATCTCATGCAATAATAAAATTCTGGGAGGGAGTCTCCAGGGCTATTTTAAATTCCCGTAAGGGAGGGACAACCCAACCTGACAGCGCCTGGAGACTCCGCAGCCTGCCCCGGGGATGTCTGACTGCTCGTGGACGTGGCCAGATGGAGTCTGCCCACATTTGCCATGTTTAGACTCCTGTTTTAACATCATGATGTCTACTTCACAGTATTGTTTTACTGTAAACAAAAGGCTTCCTTTTCCACTTCTCCTCCCTTATTCCACTCCAAGCCAAAAGTAAAACAAAACATAAAACCCCCCACACCACTGAATGCCTCCTTCAAGCAACTAACGCATTCACATCTCCGAGACTGATTCAGCGATGGGCTCACTGCCACACACAGCACCAGCGCCATTCATCTGTCCAGATTATTTGATACGCCTGTCAAGAGGTAAAGGAAAGAAATCGCGCTGCCACTTTTGCAATGAAGGTAGCAACCCTCCCCAAGCATTTCAGATCTTACCATGAAGGCTTACAAATCTCTTCTGCAGAGATTCATGTTTGAACCAGTGACAGTTCCATGTAGATGCAAAACCTTAAATTCCTTCTGGTTTGCCTTTTTTTTTGCTAGATAAAACCATCCCCACCAAGGCTCTGTGTACTCTAGGGCTTCAGTCACAGCCTCTAACAGTGAAAAAGAAGCCGAAGTAACACGTGGGAAACTTTAAGAAAACAAAGGCTATTGCGAATATTTGCATTTCCTGGTTTAGTGTGGATGAAGCCTCTCAGACCAGCCAGGATGTTTCTAATGCCGAACTTTCATGCACTAGAAATTCCACTTCACTCCTCCACCCTACTCCAAAATGGCCTAACCCTCACATCTTGTCCATTTTTCAACATGTGAAAAACCACTACTGTACTGTGAAGTCATCACAAATACCTGCTTACAAAGACTGAATACTATGCTGGTCAGCTGGGGGAGAGGGGGAACAATATATCTTTAAATTAATAGCTATTAGAGTACTTTAAAAAAAATGCCAGCAGTTAAAGATCAATTCTCAGATCAATTTCAAAGTTCTCTCTTCTGTTTCGCATATTTGTAGTAAGTATAAAATTGTATTACAGTAAAGAAAATCAGGGTGGGAAACAGAAATCCATTAAAAATAAATGAACCCACCAGCTTTGCTGTTATATTTGATGTATGATCCTATTTTTTTTATTATTTTATCTTCCCGCAGCATTAAAAACATAATTCACATTTTAAAAAACCCAACTTTAAATTAAAAGTCACATTACCAAGATTAACTAATCTCCAACCTGCAGAGGTGGTTATTGTATATAAGCATGAGCGAAGCAAACCCCATTACAAGCATTAACGCAATTATCCTTGAAATATAGAAATAAAATAGTATATAAGAGCTCAGGCAAAGAAAAGGGGGTACTCATATCTCAAACTCTTACGAATCATTGTGCTAAAACCTTACCTCAATCCTTAAAGACTTGTTTGAAATCCCAGCAGCTATTTTTTAACCAAGACCCAGTCTAGACAGAAGTGATTAGTCCAAAATTATCAAGTTGCAAAATGCTTAGGGAGCACAGGATTCTTCCTCTGAGGATGGGTAAACAAAAAAAAGTAATGTGGAAATTTACCCATATATTTCTCAGCTTGTTTTGATAGGAACAGGGATGGGGGAAAAGTTAACACAAGAAACAAATTATAGCTCTGTTCTGTCTGATGTATTTCATGCACCTCTGAAAACATGCTGGGGAAAAACACGCTAACAAGAAGCAGAGCCCTCGGATTTGTTTCACTGCAGTAAAACTCTCCACCCTCTGAATGATCTATAGTAGAGGCAACGACAAAAGAAATTCATGATCTAATTACCAAACAGACACAAATGCCCTGAATTTTAAAAAGGGCTTCAGACAAGAGGCACCTGCAACTAACCCAGACTCCCGGGTACCAGGAACTGTAGGCACCAGCAGCTCTCCAGACTGCAGGATTGCTGCCGTCTCTGCCGGGACACGGTCACACACTCGATTTAAACAGGAAGTCTCACAATTCTGTCTCCACTACAGACAGGATCCTACGGGGACACTGCTACTGCTGGGAAGAGGCGAAAGGAAAAAAAACAGAGACACCAGAAGCACGTACATCACTTACCCTTCATGAATAATTATCATGCCAGTCTCCAGCAAAATGCTGTAAATATTAATTTCATCAACACTAACAAAAGGATTGTCAGCTGCTTTAGAAGAAACAATTCCTAAAACACAACAGCAGCTAAGGTGACAACTTTTGGTGGGGGGGGGGGAGAAGTAAATTCTAGCATTTCAAATATACAACTTGAAACAGTTGAGTGATTTTTTTTTTAAATCACTCCCCAGTAAACAAAACTTAACATTAAAGAGTTCGATACTATCACTAGTAAAAATCACTAATTAATAATTTGCCTCAATCTAACCTCCTAGGTCAGCACAATTTTGTTTTATTACTACACCTGATTTACTGAAATCATATTCTAGAAGGAATACAGATGAACGATGTACTCTTCACATCCTCCTGCATTATCATCAATATCCACAACTTCAGACACGGACTCTGATCTCTCTCCCTGATAACATGTGGATCCTGCCCCCTCCTCTTTTAATGCAGTTGAAATACTTAAGCGCAATGTCACTATATTTACTTTTTGGGGGAAAATTAATTTTAGTGGAGTGCTTTCAACTCTGGAACCTGCCTCTCTCTGGAACTTGACAGTTTGGCTTCTGCCAAAAAAAACAGGGTCAGCAGAAAGATGTGATGACTACATATACACTTCTACCTGGTTACTAAGCTTATGTCTCTGATTCCGTAACTCTGTCTCTACCTGCAGAAATGTAATACCATATAAGCGGGGAAAACACCAGGTGCTTAAAGAAAGCACATACAGAAAGCCAAGGCAACGTCACCCATTCATATATTATTAAAATTCTTGTGTACCTCAGTCCCGTCTTTTTTCCCCCATCAGATAACCCTGAGGCCTCATCTCCAGGAGATCATTATGTCAATAGACGACACAATTTATAAATTGATTTAGTCAAATAATTGCAGTCCTTTAATATGAACTGATTCAGTTTAGTTTCTCTGTGTAAACAGATGCGTTCTACAGATCAAACCAAACAGTTGGAGAAGCTGCTACTGTTAAACAGAGATGAGCAATCCTATTTATTTTAACGAAAGTAAAGCAACTTACATTAAAGTCTCATTTTCCTTGTTTTGCTTTGTTTTTACACAAGTTGCTTAAATTATTTAGTCAAGTCAGTAAAATTTATATACTACTGCAAGAAATAACATAAGAGGGATTTGGAAGAAACGGACCACCAAGCAATTCACAGATGAAATAGCTTGCCAATATACGAAAATAAAGAATCTTGCCCAAAAAAGCCTACCATGCAATTTAAACTACAATTTCACAAATCTCTTGGGAAGATGCAATGTTCAAGAAGTTAAAAGACAGGCATTTTTTTGGAGGAAAGAGGAGCACATGGCAGAAGGTAATAAGCAGTAGAGAGTGAAGAGTAAGAAAGATAATGGGAAGCAGGTGAGACTGAAAGGAGGAGTATCAAGTTGATTACATTAATGTAAAAAGTTTAACACTGCAGATCAACTCTCCTAGCAGTATAGCAGATGAATAAAAATCCAGGAAGGTATTTCCAAGAAGTTAGAGGATATTTTATTACTAGGCATCTACAAAGGCGGAATGGCTTTCAAACCTAACGAGCAGGCAAGTGCTTCTGTTGACCTCAAACACCAGTGATGGAGGTTCAGAAGGTCTGAGTGGACACAGAAATGGAAACCCCCCATTTACTCTGGTGCCTCTCACTCTAGAAACCCTCAGCTTCTTGCAGTTCCACTCACAAAGCATTATACTAAATATCACTTCTCCTGATTTCTACTATTTCTTACATGGTTGCACATGCAAGGTAAGATGCCAGACCCAGTTTTCCAGAGGAATCTTAACATTCATTTCCTGGGCACACTGCTCCTTGGATATCTCAACTGCTAATTGAGTGCTATCCCAGCCCCCTCTCCCACCAATATAATTATTTGCTAAACAGTATATTAGTTACCAAGAAAATAATTTTTCCTCTCACAACTAGCTTCTTACATCTCAATTATTTAATACTAAACACCTTCCAATGGCCTAGTTCCTTTTGTTTCTCTATCATCTACATATCTTAGAGCCAATGCAACAATTTATATTAAATAAAACAAGACTGGAGACATGCTAAAACTCTCATCAGCTATATGAACAACAAAGGAACAAATAGTGCAGGAGCCTTTTCCCCCTTTCCATTCCTTCAACTAGCTTTGTAACCTGTACCTCCTTTCTGCATTGATTATTAACAAAATTTAAGAATTCACAAATATATTTCCTGTTTATCTTTGTGCATTGTAGACTATGAATGGCATTGCCAAATAGATACAAGTTTTTAAAATACTAAAAATCAATATGCAGTGACCACCTTGGAACAGGCACCCTACATTAAACTACATCTTCAGCTAATCGTGTATTTTCACTAAATATAAGCAAATAAACTATACTAAGACAGTTCACCAAGTTCTGCCAGCATCACTCGTGTCACACTTGCATTCCAGACACGTGCTAAAGGGTGATATTGCCAAAGGGTGACAAGATAGGGGTGCTTTTAGGACACATGCAAACATTTTGTGATTTAGCTAACAGTCGAAGAAGTACCTAAACACATTCAAACTTACAAAAGAGAAATTAGACAAACAAGCGAGTCTGGTAGATTTTGATCCTAAATACAGACTGCTGTTCAGGAGACAATAAAAAAAACCACACAGTATTGGAGAAGATAAAGTGTTAATCGCATATTTGGTGGTTTATGAGCCAAAGCAGTCTGAGGTTTAAACTGCTTCTGCTCAGTGCTCATCCCATTCAGAGACGATGAATCATTTCCCATTTGGCAACACTTCTGCCTACAAGGCTGTCTTCTGTGAGATTTCTCCTGTATCCTTGTAATAGATTTGCTAATTTAGTACACCTGACTTTGAGCAAAAGCTATTGTTGCCAGCTGTCAGACTAGACCTCGTCCTGTTTATCAGACACATCTAAACCATCCTGTTCTGCCCCAGTCATAGAAACAGAACACTCTTTACTAATCCCAGTGCAGTAAATTACTTTCTAATATCCTTGTTTTTCTTACTCTGCCAAAATACCAACACATCATAGATTTAAAGCAACAGCAATATCAATTTATCCACAGCAGCTGGATTCATACCAGTTTACCCAATAACCACATTTTTTCAAAGTCATATTTGCTGTTCTAGTCATTCTGTCCATGAATTCCTGAGTTTCAGCAGTAGAGGTCTGACTATTTTAAACAAAGGTAATATAAGCTCATAGGGAGTGTATTCTAGTTTTTTAGGCAGGCCTCCACAGCTCTTTGAAAGATAAATCAGAGCAAAACAAAGTATTAAACGCCTCACACTCACTAAAACATTTCCTCATTTTCCCCAGGGCTTTGTGCATGCAAAAGAAACTGCATTACTTTCTGTTTATAAATATTTGTCTGGACAGCAGCTTAAAAGGGTAGGGGCAACAGAGAAAGTATGTGGGGTTTTTTTTTTGTTTGGGTTTTTGTTTGTTTGATTTTTAAAATCTAAATACAGAGAATCTGGGAAACATATGAAAAAGCAATTTGTGTATGACATTTTTACTCCTAAACAAAATCTACCAGAACGTAAGTCTTTACATTCTAGACTACATAAACCAGTTATTCAAATGCAAAAAAGCAGACTCGCTCTTCTCAGGTTTTAGACATTGCCCAGAATTCCTGCTGCACTTTGAAAAGCTCATTCTGTTCACAGAAACACGTACCCACCCATCACATGCTCCTTTGATACTTTTAGTCTTCCAAATATTTTAAAATTCAGTGTAATCAACAAAAATATGAGAATCCATCCACTCCGCTAATAAAAAAAAATACAGAGTATTTACATTTCTCTCTTCTACTTTCAGGGGGCAGTGGAGCTGCTTACTCATCTCTACCATTGAAATCTGTCTTTCTGTCTTCGTTAACCGATGGTGAGCAGCGTAGGAAGCGCACCTGAACTCTTCCACCTGGGCCTGACTGGGAAGGCCAGTCACAAACTGTGATTCAACACACAAAGGCCATTTACTGTGAGCAGGTTCCACACCATCTTCTGCTATATTTGTTGTCAAAACTAAAAACTTAGCTGCATTTGCCTATTTGTAGGCCAGCTGAGGATCCCGGCTAACATCTTTCTTCAAGACAATATCCACACAGCATTCAAAGCAGGCTGATGTTTTGACTGGTTTCAGACGGCAGGGCGGGGTGGGGGGTGGCACAGGCACAGGGAGGGAGGGAGAAATTGTAAAATAAATAAGAGAAATCAAGAGCACAAACTCCACATAGGAAAGCACTGGTAGAGGTAGCACGGATTGCTTCTGGAATACAGAGGGAGGACTGCACACAGCATTGCTAACACATGGTATGAACGGGAAAAGTTGTAGCAAGTTCCTAAAACAAAAGGAAGCGAAGCGCAAGAAATTTAGGGGTGCAGGGAAAAAACAATTTCGAGCAGCTGATTGTGATGTAGCTAAACCTACATGAGAAGATTGCAGTTACATACAGGGCACACCTATCTACAGGGGATCACAGCAGCTCTGTGGGGATTTGCAGAACATCCTCTTCCCACCCCAGTAACTGCTCACCCACTGCAGCCCCAGCCCCTTGCAGAGGGGGCACTGACCTGCAGCACTCACAGCTGCAGAGCCAGAACCTGTTCATCCAGGGGAAAGAGAAGAAAGGAACCTGGGAAAGAGAACATCTTAGGATTTTAGGAAATGGAGACGCAGGCAGAAAAAAGTGAGAAGCAGTATTATTTCATTGCCCTACAACAGCCACGCAGCCAGTCTAGCTCTCTATAAAGGCACTGTTCTCGCAACACAAGGAAAAAGACCTATATACGTATTTTCACAAGGTTTTTGTTGTAACACTCAAAATGATGAATCAGATACTGTATTTCCAGTATTATTCATCTCTACAATTTAAGCTAGCCCTGAGTAATCATTAAAGAAAGATATTTGCCAGGAAAAAATAACCCAGAATATGATTCATTCACTTCTGAAACAATAAAACGGTTCACTATAACAAAAACAACTATATTGTAAATACTTCAATTAAAAAGTTAAAAAAACCCAGCTAAATACAATGAAGAAAGCATGCCCTCAAAAAAACCCCAAACATCTGTGTGTATGCAAATAACAAAAAATCTTGTTAGAAAAAGATAATTCCATGAAATACAGTTAACACCACATCTAATGGAAACTGTACTCTATTCTTTAGCTATTTAAGTTATAGTCTTAGAACAACAAAGACACAGCTCACCACTCAAACTCTGACAACTCACTGTCAAGCTGATAAACAGATTAATTTCAGCACAAAGGTGATGCACAAAGTGCATGTCTGACAGAAACAGAGCACTACCTCTGGAAAGCTCAACTCAGGAACATCACAGGGACTCCAGAACAACCCCCTGGGAAGAAGTCAGGGCTTTCACAAACCTTCAATCTTGAAAAAGGGGATCAGCTGAAAAAAATCAAGCATTTAATAGCTTTATGATTGCCCAAAGCTCACCAAGGTGTGAAAATGAGCAGCTTTTGGAAAAGAATTCTTCATAGGAGCAGACTTTGTTTCGGCCTCGTATCAAACGTTGGGGGGAAAAGAGAAGTGCTGTTAAGCATCAACAAGTAACACTGCACAAATATGACAACAGTTTAAAAAGCTCACTTTTCTTCATGGTTAGACAACATTGTCAGTTTACTTAAAACAAAACCTTGCAGTTTCACATTGTATCAGTTCATTTATTTTTAGTTGACTTAAAAAAAAAATCATACATCTGATAGCACTCATAACTTCTCCTCACTTTGTCTATATATAGCCATTTTCTGAATAGGCCTCTAAAAGAAACATCAAATAGAACATGATGCCTTTCTCTTGCTGCAGGTACCCCTGCCCACTACACCTAATTTCTGATTAGTTTCTTCACTGTTTGAACTCTTGCAGGCTCCTATGTGTTTGTGTTTAATATATAGAGACAAAGAAGATCAAGGTTTTTCACAGCACAAGCAACTCAGTATAAACAAAGCCCAGTATATTGTATCTCAATGCACTAACGCAAGCTGTTCCTGGACAAATCCGGTGGTGACAAACTATGTAAAATTAGAGGACTTCCCTCTTCTATAGAGAAATCTTTATATATGATGCAAGATCCAACCGAGTACACAAATGATGACTGCCGTAGCTTTCTCTGTCCACTTGATATTTAACCTATCTGTATTGACTCTAACTAAAAAAGGTCAAATCTTTCACGTAACTAACTCATCAGTAGCAGATAACACTTATCTGAAAAAAAAAATTAATTGTAATGCAAAACTTTTGTGAATAGGTGGCATGTAAATTATCCAAGGAAACATTAAAAACTACAGATCTCA
The DNA here is from genome assembly GCF_028500815.1 of Rissa tridactyla. Lineage (NCBI taxonomy): Eukaryota > Metazoa > Chordata > Aves > Charadriiformes > Laridae > Rissa > Rissa tridactyla. The sequence goes on along the minus strand of NC_071480.1, from coordinate 15,258,188 downwards.
ATTATTATCACTTATTATTTAACAGAAAGTCTTCCAACCCTTTTAAAGCGAGAAAATACTAGCATTAATGAAGTGACGAAGACATCACATCATTTCTTAGAATAAAGGATTTTTAAAAAAAAAAAAAAAACAAACTTCTCAAGTTTGCTAAAAGCTGAAGAATTCTTTTTGTTCTACATGTAAGGAATAATCTTGATCTTATCTACAAGCTTTTCTTAGAATTACATTATGAATCATGGCCACTTAGAAGGCAGCCCTTAATTCTGATTGAATGAGTGATGAAAATGTGATGAACTTGTGGAGCAAAGGAACAGATGGGAGAAATTCTGGGGTGGGTGTTTTTTCCTGTTTGTTTTTAAACTTCTGTCCTTTATGCAACTGTAACCACTTCCATTCTTTGCTTTTGCTACGTATCTTAAGTTCTTATAAAACACCTCTGAGAAGATGACAACTTCTTATAAGTAATACACTCCAATCACTAACAATAACATTGCATGCGCAGTAACAGCATTCCTGGGTTACAAAGCCAAGTGTTAAAAAGTTTGGGAACATGAGGATGCGGGCTGCCCCTGCGGCCCCATGTCACATCCACTGCAACAACACTAGAGTCTGGGCACCAAAGAATCCCAGCACCTTGTGCTGCCAAAATCAGTCCCCACCACCCACCCAGATGTCCCAGACAGTTCCTCGCTCCAGGTCCCTCCCTCCTTCACCCTCATCCAACTTTTGAACCCTCTGCATTAGAGTTAACGCTTCTCTTCACATTGGAAGCACGCAGCCAAGTTTAGCGATAACAGGACAAGATCAACTCCTGTCCCAGCCATTTGTTAAACCCATGCACCACTACTTACTTGGCTGATAGAGACATCCGCCTATTATCATATCCCTGTTTGATAGTGTCCCTGCCCAAGAATAAAGGCTGTTTAAAAGATGTTCGACAATTAAAATCTCCTTCTTGAAACTGGTTGAATTTTAAGAGAATCTTCCCAAAATAAACTCAGCCTGATTTAGCTACTCAGCATAAAAAATGTCAGCGTTGGCAGGCTGCTTAACAGCAACTGAAAAGAGTGTCTTATAACGGGAAGCACCAACCATAGTTGGCGTAATGAGCTCCAACTTGGTATTACAAGTTCAACTAAAGTTATAAATTCCACCGACAGTGAATAAAAAGCCAAGATGTTCAGACAGACAGAGCAATTCAAAATTGCGTTCAAATTAGATGAAGTAGAAGCAACTGCAGGAACCAGTGCTCCTCCTCGCCGTGCTGCTGAAGCGCGAATGTAACACTCAGAAGGGTCAGGCTGACCAGGGTCAATTTTTCTTTTTATTTATTGCTACTCCATCACAGTGACACAGATTAGGTACAAAACAAGTGCATCTCCAGTCCTGGACCACACTGTGAAGAACTGCTTACGTGTAGACAGTGAAGTTTCTAAATCTCAATAAAATTCCAAAAAATATAAAGCTTTTGAGTGGGTCCAAAGTACTACCCGGCACAGATTAAGTTACATTACGCTGATACACAGGAAACAGCTGACTTATTCTACAGGATGAACAATTCACCAGAAGAAAGGAACTTTCAGGAAAAATGATAAATATTGTAATGAGGAAATCCGAGGCACATATTCACAATGCCACATTCAGATTTCACAAATGAGTAGAAATTTCTTCATGATCTCTTGGCCAGAGAAGCAAGTGAGTTATAGATAAATGTAAATATATAGTACCTCCCCAGGCAGAACAACCACTTGCTGTTAGGGAGACGAACCAAAGACTTTATTGTCCTTGTAGACAAGAATATAGAAGTTTTAGGATCCTTTTACCATCCCCTTGTAAGACAGCTATTGGGAGAACATTATGAACTGCAGGAACAGCGTAAGGAAGGGAGAGAAGGCTACACAAATACTTTATTTTCTGTCAAGCCAGGCATGATGCTTGTACTACTGAAAGTTACTGTATGTCACTTTTTCCTTCAAGGCCTTCTCCTTTCCTGTTGCAGAAGAAAGCAGAAACCAACAACATTTTAAATCATCCTTTGACCCAGTTCTTAAGCAGAAATCCCAAATGTGAAAGATATTCACAAAAGGGATGCAATGTAACATGACTTCACAACCTCAGGATAAATCTTGCCCACTCCCGCATTAGTATGATCATAAAGATTTAAACCCTTTAATTTTTTGACTAAAAGCACATATCCGGCTCTTTAAGGCAAACCTGAATTATTGCATGGCATCTCAAATTTACAGATAGTGTTTGCTTCTGTAAGAACACACAGGCATTTTCGCTGTGCAGCGGCATTAATGAGTTTGAACAGAGGTCAACAGCAATTTTTCCCCATTCCACACATTCATAACTTGACCAACAGTTTCTTACAGTAATGTCTGATATATACACTTGAAGACATTGTTCACTAACACCTTGTGCTTTACCAAGCATCCAGAACTGATAGTTAGACATTTAGAAACACCACACGTACAACCCATTTGAAATTACGAAAGATGATACTTAACATTTTTACAGTTGTTCACAGGCTTCAATTACCAAGAAGCTTCCGCAATAGCAGTATAAAACATTTTTAAACTTTCTACTGGAATCCTCTAAATAAAAGTCCTAGAAAATTACCACTTTAACATGCATTATACCTTTCTTTAAAGTTTGGTCAATTAATGTGTCATACGCTGTGAACCCAGCCTTAAAGAAGCCAGTAATTTTTAATTTGAAATGAGTAATGCTGAGCAAGTGCTCTTCAGCATACGTGAGGACCAGGTCCTTCAATGGACTACTTAGCGACACATGTATTAATACATACGTTTTAAGAGACACAAAATATTAGTGTGAGGGAGAGAAACGCACAGTATCTTCAGATTTTCGCATTGAAAATGCAATCATTACTACTTGGCTAAAAGCAGTATTGCAATCAGCAGCATCAAATGCAGGGGAGAGATTTCCGTATGTTTTAGCCCAAGTACAGGAACCAGTGTTTTGTTTCCCGCTTCCACTATAAAGTGACGCAAAACCTGGTGTACGTGGAGTCCCTTCAGTCCCCACGTCAGCTCTGCTGCTCCAGCTGGCTCTTCAGCACTTCTACCCCACTCTGACCTGTTCAGCCTATACAAATGATGCCTTCTGCCTCCGAATGACACCACCTGCCCACACCAGCTCCACCTTTATAAAGTTTCTTATGTCACATCTGATATCACCATAAATTAAGACAGGCTTATTTTGCTGCTAAATGAAAACAAGGATACCTTAATATTACTACACCTAGGCACAATGCTACTACTCATTTACTCCTGCATACAATCTATAAACCATTATTTTAATAAACCCCTGAGGGAAAACAGTGGACAAGAGTTTTTTCTCTGAAAAGAAATATTTATACACATCATAAAATAATCATTTTGGAACAATAAAAGGTGAAAAATCTCTGTTAAGATTTGAATTGAGGAACTATTTGTCATAAGGACACCTAAATACCTGGCACAATTAATGCTATGAATTTCTAATCCCAGGCAGTTAAGCATGAATGTAATTCTATGCATCTTACCCAGACCTTTAGTTCTTTTACACACATTTAAGGATTATTTTTTAAATTTTTTAAACCAGACGTGTTTATAAGTACTCTAACACAGATAAGATCTTTCCTCCTCCACCAAGAATAAAAGAGGATTCATTTTAGTACATTTACCCATGAAAAATAATTGCAAAAGGTAGTAGACTACCTTTTACTAAAATGAAACAGCAAACTTTTATTGAGTACACTCCATCTACTTTCTTCACATCCTACAATATGCAAAAAGCAGGCATTTTACCATATGCAGTTTTAGAAGTGCATAGTGTGGTCTTTATTTGTATTATAAAGAAATTACCAAGTTGGCTCAAGTTTTCAGAATATGAATCTAGTATTAGTGTTACAGATTCCCACCTTTAATTAAATACAAGCAAAACTGCACCTATAATTGAGTTTATGTATGCATCTACCTATCTATAAACTCCAAATCAAATATGTACGTTAAAAAGAAGTATCATTACAGGCATAGTTAGTTATGACTCCACTTAACTCCATCAGTAATATTAAAATCTGGGTCAAGGCAGAATGAAAATAAGTGTATGTCACTTGTTTAAAACTATTTCATGTGATCAACCAAGATACACCCCCAGTCCCACAATCAGCCTGCTGTTCTGCAGACACCTGCCTGACTTCAGCCACCACTCACACACACAAACCAACCCACAACAGTCCTCAACACTCAGTTAAAAAGAAAAAGAGGGGTGAGAGGAAAAGGTTGATTTTAACTTGGTTATACTCCTCAGCCCACTGTGTCTGACAGCCCGGGACGGAGCAGAGGGATGCACGCATCCCGAAAAACGGTGCTGGGGGTTGGAAAGCTTTACTATGGCATTGTCACTCTGACATCTGTGGCAAGATGGCATCACATATGCTAATTTAAGCATGAATGGTAGAATCTGGGTACATATTTTTACTGTGGCCTGTAAATTACATAGTCTGTACATGCTCTGCGTATTTGAAACAACTTAAATGAATTCATTACAGAAAGGATGCATTGACCGTTTACACTCCACGATTGGGGTGACTCTCCCTTTCTGCAAGAAAACAATCCTTCTAAGTTGTGTTAAATACATACAGGCCAAGAGTCATTCCAGAAAATTAACAACAGGATGCAGCCACATAAACTCACATACTGCTACTTTTTCTTTCACTTTCAGAATTTTAAAAGTGTGAATAACACTTCATCTAAGCAATACGTTTTACTCACTTTGGGGGATATCTGTCCTAGTCTAATTTGCCTGAGGAACAGCAAAGAACCCTATTTCGAAGTAGGGGGGAAAAGAAAAAAAAGTAATCGCCAAGAAGCTGCAGCATGATAGTGCAACACAAATATGGCACATAAAAGAGAACTGAACCCAAATTACCCCAAATGCATCGTCTCAGAAGGCCCAAAACAGAACCATGTTTTCTGTGGATGTAAACTCAAGACAAACAATGTCCATGGGCAGAAAGTCAAAAGATAGTGGCTTTAAATCCCAGCTTTACCAGGTTTACCCTTTTTATGATCTTGAGCATGTCTATTCTCCATTCTGTATCAGTCTCACCACTTACACTCAGTTGATAATGCTTAGCCAGTTTTGTCCTGAGCTTTGTTATCTACAGATGAAGATTTCTTTAAAGCTAGAAGCATTCTTATCTATGCTTTCATTGAAAGTATTTAAAGTTTAAGTAGCAAGAAAAAGTCAACAGTTTGCTTCCTTGAATATGCTATTGACAAGTGTCCCTCCAGATTTTGATCCTCTTTCCCAAACAGGAAACATGCTTTGCAAATAGCAGACAAGCACAGTAGCTACTTTTCTATGCACTGTCTCATATTATTGAGATTAATCTTTGCCAGCCTCTCAGAAGTCACTGGAATGATCTCAGGCATTGCATGTGTCATTTTATACATTAAAGCATGCATGTAATAGCCTGCATACTAATGTACTCGTGCCATTAAGTCAAGTCAGAAGTCAGGCCATCTCATTATTGTGATGAAAGGAGGGAAGACACCCAAAGAAATCATCCACCTTTTTTAAACACCCGCAAGAAAGGTCTGGCCCAATGGTGAGATGTCATTTTAAGTAAGATGGCAAAGCAAGGACACACTTCAAAGGCTGTGAGATAAAGCAGAACAAAACATTAAAAGCTGTCTTCCTTTTAGGGATCAACCCATTCACCTTAAGGACACAAAGACAAAATGTCTTCATCTGGGGCCTGATCAGATTTTCAGTGTGATTAACTAACAGAAAAAAAGAGAAAAGAAAATTATTTGTCACCACTAGTTGAGTTACTCAGCTAAGTTCAGCTACGCAGACAGACATTAAAGGACAGCTTAAACTCTTTAAATGTAACTGAAAAATACAACTCTAAAAATTACTCACTGTTTTTCCACCCCCAAGATTTCTATTTTATCCCCCCCCCCCCCCCCCCAACAGCTTTATTTTTTTAAACATTAAAATCAGGACTGTCTGCAGATTTCCCATATGTCTTCAACATATGTCCCATGTGTTCCCTACACACGTAAATCCTCTACTAGCTTCTACTTGATGCTTTCCTGATTCTACAAAGATGAATATTGGGCCTTTTTGCTCTTTTCACTGGAGCTCCTATAGAACTGTTTTCGTACTATGATTTCCTCCCCCAAATAGTTTTTGATCTTTGTTTTCCTTGCCACAATACTCCATTACGTATCGTTGAACACAGATATCCATTTTTATACCCAGATGAATAAAACTTTGTTGTACAAACTGATCCCATTGGAACAAGCAGTTGAGACTGCTCCATACAGCTGCTCGGTTGTTTATTACAATTCTCTGATGTCTGTGTGATCCACAACTAATTTATACACGTATAAATAAGTATATACTGTATATATAAAAAGCATATATACACATAGATACACTTCATATTTTGATGAAAATATCGAGGGACAAGCATCCACCAATCCCTATAAAATCTGATTAGACACGTGCCTATTGACTTTGTTATGACTGCACCAGTTTAATCCACCTACTATGTAATTTATTGATTCCGATTTCTTACGTACTAGTTTTTAGTAAGTCATGTGTCATTAAGTCAAATACACCTTACATGAAGGAAACCCATTGTTTTATTGTTGACCAAAGGCTATCTAACTACAGGCTGCTGGTACAAGAGGCAGTCCTGCCCTCTTTTCAGCTTCTTGAGTGTATCCCTCTCCTTCAGTGCAAAAAACTATTTTTTTCTTGGTAGGATTAGCTTTCAGCTTGTCATATAGCTGCAGTCAGTGGAGTTGACACAAGAGAGGGCCCAGAAAACCCAGGGACTACAAAGAAAAAAACCAACCAGCACTCAGATTTTAAACTGACCTAAAATTGCAGTAACATTTAAGTCAACTATGAAACCATAGCCTTGCTACTTAAAAATATAAGTAGCTACTTTATCAATCAACCCATCAGTAATGCTGTTCCCAAAACCAGGCTCTGCTGTCCACAAACGTGAGTCCTGCTTCAAACAGCACTAATGAGAACTTAGGATTTATGTTAACCACTGGTTTTGACAGTATTAATTTAACTGTTAGATTTATCCACTGCAAAAAACGGGTTTGGAGATTCCACATTATTTTGCAAAACTAAAGAATATTCTGGCTTTTTTTAAACAATAAATATCTTTGAGAAATATTATTAGCATCACAAGAGTTTCTATGAACCGATAAAAAAAAAGTAGCACTTTCTGCCTTCAATACTATAATCTTAGAGTACAGTACCACCTTTGCACTGTAAGGAATGAATAGACAGTAAAATCAACAAGAGAGAGCAGGACAGAAGCCGAGATGCTGTCCATTTTCTACAACAAGATCAGTGCTTCTGTTTCCCTAATTAGCAAACCCTGCCAGGAAACCTGAAAGCTTACAGTAAGGAGGAGGAAAACCAGATATAACAACTCTTCAGGCCTACCTCTGATTCTTTACCAACAAAACTCTTCAAGCTCATTCTAATTTTATCCATGGGACATTTATTACCACCTTTTACAATACAGTGTAACTGGGGTTTATGGCTATCAAAGTAGCTTCACCTGTTAACTATTTTGACACAAATGCTAGCTGTAGCAGACTAAATAAATTCATGCAGTAACCTTTACTCAACTCCATGTATTCTAGTACCTGTGTAGTTTTTCAGACTTCATACCGATTGTAGAATATGTCTTTCTGCTTGATAAAAACAGCCCTACGGACTTCATTCAGGTAACTGTCATCAACATCGTAAGTGAAAGCAGTCAAATGTAACTATTTTAATATTAGATAATTCACAGATTAGGTCATAAAATATTTACCAAGCAACTGAAAGCAATGGTAATTTCTTAATTTATTTGAAGAATATGAGATCAATGCAATTCAACACAGAGGGTGGAAGAAATAATAGTACATTCTTCCTCAGAGTATAGTATATTTACAAATCCAGAAATTCAACACAACACTGATAAAAATCACAGTAAGAATGGAAGGGGATGACTGCACTTGCAGCTTTTGCAGAACTCAGATGTGCTCAGGGTAGGACTAGATAAAATGGTGGTTAAAGTGTCAAGAGTTGAAGGAACTGTCCTTACATTACGGCTTCCTTGGATAATTATACAAGCTGCTAAGATAAATTCTGGAGAAGACCAGTGCAATTCTAGACTTCAGCTAACTTAAATTACATTGCCTATATTTTAATCAGAACCAGCACTTACATCTCATACTAGAAGTGACGTATCATCAGAAGGCATAACCTTTGGATTTTATCAATTATCTAGCGATTTTCTAGCTCAGGACTGCGCAAAATGCATTGACAGACATATTACTACTGATTCAAGTGATATTTGCAACAGACTACTAAACCTAGAAGCAAAAGAATAACCTTTTGTAAGAAACGTATAACACAGATGCACTGTAAACCAAATAAAAACTTACTAGAAGTATGCCACCACTGTGGTTTTTCTCTGTTATGGAACCCAGACCTAAATAAACTGTTAAACACTTAGTTTAAAGGTATGCCAAACATTTCTCAGAACTTTCTTAAGGTCCCAACAAAGAATCAACCTTTTTTGCAAAATGAGGCCTAGGTTAAATATTTTATTTGGCTCCTCAAGATGGACTGAGAAGTTGGGCACTAGCTCCAGATCAGTTCTTGGACTCACATCAAACATTACCCTGTCATTTATCCAGTCAGTCAAAACAATGTTTTCCATCTAAACCTTTAATGTTTATGTCCTGAAAAACTGCTAATTGAATCCAGTTCTTGAAACACATTTTTTAATCTATACCATCTAATTTAGAGATAATGAACAGAAAAGATAAGCGTTATACAGTGATTGCAGAATTAATCCTATAAATACTCAAGCCAAAACAGAAGACTGTTAGTTTCATACAGCCAAAGAAAATTAAGATTAAATAGCATTTGTCAGTTCAAGAATAAACTTTTAAAAACACTGGATATACAGATTCTTTTAATTCCAAACAGTTTTAGAATTCAAGAGCCCTCAAACTGCTTTTCCAATCAAAAAGGGTAATCAAAACCACACAGAACACTTAAAACTATTCCTAGGCAAGAACTGACAATATGTCAGCTGAATTAATAAAATTCAATGTTTTTCTTAAAGATGCAAAGCTTCCTCACAACAGATGACCTTATGTGAAACAACTCACAAGTAGCAAAAGCATGAAGTACCTCAAGCATTTTTAACTCGAGAAATAAGCTGATGTTTCATACAAGCTTCCAAGTAACAGAACAGGTACTCAGCGACTGCAAGAGCTGCAAACCCTGCAATAGTCCCTAGAAAGACTATTTCACAGCGTCCTGTGCTCTGCATATTTCTTTCCTAAAACATAACAAAAAAGCCCTCAGAAACGTTCCTTAAGATTGAACCTGCTTCTTTAGGGGCTGACCACACAACTAAAACTCAGTATGCAAAACTACTGCCTATTTCTTACTCACACTCCCCATAACATACTCACATTGTCACAGACACGATTTTATTATATGCTTAAACCTTAACTAAAATAAAATAAATATGAAACAAAATACAACACCAAATCCAAAGGTGAAAGGGGAAACGCCCTGAACAGCACTTTCCACGCTTTTACACAAGGCTACAGACCATTTTTAATGTTTCAAAGATAAGCAAGTCTGAGCACTCGCTGCTCAGGAAAAAGAGTATTAAAGCACTGCATCAGTAAAGCAATAACCTGAAGAGAAAGCTACAAAACACTCTGTAAAAACAAGGCAGCACTGTTCCATGCATCAGTCCCAGCTATGCTTATTTTAAGAGTTTTATTTCTAAGTGTAATATATGGACACTCACAAATCTCCATGAAAACTAGATTACAAATTTAGTCCACATATTTCCAAAGCAGAACATATGCGGATACCTTTTATTTTCCCTATAAAAATAACATACTTTGAAAAATAGGTATGAAAGCACCTCTCTTTATCAGGCATTAAAACTGGAAATATTTCACATGCACCTAAAGTAAATATATCAACTCTTTTAGTATTTTTTAAACACATTTGTTTTGCAAGCCAGTTAAATACACTATAGGCAGAGAAGAGTGTTTACAGTGTTATCTATTGTTTTCTAACCGCTTACCTTCACACACTGACACTTTAGAATACAAAATACCCTTTATCTGCTGAGGGACTTATAATACTTTGAACTAGCTCTTTTCTTTTAAAGTCTCCTGTAATAATATTTTTTCTCCAAGAAAGTTCTAGCAGAACTTCGAAGATATTTTCTCTAAACCTATTTACTCGCGTTCTTATGCGGAAAAGAACATACTTTTAAGTATTGCAGAACAACTTATTTTCTTTCCCAGCACGCAGGTGAACAGTTTTTACGATATTTTAAAATATTAGAGATCAAGTGGTGTTCTGAAAGAGGGCAGCACACGGCACGTTACCAGACGAACTGTGCACAACCTTCACTGAGGAAGTCGGGTTAAAAAACAAAACAAAAACACAACAACAAACAAAGAGACCAAAACAAAGAGTGTGACAGTTTCTCTCGAGTTTACGCCGCGGAGACGAAGGGGCGAACACCCGTCGGGGTGCGGAGGAAGAGGAGCCGGTACCCGAGGTTGGCACCGGCCGCTCCGGCTGCCCCTCGCTCGGCGCCCCCGGGGCTGAGGGGGCCCGGCCCGGCCCGGCCCAGCCCGAGCCCGCACCGACGCGTTGTTCCGGAGGCGCGGAGCCGGCGGCGGGGCAGGGAGGCGAGGGGAGGGAAGACCTCACCGTCTCCTTCCCTCCCGAGGCCTGAGGGACTCCTCCGGCCCCAGGTTCAACCTCAAAGACACATGGAGGGAGCCCGCTCCCGCCCCTCCAGCTGGGCTCTCCTCGCCCCGCTCCCACGGGGAGGCCGGGTTCCGCACCCCCGGAGTCCCCGCTGCTCTTCGCTTCCTCCCTCCCGTCCTTCCTCCCCCCTGCCCGGCCGGCGCCCCACCAGCCCCGCCAGGCCCCGGCGGAGCCTGCCCCGCTCAGCCTCACCTGTCAGTCGCAGCTTGACGGGCCCGTTCCGCCGGGCCCCTTGGTTGGACATGTCCCCGGCCGCTCCGCGGGCTCGGCGCTGCCTTGCCCGGGGCTCCCCCTGCCTCTGGGTCCGGGAAGGGAGACGGGGGGAGGGGAGGCGCTAATGGAGTCGGGCTGGGCGCTCAGGGCAGCAGCGGCGGCCGCCGGAGGAGGAGGAGGAGGAGGAGGAGGAGGAGGAGGAGAAGCCCGGATGTGCCCAGCGTCGCCATGAGCAGGGCCGAGGAGGAGGAGACGCGGCCGCCTTCCCCGCTTCCCTTCCCTCCGCTTCCCCGCCCCCTCGCCCGTGAGCCCGGGCGGCGAGCACAACAAAGCCGGGAACGGAGCCGCACGGTGGGCGGACAGGCGGCCCGGCCCGGCCTGCCCCCGGGGGAGGCTGCCCGCCGGGCAGGGGGAGTCCGCCGCTGCTTCCCGCCCCGCCTCAGGCTCTGCTGAAGGGGGAACCGCATCGAGGCCTGGGGCTCTCCTCAGGAGAGCTGAGGGGAGTCGGAGCAAGGGGAGCGCGCTGCCATGGCGGGAGAGGAGGGGTGAGGGAGAGGGGGTAGGAGGACTGTGGGGAAGTTGGGGCAGGAGAATCAAAGGTACAAATGGGACACGGCCACACGGGAGGGGACTCGAAGCCAGGCTGAAATGTGGGTAGCCAGGCTGGGAGTGTGTTTCCATGGATAGGGTGTGACAGACTGGCCCTGGAAGCTGTTAAACTTTGGACTGATTTCACTGCTGATCTGCGCTTTGTAGAGATCAGCAGGCTGCTTCTGTGAACTGCCAGTCTCAAAATAATAAAAACAAATTAAAATGTTGCATCCACACTGTGTGGCCTAACCTGACTCCCATCCGGAGGAACGCTGACTCTCGTAGTGTTCCCAGCACTGCCGCACTTGCCGTGAGGGAGCTGGAGGGTGGGAAGAGCTCCCAGAAGAGCTATGGGGGATGCCACAGCAAAGTTTACCTTCGAAGACTGAGCTGATAAACCACGCACCTGTTCATACCAACGACCTTGCTAATACTCAGTGTGTTCTGCACACAAGTCATTTGGTCGTGTCATTGCACTGGCTTCTTCCTGTTGAGGCAACCTGTGAAGTATTATCATATGCGTAGTTGTAGATTCAGATCCAACGTATGGATCAGGAGCCAAACGCGCGATGAAGAGATAACTTGTACTTCACAGAGTTTATAATTTAGCTTCTACACAGCCCAGGAGGTTTCCTTTCTGAAGTTACATACACAGAACTGAGCTATAAGCATGTTTAGAGTGGTCCCACCCTGACAGAGCTCAGGGCTTGGGCCTCATTAAATCAAATTTGGGGCAAGGAACTGATTTTTTTCCCCAGTGAAGGCTTTGGAAGTAGGATGTGGTTCTCAAAGCTTTCCTCCCTTAAAATGAGACCCCTCTCCACGGCGGGTATGTGCGGACTCGCTTCTGCTTCCTCCCAATGTGTGCTTCCAGGTGGACGTTTCCAGTGCTCCCTGCTGTGGTGGCACTGCTGTTCCAATGTCACTTCACCTGGGAGTGGAGGAGTCCTGGGATCATGAGCCGGGATCCCTCCCTGGCACAGGACTCTGTCTGTTGCCTGTGCAATCCAAAACCAGCAGGCGTTGGAAACGAACTTTTCTTCACTGCACAGCCAGGGCACAAGAGAAAATGATGATTCGTTGCTTACCCGCTATTCCAGGCAAGGAGAATTTGAAAGAAGTCAAGACTAAACTTCTTTTACTACAGAACACAATATATCTGCTGATTTCATGGCATATATGCTGCACTGAAACAGGGGGAAAGTTACTTTATAATAGTTACCTAAATTCACACAGACCTCAAAGACATTCCAGGTGTCCTGATTCCTGCATTAATAAAAAAAAAGAAGAAAAATCAGCCTTCATAATTGAAGGTCATACCATTAAAATTTCAATCTGTTGCAAATTCACATAGCCAGGTCATTATCCTTTTCTATCATTTCTATCAAATGGCTGATGGTTCGCAAATATTGCAACATTATGTGGCCACTGCTGAACAGAATAGAAAAACAAAATATAGAGCCACTTTTCACATATTTAACATATTTCTAGGTTGCTCTATATTTTTCCTAACATATGACAATTATTTGTTTCTGCTGTTTCAGCAGTCAATAATTGTGATATAATTTGATTAAAGTATTTAATGTTATGTTAAACATAGTACTTTCACTATATGATCTTTTTCTAATGGATAACTAGTGTGTCAGACATTAATTGCGATGCTAATATTAAAAAAAAAAACAACAAAAAACCCCTATTGGGATTAAATAGACTATTTCATTCCTCAGTAGGTACATGAACATTTTAATACTTTCATTAGAAGTGTTTTTTAAAGGTCATGAAATATAATTGGTTTCATACTGCTTTTCAGAAAGCAACTTGCTGAACTATAAATTTTTCTAAGATTTTTGGACAGGCTGCTCACCTTTCAGTGAAAATACTGTGATATAGGGCAAGCGTTAGGGCATTAATGGACCGTTTGTGCATTTGAGTCACTATGTAAAATGCACTGGCTGCAAGATTGCTGCTACTGTTGTGCATTTTCTTACAAGAATGTGCAATATCTGGTTGTTTTGATTTGATTTATTTTTAAATACACCTACATGACTTGAGCTTTTTACTAATACACCCAAAATGCCTCAATGACACATAAGGAAGTCCTATACAGTAGTTATGTATTTAACAGGGTGAGAGAAGAGGGGCTTTAGCTCTCAGTTAGCATCTGCAGGCATGCTACGTGTCCCATTTAGGTCAGGACTATGTTTTCTCTTGACTGATGTCTGTAGAAATGACCTAGATCGGGTTGCGCTTGGATAGACAAACGCAGCAGACGCAAACTGCTTGCTCCTTCCCTTCTGGCGCTGTATAAGCATTACAATGGCTGCACCTTGGATGTCCTACAGATGTTTCTGTCCTGTCACATCTCCCAGTTCTGTAGGGCAATCAGGATTTTCATTCATTGCTCCCCTTCACCGAGGAGAGCTGCCAAGCAGAATTTAAGGGGAACAGCTCACTGAGGGATCTGTGCAAGATCTGCAGTGAGCAGAGGTCAGGAAGCCTTGCAAAGTGCCAAGAACTGCAGGGAATGTAGGAGACCAAAGATACTGACAGTACCTGATGATGGAAAGTGCTGCTTTTCCAAGAAAAGAATTCCACATGAGTGTTATGACCCACCGTTTCTTGTGCCAGTGCTATCCCCCAAGTTCTCAAAATATACTCAGATTGATGGAACAAATACCTCGCTGTTCCTGCTTTAGGTTTTAGAAGCCGACAGTTTACAGCAAGTTTTGTCTATATGCAGTTCCATTTCAAGGGTGAGAAGAGGTTTCACGCTTTGTAGCGCTGATCTTGTGAGGCAAGCAAGCAAATATCATCATTAACTGCTGACAAGTGATCCGTGTTTCACTCTGGGCTGATATCATTGAGCAGCAAATCCTTTCAAGATGAGGTAGCTGCTCAGATCTGGAGGGAAGGGAGTGCCTTGCATCACCCCGCGGCTCGATTCTTGGATGACAGCCTCGCCGCTGGACTCGGGAAGGAGTCCCATCCAGCCTCCTCCAGCCAGAAGGCAGCAACTGAGGCACAGTCCCAAGGGCTGGAGGAAATGTTTAGAAAAGGGGGAAGCTCAGGTATCTTCAGGACACCAACACGGTTGTAGAGGAGTCCATAACAAACTAACTTTGTAGTTGGTATCATAGAAGTGAAAATTTTGAAGAAGTATTTAGGAATACAAAATCTTCTTTTGTTCTATGACTGCACAAAAAAGGGCTTTGATTTCTTGAATTTCCCAAGAGGAAGAAAAAAAAAGCTTTGCGTTCACAGGTATTTCTCCAAGGATTTAGTGGTTCTGGACACTGGGAAATGTGAACAAACGTCTTTAACCAAACAGTGCTCATTTTCAGAAGAGGATAGTCGTAGTTAATGTTTTGGAGGTGAGGTCCTCTTAAACGGAAGAGTACACTGGAAACTCATTCTTCAGCATGTGGTATGTGTTCAAAGTAAATCAACATGTAAGAATTACATTCCATTTCTTTCTGTATAGAGGTGTAATCACACCACATTCCTTCAGCAGCAATGAGAGCTGCCTGGTGTTATACCACATTCTTCCCCAGCTTCTGTGATGATAGCAAGAAAGCAAGAGAGTCCTGCCCCTATTGTTAAGCTTTTGTGAGTAAATGAAAAGGTTAAAACTATTTTCCTGAGACAATTTTTAGAATACAGATATTTAAAATTATCTGGATTGTATTTCTTTCTACTAGTCTTCCTTTCCTCAATTTCCCAGAGCATGTTGTGGTTGAATTATAAACACCACCCCTGGAGATCACAGAGTTACAGACAGAGTGATCAGAAGAGAAATACACCTCCATTTCCTTTTTCTCTATGATGTATTTCCGTTATGTGTGCACCTGTTAATGCTAAAAGCCTATTTTTGCCACATAATGGTGTAGTTCTGAGAAGAAAAGTATTACAGCAGTATACACATAGGCAGCCCCATTAAGATTTAAATTTATTAGGTCTGATTTAATATGAAAATTTGAAATATTTACACAAGTCTGTTCCCTTTCTTATCACATCAATTTTTTTCTTGTTTTGGTAAAGCTTTGTTAATGTTGGCAAGAAAAAAGATAAGTGAAAAAAAAAAAGTTGTGAAGAATTATGAACTTTTACGCCACCAGTGTTCCCTGCCTCTTTCTTAGTTTGCCTGATTAACTCATTCCCTTTCAAAGCATTCCTGTTTATCGCTTTGCAAAACATCGTTTTAAAGAAGCGTTAGTTTATTTGCCTGCCACGTACTTTTGACTCGCAGGTACTGTCTGTCCTGAGCCAATTTCCACCATTAACAGCAAGGGTCTTCAAAGCAAGGACCTTCTCTTATCGTGATAACACAGCGCCTAATAACAAGTAGGCCTTATCTAAGATGATGTCCCGAGACACTCAGTGAAGTCTAGTCATTTGTCTAGGTTAGCAGCCTTGACCTGCTCCATCAACATCTTTGCTTGCAACGGGCATCATTCTTCTAGTCCACCTCTTTGGCAGGTTTTTCTTCTAATCCTTCTTTAATCCATTCATAACTTCTTACTGTAGAAAAGTACTTCCTAAATTCATTGCAGATCCGTCACATTTTTGTCCTGTTCCTGAATGGAGTTCTGTCCTCCCCAAAGCTTTCCGTTACCTTCCCTGCCCCTCTTCGTACGAAAGGAGCAAACCATACTGAAGTCATGTATAAAGTGCTCCTGTATTTTGGGAAGAAAGACTAGAAACATATAGTTTCCCTTTGTGCAAGATTCCTTATTTCCCTTTGCAGATTGTGGAAATTATCGGACGGGAGCATTGTTTGCGCTGCTGGTGAACTGAACAAACTGCATTAAAGTATTCCAATGCACATGCTCAAATATCTGGTTTAACTCTGGCACTGTTACTGCTCAGAGACAAGGAGAGTTAACCCAGCAATGGAAGACATACCTATCAGAGTTATACGATGAAGAAACATGTCTAGACAGGGGCTCTGGTTCTCACTGAGACTCCCTTTGGCATGCAGAGACAATGTTTATGCAAGAGGTCAAGACTCAATCCATTTCTCAAGCTGGAGCTTGAGATGAAGCTTTTCAAGAGAAGAAACTAGGAAGGAAATCTCCACCCATACGCTGGCTACTGAAAAAGGGGACAGGAGCTCGGAGCAGCAGACACCATAGCCCTCTGAGACAGGATGTGTCTTGGGGAAATGATGTGTCTCTGAAGGGAAATGACTGCAGCTGTGGCTACAAAAAAATGCATGAGCTCCCATATCACAGGATTTTCCAGTGGTTAGTCACTAAGATAACTTCTAAGTCCATCCATCCAGAACAGATTAGTAACTGATGCACAGATATTCCATGCAGTTCTTTAGCTGTGTTATTTCCTCATCATGTCCTGCAGGACAGCACTATCCTCATGCAACTTTATAAGATGAAGAAAAAAGGCAGATTTTAAAGAGACAGGCATTGAACATAGCTTAAACAGATGCATTGCATTTTATTACCAGCCAGAGGTGAAAATTCACTTTCTGAATGAGGTAAATCCATCGTGAGAAACCATGTCCTGGTGCTTGGGCAAATGCCTGGGTTACACCTGTGTTCCAGCCCCGTTGTCTAGCTCGAGCCAACACTCTTCTCTGCTGTTGGATGTACAGTGTCCTCACAACCCATGACCCAATGACAGGCTTTGCATCACATTTTTAACAGCCTGGGACAAAGGGCAGAGCCTAGACTCAGTCTCTAAGCAGAGTGAAGTATCTTAGGCATAAAAAACGTTCCCTGATTTGTCTTATGTGCAAAATCAGTAGGAATGCCGACTCAAAGTACAAAGTAGGTCTTCAAAAGTCCTGGGCCAAAAAGAAGGTCTATTTCTGAAAAGTATTTCCTTTAGTCTTCCATGATTTCTACTTATTTACCCATAAAATATTGTCGATAATACAATTTCTTTAACAGACTCTCGGATGACTGGCTTTGTCAACTGCTTTGAGAGCTACATGTGAAGTATTCCAACTGAAATTGCTAAGGTTTCCTGAAGAACCACATGTTCCCTCATGTAACTGCTCTGCAGGACTTTCTCATGTTGCTTTGTGAATGAAATGACTGCAGAATCTCACCCTTAGATGTATTTGGCTGATATAAGTAGGTTAATAAAAGGCCTTACAGAAGAATACAGTTAGAAACAGTCTCCTCTGAGTGACACGTATCAAGAATTTACTTTACTACTGTACTACAACATCTGTCTCTGGATATTGTCTAAATCAACTTGACATTGTGTATTTGTCCCAGCGGTACGCAACTTAGACAAATGAAGTGTTATTAGGAAGACTGTCAGCCCAAACAAGTATTTAAGAGAGTTGACATACACCACTGTTTTTCAACCAGGCCATATGATTTAGCCACTAAATACCAAACCTTTTCTAATCTTTCCTATCCCCCACAGCCCAGCATCAATTTGAAAGAGCAATTCTGTTGTCTGCAAAAGATGACCTGTAAAGTCTCCAATATTGTAAGTCTCTCTGAGTCTTAATTATGCTGATACTGAGAGGAGGGTGCCACTGGCAGCGAAGCCAAAAGCTGACTCAGTCCTGCTGCTGTAAATTCACCCCATAGGCACTGTTGAACAAGAGTGATATGTTGGAAGGGAGCTGCTACGTTAAATCTATCTCTTGGTCTGCCTAGTGAACATCCTGCTTGGGCCAAAGCCACTATCTAGTGCTTTGGGAAAAGTAAAAAATGTTCTATGATGCACCTTCCATCCGTGCAGCCAAGGAAAGCAGAGATGTTTTCCCGACTGCCAACAAACCTCCTGGAACATTATCTGATAAGCCTTAACGTTCTCATAATTAGCTTGTTCTTATTGGCCATCATTACTTACGTAGATAGAGGGATTAAAATACCATGATTCTAGCTTTACAGAATTGGGGCTTTCAAGAGGACCAATTTATCCCGTTCCAACCTGAGGGGCCGTGGCTCATAGAGACAAATACTGATAAAGACAGGGAACAAGGCTGGCAACAGCTCCTCTGCCCGTCCAATGCTGGCAGAGAAAGCAAGCCTCTCACGGCAGTGTAAACGCTTTGCACAGCCCTCAGCCGGTAGTTCTGATTTTCTATGTTTCGTCAAGCAAATGGAAGTTTTTCCATGTGCCTCATACAAGTTACTTCCCAAGATTTCCATTCAAGAGGGGCGATTAATTCCAGGAGATTTATCAAATTATAACATTACAGTGTACTTCTACAGGTAATTGAATCCGCAAGGTTTGAAGACAAAAATAGCTAACAGAGCCTTAACCCCACAGGATTATTATTTTCTGCCAGGGGGGAGCAACCACTACGATTCAGAATGAGCCATCATCAGTTGTGCACGCTGCATACACCCCCTCGGTGTCGTGAATTACTGACGAGAACCCAGGCTAACTGGCTTTGGAAGCACTCTGCTTTGCTAGTCTGTAGACATTTATAAACACCTTACGTGAATACTAAATCTATAAATAAGATCAACCGCGACACAAAAGCATTTGTAGGTTCAATAAAGACAACAATCCCTCTTTTTTTTTAATCCAATTCCTAGCACTTTCTGAACTGCAGAAATACCAAACCCATCCCACAACCTGTACAAGCTTCTTTTGGGCTTTCTTTTAACAGAATCAGCCATGAGTCCACTGCGAAATCAATTTGAGAGTTATCTCTAAAATTATTTAATCCTAAAAATCATAAAGCAAGGTTGCATGCCAGATAAGAACAGCACAGACATTTAAGTAGGTTAGTGGGTCTGGTGAAGTGCTAAAAGTAACCTAAAGCAAAACCTGCCACCATGTGTCTTCAATCATCCTTTTATTCCACTCTTGAAAACCTCTAAAATAGAACTGGAGGAAAGGTGTTTGTTTTTTTATTGGTGAGTGTTGGGGTTTTTTTAGCGGTAGAATTCGGGGGCGATATATCTAATTAGGCGGTATGTCTAATAAAAGGTGTGAGGTCTCAGTTCTGTAATCAGATGTAATCATCCCACAAGCAGATGCATCTGGCCCTACGTGTGTGTGCATTCGCTCACTGACTGCAACATTCAGGGGTTTTTGAGCAAATGTCATCTCTCATTTGTTCTGCAAAGCGCCTGGCACAGTTTGGTTGCTACAAATTTAACAAACATTTGGATTATATTGCTAGAAAGACATGTTCCACTTTGAGCCTACAACAGTCGGTTGGCTATAAGGAAGTAAGCTCCCCGTTTAGTTAAAGTGTTTTGTGTTGTTTGGTTTTTTTGTCATGTTTATTCCTGGTTTTTTTTTTTGGTTGTAACTATGGCACAGTGAATTCTGTTGACAGCTGCAAATCCACTGTGCAATACAGCAGATCAAGTTTTGTGTTTTGCAGCAGTGTGCGATATCTGCATATGCTATTGGTTATATGGAACAGAGAAGTTTTTAAAGATGGTCTGGACAAAAGCCGGTTGCAGGAGTGGGCTAATCTTCTAATTTTTCTTAAGTAATTTCTAGGATTATTTGCTATTAAAATTGGTTTTATTAGAAATTAGTATATTCCCCATTGTCAGTCTTCGTCAATCACCTGCGTTTTTCCTTTCTGACTTAATTTAAGTCTCGCACAGTTGTTACCATTCCTCTTCTACTTACATTTTCCTTCTCTAATCCCTGCCTGGCCACAGCCTGCAGGTGTTGATGTACTCTTAAGTACAGATGGGTTACTAGCTTCAGTTTTAGGAACTATATAAAACAATCCTTCCACGCAGGAGAAAGATTCCTGCTTAATTCAAGGCAAGTTTTGCAAAGCAGTTCTTCAGCAATGGAATGTGGATGTCCTGTCTGTCCCATCCCCCCGGCCTTTATTTTCCTATATGGGTAATGTTCTCTCTCTTGTAAGTTATATGGACTGCAGCAATGTTTTTTTTTAGCCATTAGGGGAAAGGAAATGACATATGGAGAGAATTCAAGTCCCTCCTCATTCCTAGAGAGTCTATCCAGAAAGTTAGTATGCTGAGCTCCGTCCAAGTGTCGTTTCCTGCTCAGAATTGGGAAGGGGAGCTGGAGGGGGGAGGAGAGATGGAGACGTAACATTAAATTGCTGCTTCTGATTAACAGCAACATTCTGCAAATGATTTCACAGTATTGCTTTGAACAGAATTGAACCTCCGCAGCCCAAATATGTGTAGCAATCCACTGATGAAAGAGCTATTTTTACATCTGTTTCATATAGTGGGTAAAAATGAAGTGATTTGGATGATGGAAATGTGCCTTGGAGATTATTCAAGATTTTCTGATAGCTTTGTACATCCAATCTTCCACATGCCCACAGAGCACAGTTACATACTCCTGGTATTATAACGATTTTACCACTCTGAACCTATACACAACGCAATCTGTTACAGACAACAAGTGAAGCAGCTTTCCACTTTTTATATCTATAACTGAAAAAAAAAAAAATCACGCCTTCGGAAGATGACCCCATGATTTTCATTTCACATTGCAATGCAAATTGAGAAAGATACAAAATGAAGTAGAACCTTCCTCGTACTGCCTCTTTTGTTGAGCTCATAGGTGTAATCCAACCTCTTCCGCAGTGAAATCAGTGCCATTGATTTTGCTTTTAGCATGTCAGTCAACTGAAACTCCCTTCCTGGTGTATGATTTATGCATCACTTCTGGATTTGGCCCATTGTTTTGTTTAAATGATTAGCGCAACATTTTAATGTGGTCAAGCAAGTTCTGCTTAATAAGAATTATTGGGATTTTTTTCCCCACCCTGCTTTAATTTCCCCTCCTCATCTCTTTAAATCCCAGCTTCACTTCCCTCCCACTAATGACCCTCCCTAGAGCAGTGGGTGAACTGCAACCTGGAAACAGGCCACGGCTCTTCCACGAAATCTTCTGGCTTCTGCGGAAGAGCGTCCGTTTCCTGGAGCCAGTCTGAGACAGACAGTGCTCCGCAGTCAGAAACAGGACCGGAATCCAGTGACCCTTATTCCATATGAAGTGCTATGAAACTCACGGCAAATTAATTCTTCCGTAGCCGTGTACATGCTGAGTTTCTGCCTGACTCATGTCAGTGCCATGCTAAGGATCAATCATAAGGGGGTGTTTTCCAAACACAATGAATGACTTCGCACACTTGTAGCTTGAGTGTTCTCGTGAATGTTGGGGTTTTTTCTGAAATTTGCAATTGGGGGAGGTGTACCTTGCCCATTCGGAGGGGTCACCTAATTCCCTCAGACTTTTCTCCTGATATGTTCCCCCGGAGGCGAGTCAAGCTTAAGTTTTTTACTCAGGCCAAAGGGTTAATGTGTTTCCTATTAGGTTTTAAATGAGTGCCAACGTTTTCCTTTCTAGGCCAAATATCACCAACTACAATTAACCTTCATGACTGACTTCTGTTTTGAATAACAGGACTTTTCCCCCCAAATTATACACACTCCCAAAATTTAGACCTGCGCTTACATGTTATGTCATACCTTATCACAAAAGACATTGATTCCTGCCGGGGTAATCCTATATTCAGCAAAGGGCTAATGGTGACCAGAGGTGCCGTGGGTCAACTAGAGGAGTGGACATCAGGATTCCCAGGCTCCAGGTTTATTCTACCAGCTACTTCCTGGACGTCTGTGGGTAACTTTCTTGTATTGCAGTTTGCTCTGCTGCAAAATAGATTTAGAAACAGAAGAGATCTGTGAAATACTGTTGGCTAGTGAATTCCTTTTCCTGTAAACTTACAGCTGTTCATTTTTGCTGATATACCGCTGGTAGTTCTGTGCAATTTAAATCATTCTGTATAGGGTGGCAGGAAGCAGCTTCACTTAAGAGAGTATTTCACAGTCTAAATCACAGGCAAATAAAGGAATAGATTTCTCCTAGTTTAACCATTTCTAGCTTTTCTAACCGTTTCTAGCCAGGCTATTGAAGAACAGGACTGCAAACCCTCTGCTCCTCTTTCAGAGCCCAGCATCTTTGGAATCAGCAAGTGGAAGCACTCACACCGCAGCATCTGCTAGCATCGGAGTTTCAGAGGTGGTTACATTTGCTGGGATGTTAGACTGAAATCTCGCCATCGCTCCACAGATAAAGGAGTATTAGTAACAACTGCATTCCAAGGCAGTTGATGTCCGCAGGGGTCTGTTATCGTTGCTCTCAGCACCAAGGGGTTGGCAGACCGACACACAGGCCACCAGATATTTATTCCAGCCCTTGTCCTGAATTAGGCATGTGCCAAATAAAGAAGGCTAGCTCTTAAATCTGGCTGGGCAATGCACAAAAAACCCCCAACCAACGAACAAGGAACAATAACAATTCTCCTCTCCCTTTTTGCTCCTACTGCTTTTTTAAGCTAGAGACGCAGCCTAATAGGTGACTGTGATCCTAACCTCAGAAATAGTTTGCATTTTCTTAGAATAAGGAGTGACTCACCCCAGTCACTTACTCATAATCGCTGTAGATTGTTGCTTGTGGAAATACGTCCTGCCAAGAACAAGGCTCATTGGCAGATAGGCTGAACACATTTTTCTTGGATAAAAACAAAGTCTCGGTCCCCAGAAAGTTAATAATTAAACCACTGAGGTGTCAGGCACTTAGAGAAGAATTTGCAGTGTTCTATTATTAACTCAGTATATTAGATAATTCTGAAACAAGTAGTGCAGGAAAAAAAAGTAGAGACAACACTATTCAGCAAGTGCTCTGTGTTCTCATCCCCTTTTCTATATACGGGGATAGAAAAGTCAAACTAACTACATACATACTAAAAAGCAGTTAGAGTAAGGAGTTTTTCAAAGTAGCAATACCTTGAGATACCATATTTAATCTGGTTAAGTATTCGGGAATTAGCACATAAATATTTTCTGTAACTACAAGAGGTGCCCCGATGGACTTTTATCTCAGTGTTTTCTTAATAGGGAAATAAAGTACATCATACCTGAGCGGTCCAGGCAGGATGAAGCTGCACCAACCTCGTCGAAGCAAACGAGACTGTGCGATTGCCTGTAGCACCCTCTACTGGAAGATGCAGCATTTTACAGAGTTAGAAATCGAAAATTACTCAAGAATTCTGTCATTGCCCTTATAAACCTACAAACATAAAGTATACGGAAGCAGTGATTTCATTCATTAAAGCTGACTTCTCATATCTGCTTTTAGATAGGTTAATTGTTTCAGTTCTCTACAGACAGTTACTCACAAAATAGTGATTTTAACACTGATGTTTTCAGGTGAAATTCGGAGGTTTGACAACAAAGCAAAGGACACATGAGGCTTCACTGCAGATGCATAAAATCCCTATTTGGTTGGTTTAACCCCCCAGAGCATTAAGGGCACTGCAAGGCAGATGGTTCTTTCCACTTTGCATGGGTACCCCTAAGATAATGCTGGAACGTGGTCCCAAGGGGGTTCAGTATCTGTGGTGTTAGACTTGGGTTCTGCTCCTCCATCTGTCCCCGCCTACAGCTTCTTCTGCAGGTGCTGGGTGCCACCTGCAGCCCCTCCTGCAGGTACAGAAGGCAGGCAGGGCTGGGAACATGCTGCAGCCGGGTCTCACCCTTCGCTGACAGCACAGGCAGAAGGTCAGTAACGCTGACATCAGGTCCTCAAGTACAAGATGCAATAGAGTTGCAATAGTTATTGATCTGAAAGCTTATTACTTGCTGCAGCTTTGCTTTGGGGTAAAGAAAAAACAGAGTGGTACACTCAAAAGTAAGAAATCATATTTAACTAGTTCAGGATACTGTGATTTTTGCAAGACTATCTTTTGTGACAGGTAAAGTCTGCAACCCCTGCTGATACACCAGTGACACCAATGGCAGTGTCTCCGAGGCCACGTTCTGAGCTTGATGGAGGAGCTCACATGGCCTTAACAGCCCAGCCGCAGCGTGCTCAGGCTGGCGAGTTCACAAGCGAGTGCTCTGGAGGAAACATTCCTATTAACCATAAGAAGAGATACGAATATACACGCAGACAGATTATCTGCTACCTTTTGTAACTTTTTCACCATCCAACAGTACCTAAGATCCAAGCAAGCGGCTTGCACAGAGAGGTCCATCAGCAGCCTCCGAGCAGGGAGGGTACCATTTTTGCAAGCAAACATGAAATAGACAGTAATAGACTCGCACCACAGTAATGGAAGGGAGAGTAGCATCTTCCACATTAGCAATAACTCCTTTAAATAAGTCTTTAGGTAGGCATACCTAATATGCCTCTCATAATGGTAATCTAGGCTTAGAAAGAACATCCTTTTAAGATCAAGTATTCTTAATGAAGAATTTAAAGAGTTACACCCAAATGCACTTATACATGCATATGCACTTTAAAATAGAGTTGAAAGCACACAAGCAGATCAATGTACAAGACCAAACCGATTAATTTATCGGGTTCACTTAGCAAAGTACAAGGTGGGGGTTTTTTTTGATTTTTTTTTTTTTAACCCTCCTCATGAGGGGGGAAGCAAAGCCTATGAGAACTCTGGGAGAATTGCTTAGGTTTTTCCCCCTCCCGCCTTCTATTAATAATTGAAAAGATACTTAACATACAATACTGCAGTGACATGTTATGTTTCAAATATAAGTCATGCTTATGAGAAATCTAGCCAAGAAAAACTGACTTCTCCTTGCACCATTACAAGAGCTAGAAAAGCTCAGAGCTGAATCAATTTAGTTATTCAGACAAATTGACTCCTGGGAGGTTCCAGTTAACAAAATAGCTCAATCCAAGTTTTTCCAGAAAGCTGGAAAACAGGACTACACTTCTTCCTCTGACTACTACCCCCTGCCTCCAAAACCCAACCCTGCACAACGACCTTAAGAGACAGCATAGGTTACTGTAAGTAAGAATTTAGAAGCAGAGGGGCAATAGAGCCCAAGATGAGGCCTTCATTTTCGCTCTTTAGAGCGGACAACTGCTTCAAAGCATTTCCTGTGCTCCGTGCTAAGACTACCTGAACATATTTATAATTGGTTAACCACTGTACTTATAGCTCCTCCACACTAATTGCTTGCAGTTAAGTAGTGCTATTACAATCTTTAAATATTTCTCCAAAAAGGCAGAAGATAGTTTAGCTCAGTTATGAACAGGGTAGAAACTCATATTTCCATAAGGGATACCTAGAGAGAAGCAGCAATTCATTAGTTCTGCAGTAATAGACGGCTGCTACATGCAGAAGTCAGAGCTTGGGGTGACCAAGCTGTTTCAAAACCGCCATCTTCAGATTTGAACCTCTCATGGTTTAGGCCCGTGTTCTTGCCATTATACATTTTAATTAAGTATACTTACCGTAGTCACCTTTTAAGGGCAATTGACACAGTTCAATTTGATGTATTGATGTCACTTTATTGAACTTTAAACATAAATCTTCTTTAAAAGCCTACTCTGTACTGATTACAGCAATAGGTTATGTAGAATGTAATAGGTATGAAGAGGTTATGCAGAGCAGTGGCTCATGCTTTGCGAGAAGCCTGTATTGCCCACTTGCATTCTTGTGCATGACAGGGACAGTAAGAGCCAGAAAGAGAATATTTACAGGTACATCTCAGAAAGAATGAAGTTTACAGTTAGAAATTCACATAATATGTACAGTTTTGAACTGTTCAAGTATGTTTCAGTTGGACAAAGTGCTACAGGTCACATAAAAAACACAGTAAAACCCAAGAACTATTAAGACAAAGAGGCAGCAGTCATTTGTGTGCCAAACTTGCAGGTTGTTGCAGTATATGCAAGACCTAGAAGTTGAAAGTATCTGGAGTATTGCCCTGAATTTGGAAAGTGTAGCTATCAGCAGTAGATTCCGGTACCACATTTTGGTCTTCCTCCTCCTAAAAGGAAAAGAAGAGTTTTGAAAGAGCAGTAGCTTTCAACCTAGTAGTCAGTGCTAGAATAGAAAATAAAAATGGAAAAAAAAATAATCATCCTGCAGCCACTTACTTCTGCTGAGAAATATTTCTCAATCAGGGTAGATGAGGCTTTGTACACTTGTTCATTTTCATGTGACTGAAGAGCTTCAATTTTGTCTAGACCTCCACACTCCTCAATCATGAGGCAAAGTTTTTCAGTCTCATTAATCTTCTCAGCAGTCTGCAAGAGACAAGCATGGGATAATCTCAGGAAAGATGCACGTCACCAACGACTGGAGAACCATTAGCAACACCTTGGACAATAACCAAGTCTACTCCATTCACATACCAAGAAGATATTAGAAATAGCATCCAGAATAACTAGCACAGTTTTGCTGTCTTTAGCTGAGAGAAGATTCAGTAGGGGTTCAACGACACCAGCCTGAACGAGATACACGATCTGTTCAGTTGTTCCACCGCTTGTGTAGTTAGTCACAGCCCACACAGCTTCTTTTTGAGATTTGAAATCCCCCTATGAAAATAAAAGCAGGATATTTAAACACAAACAGCAGTAGTAATAGCAAGAGCCTCAACCTAGTAAATAAAGTTTTTGTTTACCTTCCTGAGAATACCAATGAGATAAGGTACAAGACCATGGTCCACAACTCGCTGGATTTGGTCCTGTCGTCCAGCAGTGATGTTGGACATTGTCCACGCTGCTTCTTTCTGAATGTTGTTTTTATGATGAGAAAGGAGACTTGGAAAGACAGATAGTGCTCCTGAGTCAATAACAATTTGTGTCTGCTCATCAGTACCAGTGACAATATTTCCTATGGCTCTTAATGAAGGAGTCTGAAATAAATGTGAAATAGAACTTAAGAAAAGAGGTGTATTTGAACAAGTACAGCCATACTTGATGCCCCTCTGCTCGAGCTTTCCCAGTTAACAGCATGTTATGATGAGTTTTAAGCACCTCATTAGCATTACACCTGCAGACATTAAGCATGCCAAGACTGCACACCTTCCAAGGCCAATCTGCAAAAAACTATCCATGGCAGAGCTTCGGAAAAACTATCTCCTAAGTATTAATGCAGTTTTATTATACTATATTATGTTGTGCGCAGAGTCCACTTCAAACACTGTACCTAGAACGAGTATTTGAACAGTAGTTTAGAGTTAAAAGCAAGCTTTAAAAGATGTTGACTACTGCGCTGGCCTGTGGGTTAAATCCAATGATTATGTAAAGAAGATTGATAGTCTGTAACAGCAACAGCCAACACCTCATGTGGGGCAGTCTCCAGGCAAGATAGAAGCTCAAAGTTTTACCCACGCAAAACCTGGAACAATCATCAGATTTACGTATAAGAAGAATAATTCAGTTACATGCACACTATTCCAACTGCAGTTTTATTCACAACTCAAATCAAGCAACAGCAATCTGCATATCTGATAGCTTACCATTATTGGCAGTTCACTACATCCCAGGAGTTTCACAAGTTGTGGCACCAATCCTGTCTTCACTACAACTTCTATCCTGTCATTGGAACCATCTGTTAGATAGGAAAGTGCCCAGCATGTGTCTGCTAACACCTCACGATCATCATGGTGTAAGAGCCGAACAAGGGTTGGAAGAATCTGCTCAATAGCTTCTATGGGTGGTGCAGGATTCTTATTACGACACAGGTTTGAGAGGGTCCAGGTAACATTGCGTAAATATCCGGACTGCAAGAGTTGAAATAAATGGGTAGCAACTGTTTAGTTACTTGAGCTCTTTTGCTCACTTATTAGTAACTGTAACTGGAATTGTACTGCACAACTTACAGCCAGAGAGGAGAGATCAGGAACAGCCAGTAGACTCAGCAGTGGTGTAATTGCACCAAATTTAATAACCAGATCTCTGTAGGTAGAACCATCCCCTGAGAAAACAAGAAAAATAGCCAGGTGAAGACCAGACTAGAGGGATGTGTACATACAGAATCATTATGTGTTAGAGGATGAATTCTTCTGCTTAAGGGATAGATAAAATAAAAAGAAATGAGGACAAAAGGACTACTGCCATGGTTAAGTCATATGGCAAGCATGTGTTTTTCTAATCAAGCCACTGAGCTTGATATTTTTTCTGTTGGAAAAAGAGATAATTTAGTGTATATTTTTATACAGCTTTTCTTAGAGTACATTTTTAAGCAGGGACTTACATATTTCTTTGAAAACGTATCTAAGCCCTACTACTAGAACAGAGCTCTTCCCACAAAGATGGGACTTCAAATGCATTATAATAATTGGTTGCATGATGGGGTTCTACTGTATAATGCTGAAGGAATGTCAAACTGAATTATTCTATTGCAACATACAGACAGTGCCTTACAATTGAGTTTAATACAACAAATACAAATATTATAACTATATTATTAATTTTGACCTGTTTGGGATTTTTTTTTTTTTTTAAGAATAGCATCCAACACTTGCAAATCAAGTAATCCTGAAAGGTGCACGAGAAACTTCAGTATATTTACTTTCACATCAGTAAGTAGCTGTTTTAAAGCAAGGAACACTGGCTATCACATACACTATTACATGAGCTATCTGCTTCCTCCCTTCCCCCTTCTAGTCACCACACAGAGCAGAGCTCATTGATAGGTCAAAACCGTCAAGTGAGATATGTGGAAAAAGCCCTATAACAGTTGTAGGACTGTTATATAGCTCTATCTGAACTGAATCAAAATAGGGAAGCAATCCATGTAATGCTACACACAGATAGCCAGGTATTGCATGAGATATCTTATACCAGGTCTGAAGATGAAAAATTGTCCATAACATATTCCAAATCGCAGAGCATGTCTTTACTCGAGAAGCATTACAACAGAGTTCCAAAGAAGCTCAGCATGCTACATGACACGTCAGTAGAAATGTCCTCCTATGTTAAAGAAGGGAGCAGGTCTGAAAGGGTTGTGTAGCGTATTGACATACCTGCAATATTTCCCAACGCCCACACAGCCTGTTCACTGATGTGAGTATGGGGAGAGGCCAGTAGCGAAATAAAAGCTGGAATAGCCCCTCCATCTACTACGGCCTTTGTTTGTTCTGATGTACCAGAAGCAATGTTGGTAAGCGCCCAGGCAGATTCAAACTGAATAGGGCTACAGTCTGCTCTACCCAAGAAGGAGACAAACTTCGGAATCAAACCAGCCCGAATTATGTTATCTATTGGGGGCTGCTTCTCTCTTGAGAGGAGTTTCCTATGGAGGAAGACAAACAAAAAGCATTATTTTTGCCTGCAGAGGTCTGAACAACAGATTCCATTAATCAGTCTAAAAAGATTAATTTTTAAAAAAAAGTTTAGCATTGCCTTAACATTCAGAAAAAGCAACACAACAGGAAGGAGAAATATAGACAAGCTGAATACTAGCTTCTTAAACCTCTGTTAACATTGTTTTTGGCATGTCTTCACTATATGAGAGGTTCTGTTCAGACTCTGAAATGAAGCAGACCTGCAGGAGTCATAATACATCTGAACTGCTAGAGGTTTCTCAGCAGACAGGTTAACAACTGCCAGAAGCAGCACTGCAGCAATATACGAGCTTGCTAAAGAGACTTTAGATTTGAAGCAGAAAGGAATATTTGGTATACTTCAAACCCCAGTCATCCTACTGTTCACATTACTCTAAAATAGATCATTGCACTCAAATATTGTAGTCAAGTGTTAACACAGTTTAAAGATACCTTATTCTGCTATAACAAAGGGTTTATTACCTTTACTCCTACAAGTCTGAGACTGACTACTGTCCATTTTACTACCTCAAAACCACCAGAAAGCATTACTACTTCCTCGTGAAATGTTCAGGCATTTAAACATTCAAAAGCCACACTATTTCAATAAAATTATGACTAAATTAAGTGTACCTAAACATTGTGTATAAGGGTGACTCAAGGTTTTGAAAATACTGTCTGATAAGAAGAGTCATAGCTGCTGCCATAAGTAGACAGGCTCATAAGCCAATTCTTTTACCTTGCCTAGTTACTGGCTTGCACAGCTGAATTGGTTACCTCTGAACTCCTTACCTGGCAGCTTGAGTAGCCTGTAGCTGAAGCTCCATATTATTACTATTAACTCCTTTGACTATTTCTTCAACTGTCCAGTGTGCCAAAACCTGTACAATAAGAAGTTACATGAAGACTTTGTTGGGAGAGGCATGTGTCTTCATGACCACAGAGGCCTTCTATGCAATACCATGAATAGACTCTATTTTACTACCTCTTCCTTTATTAAAAGATTATACCACTATGTGATACTACAAAACCTCATCAGCCACAGCTTTATCTACACTTGTCTGAACTACTGAAAGCTTTCTTTAATCAAGCGCTTCACACCACTGTTACAGTAGGCTTAAACACAACTGGCTAAGCTACGTGTTAAGAGTGTTGCCCGTTAAGAGTTGGTAGTATAGACTTAAGCTGGTAGTGTATATGTAGTAGCGCTGTGTCCCACAGGAGAAGGGAGTCATACTAGTGTGGCTGCATGAGCTCATACTGCAAGACCTCCAAGGGTACCTGTTCCAAGCACCTACTTACCTGATTACTCCTGTTTTCCTGAAGTGGAGAAGTAGCATCATCTGGTAAAGTGCTAACATTTCTTCTTTTAAGCATCTGGTCATCTTTCTTAGCTTTCCTCAGCTCTACATTGACTTCAATACGCCGCCTTCTCATTTCCTGTATAATATACATTCATAGTAAGTCCTTGGCTTTTACAACTCATGTTTAAAGAGATGAGGGCTAGCTAAAGTACTAAGTGTATCAAAATACTCACGGTAGTGTCCTTTCCTTTGTTCTTGAATCTGTTCAAACGAGCTGCTGCACTAGCATTCTCATTAGTGGACATCTTGCTTATTAGATTTTTGAGACACACAGATAAAAATAAGCCTGAAAGCAGCAAATAATAAACAGTAAGTTTACTTTACAAGAGTTAAGCTTAAAAACTAGGATCAATACTTGAGAATGAGAGACACTTGTCCCTATTAGATACAGTAACAGCTTCTATCTTGCTAGAAGATACTAGAGACATGAAAGCTGTCTCTTTAAATGCCTAGGTGTTACAGCAAGCTCTAACATTAACACAAAAGCAGTAAACACATATACATCGTTTCATAACTCTTCCAACCACAAACATTATTGGAGCCATCGTTTTTAGGAGCAAGATTGACCTTCCTTCCCCTAGACAGCACACATACGTTAAAAACTACCTTCACTGCGTCGTATCTGTATTGCACAGGCACCCCACCGAGTCCCACCCCGACCCCTTTTGATGGGAACAACGAGGTGCCGCACTGGGAACGTCCCCCGGGGGGCCTTGCTGTGCCGGTGCAGCCAGCAGCACATAGTAGCGGCTACACCGCTAACAGAGGCAGGCCGCCGCACCTTAGTCAGCTCCAAGGTGACCCACCGCACAAGGACGGCCTTCGTTTCGCCCACAACTCAGCCGGACCACGCAGCCCCTTCTAGGACGTGCCAGCCCCACTCCAGCCAGCGGCCTGCGACTGCGGAGACCCGACAGGTTCCGCAGGGAGTCCCCCCTTGTAGGGCCTGCCTCACCGCCGACGGAGCCCAGCCCCTTCCGACGGAGCCCCGCTGCCCCTCACCCGGCCTCCCACCGCCCCGGCTCCCCCCTCGCCCCCACCCGGGGCCGGGCACCTCCACCACAGTCTCCGCGCACCAGCCGCCGTCCCACGAGCACGCCGCCACTGCCCTCGCCCGCTCCGGGCGGCATTTAAATTTCCCGCGCCCTCGCCCTGCCATTGGCCCGTTCGAGCCATAGCAACCTCCTGATTGGCCCGTTTGAAATGCAGCCCGTCTCGCGATGCGGGGGAACGAATCTCCGCCGTGCTCCCGGAAGGGCGGACCAGACCTCGCGTATTCGCGCAAGGCGTTCCCGCCTCGGCACTACAACTCCCGGCACCCAGCGCGAGGGGACACCGCCGCGCTCCCGCCTGACCCGCTCGCCGGGAGGCGGCGCGTGGCACGCCGGGAGTTGTAGTTTCGGGGAGCTCTGCGGGCCGGCCCGGGAAGGCGAGCGGGGTGGCGGGCTGGGTTTGCACCCTGGATGGGGTGAGGGGACGGAGGTTGTCCCGCTGTGAGCGGTCTGAGGCAGCGACGTGCCATTTCCTCACGTACAGACTAATTTCTACCTCACTAACTGCCCGGTCACCACAGCCTTCTCCTGAGACTCCCCATGTCATCTCCCAGAAACGCGGCACACAGGAATTTAAAGACAACGGGATGCGAGGTTGCAGTTTAAAGCAATTCAACAGCAATCAGGACAGATTGAAATTAAATCGTACAGAATAACAAAAAAAAGCATGCCTGTCCTTGTGGCACGCCCAGAAAATCAACAGATTTGGTGTTGTTTCAGATGGGTTTGGCCTGTTTACAAGGGATGGAATACAGAGGAACACCCTGTTTCACAAGAGGTGTAATTCAAACCAAAAAACCTGGGGGAAAAACATGGCTCTGCCAGCAGCTCAAGCACTTCAACATCTATAATGTACAATTCAGGGCAGAGAAGTGTCAGAGTTGCACATTGATACATTGGTGTGTTAAACCATTACATTAAACATTTATACTGCTCTGCAGATGCACACACTAGTTGACAAAGACATCTGCAGAGGAATTACCAGTAACATTTCACATAGCTTGTTTTGGGCCTTACAGTTCTGACCTTTGTAAAAGAAAAACATCACAAAACCATTTAAGGAATAGTAGGGAAGTCAAAAGAAGAGAAAGCACTTGAGTCATAAACGGAGATACTGAAAAAGGACTGGTTTGACAGAAAAAAAAGCAGCTCAAAAGTAGAAATCAAGGTAAGACACCTGGTGTGCAGAAGGATCCGAGGGCCAGCGTGAAGAGTCTGCTGGGTCATAAATTGCTGGAGAGTCTGTGGTCTGGAGCAGCATGACCTGGACGAAGGAGATGAGGAGGGTGCAGGGCTGGGTGTTCCAGGGCAGGGAGGCAGCTGTCGGCCATTTGGAAATGCGAGGTAGCTGTGTATGAGGGCAGGCCGATATGGGGTGAACATGCCTTGGGGTGGCAGGGCAGTGTCACAGCATGAAGGGCCGTTATCAACAGCGAGGGCGACAAACAGAAGGGTGGGGGAGTGCTGCGGTTGAGGGAACTGCCACAGCGGAGGGTGCACAGGAGGGAAAAAGCCCCGTGAGGGCAGGAAGACCCGCGAGGGGAGAAAGCCCAGTGCGGAGCCAAGAGGATGGAGATAACGTCAGCGGAGGAGGGACGGGACGGCGCGAAGCCGGGAAGCCCGTGAGGGGAAAAGGGTCCCGGTGAGGGGGCGGTTGTGGAACGAGCGGGTCCCCTGAGGGGGGCGCTAACGGCCGCCGCGCGCGACGCGCCGAGGCGGAGGGGCGAGACCTCCCGCTCACAAGCGGGGAGAACGTGAAAGCACCTTTGGGGGCGGAGCCAGCGCCGGCCGGGCGGGGCTCTTACGGCACGGCGCGGGTTACTTTCCCTGGGTGACCCAGTGGCCTAATGGATAAGGCATCAGCCTCCGGAGCTGGGGATTGTGGGTTCGAGTCCCATCTGGGTCGTGCCTAGACTTTTGTGGCTCTGCGGTAGATTCAGCGCGGGCCGCATTATCATCCCCCCCGGACCCGCTGCGTTACTTTTAGTCGCGCCGCCCGCCGCTGCAGCGCCTGGGGCCGGTGGGGGAGACCCGGAGCCGAGCCAGCACCGCGCTACGCTGCTGGCCTCAGGTTCCC
Organism: Rissa tridactyla; assembly: GCF_028500815.1. Taxonomy (NCBI): domain Eukaryota; kingdom Metazoa; phylum Chordata; class Aves; order Charadriiformes; family Laridae; genus Rissa; species Rissa tridactyla. Next base: position 15,224,002 of record NC_071480.1, on the reverse strand, counting down.
TCAGCCGCTCCCTCCGCAACCGCCGCCCTGTCAGCAGGACGCCGGCACCGCGGCCCTTCCCAGGCGCCACCGAGCCCGCGGCCGCCACCGCCCTCCTTCCCGCGGGGATCCTGAGGCAGCCGAGGGCCGCCGCCCGTCTCTGGCGTGAGGCAGCCGGAGCGGGGATCGCCTGTGGCAGCCGCAGGTTTGTGTGAGTGTCCCCAGGAGCCCCGAGGAGCTGGTTGGCGGGCGGGCGGGCGGTTCTCCTCAGGCGCCGGTCCCGAGGCGGAGCAGAGGGCGGGCTGGCCGGGGCACGGGGGCCGGGGTCGGGCCGTGGGGGCCCCCCAGAGCCCTGGTGGTAAAGGCGCAGGGGAACCCTGTCCTGCAAACCTGTTGCTGCCAGCGCAGCTCCCTGCGGCTTCCCGGGCTAGGACGTGGCCACTGCCCCGGCGGTCCCCGTTTTCCTCAGAGCAGGGAGTCCTGCCCGGGAAGCTTCCTCCTTCTCCGCTGCTGCTGGCATACCTGCAGCTTCTTGAACGGTAGAAATACTACAAACGCCCCGACTGCCCTTTCAGTCAAGGTCCCACCCAAGCACAGAGTCAGGAGAAACTCATTCATACAGACATAGTCATACATTAATATGGGTTGAGTTACACTACCAGCTAATTTAAACAGAAGACTCCCTGGGGCACAGAAGGGCTGCAGGACACTCACATGTACGTCTGTCCATCCGTCCGTCCTCAGCACAACCCTCAACAGCCGGAGTCTGTCGCAGCCCTGACCTCTCTCCTTGCCACAGGTATGTGCGCCAGCTGAGCGGGAGATGGGGCACACAAAGAACATACGAGCTCACCTCTGCCTCGTCCTTAGTTTAAATTCCCATTTCTACCGTAGCTGTGTTGGGATACTTTTGGAATGAAAATGTTTAAAATAACAGGAAAATACAGATTAATAAATGCTGCAGTAAAAACCTAGCACACTGAGTAACAGATGTGTTAAAATTTCATTTACTTTGCATCCTATTCTGGCTCATTTTCTGTGTCTTCAGCCATAGCTGCTTGAGATAAAGCCCTGTACTTTTAAGACTTCTATTAAACTGCTTAATTGAGGCAGTACAAAACAAACAGTGTTTAAACTAGGCAATAGTTGGACGACATGACACAGGCAGGTTTTCTTTTGGGGGCAGATTTTCTCTTGGGGATGAGTTTCAGGAGCTGGGATGTAGTGATTTTACAGGGTTTTTTAATTGTTTGTCACACCTTAAAGGCACAAATGAGTTCACTAACTCTCGTGACAGTATCAGCTAGTGAGATAAACTGTCACAATGGAAATCTTGTCTAGCAGTAAGGTCACCCATTTTGGTTGGGAGCATAAGAATAAGCCTACTTAATTCAGTAAAATCCAAATCAGAATTGGCTTGTTGTGTGAAAATTTTCGGCGTTCTTTGTCTTAGCAAATACAGATTTAAAAATAAAGCTTTATCTGTGGTCAGCAGAGCTTTCCCTTGGACTGGACAGTAACTTCTACATTTTTCAGTCTGAAAAGAATCACTGGAAAGGGTTCCTAAAACTAAAAGATGAGATTACCAGCTGCATAACTGGAGGGGGCCAGAAATACTGAAATATGTTTCATCATAAAGCACATCCTGTACAGAAGCTGAATCGCAGAGGTGATGCCAGCATCTATCAAGCGCACTTGATAATGTAGTTCCCCACGTCCAGTAAAACCGTATTTGTTCTGTATGATTTTCTCTACAAAATGCCATAGGAAGCAAGACCCTCCCCTAAAATAAAAATCTGTTGCTAAAAACACATATCTGTATGTTATTCACATAAACACAGGCGACTGGAGGCAGTATAGACGGGTGTGTATATGGGAAGGGGGTGTCCTAGGCAGGGGTAGTGGGAGGCTAGCGGGGACGGCAGCAGCTTGGTCTTGCTCCAGTGGGTTGTCCAGTGAGTGATTCCTGTTTCCCCTAAGGCTGCCTCTCATTAGCATGAATTGGGGGAAGGGCATAAAAGACTCCAGTTCATTTTGTGTCTGGAAAACCTTTACTTCAAAATGACAACCAAAGTGTTCTGGCTCCTCTGCTTTGTCATTAGATCATCTTCCAGCTCAGTGGCCGGTAAGTCTGTTAACATTCAAAGCGGGGCTGGGGCATATTTGCCTTTGGTATCAGGGGAGGCTAAACACATTACTACAAACTCTTGCCCGAGCAGCCCTCTTCAGCTGTAATCTTTTCAGCAAGCGGTAGCAGTAATCATGTAAGGGCTCAAGAAAGCAATATTTCAACATGTTTTGTGGGATGGGAATGTAAATTGCAATATTTGATTTGTCAGCATTTGAAAGAATTAAGAGCACCTGCCAAAAGCAGGCAGTTAGCTGGTGCCGTGAATCCTGCTAGCCATCATTCCGCAACTGAAGTTTGACTTGCTTCTGCATATGGGATTTTTTTTTATTTGTATGTGACCTTTCCCTTTTAGTCTCTTTCCCCTCATCTGTAAACTTCAGATTTCTAATTTATTTCAACACGCTCTGTGCTGTCACATGTGCCTGCAGCAAGCTGTCCTAAATATTTTTTTTTTATTTTTTTTTTTTAGTACCTCATTGATGTACAGAAATAAGATATACTTCTATTCCACTGGGAAGGAGAAGTCCAGGAGCTGATTATGTTGCAGTTGTATTTTCTTAGGTTGCAAGGGCTAGATGGGAATATGCTGGCATAGGGGAATGAATCTCAAGGTCCTGAATGGATTGAGTAGAAAAAAATGAACTAATTCTTGTTACAATCCATGACTGAGAAGGCACGATAAACTGGTAGAAAAGTATACTTACAAAACCAAGTCCAAAACACCTGTTCAGAGTTCGCAGCTTCATATTGAAACATCTCCAGCATACCCTTGCCTATTGCTTTCTTTAGCTTGGACTTCTTCCACCCCTTTCTTCATGGACATTCTTTTGACTTTACGTGTGGCCAGCCCAAATATCAGGGAATCTTTCCCATGACAGCAGCTGGTGAGAGCAAAGGGGGAGAAATGGCAAGGTCAGCAGTTGAGTCAGTTATAGAAGATAAACCAGGACATTGTTCATCTGTGTATGTCAAATATCTCTTTTCACATAAGGAGTTAGGATCAGCCTCCTACACGATGCTAACCACAGACGGCGAACACGCAGACAGCGGCTGTGTGTGGGTGAACTGTTTTAAAACTGTGCTGGCTAACTAAAAGCATGCAGTGAAGGACTAAAGTAAAAGGAAGATGAACTGCCAGGGGAAATTTCTCTCTTCCCAGGCTAAATGGAAAGTCATTTTGCTTTGTGACGTCCAACTGATCAAGGTGAAGGTATAAACGAAGGTCTTGGTGACTGTCCAGCTTGCGTGAACAATGTCATTAAGCCTTTCCATTTTTCACTAGATTCCCAGACATTTCCTCTCTTTCTCAACTCTTGTCCTCTCAAATTAAGAAAAGCCTTGAAATAATTGTTACTCGGCAGCAATAGCCTAGCTACCAGGCTATGGTACTGCTACTATACAGCCCTGCAGTGCAAAAGTCAGAGACACAAAACTGTGGATAAACATCTTTTCAGTAGCATTCAAAGCCCAAAGCCGCTGAAGAGTCCAGATGACATTGTCAATAAGGCATCCCATGGATGGGAAAACCAAATAGTTCTGTTGTCATGGTCTTTTAAACAAGCATCCCAAATGGCAATGTGAACCTTGTTTCTTCAGATGCTCCCTGGAGATTCAGGCTTTTGAGAAAAGGGTTTGTTTATAAGTCATGTTTTTAATTTGCAACAATAATAAAGTAAAAATGCAAATCTCCTGTGTTTTGCTCACACAGCTGCACTCTCTGTACTGGACCTTCCGTGTTTGAGTACAGAAGAATGAGGAGTTCTTCTGTATTTGATCTGTTGAACTATTTACCGGTTATATTGTCTTACTGTTGAAGGCCTCACTTACAGACTAGAGCCTCAAATGTGCCAGGCACTTCCCATTCAGCAGCACATGGAATAAAAAAATTAGAACGCTAATTCACTCCCTCCTTTATTTTGTTTGTAGGATCCCTGCCCTATGCTGAGAAAGCCAGTCAGACTCTCAGCAAAGATGCTTATAGTTCAGCAGCGGCTGCGCCTGGTCACCTCAAACTGCCCGCCTGGGGCACCAGCAGCGCCAGGGAGAATCACACGGAACGCCGGTTTCTGTCTCCCACCGACCTGCAGCAGCCAAAACCTCCCGAAATCACCTCCCTCTCATCAGACAAAAAGAAACGCACCAAGCCTTCTCTAGAAAACAGCACGGGACTGAGGAAACACCTCTTGCAGTACGGAGGGGCCCTGCCCCTGGAGAGCCCGACTGAGGGGCCTTCTCCCGCCTCCTTTGACTTCAACGAGGCAAACAGAAAGCACACGGACAGACGGCTGGCTGAGGCTGCCAACAGCGTGTCGGCTCACTTCCATCACACAGCATCTTCCTACCAAAAGATGACATCCTTAGTGGAGGCTTATCCTTTTCCAGACTCTGGAGCAGTGGAGTCAGATGATCCTAACACGCTGGATCACTTGAACCGACCGTACAAGATAATGCCCTATAAACACACTGATCCCTTCAAGAAGGTCACCAAACCCTCCTGGGTCACCAACCGCCAGTCATCCAGCTTGCCGTACCACTTCAGCACGCTGAAGAAAGGTAAGGGGAGAGCGGGCTCCGGCAAGGGATAGCCTGAGCTTTCCAAAGGTTGGGTGGCCTAATTTGTACGGAATATCCCAAAAGGGCCTGTTGCTGTCCCTCAGCCTATGCGCCTGTTCTAGATGGCGATAAGGAGAAGGCATGTCTGACCGAGTGCAGGAAAGAGAGAGACGAAGTGGAGGCCTACTGCGCGAGTGAATTCGGTAAGTTGTGTCCTCGAGACACCACACAAAGCAGAGGCTGCTTTTGCTCATCTACTACTGACATTTCACTTCTGCTTTTAAGATACTAAATACATTAAAAGGACCCATCACAGCTCTTTATAAAAGCACTATGACAAACGGTACCAAGTCTTACCCTTTCCCTACCTTGGGCTAGTATTGCTCTTTTTTCTATTTTCTCTACTTTCCATTCCTGGGAGGAAGACAGTGTTCTTGCCTGCTGGGCAATGGAACTGAAAAGACCAATTATTTTAGATACTCTAAGATTAAACATTGTAGCTGCGTTACTTACTATTTAGAACAAGTTTGTGATTTTGGGGGCTGAAGTTTCAAAGCAAAATAAAATGGAGAACCAAATAAAAATAAAGCTGTGATCCTCTTGGTACAGAGGGTTCTTCTTGAAGTTCCTGAGGACTCCATGTCTGTAGTCGTCGTGTCCAAGTTGGTGGACCTAAAGATGGTAGAACATAGCCTGGCATTTTTGAACTGACTGTGTAAGAGCAAGCATTTTCTGACTGAAATCTTGCCTTGCGCTTACAAAGTTGTGAAATAGATACCAACTTTTTCTCACAGTATTTTAAGAGATAAGGAAAATACATGCCTAGTGGTAACAGATGTTTCCATTTGTAGAATATAAACACGTTATGAGACATCTGTTTTCTCTAAATGGAGAAGTCAGGAAGTGCTTTCTACAAAAGCTATATTCTTTATTTTGTACCACTTTCATGCATTCCTGTCAAACATAGGCCTTATAGCGACCCGACCTTTGTACATTTCAGCCTTTAACTCTCATCTCTTAAACTGAAAAAGACAGGTAGGGAAAATACGGTCAGAGCAACACATCAGCCAAGGTTCCACCGCAGTGATCAGAAAGAGCTTTTCATTTCTTTACATCTGCAGTGCAGATTAAGGAATAAACGACTGAATCAAAGTTCTGACTCAGTGAGGCGGGTGTAACGCCAGTTACAGAAGTCCTCCTTGCCTTCCTGCCTAAAACCTTTGCTGTTTTCTGATTCCTGCACTCAGCTCAGCACTTGTCAAAACCAGAAACTGGGTGGACAGCATGAAGCGATTGTCTGAGCGTAGAACATGGCCTAACTGGTGCCCTTCCCTCTTGGTACGACACGGGCCTTTTCTTTCAAAAGCTGAAGTGTTTTATTATCAGGTTAGCTTTGGACTTCATTGTGAAGTTTTAAATTTGAAAATTTTACTTTGTTAGGTAAGTATGTCCGCTTTCTACATATCAGGATGGAAAACAGTACAAAAATCATCACTTTTGAAACATTTTATAAACTTCACTAAGAAACATCTCAGACCTGTAAAGCACAAGTTAGCAACTCAACAAATACTAAGGTGATGTCCTCATCGAATGTGATTATTTGAAGCAACCCCTGCTTTCAAGACTGCCCACTACTGAGCCAAAGGATTTCTGCCGAGACTTACTTTACAGCACTTTAAATGAGAGCCTTCGCACATACCCTGAGTTGCCACCAAGATATGTAATCTGATGCTTGCTTTTTTTCCCCCCCCCTCCCTTAAACAGCAGTGAATGGAATTGTTTATAACATGGAGAGACTGGGGAATGGAGTCCACTTGATTACGCTTTTGGTAAACAGCGATGGATTATACAAGATGAGTCACCTGTATATTACTCCTGATGGCTTCTTCTTTCGAGTTCACATTCTAGTTGTGGATACTTTAAACTGCAGTAAACCATGTCCGGACTTTAAACTTGGTAAATAATTCCAGCTAAATCCATTCCACTACACCTCCTGCATGCAGTGCAATTTTAGTCTGCCCTAGTTTAATAGGCTTATCCTGGGTTGTTGTGGTATTTTGATAAACAAAAAAAGAAAAAGGTATTTACTGTTAAACTGGAGGGCTTTTTCCCTCCCAGTTTCTCTAAATTTTCAGAAGAGAACCAAGTGTGTGAAGAAGTCAGGTGGCTGTGTAGTTCTTTCTTAACATTATCCAGTTCCAAAAAGATAGCAAGTTTTCAGGATTGCCAAAAAAATTTAAGCACGAGCTTAAGCCGATGTGTTTGTAAGTAGTCCAGTTCATCAAATATCAGTATTTCCCCCAAAAAGCTTCTAATTGCAATTAGAAGCTTTATTTTTAAAAAAATTAGAAGCATTATTTTTAAAATAATGATTTACACAGTAAATCATTATTTCTGTGCAAGCACAACCCACAAGTCCCACTGCAGTTCAGCGTGCCACTGTACTAAGCCGCACCTTCATGTATTTCTACAAGGTACAAGTTCACATCTATTCATAAATCTGTCGCGCTTCCAGCGAGTAGCGAATGAATCCATGCTTTCTTCATGGCACAGAAGTCTCATTTATTTTGCAGGCAGCAGATACATTGTGATGGGTCAGATCTACCACAAGAGACGACAGATCCCTGCGAACCTGCTGCAGTTCCTGCGCGGGCGCCTGAGGCCAGGGGACGGCTTGCTTGGAAGCAGCAGCAGCTACGTCAAGAGATTCAACAGGAAAAGGAATCGCCAAGTGCAAGCGGCTCACACTAAATGTAGCTAAGACTCCAGTGATCTCCGTCTGAGGCACGGGCAGCAGCAGAATTCACCTCCCAGAACAAACATGCTACAGGCACGTTTTGACTAGGTACCCAGATATTGTGAAGTTCAGCACAAAAATCAGTTTAGGGAATGTTAACTGGTCATAAATTTGCTCCAGCAGTTGTGAGAGACAGAGGTTATTATTGCCTCCCCTGCTGGAACGTACCCAATAATCTGTAATAACTGTAAGGTAAAACTCCAGAGGCATTGTTCCAGGTACAGGAGAAGTAACTGTGCTTTCAAACCCTTAACCTTAAACAAGTGTTAGACGATGCCATCTAACCATAGCTTTATCTATAGAGGGTGGTCATCGCGTTTTCATACAATTCTGCCTGAAGTATTTCATGCATTTGCTTCAAAAGAAATCAACAAAACGAAGTATCGCTTGTATTGTTTTGGTATCCTCAAACATGTCCACACTACTTTTAAAAATCACGTCATTCTTCAAACAGAGCTGTATTTTCACATGAAGCGTACAAAATAGCTATGTAATTATTTGAATATATGAATACACTAACCGAAAGCAAATCATGTAACTGCACAACACAAATGCCCAATTAGGCTTACAAATAACGGCACAAGTTCATGCCAAGGAATGCAAAATAAGCATGGAATTGCACGCACATTTTGTATGCCTGGTTACACCGTCAGTTCCTTAAAAGTTCAGCCCTAGAACTGTGTACAGAACGTCATTTTCACATGAGAAATATTACCAAGTTTGTACGTGCACATCAGTAAAGTTACTTTTTGAATCAAAGATACAATCTTGTACTACCTTTAGTGTGGTGGGATGTAAGAACCTATGAAACATCTGCAAAGGGGGTCTTACTGCTGGCTGTTCCAAGAGTCGATGTTCACAGATGCTGTCTTCACAAGAAACCCATAAAATGTTCATGCAGTTCTGGGTTCGGTTTCCTGGGTTCTGAAAGATCCCAAAGGATTACGCAGTGATGTTAAATAATGGCATCTCCTTGTTTGACGAGTTGGCTGGGGATTTTAAGGTACATATTTATATAAAAAAAGGGAAATGCAGTCTAGCTGAATATACGTAGAGTGCTATATATGATGGGACCTGGGACAGGAAGCAGTGGCTTTTAAAAGCATTTTCTGTTTTGAAGCAAAGGGAGTTCTAACACCTCGTACACGTCTGCAGCTCGATTCAGTGTCACCGAAAACCTATGGAGTGGCGGATGGGCGGTAAGGCACACGGGATGAAGTATTTCTCGATATAGAATAGGAGCCAAATACCAAGAACAAACATGATGTATTTTGGGACCCAGAAGGCTGTTGCTGTAGGACAAATGTACTCATAGCTCGTGTCCGTCTGAAAACTGTCTCGCTTTTGTTAGGTGGAAGATTTCGCATGGAGCGCAGCATACAGAGATGGAATCTTCCTGAGATTTTGAGGGGGCTTTTGATTTGGCAGAAGGACTGTTCCTGGCAATGAATCAAAGCGCTGGGGTGGACGGGGAGGGACAGGAGAAGGAAGGAGGAAGGGTTATACATGTGCATCTCAAGTTTCTTTGTTTCTATTTTCGACTGAAGACCAGGGACTAACCAGCAAGTCCTACAGTCCGCCATTTACCCAGAACAGCAATTAAACACCCTTCCCCACCCCCAAGACATTACTGTAATCTAAAACAGGCAAAGCGTGGGTACAAAAATAACATCCATGGCTAGATCTCGTTTTGATTGTCTCTCGGAAGAGATCAGTAGTATAGCACTGCTAATGACATCGAAAACCCGAGTGAAACGCCAGAAACCGACACACGAGATCCGCACCCCTCTCAGATACAGCTATTGCTCTAGAAACAGGCCTGAAGAGCAATTCATTCTGTGCTCTCTTTTTGCGTTACAAAGTCATCTTACCTTTCCTTTCCTGCTTGGAAGATCACTCCTGAAAATGCGATCGCAACAGCTGAGCCCTGAGCCACTGTATTTCACGGCCCAACTGAAATACAGCTGGAGCAGGAGCGTTAACGACTGTTCCTACCAGGCTTATCGGATGCTAATTAACACACTCAAGAAAAAAAATTCCTAGATCAAGTGGATTTCCACAGTCTCGCACTTGCCATTACAAAAACCTCACAGCATTTACGACAGTGATAAGATGGCACTTCGATCAATAGCTGCCTCTGTAATTTTGATACCCTATAGTTCATTTTTTGATGCCTTACATCATTTTTTCCCCAGCAGAATAAGCATGAAAATTCTGCAGTCAATACCCAGAGATCCAGGTGTACAGGAACATTATTGTCTTCCTGGGGTTAACTCAAGGCTTTTGGGTAAGCCAAATGTTTTATTCTGCTTTAAATCCCATTAACTTTCACAGGAACTAAATCTAGACCAAGGATAATTGCTTCAAATTTGTTTGAGGAGACAAAAGACAATCAAGTTGGTATAGCTCACATTACCAAAATCTGAATTACAATATATGACCATTTTGAAACAAACGTTGCAAAAATTTATAAAAATACAAAGAGGAGAACGACTGAACAGAGATCACAAATCCTATGAATTTACCATGCTTTTAAGGAAGGCGGGCATTAATTATAAGACTGATATATTTTCAGTAACACAAATAAACTATTAAAGAAAACCAGTAATAAATCAAGAAAAGTACCTCAACCTACTCAACGGCAACTGAAAACACTATAAAAGGCTCTCGGCACGATTAAACGGCAGGTATGAGTTATTTCCCTGATCAACCTGACTCCCTGGCAATTATCTATAATCTGGCAAAGCCAAGACCTGCACACAATTAACATTATCAAATGTTTCATTAGAAACACCACCAAATCAATGTCAAACACGTTACTTTATTTGTCTAGGATGATGTGTCCTATAAGGTACAAAAAAGTACTCTTCAGTTTGCCACAATTTGTTAAAAACATAGCGATCTATTGCCTACAGGTAGGAAAGTTTTAAATGATGTCATATATGTATTTATATATGAATAAATAGTACAGAAATACTGTGAAGTTTTGACGAGATGCAGGATATGTTCAAATGCTGTTAAAAGTTGAGATTTTTCCTTTTTGCATTAAAAACACAATGCATACAATATGCAGCATTTCTTTTAAACGTCAAAGGACAACATAACCTAAATGCAACTACTCTTCTTCAACTTTAAGAAGCATAAATGGATTATTGTTTTCACATTGAACAATTATTAATTTTTCACATAGAGGTTAAATGACAACATTTGTATGTACAAAAAACCACGGGTTTTTATTAGATAAAGTTATCCCAGAAGAACCTGTACACCTGAGCCTGGAAGTGTAAGAAAGTGTGGTCAGTAGCAACATCTTTTTAAGAAAAAAAAAATAACAGAAGAGGTTCTTGCATAGCAAGGTGTGAGGTTAAACCCAAAAGGAGCTTATCCGTCAATCGGGTAAATCCCGGATCGCTGCAGAACAGAGTGTGAATTAGTGCAAAAGCTTGTCACACGGGTGGAGAGCCGCACGCAAACCATGGCTGAGAACTACAGACGGGCAACATCGGCAAGTCATTCAGATACGCGCCGGGGCAGCGACAGATCGGAAAGAAACTGCAGCGTCATCTGCAATCGGCATCTTCTCCTGACTCCAGGTTATCCCTCGGAGCCGCACTCCTCGGACAGGCCACCGCGGAGCAGTCCAGAGCCTCTCCCAGCCAGAATTACACCCGGTACTTCACATGCCTAGAGCACTTGGCGAAATATCACCTAATCCAGCGGTGGGCAGTGACATTTCACAAAATACTTCCTACCACGTTATTGGTTACAGTAATTTTGGCACCACTGCAGAAGCTTTATGAAGGGATAACAGCTGCTCAGGAACGAAACGTAGTGAACGCCACCTCTGGAGCCAGACAAAGTCAGATCTCCCCGGCCACTTCCCTCCCCCAGCACGTGAAATATCCGAACAGATCCCCAGAGCGTTACAAACATATTAGCGCACACTCAAAGACACCTACATCTGTGGGGAGAACAATTATCTCCATTTATTTTGTTTCATATACATCCATATTTTGAATTTTAATACAAAAGAAAAAAATTAGAATCTGACAAATGTTTACAAACAAGATACCTTCAAATAGATTTTACTCGTTTCAGTCTGGTGCAGAGTAAATGACAAATTGTACTGTTATATTCAAGGCAACAGAGTCTGTAGTCCATGACCACTCAGCCCAACTTTTATGCAAGCTTAATTGTTTTTATCTACCATGAATGATAAACTCATTGTTGATTCCCAGTTGTGTGTGTGTGCACATGTGTACATAGCAGCTCCTTTCATAGAAAGAAAAGACACCTAGAGGTCTTCTTGTACTTTTACCTACAGGAATCATGTTAAGATACAGAATGGATTACATGTGACCGGGGCTGGATTTATAAGAAAAAATAATTAGCTGACAAATGAGGGCAGCAATAAAAAAGCGTCTTTTTTGCAACAATAAATAAATACAGTCAAAGTTTTCTGTGTGGACTTTAAACCAGCTTCTTCACTGAAGAACAGACGTGGCATTTCCATGGAGTTAAACGTGACCCCATTTACTGTATCTTTTTTTCTTGCTCTCTTTCTCTCTCTCCTTCAACAAAACAAAGTTTTCCTGCTTCTGCCACAATAGTACAACAATTTGATCTTGACAAGAAAGTGGTGCTGCTGATTTTTATTTCTTTGTCCTTTGGACAAAATAAGCCAAGAATATAATTTGACTGTTGTGACCAATAAAAACGCAGTTTACATCAAGTCTCGTCAGGATAACCTGACTAAAAACATCTGGCTTCTCAGTTAAAAATTTTCAGACAACCAGATTCTTGCTCGTGTGTTAGGTTAACACGCTGAACTCTAAGAAGCTGTAGACTGCAGTTTGTTGTTATGGGACCTGCAGAATGCAGAAGAAAGTCAAGAATTAAGCACCCTTCATGTTGGAGAACACAGTTGCCACAAAGGTGTTGCCGAGGGTAAAGCACAAGGAGGGAACTACCACCATGTTGCTTCCATTTATTTTTTCCCCCTTCAGACAAGAACACTTAAAAGAATTCTCTCTGAATTTTAAGCACATTTTCTCCTGCAGTATACAAATATTTCAGTACTTGTAAAACGCAGCGTGTCACTGGAATATTCCAAGATGCCTGAAATCAGTTTTACTCTCATATTTACATAATAGTAGTCCATTAAAAAAAAAAAAAAAGACATTTTAAATTGTGACTATTTATAATAACGTATACTTTGCTTAAATTTATTCAAGAAGTCTTTGGGTTAACTTAATAGAAAAAACTGAACAGGCATGTTAAAAAAATCACATTTTTGCTAATCAGAGTTCAGCAAAACTCCTCTTTGACATTCACAGTTTTATTAGTGACTGAAAATAAAACAATAAAATACACGGTTTCCAAAATGAATTTTTTGTTTTTCTCAATACAGTATTCGAGGAATGGGACAGTTTTTTTGTTAATACAGTTATGTTTACCAGCACACGTTTGCCGGTAACAAAAAGCAAAAACTCGACAACATTTACTTTTTAGACAAATGATCTGGATTTTTAGGGCAGTTTAATGTCATCGAATTGTACAATAAAACAAAGTGACCCCAACATCCAGTTTTGACTCCAGTTAAAAAGTTCAGACTAAAGATATCACAATCTGCAAGAAAAGAAAGAAGACGGATGGTATAAATGAAAAACAATAACAAATAAGATGCAGCAAAGAAATCAGCGTGCAAAATGCCAGATAACCAGCTAAAGCAAGATGACGGAAACATGAGTTGAAAACTACCTGATAAAAATCATTAATGCAGTGTTAAATTGGAAAGAAAAATGCTGGACTAATTCATTTGATCCCATCCCTTCTTATCGATCCTACCCTCGCTGCATGCTGAAAATCGGACAGCTTCCACAATGCCGGACACATAGTGGAGCTTTCCATTTGGTTAATTACAGATGGACCTAATCCGGCATGAACCTTTGGAGCGGCAGCCTGCTACAGCCTTCACCCCACAGCCGGGCGGACAACGGCAGCCCCTGCACTCACAGCACTCCTGAGCGCGGCTGACAGGCACCCGGCACGCGTGACCCTCACAGGTGGCTGATGCTGCGACACACCGGTGATACTGCCGAGATCCGTGCGCTCCGTGGCTGGGGCGAGTAAGCCGGGTTTAGGAGCAGCTGGACGAATTATCCCATGATAATCTGGCTGGTGCCACACGACTCCCCTGTGCGGGCTACCAGACAGAGTCGGCAAGAAAAAGAAAAAAAACTGCAGCAGAGCTGCCTAGTCGTCTTCTTTAGGGAAATGCTCTACATCGATTCTTCGACAGAAAAACATTATAAAAAATAAGTTTAATTTTAAGTAGTTAATTTTGAATTGTGTTCAGTTTTCCATATCTTACTTTAAACCTTATTTTTCTCCCCATTTCAAATATGGGAAATCATAAAAAGATGAGAGAAAGTAGTAAAAATTATTTTAATCTCCTTCATTAGATCATAAGCTTCACGGAAGGACTGTCTCTTTTTGGCATCTGAACAGTACTCAGTGCGCAGCAGACCATGACCAGAACAACGCAACCGCAGGATTTGTCCCGGTCAGAAAGGAGTCTCGGGAAGTGTTCTGCAGCCATGACTGAAAGTGTCGTTCCAAAATCATTTACGACACTGCCCAAATTTGCATCTAACAACTCATTTTGAACAAACATTACAAAGTAACCTCCATAAAATCATATTTAAGCCTTAATTTTGACGGAAAATGACAGCTGGCTATTACAGAACAGATTTTTATTTTTTTTTCCCCTTGAAAAGAAAAGCTGCTGTCCAGGAAAGCGCACGGAGCGGCAAATCCCTGTACGAATGCAAGGGAAGCTCACAAAAGCATTAAGGAGATTTTAGGGGACAACAGAACATGAGGACGAAGAGCAGATGAGGAAGATTTTAGCTTACCTGCTTGCCTTAAATCCTTTTAGTTTCTGTACAAAGAACGATTCGAGAACTTCTGCACACTGGTAAAAAGGGGAGTCGCTTGGATTGTAGTAACGACAGTTATCAAAAATTTTGGTCATATCTGCCACAAATTCCGTGACCTTTTTGTAGTAACGTTTCAGTATTCTTTCCTCCATGGTGGCAAGGTCTTTAAAGAAACGAAAGATTATTAAAATGAGACATTTTCATCCCAAACAGAAGCTCGGATTGTGAGGCTGTGGGAAGCAAAGCCTATCTCGGTTAGTTGCTTTCCCCGAACGCTGGCTGTGAGGCGGTGACACCAGCAGGTCTCCTTCAGGATCCACACTTACACGTGGAGATGCCGTGTGCAGCTAAAGTAAAATGCAAGTATCAAAATGACATTGGAAAACGTGGGTCTTTGCAGGAAGCTACTTGCTTTTTCTGAAGAAATTAAGGAGAAAAAAAAAAGTCAGACAAATCTGGACTCAGTTACTTGTGCTTTATTTTCTCTACAGCCCTCACTGAGGTGGAGTCCTACGCGTACAGGTAGCAGCTATCGGACCTTCTGATGATTTGTTTGAACTCCTGGTTGGCTTTGAATGAGTTACCAGTTCTCGTGGGCATACGTGCGTTACCTCATGGCACAGATGAAAGAGATTTCAAGTGCAGGATCATGCAAAATGCCGGTGCTCTCATTCTGACTAGACACATTAATGAGACCGGAACGGTGAAGCAAGCAGCGATTGTCCTACTTTAATGCAAATGTAAATTAAAAAGAGGGAGAGGAACGAGAAGTGCCAATTACAAATGTAGCTGTCTAAATGTATAGGGGCACTTTTAGCTGGAAAAACAATGACCTGCTCTTGGAAAATGCCCTTAAAATGCTTACTTTGAAATGCCAGTCATGCCAGAATGTGTAAAAACAAACCTAGATGGGCCCAGATTACCCCGTGTATTTTACACATGTTTACTTGCATACTGACAACTTTATTTTCCTGCTAGTTACATCAGAAAGAGCTGAATACACTTTTGTTCACTTCAGTCAACCATCATATGCTTAATTACGTTATTACTTGAGCTTTTCTTATCAACTTTAACCCATCAATTACAGAGCAGGCACTATTTAGCATTTTCATAACGGCACAATCCAAAACTTTGGAACAGAAAAGGAAACGATTCCTAAGCAAGGTATTATTTTCAGTCAACGTACTATAATTTTGTCAAGATACTAAATTTAACTTTCCTATTTGTGGGATCAATAAGGAGTAGGTGGGAAAGATCAAACGCTACACCAGCTCTCACTGAGACGTGTGAAAAGGTACGGGTTCAGTAACTGTAGGGAAAGGAATAACATTTAGCAACACCATTTCTGGCAGGAGGCAGATGTCCCCAAGAGGTTTCACATTCACATGCTTACCTAGCTTATTCCTAGCTAATTGCTACGGTCTACTGAGATCAGAGTAAAACACTGTGAAGCTGCCGCATCTCCTCTGCCACTTCCCCCGCCCAGCGCTTGAATCAACTCTTGTTCATCTAGCTTTAAAGACGAATTACATACAGCATGAAATTTAGTACACCACCAAGTCGGATGAAGATAATTTTAAACTCCACCTTCAGCCGCACGTCAAACTTAACTGTATTAGCACCGCGTCCTCCTCAAACTCCAGAGTACGCAACCCCCCCTTTGTAGGAGGAACTGGTGCACAAAGACAGAAAAAAGCCAAGCAAAGCAAAACATAGCAAAATTGTCCTCTTGAAATAAATGCAGTAATCTAAAACCAAGAATTCTATCCTACTGCTGAACTGAATTTCCCATTTTATACATCAGTCCAACGGTATTTAGGGCTAAGAAGTTAGCTCAAAGTAGATATATTAACCCTCGTGAGCTTCTAAATATATCAGTGAGAAATCACATTGTTTCATCTGCCTAACAGCAAAAACTGTGTATTCTGCAGAACATATCTTTAAGATCCCTAGGACGGAAATGGTCAGCAGGCAATTAATTTGACATTCGAAAACCCGAATCCACTCACTCGCGCTATTGCTCAGAAACACTTACCCATCGGCTCTTTAATGACACCATAATAGTCTGGTGCATCGTTGGGATCTACTGGTTCTAGGAACGGCCATGCCATCTTGTGAGCCTGTCAGGAAAACAAGATACAATTAAAAAAAATAATTAAGTTAAATTTGCGCTATTATTAGCTAAATATTTTCATTATGCTTTTATCTGTTGGGGTCTAGAGATGAATTTAAGGAAGAAGCGCAGCATTATACGAAGAGGTAACTAGTTCTCATCTGATGACTGGGTAAAGTTTTAAATTTTAAAGCTCAGTGTCAATGACTGAGTAGTTGGTCTTCAAAACGGGAAACAACGTGAAATTCAGACATAACAGGATACGGCGCTACACAGGCTGCATAGAAAAGGATGCAAGGAATTTACCGAGAGCGCTTGGCTCTTCACACCCAGAAATCAGCCACTGTTTTCACTTCCAAGTACTCTAAAATTAATGTGTTTTCACAAATGTCTGCAAAATATAGGACAACACAAAACGCTGCTCTTTGAGGATTTCTGTTACCACACAATTATTTTACCCAAATTCTGAAAACTTCTTTACAGTTGTAGCAGCAAAGGCCTATCTGGGAGTGACAGATAAACCAGAAATATGCTGTAACAGACAGCGAGGTAATCCTTATTATCAGGACGCCATCATTTACATGCTGATAACGACTTTCTGTGGGAACACTCTTGAAATCTAGTATCTCTGAGATTAAAGTAGAGAAAGGTAGGCCAGAAATTACAGAAAACTAATCTGAGAGCAGAACATCGCACCTTCTACACGCTGTGCAGTGAGGCTGCCGCTCCGCCTTTTGGTACTCTGCGCAAACCTGCTTCCTTTAAAAGCCTTCCCCTGAAGAGACTGTTTAGTTTCGCTACCTCAGAAGCAGTGATATACTAATTATTGTAAATACTCCTCAGCACTATAATACCAATCAAGTTTGCAGCTGACACAGTGGCATTTCTCACAAAGAAAAAAAAGCTTTGCGATTTCCTTTTTATAAAGTCTCAAAACTACTAGAAGAGAAATCAAAGCCTACTCCCTAGATATGTCCTACAGAGTACATCACTCCGCTTTGCTGCCACCCTTATTCCCACCTGTAAGGAACGTAGTACTCTTCTTAAGCCTTCATAATCTTTATCAGTTAGTGGACTGAGCACAGTCATGGCATCTTCGGTGGACTGACACTGCGGACACACGTACTCATCAATGAGATCTGCCTCGCTTTGTAAGATGCCAACACAGCGCCCGTGATACCAGTTCTGACATCGGTCGCAGCCAATGTAAAATCTGCAAGAGCCACAAAAATGTTAGCGACTTGATCTGTGGAATACAACGGTCACATTTAAATACATAAGCCTGCAATCCCCTGCACGCAAGCAGATACTCGGCACGATCAAGTACAACAGCGTAACGTAATATTTCAGACGGACAAATTCTAATTACACTATTCAAACTGCTTTTATATTTGCAAACAGGCTAAATTACAGACCATTTCAAAATTAGTTTCTAGATTTTATACTAGACACTTTCAAGCAATCAAGATTTCAAAAGTCATTCCTCTGCTTTAGAGTTGAAAGGAACAGTGTAATGCCAGAAGTCTCACCCAACCAGTATTCCAAAATAATTCAAGATACATTTTGTGCAAACTGGGCTACAACTAGGGCTCGTTTCACTCTGTACAGCCGTTTTTCAAATGGAAGCTTCAGTCTTGTAATTGAATACGGGAGGGGGAATCTATGACACAAAGCCTTATAGTAAAGATACCGACCATATACCCCCATATGAAAATTATACTTTCTACCCAGATCAGACTAAAGCACAAAAAATTCCACTAAATACTACATTTGTCTTTTAATCTAACCATCCCTTGTTAAAGAAAGAAAGAAAAAAATAAAATTCCCAATTTAAAGTACACGGTTTTTTTGGTTTTTTGTTTTTTTTTTTAAGACAAACAAACAAAACCAACACATTTTCACCACCCTGAAAACGTCACTTTTCCTAAACATTTACTGTATAGAAACATTTTGGAGAGGAAGACAATTACTGAAAAGCAATCGGTATTACAAACGAGTACAACATATGCAGAGTAACTTGGGTTTTGCTTTGTAAGGAACAGGTAACCACAGTCAGAGCAGTTTGCTACCTAAACATCAAAGAAGAGGTTCTTATCAGAACTCACTGCGACTCATCATAAGGTGTTCTGCAGATACAGTACAATTCCTCACTGCTGCCCTCTTGTGCCCGTTTACAATCATTACAGATGTACACATCCATTTTCTTAGCCTCCTTTTCTGTGATGCCAACACATTCTCCATGATACCAGTTAGTACAAAGATCACAGCCAATATAGAACCTAAAAGTATTCACAATGAAAATGACAATGTAATTGTCATTTCAAATGGCATGGCACTTTTCCCTGCTCTTCTCCCTGATGCGCTTTCTCGCTGGCCTGTTTCTTCAATTTTCTGTCTTGGTTTCCCTGCTTCCTAGCATTCTAGCCTCACAAACTAACATCTCATGCTGCTGCTATGCTGTCAGTAAGGTCACTTGGGTCAATTTTAAATTGACAGTTCATTAAAATGCACATCAATATGTAACCAGACTTTTGACAAAACTGGGCTAAAAACGTATGTCTCCAATGCGTGTGTGAAAAACTGTAAAAGGCACAAAAAGACAAGGCCAAAGAAAAAGATTTACATTTTCAAAACCGTAGCTCAAAAGCCACTGAAACATTTCCTTAAGATTTGAAAATGTAGGTCTCAGTTAATTTAAAAAACAAAAGCAAAGCGCAAACACCAACTAGGAGTTACGAGTATACTACGAAGAACATGCATACCAGCCATGGGTAGGGTACATATTGGTATAACATGATATGAAAGAAAACTGGGTCAGGACATGGTTGTCGTAATTGCCTTTTTTTTTTTTTGGGGTGGGGGGGGGAGGGAAGGGCGCACTGAAAAACAGATATTAAACTACTCAAAATTGCAACAAATTGGAACGTGGACCTTTCTTCAGAGAATAATGTCTACTCTCAGACACAGCTGTGTGACGGAACCAGATGTGGTATGACACAAAGCGAAGGGGACCAGGTACAGAATCATGGGAATGGGACCTTGCACAGAATGATGACAAAACTGTAAAATATTATGCAAGGATGTTTGACATTTTGTGTATGGATATCTCAAAACATACCTATGACTAGTGACAACCAACCAGATGGGCGAAGTTACACATCCATTCTCTCTGCCTAAGCAAAAGCAAGCTGACTCAGAACCTCCATCCTCCTAAATTTTGGAGACTGCCAACCACCTGCCAGGTGCTGCTGTAGGAATTCCTGCCCCCCGCCTGCAAGCACTGCCCGCCGGACACTGCACACCAGCAACAGGACAGAAGCTAGCACGTGTTCCACAAAACAAGCATCTCTAATTTCTTGGGCATCTGCATACGTCCCGCATACTCAGATCCTCCCTTTTCTCTTAATTTTCAGTCAGACAAATCCTAAAAAAAATAAATAACATTATCATACAACCCAACCTTCCATAAAGAATGGACAGACACGGCTCCTTCCGACAACTATCACCAGCGATTCAGCCCGTGTCCTCTCGCCAAGAGGGACCGCGTCTGTTTGCTCCTGGTGATCTGGAAGCACGTTTAGGCCTGGATGTAGATGCCGAACCTTGGCACCAGAATGTGGAACGGGTGTCACACGATGCTTTAACAAATACGTTGGAATCTCAGTAGGAATCTTAGAAGGATACCCTTACTGACCACCCTCGAAACCAGCATGAGCAAATCCTTACAGCCCTGGAGTATCACAAACCAGAACTAAACGTAAGAGATTTGCAATAAAATACACAACAGAACGACTTTTGAGGATTTACTACGTCCTAAAAAATGCATCGGGTATTCACAATATACCACAAATTAGCTTTTCAAGCAGCACATCTATCTTTTCTGAAGTAGAAGACAGACACCAGCACAAAGAGGAGTATCTGATGCCTATATACATAGGAAAATAAAAAAAGTTTATCAGAAAACCGTTTTAAAACTTGACTAATTCCTTTCTCAATAGTGAAAGGATAATGTGGTTCAACAGTACAGTCATCGTTTGCAAGAACATAAAATTTAGAATTCATAAAAAGCAAAGCAGCTGAACTGAATCATATTGCTAAGTATACTACTAAGTTATTAACATTTCATTTTCTTGAAGTTTTTATTCCGTGCATTTAAGCACAGTTCTCAATTCAGGCCTCCAAAACTCACCCTGTGCCCACATTTCTCACCAGCTTACTCAAACGCCCACTGGAGCCGGAGTGAGTCTGATGAATCCTTTCGCCCACAGAATTCGTTCATCCCATTTTAGTTTTGTGACAGTTCTATCGCTCACTAACAAGGGCAGCGGTAACACACAGACCTGTGTTCGGTATCACGACCAAACGAGAACAGGGTATCCTCCTAAGTTTACTAGGTGATAGAAAGCCTAACACAACGTTCTGACTTGAAGCGAGATATCCCTTAGACATCCCTTAGAATGAACAGTGAATTAACAACAGCATCAGAAACCCACTGTTCCTACAGCAACGGCAGCACAGAGAGCCGTGCCATTCCCCACGCTGGTGTAATGGTCAGAGCTGCTGAACTGCAAGGCAAGGTGAAAAAACCCAAAGACCTCAACTTCATTTGGAAATACATCTATATACTAAAAAAATAAAAGGCTAGAAGGAACCTCAAGAGATCCCCTAGTCCTGGCCCCACCTGTGGAATGAAGAACCCTTGCTGGAGTGAAAGCACCGCTCCACCTCTACCCTTTCCTCCTGTTATCAGCACTTCAATCACCACCAAATGACACCAATTAATACTCTTTGGTATTGTCGCTTGTTGAGCAGACACATACTCACTTGGAACTGGTGTGAAGTCAAATTTATTTACATACATCTCTACACAGCTATCACATGTTAACCATTGCTAGTTACTGATGGCAGTCACTTCTAGCTTAAGCAGAACTGCGTAACGCTGTCCCCTGCAACCCACTCAATCCTCTGCTCCAGCACCTACGAAATTTCTTCACAAACTTTGTACATAGCGTAAATATTTTTCCTCGTCCACAGTCAGAATCAAACTACAGAGAACTGCAGTTTTCACTTTGTCAAATGCTTACACGTTCTTTTTTTTATCAACCCTGGGATGTAAATTATAACACACAGAAAACATTTCTACCTGAAACATTGTCCAAAGTGAACTGCACTCCAGGAACTCGGAACGCCCTTTACTGTCTATTGACTTACCAAAAACCAGTAATTTATTGGAAGACGGTACCAAAGCTATTTCTAAAGAACACCAGCTACTTGTGCACAAGAAATTGCTCAAACCAAATTGTCACTTGCTTCCGAGGCAGAGGCAAAACGGCAAAAGAAAGAATAAGAGAGAGGAGGAAAAAAAAAGAAAAAGAGTATGTGCATGTGAGACAGAAAGGTCATACAATGGAAACATGCAAACAAGTAGAAATATAAATCATGTACATTAATAGTATAAATCAAGTATGTTAATAGTTTTGTAACTGCTAGTGGAAAACAGAGACTTTATTCTTTATGCCTTAGTGATCACTGCAATAACACCTGCTACCCTATCTCCGGTTCTAGCACTACCTTGCACTAACAGCTAAACACTAAAGCTAAAGCTAGGAATACACAGGAGAGGGCTACGGCGTTGGCTACTCACTTAGACTCATCGTAAGGCGTTTTACAGATGCAGTAAAGCTTTGTGTCCTTCTTTGTTTCCTTTGAGGTAGTAGAAATCATTTTCTTTTTCTTGGACTTGGAAGCTGACGAATCTTTCTCCTCCTCTCGCTTCCTCTTCTGGGAGGATACTGGCATCGGGACGGTGGTGGAGGAGGAGGAGGTGACGCCGGCTGCATGCTGTGGCGGCGGCGGCGGTGGCAGTGGTGGCGGCGGCGGTGGTGCAGCGGCTGCAGCTGCGGCTGCTGCAGCTGCGGCTGCTGCTGCCGCGGCAGCTGCCTGGGCTTTTTCTTTTTCTTTCTTAATTTTAGTCAAGTCTTTCTTTAGCTCCTCCTGAAGTATGTTAAACGAATAAATAGAGAGTGAGGGACTTCATGTGATTATTCCAGGACAGGATTAAAATCTAGACATAAATCCCAATGCTTAACCAAAAGAAAATAATCAGAGCCATTTAAATATGCAATGTTTTAAATGTGCTTAACCTACAATTCACATAACATTAAGGGATGACACTCTTAGCCTACTATGACCCGTTGGCTGTAATTTATCAGAAGCTGTTTCAGGAAACAAGGCAATTTCAGTCCAGAGGAACCCAAGAAGCATAAAAAGGACATATACTAGCTTCGCAGAGATCTGCGCATCTGCAACAGGAACTTCTTCCCGTATCTTTCTTTAAACGCTCACTGAGCAAACAGATAAATCAAAAATGAACGCAGAAATGTTCTCCCCACCCTAAAATCAAATTAGTCTTTGAGAATACCTGTCCTTACCTGCACTTCAATTTGTAGATCCTTGTCCAGAAGTGCTCTTTTTTTCAATATTTCAGCTTTCAGCTGTTCTTTATGCTTGAAGAGCAGAGCTGAGAGTTTAGTAGCATTCTGTTTACTGCGCTTCTGTTCTACGCTCTCTTCTCGTTTTCGTTTCTTAGCTGCCTGTTTTTCCTCTTTGTCTATCTTATCCAGAATATATTTCATCACTTGGTTGCACACAATCATTCTGGGGAAGAAATAAAGGAAAAGTACGTTGTGCTGAGCTGCCTATTTATCCCCAGTTGAGAATGCAGAACCACTTAATTCTCCAGTCTCTGCAAGTCGCAAGCTAAATTACTACATTTCTTAAGACTACAAGGTAAATTTAGTAACACACATTGCTCCCACTCCCACTTATTTACTAGAACACCGCGGGGAGAGATGACGTCCCTAGTTAGGCTCAAGAGGGCCAGTCCCAATTTCATGTTACTGATCATTCCTCTCCTTCCCCTACAAAACTCCAACCAGAGCTAAGGCTTCGGTACGATGAGAGGTATTTTCACTTATGTCCTGGTTTGAGGTAAAACAGAAACAATTTTCTGATTTGTAATTTTACTTTTTAGCTGGGCTTCTTCTAACTGACTAAAGCCTGAAATTAACAGCATATTCTTTAGAAACCGTTCACTCTCAGAGTGATAAGACCTGATTACACCAAGGAACTGTATGCACAGGGGCTCTTGCTTAGACTTATTGCTATAACAACCAAGGTCAGCTAACTTCGCTGCTTGCCCTGTTAGAGGGTCGGAAGCGTGGAAGCACAGAGGGGTCCCACCTGCAGGGAGGAGCAGACGGGACAGGGGACCCCAAACTGACCAACAGGGTATTCCATCCCATCTGCACCACGCTCCGTATAAAAGCTGAGGGATCAAAGGGGCAAGGGGGCTCCGGCTCGCTCTTTCTTCAATGGCCGACGTCTGAGGAGGACCCTGTCTGTTCGTCTGCCTTTGATCCCGATCCGAGCATTCCTGACTCTAGTTCCGGAATTCAGCTCCTGTCCGTCGCTGACTCCAGTCTGGGACTTTCCCCGTGTCTGCTGGTGACGCGATCGTCATCCTGGGAGCTGGATACGGTTGTGTATATATTGTATACTTTTTTCTTTAATTTTTATTATTCTATTATTATTTACTATTTTCTTATTTATTATTATTTTCATTAAAGTAGTTTAGTTCTTTTTCTAAACTCGTAAATCTCCTTATCTCTTCCTCTCCTCTCTGAGGAGAGTGGGGGGGAGGGCCATCTGTTGTTCTGATGGGCCAATCCGGCCAAAACCACGACAACTCGGTTCAGTTTCCACAAACGTGTTTGAAAGAACTGGATGTTGTTTATTCTGATGTGGGATGAAAGCAAGCCGGAAGCCTGTAACAACTTCCAAAACATACATTTCCACCCTCCAGTGACCACCAAATATTACTAAGTTTTTGTGTTTTGCCATAAGGACTGATTTTTCAGTGCATCAAATTCACTATAAAACGGTTCCCAATTTCTTCACTAATGACAACTCAGGCTTAATTTTTCATCTGCTTTATAAATCTCTTTTCCTGCTCATTTGTTCTGCAATTTTCATTTATTCTGCTTTATATTTCAATCAGAAAATGAATGTATTTTGGTTCTTCTGAATTTACTTTTCCCTTCCCATTCTATTTCAAACCCTCTAGAAAACAATGCTTCTCGTTGCCAGAGTGACCGTGAAAAATAACTCCCATTGACACATGAGCTGGAAGCAAACAACAAAATAGCAGCGGCCAGGGCAAGCAGCTGCTGTTAACTCCGTACTCTTCAGCTCAGACGTATTGTCTTTTGATATACATCCGTATTTTGATGACAGTGTAATACGCTAGCTGTTTTGTAGGGCCGTACCATTTTGTTTACTTTGCTCTTTTTACCTGAACTGTATCTACTCGGTTTAGTCTGTTTTTTCACCAGGAAAGATAGCCCAGCTACACTTCTGGAGAAGACAAGACAGCTGTACCACAAAGCAAGCTAGTTAGAACTCTTGTGGACACCGTTAAATGAAGAGTATACGATAACACCTCTTATTCTCGATGCGATTGCGAACATTAGGTGAGTAGCACCTAGTGATACTGTTGTAATCAACAAAGCTTGTACTCTGATTCGATGATCAAAATTTTATAGAAAACATTAATCTTTTGCGTACTGACAACACACACACTCTCTTGTGATTATCCAACTGAAGCAACTGCATGAGTGAAAAGGAGTCAAAATAACCCAAGACAAATGACAAACGCTCCAAATCTGTGTTTAGCACCTTCAGGCATAAAAATCTCCTTTTTTGTCGAATAGCGCTATCTCCCAATTCTTCAACTCCTTCTGTAGAGTGGGATGTACAGTGGCCAAGAATGGAAATAAACTGCCATGATAAAGGATAAACAAAACCCAGGCTTTTCTGCAAGAGAACCATTAATTCTCTATTCTGTGCTCCTTCAAGGATGTTTTGTACCTTGAAGTTAAAAACTGTGGCCAGCTCTAAACACATGCAGTACAAAATTTCACTTTAAAAACATATAATCAAAATAAAATTGAGAATATACAGGATTCGATTACTTAAAGAACGTCATTATGACTGTTACTTTAACCAATTTTTAAAATAGCAAAATGTCTTTAAGTAAGTTTTTACAAACCAGTGTTTTATTATACCACCATTAAAGGATGTTATAGATGTAAAACTTTTGCACGTAAAGATGCACTATGATGGATATTCACCTCTGATTTTCTTCCCTCTCAGCTGGAGTCA
Source organism: Rissa tridactyla (assembly GCF_028500815.1). NCBI lineage: Eukaryota > Metazoa > Chordata > Aves > Charadriiformes > Laridae > Rissa > Rissa tridactyla. The sequence goes on along the minus strand of NC_071480.1, from coordinate 15,198,266 downwards.
GTGTCTTCTTCTGCTTCAAGTGTTCTATGACAGCATTCTGTTTCATAACCACCTGTAGGATGATACAGAATCCAAAATAAAACAGGAAAGCTTTAGCCAGTATTTCATAACATTACTGGGAGAACCAGGACATTTCCTAACTTAAAGAAAAAAAGTGTTATTTATTTCAGTGACAAAATAAAACTGATTTTATCAGGGGAGCAGTGCTTGTTTAAAGCAATTATTTGAAAATGAAATTGAAAATTAACATCATCTCCACCCCCCAGAGAGTAGGATATTTTGCTTATGCCAAGTTAAAACCTAGGGACTAAATGTAAATTGACAGTATTTCTTCAGTGACTGGTTGTTTTATTTTAAGAAATGGTAAGAGACTATTATATATATATATATTTTTTTTTAAGCCCCGCAGCCATCCAACAGCATTACATTTCAGATACCTCTTTGAAACCTCAGTTTCCTACAGCAGGCAATGGAAGTACATGTGTTGTGAACATCAGCTCTCCTGTCTACAACCTAGCCTTCCTGAACTGAGAATAAAGACGTACTGTCCCAGCAGCTAGTGGAAAGTCAAATGAAGGTGCCAGAAGACTGCAAACATGGTACAATCGACCTGATGTGCTGAATTAACCTAGAATAGTTAATTAAATTGCCAAAAGCAATCGTGCACTAACTTTGAAAGAATCAAATTAACTGCCTATCAAATGTATTAACATTGTTAACAAGAACAGGCATTTAAAATGAGATTTGTTTCATTAATGAAGTTTTCATTTCCTTCTGTTAACTTTACCTGTTTCTGGATAATGTCACTTTGATTAGAAGCCTGAAGGGTGTGCTCACGTTTAATTTCTATCTGTTGCTGCTTTTTCTTCTGTTGCTGCTCCCTGAGCTGCTGAACTCTCTGCAGCTGCTCCTGAACACTAGCTGCTTGAACTGTCACCACATTCTGAATCTGGTGAGCCTGTACTGGGCTACTTTGTTGGATCTGAATAGGTAACTGAAGCTTGATCTGCTGGGGCACACTGCCTTGTTGGGCTTGTATCTGAGCCACAACATGTGACTGAAGCTGAGAGAGAACTTGGACTTGTTGCTGAAGCTGAGGCACTGCAATAACTTTTGTTGGAGGCTGCTGAAGTTGCAGCTGAGGACGAGTTGGGGATTGCACAGGAACCTGATTTAAACTTTGAGTAGTTGGAAGGGTTGAGACCGAAGTCTGAACCTGAGGCTGTGATTGCTGCAGCTGAGCTTGAATTTGTATGGGAGCATGGGGCTGCATCTGAATCTGTTGTTGGGTTGTAGTCTGCACCTGAGCTGGTTGCTGAGGCTGGGCTTGGGACTGGCCTTGTGGAAGGACTGCAGTCTGCGGCTGACTCTGGACTTGCACTGGAGATTGCCCTTGAGCCTGGGGCTGTGCTGGAGACTGAACTGGAGATTTAGACGATTGTGCTTCAGGTGTGACTGGAGAGTCAACCGTCGCCGGAGTCTGAGGTTCAGGCTGGGCCTGGGTTTCGGGCTGCAGAGCCGGCTGCGGTGCCTGCGGCTGGGCCAGCGGCACGGGCTGAGCGCCCTGGTTCTGCGCTTGGGGCTGCGCTTGCTGCTGACCCTGAGGCTGCGGCTGAACCGGCGGCAGCACCGATGTTGGCTGTGCCTGTAGAGCTGGCTTCTGTTCCCCTGTAGCTGTGAAGGATAAAAACAGGTATTCCATTCATTTCAGATGACACGTCTGCGAGCCTTACTAATTTGAACCTTTTAGATCTACTGCAAAGCTCTATGCAGAAACTCAAGAGATTTCTAAGCTTATAATACGCTTCCAACAAATTTACTGTAACAAGAGACCATCTCCAACTCCATAAAAACTCCCGTGCAACCTAAATTGAAGATTTTTCTGCTGAGGAGAACAAAGCTTACCCGTGGTTGAAGTAGAAACTGTTGTTGTAGTTGTGCTAGCTGTAGTAGCAGCTGCTGGTAGTGGGGTGAAAAGAAATCTCTGAATTGTACCATTTGGCATAGCTGCTTGCATAAGCTGTTGTCCTGGACCAGGTATTACCGTCACACCCTGAGGGATTAATTGTAATTGACCAGTAGTTTGACCTTGTCCCTGAATTACCACAGTTAATCCTTGACTGCCACCCTAAAAAAAAAAGTTAATATTGATGTATTAGTGAGACATTTCTTAGACATACTTTGGTGAAAATCGGGAGAATTAGGGTTTTGGATTTCAGAATTCAATACTTTTACCACATACATAGCATGTGAGATCACGAAATACTAAAATACTTTTGACAATACTGTCATCAACAGATTACTGGGTTGGAATTAGTTACACATATTTTCATCCAAATATCGACAAGAACTCTAGCCAGAAAGCAGCTACAATGGAACACCTTTGTTCCTAGAATTTACAAGCAATACAGAGCATGAATAATTGTAGACACACTATTAATTACTTTCTCAAGAACCCCAACAGTTTGTGTAAAAGTTCTCGGCACTGAAAATATTTCCTAACCATGTATCAGATCCTGCCCAAGGGTGAGCTTTCACGACTGACTGTTCGGTCTGCAATGTATTGTGAATTTCTGTTGCTTAAGCTAACACTCAGGCAGCTCGCGACACCACTCAGCTCAGCGATGGAGAAGGCAGGGTATGCTCCCAACACCTGCATCGCAGAACTTCACGTTTTGTGAACCCATCGAATAGAATAAGGTCCCTACAAAAAACCTTCTGAATCTTTTGGTGTAGAAGTGAACTCTCTTGTTCCACACAGAACAATCTTATCCGGCAACAAGTAGACTATATATTACAATAATTTATACATATTATTTATAATTTGAAGAGTAGCTATTGTGGTAACTCACAGAAGTCTGTTTTTACCCTATGGCTTGACTCTAAACTTATTTTTTGCCAACAGACCTTCATGATCTGAGCAGAAGCTGTAAGAACTTTTTCCTCCTCCGGCTCCACCTACTGTAATTTTTCCTCTGAGACTCTGGATAACATGAAAACTAAATCTTTGCATAAAATCAAATGACAAGGAATGAACATTATGTTCTGAATCTCTACAAAATACAAAATAATTATGTTCCTTACTGCTATTAATGCAAAGAATTTTCCATTGTGCTAAACTTTCCTGATGCTAGTTATATTACTAGGGAATACAATAGGAAGAGATATTTAAGACTTTACATATAGTGTTTAAGCTTCTTTCAGTCTGTTATTATGCCATCGGTCATCCCAAATGAAGGCTGAAACAAATTTATGAGCAGATACACTACACTGCTGAAATCCAAAGGCTCGCTAAGATGTATCAGAACTATTAGCACATTTTCATGCCCAGAGGATGTAAAATATTTTACCTGGCCTTGTGTTAGTTGCGTGAGTTGGGCCATAGTAAGCTTCACTTGTCCCTGCTGAGGGCGAGGGGGCTGCGGTGTGGTTTGTGGCTGTATCTGAGGCGGTGTGCCAGGACTTGTGACCATCTTCTGTCCAGCACTGGAAGAAGCTGTGCTGGTACTAGAGACTGCTGTTGAGACAGGCTGACCCCTGATGATTTGCGTCACCACTTGCTGTGTCTGACCTGTAAGAGAATAATTTGTGGTAAGAAATGTGTTTCCAACATTTTAACCATTAGCACAGCAAACCTCCCAGTCACCAACGACTCGCGGTAGCGTACAACCAGGTAAGTGAAGCAAACACTGCAGTTTGCACGTAAGTTTTCTTTACAAACCATTTGTCTGTGTGGTTGACTAAAAATGTCTGCAAAATGTTTTCCATTTTAATTCAATTCACATACTTACAGAGTACTTCAAACACTTAGCTTGCCTTTTAAAAAAAAAAAAAAAGGCTTTCTCAATGCACAATTATTCTAAACTTTTATTTTTGTTTTCAAACGAATGGACGTAAAGATCCTGGTGTCAATGATGAACAACACTGACAAAGCCTGCAACCAACACATTCAAAAGCCAGAAAAGGCACTTAATAGAAGTCAAGCATCAAAATGAGGTATTTTTGCATTGGGACACACGATTCAGAAAGTATTTATGAAGAAACAAACCATGGATTTCACACTGGAAATTTAAATATTAAAATGAACCTACTGGCTGGAAGAATACCTTGTTGCACCACTAGAGGTGTTCGAATGATGGTCTTTCCAAGCGTTGACTGCTGAAGGGGTGTCCGTATTACTGTCATACCGGGGCGGAGCGGTGTCCCTTGCACTACCTACATACACCAGAATGGAGTGCAGATGTAAACTTGTGAAAAAAGCTGCTGGGATATGGCCCTGATGTGGTTTTATATATTATTATTTTTTTTAATTTTAATATAGTAAGAAATGGCAAGATACAAGCAGATCCAGTATTTTTTCATCCATGCCCACACTGCCAAGGCTTACCAAGCTCTAAACTATTAATTTTTCCAATCGGAGAGAATTGTTGTACCTCCTTGGAATAAAGGATCCATAAACGCTATTGCTGAGATGAGCCAAAAACATTGAGAAGTGACTAGACAGAACTTTTAATATCTGCCAATAACTTAAAAGATATGCACCCACATTTTTTGCATTAAATAATCAGAAAACCGTCTTACTTGTGAAGTGCTCGTTGTTCCTAACGTCCCTGTGGTATTTGGCCTAATCGTTACGGTTGCGGTCCTTGGCTGGAATGAAGTAAATGTTTGACTTGCACCTGTAGTTGATGGAATGATACCCAATACCTTCTGCTGAACTTGAACAACACCTAATTAAAGAAAAATTGAGAATTCATTAATGACTTAAATTGCCAGCAAAAGAAGTAAATGCAACTCCAGGGTGGCATTTAGAAATCAGTCTCCAGGTTTCTAGAACACCTTTGAGTCTTTCAACATTTCTCGGGAGAACCTTTGTCATATTGTAAAAAGAGGCAGCACTGGACTTTGTCGATAGTCCTACTACATTTTAAGTTAGGAAACAGGTGTTTTAGAAAAGACTGAGGAAAGAGTGAATCTTGACAAAGATCAGTTTGATGGTAACAGCAAGTAAGTCCTCGCATTGACAGGGCGCCACAATTAGTATTATACAACCATTAAAAGCTATAATCTGATTAATTTAAAACGTAGGAGACCAGTTTAAACACCTTTCACCTACAACCTTGTGGTGCTGAAGAAAATGGGTAATGCTTTTCCTGTCACCTAAGAAATTTCAATACAAAACTAGTAGCCTTCGTGACTTCCTCAGATGCTAAGTATAACGGAGACAGAGAATTGAGCTTTTCTGTTCAATACACATTCACAAATCTCAAAGTATTAAGTCCTCTTCTTGAGGCAAGAAATAAAAATCACTAATCTTAGTTCGGAGCCAAACTGTTGCTCATCAGTGAAGAGCAGATGCAAGCATTAATAACTAAGAACAGCAGCTTTTTTTTTGTGAAGAAAGTTGTTTTATTGATGTATAATTTAGACAACGAAAAAAACAGCATGCTTCATTCCACACCGTTAAAAATAAAACCTCTAATTTTGCACTATGAAATGCAGACTAATTTATAGGCAAAAAAACTTGCATTTTTTCCCCTACGGACACAAATATGCAATACAGGGGGAACAAGCTCTAGAAACTTGTACATACATAAATATTTCTTCCCCCTTCAAGTCACAGTTTACTTCACTGGGAAAATAGCGTCAATGGAGAATTAATCAGCAAGCTGCAATACATTTTTAATTCCGTTCCCTTTCCCCTACCTCCTTGAGTTGATGGCACATTGACGGCAACAATCTTGCTGTTTGCAGGGAGTGGCAGCTTAGTTATCACTTTCCCTGCCATCGTTACTGGACTGCCTGAGATCTGGAAGGTCTGCCCTGTGCTGGCAATGGTTGTGGCTGAAGTGGCGGCTGTGCTAGTGGCTATTGAGGTACACAGAACAGTCAGTTTTAGAGCAGAGTAGTTAGTCAATGAAATGACTATTTTCAAGTACGAAACAGCAAACTACAAGATTATTTTTACAATCGTTTTTGAATGTGTCATGCTTTCTCTGGTAAAGACTCTTTTTTGGAAACAGTATGTTTATGACATGACAGCATAGCTGTCAATGATTACTAGTACAACAACGGTCAGTAATAGACGAGCCAGGTCAGAAATAAGACTACCTAGCAAGTCTGAACAAAGAAAAACCAGACAGGTATTATCTCAGAAGTGTCCTGCCGACTTAGCACGAGAGTTAAGAGCAAAGATAACAAGAAATGTAATAATGGTATATATTCTGGAGAAGGCGTAGGTGCTGTGATGGAGTTCATCCCATTTACATGTTCTTTCCATGACAAGTGGCTACTTACCTGTTGAAGATTGGCCTTGTTTAACCCAAGTAGCAAAAGTCTGATGGAAATTCTTATTCTGTTGGAATGTTACTGTAGCTGGAGAGCCCACTTTTGTAGTAAGTACTACTTTGGTTCCAGTGGGGACCGGGCCTGCTAAAGGGCCCACCACAACCTTCTGTGGTGCTGAGACAGTGGTTGCCGTGCTGCTGGCCGTAGTGACCGCGGGGGCCACCCCGGCTGCAGGGATCTGCTTCTGCTGTTCCAGCCGTTTCTGCAGAATTTAAAAAAAAAAAAAATTAAGGAAAGGGATGATTAGCATTTTCAGATTTTGTAAAATAAATGCTGTCTCTTTTCAGTACTGAAAAATAAAGGACTCTGGTAGGATTTCAGTCCAAGTTGTAAAGGACTGAAGAACAGGCTGTGCATGCCCTACAGCACAAGAGTCCCTGACCTGCAGAACAACAGCTCTGCTGATAGTACACAGCCAGAAATTCTCCTTCATAGTATCTTTAAAATCCTCAGCTTACGTTAATTTCACTGGGCTCTTTACTGTAAAGAAAACTTAATAATTAGTCTCAGATTAATCTGAAAGGTTAAAAAACTTTGAAAAATACCCATCTATATTTGTCTTTGACCATGTGCATACAGCCTGCATCTATGTCAATCAGCAGTACACCGTCATTAACATCAAGTTTATTACTACCATTCCTAAGTTTAGAGCTGCCTGAGCTGAGATCCTGCCAGTTACAGAAAAAATAGAGTGCATCACTCTACTTCACCATTAAGAAAGTAATTTTAGAAATTATTCTTTTAACTGTAAATCCAGTTTGAAGCTCGCTTAAAAAAAAAAAATTAGATTCAAAATACCTTACCTTACCCTGCAACTTTCTGTGCTGTAATTGTCAAGAAGTTACATTTAATTTAGAGCCACTTTGCGATGGGATAGTATCAGTAAGCTCTTTTAAATTCCAACTAATCTAACATTCTTCCTTATGTTAGTGGAATTATCTCTTTATTTACTGATTTAAAATTCAGTGTTTGGTTAGCATTATACTGCTGTAATGCCCACAAATGAGAAACACTCATTCACTAGTAATGTATTTTCTTCAGTGAAGATGAAATGAAAAAGGAGTAAGTTGGAAAAAAGCACAATTCTTAATAACGTATGTGAAATATCAACATGGCACTGGGTTTCCCAATTTTAATTGCACACATTTATATATACACGTACACACACTTACAGCTATACATACATACATACATATATATATTTTTTAAAAGTTATCAAGGGGCTTTATTGAGACAACTTTGGATAGGATAAAAATCAAAAGATTCAATCTGATTGAAGTATGAAGAACAAATGCAGCTGTATTCCCAAGGCAGCTATACACCAAGGCAGCTCTCCATTACAGCACAGAACACTGTTGACCTTACCTGGAGATTGGGGCTTCTCAGCCTTTTAAAATGGAAGCAAACTAAACCTTTTTCAAGTGTTATAAATTAGATGAAAAAAAAAAAAATATCCAAAACAAGTCTTTGCCTTAACCCCGTTTCAAAATAATGAATGTACACAGTGGGAGCAGCATCGTTTGATGGCTTAGTTTGCACAAGAAGTGGAACCTATTTGAAAAATGGTGGAAGATAAACTTTGTTTTTTGTGTTTTAATGGACGTGGACTACCAGTGCATGGTTGCTGACAGGTGGGACTACCAATAGCTCCCCCACCTGCTGGGCAGCCAATCGTTGGTGTTTTAGTTGAGCCTCCAATTGGGCCTTGAACTCCTCTGCCTTCTTCTGTTCACTAACCTTAGCCTGTTGTTCAACTGCCTGTGCCTTTTCCTTCTCCACCCTGCCAAAGACACAACCGAGAGTAAGTTATACCATCACATAAAATCCAACCATCAAACTGGATTTCATTTTATCCAGTTTAATTGCTCTTACAAGAACAAACGTCAAGACTGAAGATCACTAAAAAGCTGGTCACGGCTTTAAAAGTATTTTGAAATAAACTATTGAAGTTGCATGCAACCTCCCTGAAATACTCTGATGTTAAACTACTGCAACACCTTACAGGCAACTATTAATCAAAACTGGAATTTATAATTACATCTGAGACTGCAAACAATCCATGTAATACCATTAGTTTTAAACAATTCTTTCTGAGACTCAAAAATGTTGTTCCCACTCTAAGCATGCAATACTGAAGATATTAATTTTATGACTTGAATATCCTCAGGCTGCATTTACCTTTACTTTGCTTGCATACATTTGTTTTCTTTGTATTCTAGAAGTATTTAAACACATAGCGTTTGAAGTCACGCGAAAAGTAGCCTAAAGGTTTTCCATGCATTACAGTAACAGCCTTTTAGCACACAACGATTAGTTCATAAGCATGGAAAAATTAATATAATATTAGTTCTAACAAATCTGCAAGATTTGCGTAAGTTTGTTTTGGTACCAGCAAATAGTTTAGCTTTGCAACTTTAAGCTTGACTATCATTATTATCAAAAGGCACAGTAAAAAAGCAACACAGATCAGCTTTAACTGACCGCAGCTACTGAGCTTTTGTTCTCTACTGGGAACTTTTATTTAACATACACACACAAATGAAAACTGCTTTCTTTAAAAGCTCATTTGAGTTGGTTTACCTTTCAGCAAATGCCCTGATCTCCCATAGCTCCAATTCCTCCTCTGCTACCCAACTTTCAATTATAACAGGGCCCGTTTGCTTGGGTGTTTCTGGCCTTTTTGGCCTTAGTGCACTTGATCGCAGTCCCTTCCTCTGCGGCGTTGGAGTTTCTTTAGAGAACAGTCAAAACACACACATTAAGCTCAATCATAAAACAAAATTAAAAGTGTAAAACAAGATTCAGTGTCTTTTTCAGCCTCATTTTATCAACAGGAAGGCCTTTCAGCTTCAGGTAAATCACATCAGTTAGTTAAATGCACCATTTGTTTCCCGTAGGCGAATGAATAGTTCATGTCAAGCTATATTTGCTCCCTTGATGGTCTGAATTAACGTAAAGATCCAGTTGCCTCCATTTCTGCAGGAACCTATGGGAAGGGGGAGGAAAAAAAGGTACAAACAAACATACCTTTCGGAGCCTCTGGTACACCAATGGGACAAATAATTTTTCTTATACAGTACTCTGACCGGATGCCATATGGACCAACATCTCTTCGCTTGATTATTTCTGTTGTTGTAATTTCAGTTTCAGTTGTTTCTACAACAAATTAGTCCCAATATGTTAATAACAAAAAACAAATAAAAGCTAAACCTCCAATCAACCCAATACACTCCGGGTAGAGAAACGGCAACTAATAAAAACTGTTGACTAAAATAATTCAAATGCCATAGCTAACGTCAAGCCTTTACAGAAACGCTTTGCATTAAGAAACCCAGAAATTTACAGAAATAATACCTGTACGTGTAGTTCCTCCCCCAGGTGGAGCTTTTGCTGCCATATCATCCCATTTGAGACATGCCCACAACAATCGCAACATAAGGCTCACTCCAGCCAATGATCTTACTGTTTGAAGTCGGTACCTAACAACAGAGTATTAATTGTTTTTAAATCAAAACGTATTCAAAATACCTAACCAAACCAACGGGACAAAGGTTTTCCACTCTACCTTTATTGAAGACTATAGAAAATTATTGAATAACAAACAGCAAAATTTGCATGTTTGGGCACAAATATGTATACCACTTGTATTTTAAAATTCAATTAATTTCATCGCATCCTAAACTTTTCTTCAAAAACACAAAGTATGTACCTCCAAGTGATCCCAAAAGTTGGCCTTGGGGATGGATATGGCCAGATATCCAAGGCAGGCTTTGCATTGTAATTGAAATAGGGAACTTCTCTGATCCCTCCTTTTCTGGCCAGCTTTTTCAAGTCATCATTGGGTAAAACAAATATGCTTTTTTTACTGCTTTTGGTAACAAATTTTCTGTAAGATGGTAAGGCAGTTCCAGAACGAGTTTTTTTGGGTCTTGCAAATTTCATCAACTTCACTTTGTCTTTTGTAGAATATTCTTTGCTGACGGTCATGGAAGTCACCAAGGTGCCTTCTGGAGTGGTCAGTGAATCGGTTACTGTTGTTGTGACCACTGTTTTACTACGCTCTTGTACAGAAATGACGTCAGCGTTACTGTCTGTAGCTGGAGTGGTAAGCTTCGTTACAGTAGTGGTGGTGGTTACAGTGGATATGGCACAGTTTTCTGTAGATGATACTACTGTTGTTTTCTCATCATTAGAAGCTAGAGTCTCTGCAACTTTAAACACAGTTTTGGATTCTGTAGACACAGTTGATGTTGTGGTAGTCACTTCAGTAATAACAGTTTTTACTTTACTTTCTCCGTTGATATTTTCCATTTTATATGTCTGTACACCGTTCTGATCAGCAAAGTCACTACTCAAGCTAGATTCCTCGCATGAGGTTACAGGTGATGGAGCGACTTTCTTATCCTCAGTTACTTCCGTTTCCATAGATTCTGTTTCACTATTCAGGTTATTTTCTTTACAGAGAGTATGCGTTGGTGTGGAAGCAGAGCCCACAAAGGCAGATCTCTCAGGAGAAAGCTGTTTTTCTTCAGTTTTCTGCACGTACTTGGGAACTTCATCTGGTGGCTGAGGACTCTCTCCAGATTCAAACTCAGGTGAACTCTGCAGACGTGACTTGGGGTCCATGTTATTTTTGTCCTTTGTGTCCTCTGTCATGATGTCACCATTCATGAATGGTTTTACTGAAGATTCCTTAAAAGTTAATGGTTTTATTTCATGTTCTGGAATGGATTTATTAATATTATTAACTTTTGGTTCAATATCACCCCCTGCCTTAGTTTCACAGGTATCCTTAACTAAGCGGTCATCATTTGATAATACTTTAATGTCATTGTCTTTTCCGTTCATTTGAAATGCTGATTTTTCTTTTTCTCTCTCAGTTTCTTCATCTTTATTATTCTTTTTGTCAGTAACACTGTTTAGATTTGTCTGATCAAGATATTTGTTTATGGTACCTGTCTCCACTTGCAGTTCCTGACCTTTCTTTTGACCATTAGCCTCAGTTAGTTTAGAGCTCCGTAAATCCTCATCAACTTCTACCTCATCGATGTGTTCCGGCGTTTGACTTTCAAGGTTTCTTTCAGAAATCAGCTCTTTTTTAAATGGTTCTAGATCTTTACTAACTGATTTTTGGTGAAATATAGTCTTATTTTCAGATTTACTTTCAGTCTTTCCTGGAGCAATTTCCTCCTCCATTTCACTTTCTTGAGAGGATGTTGGTTCAATATGGCTTTTTATCACACAGTTGTTTTCTGGATCTTTGCTCTGCTGTTCAGAATTCCCTTCTGAATCTGTGCTTTCAAGAGTGGCCAGAGCATCTTTTCTACAGCTGCTTTCAGTAGTCACTGGCTCCAAGTTTTCACGTTCACGCTGAGCCGCTCTGGTAACAGGTAGTTTTTCTTGCAAAGGTATTTCACTTGTTCCTGAAACATCCCATTTGCTTCTACCTTCTGCATTTGTTTGTTTCAAGCCATCCACAAAGGAACTCTCAGGCTGCCCAAGAACCTCTTGTCCTTGACACTTATCAGCAGTCATAGGTTCAGGATTGTCTTTACTATCATTCTGAACGGAGCTTTCACCATCGGAGGACCGAGGTGAGTCTTCATCCAGCAGCCGGCCTTCTCTCTTTGACAACCTGTTTGTCAAAGGCAAAGAGGGTTCATCTAGCTCACCACTCTTGGTACAAGCGATGCTGCCCATCGCCAAGCAGTCCTGTTCTGCATCTTCGGTTTGGGTCTTATCTGAAACACCGGTTTGATCTTGAGAAGACACGTTGAACTGGCTTCCTTCTTTTACTTTTCTCATTTGCAGCTCATTTATGTTTTTCTGGGGGCTTACAGATCGAATGCCTACTGTTTTAGCACTAGCCTCCAGCTTCATCCTTTCCAGACGTTGTTTTTCTTCCAGTGTAAACTGTTTTATTCGCCTCTCAAGTAGTCCATCTAATTTTGATGATTTTACTTTCCTTTTGTAGCAAGTCCTTAAATGAAATCCCTCGCTGACATTGATTATATCCAGCTTACAATCACTATCCTCATCTTTTACGGGGGATTCAATTTTCACATCGTCTACATCCATAGGTTCTTCCTTGATGACTTTATCATTTTCACCATCGATTTCTTTTTCAGCTGTGAAGAAGAAATAACTCTGAATCAGTAAGCTCCCCTGACAATGAATACCAAACTGTATTTTTACATTAAGTACTAAGAAACAAGCGGACCTTTTAGCATATTAATAGATTTCAAGAAAAAGGAAACAAAAACGTCAGACATTACTACAAGGGATTGTAAGCAATCATTTAACTGAGACATTTAAAATGTCTTGACAGAACCTGTTACAGGGTTTTTCAACAGTTATTTCTGAGGTCCTATGCTTTTACATATCTATGTAACGAGTAGCTAGTTTTATAATAACTTAAGCATATCACCTTTGTCTTTTGCATGATCTAGATTTTCAGAAATTGTATCAACTTCTACTTTTTCTTCATGCGACTTTTCTTCTTTCACTTCTTTCTCCAAGGTTTCTGAAACATCTGCTTTGTCTTTTGCTTGCAGATCACTAGAATCCTTTGTTCTGTCCTTCTCTGGTTTTACCTTAATTGGACCTTTTCGTTTATCCAAGTTGCATTTTTCATCTTCACTCTTTGCTATTAACAAATTAATTAAACGGTTACAATTATTCAGAATATTTTTCATACTCTGATACACTTTAATGTATGTTAGTTTACCTCTCAGATCATTCACACATCATTACTGAAATTCAGTAACAGAATTAAGTATACAATTGTAACATCACAGATTAAGCTTAGTGCAATACTGAATAATAATAAAATATCTAAAAGCCCACCAGAGATAAAATGTTTCATTTAAATTATTTTTTCAGGAGCCCATGTTCAGCTTTTCTTTAAAACACACAAACAAGAACCCAAATAAAAACGCAACCAAACCAACCAAACAAAAACAAACAAACACCCCAAACCACCAAAATCCCCACCCATTTTTCAGGAAACTAAATACCACTTTCTGAAAACCCAGCCTTTTAAGAGCATATTAATTCAGACTGCGAAAACTCACTAATAATTTGTAATAATTTTGATTTCTACAGTTAAGCCAGAATGGACATTAGTATTCAAGCAACTGTGCTTAACACTGTAGTGGCTATTCATTGCAATGCAGAAAGCGAGACAAATCGAATCTAACAATCACGCAGACAACACTGGAAGCAGCAGCATCCATTTCGTGCTTAGTCCGGTTAAAAGCAACAGGGAAAGTCTACGTAACAAACATCACATGCAAATAATTAACTGAATAAGCAATAAAAAGCCGCATGTTAGTAACTACAAAAAATGTAAGCAATGCAGACACTTACTTGGTAGCAACTTTCTGTAATTCGTGTTAGTATTTCCAGGCAGTTTGGGCATAAACCTGTGGACATGTGTTTTACTAATCCAGCTCCAGCCACCATATCCCGTTACTCTATATTCCTCTCCTTTTTGCTTCCAAACCTGTTAAATATTTTAAAAATAGTAGTTTTAATGGTGCTATTTACTGCATTATTAATGTATGTATTGATTTAAGAACCTAAAATGATTTAAAAAACCCCAAACCAAGAAACTTCAATTCACAGACTTTTTCGAGCAAGTGGAATTACATCTGTGAAATAACATACTATCCCAAATTAAAGATATATCTGCTGATAATTGATTCTATTATAGTAACATCTAAAAGCTGTGTAACTATGAGAATCTATTTACCTAAAAGCTGAAAGATTATACAAGTTTCTTGAATCAACCTGTATTTGTTACAACAAATAAATTTAGAGCAAAGAAACACTCCAAAAAAGTATTTAATATCTACTGTAGGAGAACAGAGAGGTTTCTACAGTAGTTCTCATCGTATTATATACCTTCCAAAATAAAGGCTAGCTTTTTTGGGGGGGAAGCAGGGATGGGAGGGGAGCACTGACGAGGGACAGACAGACAGCCAAGATTCCAGTAACCATCTAGAACCCTTCCATGAGGAACGGCTGCATTTTGCAGACAAACCCCTGTCAACTCAGGCAGTGTCACTGAGAGCATAATGCACGTCAACTTTAGTTCAGACCAAGATTATGTGCTGGAATACGTGGGCATGGTTCCTGCTCCAATGGCAGAGAGTAACGCAATGACATTAAAATTTTAAGTTTAAAATGAAAACAGAAAAAGAGTATGAAACCAACAATTTCTGTTTGGTTTTTTTTTTGTTCTTCACACAAAAGAAAACCTTACCTGATGTTTGACAGGAAATGTGTATTTCACCCATGTAGCTTGCTGCATTGTTTCTTCTTCTTCTTGTTTTCTCTCCTTTTTTTTCACTTTCTCCTTTTCTTCTCTTTCTATTGCTGTCATTCTGCGTAATCTAATACATACAGATTTAAGTACATTTAAGTACAGGATCTTGTAAGAAGTCAAAGAGCCACATATACTTCCCCTTTGAACAATTTTAAACATCTGAAGTTAAGAGGAAGGCCCAATGTCAGGTTATCTGTATCACTTGCAATAGGAACGCTGCTTTTTTTGGCTGTTCCAGTAAGGCAAACACCGCTGCCTGCCACTGGGTCTAACATCAGACACATTTAGTTTCGGCTTCTATGACACAACAAGAGACAAAAGACGGGACTCGGCTGAACTGAGTGTGTTGAAATTTGCTTTCCTAGTCTCCCAAAATTGAGACTGTGGCTCACAGAAAGAAAACCAACTTGCTTCGCAGGAGCAATGACATTATAAAAATCTTGTTGAGTATTTTCAGTGTTTCTGGTTGAGAAAAAACACTTCAGGTGCTGAATTGACTGACTAAATTTAAACATAATTCTTACAGGCTTAGAGGAACTAGTAATTGTAAAACAAAGTAAAGTTCTCATATTCAAAAAGATCGTTATGCTTATTTATTTTACCTAGTGTGCCCCAACGATTCCCGCCAGATTGGCAGCATGACAACTGGTTTAATTGCACATTCCAATATAGCCAGCGCTAGTGCAAATTCTCTAGGTTTGCTGCACATCTGAACAGCCTTAATCCAGTTAGACCTAAATTGGAAAAGAGACAAAAACCTGAAACATATACATGCACTAATACAACATAGATTTAATGGTAGGATAAAACCTCCTATATTTTAATACTTTATTCAAATGTGCAATCCTTTTCGCCGTCCATCACAAAACACAAACGTGTTATCTTATATCTTAATATATTGAAGCACACAGTGCTTGGAAATCACTGATTTTGAAAAAAAACAAAGACCACTGCTTATTAATACAGTTAACAAAATTACAAGTAAAACAAGAAAATATATATTTTCATGTATTAATTTACCTGTGGGAAGCCCAGTTAGGGTGAAGGAATGACGCCGGGATATTGTTTTCTAGCTGAATAATAGTTAGCCTCAAGGTGGATATGGTGAGAACTTTGGACCCATGTACAGACCCGTTCCATTTGAACTCTCCAGCAGGAGTCAGACAGAATTTGTGCGAGAGATGCCGTCTCTTGTCATGGTCTTCCCTGTGCTGGTGCTTGTTCAATGCAAATGAATTAGTGGCATACTGATTATGATAAACACGATACTTCCCCTCTTGCCCTAATTTGAAATAATTGTTGATATTTCCTTTCATCACGACTTCCTTCTTTGTGTTCATTCGGGAGACTTCACCTTGAGAGTTGACCACCAGAACCTTGGGAAAGAAAAACTGATTTTAAAGATTCACTTAAGTTTCAAATATTTCTATTTACTTACTTATGATTTAGGCTTCAACTGTCTACATATAGAATACAAAAAAATACCTTGCATCAGTTTGTAGAAGCAAATAACTGTTTACCTGATATACTCTATATAGGTACTTCATCCCTGATTCTAGATAGAGTCAAGATATTCCCAAAGATCAACTTTAACATTAAACAACCCATCATCCAGGCTCCTCGGGACGTCAAACAGGAACCCTGTTTGCTGGTCTGAATTATGCTCATTGAGGGAGACAGCTGTGGGAAAATAGCTTCACTAAACTTAAGTAAGCTTTCTGTGAAACCCCTCCTGGGTAAATCACAGAATTCATACACGTAGCTAAGCAAACAAACATCTTTGACTTTGAAAACACGGCATGGATAACATCACTGGTCTAATTACTCATAACTGAGTTCCAAATTTGAGAGGTTTATGAATGAATATGCTAAATGCTAACTTACAAGGCAAACCAGTTAACAAAAATAAAATTAATACACCAAACAATATGCAGACAACTAACTGCAAAGAACTCCTTAAACACTTCTTAAATACCCAGAGAAACTGGGCTACTTAAAAAAACACCAAACAACACCAAACAACAAAACCACACCACAAAACAAAGCACCAAAAACCCAACAAACAACCTATAGCCATACAAACGATGCACAAAAACTGTATCCCAACTGGCAGACGTTTAAGAGAGAGATTTCACTTTTGTCTACATCAAGCAGTGCTACAATTTTGCAATGATTGCCTTTAAATGGGCATGGTGTGCCAGTACAGATTGTTAGGAACTGGAAGTGTGGCTATTGCCTAGGTATTCAAACAACAATCAAACACAAACCACTGCAAAGTTGTAGTTTTGGCACACCAGTTCTGAGGAATTTGAAGACAGAAGTGGGACAAAATGCATATAACTTATTACTGGCTATACAGTAAACAATTCTCTAACTTTTATGACCAGTGCGGTGAAGCGCACGGGGTCACTCTCAAGCCACTCTGTTGGCAGCAACTCAGAGATCAACTGCAACGGAGAAGGAGGAAAAAAGGTTCCTGCGATACCGCACTTCCACCATTTCCTAATTTGTTTTTACTCTTTTTTTTTTTAAAGTACCTCCACAGTCTGCCAAAATAACTTCTGTTATTTTTAAGAAGATTATCAGTTTTTTAAAACAGTTTTCACACTTGTTGAGTTTTCCAAGATGTGCACAAACCTCTCTGCCTTCTTTATATAATTTATTTGCTTCGTGTGCTGCAGCAGCAACCTGCTGGCTTTTCATCTGGCTCAACTTGCTATCTGGATTTCGTAATCTTGTGAGCATTCGCGTCGAACCTGGCGTGCCTTTTCCTGCGCCTGGAGAATCACTTCTTTCACCATTAGATTTCTCTCCTGCCCAGGAAAAACAGGCTTTTAAAACAAACTTAAAAATTGGAAGTTTTCTACTGATGTATGCGAGTTATAAAATAAAAAGAAGCATAAAATGAAAGTCAGGACGCTATTATTATTACCTATGTCTTCTGAAGTCTGGGATCCCCTCTCTGCATTTTCAGCATCATCAGGCGTCTTAATGGAGTCATTCTGCCCCGCGCCCAGCTCGCTCCCGTTGCTGTTTTCAACATCTGGCTGCAGAGGCGCAGCAGATGCACTGCTACTGGTGCTAGGGATCATCTGACCAGTTTCTTCTACAAAAGAACAACTTCATTTTTAGTTTTTCTTTTAAATTGGATCAATGCAATTTTTTCTAGCTTTAAATTTTTCATCAAAAAAAAAAAAGGAGTCAGATGAACATCTTTTGCTGGACTGGAGAGAAATACCCATAAAATATTGATTTCCTCCAGAGCACTGTATCCATGAAAGTATTTTTTGTTCCGTTTCAAGCAGTTTCAACTTTTACAGCTCTGAAGAACTGAAATTCCTATTTGGATGAAATACGAATGTATTTTAAACACAAGACAATTTTTTCTATAGATGCACACACAGAGAACCCTCTAACTGAGACTTTGTTTTGCAGATTTCATGAAATTTGGTATTCCTGCAGCTTCTATGATTTTATTTCTTTCAATTTTCTTGTGCTTTAGCTGTTCCTCAAAGCATACACCTTTCAGTTCCCCTCCAGTTTTCCACCGAGTCTTTGATTGTGTGAACTGTGATTCAGCACATTAATTCTGAGGAATCCCACAGATTTCAGTTCAGTTGGCACCACTCTGTATCTTAACTCCTCCTCTGAGAACTTAAAATATCAGCCTCCTTCTTACAATCTGATGGGACTAGACGGTGCTTCAAGCTCAGTAGGGCAACCACGTTCTTGGTCCTCAGTTGGCCTTGTTGCCATCTGCCTGACAGCTGTGGACATCATTGCCACGGCATACTGCCCGAGTTTGATCTTCTGACTAAAGCACCAGCAAACTGCAGCTACCTAGAAATAAATCACTCAGCTTCCCAGTAAGAACAAGCCACAATCTCTCAAAACAACATTGTCTTGGTTTTGTGCACAAGAGACGGCTTAGTTGTTTAAAAAATGCAAGATTTTTTTCCGTTTCTAGAATTCTTCCAAAACATCAGGGACTCTGTTGTTATTAAGAAACGTGACAGAACAAAACGTCCTTTTTGTGACATATTCACTCCTAGCAGAAAGACAATTAGATAAATATTCTGGGATTCTTAGAAGATCCCTAACCCGAATGTGTCTTGATTTCTGGCTCTGCCAAGTGGGTGGCCACCACCCTTCGATCCATTTCCCTTTTTAGTAAGAGGAAAATCAGAACCACTCATGGTGCCTGCTGTTCGGACGGGAAGCACCCAAACAAGACTCTTAGTAACAGACTCATACCCACACTGCGTTTAACAAGGATGGTGACAGACGTTCTCGTCTAGCTTTGCGTTTTACTCTTATTTTCCCCCTCTCTGGGGGCAGCTGCCTCACCGCTGCTGGTTCAGTATCTCTCCCTCCCTCCCTCCGAAATAAGTCTCAAACTGAAATTTCATAACAGGAACAGAAATACCACTCTGACTACAGTAAGTTAGACTTGAGGAAGAACCCTCTGCGTACACACACTCTCCTACAAAAAAAGCCCACTACTGTGAAAACAAACTAGAAGCTTTGGAAGGAGAAAACTACCTGTGAAAGTATAATAAAGAAATAATGAAAGTGAATCTTTAAAATACAGGTCGAACCCACAAATGTGCCTGGAACAAAGTTATAGGATGTGTATCTTTTCCATTAAACCTCTATACAGTTATTTTAACTTCAAAATGGAATAAAAAAATATGACAACAGGCAAAAAAATTTGGTTAAATATCTAAAATGTGTGCTTTTTGTCCCAAGCACTAGGACATTTTCTGCATTAAAAAAGTGCATTACAAGGCTTCCAGATTAGGGATTAATCTTAACTTTCATTTTCTCCTCCTGTTAACAAAGTTCATTACAAGGTCTGGATGCATTCGCATCTGCAAGTTCAAGGAGCGCATCTGTATCTGAATGCAGAACTATTTCCGTAGGAGAGAAACGTTTACTAACATTTTTTAAAACACAAAAGACTGAGTATGGCTACATCACAGATTAGAGTATTTTTACATTTTTAAGAACAGAAAATAAAATTCTGATTATTTTAACAGTATTCAGATGTTTAGAACAACATCTGGTTATGTAGTAAAGCTTGTTAATAGGATATAATTCTAAATGTAATAGAGTATCATTCTAAAATGCCACACTGATAATTTACATTACACCTAATCAAGTACCATTTATTCTTAAATCTAAAATTTGGGTGGTTTTTTCATTAGTGTATATTACTACTTTTGAATCACTGTCATGGCAGAACAAAACACGTTAAAATACAACAAGAGCCCCTGTGCTTACAATTCTGAAATCTGTTTAAAATTCCTAGCATGGCAATTTTAATCTTGACATTTCAGTGCAACGGTTTACTCACGTGAACGAAAATACTTTGTTTGTTAGTAATTTATACAGTAAATGAGAGGTTAAAATAATAAACAAGCCAGCAGCAAATTAGGATTTGAAATAAACTTTGATAGGATGCTAATGATCATTATGGATCACTATGGAAAAATAAAATATACAGAAAATAGAACATAAAAAGCTTAGCCATAGTCATCTTTGGAAGGCATGGAAACAAATGCTAATGTCACGGAGGACCACGAATTTCAAGCACTAGTTGCAAGAAAATTAACTTTGAAATGTTAATGACAACGTAGCAGTAAAGGATGGCACTGCAAGCAAACAGCATGAGTGATATGCGCTGTGAATGGTTTTAGTGGACAAACCGGATAGAAAACTTAACAGATTCCCCAAATTACAGAGGCATCGGTAACAGTGCCTTCTGTACCTGAGAGTTCCTGAGGGAGCTCTGATGCCACCTTCTTCTCTGCCACGTTGTTGCTATCAAAGGTTTCTGACTGACACCCCATTGCGTTCTTCCCTTCAGAGCAACTAGTCTCTCCTGCAGAAGGATTTGTGTTGCTGTCATCAGTGCTTGATGTCACAGAGTTACTTTTATCCCCAACGACTGTTGCCTCTACAGTAAAATGCACAACAAAACTTTAGGGATATTCTTTAGTATGTTTCAGGATGTCGTTTGGCATCATCCATAGAAAGCAACTTCAGCAGCTTTGTTTGTTTGATAACGCTGAAAAACAACAAGCTTTCTCCTTTCCTCTTTTTTTTCTCTTTCTTTTTCTCTTTTTTTTTTTTCTGCGAGATAGTATTGTCTCAGACTCAAAGAACACACTAATTCTGATGACGAAAACAATGTTAAAAATGATGTAATATTGCTTATTACAAATGTGTTGATCACAACCTGTAAGTGCCACCTGTACCTCAAGCCAAGGTATCGACAAGCTAGCTGTATTTAACTTGAAAAGTAGGAAAATTGTTGAAATTACTTAATAATTGAAACATACAACCACAAAGAAACTGAGAAATATCACCTATTACTTAAAAAAATAACTTAGAGAATCATTAAAAAAAAATAAATACCCCATTAACACTTAAAGAAATGTGAGGATCTTAACTAAAAATTCCCTTTACTTAAATGAAGTTGTTAAAGCACAGTCATAGTTTCTTTACCTTCTGTTTTCACTTTTTCCGCATCTTCCTCAGTGGATGTCTGCTCAATTTTATCTTGGTCTCCAGATTCTTCCTTGCCCCTCTCAGCATCCGTCTGGTCATTATCAACATCACTTTTGGCCTTTTCTTCATCATCTGCTGTGTTTTTGTCTTCCACTATTTCTCCTTTTCTTGCTCTGATAACGTCCAAAATTTCATCTACAATAGAACGTATGTTGCCATCAATAAACAACACACCACCACCTACAGAGCCACTGAGCAGAAATAACATGACATAAATACTACTTTTCGATGAGATAAAAGATAACATCCAACTTCTTACTACTTTTCCCCACTTGGAAGAAACAATTCCAAAGATCTAATTATTGATTGCTCAGTTATGCATTTATATAGTGATGACTTAAATCCACTTTTAAACCTGAGTATCTAATCTTCACATATTCCCTAGAACCGAAGTTCAAACCTTCACAGATTTGTATTGCTATTTATTGCTGCAAGTTAGATAAATTAAGCTGGTGGGGAACTGCAGAGGAGACATGCATTATTCCACACTTTCCATAATATTGGTGCAAATATTAGAGCTCCAATACTTTTGCCACTCCACGTCTCATTGGAATACATGAAACAGTGCTGCAAGTAGTCAGCACTACACAGCCATGCTGGTACACCTGCGTGGAAATTCTCCATCAACTTCTATAAACTTCTTATAATAAAATACATATACACTGGTATTTGATCTAAGTGCAACATCTATTCCCATTAAACAAAATATTCTTACCATTTGCTGCAGAAAGGAAAGACTTGTTGTTGCCCCTTGCTTTATTAGTCAGGTCTTCTGTCACATCCATGTGCCGATGAATTTCCTCACGCATCTCTTCCAGAGTTTTACATAGGTCAGCTTCCCAGTAATCTTTGTCTAGGCATTCAACTAACTCTGCCAGCTGTATCTTTGTGCTATAGTACCAGATTTTCTTATCTTTCTCACTTTCTGAATCTTCCTCTCTGTAAGAGTATAAAAAAAAATTAAAAATATCTGGATAAATGACAAAAATTAGTATCAGCCTACTTTTTTGTAGAAAACTATTAAATGCCAATACCTGAATGTGAATAAACAAATCACACGAGGACACTTACATACACCCAGTTCAGTACCCAAATACTCCTTTCTTGCTTTCCTCCCTTTTTTTCATCCCCTCAGAAGTTCTCATGACAACTTCCTCGGGAAAACTTTTGAAGAATCTCCTTAAAACTGGTTTGTCCAATCTGGCAACAGGGTTTATTCTCATTATGTTTACCATTAGTGTAACTAGTAATCTACTAAGTCTCACACAATTTGCAATGAGAGAGGGTATGGCTCCAGAATCCATAAAGGTTAGTGTTTCTGACTGCATTTTCAGGAAATAGTGCTTAGGAAATTCAAAGTGTAGAATGTCACTTTCATAAAGTAGTTTATATTAGTATCCCTACGGCATTCACCTGTGAGCGGGTCAGTAGGGGACAACAGAGTCACAATACGATCCTATGAAAAGATCAAGGGTTTTCCACACTTTTTTATCTGGGGTACTCCATAACACCACAAGCCGAGACAAAACTACTGAAGGACCAGAGTGACAAAAGCATCTCAACAGGGCCACCAGACCCACGTGAACTCCATAAATGTCTCGGGTAACAGGCTCTCCCAGAGGGCTGGAGAGCGTAAGGAGGACGCTCCAAGCGGTTCCGCAGAAGGCTGCTTGACTTCAGCTTGGCTTGTTGGGTCCTGGTAAGCAGCAGCCACTGGATCCAGGCTGGCTGTAGGCAGGACCATGCATTTCTGCAACATCGTACGAGGTGACACAACGGTTTATCAGCCTGGCCTCCACAGGTGGAAGAGGAGATAAACTACTGCTACACTTGCACTACCTGTAAAAGCATTACAGGCCTCTGGCCCACTAATACTTCTGAACGAAATTCTCAATAGGAATGGAAAACTGATTGTCATTTCCCAGGTCTGCCCTTGTAAGGTTTCTTTTGTGTTCCTCTCGACTGGCTGCCTCCACATGGCTGATACGTTAAAGATGGTAAAAACTGGCCTCAGATATTCAGAAAGCCAAACCACCATTAAGGCAACCTGATCATCATCTATCTACTGTTTTCCACGTTCTGTTTATGAAACAACTGTAATATCCGCAACTTAATCAGAATACTACTAAACCAAGGTGGGTATGAAGTATATAATGGCAACATTACTCAAATTCAACTGCTAATTTATCACAACCATTACTACAAAACAGACTTTGGTTTTTATGATAGAACCAATTGCAAAGAAATACTATAATTTGTCTCAAAGGCCTTTGCTCATAAAAAGCAACTAATTCTACTTTACCCATTTACTCCTCTAGGCTACCAGTAACTTTCCATTAGTTTTAACAAGTTAGCATTGTTAAGTTTGACAAATTTTCTCAGAAAACAGCTCATTTCAGGAAGACTGCCCACATACTACACATCAAAAAGCAACAGATGAACGTTGACAATCATTTGACACTATGGAATATTCTATGCCTGTAGCTTTCTATGTTAAAGAAAAATTATTATTTAAACTATGTTTCCTCCAAACCAAGAAACTTATTTCGTAACAACAATAGGAATGGCAGCACCTTTATTATTCTTTGTGAACAAAAGCCACAGAAAAGGAAGATAAAGGCAAACACCCAAAACCTAAGATGGAAGGGGAGACGAGAATGCAGGAAATACAGCTTTATACAGCAAGAGGAAAGAAAAGGATGAAACAAAATGCTTAAGTAAAAAGGAGAGGGAAAGGATGCCTTCTGCATTTCCCTGGCAAATGTGCAACGAAGTGGCGAGAGCAAGACACTCCTTACAAACAGGACTGTAGAATAACATGCTGTTGCTAAGTTTATACTTTAGTTACTTCTTAACTCACCAAAGAGGGAACTTCAACCTTTCGTTTTGAACCCCTAGCTCATTACATGATTATTTACTAGACAGATATGCCATTTATACATCATCTTCTATGACCTTACATGCAACAACATGAAGGCTTTATATCGTCTCATCACTCCATGAAGTCAGGCTGTGCTAGTACCCACGTCCAGACAAGCACAAAGGCACAGAGGCTTGTACACCTTGATTAAATTTTGACAGTGATCATCCAAGCGTTTTCTTCTTTTTCCACTTTCTCCCCCCATTTAGCAAGTCTGAAACTGCTACAGCTATGCCAAAGCGTCCAGGATGCGTATGTATGTCACCTGAAAGTCCCACGAAGCATGTGTCTTTTCCTTTCCCATTAGTTCTTTCTATTCTAGTGTTCCATCGGACTGAAAAGCAATTAGCTGTTATCTTCAATTTCCCTATATAACTCAAGAAAAAGCCTTCAGTACCAGTAAAGGTATGCTATATTACAGGCCCATAAAAGCCAGAGGGACGCTGTGAAGAATTAAAACACCAGGCCACAGAGAATATTCTGCAGAAGGCACCTAGAGCTAATCTTCCCATGTGTGATTGGAGACCTACCCATTAAAGAACTGCTCAGATAATATTCTAGAAGCAGACACTAAGGTTATCCAGGAGTATTTTATTTCCCTTCTACTTAATTTATAAAGGGTTTTGGGCACAGAATTTCTCTTGAATTAAAGGCTATCACAGCCCTAGTAACAGAAGTTCAGCAACTGGTTTTCTCTTGACAAAAGCACAGACAGAAAATGAAACAGCGCGAGTTTGCTGTTATGTATGCCGACACGAAGCTCGTGTTTGGTCAGACTTCTTTTCAAGAGTGAGGTGTATGCCAGTGGAAGCCTTGGAGTGCTCGTTACCAACTCACTAACTGTCACAGAACTACAGCAGAAATCATTCTACACAATCCTTTTTGACAGTCAGTTAGTTAAGACTTAAATTAAAAATTAAGAGATTTAAGCTCACTTTCCCTGAAGACCTTCTCGCATGGGCTAAAGGGATGTTACTTTTACCCTTTGAAGAAATCAGAGAGGCTATCATAAAACGAAGCTGGAAAGATGCGAATCTACCCAAGGAGTGGTTCCCAGTGTTCTTCTCCGAGGAGGCAGGCAGCGCTGCCAGCCCGGTGCTGGGACAGGTCTGCTTCCCCTCCAGGGACGCCCCTGAGTCACATTCGTTAAGTGAGGCCAAAGCAAGGGAGAAAAGAACCATATGAATATTTCCTACCTCTTTCAGCCTCCTTTGCTGCCAGGAACTATTCACTGGCAGGCTTTAGAGGCAAGTTTTAAGACTGATAAAAATGACAACAAAGAAGATGCTAGAAAATTTCAAGTGAAGTAACAGTGAAGTGGACACAACCCTTCCTGGATTCCATGCTGATATAGTTAGAAACTGAAGAATTGAGTAAAACGTTTAAAGTAATCTATTCAATCGATGGTCCAAAACCTTTTCAATTAATTGGAGAAAACAGAGGAGGATCCAATAAGCACATAATCAGCACGACAAATCTTGCAGAAAAAAAGTTGAAACTATTTTTGACCTTCACAGATGATACATTCAACTCAGGAATAACAGTTTGTGTCTTATTTCTGCTTTCAAAATGAAAGCCAAACAATGTTTCATTACCTTCTTTGATAGACATATGACAAATCCAATGCATCTCAGTATTTCTAGAAAGATAACTTGTGAAAACACTGCAGCAGTTTACTAGGAGAATGCAAGTCAAAGCCCTAAATTTCCTGACTCGTTAACTTGCAGAAATAACCTTCACATGCAAAACAAACGCAACTGACCCGGAGACATCATACTATATTTGCTAACAGCTTGAAATAAAACCTCAGGAATTTATTTTCTCTTGTCTTTTTTGGTTTTGTTTTGGTTTTTTTTCATTTTAAATCTTGTTGATATTTGCTGATGGGGACGTATGGAAGGAGACCTCCTCAGTATCCACTTTTCCATCTTTGTAAAACAGAAGAGGTTGAAAAGAAAAACAAACCCACAATGATGGGCTTAGACAAGGCTTATTACCCTCAGGACGCAGTGAGTGTGGAAATAAAAGTAGCAGTGAACAACAGGACTACAAAACCCTTTAAAAGACGGGAAAACCAGTGGTGTGAGAGATTTATAACATTTATAAGGGGGGGAAGTAGTAAAAAGCCCTAAAAACCCCTTTGAAAAATAAAAAAATGCAAGAATTTAGGATTTCAATTCTCTAATCCCCCTGGGCAAGATTTCAAATCGGTGTTTGTGCAGATTATTTTTAGATCTATTATATTGTAGATCTGATGTATTTGATCACATGGCATTGGTGAACACATTCTAGTAATTTTAATAAAGCTGATATGATATCATTTCATGAATCTCAGGTTTTAACATTTGACAGTTACCCTTTAAGTTATCCTTCAGTTATCAGGTGTGGTTTGATCTTGTTCAGTATATATATATGCGAAAAGGTTGGGTTTGCAATACAGCAAGCTTACTGAATCTAAAGGACATTAAAAATGGAAGTACAGTTTAATATCTATGTAAATTATTAAAGTGGATTTTCTTGGAATTTAGTTCTATAGTAAATACATTTGTCCCCTTATGAAGTGGCTTTAGCATAAAGTTTTAAGGTACCTTATGCATAAATTTAATTATGGCAAAGTTCTCTGAAAAGCCTAGTGGAATTGGTCGGTCCTGTACATCCCCCACCGCACTGCTGAAGAGCGCTACTGCTGCGGACCTACCAGAACTACGGCCTGTCCGCCTTTTCTTCCAATTCCATCAGGAGGATTTCAAAAATTTTTAACCCAAACCACATACTTCAGAAAGAAGTTGTTCTGGAAGCATGCACGGGCACATTGACACTAGCGGAAGACATAATTTCTAATGGCAACAGGGATGAGCAGGGAAAGATGCTTTCAACCTAGATGATCCGCATGAGAATATGAAAGACAGTCAGGAAACTATTAATGGATGAACTGCATTTCTTCTTGCCTTTGTAAACCTAAAAATACTTTTCTATTTATGTTTTAAATTATTTTAATCACTAACAAAAAAATCAGTAAAATGGAAAATCCCATAAAAATTTTCCTTTTGCCGTATTGTTTACAGTTCTCTTCTATTTTGATGTGAAATGGAATACTAATGTATTTTCTATTTAAATAAATCCCAATTAGGACACAAAACTTTCATTCATAAAACTTGATTTATGATTTTTTTTAAACAAATTATTTGCCCACTGAACTTCTAACAGGAATGCAAAATGATTAAAAAAATATTCAATACATTTAACCTTTGGAGATGTCTTCTCTAGTGCAGCTAAAATCACTACCAATGTGTAAATAACTTTCAGGTGTGTAGATTTCAAAGCATCAAGAAGCACCTGCCTGATTTATTTTCATTTAAAATACATTGAAATACTGCCTGTATCAAAACCTTCTGAACATCAAACATTCTACTTCACTGGAAAAAATACATTGTTTCATAGATCAAGTTTAGTCAAAAATAATTACCAACCTGCCTACATATTGGGGGGGTGGTGCCTATTTACCTCTTATTTACCTATTTGTCTTAAAATCACCTCCCAAGTGACACTGGGTTTTTTTACGTTAATTCCCAGGCCTCTAATGGCAAGCACAATATAATTGTTCTGTCCGTACAGTCGAGCAGTGAGACAAACCCATCTTTAAACAACCTTCTGCTCGACAGTTTGAAAGGAAAGATATAAAACCCATGCACAGAAGAGACTGTAAGTTATTACAGCACAGGTAACTAGAGCAAAAAGAATATCAGCTACATGCCCTTCACAACCAGGCTTTTTGCAAAAAATCAGACTTTCAACTCGTCTTCTGGAAAAAGAAGGTAGAAAATTACGTGTGAGGCAATGGAAAAATTAGGATATCAACAGCTTCGGGCTGACCATCACATCCTGCTGAAGCATCTGAATGATACACACCACATACTGCATATGACTCAGTATAAACATAGAATATAAAAAAAAAAATAAGAGTATAAAAGAGTGCCTGTATCTTTTAAAAGATTACTTGACACTACTGTGGCATTTGTAACTAAAAATAATCAAACATGGACTCTTCCTTTTTTTTTTTTTTTCTTTCACACAAGTGTGAAAGAAGAACACAGGAAACAAGGAGCAGAAGTAATTAATACTTAAGGCATCAGCTAACCATACATTGGAGAAAGGGCACTATATTTTAAAGGACTAAAACAAGTCCTTAGAAGTGTCTTGTTTGCAAGACGTAACGCCATCAACAGTCCGTACAATCCCTTTTAAAGACACTGGCTAAGATCTTAATATTCACTGTAAACTGTTTTGTATGAAATTCTGCTAAATTCATTCAGCTGTGGCTTTTTTACTCCATAACACTGAATGGAAAATTGTATTTCAAGAAATCTAGTAAAACCTCTTTATTTTCCCTAAATTAACAATATCGTTAATTTCACTTAAATACTATTTCTCTTCTATTATGAGAACAATTACATAAGAACATCCTGGTGTAAGAAAAAACAGGCTTCAGCTATTTTCTTGTGAAAAATTTTGAAGTATTTTTATGATTTCAGATTCAACTTTTCAGGTAAAAAAAAACTGAGCAGAAGCCCTCACTAACAAGGGTTTGATTATTATTAATGTTTTGAGATACATTAGCACCTCAAGACCAACCGGTAATAGGAAATTGTATTAAACATACAAAGTAGATCACTTGAAGACAGGCATTTCTTGCTATTTTGACTTTGTTTACACCTACAGAAGGGTTCACGTGCAATATTTTCTGCATTTCTAGTTAATAGCTACGGGGAATACCTTTGAGTGCCTCTGACAGTCTTAGCTCCAACGGCAGACCATCAAACCAGCACCAGCATCTACCAGCCAAATACTGCCCAAGCCAGTGACAGTATACCAAAACTAGTCTGCTATACACCTTCTGATCACAGAGAGTTAAACTACTTTTCAGTAACTTTTACAAGAAACTGGAGAGTTCTCATTAAAATTCCCTTTCTTTTCCTCGCATTTGTGTGTTTTAGGCACATTAAAATTAAGCCGGAGGCCCTGGCATTTTTCTCCTTTTTTATATAGATTATGAGAATATTTATTTTGGAGAAAATCGATGGATTAATTACGTGGTCTTTAGAAATCTACTTACAAAACAGCAAGCAACGGTCTTAACTAAAGCAAGAATGACTTAAATGGCAACAGCAACTTACAGTACATAGTAAAAATACATACAATACGGTATTATTGTTGGGAAAATACTAAATTATTAGTTTACTTACACAATGATTCTTCTGTTCAGGAACCAGTATTTTCGTCTGTGCCTGTCATATCCAATAGGTTCATGTCGAATGTACGGTTTATTTTTTTGGATTTCAGCAACACAGTCAGTTACTCCAGGCACCTTATGTGCTACGCAGACCTCACACTGCCATTCATCTTCTGGCACCTCCTCAAGAGGTGGTTTCACGCACTCCAAATGGTACACAGCTGAACAAGTTTCACAGCAAAGCAAATCCCCAAGTTTGTGACAAACCCTACAATGATCATCATACTGAATAACACCTTCTGACATTAACTCTTCACGTGCAATGTTTGTTGTAAGAAACTGATCCACTAAGAACTGCAGAACTTTGATTTTATTCTCTACTGGTCCATAAGGATAGTCCTCTGTCTCTTGGTAGGGAAGAACATGATGGTATTCCTTGTCACTCTCACAATATACCCGCAGAACCTCTGGCCACGTCATTCCATCTATGAAATACAAAGTGGAATTAACGCTATCTTTGAGGTCAGCAGGTCCAAAGGTAGTATTTGAAGTGTCTTCTTCACGTAAAACTGCTTTTAAAAGCACTATATGCATCTCTGCCATAAGCGTGCACTGCTCTTGACTTACCAGAGCAGCACAGAAGTCCTCAAAACGAAAAGGAGAGAGGCGTAAAACAGTGCCAAAGTTCCTTAGTACCTCATAGATGGCAATAACATTCATTATGTGCTCACTAGGCACCATTAAGTCCTCTGAGGATTTAGGAAACTCCAAGGGTGGGATATCTTTTTCTTCCAATATTGGAGAACGAGGACGATGCACTCTCTGTCTTCTCCTACCTGGAACAAAAAACAACAATAAGAACTTTGCCATTCACACATCAACATGTTTAAACATCTATCATCAGTGACCATATCAAACTTTCTAAGGATTCACACCTTCACGGTTACATAAATGTGGTAATTCAGCAAATAATCTTATAGTTTAATTAACAGCATGAAAATAAAATACACAACCTATCTGAAGTTTTGCTTTAGACACTTAGGGCGGTTGCATTTCCCGTATAATATACATCTGCTGAACCTCTAAAATCACATCTAGAATTTTAATTTTTTAAATTAGTTAAAAAGAAACACATTTCCCTCAGTCAAAATATTAATTTAGAAGTTTTTGTTATTTTTATTCAGCATGACTAGTTTATCATTCCTTCTTGGAATTTTAACTTCAGACTTGAAGAATCAAGCTTCAAACAACAGATATTTTGTATTAAAATACTGCAAGCTATTCTCCTACCCAGCAAGAGTATACAGGAAAGATCATTTCAAGCAGATGTCTTAGGACACCAATTTCAACCAAATTAAAATGCAAAAGAGAACCTAAATCACTCTATCCACTGCTTTCTAACCAGAATATTTCTCCTGGATACCTACAAGCCAGAAATAAAAGTGATATATGTTTTAGGAAAATGCTTCAGAAACTCCCAATTTAAAAAGAACAATAAAAACCCCAAAACAACTGTCCTCGTGCTTCAATAAAACAGGAGAGGTATCCACAGGATAAGGAGGAGATAGAATTATGGAAAGACAAAGCCTAACACAAAAAGCTAACCTAAAGAGCTGTTTCACTACCTAGATGACAAGACACTGAGCATAATTAATTCCGTCTCAGATGCTTATTCAGAGGAGATGCTACACTTCCTTCCCTTTAATTCCACTATCCGTGATGCCAAGCAGAAGGAAAAACAAGAGAGGGAAGTTTCTGTACCCAGCACTACTAGACAGACGAAATCTTTCAATCTTCTATCGAAATGACGAAAGAGTATCCAGCTACACGCAACTGTTTTGCAACCATCAGTTAAAGTACTAGGATGCAGACATTAAACCTACTTCCTTTTTTAAAAAAAAACCCCACACAACCTTGAAGTTTAGAAAATCTCATAAACTAATCATAAAACCATCACCTTGGTTTAAAAACAAGAACTGAGATGAAAACTGGTTTTAGGTCCTCTAAAATTCCGGTCAGCAACTAAATTTCATAATTATCAATTCTAGACAGAGAAGTGGTCAGCAGGACGCATTTTATTCACAGAGAAAATCCAAAGGAAAAATGAAGTTGTCCATAACAGCAACTTCACAGGCACGCTTTAATAAAAAGTGACATGTATTACCCACTGTGTGATCTGAGACTGAAGAGTGATACCACAAGTATTCTGGAATATTAAACTTCACACCAATAATTTCTTGATCAAATTCTGTGAATATCAGACTCTCCAAATAAGCGGTTCAAGAAAATTAAGAGATAAAGTAAGTTCTAGTCATCCTGGATGTTACTATTAGGAGGAAATGGTTCTCTGTGGCATTTGTTCAACTCAACCTACTCCCTCCAATGCTCCCATAAATACAGGAAATAAGTCTAATGGGGAGCGAGGGGAAAAAAAAACCCTAAACGACCTACTGAGGCAAGCGGACACTCAAAGACAGTTTCTGCTGAATCTGAAACCACCACCATTAAACCTTTAATGCACTGAAAAGGAAAAAAAAAGCTCCCAAAAAGAAGAGCTACCTTTAAGAAACATCTCGATGCATAATTGACAGTTTGCCAAAGGTTTCCAGAAGAAAAATAAATCAGTCATTGAGCCAGTATGGCAAGATGACACCAGATACATCTCTCCCTCTCTAACTGTAAAGAATGAAATCTCATGCAACAAATTAGACACTCTGAAACAATATAGAAGATGAACTGCCAGATGTTTCCATTACAGAAGTAATGGGTCAACATCATCTGCGTATAAAAATAAATTTCCAAGTTTAGTTAAGTTTGAGTTCTGACTGTGGAAAATGCAAGAATGCTTGTATGACTGTCTTCCAATATGCCTCTGCATAAATCAGTGGAAAATGTTTAATCGTGGCAAACACACAAAAACACAGGAGTTTCACAGCCAGGCACAAAGCAAGCGTTCTTACAGCAAGAAACATCCACGTTAAACCCAACTCTTCTAGCATCATGATCCAAAATCACGCACGCATAGAAGAGTTGGTTTAATGAAAAGACCCCAAAGAAAAACACACACATGTGCACACTCACAGATTAAATTACTTTAGGGTCCTGAAG
Source organism: Rissa tridactyla (assembly GCF_028500815.1). Taxonomy (NCBI): domain Eukaryota; kingdom Metazoa; phylum Chordata; class Aves; order Charadriiformes; family Laridae; genus Rissa; species Rissa tridactyla. Next base: position 15,165,758 of record NC_071480.1, on the reverse strand, counting down.
CTTCCCTCAATATTCCAGGACGGTGTAGGAACAGTCCTAGCAGTTGGTCATGCAAGACAACAGCGATGCGGAACAGATATTGTGAAATGACTAATGGCCTTCACAGAGTCCAAGTATCACAAAAAGCTGGCAGAGCTCGAAACTAGGATTCTTTTCAGTGTTTGCAATTGTAGCAGAAAAAGGTGTCTGTCACACAGTAAAGCCATAAAAGAAACTGCACTTCAAGAAAGAAAGCAGCAAGAACGATAACCCCAGTTTAGCTAAATTAATCAGAAGTGACAACCCCCCCCATCCACCCCAGTGATTTCAGGCAAAGACAAACTAGAACGAAGGAATGCTGCTGCAAGAAGCAAAGACTCCTTATTGCCTCTCATTTGTTGAGATTTTCTACTCCGAGAACAAAATTATAATTGTCCTATGCATTATTTTTATCCTTCACTGAAAAACACACTCCCCAGACACCATCTTTGTTGATGTCTCTTTCACAAGAGATAAACACTGGTATGTTTGTTACATCAAACTAACAGGAGATGCAAAAACATCAGAACAAGGCATTCCTAATATTTTCTGAAAAAGTTAAAAAAGTTGTCTAACACTTCCTCTTAAAAAGGAAGCATATTGGTACAATTAGAGGTTTAGAATAAAGGTGTTAACAGGACACAAATTATGTCACAATACCATAAAAAGACTATTTCTACTTTGGTGCAAGTACAACGTAACCAATGTGATTGCATTATTCACACCACTCTTCATCTTGTATTTAAATCAATTTACATATTTTCATGTTTGCTCTGGTATAGAGCACAGAAATTTCAAAAGTAATTGTAAAACTAATAGTTCAGACAATGAGGAAAAACATACTGCGTTATAAAATGCCTGCTTCATCTGTCCACTACTTTGTGTCATGCCTGGCGGTACGCAGCACGGCTACTGTCGTACCACTCCACACTCCTGATCCACACCATAAACCACGCTCCGCATCGCAAGAGCTCCAATCTTTTCTCTTTTCAGACACTGAACTGCTTTGAGCAATTCTGCACTGCATATAATCTGGTTGCCAGAGCTAAAAAAGCAAAGTATTCAAAGATGCAGAATATCCCAGACACATTTTTATTGAATGCCTTGGTGGCATAGTATTTCAAATATTTATTTTTTTTTTCTTTCCAATTTCACTTAAAATTTGTTACTGATATTTGCTGTACCCAGGTTGAACTTGAAGTTGAAAAGATGATCGGAGTGTGATTTAGAAATTGAGAAATTCCTAACAATTTGTGCTTAAACATATTACTGGTTAACGCATCAACTGCAATCTCAAGAAACACTCCAGATACCCTTAAAAAACAGACAACCAAAACCCCTAACCAAACCAACAAAACCAAGCAGTTTAATCTCCAGTGCAAAAGATGGACATTCTCTGCCAAGATGCTCATAAATCTTGAAGCATTCTAAGTGGCCGTTGAACTTAAATTAAAAGTGTAGGGTAATGGAGTATGATATAATGATGTCAAAGTGCCGGAGTCTCTCTTCTGAGCTGAATTTTTTTGTATTGTGCTTGTTGGGTGGATAACCCCCTCCCTTCCACCCGCTCAGACAGTGGAAGAAAGGCAGTTTTGAACTCCAAATAAGGACTCTAGGCTTGTTTGCAATTCTGATAACTTCTTCGTTGCTAATTATCTGCAGCATGATGACACCCCATACAGCTGACACTCCGCAGAAGCAGTTTCAAGTTCTGTGAAGGTTTTTGGAAGATCACGGTTCATGTTTACCCAACTGTTCTTCAAATAAAATAAAAAAAAAAATCCCTCAAATTTTGAAAAAAGTTTTCCTACAATAACCATATCCAACTTTTCAAGCTCTTCACCTTCAAGGAAAAACTTCTCTTTTCCACAGGGCAAACTGCCCAAAGCTTGACTTTGACATTCACTGGCAGGCAAAAAAAAAACAAACAAAAAAATCCAACTTCAGTCTCCTCAAACACTTGTACCTTCAAATTACTTTATTGTACTTTTAATTATTTTAGAGACTCCAGGATTTGACAACAACTATTTTTTTTTGTCATTCGTCATGTATTTTGCCCTCCCTAGGGAATTCTGAGTACTATCTGTGAGAAAACTGTTTAAAAAATAATCAATTTAAGTATTTAAGAGAGAAGTGTAAGCTTGTGTAGACTATGCAATTGATGATTAAACAATAACAAAAATTATTTTGATTTGGGAGACTACATATGTGCATTATATTAATATGCATTTTAAATAATATATGGAAGTGAAATAATATAGCAAATGCAGTGCAATGACCACATTGAGCAGTCAACATAGTTACACTGTTGCTCTCTTTTCTTAACTTTATATTACTACATCACCTACTGCCATTAATGTTTTTCAATTTATCTTGGTTATTAAATAACTTTGGGTAAATAATTTTCATGATTTGCCTTGAATAATTTCCCGTTTGTGGAAATGTCTTCTTGTAGCAGCAGGTTTTTTTGTTTTAAGTAGACTACTTTGTCTAAAACAAACATCCAGAGGATTCCAGCACAGGTGTACCAGCAGAAGTTACGTCTCCTTTAAGCACCACCTGACTGGCCAGACTTTTAAACCGAATCCAGATGTATCTACTCTAAGTTAAATAAAGTCAATTTATTCACACTGAAGTTTCCCAAAATTACGTTTTTATTACACGTAAATTGTATATTTCTGAGATCATTTCTGCATATTAACCAAATCCCTAGATCAAATTCCACCTTCAAGTTTGAGCCAGTACAAAGAGAGAAAGTGTCCACTTCTATGCCATTCAAATTCCATAGCTTTATTTGGAAGGTTAAACTGATCTGCCAATAGCCTCCTGCTGCCACGATTGGACTATTTACAGGATCCAGAGCATCTTGAGTGTCTCAGCATTATACTTCTATCTAGCATAAACTTCTCTTAAATCGCGTTCCTTCGCTAGTTGTCTCCAAAAGTGATGAAGTAGTCTGCAATGGTTGCCTCTCCCTATTTTGAATTCTCTAGTTGAAGAGCTGCCTGTAATTAAGATTAAAGAGTAAACAATTTTATTCATATGGCACATTTAATTATAGATATTGATAATTATAGCCTACACTTACCATAATCTATTAAAATAATTCATATTACAAATATTTAAGCAAAACACACTAACAATATTTGGAATAAAATGAAATTACTGAACTAACAGGCTGAGCACCCAAAACCAGATTTTCTGAAGCACTTTAAAAGGCCCCAACCCTTGCTTTATTGATTATTTTTTTTAAATTTCCATCTATTCAACCTATTTGGTTCAAATGCTGACACCTTCAAAATTTAGAAATGAAGTGGAGTTTAAAAGGACCAAAAAGCACGTCTCCATTTTCATTCACAGACTGAAAGAAGAAAAGAGAAAGTCTAACTCTTTACCACAGGAGGATATGGAACTTAAAAATACTTTAACCATCTTTAACATATCTTCTGGTTTATATAGGCTGTTTTAAAACAGAGTATTTGAACGAACTATTTACATCAGTGTCCAGAATACAGAAAGTTTGTACCATGACTAAATAATGACTTCCATGCTCTTTGTGCTTCAATTACCACATACATGTAGCCTAAAAAAAAAAAAATCACAAAAATCCAGTTTTTCCTTGTCTCACTTATGTTACATATCCCTTCACTCCAGTTGCACAGTACTAGTAAACATAGCATTTCAGCCCAATATATTTCAAGTAATGGACTGGTGGATGGAGGTCCTACATAACAAATATTCTGCCAGAACCACTGTCTTGTTTAAACAGGGAGAGTAGCATGACACTAGTATAACCTAAAAAATAAACACTGGTTCCAGCATTTCTTGATTAGAAAGCTGACAACTGGTCTCATTTTTCTTCTCTAAAAACTTCCTCATAATTTCTCAGCACTTGAGCACTAAGACTCCAGCCTAGAGCTCCTGTTCAAGAGTTGCAGTGGAAAGGATAAACTTGATAAAGTATAGGGGAGAGAAAAGACAGACCAAGGAGTTTCAGAGACTTCCGTAATCTATCACAGGAGTGGGGCGGGGGGGAAATTAAAAAAAAAAAAAAATAAAAAACAGAACACACACCACCACCCTCCCGCCACACTCCACAAAATTCACCCCAGCAAGTGAAAAGATTTTCCATTTTCCCCCAATAAGAGATTAATTTTTGGCTTCAAGTGCCACAAATCAAGTCAAACTACACTACTCTTACATAAAAGTCCATCTTTAGTAAAATAAAACTGGGTTGGTTTTGTTTTCCGGATCATGAGTCACTACAGAAACTTCTCAACATAAAGACCAATTGGCAGTTATATGACGTCCTGGAAGCACGAGTACTCCTTAGAAAAGATGCCCTCTCCTATGTTTTCCTTCCTTCTGGAAATTTTGGCTTTTGACTACCCTCCTAAACTCACCAGACTGTCCTGTCTTTGATTGGTTTTAATAAACATACAAGAACGAGACATTTGCTGTCTGAGTACTACTTTGTATTACTACTATGCACCAGTCAGGTTTCAAATGAGAATGTACAGCAACACACAAGTTCTTGTTAGATATCACTGAGAAAACTGAAAATAGTTAATGAAAATCTGTAAGAGAACATTTTTTGTGATTTTTCTTTTCTTCCCCCACCCCCCCCCCCCCAGCAGAATACATAAACTGGATATAGCTACACGTTTGTCACAGCAATATCCAAACCGGTTCCTTAATTAAAAGTCAACCTCTTGGGAGAACATTTGCTCAGCTTACACCAAGGAAGAAAAAGCAGTAAAATGAATCAGTTTAACATAAAATAAGAATACATTATGAAAAGCAGTACCAAAATAGAGAAATCTAAATCTTTTTCTTGGGCTGAGCCAAAATTAAAGGCTTTGACTTATACAAAACACTTTTTTCCCTTTTAAAAATGCCAACATGACAGTAAACATGTTTCTAATATTCACAAGTCAAATAATCTCTTCCAGAAAAAATTTCTGAAGGAGTAAGATGCATTTGTAACTACTTGTAAGTGCAGCTCCAATTCGAATATTGCTCTGCAACAATCATACCTAACCCAAATTTATTTCTTTTGCCTGGAAAAAGAAACAACCACAAACAAGATTAAACTTAATATCTAAATCGACATTAAAAATGAGACATTCCAAGTACCACAAAAGCTTTAGAAGTTGGAAGCACAAATGAAAAAAATAACCAGTTACTAGACTAGATCCTGAGAGCTTCTTCCTGAGAACACTCGTATCGCAGAAATTCTCAACACGTGCTCCCAAATTAAGTTTGACCACTGCCATGAGTTGTACAAAAATAGGTCTTTACGTTCTTTAAATCCCATTTTAGAACTGTAAAACTTTTGGTTGTTTACTTGTTCAGTTTGTACATCTGTCAGTAGTACACTTCTAAATCAAACCAGGGCTCTCTATTCATTTTACATTAAGAATTTAGTTTCTCAACCTTATGGCCATTGGTACACTCTTAGTAGGAGCCAGGATACAAACCCCCTAAATTCTAAGGCATCACTGTAACATTTGGATAACTAACACAAGAGAAGTAGCAGATGAGATCCCACACTGTCATTGTGAGTACTCAGAGTCACACCCTGTTGTGCCTACAAAGCCAGGGGGCAAAAAAGAAAAAAAAAAAAGGGGGGGGGGGGGAAATAGCACTAACACAACGATTTTCAGTAACATTCTGACAGACAATTTCTTAGCTGGCACACACTCAGGATAAATTGTAACTAATTTCAGAAGTTAGTGAGCCCTGAGAGCCAGCCCCCGCTCCACTAAAATCCACGTTTGGTCACCTTACACCAGTTCTATGCAACACAACGGTCAGCTGTGGAATTTTACTGCAGACCTACAAAAAAAGTTTGCACAATAAACTCATCTGCAGTACATCAAATTATTCTGCCTTTTATAACAAAGGTACTTTGACAATGGTACGGTATTTGCTGTACAGAGCTCCGACAAATGCCCTCTTTAGATAAACTGCAAATTTGCATGTCAATACAACAGAATCAGCCACAGTTTTACTCGTTTGGCCTTCTACGCAATTCCTTTGCTAGAGCTCATCTTCTTACATTTTTCATGACCGGCGTGATGAACTAGCGATAGTTCCTCTGGACTACAAATCAAAGTTCAGATTAGTAAGTGGTAAAATAAGAACACGCCAGATTTAATTCAGAGAACGGGGTACCCCCGGTAAGGTGTTTGGGAGGCTGGTAAATCTTCTCACGACAGACAAAAGAGGCTGCATATCTTACTGTCGTATCTCAATGTCTCCACTTAAACAATTCAAGAGCATGAAGACGTGTTAAGATATAAAATTACTACAGACACAAAAAATGCAACACCTCGTTTCCAGCTAAATTCTTTCACTCGGAAGATAAAAGTACACTGGTGAAGTAACTGGTTAACAGAAGTGATGGGCAATCACTGTAAATGCTCAGACTAGCAAAATCCATCTAAAAAATTTATTTAATGTATTTTAAGACAAATCTTTTGGCTCCACTGTTGTGTACTTGCTTGTTAAGGTAACTGATGACTGTTATCTCAGCCAAAATCTAGATGTATAGCTCCTCCTAAAGCTAGCTTTCCAAGTTTTGACAAAGAAAATCAAGAAATGGGAAAAAATGAAGGACTTCTAGGCGTCTTGATTAAATCCTTTTAAAATTCTGCAACATATGGAAAATACTTCATATCTATAATGCAATTGTGACAAGCCTGAAGTAGAACTTATAGTGGACAGGTAATGGCAAAAATCATTAGCGATACAAGATACATAGGATAACCATCCTAAAAGTACCTCTACCTTTGTATCCCCAGAAGGTAGAAGAGAAAGAACCTCACACACACACAAAATCCTTCTACCAAAAGTCCATCCAGCAGAAGACAAAGCAATGATAAACACCATATGCATTCACATAATAAGATTTCACTGTACCACGGTTAAGTGCTATATCAAAGGCATTTATCATTCCTAAGATTTTGCTTCTTTAAATACTTGAATAACAATATAGTAACAAAAGTACTCCTACATCCAAGTTCAAGATATGGTGTAAATTCCCCAGCAGAGCACAAAAATGGATCTTTCTTGGCTAGAGACGTTGCACTGTGATCTTTTAATTCATTGATGCAAGTTTGAAAAAAATGTAAAAAGTCCGTCACCCATTTAAGTGGGATGCGACTTACATGTAAAATCTTGGTTGAAAGGAGAGTTTGATTGGGATCGCAATTTTCCAATGCCCTGCTCTCAAAACATAAACTCTTCAGCCCTCAATACTATATCCTGAAAGTGGTAGTAATTCAGGCTGCGCGTGATTGAGGGAAGATAAGTGCAGAACGATTGCTCAGCATCTCTTCTAGCAGAAAAAAAAACCACAAACTACCAGGCACCACAGCATTCTTTCAGAGACCAGCTTAAAACAATAGAGGAGACACTCCTTCAAGTCCTCCAGTTAGCCACAGGAACTTTGTCACTGTATATTACACTTTGTCTGTTTTGCAGATAAATATAGGAAAGAAAAGGACCCGTATCTAAACATAGCTAAAGACCAATTCTGGCTCAGCATGCACCTGAGTCGGACAGCACTGGAGCCCATGAGGGAACTCTGAAGACATATCACTGTATGCTTGCCCAATTCTTAACACTCTTCTCTGCGCTGGCCGCTGTCAGATAAAGAGATACTGAGGTTAGGTGAATCTTTTCCTTGCCTATTAACGCTGTTCTAGGGTCAAGTATCTCTTCCTGGATTATGATAAGACTAAGATTTCAATGAGTGCCACCAGTGTGTAGCAACACTCAACATCGGGACTTGTTCAGCAGAAACAAGACACAGACCAAGCTGATCGAATTAAAAGTTCCTACTTTCTTTGCAAAAGGGCAACAGCATATCTGGGAGAGAGGGAAGGAGACCTTTAGGCAAATACTGAACTAATGAGAACTGCCAGTAAATTGCCAAAATAACAACTGAGATGTTTTAACTATCAAACACTCAGTATAAAAAAAAAAAAAAAAAAAAGCACTTAAGGATGAAAATGCTTACACTTAAAACTTATGTTAAAAAAGTTAACTGAAGCTACCCTAAGTGAGAAATAAACATATAAATTATCAAAGTGGTTTCTGATACACCTAAATACCACATAAAACCTGTCTGCACTTGCACAACAATGCACACAGAACTATCTTGTTATTTGCCAAAACACTTAAGAACATTTCAAAAATTGAATACACCCATATTCTGTAGAACTCATTTTAAACCTGGATGCTCACGTAAAAAAATATGTTCTCTGATCTAGCCAAGTAAAATCATAAAAATATTCTTTCCCTGACAAATGCATCTCCCCCCAAAAGTAATAAAAATCAAAGTTACCACAACTAAGCAGAAAATGAAGAGTTAAAAGTCAAGAGAATACTTGAGAGTTTTCTTCTTCTGTGAAGTTAGACCTCAATCTTTAAAGTAATAAATATTCTAAAAATCTCGATTTGATTGCAGGACATCCCTGCAACAGGTAAACTAACATCTTAAAAAAAAAAATATATAAATCTCTAAATTAAATTCGTTTAGTAAAGCACGTACTTATTTTGATTCATTTAAGTTCCTGAGCATATGGATACAGATTAAAATATATAGAGAGAGAGACAGACATACAGAGCTTTTTAAAGGACTATTATGAAGTCACATAATGAGCTGATACCATTAACTAACCAAAATAAAAACAAATGACACATTTAGTAGCCAGTACTTCCCCCTTTTAAAAAGTCGTCAGCTAACTACTCAAAACTACACCCCTTTTTTAATTAAGATGCGATGCCTTTTCACCAACAACCTGTTCCTCCCCCATTCCAAATTGGCCAAATACTTGTACAGCAGCAGGGTTTGTTATCCCGCAGCCCAATTCAGCAAGACTCCTAGGTCATCCCTAAGTTTAACTACACTCTTGGTTCAGAGAATTAAAAACAAAAAAAAATAAAAAATTCTAAGCTTGAATTCCATTCTGGAATGAACTGAAATAAATCCAAAGTGCTTAAGTTTAGATAAAGAATTTTTGAAGCTTGAAACCCACATGGTTAATGAACTAATTAAGGACAAACAGAAATGCAGGCCTTAAAAATTTCAGCCCAAATTTGCCACTCGAGGTTAAAACAAAAAAATAATCACAATGATGTTTAACGAGTTTTAACCCCTACGTGAGTTTTAAAGGTTGCCATATCTTAAGATAAATGCAGTATTTAAAACCAAGACTTTTGACTCAACCTCCACCTTTTAATCTCTGTGTTTAACTAAAACTAGGTTTACACCCTTGCAATGAGGCCCTGTGCACTTTTCCCCAAACTATAACAATGCAATCTCCATTTTGAACAATGCACCTCATTTCCCTCCTTGGAAAGCTAGTTTTGTCTTAAAGCCAGTAAATGTTGGACCCAGTTATACCTCTGATTTCAAGAGCCTGAAATTTTTCAGTGTTTATGGTTGTTTCGGGGTTTTTTTTTGGCCACTTCAAGTTGCATGTGCTTCCTTTCCTTTTAACATCAAGTTATATTTGCAAGCACAAGCCATCCTTTCCTGTATATATTTGAAAGGACCTCTTTGCAAGGCATGCATCTCGTTTCCCTTGTTTTTAAATATTAAGTGAATGCTCCATGCACTTTTGACATCGTTTGCAACATGTTCTGGTGTATGATGCATTTCTGCAGTCACCAGAATCTCCATGCATATTTGCAAAGCATCCCCTTGTTACAGCATGTACTGCCCTCCCTCCCTCCCTCCTCTAGTGCATGTGTTTGTAAGCATCCTCTAACGTTCCCTGCATCCGTGGGGCTGCAGTCGTTAATTTGCATACCCCTCTCTCCCTGTGAGTACTTGCAGGCATCCCTTACATACACGCATGGGAGGAAGAATGCGTGCGGACTGTATTTGCAAACCTAGAGGGAGCATGTGGGGTGCCCTCGACTTGTTTTAGTTCATCCCACTGACTCTCTACCTGGGGTGCTGCTGTAGGTGCTGTGGCTCCTGAAGCTGCTCTCAGTGCAATAACTGGCATCATCTTCATCCTCCATCTCTTCTGGGTAGTCGGAGTCGTCGTCGTCCTCCTCCTCCATTATCTCCTCCTCCTCTTCCTCCTCGGAGTCCTGGTTATCCTCGGGGTCTCCCTCCTCTTCCTCCTCGGACACCATGCTCTCCTCCTCCTCTTCACTCTCATGATCATCGTACACCACTTTGCTGATGCTCCTCCTGGACGAGGCAGCCCTGCCTTGGCTGTTGCAGCTGCCTCCTCCGCCTCCTCCCCCTGCTCCTCCAGCCCCAGCCCTGCCCCTACCCTTACCGCTGCTGCCTCCCCCACCAGGGGTGCTGCTGCTGCCGCTGCCTCCCTTCCTCTTGCTGCCCCCCCTGGGGGAGGCGGTGGCGGGGGAAGAGGCCTGGGCAGCCCCGGCTCCCTTCTGCTTGGGCCCCGCCGTCTCCGCCTGGGCCGAGGTCGCCCACCTGCCGCGGCTGCTGCCCCGCTGCCGGGACCTCAACCCCCCGATGGGGCCCGCCGGGGCGGGCGGAGCCGGGGAGCTCGCCTGAGCGGTGGCCGCCGCCGGCTGCTGCTGCTTGGGCGGCCTGCCTCGCCGGCCCCGCATCTCTGGGCGCTGGCCGAGGGGGGGAAGGGAGGGGGAAGGAAGGCTCGGGAGGGCGCTCGGAGTCCGGACAGGCGGCTACGGGGAAGCTCCCCCCCCTGCGAGGGATCCGGGCCGGGGAGGGGGGCCGCCGAGCCGTGAGGGCCGAGGGCTCAATCCGAATTGCCGGCGTCCCGCTCCGGATCGCCACCGGCCGCCATCTTGTTTCTTCGTCTCTGCCTCGGCTCGCTCCGCTCTGACTGGGGGAAGCGGCGGCGGCAGCAGGCCCTGAGCGCCTCACGTGACCGGCCGCGCCCGCCAGCCGCCGCCAGGGGGCGCCGCCGCCGCCGCCCGCCAGAGCCATGTTGGAGCCGGCGCGCTGGGGCGGCTCCGCACCCCCCCTGCCTGCCCCACCGGCGCGCTCGCTTTGCCGCCTCTACCCGCCCCTCGCCACCACCGGTACACGGTGTGCCCCCCAAAACCCCACCGCCACCTGTCACGGGGCGCTGCCCCGCCACCGCCGCCCCACCACGAGGCTCCCCTCAGCCCCGCCGACGGCTGAAGCTGCCCCCTCACCCCCGCACTCACCGCCTTCTCACGCCTGAATAGCGACGGTCGTTATCGGTTCTCTCTCCCAGAGCAAGACCCGCGCCCAAAGGGGAGCCACCCCCGGGCTGACACCCCTCAGCTTCACGTCCCACGGCTTCGGCCGGCCGCGCAGCGCTGCGGGGGACAGCTGTGAGCGCAGGTAGGCGGCGAGCTCTGCCCTCCCCTCCGCCCGGGGCAGGGGCTCATCACCGGGCTCTTGCCCCCCCCTCAGCGCCCGCCAAAAGCAGGGCCGCCCGGGCTCCCCTCAGGAGAGGTTTCCCTCTGTCGCCGCGCTGAGGCGGCGGCCGCCCTCCCCCGGCACCAAGCTGACCCCCGGGCCCGCTGCCATGGTCATCCCTTGCCGTGTTTTAAATCTTCACCCATTACGCAGAAATTAAAACCTTCTTGCAGCTCAACGTTACCTAGACAGGGTCAGGATAAAGGAAAACAGACAGAGATCACATAAGGCCCCGCCCTTTGCATTTTTGTCCATCTGCTTTCTCTGAACTGCTGTCTGCAGTTCACTTCAAAACAGAGATGGGCTTCATCTATTTTGTATTTCCTCTTGTTTTCCCATGTGCCAGAGCCCCCAAAGGGCTAAAAATCTACATAACCCGATTGCACTGTTGGGTTCCTAATGCCACCGCTCGAATTCAGGGTATCACTTCCCTGAGTGAAAGCAGTACAAATTGAAACCCAGCCCAAGGCACGCAAATGTCTTGCATTTCTTACAATCAGCCTTCTTTTCATGGCTAAACCTACACAGCTTTGGGATCCCAGAGAGTCTGAAGTCTTATCCTTAGCAAATAAATGTGTTCACATTTTCATTTTCTGTCTTGCTTACACTTCTGTGTGATGTAAAACCCAATACTGGTCATGCCATAACCATAGCGGTTACATGTCCAGTGTGTAATTTAATTTGCATTCTTCTATAGTCATTTTTGAAGTGCCTTTTGTTCATTAACTTGTTGCTCAGGCTGAGAACCTCATTAAACCCACAAACCTGCCACAGTGTCAAGCATGCAACAATGTCACAATGGCACCAGGCAGCAGGGTTTAGCCCAATTTGCACTCTTACATCCAGCTTTTTATCTGCATCTCTTCTATATTCAGTTGCACTCTTTTATACTCAGTGGTACAGCTGCACAGGCTCAGAGCCACGTTCTAGACGCAGTACAGATAGACACCGCAACAGCAGTAGACAACATTGCCTCACTCCGTTCACACCTTTATACTCAATTTGTATTCTGAATCTTTCTAAGTTACCTTCTGATTGCTTATGTCAGGCTAATTTTTACAACCTCTGACAAGGTTGGAAAGGGTTGTGGTAACTCTTAAAATATATGAATACACAGATACATGTTTTGAGGTAGATTATTTCACTATCTCCCTTTGTGATCTTGGAAAACACACCTGTGAATTCTGCCATCTATACATTCGTTGAGAATCGAGCAAAGATATCCAGTTTATCTACTGCACTAATATTCACACAGTCTGTAGCATTATAAGAGTGTTAACATCTCTACTGTTGATTTTGTGTATCTGTAGTAGTAGATCAAAGGTGCCAAGAATCGTTTGCTTTTGAATGCTGTGAACCAGAATATCTTGTCTCTTAATCCCATCTCTTATCAGTTGTTGATATGGAAGTGCTTACTGAATAGGACATAAAGAATTTTAATTTTTTAAGTAGAGAAACAGATGCATAGACAGCTATAACCCCTTAACCTACTCGCCCACCCATGTCCAATGTCAAGAACCAAACAAATCTCCATTAGGAACTTGAAGTTCCTATTTTGAGTCCGATGGTATAGTTAAATGAACATATTTATAAGTGAATTGAATACAGCAGGAAGAGGAATTTTAGGTAGGAGGCCCTACACTGCCTCCATAATCAAGACAGATGGAGAGAAAGGCTCTTTTCAAAAGGCACTTTGGAGAAGATGAATGGCCTAGTTGTTCCAAGCTGCTGTCTGGATGGGTTCCTTTCTCCAAGGGTAAGGGAAAGAGCTTAAAAACCTACAGCTGGATGGCATTAATAACAAGTGAGCATATGCTCTTGCTTAAATTATTGAGCTGCTTTTGTCCAGTCCTTCCCTCCAAATTATTTCCTGACATGTATTAGGCATTGAATTTAAGTATTAAGCTCTAGAATGTTACATACACATTTATAAGACACCAAGACGTTGCTATGTAATGTTAGGCTAGAGCTCAACAACTACCGCTAGTGCCAAGAAGTACCCCTCTATATGATTCTTCAGCTGCCCAGTATAATGCTTTTTTAAATTTTACTTTTACATACATTTGGTACTGACATAACAGTGTGTACAACTAGAACATGTCAACTTTCAGAGTCTTAAGGCTTTAATTGTGTGCAGTTAAGTTACACAGTGGAAGCCCAGTGTTCTAGCTCTAGCCAGAGAAAGGAAGAAAATGCTGTTGTTCGTTCTCAGACAAGCTTAACCTGACAAAGGTTAAGGAGCCTTTTATTTAAACAATGATTTCCAACATTCTGCTTGAAATCAAACTGGATGTCTCCTTTGTGTCCACTAACACATGCTTAATTTGCACTATCTGAGGAGAAAAATCACTACCCAAAAAGAGAAGTTATTTTCACAGCTACGTTAGTTCTTTGCTCCAATCTAACAGGCAAGATACAATCCTTGCTCTGAGCTGTGCTGGCAGGTATCAGTTGTACGGTCAGCTTAAAGACTCCAAAGTCCACAGCATTAAATTTTACCTGAATGTTATTTTTATGCTCCTTTCCCCTTCCCCCAAAGCTTCAAATGTATATTGGCAAAATTTCAAGAGCCAAGTATTTAAAAAGCAGAAGCTATCTTGGATGCAAAAAAAGTAGAACTTATCTTGGATGCAATCTTTCAACATCAGAAAGCTTCAGAAATTTCTAAAGCAGAAATCTTGAAGTATAGCTAATTATGCTGAAGTCCAGTAACTCTATATTCTGCGAGTCTGTGCAGGAGAGTATGCTCTAGAGAAGCAGTCTCTCTGCTTGAGAAAACAGTCCTCTTCAGCTGATGGCAACCTCTGAGATCAAGATTGTAAGACATCCTATTAAATAACTGCACTTTGCTTCTTCGTTTGAGGAAGGCGTCTAGTTCCTGCGGTATACCTCTTCCTTCTCCCTCGCTGTAGGCAGCTTCTGGATGCAGGTGGTCTTACCAGATACAAGATGCATCAAAACAGCTGTAGATTATTGTCATTCAAGGTTTTAACTACTAACCACCACACAACCCCCTTCCTTCTATTTTTTTTTTTTTTAAAGCAGCATAAAAGGACCTGGTTGGACTGGACAGGATAGCACAAAAGGGTACACTAACAAGGTGTGATAGCATGACACGTAGGAGAGAGAAAGCAATGTGAGTTGGGTGACAACCCTATACCTACACTTAAGCTCCCTTCCCTGTTTAAGCTGAGTCTGTAAATGTCAAAGGCAGCTTTGGACAAAGTAAAAACAGCTTAAAAACAGAAAAATCAACGAAGGAAACTCAAATGAGTTCATCTATAGTTCATAACCTGAGCGGAGATAAGAGAACTCTGAAGAATCTAGCTATAGACTTCAACTATTAAGTAAAAAAGAAGCAGATTGACATTTTTATTCTATTAATTTGATGAAACATCAGTTGAAGCCTTACTGCAAATATCCTACTAATTCTTTGCCAAGAATCATGTGGCATTTTAGGATGTTCTTAGGATTATATATCAAAATTATATATTAAAACATAAGCAACCACCCAGGTTCTCATCCAGTCAAAAAGAGAGCTTTTAATACACGAGTTTCAAACTTACAACTCCCATGTAGTACAGAGTAACTGTGCTCCTCCTATGTAGAAAACAACTTTTCACATCCCCAATATGGAGTGCTAATACATCCTCATCATAAAAGGAATCAATAAAAAATAAATTTGTTAATAATTCATTTCAAATTCAAATAAGTTCCAGCACTTCAATAGAATATGTCTGAGAGTCTTTCTGATGATTACGTCTTTGTAGTTCTTGCAAACTTCCTTCAATCTTGTTGAGTTCGGAGTAGAATCGTACCTAAAAAAGAAGAAAACACAGTTATTTACCGTAAAATAAATTTTAGTTCTTTTCATGCATCATTATACTGTGGAACCAGCTGTGGTCCTGCACAGTTTCAAATATTTAAACCAAACCAATAGAGCAGTTTTTGACATCAAAATGAGTGAGAGACGAGTGCCATTTAATGCTCAGGAAGGAGTGTACAAAGAAGAACAGACATTATTCGATTTACTGTATAATCTGTTGTCTGTGCCCCCCTGCCCCGCCCCCCCATTCTTAACACCCATATCTAGTGACAGAGATTGTAGGGATTTTTTTTTTTGTGTGTGTATGGTTGGACTCGATAATCTCAAAGGTCCCTTCCAACCATGAAGATGCTATGATACTATTCTAAATCCATACAAAAATGAAATAATTATCCCAAAAGATGCAACTTACTTGGGCTCTCACAAACTTATGCAGGTTTGAAAGCAACTCTTTTGCTTCTGGTAGCATCACCATAACTGTGAAGTGAGCATCAAGTAATAGGCACATCCAATCCATAATCTGAAGACAAACAAGAAAACTTATGCTTTTTGATATGTAAATGACAGGTTTTGCTTTAAAAGCTAATTTCACTTCTAATGTAAGGCAGTATATTTATTTTCTGATAGTAAAAAGCATTGTGTTACATCTGACTTCATACAGCTTATATTAATGGACAATACTTCATAGAATTAATGTAGAACTCAGTTAATTTTAGATATTCACAACTACTCACTAAGTTACACACCACAAAAATGAAAGGAAATACAATTCTTAGAAGCAGCATCTCACCTGACTTATAGTTGGAGAGCGTGTTCCAGGAAGAGCAGTATTAATTTTTTCACTGCACTTCACATACAGGTAGTATAAATACCTGAGAAACAGCTAAAAGTAGAAAAGTCAGAATATTTTTAAAGGACAAACATCTACTAGTCTGAGGATTTTTGTTCTGCACACAGCAAGACTTCTAAGGATTTAAAAAAAATTTAACTTCAAAGCAACATAAATGCCTGTACACTACACATTAAAACTAAGTTTTATGGTTTTGCTACACCATCTATAGCTAATGTTTGACAATTCTCAGCAATATTCAGCATAAACTTACATTCAGGGGTTATCATTGTTCCCGTGATTATGTCACTTCAATTTAATTCAGACACAGGCTTTTCTAGGAACTTTACTAAAAACTGTATCAACATTAACAATTTTAGTCCCAATTTCCATTTCAGTAGCCAACAATAAATTGCCAATAGTCAGAATCAGGTCAACACCATCTTCTGCTGAGCCAAGTCAAAGATTTCTTTCTCTCTCCAAAAAAAGAAATCAAGGAGATGGGTCAGTGCTAAGATCAGCTTTGTTCTGATGTGTGAAGTTTTTTTTGAACGACTGGAAAACCACATATATGCTCAGGTACTGTGGTATGTGCAATTTCAGGTTTTGAGGGACAGGGGAGTTTGTTTTGGTGGGGTTTTTTGTGTTTTTTTTGTTTTTGTTTTTGTTTTTTTTGGCAGGTCTTGTTCCTTTCTTAAGAAGCACACAAATCTACAAAAGGTACTATCCTTGCTAACAAAATATGAACAACATTTTCCAAGTAGACTGGGTCATAAAGAGAGTTTCTTACTTATATTTTCTAAAGTAAGCAAAGACTACAAAAATTAATAGACATTCCACACGTATGTGGAAGATTGTGACATTCATTAACATTAGGTCTTATTAGGCATCTTAATTTCATTTTCATACATTAGTTTGTGATTCAGAGTCCAGTAAGAGTGGCAAGTTTCTGGTATACAACTGAAAAACTCTCTTCCCTTTCCCTCCCTGCAAAATAATATGGGGGTTTAAGTTTTTTAATTTTAACATACTTACAACAGCTTGCTGAGCTGGAAGGTTTTTCAGATGAGGCAAAAGAAATGCTTCACTGTAAGCCGACTGGAGAACAGCATTTCTGGGCAGTATCATTAAGGAAATAAAATTGCAGGGAAAAATACCAGTTTCTACAAACTGAAGTGAATTCTGATTAAAATATTTCCCTAAGTTCTTTGATAGACATCCTATTTCAGCAGCTGAAACATAACAATACAGTTTGCTTGAACAGTTCTAGTTACTGCAAGTATGTAATTGGCTAATCAGTTTCAACAGGTAAACATCAAAACCATCAATGCTATTTTTCTCTTGAATAGACAAAGTTTTATTGCACTTCTGCAATAATAGAAGTTTAAATTGGCGCAGATGCTTTCTAAAAGTTAATTGTTTCTATTTATATTCTAAACAATTTTTCTACTAACTAGGAACTTCTCTTATGAGAAGTTGTGAGAAGTTTTCAACAATAACAGGATAGGTCTTAGTAACGCTAAATATAAACATTCCCATCACATATAATGTACTGATTTCCTTCATTAAGACACACAGAGGATACAATAATGCTGCCTTCTGTGGTCCAACAGGGCATAATTCACCAGCCGTCGGATGGGTTTCCTTTGTGATTTTAGTATCCCAGATGTCGTGTTCCAACTCTGCATTGAAACCATTTTCTACAATTTCAGTCTTAACTTCTTTATTGTTGAATTCAACATCAATGTAACAGATTACGGATTCTAGATTCACATCTATTCTTTGAAGATAGGCTTCACTTATGCTGTAGAAGAAAATTCCAGACATTTAATACTTTTAATTATTAGCTTTAAAATCAGCAATGCCATCAACGCAACAGTTGTTACACACTATGAACTCTTTGAAGCTTACTATAAAAGTAAAACCATATACTAAAACACAGAGTCTTGCAGAATGAATAAAGGCCATGAAAGAACAGTTAATATTTTGTAATTATTAACCTCAAACAATACATGTACTACTCTTATTCCAACAATGTAAATTACTGCATTATTAGACATTCTGTCATGGGCTTGTTTATACTCCAATCAAGACTGTTGTTGTATTCTGACATTAGTGGGATTGCTTCAACCTATATGGTTTTCCTAATATTTAGTAATAAAAGTATTTGACAATTCTAAGGTACGAAATGAACAAGATCTGATGTTTCTAATTAAAAAAAATAATCCTTTTTGCTCTGGAAGCCTAAAGAAAGAATATAACAGCCTTTTCTTTTGGTTACAGCACCTACCTAAAACTTCATCCTTTTTGGGATATGAAAACCATTTTTGTCGTGAACGTATGAGAACTGGTCTTTTTTTGTGGGCTTCTTACCCCAGGTAAGTTCCCAATTAAGTCTGTTGCAACGTAAACAGATAGCTGTAACAGCACTTGTAGAGGGATGCAAGTGCCATTCAAGCCAGCAGTGTTACCAAAAGGCATGTTCATTTAATTACCATTTACATAGTTTTTAGAATTAACATATGCAACAGACATCTTGTAAAAAGTTTGTCAGACTGCAACATACGCTGTACTCAGAATTAAGAATTTCATGCACAGTATTAACTTCTAGCCTAATTAAAGCCATTCTTGGCAACACACAGCTTTTTATTAAGGTGCTTGGTTTGGTGAAGAAGAAAAAAAGAAAAGAAAAAAAAAGAGTGATTCCAACTTACCTTAAAAATACTTTCAAACAAGCATAAGTAGTTTCTTCAGGAATATCTGGAAACCGTTGTAAGCAAATTTGTAAGAGATGCACATCTTTTTTCTCCAAAGCAACAGACATTAAATCTGGACATAAACTGTAAAAATATGAAAAGAATAGGCTGCATAGTTCACACCCACTGAAAAGTACATTGACAACTAATGCAGAAGTATTAATCTTGTCTTATCTTACACAAAAATCCATCCGGGAAGTGTCAGCTTCCTCAGAAAATAGACATAAGCACCTTCAACAGTAAATTCTGATAATTCAAGAGTGCCTTATAAACAATTTGATTCCTACTTTCTTTCATTATTATTTTTAAAGATTTTTCCTTGCAGTTAAAAAAAAATGTAGAATCATCACCTGTAAGACAAGTCTCGGGTTTCGACTATATGCAGCAGGAAATTTCGAGGGTAGTACTTTGGATTTGTTTTACATCTTTTTATAAGAGCAGTTATTACACATCCAATGCTGGCCTGGAAATCTGGCATCTGTGCTTTTGACATCAATTGTCTCAATTCATCTTCAAATACAGTTGTAGAAGCATCCTGAAAATAACAAATAACTCAGAAGTATACAAGGCGTAGGTTTGACAACTGTAACTGTTACTAATTAGACCAAGTAGAAACAGAGTTATTTTTGAATTTAAGCTAAAAAAAAAAATTTACAAGAAAACCCTCACCACTCTGTGTTTCAGTAGTCTCTCTCAAGCATGAAAGATCCAAATGAGGGTAATTACTCACTCTGAACTCAGGGTAAGCAGTATCTTTTAATAATTGCTCAGGGATTATTTGCCTGTTAATTCAGTAATATTACCCAGGTGTCCAGCCACAGATGAACTATAGGTACATTCACACAGGAAGGGCTGCAACTTGAAGTATCACACATTTGCATCTAGTTTTAGAAAGGAACTGAACAGCTTATTGCTGCGTTTGCAGTGGAATTCCTAGCATTTTGACTTTCTAGATCCAAAAGGTCTTCAACAAAATTAAAGACATAAATAAGAATCTAAAAAAGCAGAGTCCAGGTGAAATATCCCTCTACCTTATTTACTACAAGAGAAGATTTTCATTAAAAAAGAACAAATTTATGCAAGTTTTCAGGATTCAGGTAGTTAGTATAAGCCCTGTATTGTAGAGTTCTAGAAAACATTCTTAAGACAAAACTTTAATTCTATCATGTCCAAATACTAATATATACTAATAATAATATCCTCCAAGTCACCTGTTCAAGGAAGCTTCGTCAACTTGGTTATGTGCAAGAGGACATGGAAAAAAATAATAGCTTAAGAGACAACTAGAATATTCTGAGAGTGTCTAAACCCCCTACTTTAGGATATTTGGTTTACTTACTTTTAGATTTAGTAAGATCTGCCCCACTGATAAGGTATCTGGCTGTACTTTAGCAACAGTGTTCCTTTTTGATCTTAACTATTATAAAGAAAAACAAAAAGTTATTTTCAGCTCCAAAAGGTGGTATATATTTTTAATAGTTTAAATCAAGATAACTAGGAACTTCATGTGTCAACTTGCTGCATAGATTATGATTAATAACTGGGTAGTCCAATTCCAGAAGTTGTTAGAAACAACGAGTGACAAATAAAAAGTGAAAGTTCCTTCTGAGACAACACTGAAAGGTAAAAGTAGTGGCATGAGGAAGAGACAAGAGAAATGAAACAAAAAGCTCACATGCTCCTAATGCTAACTTACAGTCATTTTGGACTCAGATTTTAGAGCTACAGACTGCTGTGACTGAAAGGAAACCACCAGCTCTTCATCTGCAAGGGTGTTCCAGTTTACGAATGAAGACACATCTGCAAACACACAAATTAAACTATATGAAGGTAGCGCTTAAGGTATATTTATTAAAGTATGAACATTACATCAACTTCTTATACTAACAGATATTTTCTGAAGTATAATGCAAGTCATTTTCTGCCAAGAAAGTTTCCAGTTTTATGAGCCTTTCTGCATACTGCTTTTTCCCCTTTAGCCTCTGGGAGGAAGAGAAAGAAGCTACTACACAATTTATTGTGAGCATTACTTGCAACGTTTTACCAGCGTGATGCTGAATTAAAGACACTATGATAGTGCGATTTTAAACTAAAGTTTACAAAAAGGTTTGACATTGCCCCATCTAATCACAAACTCTTTGAAAAAGATTTATAGGTGACAGCACTTCGTTTTGTTTTCAGTATTCATAGCTAGCATTCCAGTATTTTCAGTAATTCCTGTATTTGAATGACAACCCAGTTTAAGTGAAGCCACAATAAATTCAGGCATTTGCGTGCTTTGGTGTTCTCAGCAACATTAAATTTAACAGCTAGAAACAGGATACAGTGTTAGGTTACTTCAAGCTGTTTAGATTCCATTGATCTTATAGGACTGTATTAAAGTAATATTTATACAATTTCAGAAGTTTTCCTTTTACAAGATCTTTTCACTGTAATTATAAAAATTCCTACCAGGGGTTTGACTGTCCTTGAGCTTTCCCACAGCTGCTGCCAAGGATGACGTTTCACACTTGTACATCATTACCGTTAGCACTTTCCCATGAGTAAAAAAAAATTTTTCCTCGTAACACCACAACTACAAAATATTAAAACATATCGTTAATGAGGAAACGAACAGAGAAGCGTGCTCCTGTGCAAGGTGATGCTTAACTCCTTACTACAAAATTCAACTAAAAGTCAGCAATCAGATTATTTTAAGTTATTTTTGGTAGGTTTAACACTTGCTAGCATGTTACTGCAATTAACTGTTGATTTTAAATACAGAAATAAGAAGTGTCCTGTTGAGTATCTTCCAGGGATGCCTTAAAGTACAGTGACTGCTCCAAGGCATTAAGTCCACTTGATAATTTTATTTTTTAAATTCCCTCTTGTGCAATTTCATGACAGAAACAGCTGTTCTACTTCACTAGTGCATTTATTACTCAGGCATCAGTTTACTTACTTACCATTAATTGACACCTGAACATCTTGAAACGCTATTTAGGGAGATGCAGGGATCATTTAGGCCTTCAATTATAAACTGTCTGAACAGAATAGATACTGGCTGGGTTTTCTGTTTAATTAGCTATTTCATTCTCACCAAATAATCAAGACCACCAGAAGTGAGACAGTACTGAATTATCACAGAAATTGCCATAAGCCACCATTCTCCTGCTAAATATTCTGACAAAAATTGCTTATCAACTGGTCAATATTAATTTTGTTTCAGAAGTTGGCATTCATTGCTCTTCCAGACTCTGAAACCCACTGGTCTATTCACTGCTATCATGCCAAATGCATAAAGCTTACAGACCAAGGAATTAAAGATTGAGCTTACCTGTCCACTGGTTCCCAGGGGCAGCTCCTTTGAAGTCTGCAATGTCTGAAATTTCGTATTCCATATTGTTAGGCACTCTAAGCAGAACAAGAGACAGATGTTACAAACCCAAAAGCAACATAAATGCTACATTTGCCTTTGCTACTTTCGGTTAAAAACATTTGAGGAAACAGAAATAACTGTTTCAAAATAGCTCAGTGAGTAATGTATTCAACACTAGGAATTCAGTCATTATGGTTAGATCTAGAGGAAAAGAAAATTAAAGATGAGTTAGTTTTCCGGTGAAGAGCTTTAAACAAGAAGCTGTGGCAAGAGGGAGAGTAGCCAGTGAGGCTTCCAGTGGGGAAGAACGTTTTGTTATAAAATGCTCTAGTTCAGTGGCTTCCATTTCAGTGATCCCCCACTTCAGCAGTTTTGGCATAAGGCTGAAGTGTTTGTTTCACTTATTTTAGAGAGTGATTTCTTATAGGACATTAGGTCTGTTTCCCTACAAAGGTCCCTTTAAAAGCATCCGAGTCCTCCTTTTAATTCCCCTCCATCCATGAGTTCCCTTGCTGCGTCTACTCAACTGTTTCACAAACAGCATGAGAGTGAATACCGAAATACAACAGTGAGCACAGTCCTGCAAGCCACTCTGTAGTTTACTAGTAAAAGTTATCTTTCGGCAAGTGGTCCGAAAGGCACAGCTCAACTACATACTAGTTTCAAGAGCCAAATAACATTTTATTTGCACTATTTCCTGCTTAGTGCTTCACCTAAGGAAACTAAAGACATCTTAATCTGATTTTTCAAGTTACCTTTGGATTCTTCACCAGGTGCAGCTAGACTTCCTAATATCGCGATGTGGTCTTTATCAAGAACAACGAAAGAAGTTCCTTTTAGAACACTTCCAGATACTGAAAGTTTTAGTATTAGTGACTTGGACAAAATTTGCTCCTCTTCTTCACTGGTTTGTTGCAAAGGTATCAGAACCTCATATACAGAGTCATTGGAATCTGTCAAAGAAAAGTGATGATGCTTTTATCATCTGT
The DNA here is from genome assembly GCF_028500815.1 of Rissa tridactyla. Classification (NCBI taxonomy): domain Eukaryota; kingdom Metazoa; phylum Chordata; class Aves; order Charadriiformes; family Laridae; genus Rissa; species Rissa tridactyla. The sequence continues at coordinate 15,142,575 of NC_071480.1, read as the reverse complement.
TATTGTGGAAAAACTATTCGATATGATAATGGCAAGAGAACATCCAAAGACAACAAAATCCAGTGAGTGCTGAAAGGAGAAATAATACAGGATATTTAAAGGACATGTTATGATGCAAAGCAGCAAAATAAAAGTATAGCTAGCACGAGATCCGCAAGGTACAAGTCATAACATTTAGGAACAGTCAGTCTTTGCAGCCATTAAAATATCAGGAAGATTTAATTACTACTTCTACCACTAGCTGTTTTAGAAAGTTTAAGGAGCTAAAAATACTGAACAGTAATTCATAAATATAAACATTTTATGCCCTTCCATACAATTCTCCGCTTCATTAGCTCATCCCGTTAGAAAATATGACTTACACAAACACAGAAGTGTGATAATTTGATTTTTTATATATGCTGTGAAACTCAGTGGTTTAGATAATTCCTGTTGTTCAAGCTTGTATTTCTGTAGCCTATTCATCTTAAGTTTCTGTACGTAGACAAAAAAATTCCCATCCTAAAACAAAAAAGAAAATAAGGTTTTCCTTTAATTTACACAAAGAAGAGATAACAGCAATTCACAGATATTAGTACCACTTAACTTCAAATATTAAGCAAAATTAGGAATTTGTGTTTTCTATGGGACATACAGCCTAATTCAGAAAGGTTTGCAGACTCAAGCACATAAAGAACATTCTAATTTGATGCAACAAATGGATTCACAGGAAGAAGCATGTGAATAAAGACAGATTAGTGTATAATTATTTTTTTTTAAAAAAACATGAATCCTATTTAATAAGTTATTCACAACGAGCAAGTATTTGAGGGCAATGAAGAGTCACACAATCATCTACTGTATTTCATCTTGATTGCTCTCTGAAATTGTAAGGCTCAGGCTCCTCAGCCCTGAAAGCAACACAACTTCAATTTAATTGTTGGATCAGAAACAATACATATACATGATATTGATTAAATCAGGATATTGATTTCAGTAAAAGCTCTTAAAATCCAATGAAGCAGGTGATGGAGTTTAGAAAATGCACTTAGATTTGCTGCTATGGAAGTTTTTTAAAAAAAGCATTCAACTCACTTTCTCAGTAGCGAAAATTAAGACAGGTTGTTGACCTTCCATAGAAGCCTCACTCCACCTAAAAACCAGAAAGCTGTATGAATGTCTTCTAAATTCTAGGGCTATACCTAAAGTCATATCACTGTTCCTTAGGCAGCCTCTTATTTTTAGGACATCTGTATAAATAATTTTAACATTTCAAAACAAACATTTTGGAAAAAACCCACTCAACCCCAAGATCTCAGTCCTCAGATTTCTCCCCCACCCCCTTCAAAAAAAGGGAACAACTTTCATCATGATCAACAACTCCTCTGAGCAAGAAGCAAGCTTCATAAAGGTGTATCACTTACTTGATGACTTCATCTGAGATAATGTTTTCAATTTCTTGTTGTGGGGCTTCCAAAAGGACATCTAAAGTTCGAACACCTCCTCCTTTGAATAGTACCACTGGCCCTCCATTGGGGAGTGAATGTATTCTGTATACATCAGCTGAAAGCTGTTGAGAAAAAAAATAATTTCTGTTCTTCAGTACATTACCTTGAAAGCCAACTGTTTTATATGTGATTTTTTAAAGTTCTTTCAATAAACGAGTAACAGAAGGATGATGAACCTGTAAGATTCCTAATAAGGTAGGCCTAGTAGTGGCCAGTTTTCTGAAATGCTATGAATATCTCTAACCACTACCCAACAAAAAGCCAGGAAAGCGTCCCCATGAGCATCGCATTTCTGAATCGCATCAGAAAAAAACATAATAGAGGGTAAGGAGTTCAAACAACTGTTACATGGCATAGCACAACGTGTTGTTTAACACATCCACCAGCAGACCAGAAAAAAGATATATCTACATATGAACATAATTCACCATCTTTAAAGAAAGTCCTCCGAAACTTTGGACTTGGGATACGTATCACTTTAAGAGTAATACTTTGATGATTAAGTCTATCAGTCCAAGTGGATTCCTTGCAATATTCCAGAAATGCAAGTTAAGATAATGGTCAGCTAAAATGTAGTATTACAAGTACTATGAAAATTAACATGCCTTCCCTCCACCAGGATTCAAAATGTTAACAGAAAAGTGAACATATGTAAGAGACTTACCGTTGCTTTAAATACTTTGTCCAAGTTAATGTCTTTGTTCTTCCATATTCTTAAAACCTTTAAGAGAAGCATCATTTTTTAAGCACAGTAAAACAGTAATTATATAGACTTCTCAGCACACAAAATAGTAGCAGTCGCATGCCCCTGAAACACGGTAGGAAAATATACAGAATGTATTCACAGTAACCTTAGTGGAAACTGGCTCAGGGGAAGTTTCCATGGGAAGAAGCTGAAGCAGAGAAAATAGGAATAGAAACCAAGCTCAGAAATCTTGACTTGGAAAGAAAGGATAGGAAAGAGTAAGTTAAGGAAACCAATACAGCAGAAGTCTAAATGAAAGCAGATCAAAATGATGGACAGACTAAGATACAGATGTCCTGATCTGGAAGAGAATGTTCCAAGGAGAACAATGAAAGGTCAGGAAAGACATTTCATCAACAACAACAAAAAGCCAAAGGTTCAGCATGTGCTGAGCAAACACTACACATACACAAACATTTAACTGCAAAACATGAGTAGAAAAACAAGGATGCAAGTATGAACTATTTTAACCATTTCAGTACGATAATCGCACAGTTCCAAATGTCAACCAGTCTGCAACAAGAGAAATAACTTATCCTTAGAGAATGTATGCACGAAACATTCTTCACTAACAATGCTTCAGTTTTTAAAAGGCCACCAACAACCGGTGCTCAGCACAGATGATCTTCATGTCACTAACAAAAGAACACTGTGCAGCTGTAGAACTGCACATCCCCGTCCTCTCAAAAAGCAGAGAAGACCTGAACAGCAAGAGGGTGTTGAGAGCTCCAGGCGTTCACATTTAGCCAGAAATCCAGCACCGCTCATTTCTTCCCTATCTACATTCACTCAGAAGGCTCACTACTTCCTTTTTTTCCTTTAAGGAAACATAAAAGATCTCACCTTGTCATCATGAACAGCTATATATTCATGAGTTTCAAAGTTGCACACAACTGGACATGTGATAATCTGCCCATGTTTAACCGACCAACAGCCTAATGGCTTCTGATCTGAAACCTAGAAGAGTCAGAACAAAGACACTGTAATTAAAATATGACTTTAATATCAAAAGCTTAAGAGTAACGTGAAAAAATTCTACATTAATTAGAATTATTTCTTTTCACATCAGAAATAACTCTGACCTGTAATGGTCTGATGGGCTTATGTCATGAAGCACGGGTATGATGCATGGCTTTTCCAAAGTGAAGACACTACTTTTACTCACTAATATAATCTTGCACAGAACCATGCTTTTTCTCGTCCTATTTCGGTGTAAGGTATTGAGACATAGAGCAATGAATTTTACTGTCTAAACTCATGTTACATATGATTCCTGTCTGGCTGCTCTGAGGGTTCTAGAGCTCTCCTCAGCCTAGCGTTATATTGGACATTTACAAACATATGTTCTCATGTACAGTCTTGGCAGTGGGACTAAACAACCCAAAAGAGGTTGTATCATGAATCCACTAAGATACAATCCCTAGCTCCATTAATATGAAAGCCAATTCAAGATATAAATCCAAATATTTTTCTAAAGTTTCTTACTATGGCCTACTGAAATATATGCATACATTAAAAGATCACAGAATGGTTTGGGTGGGAAGGGACCTTAAAGGCCACCCAGTGCCACCCCCTGCCCTGGGCAGGGACACCTCCCACCAGCCCAGGTTGCTCCAAGCCCCGGCCAACCTGGCCTTGAACCCCTCCAGGGATGGGGCAGCCACAGCTTCTCTGGGCAACCTGGGCCAGGGGCTCACCACCCTCACAGCAAACAATTTCTTCCTCAGATCTCATCTAAAGCTCCCCTCTTTCAGTTTAAAACCATTACCCCTTGTCCTATCATTACAGTCCCTGACCCAGAGTCCCTCCCCAGCTTTCCTGGAGCCCCTTTAGGGACTGGAAGGGGCTGGAAGGTCTCCCCGGAGCCTTCTCTTCTCCAGGCTGAACCCCCCCAGCTCTCTCAGCCTGTCCCCACAGCAGAGGGGCTCCAGCCCTCCCGGCATCCCTGTGGCCTCCTCTGGCCCCGCTCCAGCAGGTCATGCCCTTCTTATGCTGGAGGTCTCAGAGCTAGATGCAGCACTGCGGGGGGGGTCTCACCAGAGCGAAGTAAAAGACACCAGAACATTCTTCTAGTATCCAGTGCTGCAAACGAAAATCTTTCACCCTCCAGCCAACAGGATGGCAGCTAACATAAAACTGACAGCCGGACAAAACACGGGTCACCCTCTGTACTGTAAGGAAACGCCACCTACCCTGCAGCTTGGGGATGGAAGTAATGCTTGGAACAGAGAGAGAAAAATCAGCAAGAGCAGAAATACGCAAGCAGCCGCCTGAGCCGCCCCCCGCTCCGCCGGCAGAGCGCAGGTGAGCCGGGCAGGGCCCCGTCCCGAAGGCCCCGCAGCCAGTCGGGGGGCGGCGGATGGCGGGTGGCCGCGGGAGCTGCCCGGTGACGGCCGGGCTGGGGCAGGAGGGAGAGCGGTCCCGAGGCCCCGCCCGGGGACCCCCCACAGGCCGGGGCTGCCCGGCGGCAGCAGCGTCGCCTCCCGAGGCCGAGCGGCCGGGGCTGGGCCCGGCGTTACCTTGAAAAGCGTGGCCGTCCGGCCGCGGTCGGTGAGCAGGACGTGGTCGGGGTCGGGGCCCGGCTCCAGCGCCAGGAGGCCACCGCCGAGCCCGACGCCGCCGCCGCTGGGACCCAAACCACACAGCGTGAAGCTCTCGCACAGCGCCGCCATCTTGGCCAGCCCCCGCCTCTCGCGAGACTGGGCCCGGCGCGGGGCCCGGCGGGAGGGGGGCACGGGGGGGCACAGCGCGCATGCGCCGCCGGGGGAGGGGTGGGGGCGGCGGAAAGGGCCGAGGTCGCTCGGGAGGTTCCGGGCGCGTCGCGACTGTCGCGGGGCCGCGCGCTGCCCTGCGGCGACAGCCGGCCCTGGCGCCTCCCCCGCGGCTTTGCCGGCAGAGGACGGGAAAACGCGACGCGTCCTGCATGGTTCGAGTACTGTCAACTCAAAGAAGAGCCATTAATCTCTCAGAGCCCTGTTAGAAACCAGGACAATCAACGGCGTTTCCTTCACCCGGGCGCATCCCGGGGCATTCCGTTTCGTGCGCGGTGTCGGTCGGCTCTGCCAGGGCCGTGCGTACAGCCGGTCCCACGGCAGTCTCGTCCTGCGCGGCAGGTGTCCTTTATATGCAGATTAGCACGGGGACGGTGGATAAAAGGCTTCCGTAGTTTCGCTTTGTCACAACAAAGCGTTGCTGGTTTTAAGACTACTCTAGTTAAATGTATTTCTGCCCTGCGCCTCATTTTTGTAAGCAGTGAGAGCTGAAGCCTTTTCACCTCCGTAAGAGCACAACCCAACTCCACCAATTTTAATAGCGGTAGGGTCGGGTGCAGGTTTTTAACCAATTTGTACTGTATGTTGTCTATATGCAAATTTTAATGAAGCCCTAGCAATACAAGCCCAAACTGTAAAAAACATCAAGTCAAACCAAACCACCAACGAAACCAGGTGCGGCCCGATCGCGAGATGTGGTGCTGTGCCAGCTGTTGGCCGCTGTTGGGCACCACACATGGCCAGCGCTGCCCTTTCGGGGTCTTGCCGCTGGCACGTCCGCTTGCTGGAGAACCCGGCTGTCATTTTGCCTGGTAGAGGACAGTGAGCACCTCACTTGGGTGGCAGAGTCTGGGCCAGAGCCCGTCTGCAGGGCACGGCCCCGCGTGCTTTCCCCAGCAGGGCCCATTAGCAGGGCTGGGTGGTTGCTGGTGGTTTCCGTCTCCTTGTACCGCGTGATTTCTACCTTCAATATTTTCTAGGCCTGTGTTTGTTCGTTGTCTCCTGTCCTAAGCTGTTGCGAAGCATTTCTATACCGAACAAGCAACCGCCATTTTTCTGGTGCAAGAGAAAGCTTTATTTCTGTGGAGTAAGCCTCTACTCAAAAGCTTAAAGGATCATTGTACATGTGAAATTTCTGTTGAGTACATGAAATGCTTGGTAGACAAGTGATGAAGGATTCTTACCTTCTGAGAGGTTTGAGTGGTCTCTTTGCCAGTATTTACTACAACACCAGGCTGCCGAACCCTGCATAGAGAATTAGATTCCCCACTGAAAAACTTGCTTGTCAACCAAAAGGTCATTTACAAGTGAATGGGCCGACACCAGACTGATGGGCACCTGCCTTGATAAAATCTTGAGAAAGCTGAGGCACAACAAAACCTAGCAGGCCTTGTAAGCAGTTTAAATTTTCCTTACAAAGCCAATTGTCTGTGCTTTTTAATTTTGAGGAAGTGACTTGCAGAGCTGGGGGTGGAAATGTTAATGGGTACCTTCCTTGCTAGAGGAGACCTAGTAAAAGAAAATAGCCACAATTGTAAAGAATAATTGTTGGTAGTTTATTTACAACAAAATGCAAGGAAAAATACAATATTAAAAACAATAAATAACTTGGTAAAATCAGAAACTGAGCTATATGAATGAGAAATACGACAATCAAATTCTCCTGCTGAGCCTTGCATTATTTAACATGCAGAGCGTTTCAAAACTTGGTCCTTCTTTGGCGGCAGCGATGCCCAATCACCAGGTACTGCCTAATGTAGCCATCACTGCTCTAAAGAGAAGAAATGAATTACTGGACATTCAGAGTCATGTGGGATTATCACAGAAATGAAATAAAACAATGAAACCTGTTTTAGTGACACCACAAAACTACGGGAGATTGTAATTCGAGGACCATGCTGTTCATTTAAAGCAAAACATTGTTAGACTTATTTAGCAATTTTAACTTACACATATAAAACCAAGTCCAAACAATGGAAACAGAAAAGCTCCTATTGACAAGATCGTGAATTCTCTCTTACTGCACTCACTAATTCATAAAAAGCGTATACATTTGGCTTATTTCAAATGATAGCACATTGTTTTGAAGTTATGGTGCAGCAAGCTTCAAAGCAGTTTTAACAAAATGTAGCGGTCTTGTTACAAACTAAAATTCAAGGAACAAATATTTCCATTTCAAAATCTCTACAGCAGCATTAATGCAAATTGGCTACTAGATGCCACAAAATCACCTTCCAGAATAATCAAAGAAGAGCCAAGGAATAAGGTCAAATAGTTTCTTTCCATAGGATTTATCCAGTCATTTACAAAATTAACCGTTACATTCATAAGAAATCCCATTAAGTATGTGTTTCAGGAATGTGCTGCTCCTCGTAGTCTTTATGGATACCTCCCTGTTTTAATTTATTAGGAGATCTACCCTTCTAAAGACTGCCGTGAATCGCCAGTTATTTTGTAATGATTGTTCTATACGAAATACATAAAAGTACGAGGGAAGCTGGGAGAAGGTTTTCATAGAAAGCCAAACAAACAAACAAACAAACAAACAAACACTATTTGCTCTGAGCTGTATTCTCCTTGATGAAAGATTCCTTGCCAGGCCCTGGCAGAGCTGTATCGTGTAATTCTCCAGTCACGGGGGCAGCGAATAGGAAGGGGCTACTGTGCCCACTCAGCTTTGCTGCACTCCCTAAATAATCACATCATTTACTTTTGCAAAAGAAGTGATGAACACCTGCAAAATGCTTTCTACTTTTCTCCTAATAAACATGTTTCAAAATGCAACAGAAAGCACTGTGAAAAAACCAGCAATGAAAACAACGCCTTCGCCTCAAGATGTTATCCTGAAGTAGTCAGACCTTCCTTTGCATTTCATTTCTTGTGGGTTTCTGTGTTTGCTGGGAATATTCTAGAAAAAGTTATCCTACCTTAAAAAAGGAAACAAACAAAACCCAACCAAACGGAAAAAGATAAATAAAGATCATATTGACCAAATGGGTAATGCCTGGCGGGGAAAGCAAAGCGGAACGCAGCAGAAGGTACTTGAATAGGCAATGAAAAGCCTGGGGTGTTTCTCATCCGCCGCGATGGAACATTACAGATCTTTTTATTTGCCTTCCTCAGGAAGCAACGTGGAGGCACTGGGGCTGATCGTGATCCTTCCTGTGGCCCACGGTGAAGCCAGGCTGTTGTGTCAGTAAACCTGGTCATTCCCAAGAAGAGCACTGCCCGGTGCCGGGGCGGCAGCAGCAGGTGCCGATGCAGACCCAGCGTTAAGCAGTCTGTCATTTTTCCCATGACACGATCAGTGTCGTTCTCCTACGCCGCTGTCGTGCAGCTATTAAGATGTATCCTATTCAGGTATGTTAATAATTTTCATACAGGCCTCATCCCCAAACCTACTTAATATGATAATCGGTGTATCCACGTGGGATTGGAAATCAACCAGTTAAATACGAGTACAAGTATGACTGCTTTGGTCTAATCGTCTGTGTCAAACACAGATGCCAAAATGTATATAGAAACAGCAATATGTAAGCACAAGGGCACTATGACTAGAGCTGAGCAAATTTTTCTCTGACAAAGAAAAAAATGAATTGAAAAATAGATTTTTAGGTAGATCAGATCTAAACCATTTCTATATAGGCCAAATTCAGGAAATGAAAAAACAACCCAACAACGCTTTATGATTTCAAAAGTTTCCCTTCTCTGGCAATGTTCCAATCTTGCTATTACATAAATAATAATAATAAAAAGATTAGACCAGTTATAATCATGAATACTTAATTGCACACTTTTTAAGCTGAAATAATAAACTAATGTAGGAAAGTTTTGTTTGCATCACTACAGCGGCTTCTTTTTAAACAAAAAAATCATCACCCATTAGTTTACGCATCGCGCAGAATCGCTAGCTCTGAGGAGAGAAGCAAAGCAAAACACGGACGGTAAGTGGGAGAATGCGTGAAGTCAGACCACAGCTAACCTACAAAGAGCTCCTGGATTTCGCTACCTACGGGATTTTAACTATCAAACAAATACACACTTGTCTTCAGCGCAGGCTGGCAGTGGAATTACCTCTCCTGCTGCTGAAACTACACTATAAATATCACACATTCAGCATAACTTCTACTGGATCTACAGCCGTTGAGATTCAGTGCAGTTCAGCCAGTCAAGTCACAGCATTGCGCTGAGAAGATGGCACAAACGTCCCGCCCAGGTAAAAGGCCACCCCCAGACTGGTTGTTCAATATTCGGTGACAGTTCAGCTCTGGAGGACTCTCTGGTTCTGTGTCCATGTACCGCGTCACCGGTGGTACAAAATAGCACCCACTTTGATCAGGATTCAGGCAATAGCTATCATTCACCGAGAACTGACCAGCCGCCTCTTTAACGTCTGCTGCAGCTACCAGTAGAGAGAGAGACCGTCAGCGTTCGTTAAAGAGCAATTTGTGTGAAAGAGAACAAATCCCCCAAATGGGGGTCAGCTTTGGGGGAAGTTTCTCACAGAGTTTACATTTTGAAAAGGAGGGAAGGAAGAGACCACTTCTGCCGTTGATTTTTCTCCTCCTTCCACAACCTACGCTTCCCTACTGGGAAACGTCCTTTTCTACATTTTAATTCCTGAGATTGAAGAGCGATTTCACACGCAGACCAGGAAGAGCACTTCTGTTTCCTTGACATCACCCAACCCGGGACCGAGCCGCCCCGCGATTCATTAGCTTTTTAAAGGGACTGGTTTTGTTCGCCCCTTCCCTAGAGCCGATGGTAGAGCCTGGAACCAGCTTTCTGTTAGCAGAGATTGTGCTGTTCAGGAAAGGTGTGAGGCAGGAAAGAAAAAGGACTCTCAGCTTTTTGTTCCTTTACATTCAAGGTCTTACAGCGTAACTACCACTCTTCTTGCAGTGAGGAAAAGACAGAATCCATTGGGTTTGCTTCTCAGCTGGCTCAATTTAGCTGCTTTTTTTCAATCTTACATATGGAACACCATTGATGAACACCAATACAGACTTAAGAGATCACAAAAGGACAGGGGAGAGCTATTAAAATACATTATCTACAAGAAATAGGTGGTTTCTTTTACAAATTCTGTGCAAGATAGAAATAGTTCAATGGCCTCAAAGTCAGTGTGATTAATTACAATTGGGGCTTCAATACAGTGATATTTTAGGTTTGAAAAGATTGGTGTTTGTTAGGTAGGCCCCAAATCCTGAGTCGTATTAAGCAAAATGTGAATCTGAGTGATTGCTGTTGGTGTTCAGGTACAACGAGTGACAGGTCAAAGGTTTATGAATACACAGGAGCAGCCTGAGAGCAGGAAGGATGTTAAAATCAGCTATAAAAGAAGAAAATGGGAGGGTTTTTTTCCTGTTAACCGTGCATTTTAGTTGGCACTAATTTGCCTCAGAAGTCCTTGGCAGCTTTACTAAATACCTACTCCTAATTATAAATGTTATGACCTAGATGAGGATCTGTAGGTAGAATACTGCTACAGAAAGATTTAATTTCTTTTATAGGGTTCCCCTCAGACTATGTCATTCTATATCAGTAAAGATGCACCATATGGCTTGAAACACTACTTGAGGAATATAGAAATTACGTTCTCTTGCATGCACTTCTCTGAAGGTTTTAAGGATCAAGTCTGAGGAAAGAAGTAATCTTTCCACACCAGTAAGATTATTTTAAGCCAAAAAAACAACCAACAAACCACCATGACCTTTGTAGAAATTCAGTTACATCACTCTCGCTGTGGCAGACATGGCTTATCAGGAGGAAACATGCTGGGTTAATTTAAAGGGTTTTTTTCGCTGGGTCTGGAAGAGTGAGAGTTTCTGGAGCAGATTTTTTCCGAGGCCGGTCTTTGGGAACTGTTAGGAATTCAGGAGCATCTGTGGAGAGAGGAGTTGATGGGGCACTAGATGGAGCACTGCGGGTTGAAGAAGGCATGGAAATGTTAGAGATAGATATTGCAGGTGGGAAAATCCCAATCTTCTTGTTGGTGGCTTCCTGAGTGGCTCGTTCAAACTCTCGGACTTCATCCATTGTCATGTCTTCAACAAGGAGGAAAGAAAGATAAAGGCGCGTTAGAATAAATTCAAATTATCATTTCGTTAACTCAGATAAACTACTTCCATCCAGTTTCTAAATCAGGGAATGATTGCTTAACACGCACATCATTAAGTGATTCTCCACACGAACGCCTTCCTATTGTAATGCATTGGCTGGAGTACAATAAGCAGCTAACGTAAAGAAAAAGAAGTTAAGCACATTAATCACATGCTAATGGTTCCTCTTCTGCCTGGGTCTGAACTGAATAAAGAGTGCTACCTCTGTAATTGCTGGAAAAATCAGCTATTTCACAGGCAATTAAAGAATACGTCTAGATACCCAGTCAGCAAGTATAATTTTTCAGAACTTCAAACAAAATAAAACTGATACGTTGGGGTTTTTTTGCACCTAGATCATGAGCATGAACGGGTAGAGGGTGGTCACCGGTTTGTTCGTCTACTGTAGTTACCAAGGGATGAACAATGGTCCCCCCAAGCACGGCTCTGTTGACTCCTAGTTGCAGGTGCATGCACCAACTGAGCCCCTTTTGCTTTCCTCCTAATAAAGCCTAAAGAACTCCCTCTCGTTGACAAGTCACAACACCTTTTCCAACTTTTCCGTCCAGCGTCTGTACTTAAACATTTATGGCCAACTGACAAATCCACTGCTTAATTCCCTGCAAAATCGAGGCAAAACGAGATCAGAGGTTAAAGCCACTTTGCAACGGAAAATCGGCTCCACAGAAAACTTTAAAAGCGGTGAAAGTCTTCTCCTGCGGGCGACAAACGTGTCACAGTGCTGTGGAAACCCGCAAGAGGGCAGAGCGGTCCCAGCATAGCTCTGCTCCGAGCTGAGCCCTGCAAAACTTTTCTGATAAAATCCCGAGCGAATGACATCTGCTACAAACGGGTAAATTGGGCAAAAAAATCAGGAAGACTCTTGTGAAACCTGCTGCTTGACGTCTGCATCGCCTGCAAGATGTCCACCGAGCCAACCGAAATATATGTTATGTTTTTTGCTGAACGTTACGTTAAATTTGCAAATTTAAAGTATCTCATTAAGCCATTTTATAGATTCTTTGAGCTCTGACAGCTCAAAACCCCCAGAAATAAAAACACGAGCATTTTAATAAATTTAAAATTCTTGCACATGTGGGTGCCTGAGACACGGGACTGGCAATGGTGCTTACCATACGCATGACAAAATCCCATACGTTCAGTACATCGATAATTTTTAGTATTACCCAGCTGCGTGCATCTGTAGCCTTGGCTGCCAATGTTACGTGGAAGAAGCTTTATGTTGTATTACAACATCATATTAAGTAAACAGAAGCATGCATGTTGCCAGCTGCCTCCTCTCTTCCCTGCAGATGACATTCCGGGGACCTCTTCAGCCCACGGTGCCAGTTATTAGGGGTGAGGACGAAGCTATTTTCATATCTGAGCTGAGCGGTGGAAATAAACAGATGGTCTCAGAGGAACTGTACCTACTTGTGTTGGAGACAGATTTGAACCTCTTTTGCTGATTTACGTTTGTTTCACACCCCGTAACAGTGTGTAGTGTTTCTGAACTCAAAGGGTTTAAAAGCACCCTGACATCGAAGGGAGCCCGTGCATTCATTCCAGCTACTTTCGACTGAGGAGTTCTGTACAGCATGAAGCAAAAGCTGTCTTGGACAAACGAAAGTGAAAGAGGAAGATTTCTCGGTTTACCGGCCATTGAAGTGAAGCCTCATTAAAATCTTGCTAAGTGGTAGCCTCCAAGACTATCCATTTTAAGTTCAGACATGAAATACTTATTGTCCCTTCAGTTGACTTTTGCATTTTAACTGATACTTGCTTTAAATTCTCGTCTGTTCTGATACACACTCAAGTAAAACAAGCCCTTACCCTGAGCTAAGAAGGCTCAGACTCTCTCTTTTTTTTTCATTAATGACAAATTCTGTTCTGACCTCAATGGAAATTTTTCCACGTGGGAACTAAGGATGGCAGACTTCATTCAAAGCCAAATCCTGAACGGTCAGAACTGATTCTCTGTTTGCTGCTCAGCTGAAGAGTAACCTTGATGTCAGTGGAGCTGCAGCGTTACAGGCCCAAGAGCTACCTTCCTGCTTGCGGCTCAGGTAACGTCTTCTGGGGCTGGCGACTGAGCAGGACCAAAGGAGAGGCTTCAAGCCCTTCAGGCCTTGCCCCACCCTCGTTGCGTGAGTCAAACCATCAGTACAGCACAGGTAGTCGAAAGAAAGGAATAATAACATTTCAAAAGCAATTATCACTGCCTCTTTTCTATTTGCAGATGGTACTGATTTCTAATTTTAGGCCTCTATTTGAGATGCCCAAATTAGGAAGTTAAATACGTTATGAAATTTCCAGAAAAACCGGAATGAAAGAACCTACACAGAAACCTGCCCTGCTCCACAAACTGCTGTTATGTACTTCCGAAAAATACTTCTCACCTTGTTGGTAGCTAATCAATGACAACATTAAAATTAGTTTGAAAAGAGTGAATAATTCATAAGCTTTTTTTTCCTGGTGAAGCAAACAATTTTATCAGTCCCTTAGAAATTTTCCACTCCCCTGTTCCTGGCTTTTTGACTGAAGCACTCTGAACTCCTGCATTACTCAACTATTCAAATGACAGAAAGAAAAACTCCTATTTAACTTCCTCTTTGCGCATCCAACTGAAATTTGAGAACTGTGTTTTCCTGGAAGACAGGGAGTTGTGTATGAGCCCAACCCCACCCTTTCTTACATCGGTGGCAGTTTACAGTGCAAAGGGAAGGCAGGATTGCACTTCCAGGAGAAAGCTTCTGTTCCTGCTGAAGCCAAACCTCCCCCAGATTCCACTGACTGGTCAGCAAGATCAGTTGGTTGCTCCTCTCTGATCTGTGCAGGTGGATTAGCTGAGGATGGGCAATACGTTTTAAAAATTGACATACTCTTGCTTGGGCATGGCTCTCTATTTCATCCACAGTAGATGAATGTTGGTTGCAAACTTTAATGTTGGTTTTTTCATGCATATTTTTCTCGTATTCTCGAACATCATCCATAGTCATATCTGTAAAGAGTTCAAAATTGTTGGCATTTTCCATTGATTCAGTGCAAACTTAATTTTTTTTTTTAAGGAGAAGGTTCTAGGAACGCATAGTCTTTCAGCAGAAGCCAAAAAAGGATTTAAAAAAAAGCACAGAGCAACTAACTTTATGAAAATGGCCTCATAAAGGTAGTTATATCAGCCAAGGAAGGTGTAAGAAGGTTAAGTCAAAGGGAGTCAGAGAACAGGAAGGAGTGGAAATTGTTTAGGAGCATCTGTGTAACATAGGGTAGGCAAAAGTATTGAAGTGCGGGCCTTGGCAAAGGCCAAGATCTTCTAAAAAAGATTTTAGAAGATCCTTTGGAATAAAGGATAGCTACAGAAATATTATAAATATCTACTTACCTTTCCAGGCACTTTCAAAAAGATTTTATGTTATCTCTGCATAGTACATCTCATAACCAGCAAACATTCTTAATGTTAGAGCACACATCAGCTTAGATTCCAGAAACTAACACTTAATTACACTGGTAAGTGAATTAATAGTGAATATGTTAGTAGTTTTGTAGCCTCAAGCAATTTAATGACTTGTAAGAATTAGAAATATTCCACACAGCAGGCTGATTCTACCGGTGGAATCATTTATCGGTGTCTAGGCATGCCTGATGTTGTCAAACTGGTGCGTAATCTGTTAGGTGCTTGCTATGCAACTCCAAGCAATTACACCAGATTTTAAATAGATTTGTCATAAACCACACTTCCAGCAAAAACATAAAGAATCCAATTAATTGACTCGTGACCTTACTCTCCTGAATATTCCCATGCTTTCAATAAACCTACTCGCGAGTAAGGTGTAAGCGAACATGAAGGCTGTCAGAATTTTGGTCTTTACAACGCTTTGGTAACTTCGGAGCTTCCTGATAATAGCCATCGACTTTTTACCCATAAAACTTAGGTAGCATTTTAGCAGCACAGTATTCTTCGAAATGTGTGCCAGTTTTGGTAATGTACGTTGTGGTTTTGTTCTCGAGGCTATCATTTTTTCCAAGTTTATTATGTGCCACTTGGATCCGCAAATTCTTATATCACACCACTCCCCGTTAGGTGATACGAGGCTCTCGCTGCATTTTATGAGGCAGCTTTTAAGGAAAGGTAAAACGTTAGCTGTTCTATCAGTAGCACAATGCAATACTTCATCAGTGACAATGAAATGCAGTCTGGAATTTGGATCAAAAGGAAACATGGAATACCACTAACTCATACTCTTTTAGTCTTTTCCTTTTACTGTTATCTGGAATGAAAAACAAGCTCATAAGCCATGTCAATAACATGCTACGGATGCGCTTTGCCAAGCAGAGAACATGCTCTTTGTTAGTAAATAACACTGTGAAAATAGATTTTCTTAATAATAAAGCTAAATACAGTTTAGTAAATTTAATGACAAGACACATTCATTCTTCAGTAATCAATCAGCAATACCCGAAACGTAACGTGTTGTTCAGTAATTGATTTTATTACACTGATTATCTGATTGACTTGCATCATCTCCAAGTCTTTCTCAAACTTCTGTTTTAGAAGTGCTAATAGACACACGAAGGCACACACAGGCTTTAAAAAGTCTATTTCTGAAAAACTCTCCCTACATGCAAAGCCACGTCAAGAGCAGTTTTGCACTTTATAGGTATTAAATGGAACTGGACGGATACAAATTGGATTTGGCTCATGTTGGGTAACGAAACCCTCGGTTTCTAGCCACCAAGTCTTAGCGGCTGTTACGCTCAGGACAGTGCAGTGGTATAAGGGCTGCCGGCAGCACAGAGAGTTACCTCAACTAACTTTCTGCACTTCCTTTTTCTTTCTTTTTTTTTGAATAAATCTCGCTATGTACTTAGCCTTTCCTCATATCCATTTTAGTAAGCTCAGATTTTTTTAGGTTCTGCACTTAGCCTGACAATTAAGTTCTAAAAGTACACTATATTATTTAGTAAAGACTCGCCATGACAAATAAAAATCCACAAGATAATGATGTATCCCCATATTTCATTTGTGGAAAGAGTGTTTTTGGCAGGGTGCATTCAGAGTTAAGATGGGAAAATCTGTGGTTAAATGGTTTTGGGCTAAACCTATTCTGTATGTTTAACTGCGTGATTACTCACTTGTTCTCATATCAATACCTCTGCCAAGGTGCAGAAGGCTTCTTGCTTCCCAGCAACATTTCCTTATGTCTCACTTTAATAGATATTTTGGGTAGATTGGGGGCAAACTTGTGGGCTCAATTTTTACGTGAAGTCAGGCTTCTTTATTTGAAGTCATCAGTTTCCCTGACTTCATACAGGGAAAATAATGAATCACTACATTTCAGGGAAAAAAAAGAAAAAAATATTTATAAAATTAAAAAAAAATCTTAAGAACTCTTTCTCACTGGGTACAAAATTCTCTTACCAGTTTCTGGCTATCCCAAACTAGAAGATATTTTTAGTAGATTTCAGTATTTTTATGATCATTACAGCACAAAGTTTTCATGCACTATTCAATTTATAAGAACATTGTGATTTCAAAAGCAAATTTTTTTCCAAATCAGCACAATGAGTTTCTTGTTAGATCCTAGTGTAAAATTATGCAGGTTTATGGAGTCACTGGAGAGGTCTGTGTTGGCACCAGCTGGGCTAATGGACTACTTGTAAGCAATGCAGAATGTTTCTGAGTTTTGACGAAAGGCGGGTGTCATTCTTGTCCATCAAATGCCCAAAATGCTGTTTCCTGAAGCTTAAGGAGGGTCTAAATAAACATTATAAATATATTCCCAAATTCCTATCGTATGTCTTAGAAACTGTTCTACGAGCATCTATGATTATGGATACGTCTTACTGAAAATACATGAAAAAAGCACAAACCCCGTGAGCTTATTTTATCAAATATAATCGGCTCTTTTGATACTCAGGATTACCCTGTGCTATTGAAAGGGCCCGTTCCTACAGCTGCTTCGGGGACTCAGAACAGTTTTTGCATGCAGCTGCTGTTGAATCAGACCCCGTAGGTTTTACATTTATATTCGTTTTTCAGAAAGGACGTTAGAGCTCCATCTTTTCTTTATTGCAATCCATATTAACAGTTTAAAACTTTCCTAGAAAGCTGAAATTTTGTTGTATCAGAGGCCCTAGGAGTTTGCAGTATGGAAATGCCTGCACGTTAATGCAGTCCAAATAAGAAGCTTTATTCAAACCTGCACGTGGTTCTCCATATAGATGACTCCTGGCAGCTTCTATCTGCCCACAGTGCAGGGTGTTGGGACGGATGCGTACACTCTGGGATGTATGGGATGTAAAGGCGTCCCCCTGTGCTGCCTAATGGCTGCCGAAAATACAGCCTGCTCTTGTCACAAAGAACCTGCTGTAAATGTGCTCCGTATGCTCCGGAGCAACTGAACATCGCTCCGTCTCTTTCATGAACGACTTAGACTAGGACCTGGTGGTCCATGAAAGCAAACAGAAGTCTGTTGTTAATTGTCATCAGCTTTGCAGCAACCCTTTTAAATGGGCTAAATTTGGAGAATACTTACCGTACCACTCATCAACCCAGGCAAAAGCCTGCCGGTGACCGATCAATAGTATATCTCTGACCACCTGCGAAACAAGGAAAAGGTCAAATACCTCTGCAGAAATGAGACATTTTAGAAAAGTAACACACTTGTCTTTCAACATGATTTAAAATGAAAAATATTCTCTCAGTTTTGTGTCTAAGAAGACATGCCCTACAGAGTCAGACATGCTGGCTCGCAAGGTCTTGTAGTCCAACCTCCCACTTGAAGTGGATCTATTTCTAACACTGGGTCACATTGTCATGGCTTTGACTAGCACGGGAATACGGGAATGTGTAGAGAATCTATCAGTCTTTGGGCGATCAGATGTTCCGGAACTCTTCTTTTTCCTTGTCAGTTTTTTAAACATGTGGAAGGTCAATACTCTGAAAAATATGGCTGTTATGCCATTCATTAATTAATTTTTTAGTAGACTGATCGGAAAACTTTCCCACTACCTGTTTGTAAGAAATTCTGCACATCATTGCTCCATGCACGGTTCTCATGTATACTCATAAATACTTTAGCTCATACATCTATCGTCTATCTATTGAAAATGTTACTGGTAGTTCTTCCTCAACCTTAGACCTGAGCAGCTCCAGGCTTTGTCAAGTTTATACCCAGAGGTGAACCCTTTGGCTCTGCTCCAGGTCTTTCAGACCTTGAGAGAGGTCTGAAAGCGGATTCGGCTGAGCTCCCTCGCTTCTACACAGCCGTAGTTGCGTTCCTCTGCAGGGTAATACCCAAGTTCTGCTAATGTGAAGGAGAAGAAACAGCTCCTGTTTCACTGACCTTGTGCACAAATTGCTCTACCCTGGTTTGAAGTCCCCAGACTTCAAATTTCACAGTCACAAGTTTGTAGGAACACATAATTGGCTGATGGGTGTCTCTCCAGCCTTCTTTTAATTGGCCTCTCCCAGTCTTCTGTGACTTGAAATATTTAGGATCCTGCAAAACAAAGAAAACATACTGAGAAATGCAGGAGAGTAAGTTCAGGTTGTCAGTTTGCTAAAATAAATGTTTTGATAAGGTAAAATATGAAAACATGCTAATAAACATTATGAAAAATAATATGAAATTGATTTAAGTAAGCACTGGGATATACTAAAATCAAATCCTGTCTTTCATCCACCAGCCAGTGAATCGATGGCAGCATGTTCCTGCAGATGCTTTGGCAATAGTATCATCTAGGACATTTCTGCTATAGGAAAGCGTGTTATTGCAAGTCATTACAATACAATGCTCTCCAAGTGTTAGTTATGGCTTTTGGAAAAAAGAAAAATGTTGCTTCTTCAGAGCTTGCTTTTCCCCTGCTCCCTCAGTGAGACGTACTCGTACTTTCTACCCATGCCCGTCTTCCTGAAATCATCTCCAGTTTGAGCTGTGACACGTGAACACTGATGTGACCCTGACAAGTTCAATTCCAAGTGATCTTGTATATCCGGCTGGGCAGCTAAGTGTGAAACTCCTCCGATTTTGCCGTCTCTGGTTACAGCTGAGTTCTGGTATCTTTGGGCAAAACACTGAATGACTAATTTCAACTTTCTCTCCTTTTACTAACTGGAAAAAAATCAAATAAATTGGTGTTGAAATTACCACAGCAAGAGCAAGAAACCAATAAAGACATTAGTTCATTTTTAAGGTTTACTTTTATCCATACAAGACACAGTTTTATCTATCAAAGTGTTATTTTCCATATGAGTATAATTCCATCTCACTTTATGTCCAATCCTGCTAATTACATCTTGTCAATAGAAATAATTTATGGTTAAGCCTCGAATTTCAAAACTTAAAAATAATGTAGTTTCAGAAAATTCATCATGGAGCTTCTACAATCTGTCTTCAAGAATAACCACCGGTGCTCCTCTGCGCCGCCTTCCCAAAGCTGAGATCCGGGAAGACCTTATAAATCCATCCTGTTGTAAAAGCAGCTAAACGTATTTAAGTACATGCGTAAATTATGTGATAAATGGAAGACAATCAGAAGAAAAACTAACAAATTGATAGGACTAATCTGATCTTAACGTTCTTTCATTCTTTGTGAGCTTATATATCATTCAGCTTTCCCTTTTTCTAATGTTTAGTTATCTCCTGACTTGGCTTCTGATTTTTATCCCTAAACTGAAGCTCTGTCATTAAAGCTCCTTTACAAAGCTCTAATGAGGTGATAGTCGTCCTCCTCTGTGAAAGTCGTTGCTTTTATTGCGGACATATTCCTTTCTAAATAGAAACTTTAAACTCACAGTATAATAAGGTTTCAATGTTAAATCACCATAAAAAACAATTCAGCGTCATCATGTATCAGAGCACAGCACCACTGTATATCGCAGCTCATCCTCACACGCTGCTGCCAGTCTTCTCACGCAATAAAGCTCGACCTCAGACTGATCTAGGCATTTTCTGATTGAAAGAGTTGTTTTATAACTGATGACTGCCTGAAGCGATCAATATAATAATAGCAACAACAATAATAATTATTATTTAAAAAGTAAAAATAAAAAATAAAAAGGGAAGAAGTAAGACAACATTCAGAAAGAAAAAAAAGGAAAATCAAAGGAAAATAATTTAATTTAAGGAAGGGTCTGCTGTTTCTTACATACACTAGTGCCGGTGTGATGGAGCCATTGTCTTGATTAAGCATCTCAGATACGCACTTGAATAATATTGAGTGTTATGCAGAGATACTTTATAACTCTTCAGCGATAACCAGACCTATAATGGAATAACTTCAGTGCAGTCCAAACGGATTTAATGTAATGAATTTGAGTCAGTATCAAGTATTCAAAATTTATAAATAAAAATTAAATAATGGGCAGCTACCTTCCATGAATGCTCAGTCACGCATAAAACTTGTGTCTCTTTCAAACTGCAAGAACCTTCTGGACGCTGTGAAAGCAGTGTGCGCCTTTGGTTTGTTTTGGTTTTGGCTTGTTTTTGTGAAGTTAATCCAGCAGACAAGGGGATTCACGGCAGAAATTGTTCTTAGATTGGTGGCCCACAAATAATCTACCTGCTGCGACGCAACTGATCCGTGGCATCAGCCCTAGCTGCAAATTCCTTTACCAGTGCCCAGAGACGGCACCGTCGCTTCCCTTAATCACATCCATTTTTCTTGAAGGACGTGATGTTTGGTCACAAATTGCCTGGACAGTTTCACGCACGGAGCCAGGCAATGATGGACACTACGGGCAGCTTGTATCTAATAGCTTTTATGGAAATTCCTGCCTTTCTGAAAACATTAACATATTGATACGATAAAACTGTAGACAGATGAATGGAAGCCAAGAAACAGGAAGAATTCAGAGGAACAGATTTCCAGACTGCTGTATGAAAGATCAAGATGTTAAAGTTTTACTGAGTGCTTGCTCAGGTGAGCTAAAACTCAAAGATTGTGTATAAGCCGAGTAGCGGGACGTAAGATACACAACAACATTACGCAAACTGAACGTGAGAGTTTAATCTCTGGGCCATCAATTCAATGGCAGGAGCGTTGTACAGAGGTGAGTCGTTAGTGTAAGTAAAACTATCATCATTGGGCTTTTTACCCAGACGCTAAAAAATTAGGTGTTTAAAAAAGACTTGGACTACTCTAGAAAGACACAAATTCTGGTTCATCAATTGCTTGTGAATGTCTGTATTTATCTCTATGTTTTGCACATATTTGCACCTTTCCTAGGCCTCTGCTATTGGCCACAGCCACAGGGAGCATGCCTCGCCAGAAGGACCTTTGGTGTGACCAGGACTGATAAATCTTTGAGCCAAAGCCCACTGAAATCAATAAGAACTTTGACATGAAACCACAACCCACAATGATTTTACATGCCAAACTCATGGCTTCGAATTGCTAGATTAAGATTCACAGCCTGGAATCTTTTCTGCAATCAAGCATATAAGGTCATTCTGGAAAAGAAAAAAAAAAAAAGAAGCAGGGATGATAATTTTATATTAAATTCAAGTAGAAATAATATTAGTCCACAGCACTGCTGCTCCTCCGGACTTCCACGCTGTAGCTCACTGGTTAGGTTAGTCAGAACAAATTTCTCACATCTCTGCAGGCCGCAGGAGGAAGCGCTGGGCACCTGCCTGTACGGGCCCATGGCTCTTTGCTCTCCCTTACGGGCCCATGGCCGTTCTCTGCTCTCCCTTACGGGCCCACGGCTCTTTGCTCTCCCTGTACGGGCCCATGGCCATTCTCTGCTCTCCCTTACAGGCCCATGGCTGTTCTCTGCTCTCCCTGTACGGGCCCATGGCCATTCTCTGCTCTCCCTTACAGGCCCATGGCTGTTCTCTGCTCTCCCTGTACGGGCCCATGGCCGTTCTCTGCTCTCCCTTATGGGCCCATGGCTCTTTGCTCTCCCTGTACGGGCCCATGGCCATTCTCTGCTCTCCCTGTACGGGCCCATGGCCGTTCTCTGCTCTCCCTTACGGGCCCATGGCCATTCTCTGCTCTCCCTTACGGGCCCATGGCCGTTCTCTGCTCTCCCTGTACGGGCCCATGGCCGTTCTCTGCTCTCCCTGTACGGGCCCATGGCCGTTCTCTGCTCTCCCTTACGGGCCCATGGCTCTTTGCTCTCCCTTACGGGCCCATGGCCGTTCTCTGCTCTCCCTTATGGGCCCATGGCTCTTTGCTCTCCCTGTACGGGCCCATGGCCATTCTCTGCTCTCCCTGTACGGGCCCATGGCCGTTCTCTGCTCTCCCTTATGGGCCCATGGCTCTTTGCTCTCCCTGTACGGGCCCATGGCCGTTCTCTGCTCTCCCTGTACGGGCCCATGGCCGTTCTCTGCTCTCCCTTACGGGCCCATGGCTCTTTGCTCTCCCTTACGGGCCCATGGCCGTTCTCTGCTCTCCCTTATGGGCCCATGGCTCTTTGCTCTCCCTGTACGGGCCCATGGCCATTCTCTGCTCTCCCTGTACGGGCCCATGGCCGTTCTCTGCTCTCCCTTATGGGCCCATGGCTCTTTGCTCTCCCTGTACGGGCCCATGGCCATTCTCTGCTCTCCCTTACGGGCCCATGGCCGTTCTCTGCTCTCCCTGTATGGGCCCATGGCCGTTCTCTGCTCTCCCTTACGGGCCCATGGCCGTTCTCTGCTCTCCCTGTACGGGCCCATGGCCGTTCTCTGCTCTCCCTTACGGGCCCATGGCCGTTCTCTGCTCTCCCTTACGGGCCCATGGCCGTTCTCTGCTCTCCCTTACGGGCCCATGGCTCTTTGCTCTCCCTGTATGGGCCCATGGCCATTCTCTGCTCTCCCTGTACGGGCCCATGGCCGTTCTCTGCTCTCCCTGTACGGGCCCATGGCCATTCTCTGCTCTCCCTTACGGGCCCATGGCCGTTCTCTGCTCTCCCTTACGGGCCCATGGCTCTTCTCTCCCTTACGGGCCCACGGCCGTTCTCTGCTCTCCCTGTGAAAGACATGGCGAATTGCGAGCCATGTACCAGGGCAGTGGGCCAGAGCGAAGGGGCACGCTCTCCAGGCAGGAACTGCGGCACACGTGTGTTCGAAACACTTTTGTCAGTGACTGGAAACTGGACAATCTGATCTTTGGTCTGACCCCATTTTTATGTTATTATTTAGATCATTAATTTTGTGTGTGACTTATTTTTGCTTTTAGCCACCCGTGCCTTCCTTTCTAGAGAAGCCATCATCCACAGAGTAGCGCGTCTATTCACTATTTCCCGCTCAGTTTATCTACTGGCAAAATCCTCAATCTGTTTTAAATGTAATGGCATAGCTAAAATCTTTTTGTTTAAATAACCTTCTCGTCCTTTTATCAGACACAATTTATTAGGAAGGCCCATCTGGCAAATCCTTTTGCTGCAGAGGAGCAAAACCTACTCTGTATTTGCAGTACATTATTGCCAGGTGCAGAGTGATTTAAAAATAGCACTTCTGCTAACATAGCAGGAACATCATTACCCATGAGCTGGGCTTACTTGAGAATAAAATGTAAAACTACAATAAAATAAAATAAAAGCCACACTGTGGTGGACGTGGTTTCAAACATAGCACTCTCCCAGTGCTTCTTACTTAGGCCACGTCTTGGCTCAACATGCGTATCGTTAGAGATTCCATTATTTAGCATTTATTTACTTAACCTTCCTCATGGACTGCAGACGTCGCAGGCATCAGATGTGGAATTGTAACCCCCCTTCCAGGAGGCAAACACCGGCGTGTTGACAATATGGCATGGGGTTGTTGCAATGCCTTTTCTGAAATGTTATTTTTTACTTAAATAATGAAATACATTCGTCGTTTACAGAACACTTGCAAATCTGAACAGGCATGCTTTCCCTTAGCTTTGCTATGGTATCAGGCATGATTTGAAGATGCCGTACTCTTCTGCGGCTGACACCACCTCCTTTGTCTGTAGGCTGGAAGCCTGCAGGGAACATCTCGTTAGCCTCGTCACTGACCTGTCTCGAAAATTGCTTGCTGGTTGTACGGCCGTTTTAGCACGGGAAAAGATCCCCCAGCTGAACCAGTTCTCCAGAGGTGAAAGCGCATCGTGTTACGCCGTGCATCCTGTTCTCTCACCGGGTGCTACTCAGATGTCCAGAAACAAAGATTCTTCCTTCCTTTTAGTGCATAGATTCATTTTTTCAGACTCCTATTGCAATATTTTCCAACACTGCTTTTGAAGTGCAGTCAATTTTTTTCCCCCTTTAAGCTGCAGACCATTTTGTTTGATGTTGAATTTCAGAACCAATCCTTCATGGTTTTAATACTCGTGATCTGGCATTTCATCATCAGCTGTAGTTGCTAGGTTTTGGAACTCGGCTTATGTAGCTAGGGCTCTGGAAAGATTTGTTGATGTAAAGATGCTGCTAGAGAGAGTTATGTGGAGTCATTTTTTAAAGACTCTTTTTTCTCTTTTCGAATTTCCATTAAAATGTATTTTCTGGAAGAGCCAGCTAACTACTTCAGAATTTTAAATATCGGGACAGTCCTGAGGTGTTAAAATATGATAATCCAGCCAGCCTTTACGTAAGCTCACAACTGATGTTAGTAAGGAAATGGAAATTTTCATCTGTTGGTGCCGTGCCCCGTACTGCCACGTGGCACACTTTCACTGCGGCAGCCCGGGCAGCTCGATTATTTCAACGACCATCATTTTCTGGCTCTGT
Source organism: Rissa tridactyla (assembly GCF_028500815.1). NCBI lineage: Eukaryota > Metazoa > Chordata > Aves > Charadriiformes > Laridae > Rissa > Rissa tridactyla. The sequence goes on along the minus strand of NC_071480.1, from coordinate 15,117,793 downwards.
AACGTGATAGAGGTTTTGTTATTCTGAAAGCACCTGGACAGTAGTGAGCTGGACCTATTACAGCGCAGCTGTGTTCAAGTCAAAAAAGAGAGCAATTGATGAAGAACACTGCAGCAGCTGCATGAAATCTTTCTGTTTGGAGGCAACTTAAAAAGTTTATTCCATTCGTCCAACTCTCAACTGATTTTTTATAAACAGGAAATGAAACACCGTTAATTTTGAGAACTTGAATATGGTGGCAAAGAACATTTTGCTCAGTAGCTACAGTAAATGTTTCATTTCAGGGAATGATTCACTTGAGGCCCTCACTCTTCAGCATAGCTCAGTTTTATTCTTTTCTACAATTTAGATAAATATATATGTCTATATGGGGAATAGACGGTGGCTGGTGATACATATTCATTGACGGTGAAGTCACAAGGAAATGACTTTACAAAATGTATAACCCCTCTTACCTGTAGGCTCATACATTCTTTATACAGAAATATAAAATTCTGTGTTCCGTGTAATGTGTACATTCAGATTTGGAAACACACGTGACTCCTCACAGAAGCCCAGGGAAATCTCTTCGCTTGGGTCTAGATTCAAGCTTTCTCAATTTGGCACTCACATTCAAACATCTTAAAAGTTTAAGGATTTTTAGGTCCCTGCTTGTAAAAAAAAGCTATATTTAAGATGTGGCAGCACTGGTAAGTACTCTGGTGGCTGCCTCACAGTGACGTTTGTGGATGGTCATTAAACTCAAATTGAGTCGTCTGCTTTGGGATACCCGGGATTGCTGCAGTTACGCCTCCTCCCGTCTTCTACGAGGGCAACGCTATTGACAGCAGAAATCCGTGTACCTCCGTGGGAGACAGAACCGGACTGTGCATGTGTTTGTAATAGCTAACAAAACTCTTCTGATTCACTATTTACTTGGTGATTTAAGTGCTTTTGTGCATACGCTCACAGATGAGCCCTCCATTCTTAGGGGAATTCACATCGCTGGGATGATTCTGGTCAAGAGATCATGCGGTATTCTTGGCAGGGTTCCTTTAAAGTGTTCCTCAGTGAAACAACAGCTCTCCTTAAGCCTTCATCTAACTATGTTTTTTTTTTATTTTTTGATTTTAGTTAATGTATAGGAGGAGAGAAAAAGCAGATATGTACAAAGTTGAATTCAGTAATTTTTCCTTCAGCCGTCATGACATTTGCATGGAACACTTTTCCTTTCCCATCCGTACCAGCACAAGGCAAAACGAGCTATGCAATTCAAATGGAACATTACACATATGAAGGTGTTTTATACATTCTGTCTCTTTATGTGTGAATCATTATTATGGAAGTTACAATGGAAGGATCTGTTTATAAGATTCATGTCAGGGCAACTGAAAAATAGTCTTTTAGCTGAGAGGCACTAGGGAGCAGAGGACTTGTTTGTACTGAGCCTGATGCGGTGGGTCCCTTGGACGCCTCCTCAGCCCTCCGGTGGCCACGGCAATATTGTCACCTCTGTTGGTGCTATCAGTGCAACACATTCACAACCCACATTCACAACCACGTCTTCTCGTTGTATAAATGAAAAGAACAACCGTAAAGCTGCTGTGGTCCATTCTGTTATAGTCAATGAGTTATTGGATGCGCTAACTCAAAGAAAGGTCACAGTCAAATTGTAGAAAGGGGCCTTTCATACAGACAACTCTGAAAAACGTTTGATATTGACCCAATGAAGGATAATTTAGCACTTTAAAGCTAAAAATAACATAAATCTCAAATAGTAGCTCAATAGCAGCTATGTAATTAGTGCTGTCGATCGTATCAGGAGGCACTGTCTACAGGCAGGCTCACACGCACCAACAAAGAGCAAGCAGTTGAAGTAGCGCACGAAAGCTTTGAATTATTTAAGTTACCTCTCTAATATACAGTAGTACAACTAAATAATGACATTTGCTGTTAAAAATGGAAGTGTATTTTTAATTGAAGAGGGATGCACTTTCATCAGGAGATAAAAGAAATGTAAAGCTCATTTCTAGCAGCTGCTAAGTGTGCTGACCCCGATACAGAACTTGCTTAATTTTAAGCATGTGGAAGATCCACTGAAACAAAGAGATTACTAATGTGCCTGAAGTTAAAACCGTTCTCATTAGTCTTTCTGGATCGGAGTCAGAACACTTATCCTGTGGGATCTAATTCTTAAATCCTGAGGATTGTACTTCCCTTTTAATCTTTAAACTTAGTAGCAATTCAGATTAAATGATCTAAAAGCTGCCAAATTGTTGTTATTACTGTAATTAAAATACCTTTCAAAAGCTTACAGTAAATGGTTTTTATTTATCTCTGAAACTGTTATTTGGAAAACACAGGCTGTTTCTCATTTATATAGAGTTACTTCTTTAGCTATTGTGATTGAAAACAGACAGAAATTACATTTACAAACATTAAAAGTCTTTTTATAGTCCCTAAATTATGTAAGAGGCCTCATCAGAAATGGGAATTTGGCTTCATATTCATCATACAGTAGCATAAAACCCCCATAGTTTGTAAACTTTGGAAGATACTGAATTGAACTATTATTAATTCAATATCAATTACAGTATGTGCACAGTTCGATGCTAAGGTGTTCTTACTATTTTGTATGAATTCTGAAACAGAATTTGGGAGCCAACATACAAATCATCCATCAGTACAGAAAAAACAACAGATGCTGGGCTATTTTTGTTGTTTAAACCCATAGAAAATTCTATTTTGCTTGGAATCAGGTCTCTAGATGTATCTTTTAAATAACAACACAAAACCTCTGGAATTCTTTTCTCACTTAACATGAGGCTGATCTTCTATATCGCAAGATTATTCCTATGGAAATTATGTGTAATATTTGGCTATTAAAAATGGGAAGGAAAGCTGAAAAGCTGGATGTTACCTTTGGGTTTACAGTTTCTGAAAGTGCACCCCCTGAGATGAAGAAGCTCACGTGATTTCTTTAAAACGCAGCCAAATGCTGACCCGTTCGATGGCAGCACTCCTTCCTAAATGGCACCAGAAGTCTGGGGAGTTCAGAGGAGATGATGGGACCAAGAAGCTGTTTCATGAGGTGTTATATAATTTTTGGTACATAACAGATGGGTTTCATTATCTAAGGAAACTAATAAAATTACTTTTCATTCTACTGTAGACCCAATTTTGTTTTATAACCCGTACATAAAATTTGAAATGGGATCTATAAATGGAAGATAACAAGTACCTGACTTTTTGAGTCTGAAAATCATGTCTCCTATGGTATAGAAATATATTCATTGGCAAGTCTTCATTTTCTGTCCTAAAAATGATTATGTACTCTCGTTTTGTATAGTCGAACAGCTGCCATACTCATTGCCAGCTATGAATATATACTTGGCTCCAGAGGCAAATCATATCTCCAAAATTAAACGCAAGCATGGGTCTGATCATTCCTCTCTGGCTACTTCCTGTGAACCATCATTTTTCAAGCCCGAGGTTAAAGCATCGAGACTCATCTTCATTTGCATGGGGGTTGCTGATTTCAAAGCAGGGAATTGCATTGACCTCAAAGGAACACGCTCTTCAGAGCTGTGCACTAGCAAATATTCAGGGGAGCAACTTTCAAGGGAACATTAGGAGAGTGAATGTGTCTGCTGCCGTTGATGCTTTTTGGCAGATTTCCTGCAGAATGTATGCTTCAGGCCCTCTTGGTCTTGTCTCGTGGCCACCCCCCGAGCAACTGTGCATCAACCCTGTTCTCACTGCAGCATTATCTGTCCTTTGCCTGGGCTTCGACACTTCGCGTGACGTATTAGTCAGGGCGGGATGCAAATAAGGACAACAGTAATGTCTGAAACCGCTCAGACCCGCAAGCACTCAGCTGAGCTTCGTGATTCAAAGAAAAGTCCTTTTCTACTTTGAATGAATTCAGCTGAATATCAAAGGTGTGGGACAGGATGTTTCTGATAAGGGCGTGAAAGTCTTTCAAAAGGCTGAAGGAAGCTGCAAAAGAAAGTGTCAGGCAACCTAGAGAGAGAGGCTGCTATCTGCTTCCCTCCTATTGAAAGCTTTTTAAATCCTACTGACCAGCAAGATTTCATACAAAACTGAAATTATTTTGATTCCTCTCGAGGCTTTCCTGCAGCCTCCTACATTCCCTTCTTCATGTTACAATCGAGTCTTCTCTTACCTCTGATTCTTTGTAATAGCGCTCAGGAATTTCGTCACTGGCAATATCAATGAAGCAGACTTCTCGTTCCAGATCTTTAGCTTCTTTGTCGAAAATCTGCAAGAGTTAAAGAAATTCCACATTGTAACAGAACAACACCCTTATAAAATCCACCTGGAATAATGGTTACAAGTCATTTTCGGTGACTTGTGCAACATAACGTATTTTAGGCTTGTGCCCGAACAGCTCCTGAGGTAAGAGACCGACGCTTTTGCAGGGACACAGTCACGTTCTCCAGCCTGCTGCAGCCATCAGGGGGAAGAACATGAGTGTCCTCAGGATCATGTATAAGCAACGTGTTCCTAAGCAAGATTAACAACAGTTTAAATGAATTACGCTACAGACTTTTTTGGGAACAATCCATTATGTCAGATGAAGAGACAGCGGACTGTTTACAACACACCGTGCCCAGGACCTGCCGCTCACACCGCTGCTCTTCCTCCCACTTTTTGAAATGGAGACTTTGGTCACAAATAGTAAAGTCAACAACTAGGATTGCTTTTTATTCTATTCTCTAATCTTTGAACCAGATTCCGTCACTGTGTAAAAAACCTCGACTCTGGATGTTTCTAACCTTCTCCCTCCAGGGACAGCAATGAAACGCAGGTGTGTCGCGGGAGCTGGTCAGGCTGAGTTGCTGTTATACCGAGAATCAGAATTTTCATTGAAGTGCCCTCAGTGGAAGCTGGAAATTTCCACTATCCAGCACACATAAAGCTTATTTTCATTTTAATCCTTTAGGACCTGGTTTTGAGCACCAAGTCTCTTGTTCTATGCAAGGCAAATGACGGGCATATTTTGAAAATGCAGGTCATTTGCATCTGCAGCGGAATAGACTTCTGCGCCTGTGCCCATAATTTAATTATTTAGGCATCTTAGTGACCCATGTGACTTCTGCTATGTCTGCAATAAATTTCTACTCATGAATCTGGGACTTGGAAATAGGGGTAGCTAAAAGGCTGTCATGAATTAGTGCCACAGAATTCAGGGAAGCTGTGCACGCGCTGTCAGGATCGGGAACGAGCCAACGATGTGTTTTTTCCTTTGGGGCACAATGTTCTATAGCTAAGGTTTCCAGGAAGCGTAAATATTTCTTTCCTTTTTTTTTTTTTTAAATAAATGTAGTGAAGCTCTTAATTTCATTTCATCCTAGTGGAACAGTTAAAACTACGAAATGCCAGCAACTCTTCAGTAACAAGAATGCTACTTTATTATTCTTGAAAGAAATGCAGCTGCCTGTGTAAAGCGTTCAAAGAGAGCAGTGGACTACAAGGAGCAGCCAGTAAGAACTCTGCTCGAGAAATCATAATTCAAATAAATGAAAAGCTCAAGTTTCACTCTACAGTTTTAACTAGTCTTGGTAGTTAACAGGACTGGAATAAAAGAGGCAAGACTGAATGCTTACTGAATTGCATCTGAAAGATTAACATGTCTGAAACTGCAGAAGAACACAACAAAGGGAAACTCCAGCCTGGATTTATTGTGTACTTATTTTCCTTCTACAATCCTTGTTTTGCAAAAATGTATGTTGATTAGTCAAAATCATTGTTACGTTTTATGGATATAATATAGGTCGCTTTTTATAAGCTTCCTCACTTGCTATTTTCCCCAACGAATTCAGATATACAGAGCAGTCCCTCGATGAAATCACTTGAACTAGTTCTGGAATAAGATGCATTTCACCATAATCTCAGAGTTTTAAATAAAGTAATGGAGATTTCTGTTAAATGGACATTCCCAGGTCAGCTGAGGCTCGGAATCAGTACACGCTTTAAGTACAAGCCTAATAACTTTAAGCACATTCCTATCTCTGCACGTTTGCGAGGACCTAAACGGGGACTATTAGCCAATATCTTATCTGAAGGAACGTGCCCTGCTCTGTCACAGGCTTGATCCACATATTGCGCCTCTAAGTAACATAGTTTTAAATTCTTTTTCTCTCTTTGAAATGCTTTGACAGAAGTGGGGATGACAGATGCCTTTGCCAATCTGTCAAGCCAGGAGGAATTTTCAACCATTTCAACTCTGCGGGTTTTGCTGCTTAGGCTCTCTGGCCATTTCCTCCCTTCCAGAAGTTTGCTGAACGACATTCTCCCTTCCCTTTGCTGGTAGAAACTGTCGTCTAGTCATTTATGCTTCTCCCCTTCTCAGATTTTCCTCACAAGATTTGCAGCTGGAGATTTAATCTTCTCATTCTATCAACAGGAGAAAATAAGAACTCATTAGGGAACAAGACTGATTTCTTTCTTAGCTCTAATTCTCTTATTGCCTCTCCTAGCCACATAATCTGGGATTGCCTTAAAACCTGTAGGGAGGGTGGGTTTATTGCGTTTGTGATCAAAGAGAGTAGAGAATTTAAAAGTTTTAAAGGACGAGATTAAAGGCCATGGAAAGAAGCATCAGGCTCCCAATCTGTGCAACTGTATTTGCAAATGTGCAGAAAATGAACGGTGAGAACAATCTGTATCCTTAAGAAGATGATCTAGAAAGGCAGAATATTAAATATTCTATTGGAAAGAACTGGACAGGCTTTACATTTGGAAGTCAAGTAATTAATTGAGATTGAAATACACAATCAAATGGAAAACAAAGAGTAACATTCAGGCTGAAGTGTCCTTTTTGCTGTGGGTTTTGGTTTTTCTTTTGTGGGGGGTTGTGATAGCTTTTTTACAGCAGACAAACATTTATACACTTCCACTTTCCAAGAGGAATGAAAACTCATCACTATTTAGACAAAAAGTGGAAGAAAGGTTTTAATTGTGTCATCTTTACAATTGTCAATAGTTTCTTTTGAGGAAAATTTTCCAAAAAAAACCCCGGCAGGCGATTCTAACCTTAGGAAAGAAAGAGCACCCAGGATACCTCAGACATATAAGTGCTGCTGTATTTAAATAACTTTCCTTCGTTTTCTCCTGGCCTACAATGACACGTCCTAGCACATACTTCGCTGGTGACTTCTCTTCTCCTTATAGCCAATGCCAGAACAGAAAGTCAGGTTATGAGACGACGTTAAGTCAACAACAAATGTAACATCTGTTTTCTACAAGCTCCTTTCCCATTTTTCTTTTTATTCTATCTTCAGGCTAAGTTGCTGGCTTCAACCTCATTCAGAGGCAGCTAATCCAAAAGGTATCTGATGGCCGACGACCGCAGGTAGCCTGGTTTGGGCGTGAGCAGTACCGAGCCAGACCCAGCGGACACGCTGGTGGCATCCGCGCTGGCAAACTCCTCCCTCATCTCTGCTACAAAGACTCCCGTCAAACTGAGCCTGGTTGGTTTGGCTTTGTTTCATAACATATGATTCTCTCTTGCGATGGGTTTTTTTAGTGTCATTGAGAGCAAAGAATGTGTTCAAGGGATCACCAGCTGGAAAGTTGTTCGTCTCCGTCTTTACTGCAAAAGGGTCTTTTTACAAGTGGGGATACGCGAGGTTCGTGGTCAGCGGGCTGTAATAAGGCAGCTGATTACAGCTAACGCTAATGCAGGCAGGACATAACATTTCCTGTGGAAACAGCCAAATGACTGGTCAATTTAAAAATAAAGACAAGTGGTTAGAGATGAAAGCGATAAGGCGACCTATATGGAAAATTTAATGCTATAAACAAACAAGTTTGAAGATGGGTGTGGTTTTTTCTGGATGCTATTTTTTCCGTCCCTTGTGAGGCTCTGGGTGAGAGATCTCTGTTTTTCTTAGTTGTTATGCCATAGCCGGGTAGTCAGCCATGGCTGAGAAACGCAGCTGAGGCAGAGAAATGAAACAGGTAAGAGCTGCAAGACTTTTTTCCGAAAAAGCAGAGCACTACTAAATTAATTATAGGTAGGTAATATGGTAGCAAACGTGATTATTATCCCACGTGCTAAGTAATCAGACACCTCTGCCTAACTGCAAACTTAAGCCCAAATGACTACATTGTTCAACATACCGTGTGTAGATGTAATTTATTGAGATGAGAATTTCTACATAAATCGCATTTCCTCTTCTATTAAATTCTTCTTCGAGTTAATCTCTGTGCCTGAAAGTGTTGTTCTTCCCTCTCTGCCTCCCCATTTTCCCTGCCCTGTCAACAAAGCCAATAGGCGTCCCAACGAACTTAAATCTTGTCTTTGCGGCAGCTGGACATCTCAAGATGACATCGTAGTGGGATAGACAGGCTATGACATGAACAGCATGACAAAAATATCTTTAAACATCAGACTTTGAAATTAAGTTAAATTTATCTCTGCCTTTCTCACTATTATATGGATTCATTCATTGTCTCTGTGCTTCAAGAAAATGGAAAAAATAGAGTATGCAGCTAGAAGAGTCTCCAAGCTTAGATGCATAATTGCAACATATCCTTTTTTAATTCAAATATTGATATTTCACTGAAGTTTTGTGTTTTCTCTGTATTTTCTCCTATCTCTGAAACGTAGTCCAGCCATGCAACTTGCAGGTATTGTGCAATTTGTACGATGACAAGCGCTTTCTGTTTTTTTGTTTTTGTTTTTTTTTTTTAAATTCTAATCTCCTTAGATTGCCATTGCCAGAACTACTGACTAGTCTTCCATTTATTTTTACAGCATCCTTTTGCAGGTCGTGTCATCTGGTCCACTTTAACTCTCATTTTTCTGAAGGAAAATTTGGTCTAAAATAAAAGAACACCCACTCAGAGCTTCACCCATGGAGAATGCGGCGTGTAACTTTTCTGTAAATCGTGTTCCAACCTCAGTTCCCCCCCAAGTCTGTTAATTTGCTTTGGAGATTTACTTGGGCAAAGATTACAGGAATTGACCAATTTCAACCTGTTCACTGGCTAAAACTATTTATGTGGACACAGATAAAAGGGAGCAATTCTCCTATGGAAAAAGGTTGAACCTCTCCCTGAGAGCAGTAAATTTGGCTCCCTGAACGCTGTGGGAAGATCACTGTCTGCCCCAGAGTGGAACTCACAAAGGCAGTTCCCTATTTATCAGCAGCCTTGTGCACTCCTCCTTTTTATCTCCATGTCACGACTCCTCTATTATTCCATCTCTTATAAAATATCTCATTTAGATTTGTACTTTCTGAACAGCTAAACGTATTTTTACGCAATTTTGTCAAAGTAGCTGTGCTTCCAAGACCATAACACACTATCAATAATATTTACTGGGATTAGTTTTTTTGAAGTCACATCTATTTCAAGTGCTAGATCTCCTAATTAACTTCAGTAGTTCATTTAGAAAAATCAAAAAGTAGAGGCAGAACCATATTACTTGTTCACACTCTCTGTCAGTAGCAGCCTTATCTTATGTTCTGCGATAGCCATATGTGCTCGGTACACACGAGTTGGAGTTCTGTTCAACAAAATGAGAGCTCTTCACACAGAAGGAATTTTAAGCTAACCTCTCCGCTGCTTTGCCTGCATTTTTGCCTGTATCATACAGGAGCGAGATACTCAACACCATCATACAGAAAAGGTCCAGGTGCAAAGAAAGTCATCCCTATGAGTGACCCTCGCCTTCATCTGGACACACTCTGCAGTGATGCCCAGCAATCCTTCAGAGAATTTACAGCATTATATCCTGTCGCGCAGTGAGGCTAAGCCGGGGCACAGCTGAATCCACTGCAGCTGAAATCAGTATTTCATAGCAGTTTCCTTAAATAGTGAATTTACATTTAATTTCCATGTGCTATATGGAAGTTTGTTAGAACCTAGTTCCATCTTACTAAGATAGGAGACAAAAATAGGGAAAAGAACCCACCCCTAAAAAGAGCAAAACTAGAAACAGCTTTTCTTCTTAGCTGGCCATACCTAAAATCTCTTTTACGTCAGTCAGATGTTTCACAACCAGTACTTGAGAAATACCCATTAAGGATGAAGTATAATGAATGCTCCAATACCGTATACTCAGTCACTTCTAGGGCTGCAGAATTGGACCTCACCATCAGGAAAGGATTTTCTAACTTTAAATGATGGCACTGCAATCTACAGAGGTTGCTCATCAAATAATATCTGCCACTCGCTGGCTGGTTTTAGCGTGCTCAAGCTATTAATGTCTCAAATGATACTGGCGTTAATTTATAACTGCATGGAACACAGAACTACCTCTTGTTTTCATTTGGCAAATGGTCATTCCGAGACGTGCATTTTCAACACTCTATTATCTTTGAAAGGCAAGAAACAGGTTGATAATGTATTTTCCTCTTGATTGCCAATGAATTAGCGCTGTAGCTGTGATGACTTTATCAGCATTACCGAGACACCCGCTTACAAAAACGTGCCCAATGATGCCCGTACTTTGTCATCTTGAAATATACCTCCACCTCAAAATCTTCACTCCATTACTCTTAAGAATAATGTTATTCTTATTAATAAATATCATGGGCATTTAACAGAAGGAAAGACTACACTATTTTAAGATCTTGCATGTTATTATTTAACAATCAAGATCCAGCCATTGAGTTTTCCAAAGCAAAACGTTATGCTACAAAGAGCAAGGCACTGTTAAGTTTTACATACAGTGAATTTCCATTAGTGACAACTATGGGACTGTTTTTACAAGCTGTTCGTTTTTACTTTCCCCAGACGCTATCAGATGGCAAAAATTCACTGCCCAAATATCAGCAGAAATTAATTCTGTGGCTAAAAAACAAAACAAACCAACAAAACCCAGTCAAACATAATGATCCTTCTGCAACGAATAAGAAAACTGAACCGTCTCTTGATTCAGTGATTTGCTCGAACAGCCTCTGCCTTCACTTTACCTTTGCTCTACCTTCAGCTGCAGATTGCTGCTTAGAAATCTTCAGCAGGACCAGACTGTGGCACGCCAGAACAGGCACGGAGCCGCAGCGCGCGAGATCACCGAGCATTGATTACAGGATCTACGCGAGCCACGCGCTGGATCCTTTCTTATCAACAGAAAGCCTAGGTTGGTGCATTCCCCACTAAGACTAAAAATAAACAAAATGTGTGTCTGTCGTGTGCACGGAAGTTGTAAGAATAGAGATGGAGAGAAAATTGAGACCATTTAGAATAAAATTAGCCTTATGTGACATAAACACTGACCAATCAACAGTCTGTTAAAAGAAAGCATCTGCCCAAATAAAGAGGTCAAAAAAGGCAGCTCATGAAAACCACAGGCTAATTTATCCACAAACAAGCAGTAACTTCTACCGCTCCTGCCTGGGATTTCTGACCATTTCATTAATTAGATAACCTTAAGAATTCTCTTGTATTTAACGTATGGTTTTAATATTCAAAATACAGACTTTGTGCATCTACATTCAAATTCTCTAATTGCTAATTTTTCTTGGGGGAAAGAAAGTGTGCAGCGAGCGATTAACATGCGCTTTCCTGGCGTGTGTGCGCTGAGGGGAGCTCTCTGCTGAGGCACCTGCGCCCCCCCCAGCACCTCCCACTTGCCTTACGCAAGCAGCTAAAGATGCAACAGGGAAGCAATATTTTCATGTACTTACAGACACCATCTACAGTGTAATTTACATTTTACAAGCCATTCTGATTTTTAGGCATTCCATTTTGTAATTTAAAATAAAAGTAAAATAAAAATAAAACTTCCCTTTAAACTGAGAAGTTTACTTTTTAAAAGACCTGTAAGGGGAAACACTGAATGGCCCGACTCATTGGTCTGGTTTCCAACATTATTAACGAAGCTCTAAAGCTGCAAGGTGGCAGTGACAATATTTGCCGTACTAACACCTTCATCCAGCGCTGCCGGTTTTCCTAAGGAGAGAGTTGCCACGCAAACATCTAGATGCGATACAGCAACATCAGCAGCGCTGGGGCACTAGAAATCCAGCTGGTTGGATTTATGGGACTGCGCTACTACCCTCTACACAAGCTTCTTTAGTGTTTTACCTAAATAAAGAGGGTTATGGTCCATTGTTCCTTCTGGCAATGTTTGTATTTGTGCAAATCAAGTGCAAGCTCTGACACATCGGGACAATAGTGCTTTAAGCACATTTAAAATAGGTTAAAATGGCGACAAAGTCTAAGACGTAGAAAAATCAAGTTCCAAAGCAGATATCATTATCTTTCACTAGTTTCTTCTATCATGACAATTGGCAAGAAAAATGAGGAGGATTTTTGCATCAAGATACACCACAGTAATTAGGTAGGATTTTACCAGACAATGCAACATATTAAATAAAATAATTCTAATAATATACTAGCCTGCTAAATGACAACAGGAACCCAAGAGCATTTATATTGCTTTCTTCCACTAGTCAACGGAATTAGATTTAGTATCCATATATCTAATTATCGTGTTTTACAATCAATATCTACTTTATTAGATAGCATGGAAATGAACAGACCAGAGTTCAAAGATTTCAAAAAACCAGTTTGGTCTCACAAAATATATCTAGAAATAGTTGAGTTGAAACCAGACATGCATTATTACCCTCATTACTGTAATATTAATATTCATTCAGTGTATTTTGCGTTACAACTGCAAAATTTACAGAAGTTTTTTTTGGATTAATTATTTCTTCATCAGCCAAGGTTGACAGTCGCAATGAAGAAAAACAGAGTGTGTCTATGGAAATGGATGCTGCGCTCCCCGTTTTCTGACTGGGCAAACGTAGTGAAATTGAATCTAAACTTGACTGAAAAGAGGAGAATTAAACTTCACATTTTATTAAGTGAGGTTTAAGCCTGCTCATTGAGTAACAGAAACAGGACTGACGCTCAGCCCTGGTTCTGAGGTGTTTGGTTTAACAGAAGGCTTCCCTCGGGCTCGTATCGAGGACCCTGCCAGCACTTCAGTGCTGTACCACACACGTCTGTGTCACCAGGCCGCTGGCACTGGATCCACGGCAAAGCACGTAGACCTTCCAGTGGTTTGCTGTGCTCACACCAGTGAATAGCAGAGCTCTCAGAATTACAAAATCATGGAAATTAAGGCTGGAATTCAGCCCTCTAATTCAGCTTCTTTTTCTCCTCTGCGGTTCAAGTAAGGGTCAATTAAATCTGTCAATCCTGCTAAATACTTGCCGAGTCTGTGACCCAGGTACCCCAGTAGAAAGGTAACATATATTACCCCACCGGCACTCTGGTAAAAATGACATTTGAAGAGCTGGATTCAAGCAGAGTAGAGATTCTTTGGTTTACATCACCTGAGTATCCTGCCTCTGTGCTACTTTCATCTTAAATTCACTGGTTGGGTACTATTCACGGCTTGATTCATAGTATTTTAGCCACAAAACTGACACACAGAAAAAAATTGAAAATTCACTGCTTAAGTAACTTCAGTTCTTCCTCTGTGAGGAGTCAGTACAGAATGTGTCTTCTCACTGCTGACAGTATAATGCACCAGAAAACTAGTCTGCACCCTCCTGAAACCAAAGGTGTGGGCTTGCTCTGAATTAAAGTGCTGCCACAAAGCAGAAGTGAACATTAAAAAGTACATAAATTACATCATGCTCATATAGTTGCTAATGTAATACACTTCTTTTTTTCCTCTCGCTGATCTGGAACTGGCTTAGACTAGCAGTGACTGAAAGTTGTTGGTGTCTGGTGGCCAATACACGATCCCTGTCATGTTCCCATTGGGAAAGTGACTGTTTGCCAAAAACGTTATTCAAAATTATACCTTGTTCTTTTACAGGTAATTATTCTGCCATGAGCAGTGCAACAGCTGTCAGCCTTATTACCACGCAGGCCCGTGGCGCTTGGGGAAATGTACCTCCCATCTGGAGAACAGAATACTTGAACCTGAATACGGCTGTGGGAGGGACGCCCCTGGAAACCGAAAGGCTCTGCATCTCAGACCCCTTAAAATCTACTTTGCTGCCCTCTTCCTTCTGGAGTTTAAATACTCCTTCGTTAGGTCTCTGTATTTACAGATCAATTTCCCAGACATTTTAACCTGTATTTCCCGCTTACAAGAAACGTCTCGTAAATCTGCAACAAAGGACTGTTTAAAGCATACCAAAATGTACAGAAACGTATTTGTGTGTTGATCCACGGGTTGAATCCTCACACGCCTGGCTTTCTCTAACATGGTTCTTTTCTTGCAAGCCGTGTGACTGCTCTGCTCCCTGTCAGGGCACCAGCGTCTGCCTGACCTCCTGCCTTCTGTTCCTGAGCATCTCTCCATCAGCAGCTGCTGGCTCTCACTCCCGCCCTTCCTCTAGAGAGGATTTTGCATAGTTAACTATCCTTTTCCTCTCTAAGCTCTAGCTCTGAGAACTTTGTAACTTTTGGTAAGTGATTGCCAAAAGCATCACCTCAGTAGCCCAGCCATTGTTCCCTTGGAGTTGTTTACTGAGATCTCTCATCTCTGGCCATTGTTTAGTTTCCTGTTTGCTCTTCCTACCAGCTCCTTTGAGTTCAAGCCCCTGTGCTCAGAGAGAAGAATGCGGAACACATCAAGTGGAATGCAATTACACCCCCCAAAAAAGAGTACTCTCTTCCTTGCTCTCCATAAATGTTCATCAGGATTAAATTCATATATGTAAATGTTGTTGTTTAGAGAAGGAACAAGCAGGATGCGAGATGCAGAAGGGAAGTTCTGTACATGAATCTTTCATCTCATGATGCTTTGGAGGTAGCTACTCTGCAGGCTGACAAGCTGCTGAGGAACAGGACACCCAGTAGGTGCAGAGACACCAGCCCATTCCGGCCTTTTCCCAGACTGAAAGGGCCACAGCCCCCGGATATCGACCACCATTAACTACAAGGATTAAATGAAATTCTGCAAACGCCATCATACTTACACTGTCATTGCTTCCTTTGTTGTCCTCGTATTTTGTCTCTATATGAATGGAGAATTTAGGCAAAAATGAACACTGCAACAAAAGAAAAATATGTTTGACATAAAAAATATGCCCTGCTTCATCAGCTGACATACGCGGTACATCCTGTTTGCTATCAGCTTTCTTATTTATTTCAGATTACTTCAAGAAAAAGAGTAAATGCACACAGAACATGAGAGCAAAGGGTTTTATGATCCTGGAGGGATGTAGAGATTCTATCTTAATGTTGAATACTGTAACGAAGGTATAAATAAAGCAGTATAAGTACTCTGGAATGACCCGACACACTACTTCTCATGCTCACTATGCATATGAGTACAAGTGTCCTGAACGTCTTGTCATAAATTCAGTTCTCTAAGCTCTCAAAATCAACTAGATACTCATCACCATAGGTTAGTCTGTCCCCCATATGAAATAGCCCAAGGACACTTCGCTAGCTGCAGGTGCTAACCAGAAAACAATGCTTTGAGGTGTGAGGGGGTTTTTTAAATTTTCAGTGAGAAAGGAATTTTAGCATAATTTCCTCTTAATGAAATTAAGATAGATTATGAGCTGCTGGGGAAATTCCTTTATACTAAACCCAAATAAATCTTCAAATAATAATGCAAGAAAATTAAGAATGCACAAATATTTTTCTAGTAAAGATAATATTTCTGTATTTTACACAGGAATAAATTTATTTTTCTGTGGATTGCTTAATTTATTTGGCTTATTGAGACTAGAATTTATAATGCTAGGCAACATAATTCCAGTGGAAAAAAAATATTTCAAATATCTTTTCTTTAGCATTTCCCAGTTCTTTCAAATCAACTTTTCAGATAGGCAGAGCAGCTGCCTAACAGCTCTGAAGGATGCTAGTTCAGCGTCTTTACTATTAGTCATCAAGTCTTTTCTTGCATGAGGCTGCAGTAAAACCAAAGTGCCAGTTCCGTGTATGATGCATCACTAACACCCTATGGCAAAGTGCCTTCGTAAAGACTGGGACTATTTACTGGGCTGTACGTACAGGTTACACAACGAGGACTTTATTATGCCTCAGTGTTCACAGTGCTGTCAGTCCAAGTTTGGACTTGATAAATTTTGGAGAGCTCTTCTAAGGAAGGGAGAGGCTGATGACTAAGGAAGGAGGTGATTTAGGCGGCCACCTGCGGGGCAGCAAAATTGAAATGAGAAGCCAGCTCCTTTGAGACTGCAGAAAATACTTCCCGATTCCATGGATATCACCCTACAAGCCATTGTTCAATCTTCTTCTGATCACGGGATATCTAGTATTCGACGAGCACATCTAGAATTAATAATTGTTGAAAAAATGAGAGAGTTTTGCCAGAATAAGGTTCTGGTGCCATGGAAAGCCTCTGGTCAAACTGCCTCCCGCTAACACAAGGAAACACTCCCATGTCACATGTTGGTGCCGCAGATGCCCAGACCACACAGGCTTCTCCTCAGATCTTCTAAACGTTTTGCCTTTTATTACAGATTTCTGTGGAGTAGCACATTTATGAGTTTCAATCCAATCTGAACCGTGACTAGCTCTCAGCTATGCAACGTGTTCATTGAGTGAGTATGTGGGAGGCAAAAAAAAGAAAAAAAGCCAGCAGTATGTGAGTGCAGGACGGGGCAAGTTCAGCGAGAGATCTGCCGGTTCCTGGTACCCAGGTTTTGTGGGCAATTAAACATTTCCTATGTATGTATCGCAGGAAGTGCTGGTTGAAAAATATACAATATTTATAAGCAGTCTGTCAGAACCGGGGATCTTGTAACACAAATTAACACCAAAAAAATCCAGATATTCTCCCAATTGAGGTTTCACCACATATCTCAGCATGTTGCTCCTATTCTGGGAGACATCCAAAGGCATCTGCAAACAAAAGCATTAGCAAACAGAAGGCACTACAGCCAAAGAAGTTTAAAAAAAGAAAAAGCCAAGGTTTGTCTTAAGGTTCTAATCTGTATCTCCAAAATTAAGCAAAAGGTGGACTGAACATCCTTGAACTATATTAGCTGGAAGAACAGGTGAATAAAAGGGGTTGATTAAAGGAATTCTATAATCAAACATTTCTAGAGTAAGAAAAGATATAAATGTGATACTACAAAAAACAGGGAATCACCCGTGAGACACGGGGACGCCAGCATGTCCTAACCCAATGTTTGATGTCACTCAGAGGATTTGTATCCAAACAGCACAAACCAACATTGTAGTTGTTCTGTTTGCAGGAGAACACGGAGGGTTGGAAAGTAAATTACGGCTGGAGGTGGATTGTGAAAAGCAGATTTAAAAAAAAATGTAACCTAACAACAGACATCTTCTACTGCACAGTTTTTAGAGCATTTGGAAAATAACTACATTGGTGCTAGGGTGGTGAAAACAGGGGTTACTGATCTCAAAAATGCAGTATATGGCAGCCTTGTATTTTACAAAGATGTGTAACTACAGGGTGACAGTCCAGGTGTGCAGAGCTGACAACAGCCAGCCCTCTGCCTCTGGGCAGCCCCTGGGAAAGCAACCTCGAGGAAGCGGGAGGAGACCGCCAAGGAAGATGTTGTTTTATCGGCAGTTGCTAGTACTGCGTCCTGAACGCAGTAACTGGTACTGGACTGGCCTGAATAACAGCTTTTAGAAACATTTTCACTGAAAATGGTAAAGACGTGTGTCATACTATTTACAATATACTAACTGTTTAGAACAGATATTGGGAAAAGAGTTTACTAGCATTGTGTCTGCATATTTCAAGGTTACTGCTCTAGGCCATGTTTTACACACGTTAGTGGGTGTTAAGTATCTGCCCTCTTGATTTGAGGACCAAAATTTAATTTTCTTTACTACATAATTAAACAAAATCAACACCTCCTAAGTAAAATCTAGTAATTGATAAAACCAAAATGACGTCAACGATCTGTCCCTAGTGGAAGGGTGATCAAGACTATAATGCTGGAGCAGATCGAGTATCTAGGGCAGAGCTTTGCGAGTTTGCAAACTTTCACGTTCTACAGTCTGAGTCTAGTGGTTTGTCGGAAACCTCAGTGGCTTTGGAAACTGCTCTGCCCACGCTGACCTGAGCGGCTCCGGGCAGCGCAAATCTCTCAGCTCTTTTCGGTAGCAGCAGGGTCCACCACAGGACCTGGCACTGCTCTCATGGTCCCAGTGGCAGGTTTGAAAACTCCGTTGACAGAAGGAGCTTCAGTACAGCATCTGCCACATTCACCGCTCATACAAAGCCAACACCCTTACCAATGCAGCGCCTCGGCCCTGGTTCCCACTGAAGCATCTTTACTTATGATCTGACTATAGAAGTTCAGTTGTTGGATGGAGTACATTTTTCAACACATAAAACCGTTTATCTTTATCAAAATAGTTGCTTTTATGTCACAGTTCCAGGTATAGTGGAGGATAAAAATGCAAAATATGAAAAACCTTTCTGCTGTTGATTTGAAGCATGGCTACAGTGTTAGAAGAAATTTTGAATAAAGCTAAATGCCAGATTTCCCCTTTTACCTTGCTATCAAAAAATATCTACTATTTTCAACCACTGCCTAGAGTTTACCAGCAATGAGTCAGATCCCGGTGCTTTGACATGTGGCCATTTCAGACCTTGGACTTCAGGCCGCATTAGGCTGCCCGTAGCAGCTCAGCAAACCACTGCCTGCACCGAGTTGTTGTTTCCTGTGACCCAAAATGTAATTAAAATAAAAAAAAAGATATCTTCTGGTCTGGTATTTCAAAAAAGAAACATTAAGAAAAGACTAAGGATCTTCAGCGTATTAGAGAAGAAGAATTACAAGTGTCATTTACCTCAAGCCACCTCACTAGAGAGCAGAAAGTCATTTTCTGCACAAAGCTACCAGCAGTCAGCCTCCCTCCCCGTGTGTTCCATAGAAAGGCGAGGGCTATAACCATGGAATTTGAGGTTATAAATGGTAACATGAATTTACCCCAAATGAAAAACCAAAATTCACCAAAAAGTACTCCATTGCAAATATATCTCTCAGAAGCCCAGCAAACTGGCAGCCGCTGCTTCAGCAGCTGTGGGGGGTCTCACTGGCTTTCAGGAACACTTAGCAGGGTCCAAATTTTTGAACATTTCACAGAATGTGTCTCATGATTCATCAGCTGTGCTCTGACTAATTGGCAGAGGGCTCTGGCAGAACCAGAAAACTGTTTATGCATCATTCAAGACTTTATTATTCATCATGCAAAAAGTTGTTGGTTTTTTTACCCCTCCTTAAGTGGCTGCATATTTACTTATCTGGGGATTAAAGCGTTATGCAACAGTCAGAATCAAACCGTGGAGGGAATGAACCTTTTAGGAGATTTTTTTTTCCCAAGCACCACTCCTTTTCTGCTCTGCCTCCCCCAGGGCGTGTGTTCTTCCAGCTCCGACGTGGCAGCCCATCCACAGCTGAGCGTGCACAGGAATGCATGGGGCACTGCCTCCAATTTTCCATTTTACTACCTCTACAGCTTGCAAGGTTCCTCTTGGAAAAAAATACTGACAAACTGAATATTTAACCTAAACTTACACTTAAAGTCTATATAACAGGACAAAAACTTCAGAATCCTAGTGTCTTCATTGACAAGGTTTCTTTGTGTGAAACTCCCAAAGGAGGCATCCTTTATATCGTCACCTCCAGATTTTTTTAGATGTGTTATAATCCAGTACACCTGTGACTCTCAAAAACAAATAAGGAGACTATTCTGGGATTTTTGTTTGTTTGTTTGTTTGTTTTAAACTTTCTATTTTTGGCACCTCTTTTGGAAGAAGCAGGAGAAGTTTAAAGCTCAAGAGAGTAACCTGTGAAATAGCCGGAGTCTGTAATGGTAATTACCACACGTAAGCACGGGTATTTCCAGATTAAAATAAAGTGAAATCAGAGCAGCATACGGAAAGCACAGACGGCAGTTGCATTTTCAATTCACTACGGATAACCTCTTGAAAAACGAAAGGCCTATTTTTAGCATGATGATTGATTAGTGTTGCCATGGCAATAAGCAACACTTAGAAGAAGAGGGTAGAACCTAAGTATGCCAGAACACTTGCCAAAGTCTTAAAGAGACAGTCAAACACGAACGGTGTTTTACAACCGCGTTATGGAGAGGACTGTAAAAATCACCTTTGCATAGTAATTACGCCCGGGGTGGCTGAAGGAATTACTGTAGTTGCCAGTAAATACGTTAGGCAGAGGGTGACTGGGAAAGGTTCCTGTACCCTCGGTAACGCGCTTTGTGTGAGCGAGAGCTATTTCACCAATACCCCTTTAGCTCCTTTCGTTTGCCTTTTGGTTTCCAAAGAACTGCTAGAGACCTCATCGCTGCACTTCACTTCTCCTGCTCCTTGCGAATATTAATCCACAATCCTTGGGAGTTATTTTTGCACAGTAAAAATTAATCCCACTTTTTTTTTTTTAAACAGCAGAAGCACCTCCCCCTAAACCTTAACATAAAAGCCTGAAGAGGCAGAGACTTCATGTAAATGCTCTCTTTCATCTCCCACCACTTTTCAGGCTGATTATTGTTTTTTATTATGGTCACATATACATTGTTTTGGCAACACAGGTGGAACTGGATCCTTTACAGAGCGATCTCCATGGAGCCTAGAGCTAAAGAACACGGTAACTGCTGCAATGAAATGACACTGGCCAAGCAAAATCAGATTTTTTTAATAGGGTAACTTCTAGATACCACATCCTTTGAATTCAAAATTTTTGGGCACTGTTTTGGTAGTCAGTGTGTAACGGGATTTCTTTATTGAAGATCAGAAATGTGGAAATGACAAATGGAGTCCCTACTTCTCCTTAACAGGCAAAGGGAAAGCGGGGACTCTGGGGCAGCGGAAGGTCCCGAGTCGCGGAGGCAGGAGGGAACGCCCCACCGCAAGGGGCAGGGAGGGGAAGGGGGCAGACACACACACGGCAGCCCCCCAGCAACAGGGCGCACGTGTAAACAAGAAGTATGGATGGAATGGGAGGAGGGATGTAACACGGGAGGTTGCCAATGCCTCTGGACAATGGCGAGGACAGAATGGAGAGACCTGGATGTGGGAGAGAAATGAAAATCACACACGCGTATGGACAAACAATATGTCATCTCTACAGTTCATATGCAAGAAGGTATGTGAAGAACATACAGTGATGTCTCTATAGAATATTTCAAATTACAGTATTTCCTTTCGGCTAGAAAGAATTAAGACAGTTTCTTTAATTGAATATTCAAAGTTTTTTTGGAAAATAGCCAAATACCATAGTAGGTATTGACTACCTTCAGGATACTCTGGGCAGCTCAGCATGTGAGCGCCCAGAGCTGTATGTGATACAGATTACTTACTACACAAGCCAGCATCAATCTGGATGACAAAGTCGGAAGAGAATAGACGGAAAGGGCTGGGCAGGGTGATGGCAGAACTTGGAAGATGTGAGTCAATGAGAGGGAGGAGAATCTGGAAAGCAGGATAAGCACAGGAAGGTGGCAAAGAGCAGAAAGAGTAGGAACAATGCAAAAACAGGGCTTGGAAATAAGCAAGGGAGTTAAACTCTCATAAACAAGCTCAGGAAGAAAACCACTATTTGTTTGTATTACATACAATAACTTGAAGATGAAAAAGTCAACTAACAAGTTGCCTCCAATCGCTATGAAACTCAGCACTTATCTCTGGGTTTGCCTTCCCTGAGGATCTCCCTCTCTGACACATGGGAACAGTAACCTGGTTATCGAGGAAGAACGGGAGAAGCGGCACGCACAAGTGACAATGACAGTCCCTGAATCAGAGAGGGGTTTGGGTTGCGTTGTAATAAGCCAGTGGTGGAAAAAGGGAATTCTCCCAGGCAGTTTGATTTACTTTGTTTCAATGGGATTAAGCCGTTAAATGAGAATACAGGTTTTTCTAAAAATATATTCTTTGTTTCTTATAAATATGACAGAGGGCCTTCCTTCTGCTAGGATCTCTAAAGGAACCAAACCTGTGTTTCACCAGAGTCATGTCACCAATTAGTCAGTCACCCCCTGAGTCTTCCAAATGGGGGGACGGGAGGGGAAGATTTTTGGTAGTAATTTTTTATTAGGCTCTAATCCTGCCATACAGATTCTGTTGCATTTTTGTTGCAGACTCTTCATGTGCTCAAGCTGGAGAAATGTTTGTGTACTGAAGACTGATGGGTTACATCCAAATTTCAAGCACTGGTAATCAGATAAAGAGAACACAGGAAAAAAACTCTACAGACTCCTCGCAGTGTTTATCTGAAACAACTCTTTTTCCTTCTCAAGTCATCTGATTATAAAAATAACAATTGCAAAAACATTCCTTCCAGATAATTTACTTCATGGATAAACCGGCAGCTGACTAAGTGAAGCACACAACATGCCTGTTCTCAAAAGTAATCAGAAATCAGCAGGTCAATAATGGAACATTTAGCAACTATCACTCTGGGGCCCTGACACATCCCAGTTGAAATAATTTTATTTGCCTCAGTCATTTGCTGCAGAAGAATTAGTGTCACTGTGATATATCATCAAAGGAATCGTTGTCTCCCGCTTTCTGTTCCGTAACTGTTTTTCATAAATATTCTCAATTTATATTCTTTTCCTAAGTTAATTTGAGACATTGGCAGGTTGAAAGAATGCTGTTTCTCCTTGCAGAGAGTAAAACATGCCGGTTTTAATCTTTATTTTGCTTTATATACTTATAATTGTGAAACTAACAATTGGCCATAGTTTATGCATAAAAAATTATTCATCTGTTTTAAAATTTTAGCCCCCTAATTGAAATATTGCTAACAACACTGTTCAGATCAGACTGCAAAACTATTTGAAATTACCCCTGGTAAGCATCTGAATTGCACCTTCAAAGTCAAAAGAGTTTGCTTAAATTCTGTTTGGATTTTTCCTAACCTCTTTGTACCCCAGCTCGATAGCTAAACTTTGTTAGGCTCATTTTCTGTGTACTTTGGTCATGTGAATTTTTTGTACCATGGTTGAGTCACCGTATTTCGTGATGGGATTATTTGTTTGCTTGAGGCTCCTCTCTTTTTGTCCAGAATCTCAACTGTCACTTGAACAGGTCAAATGGGTATTTGCTCTGTGCTGCTTATTGTCTGACAATATCCCGATGCAGGTAAAGAAACCTAGTTCTATGCAATCCTTTTTCGTTTGGTTTGCAATAGAGACAGGTTTGCTTTCTAGTTAATTATTTCTAATCTAGCTGGGCAACATCAGAAAGAAAAATAAGAAAGCCTCCTGAGAGTTCAGTCATTCTTGTCCACATATCTAAGAATAGCATAAATATTTTACATTAAAGATCACAGCATTTGCAAATGCTGTGATAAGCTGGCGCAGAAGGGTTTGTTGAGAGCTGCAAGGCATCTTTCCTCTGTCCTCCGAGTGAAAAAAGCTCCAGCCTGTGACTACCAAAGAAATTCTTTCTGACCGCCAGCAGCAGCCATTCCCGAGAGCCTGTGGAGCTCGACGGGAGGCTCTCGCCAGTCCCCAGGTCCTGTCCCTAGGAGTTACTTCTCCAGGGCTCCCCTTCAGCTCTATCCCAAATACAGAATCGCAAATTTGTGAGCTTAACATCAACCTAATGACAATATTAAATGAGCTTACAAATAAAACTTAAACATTTATTTTAGCAAGATATCTTGCCAGGTTTTTGATTACAAGATCAAAACCGCAGCAACTCCCGTTTTACATTTAAGAGACTTTCTCACATGCAGTTCTTAAGTAATGCCCCAGCCACTAAAACAAGGGTTTGAACTTCACGGGAGTATCTTATTCTTTAAATAGTATCCCCAACTCTGGGTGGCTTCCTTTGGCTTCAACTTTGAAAGTATTTTTTCCACTTCCTCCTCCCTCTCAATGTCAGCAGGAAGCTTGCAAGGCTTAGCTCCGAGTTTGATACAGCATTTCTTGTACATTCCCCGTGTCTCATCTTCCTGATAGGAAGTCCTTTGTACTGCAGTTTAATGAGACCCTCCCCCGCAACCAGCAGAGTGGACGTTTAAAAATGCTCTCCTGACATTACAATATTTCACATATTACACACCACAAAATCATCCCTTGGGCAATACTTCTGTTAATCTCATTATCTTAAGTGTGTCATTTGCTTTAGAGATTATTAATATGGTTGTCAAGTCTTGGTAGTAGACCTGCTGTTTACTGTCAAAGGTAGGGGTTTGCTGTGTAACAAATACCATTCCTCAAAGCAGATGCCATCATAACTGGACACAGATTACAGGGTACTAACGTCATGACACTCCAATTTCTATTCCTGTTTCCGTGCACCTAATCACTCTTGGCTTTTTATACTACCATTGCAGAGAAGAGTATTCTGGAAATTATTTTCAATGCCTGCCAAGCTTTTTTTCTTAGAAGATGTCCTAATTTCATGTCCTTAACAAGGTCATATTTATGAAATCCATAATATTTCACAGGAAAACCAGACTGATGAAATTACTCTGCATTGAACCTCTGAATGCTAGTGTCATGTGCTTGAATGCAATTTCTCAAGAGCCTTCACATTTTACAACTGAAAAACCTTAAGACTCTCAGCAAGATTCAGGCTGTTGTTCACACCCTTTTCCAAATCACTAACATCTACTGAAATAAAACTACCGAGCTTTTAAGGTCCTTGCTCTTTATTTATTGTGGAACTTACAAGGTTAAGTAAAGTAAGGTGTGAACATACGACATAGCAGTATGTACTTGACTTGATAAGATTATGCTTTATTTATCCAGTTATTTATCCAATTAGAACCAGTTTTCCTTAAAATAATTTTAAATTTAATTCTTAGGGTGTCCCACAGACCCTTTGGAGGGAGTTTACCATCTTTAAGAATAGGGTTTCCAAGCTATCTTACTTATTTTGGGCAATGTCTGTGCGCTTATTCTTTCTTTCAGAATTCTCTAATGAATATAGAAGACCAAAATTTAGAGAAATATTCCAGACAAGGATAGGAATTATTCCCAGTGGTATATTTAACATTTTTGTTCTAGATTCAACAGTTTGAGGCAAAGGCACTTTCTCTATTTCCCTTGAAGATAATTTCATAGTCTATCAGCTCCATTAAAATGTATTTTAGATTTTTGTCTGAAGTACAGTTTCCTTATCTCATCCCAATATTTCTAGTTCTGTTTCGTTGCACCATGGTGAGTAATTAGTCCCCAGCTCCCATAGGCAGTTATACTGTCACTTAGTGACTGCTTTCCCTAACATCTGCATTTGTAGACTGATTTAATTTTTCTTTACAAGTCTCTTGAACCCTGCAATCATTTTGCTGATGCTCTTGAACATCTCTGTAGCTGCATACCTTCTACAGACCTTCACCGAAATGTGTTCCAGGTGTTGTCTCATCAGATTAGATAAAGATCACTTCCTGATCCCGATTCTGTGAGTACAGCATTGCCGTTTGGTTTTGACAATGCATTGCATTTCAAATTCAGACGTATATTTCTGTCTGCCCCTACCCCTTTAATCATTCCTACTTGTCTCTTTCAGTTAAAGAAAAAAAAACACATTAAAAAATTCAAACTGACTTTCAGTTAAAGAAAAAATGTACAGCAGAGTATAAGTAACAGATATCAACGCAACATAGCGCATGTCATATTCCCAGCCTAAGACTAAACCTGCTATCAAAGGGTAAACCCTTAATTAATGTAAGCTGTGACAGGCCCTACTGAAGATACCTTCTGGCAAAACCGGCTGAGAATCCGTCCCCTCATTACTACCGTCCGTAACGGGACATTTGGGTTTCCTCTGACAGTCTAATGAATTTAAAAAATGAACCAAAGCAGAATATCTAATAAGTATCTACAGTACCTATTGAAAAACAGAGTTTGCTATACTTTGGATTTTCAAACTTGGTCATCACAGTTTCAATTCTAAGTCTCCAGCTTTCAGATCTGAGCCTTTAAATCCCTTTATTTTTGATTTTTCACATTTATCACATTAAAATCTTTTTCCTCTCCGTATGCTTTACTGGTTTTCAAAATATCTGCACAAACATTTTGAGCACTGCAGAGTTAAGAAAAACAAGTGGATTATGTTTTATCTGCCGTCAGAAGTTCAAACTAAATCAAGGCAGGAGTTTCTGAAAGGTCCCTTTACCTGGAACTTCCGCACCATCTCCTCCTCAGCTTCCAAAGGTTGCTGAAAACTTACTGTATATTATTGAGGCCAGTACATTTAAAACAATTTTTCTCAGGATTTATGTGCTATATTTTGCCTTAGCTCTGCTAGAGGGAATAGTTGATTTTTCTGGGCACTGCGCCCAGGTCATGTTTAATTTTGTCTACAGATTGTACAGTTTCCCAGATACTATACCAGAGATGAGCATTTTATAAGTTAATAAAACAATAAATAAAATAAAATCTGTTCTCATGTCTCCACGTAATAACTGAAACCTTAAAAGCCTTGCCCTGTTTTATAGAAGCTTCTCTTTGTTACAGTCAGTGACTAAAAATATATCAAATTATTTTGAAGCGATAAAAAAATAAGGTAAATAATTTATAGGATCCCCACAGAAACGCTTCAAATTTAACCTTAAATTTTTTAAACAAATAGCTAAAGTAAAGTTCCACTACTGAATGCATTATGTATTAGTTATTTTTAGAATAAATCAGTTTGGATTCCACTACTGTATTTCACATAATTATTTTATTTTTAGAATAAAAAGAGGAAGAAAAACTTACTGTGTATTCTGATTTCCAATGGTCCATTTGCAAAAAAAAGAATGATGAGGGAAAAGAAAAAAAAAAAGAAATGTGAAATAAAACAACAAGTAAACATACATTAATAAAAAAAATATTGTGTCAGATAATCTGCTGATTTACATTTGACTAAAGTCTGTGGGACAATGAAGGGTACAAGTCAGCACAGAATCTAAGCACCTGATGTTTTCTTTGCAAGGAAGAAGTTACACAGATACAACACTCCAGTTTTACCTATCCATAATTTATAATCTTTCTTTCCTGATATCAGTCAATATAAGGTGGAAAAATATATGCAGTTCAGCAGGAGTTGTTAAAGAAACTTGGTATCTGTGGCTCAGTATGAAACTTGGACCTTCTGAAGATGAGCTAAACTATCCCATAAGTACAAGGCAGTAATCATTTGTGCTTTGTTCCTTACCTGTGATTGTATAAGGATAATAATTCCAAGCCTTCTCTGTAACATAAAATATTTTGGGAACAACTGCTCTAGCCCAGCTAGGCAGTTTGCTGAAAATAAAAAGAAAATAGAAAATTAGAATATGTTATGACTTATGAGTATTGTAGAAAACAAATACTTCCAAACGTGCTCACAATTTGACAGGTGTTTCCCGGGATACAGGATACAATTCCTAGACTTCACAACCGCGTTTTCGTCTCATGACCGTGCATTCTGTCTCAGCTTTCTCCACACGCATAACTGAAACCAAGCCTCTTTGTTCCCCTCTCAAAGGGAGCAAAACGGTGCCAGTGCAGTAACCTCTGATCAGATTTAAATTCAGGTTGCAGATTTCAAGAATTTATGGCCTCAAACCTTTGGTCATGGACGAACTCAGCCGGTTGGACCATACGAGGTGTAACTGTGTCCCAGGATCCCTAGCCACAGGGAGGCACTCTCTAACAAGAGGTCACCGGGAAATATGTGATTATGGTCCACTTTGATCCCAATTCCATTATTTCTTCTTAGAGACTATTTCTTCTTCCTCCATATTCTGTGCCAGCACACAAACCCTTCCATTCAACCCACCTAGCACGAAGATTTTCCCACACTCCCAACACCAACTCCTGAGTAGGAAGCTTTTATATTAAAATTAACAAATCACTCAAAACACCTCTGTGAAGCTGATAAGTAGTATTACTCCCATCTTGCTGATAGGAAAAGTAAATTACAAAAGTGAAGAGAATTAATGGAACTGAGTCGCAGGTCAGAGCTCAAGCTGTGAAGAGAACTTACTGGTGCAGTGGTACGACAGCACTGGAACCAGAAGTGAAAGCCATGGATACAGCACATGGAAAGCTCGTTAAAGGGTAATTAAATAATACTATGGAAGAGTGGGGGCATTTTCTTTACCACAGATCTCGGGTCTCTCATTTCCAGAACTCTGGTCACACAGGGTACCAAAGAAGTGATGAACAAACATACATTTTAAAAAGGCAAGTTCATGATAATTCATCTTCCAGCCCTTTCATAAGGATATCAATTATCATCGCTGAAGCTGCCAGGAACAAACACGCAGTAGGAGTCACTCGAAGGAAGGCAGACCTTTGGAGACCACAAATGTCACTGTACTTCAGGGACTCAGCGCAAATGTTTGAAACGGTTATGTTTAGATAATGCGTGCAGAAAGCGGATTAACTTTCCATAATAGCAAATTTCTGAGCAAATACAGAGTTTGGATCATTAAGGCTTATTTAACCATGGTCTGGCTACACATAAATATTGTATTTGCCCAGAGGCGAAATGCAGACATTAGTATATTATCTAAAGATTCAAAGTCAAGTGCATTGACTTTTGCTTTTTGATGACATCGCTTAAAACCAGATTCTTTTCTTTACATAAGCTTTTACTGTGTCCAGTCTTTTAAGCAGCATTTTACATACTGCATAATAGACTTCTCTGTATCAGATCTTTTGTTTATTTTGTTAGCCTCTGTCAGTGCCTTTATATGACCATCTCTCTGCTCCCTCCCTTACTGCTGCGAAACTTTACTCTGATGCCTAAATAGCAAATACCTCAGGATGCAGACTTTCGGTTTCTGAAAACAATGCTCCAGCGGGAGAGAAGAGGCAGTAAACAGTTCTGAATGTAACTAAGGCTGACACTGAAACTAGAAAATTTTACTAGTAATGTCTTTATCAACATACAGCTGCTTATTTTGCCGTTTTTTGGTTATTGTTGGTTTTAGCGTATTTGCCTGTCCACCTATCTTTGCTGGTACGTCACAGCTCCAAAACAAATAATGTTATGGGCAAAACACACATTATCCTCAGAGTTGCAAGCGAGTTGCAGTCATGGACCCACATGAATTGTTCCAAGGGTCCACTCAGAGAAAGAAAATAAAATATTTCTATTTTATCAGCACATGCAGCTGTTGATCACATTCTCTCTCCTTTTTTTTTGTTTTATTTTATTTCTTCCTTCCCCAGATGAAGTTCAGTCTCTCAGCACATAGGGAAGAAGTGTTTCTTACAGGCATTCCAGCTGAAACCACTGGTAGGCAAGAGGATCTTCTGCAAGAATTGAAGTATTAGCAAGCAAGAAAAAATAAATGAAAATAACGCACAAATCTTTTCCAAGAAACCATCACTGAAACATATAAGCTCAAATTTCTTCAGGAGAAATCAGTCCAGAGCAAAATGAAGTGAAGCTAGGGAGCTCAAGTTTATTAGGGCGGTAGGCCCTGGAAGAAGAAAAGATGAGGCTGTAAGGAGTCCTGTTCCTCAAGGAAGGGAGGCAGAGGAGTTTTCAGCACACTTTCTGTGGCAGGATATCTCCTTGAGTGAAGTCTTTCAGAGAGATCCTGGCCTCCCAGCAAAATCCATAGTTGCCTGAAAACTTGCTGAACCTTTCCACAAAGCTTGAATAGTACTGCAACAGCTGGTGGCATTGTGACACCAAAACCAGAATCACGGAAGATTCAAATAGCAAATCTGGCGATGATCATCAAGGAGTATTCATAATTATCATCGAACTCACTAAACCTGACTTCAGACATCCACCACAGCTTTAAGTAAACCGCTCAAGTTGTTGTAGGCACACAGGTTGTCTTTGTCAATGTTCGTACCCGTCTCTGGGTAAAAGATCCTTTGTTCCATTGCCTGCACTACCAGAAACTATACGCTTTCCAAGCACATCTTGCACATGCTTTCTAAGACACAGTCCTTGCGGTTTTTCTGAATTACCCTGAAGTGGCAATTCTGAATATGCTCTTCAGTGCTTAAAGCCTTATCTCTTTTTAACATGAAGGACAGAAATATCCAGAAACATAAAAAACCAAACTTCTGGGAGCTCTACAACAGGAACGCATTTATTGGTTTTTACAAAGTCCTGTATCTAGCCTGTGAGAGAACAGACTTACAATCACAATAATATTAAATGTTGGCTAGGTATTTATTATTGGACTCCGTGTGTGTGTGCGTGCAACATTACTGGTGATTCAATTTAGCCTGAGTTAAGGTTAGATACGTCAGGATTGCAGTGGAGGAGTAACTTGCAATGTAGAAGCAATAGCTGTAGTGTTTCTATGCCCGCTACGAAATGCCGCAGAGCGTAAGTTTAATAAAACGAAACAGGCTCAGGGAATAGAACATCAGAAAAGCAGCGATATTCAATTAGATCAGCAGCAGTAAAAATGGGAACAGATTGAGCAATATATTTCATAGGACACAAAATATATATATTTTTTAAAACATCTCCAGCCTTTGAGTGTGGAGGCATTGACCCTCAGGAGTGTAATTTCACCATAGGAAGAGACACATATTTCACTTTAAGAAATGATGGAACTTTTGGGAAACAAAAGCGATTTTTTCCATCGTGTCTTTAAACCTATTATTTTGGTACAGAAGGTCATCGTTCTACAAGCCTACTGGTCATTTGTAATGTCAATTAACTTTGCTGAGGCAAATCTTTTGTCACCAAAAAAAGGGGTACTGGCTTTGTGAATCATGAAATGAGAAACCCTTCAATCATTTTAGTGGCTTGGGTTTGATTTTTTTGGGGGGGTGAGGTGTTTGTTCTTTTTGCTTTTTAGGTTTTTTATTTGTTTCCTCCCCCCCTGCCCCCGCCATAATTTTGGAGAATAGTATGGCAAACAGTTAAGTGTAAAACAAAACAAAAAAGTTCTGATTTTGAGTACATCCTTAACTTCAAGTTATAATTTTTTCTCTTGGAAAAGATACTCTAGAAGAAATGACAGCTAATCTCTCTATTTCAAGCCACTGGTCTATCCCACCTTCCCTCTTCCTGTGGCTACCAGGAAGCAGCATGTATTCATGGGGTCGTGTTCTACTTGAAACAGAAAGGCTATTGCCTGGAAGGGATATTCCCTGCAAATTTTTATTACAGCCCATGCTGAGAGAAACAGTTTTATTGCACTTGCCTGTTGAGATAGACCCGTTTTTCTGTTAGCTGACCGTTGCCATGGTTTGGATCTTCATAGGGTTCATTCTGCACCACTTCCACACCTTCACCTCGGTCACTCTGCTCATGGCTGTGCTTGCTTATCATGTACAGCTGTCCAATTCTGTACTACAAAGCAAAATCAAGAACAACGTATTGGCTTTATGCAAGACACACGTATTCAAAAGCCAATGTCATCTATCCGTATGTGCAAATAAAAGGTAGTTCAAGGGTGAAAACCAGCATTTTGCAGGTTCATTTAGACCTATGAGTCACGGTCCTCCCATTATCTTATTAAGTCCAGGTTGTCATTAGTGGAAAAAAATAACAAAACCCGTGTGTATATAGATGTAAAAATTCAAGCCAGTCCTTTATTTTCAGACTGCATTTTTAAGTATATAAGTTAAGAAGAAATAAACAATTAATATACTGCTTCCACGCACTAACATGCAAGGGGATTTTAACTGAGCTATAAAAATTCAGTGGGACACAGAATTCTCCTGTAATGCCAACACGATGCCAAATAATGAAGCCCTGTAAAAAGATTCAGGATAACTATTGCTGATTCACAGAAAGAGGAGCTCCAGCTCTTAAGAAAAAAACCCACGTAGACTCTAAGTCCTTTGAAAAAGAAGTTTGAGATGAGTGATTTGGCAATATTATTAACATGAACTTAAGCACTTAAACGATGCTTTTTCTATATACTGTTGAGTTACTCAAGAAGCCAAAAGCCAGGAGGGTTGACGCAACGTTGCTATCACAGAAGAATAAATTGTTGTACCAGCAATTGATTTTTTTCTCAGTATGTCTGCATCTACACTAGGGCTTTTGATTCCAGAGAAATATAACAAAACACACTTCCCTGAACCTTCATTAGCAAAGATTTTAGAGCAAAATTGTACTTTCCCACACATTTTCTGGTTTGGGATTTTATTCTCACTTGAGTCCTTTCCACATTCTTGAACATACCACGGTTCTTACAACAAATTTCCTTTGGACCTATCCAGTTTTCTCCATTTGGATCCCTCTTTCCCTTTAGGCATATACATGCTAATCAATTCAATCACATCATTCACTTCAAATACAAAGAACAACCTGTTAATTTAGAGAATAGCTGAGCTACTACACAAGCTGCCAAGTACTAGCTCAGCATAAGCAAACAAAAGCATAGTGACAGTCTGACCTCAGAAAACTCTATGAGATTCTTGTGGTTATTACATATTATAAACAGCCATCCTATCACATACTTTTAAAAGCCCCAAAAGCCCAAATCAAAAGAGCAATTAGCTGGGAAAAAAACCCCAAACTATCACAGACCTTATTAGCAACTGCCAACAAGACAGTCTTACTAAACAAAATAATGAGGAAAAGGATCATGGAGGGGTTCCTACAGAGGTTCTCAAATTCCACAGAATGCCGTTTCATTCTCCTGCAGCAGGGGAAGAGGCCACAAGAGGGTAAGAGTTTTAGAACTTGCACCTCATAGGATCATTCGCTCAGGGGACAGGGATTTCCCTTCTCCTGGCGCTGAATGGACACCGGCTCCGTCCTTGCCAGCCATGCACTACAACAGTGAAGCAAATGATTTGCATCAGCTCAAAGGCACTTTTTTGGACAATTCCAAAGTACTAAAAATGCCACAAGTTACAAAAAGGTTCTTTAAGAGCAAAACGGTGCATGCTCGGGGTGGGGGGGAGGTACGTTGGATCTATTTTCTTTTCCTCTAATCAAATCAGGTAATTTCAGAGGATTTTTTTCCCATTACCTTTCTTCAAACATGTCCTCACAGTGAAGAACATAACCCACTCTTAAAGCTTGTTTAATAAAAAAGATGTCTAGGAAAAAAAAAAGAAAAAATACAGTTGTCACAAAACTAGCGAGTGTCATGTGGGTCGTGTCAATTAATTGTGAAAATGTGACCCCTGTAACATTTGGAAAAAAATCAGTACATCTCTGCATAAGTGCTGGCTATGCAACTTAGAAATGCCTGGAAATTTCAGTGTTATGCACATAATGTTTCTTCCTCTCCTTTCTCCTCTTAATTGGTGAGAATTGATGGGGTTTTTGTTTGTTTGTTTTTTTTGTTAGAATGATCATTCTTTCTCTTCATATCCTATATAACTTCGGAGAATCTACTCTCTCACTATATAGAAAAGTTCCTAAAACATCCACTGAAATGGTAAGTGGACTAATACTCTTTAAACAATTTGATGCTGGCACTATCTCTTGCCCATATATTCAGCTTTCTCATCTCTGGTACCTCTTTCACACAAAATGTCCCCATTTAAGAGATAAACTCTAAGATTAATTTCCCTGCTAATCCAGTTATCTACCTTAGTCTCCACTGAATCCTTTTCTTCTCTGTCTCATCATATTTAAACATTTTGTCCTAATCTTGAAGGCTCTGAAGGGCTGCAGTCCTCACACATATTTTTTAACTAGTTCCATGAAAATTGTCTTCTCTTTTTCACTACTAATAAATGAATGCATTGGTACACAGGCAAGGCAAAGTTTGTGGATAGTAGTATGTTTTATTTGATCGACTAGTACAGTTGGAAAAAGGAGAATTTTCAGGCACATGAAGCTGTTCTTCACGTCTGAAATCAAAGCAACATACTTCAAAGCTGAATGCAAGTTGAGAAAAAATGCTTTGCCTTTAATTAGATAGGTATCAATTAGACCACCTGAGTGTAAAGATCCTTACTGCCTGTGGAGGGATAAGGGTGTTAGAAAAGAGGAAAGGTGATAAGGTGCTTATCTTCTAATGGAAAGAAAGCGATCAGTAATTTATAGCCTGTGGAACATGAAGAGGTTAGGTGAGGAGAGGCGAAAGGAATTACAATTTGCCATAAACCAAGTATTTCTATTGAGATCTTTGTTATCCCATGAAGTTATGACTTTTAGTTGCCATGGACAACCCTGCAAAGTGTGTCTTGATGGCACATATCACTGCATGCTTTGATTTCTGACTTCTGTGCAGTCCTTTGCAATTTTGCTCTCAGTTTTCATGGTCAAATACGATTTTGCTCTCAGTTTTCATCGTCAAATACAGGCCTCCCAGTTTCTGCTGGAAATATTGGCTCAGAAACATCAAGACAAATGTACGTTCACACTGACAACTAACAATGGGGTTGCGCTAAAGCACTCATTTGCTCCAGCATCATGAAGAGATATCCACCTATAACACCACCACACGTTTTGCTAACAGAGATTGTTGTTCCTTCACGGACCCACACTACCATAAAACGCTAGCGAAACATCAAATCACAAAGACTGTAAATCTGAGTACGTGGTTAAGCTACGTACCCGCCGCACTCTTCAGATGATGATCAGTGTTGTCAAGTAGAAATTTCTTTACAGATGTTGCAGTCAGTGCTTAGAGAAAGGTTCTACTTCTCTGATGAGACTTAAAATCACACACGCTCCCATTATACCCATGTTCTCAGAAGAGGTACCCAAGGCAGCTCAGCGTGGTGCTTCTCAACTGGGAGATGCTGGAGAAAAGAGAAGGCACCACAAGTGGCGCTGGGCAGCTCTCCCGTAGGAATCCTACTGCTGGTCGTCTCCCCCCGGGCAATACCTTTCCATACCAACAGATCTGACATCAGTCAACTGGAAATATCCACCTTTCATAACTACTGAAATGACTGTGTGGCCCTGCTAGAAGCAGCTGCATTCTGCAAAAGAAACGTACTTTTACATGTACTTTAAAGAAGGTACCTGAGCTCCCTTCTGTGCTATTCATTTGCTTTCATCTGGTTTATAAAATTCTAATATCATTCTCGAGCAGGATGAAAAGAGTTAACTTGAAATTATAGTGCTTTACTAGACTGAAGAGCACAAAACTATTATTTCAGCTAAAATAACTTTTTTAAAAGTGTATGTTTATATGTACATGAATAAAATCTAAAGCAAAGATGTGTTGTTTAGAACTTGATGAAATTTAAATGCCTGAAAAAAAAAGTCACAGCTCTTTTTAAGTTCCTATCGATATTGTAGAGAAATACCACTTAGGAAACATTTTACAGCAGTGAACAGTACTGATTATTCCTGCAAGGGTAAACTGATGTGCTGCTATTATTTATGTTGTTCTATCACAATCTGAATTTCTGTGTTCTTAGCTGTAAGACAATTTTCCAGGATGGTGTACTGTTTCAAGGAAGTCAGTAAAATTTCATGCAGTGGCACCTGATCTGAATTTGGTTCTGGAGAAAAGCTCTTTGTTTGAAAACTCTTCAGTTTAATAGGGGAAAATTTCTTCAATATCAAAGGAAGAACTTCAACAAACAAATGCACTGAATGTGGAGTTAGAGATTTCTAAGGATATCGCTATTAGCTTTTGCAGTAGACGTGATGTTTCTGAACCCCTCATGAGTTAGTCTTAGCGGTGGCTTCTCTTTTGCTTCAACAGTCAGATGGTGTTTGCCTATTGGGAGTTTAGTCACACAAGAAACAAGGTTTATGTTAGCAACAGCATAATGAGGGCCAATCTGATTTTGAATAAAATTATAAGTGAGATCAGAATCACTTTTTTTGTGTTCTTGAGATGGGGAGGGGAGAGAAAAAAAGAAAAGGGGGGGTCCATCCTACACTTCTTTTATTTCTAGAACTCCCATTGTCTTCAGCAGAAGCTGCACAAGAAATCCTTGTACAAACATGTCTGAATTTTTTTCAGCCTACTGACTATTGTTCAGTTTTTGATCTAATACTAGTCTGAGAGTACAACCTTTCAAACTTCACGTGGAATGCAAAAAGTAACATTCTCTCAAAGGAGGAATTATGCCAAAGTTATCCATAATCTGAAATTTTTATACTAGTTCTTGAAATTCTTATTTGAACGCTCACAGAAAATGTAACAGATTTTTGATTGGCTTCATCTTACACGGCGATTTTCATATTCAAAAGAATTGTTGAACTTTTCTATAAATAGACCATACCATCAGGGACAGTGCTGCCATTTCAATTTATGCAATTTATTGTTCTAAGTCAGTAGTGAGATCCCTCCCTGCAGTTAGAAGCTGGAGTCCAGAAGATGCTGAATGTCTTTTATACCTATTAAAGGTAACGGCTGTTCAGGACACCACATTTTGACAACGGAAAGTATTACTCTCACGGTGATTCATACTGAAACATGCCGGTGGCTTCTAGTCCTGTCCTCAGAAAATTGCAAAGGTAAAACAGAGAAAAAGAAGAAAACCAGGAACAACAAAACTGCAACAGATCCGTACTAATGCACAAATGTGCTCCTTTGCAGAGGCAGCAACGAAGGGCACAATCCTGCCTCCGCTGATGGCAGCAGGTGTTTTGTCATTGACCTCAGTTCAGTGAAGATTTACTTCTAGCAAGAAAATATAATGAATCGGCTTCATCATCAGCTGTATCTCTCTAAGCTACACTGATTCCAAGGACATTGATGATGGCAAAACAGTAGCAATTTGATTAAGGGATTCTGATTTATAGAATGCTGTCTCATTAATGAAAACAATCTGAAAACTGACTGATATGTTTCTGATTTATTTTCAAGTCATAATCTTTGGAAGACTGTTTGTGTGCTCCTTGGTGAATGTGTTCCAAGGCTCCATTTCAGGTCATTTTTTTACTAAAATGATTAATAGGAATATTATTCAGCACTTGTATAATAATTTCTGTGTTTAAAATTATTTAAAACAAGTTCCGATTACTCCTCAAAGTCCCACCATGAGACAAGCATGGTGATTCCCAGTAAGTTACTTGTCCAAACACGCATTGCCCATCACTTCAATCTATCTCTTAACAGCAATTTTACAGAGACATTTTATGTCTGGAACAACTTGTTTGAAAACGTACTTGCTTGACCAGCTCTCTTTGTTTAGGAAGATACACTGAAGTTTCCTATTGTGTGCTTTGTTTTGATGTTAGAAAGCATTGTTTTCAGGTCTCAATCAAGACATAAGCCCCACACTGCCATAAACACAAAAAGTTACAGTTATATATTGAGGACAGGCAAAGAAAGCATTGTCCTTATTTCGTATTTGATTAATTGAAACAGAAATTAAATTAATACCTCAACCTTAAAATGAGACATCTGTGATAGAACAGGGAATTTAACATCAATCTAGTGATTTCCAGCTCAGTGCTTTTACCACAAGACACACCTCTAATTTTTTTTAATTCTGAACAGTAATTACTTAAACAGAAGTGGTTTCTCTTATCTCCTTCGCTGACTATAAATCCTTCATGTTATTATTGTTATTAGACAGCCTTCCATCTGCCTTCTGAAACGGGTGAAGCCTAATGCATCCTCGTGCTCATCTGGAGGCTAAAGCCCAGCCCTCACATGTGGACAATTATAAGAGCGGTTGATGGAGCACCCAGATTGTGCCTTCTACTCCCCATACTTGTGTAAACGATGATTCATAGCTATTAAGAATAATTTAAGAAAGTCTTTTCCATGACACAAGCTCCAGGTTCTGACAAGGTGATTTGTCTTCCTTGTTATTAATGTTCCTAGATTGGTTTTAACTAGCATAGAGGAATGCACAACGTGCTGGTATTTGATGTTTCGTGTACTGGTGGATTTGCATTGGCTCCTGCTTGCCCTGCTTTTTGAATTAGGTTTTTGTTTGCTTTGGTTTTGTTTCAATTGGACTTCTGGCTCTCAGAGCTACTACTCTGCAAGCAACAGAAGCAAATACCTCTCTTGCCTGATAATATACATTAACCACCACCCCGGGGTTTTACTGCAGGACATCGCTATGGAGGGAAATTAGTCAGACTTGTAATCATTGCAGAGGTAGAAAACTTTTTGCTACTGAAATAATCACCCCTTTTGCCTAGATAGCCATGCGCAGGAAGAAAATAAACTCACTGGAAATTTGAATTTGGAAGTCTCTCTTATGTAGCATAACTGAGCAGCGTGAAGATAGCAGTTTATGTATCTGAAATAGTAATTTTCCTGGTAAAATAACTACATTGTGGGCTGGGGTCATGTGAAAAGAGTACTGCTGGGTTTGACTGCTGGGAAAATCTGCAAGGAAAGCATGAATAGTAAACAGAGAATGCAGAGGGCTGTGTTCTTATAGCCCAGCGTAGCGCCTGGCAGAGCGACCCGCAGTACCACTGAGCTGATACTAAATCTCCGTTAGCCTGGATGAAGAGCAGTGTGGAGTCTACACCAATCCACTGTTTGACTTCTAGTTTCTAAGGTAATGTGTTTGGAGCAAACCAGGCACCTTTGCACTGCATTCTCTTTGCCATGTAGAAACATCCAAAGCGCAAAGAAGTTTTTATGAATAGTTATTTTTCAAATGGCTGTCCCTGAAGCAAAGGCAGCTTACTAAATTATCATCTTCAAAAGCAAATCTGTTTTTACCAGTCCAAAAGATCAATCAATCTTCTGAAACAACAGAAGGATTCACTCGTTACAAGAAGGAATAACACCAAAAATCTACGTGACTGACCTTATCTAATTACAGATTATTAGTGAGGTGCCACAGTTAAGTGAGTGCCATAGTTCCAAGTGTCATTTTATCTCTGGGTTTAAACATATTAGAGGGGTAGTTTGTCTTGCAAATCACTTGTAGGAAGCATCTGAATTGAACAAGGAGGGAACACAGAAAAACCCAGCAATGAGAAAAATGTGCTCGGAAGAATGAGAAGCCATATGAGAAATCAAGACAGTATTCACTAACAACCAGTTGGAGAAATAATAGATGCAAGAGAATTAATGTTAAATATTTCAAAGGGTTATTTCTTCTATAGCTGATTTTATGTGATTAATGTCATTACTACTCAGGATGGTAATCTGTGTAAAAATTCCTACACCAATTGAATAGTAAAGATAACACTTCTGGCAAAATGCTGTCCCTATTACAGGATGTCCATTGCCTCATCACAGCAGAAATGAGGGAACCGACCTTGCTTGTGTAGTAGTTTGCCTGTCTAGCAGTCCTTAGGCTAAATTAAAGCTAAGACAGGAAAACACGGAATGAACTGTCAGGAAAGCAACAGTACTTTCTGAACTAGCATACGATTAATGGTTTTAAGTAATTTTATTTAAAAAAAACAGACAGATGAACAAGGTCTATAGAAAGCTTCAGCAGGAAAGCAATAACAACAACTATAAATATCTAGGTCCTAAAATTTGAAAGTAAATATGATGCACTGCTCTGCTTTGAGGACCTAGAAAACCGTACAAGTAATTTAGTGGTATGAATGTCACTTACCCTAGGAACATATAAAGAATCAGACTAGTTCGGGTTTAGAGTTGAACTTGGAATTTTTCTTTCAATTGACTCCTGTGTGCACCTGCGATTCACAATGCAGTACACAGCTGCTGACTTGCATCAGCAGTCTTCTTTAGTATTGCCAAATTCATGGGAAGGTGCTTTTGTAGCCTCACAAACAAACAGTTGCAGCAGGAACAGTTGACTTCTGCATGCTGTGAAGTGCAATTCTTACTGTTTTCATGTTTTCTTTGCCTTTTCAAGGGAGAAATGACATCCTTAAGATACTTTATCTGCTTAAATTCCTATGAATGACAGTTCAGCAGCAGCATACTTGTTCAGAAAGACAGTATCCTCCTCTAGTATTTTCAGATAAAGAAATATGATCTACTCTAAATTTGCAATGTCCTGGCACATAACGGCTTACAACCTAAATAAGTGATACTGAAATCAACAGGAGCAGGTCCAGAGCTGTGGTTAATAAGTGTGCAATGAAAATTAAAATAAAAGAAAATTAAGTTGCAAATTTTCAGCATTCATGCAAATGTTTCCCCAAATATAGCTCATGTCCTGCTCAAATGGTAGTAATTTTATGTTTCTACACCAGCTGTGCTATTGAAAAAAGCCAGCTGTTTATCCTGAGTGTACAAGCTCATACAATTTTTAAGAATCAGTTTTTATTAACATTATTTTACAGTGAGTCAGCTGGTTAAATTTTTCAACCATTTACATTATGTGCTTTTTACATAAATACCGATAATATTCTATTATTTAGATTCATGACGATACATATATTTCCTACAAAGGATGCAAAAAATTTTCAAGAGGCTGTTGAAAACGTCCTCTGTTCGCAAACCCAGAAAGAACAGCTAAAAGGGATTTATTATGTAGCTTGACCACTTATAACCAGTCTGTCAGTAACGCATACTGAAGGACTGCTCACATCCACCGGTCCCTGTTTGAGTACCTGCCTCTGATTAAGCCACAAATATGCCGTGCCTTAATCACAGCTTATTGCTTTTCGGGCACAATTCACTTGGCCTTACAGTTCAAAACCAGTTTGATAACTATCAAATACTATTGATGTTTTTTCTAAGTCAATACAAAAGCACATTTTATTTGTTGACCACAATTCATTCATGAGGTTGTAGTTAACTTGAAGGCTGAAGTTCAAGGAGCTGTTTAGTAAGTCTCTTAAAATTTTAACTCAGAATGCAGTAAAATGAAGCAAAACTTCAACGTAATTTTTGTAGAGGTTACCAAAGTTTTTTTAGTAACCCAAACTCTTTTCCTGATATTCCAGGAAAATACTAT
The DNA here is from genome assembly GCF_028500815.1 of Rissa tridactyla. Taxonomy (NCBI): domain Eukaryota; kingdom Metazoa; phylum Chordata; class Aves; order Charadriiformes; family Laridae; genus Rissa; species Rissa tridactyla. The sequence continues at coordinate 15,077,242 of NC_071480.1, read as the reverse complement.
TTCCATTTCAGATATTCCAAAAAAAGTCAGAATGGAAAATTGTAGGCTTCCTTCTTGAACTATCTCACTGATCTCTTTTCAGCAGCGTGCACTAGCCCTACACACAGGGTGACACGTGACTATTTCACTCGCGGTGAAAAGTAACATCTCCATGGATTAGCAATGGTGATGGCGACGCTTGCCTTATTAAACCAGACAGCAAAAACTCATATGTGTGTTTCCATTAAAGTAAACAAGTTTTGGGGGAAGGAAAGACAAGAACCTGAACTCGTGTGCCATGCATATGAACCACATTTTTGTTGGCTAGAGAAAGGAGGTGCTCTGGACAGCCAGACAATGCAGTGCGCCAAAGGGCTTGAGCCGCAAAGCTAAGTTCTCTGTAGTGCAGGATTTAAAAAAAATAAAATTATTTCAATTCAGCTCAGTTGAAGCTGGAAGTATTTGGAGTTGCACACATCCTTTGACCCTTTCAAAATTCAGCACAGTGCAGAAATGGACGTAGGAGTTTGGTTTAACTATAAATGGACCCAACACAGGTGCATCTATTCATACTTTTAATTTTTTTTTTCTTTTTGCATGGCTAATGGTATTTGCTTAATGTTTAAGTAGAGCTTCTTTCCCCTCAGGCTACTTTTCTCTAATTACTCTTCTGCAGTAATTACTCATTTTTGTGACTTATAAGAATCTCTCTCATACCAAACCCATCAACTTTCATGTACAGAGAATTTGATGCTTCCAGAAAAAAATTTGCCTGTAAACTTTGAGTTTAGAAGCACCAAAGAGACTACAAAGGATTCCATAAACTTTGTCAGAATCACAGAGGGGAATAAATTTGCAATTATGTTTTTTGGCAAGCAAGTTCTTTACGATGCATTTTAGGCAATAGAATTCTGCTTATATATATGAAAAAAGAAGAACTTTCATAGGACACACAATATAAAATGAAAAAAAACGAGCATCAGAATTTAGTACTTACTATTCACAAGCTGAACAAAAATCTAACCTGCCTTCTGATAGCTTTTTCAGAAGAAAATGAAATTTTGTTTGCTATTTCCAATGAAAAAAAAATATATTCACAGTCCATAGTACTTCCTTTGATTATCACAAATACTTCACGTTACTGATCTGCTAAAACAAAACTGACTTCAATTTGATTTTTAAAATGCACTCATTTTGTGCCTGCATCCTGAAGATAAAAATAATGATAGATATAATTCTGCGTCTGCAAATAGTTGAGGTCACTCCTGCATCTCTGCACCTAACCTAGAGATTAGGGTGATGAAGATATTAAGGTTATCTAAAGTCATCTGATGAAAGGAAGTACAGAAGAACAAGACCTGAATTATATAAGAAGGAAATGAAGACACACTTTCCTCCCCATTCCTAGATTTATAAGATACACTGAAATCTCAAAACTAATACAAAAATATAGGCTATTTTTCCATTTTAGTTCATTAGAATAAACATTTGCAAACTAAGTACCTACTCATAAACCTGCAAGTGACAAAACCCCCCATGCTGAAATGAGTCACCACAGTAGCAACTTACCACTTTTGCACTGATGCCTTTTTTACGTGCATGAAGTCTCTAATAAATGTAGTAAGTGCATTTAGGGGAGAAATCTGTTTGCTTCTATTGACTTATGGAAAATCAAACCTGCAGCCAAATAAACTCTTGATCGAGTAACGTGAAGTTTGCTGCAGAACCCAATGCAACTGTGACATCTGTGGAGCGCACATGCTGGAGAAGCGAGCATGCTCGGGACACTATGTGCCTGCCATCTAATGTCTTTGTCTAGACTAATTACAGAATACAGAACCTGTCATTTAAGACTTTTCCACCGTGAAGGTACAAGTACCGTTACGATATACAGATGAGTAGCCTGCTGCTTTCCAGCACAAGAGAGAACGGAAGCTCTTACGTAAGCATAAGTAAAATTTCCAGGAAGGACCACATTCCTGACTGACTGACAGACTCCAAAGCTTCCAGATCAGACATTCTTTCAATACCACATGTGGAATAAAGGGAGGATGAAGGCAAAGAATTACCGCCAAGGGACTCTATAGGCTTAATTCATTTTTATCGTAATACAGAAACGTGAAGCTATAAGGTCTGCAGATGTTTTTGACAGATGGTGTCACAGCCTTAAGCGTTCTACCAGTGCTTATCTGTTTTTACTGACCAGTGTCAGATCCCAAACAAATCCTGTACGGAAGGTCTAGAGCATTACAAACATAACCAGGAACAGAACCGGGAAACTGTACAGAGGGAGGTACAGAAAACTACAACAAAGCTGCAGATTTTAACCGACACAGAAGAATTACACAGGTTCATCCTACTTATAAGGATTAGAGAAATAAAGCCTTTTAAAATATATTGTATCTTTATAGTGCACGAATTGTAAAAATCCTGCTACCAAAATCTCACATGCACTTCTAATTATCATATCTGCAAAATGTCAATGAAAATTTTAAAGCTGATATCAAAATAATGCATACTGTCTGCCATAACATATTATAAATAATACAACAGAATTATTCTGATGAATCCAGTAAATTGAAGGACTGCAAACCAAGTTACAAGAATTACCTTAAAAACGCAAACATTTATAAGACTCCAAACATAATTCCTCAAAACTTCACATGGTCTAAATACATCATTATAAGCATACGCACAGAAAGGTAATTAGCTTTCTCAAAGGAAGTTACCCATACTAACAGAGTTAAAGTAATAATGCATGAGTTAAATGGGATATAATTTCTCAAGCTTAAATAGCAAATAAATATCTCTACGCTCCACAGAGATACATACAGTCTTGTCATACAGGAGCTGTAAGACATAGCCGGCCATTTATCAGTGCAGATACGCAGCACGTAAGAGATCCAATGCTACAAATGGAGCCTTGACAATACACCGGAGAACTAACGAACTCTCCTAGGTTACTCTAGGTGTTCCTGCCCTACCTCTGCTGGATACCAGCAATAGCAGTAATGGTCACCAGAGACAGCAGAAGAATGAGTAGCTCCTGCTTCTGTGCTGGGTTGTGCACTCTTCTGAGGTAGCTTGTATGCCACAAGTAACAGATAAAACAATTTCTCAATACTTGTAAGTGGGAATATCTTTCTTTCCACCACAAAGTATTTTCTTTGGTGTTCAAACTTTCTGCTACAGAGAAGTTTCCAAGAGACCAGTTAGGCTGGAACAAATCCTGTTGAGTTAAATGGCAAGACTCTCCTGTTGACTCCAGAGAGCTTTGTACGTAAGTGAACAAACAGCTTTTCTACTCCAAAGTTAACCACTTCCTCATTAGTTCGAGCCAGCTGCGTCATTTGGAACTGATCCTTTGGGTATAAGAGTTCACGGTGTACGGTAGCACCAGGGAATAAAGCTAAAACCATAACAAGAAGATGTATAAATAGATAAGATCTCTTTACAGAGAACCTGGTTTTCTTCCTCTGGTCCTTCAGCCCACAGCAGAACGGTGCTCTGCAATAGTCATGCCGATACCATTTATGCAAGTGCTCAGAGCTGGAATCTGCTGTCAAAGACACACGTTTAACATGGAAAACATACAGCTCGAAGACGTTAGATGCATTCACATTAGAAAAAGTTAGTTTTGTGCAAAAGTCAGAGAATTAATCTGGAGCATTCTACTGTAGATCTCAATAATTTAAAAAACAAACAAAACCACACACACACAAAAGCTAAACAAACCCACCCTCACCATAGTCTAAAAATACAGTTAAAAAGATAGCACTGCTTCCTTTCCTGCTACCCCACCGCCTTCTACTGCCCGAACAACAAACTCTCAGCAAGTCATTGGTTCAAACTCCTAGAGGGGAAGTGGTTGCTGTAGCAATGGCAACCCAATGAAAGCTCTTTGTCTCCTACGTGTTTTATTTTTTATAGCATTCTGAAAGAGCAGACAGCATGAACACAGACTTGTTGCGTGCTGACACAGCTTGACTTTCCTCTAGTTCATCATCTGCCTGTTTGATAAACTTAGAATCATAGAATTACCTAGGTTGAAGGGACCTTTCAGATCATCTCATCCAACCATCAACATAACTTTTTACTTACTACTTTTCATAAAATAAAGAATCCAGAAAAGTTTATAGAATTCTTTCACATATGCTATGTGGATGTAAAGTATTCCTCAGGGAACACAAAAGGGTATAATTAAAGAAAAGGGCGGAAGAAAAGATTAAAACATGAATGAATCTCATTAAAAATGTCCATGCCCAAACTGGTCTCACAGTTTGGTCAATAATCAAATTTTAGTCTAACGTACCTTTAAACACATGTGGTTCAGCCAAATATTCATAACAATATTACTTTTAAGTTCAGATATTGCTTTTATACTGTTTTAGATGGTTTCTACTATTTCTACAGGCATGTGAGCGTGACACAATTTTATGAAAGACTTTTTTATTCTAAAAGCTTTATGAACTATCAGTTTTGTTAACCAGATAATGCTAAACTTTAATGTGAATGCTCAGTGCTTTATTCCACAGCTCAAAGGCTCGGCAAATGCATAGTGAAGAATTTCCTATTAACAAACGCAAGGGCGCTAATGCATTCGTTCTCAGATTTGTTTTAATGTAAATCTCTCTTCCACGCTTTTAAGCTTTTGGGGTGGGAAGTGAGGGAGGGGACGTCACACTACCTACTAGGTATTCCCAAAATAGGGAAAACCCTGCAATGTGGTATTTTAAGCAGGGGTCTGCTTAAAAAGACCCCTGGGGTCTTTTAAGCCTGGGGTTAAGCCTGGGGTCTGCAGCTTGTCTAGGAATATTTTAGGTAGGTAGTTCAGAGAACAGGTTCAATGGGAGCTCACGGCAAACTCTTACTGCAGGATGCACGCTGTGGCTTTACAGCCCCTCGTTACTCTTCATAACGTCGCGTTCTTCCCTATCTCACATTCACTGCACAGAATGAATACACGTAAGGAATGTTAATGGTTAGTTATCCAACTTTGAAACCTAAATTCTCCTTTCCTCTTTTTTTTGTTTTTATTTTGCCTTGTGCTTGGTATGGACCGCACAACTCTCCCGAGAAGCAAATAACCATCTGCGCAGGCAGTGCACTCTGAATTCCTCACTGCCGTGGCTGAACTGCCACCCAGCACCTCATACAGACAAATTAAAGATAGACAAGGTCACAGCAGGGTTCGCGTATTCTTCAGCTGCATCTTCCTTGATTATCAGGATCCGATATACCTGCTTCCCAATCTTGGATTATCAAAGCCAGTTCCTGCCACTGCAGACAACCACGCTAAACAGTATTTCTTGAATCTTTTCTTCTCTCCAGGCTGTGTACAATTAGTTAAAAGCAAATAAATTAATGCATAAAATTCTACTCTTTGATTGAAAGGATGGTAATGAGACATTTGCTGCCTTAACTGGTCACAACTGTCACTGAGCGCCAGCTACCAGTTTGGCTCTGTGGGAAGCTCGCAGTGTTACTTCTGTTGGAGCCAAATGGTCGTCTTGCTGTGAGCACAAATGCTGACAAGTCGGGCAACGTGTGGGAAGAAATCTGGCATTTCCAGTGGGATGCATGCATGTGTACAAGCAGTTACGGGTTTATATACTGGAAGTGCATACTCTAGTTGACTATTATACTAAACCCGTCACATGCCCATTCTCTTGTCGTGATTCTGAATAGCTCAATGGGTACCTGATATAATCTGGATGTCCAAAAAACTCACCTCAAATAAACAGCTAAAATACATAAATGAAGCTACTTTATAAAGAAGTATGACGCCAGGTACTACAATATAATAGAACTGATAGTGCAGTGGTCTTAAAAATAATATTTAATGCCAAAATGAGGAAAAAAAATTTAAAAAAATCAAACCAAATTTTTTTATTGCAACTTATTTCTTTAAATTTAAATTGCATGATCAGTAAATATAATTTTAAAATATTTAAGATGTTTAAAGTGAAGCCTGAACACAGAAGAAGGCTTGGTGTTGCCAAACAAAGTTCATTTAGGGAAAGGAAAGATGCAAGACTGCATTCAAGGCTGCTGGATGACAAAACAGTATTTTCATGTGATTTTCCCATGGCACTTAGTGATATTAAAACTAGAGAGTCTGGGAAGCATGACTGATTATTGCTTTATTTTCTTATTCTTTCAATAATTCCTAACATACAGACACATAATGACCATCAACATAGACTACAAAAGCTTAGATCTGACAACCAAAGAAGCCTTCCAAAAGGGCACAGTGTGCTTAATTCAATTTAATTTAGTGAAGGGTCAGAGTTCTTCTTTTACAGCTCAGAGGGTTCCCATCGCCTAGTTCTTTCTGAGTTACTGAGAACAAACAGAAGATTTGTATTATAGCACCTGAATATAATGTGGGGAATAGAGCAGATGAAGTCACAGTTTCAGCCTTGGATTTGTCTTTGCTATTTTTTCCTATACTACCCAACTATACCGTCTAAATGAACACCAGAGAGTTCCACATACGGCAAATGTGTGTCACATAGTTCCCTCCTGTTGGTACCAATCTAGCAGATCCAGCTCTCATATCAGTCTTCCACCTTCCTTGACTTCTTTTTTACATAGAAAATACGGCAGAGAGAAAAAGGATGACCACACAGCATCATAGACCTGACAGCTTCTTGGTGGCCTCCTAAACAAAATTTAGGAAACTTTCTGAGCTGCGCTGACCACAGGGCTGGGTTCAGAATCCACTAGCTGCAGCTGGCTCCCTGAAGGTCACTTCATTTTCTGTGCCAGAGCTCACACAAACCAGAGAACCAAGCTTTCTGTATGCTGCCTTCATTTGCTAAGGCTGATTTCTTCAAAAGACCGTATGTTTTTCCCACAAGCCATAACGTATGCTACAGAAAGAGACACAACATACTCTTCTATAGCCAGAAGGTCCGAATTCGAGGTTTGCTACTCTACACTGTTATTCTAGTCCTTTACTCTACCACAAAGCCCTGACAACCCCAACTGTTCGACAAATGACTTCCCTGTCACAAAGAGCCAGAATGTATAAAGATTCATTCATATGAATAAATGCTTGTGAAGGATGAAGTTTCCTAATTATTTTTTTTTTGACCCGTGGAAATGAAAGGATAATTCAGTATTTCATTACATCAGGAAGACAAAACTAGCATTGGTTTTCCACTTACTATTAAAGGTAATCATGCAGGGATGAAAGACTAGACTATTCTTTACCATTCCATTTTTAGATTATTTTCTTTCCCTTTCTGTCTATTGGTGAGATTTATGTCACAAAACTATCAACCTTTACAAAATGGATGCTTTTATCTTTGCAGCTAAGGTGTTTGTGAAGTCAGTATGATGTGAAACAGCTTTCCACATTATGGTACTTCTGCCACGTGATTAACTGGAGGATGTCACCGCCGCATTACTATTTCATCTTCATGAAGGCAGGCATTCAGGGCAACAACAGGGCACAATATGCACTTTCTCAAGCGTAGAAATGCAAGCAATCCCAAAGGGAAACTTGCAGAGACATGCTTGCCTCTCCACTCATCCGTAGATCAAATGTTTCATTAAAGCCATCTGACTGACTTTTCTTGTTCCGGTGACATCAGAAGGAAAAAGTAACATTAAATGAATTCTCAGGTTACCATCGGATTTTGGCTTCCAAATAATTTTCTAGATGGCACAACAACCTCATGGAAATTCCTAAAATTGCAATTGCCCCTGCAAGAATACAAAACCACGAACAAAAATATTATATTTTATCCTTTCAGAAATACACTAAAAACCAGAAGAAATTCATCTTGGCCTCTCAGAGAACACCACCAGCTTCAAGATCTATATGAATACCTACGAAGCGAGAAGCTCAGAGAAGTGCAACAACCTTACATTTTCTTGAAAGATTAGATGTGTTTTTAGAAGGTTATATGCAGAAGATGCTGAAAGAAGCTGAAATTTACGGGTTAGCAAATAATTCACCTATGAAACAACATGAAAATAAAAAACAATACAGACATTTACGGCAGCACAAGCTCAGAGTGGGCTAATTTTTTTGGTCGAATTGCAGTGGGCTACCATGGCTAGATTGTTTCCAACACTGAGGCTAACATTTGCAGATAATCCAGGTGTAGATAACCGACTGCAACATTGCACTCAGAAGTGTACCTATAGTCTTAGCTCCTTCTTAACTTTTGCTAACTTTGACTTCTGTTTTATTATTATTTTTTGGAATGAAAGATAAAGGGGCCTATAACTGAAGCCAAATAAGCATTCTCAGCTCCTACTGGTCTGTATTTGACTTGAAGACGGCCACTGTCTTCATAAATCTGGGCTAAAATATCATAAGCAGCTGGCAGTAGCACTTAATAAAATACTGCTCGAACAATAATTCCGATGAAGCCGGTTTAGTGAATGTGTTGTGTATTTACTAGCTGCACTGTTTATATTGCTAGCAACAATGTTGATACTGCAGCAGGTCATTGCCAGCTAAGTAAAACGCAAGTTTATGTTACTATCAACTATTTATTTTAACATTGACATAGGCAGTATATTGTGTAAATAAGTAGCAGTATTTTTCTGTTAACAGAATTGTATTTAAAATTTATGCCACCAGTAATAGTAATATGAAAATTAAGCACTTATATTGAAGAGATACCTATTTAAAGTAAAAGCAGAGAAAGTAACATATTACCTATCATTAAGCGTGTTGACAACTTCCATTAGAAGAGATTGTTCTCCTGTTGGTAACAAATCTGCTAAGTTTTAGTTGCATGGATGTTTTACTGGGTCTACTTTAGGCTTAGAAAGCCGCAATCAAAACGGCTCAGGAGCGCTTCAGTTGCTAGTAAGAATAATAGTAATTATTAAACAAAAAAGAATCATTGTGTTAGAAATAAATGTTGTAATTTTTTTTCCTTTGGAAGGCTTTCATGCCTACAATGGGCTAGAAAAGGGACTTGAAATTCAAGAGACACAGTCTTTGCATAAATACCTGCCTTATGCTGGTTCATGTGAAAATCTATTCATATTTAGCCCCTTGGCTAAATATAAACCTTTAAATACAAGCCTTTGCAATTACAGTTCCATATTCTCAACAAAAGTTTTTTAGAGCTTTCCAGATGAATTATCAAAATATTATGAGCCTACTGCACACACTTAAGCCTCTCACAGATCCTACTATATATAGGATATGTGTTTTCCTTGTGTGTTATCCCATGTTTTTTTTTTTTCTATTGCTTATTCTCCTTTGGTTATTCTCGTCTGTCATGTCATCATGTACAGTTTGAATGATTATTTTATTCATTACCCTCCATTATCTCGAGTGCAGAAGTTTGTGCGTTGCATTTCAAGGTTCCAACAGTGATGATAATACAGACAGTGGCTCACATGAGGCCACATAGTCAAGCTTTTCTTCCTCAGGACATTTTAAAAGCCCATAAAATAATGACAAACAAAAAGTATGCTTAAGGAAATCTTATCAAGCTTGTAAAGCCAGGCACTCAAGAGTTACAGAAAAGTGACAGATAGCTTATTGGATATTAATGCACGTGTGTACATAAATACTATGGCACAATTAAATAATCAGGTACAACTTTTTCTCCCTATTCGAGGGTAGTTGCATACTAATGTAGATGGTTTTACATAGGGCTTCTACTCCATTTGCTGAAGAGCTGAAAAACATACTGGGAAAGGAAAACTGTGCCAGCTCAAGGTCAAATGAATTGAAGTATCCCCATCAGCATGTATCCTCTGGGCATCACCAGCACAACAGTACCCAGTTGTGATGCATAAGGATGAGAAATTACTGAAATTAAGAAATCTAGGTGAGACAAGGCAAATCGCTTAAACCCAAGTTCTTCACAAGCAATTGGTATCTCCTTGTTCCTCATCATCCAGGTACCCAACTTGACACAAGAGATCTGATTCAAAGAAATGCTAAGTATTTACCAGATAGCTAAAGTCAACGGGAACTGTGTTTTAAATGGGCTACATGATTCCACTCTGAAAAATCAGGTTCCAAGTGTTAAACATTCAAAATAAGTGAACATTTTCAACTATCATGCCTCAATACAGATGCTTGTCATCTGTAGGAATGTTGTTCATTTCACAAAAGTGTAATGAAAATAAATTGATTAATGTTTAATAAAACATTCAGACGTTTGATGATAAGCATCACTTAAAACCATGATAGACCGTAGTTCCAACTTCAGATATGGGTAATAAGTTACTGGAAAAGAAGACAAAAAATTATATAATGAAAAAGTAGCGTTCACTTGAGCACCATCCAGCTTCACCAGGAACCGGTTTTACAGAAAATACATTCAAAAAAGCAGGCAAACCAAAACTGTATGGGCAATGTTAGTTTTAGCACCTCTTAATTCTAAGTGCTTGTCCTTGAACCCTTAAATAATGATTTTTAAACCAATCTGTGTTAATAAAACCCCAAATTATAATTTCATGGCTGCTTTGGAATCTTGAAAAAGGATATAGGCTACTGAAATCCTCGCAGACAGGTTGCAAATGAAGTGGATATGAACGCAGAGTGGCAGCTTGCAGATGTACTTTTTCCTGCTTGTGCTGCCCCTTTTTTTTTTTTTCTTCTTTCTTTTTTTTCCCCTCCTTCTTTTTGTGGTTAAATGAAAGCCTTCAGCTTTCAATTCTTATCTTTTGGGTGTGTTATATTCATGCTATAGAAAACAAACATCAGTATTTTGACCCTGTGCATTTTTTTCCTGAAAACAAGACATTAATACAGGGTAGAATAAGCAACAGCAAAACTTTATTTTTTAATTGGAGAAGCAGCAAAATTAATTTTGAAAGCTTCTTCGTTCAAGGCTGAAAGCCTTTGTACAAAACTTCATCCTGGAGTGATATTTTCAGCTGTAATATAGGGGTTTGTAATGGAAATGCTGACAGGCCCATAATTATGGCAGCACTAGCGGGCACCACTATAATAGTATATCAGATAGGCATACTACTTAAATTCGATACAAGGTGTCAAAAGATGTTAGTGTCTGTCCTCATTAAAGCAGCACTTAAAATTCCTGTTAACCTCCGTGAGTCAAACTATTAATTTGATGTTCAGAAGGAGATATACACTGGTACTAATACTTGCAATAAATACATCCCCTTTAGCACTTCAAACTGAATTGGTGTATCATCCTAAATGTTTACGCTAATAAAAACTGCAAAAATAAAAAAAAATAATGGTAAGAATAAGAACATTTTATTTTACAGGACAAACTGAAGCCATGTAAATTAATAAAAGAAATGACACGTTAGTTCCTGTGTTCTATAACATTTTAAAGTTTCTTTTTACAGCCAAATATACAATGATATATTTAAGATGCAGTTACATTTTGAATACTGAGGGGGAAAAATTTTATCACCTCTGTTCACTGGATCTTGATTGACAGTCAGTTCTATATATTAGTATGAAATTCTTGATGCCTATACAAATTCCATGCATACAGAGAAAAGATGATCAAGCCTGAAGATCCAGGAGGGTAGCTGGCTGAACAGGTTCATGGCCTATGTAGGTTTTAATTTTATATGATTAATCCCACCAAAAACATTCAATAAATTGGTAGCATGATTATAATATGAACGCTATATTCTATTTCTGTAATATATAAATTCTGAAATTTCATCCAAGAGTTGTGCACTATACTAATGTTTGGTTTCTTTCAACAGACGCAGAAATATGAGTGGAACATAACCTTTGAATTATTTCCAACCATACACTCTATTTCATTACTCCAACAGACTCACTCCTATTTCCTTCCCTGCATTAAGGTGCTCAAAAACAATAGAAAGAGTGAATTTACCTTTCCTGCATCTAGCCAGAGAAAATAAATTTTTTTGAGCTAAGTTCTCCTGAACTAGCCCTTTTTCAAGCACAAAAAATTTCGGGGGGAAAAAAAAAAAATGTGTTACTTCTGTACAAATCTAGGTATACAGCTCTTATCAGTTAAGGAAAATAACAAACGTCACATTCCACAGAAGCTTGCCTCACTGGAAATAGGATTGATGGTGTTTTTGATGACTAGGTAGAGAAAGAAAACATCTCACTGAACAGAAAGTACTTTCCCATGGAAAGCTGGAATAGTACTATTTTGAGTAATGCCCTATTTAAACACAGGGACACCCTCACTCTGTCACTCACACAAACGTGATTTGCATGTTTTGGTGGCTTGTAATTCTGTCTCAGACTACAGCAATGCCTTATAAAAGATGATTCAGAAGATTATTATATTGACATATTTTCCCCATTACTGACAGTGAAGCTTCCATGGGCCATCAATTTCAGGACTACAGCCGCTACAGGAGAGCACGGTCAGTAAAACAGAAAGGTCCCAACATCTACTGATGTCATTTCTATTTGAATGTGGAGCATAACTGAGACCAATAGAATTCCTGCATTAATTTTCTTCGGAGGAAAACAGGTTTTTTTCCTGAAGAGGACAGGTTTTAAGATTTTACATCACCAGAAGACAATGAAATTGCCTAAGTTCTAGAATAAAGGTCCATATGAATAACTTTATTTTATTTTTTTTTTTTACTATTAACTCACTTGCTAAAGAAGTTGAGGCAGTAAAGTAACAAGTGCCAGAAAAGAAAAATGTATTAGTGCTTACCGAGCCAAGCTCATCTCTCCTAGAAATCTACTGACTGGACAAAAATATGCTTCATCTTGTGCCAATTTGTCCATATTATATACCATTTATCGAATAATCTATTCCACAATTTTATTAAGAGTCCCTAGGAAACAGTTTGAATTTTCTAACATAATTTGGTCCTCTGATAAAACAGAGTTAAAGAACACATTTATGTGAATGTCATGTGCAAAAATGACTTGATTTGTGGGAGAGTAAGACAAAGAGCACTTTCTTGAATCACGAAACCAGGTGTGATTTTTTTTCTGGCATTATGTTATACAAATAGTAACAGGGACATCTTCAGCATTCCAGGAAGAAAATGTAAGTATGCGTAGCCTAAAAGTATACCTTCCTAATGCAAACCTTATGCTCTGTTCAAATGCTGGTCAGCTGTTATGTTGCCATCAGCATTCGATCACACACTTCTATTTTTCCAGATCCTGCCTCCTTCTGACCATTATATCCAACCAATATACCTCCTACGTAAGCGGGAAAGATGGAAATATGTCAGAGAAAGTTTTGCAGTGGTTTATTTGGTTTTACAAGGCCACAAGATTTTGACAAGACGGTAGTTGGTAGTCCACAGAATGACTACTTACTTTTTAATGTTTGATCTTACTTAGAAAATTTATTTTCAAGTTAGTATCTTCTTACTACAAAACTACCTGTCTTAATTATAATTTTTAACATGGTCCACTGATTATATTGCAAACTGATTTAATGTATTCTTACAATCCGAATACACCACAACTGAGGTAAATCTTTAATTCAAAATTCACACGCCTGCAGACATATCCTCCTTTCCTACCAGTAGATAAATTACTAGATTTTCTTCCACTTTACTTAAAGCCAATGGAGTTCTACACAGTGCAGTTCAGTACAGAACTTGTCTTGTATCTCATACACAGCTCCTCATTCAATGAATTCTCTCTCAGGTTCATATTCTTAATGCAAAAGAAGGGAAACTCCCACTGACTTGCTGTGAGTAGAAGTGGACGCGGGAAGGGCACTAATCTTGCTTATCAGCACAGTATAGGAATGCTGTCAATTAATTACAACCATATCAAATGCTTGGCTGCAGATAGCGTACATGGTGTGCTTTTCACTTACTGATTTACAGTCAGTGGGAGGAGGTTATAGCAAAACTGTAAGAACGAATCAAAGTTAAATATCGACATGGAAATTTATCTCTTTTCAAGACTGCCAATTCTGTGTGCATTGGGCATGAACTAGGACGGTGGTGATGAAACGACAGCAGAACAATGTTTGCTACTGGAAATGACAAAGCCCAGATAAACAAAAGAATCATGCCTCATAACACAGTACCCTATTAGTTTAAATTATATGCATCCTACAAGAGCTCATATCTCAAATACAGCAAATGTTAATTCCTTTCAGAGATAAAATGGACATAAGACTACTCAACTCCAAATGGAAACTAAGGAACATGACATACTGCCAGCCAGCACTTGGCAAAACATCTTCTAATATAATTTGGAAATACTGTTGTACACCACTAACAAATATTGCTTGCCAAAAATATTAATAAACCAACCCCCCTGAAATCCTAATTGTTATCATTATTGTTAACTCTCTTTAAGAAGCAGTCCACAAATAGTCAATGATTTCAATGAATAAGCATTAAAAAAAAAAAGTCATCAAAAGTTCTCTACCGAAGTTTGGTGCTTAAGTGCAATAAACCAGGTAACCGTGATAAAAAAAAATGCCAGTTCCCTAATTGGAATTCTGTCTCTCTGCACTCACAATTAATTCAATATATTGTGTTGGCATTAAATTAAAATTCTATACTTTCACCAAGTAGGACAGGAGTTCTATTAATTTGCTTTTCATATGCTTTTCGTTTACTATCATCAACTCAACGTATTGAACAGAAACCTGAGAAACAGCGAATGGGGGTGACTCCTATTACTCGAAAAAAAAGAAAAAAGAAAAATGTGTGAATAGCACAGCTTGGATACACAAATATAGATGGAAAAGTTAAAACAGCTTTAGTGAAGAGAAGTTGTGTCTTAATCCATCTCTGAAGGGATCAACAGGTATGCAGACAAAGCAGACCTAGCTGATATGGGCCAACTCAATATCCAAAGGCTGTTTTGCCAAGGTCACTTTCCAGATGTTCCAAAAGAAACCAATTTGCCATGAGATAAGAAGAAAGGTCCTTACATGGATAAATCAGTGTTTAAAGATACAATAAAAAAGTAAAATAAATAGACAAATAATTTTTATCACTGGAGAGAGGACACCAGTGAAGTCCCAGAGGAATTTGTGTGAGGTCTTAAAGCATTCAACATACTTGTTAACGATGGTAGCATACTCATGCCCAACTTATTAAAAAAAATCCCCAATGAACAATATATGAAAAGAACAAGCGATAACTTGAACCCAACAAGGATGGAAAGCTACGCTTTTGTAATTAACCTCCTACAAAACGGATTTAAAAGAGGGAGTGGGAGGCATATTATAGAGAGTACAAAGAGAAAAAACGAGAGAACAAGAGCAGAGAGGATACAGAGTTATCGTGATCACTTGCAGCCTGCAATGCTTAGAGAGCAACTCTTGATTAGATTAAAAGCTGAGTAACTTTATCTCCGTGACCCTAGTGGCAATGAACACCTGGAACACGAACTGAAAATTCTTTAGCCTAAATTCACCACAGGGTCACCTCTGTGCCTGACAGATGGAAGAATCCAGGGATGAAAATTTAGGCTTCACCACGATCTTCCCCAGACAGAGGAAACAAACAGCCCGCAGTTAACCACTAGTTAGTCCACATCATGCAGCCGTTGTTATTGCTTCTACTTACGAAAACACATAGAAGTTGTGGCTGTCCCATCCCTGGAGGTGTTCAAACCAGGCAACCTGGTCTAGTGGGAGGGGAGGTTGGACTAGATGATCTTTAAGGTCCCTTCTAACCTGAACCATTCTATGATTGTATGATATAAATGTACCACTGGGGACATAAGACTTAACAGTGTGAAATTACAGAGAAATATCTCAAAAGGCCAACTGAGAGGAAACAAGACCTCCCATGTTACCAGTTCAGGGTTCCTAAGGAATAGAGTACATGAGTCTTCGATCTTGGACTCGTTAGTTCTCATTCTTATGAAAATGCAATACACACCACAGTGCCATCCTACCTTAAGGTAAGGATGAATTTGTAAAGTTCTTTAGGGTCTGGCTGAAAAGGACCCCATACTTATGTTAGAATGGATTTATGTCACCCACAAGTCTTCGCATTTTCTTGACAGCAACTCCCTGATGTTAACCCCCGCAGCAACTTCATTAGACAGATAAAATGAAACACTGGTTATCAACCAGAAATGATTCACAGAATTCATATAATTTTGGAGCTTATAAAAAATTGCTAAAGATTTAACAGGAACAAACCTAGTAACTCTTTACTTCATCAGCTTTGAACCCTTATCTCGTCAGTATAAAAGCAAAATACGGAGAAATGTTTAATATTTGAAGCCTAAGAAAAATAGTTTTAAACTAGTATCAATATGCAGATATGGGAAATGGTAAAAAAAAAGTCTACTGATGCTCTGATCTTTTAAACTTTGATAATATCACTCTTCTTTCCCTGTTTTCTAGAATATTATAAGCGGTTACGAGGCACTAATTTGCTACGGAAAGGACACAAGGGACCGAATCTTCTGACTAACTGAGCTAATCTTCAGCTGACTTACTGAGGCTAATCATGGAAAGACATGTCGACTTGCAAAGTTTGCTGTGCCTCCAGAACTGTGTATGTTTAAATCTGACATATGTAAATAATTTGCACACGTAAATCAGCGGGGTGATGAACTGTTGTGCAGATGGAATGAAAGTCATTTTTCTTTGAAACTCTTGACTGGAAGATGTCAGAAGTGCAAAAGAAAAATAAGGGTTTGCAAAATAAGAAAGGCAAAAATGTACCCCAACAGCTCTGTAATTATTTTTATGTCAGTGATTACAGGACAAAATATTTAAAGAATGGCAAAGCTTTTATTAATCAGCAAGTCTATTTGTTTTCCTCCATAGCTTTCTTATATTTCCGGTTGCAAAAAAATAGAAAATGCTTTTAACTGTCCCCTGATGAAGCAAGGAAATTCTGTCTACTGCTATACAACCTTATTATTTATTAAATTCCTTTCTCTGAAAAATGCCTTCTGAAATGCCATCCTTGTTCCCTTTCACTTATTTTCTTTTAGCTGACAGAACGGGTAAGAAAAGCACAGAATAACCAGATATAAATCCAACAAAATGAAGCCTGGTAGAGCGCAATGGCAAATCTTTCATAAACATCAAGACAAAATTCTGGTCTGTAACTGATGAAGGCTTTGCGAAAAGAGCATTCTGACTCAAGACTCTTACTCCTGTACCCTCATGGGCTACACTGGTCAGAAATGCTAGCTAGTTCCTTCCCAGGTGAATAGGCTATTTTAGATGAGATTTAGGCAGCCAGGGCACTACTGGTGTAAGCAAAGATTGGGTGACTTTCAGACTCCGTACCAGCACCAAAAGAAAGCAGAGGCCCTACATCTACAAAAAGACCAGGCAAAGGACCAGCTGAACAGGGATAACTCTGCAAGACAGTTAAAAACCCCAGCTTGATAGTGAACTTCCATTTGGATGCATAGATCTATGCCACAATCCTTAACAGATGCAATGTTGTAATCTATATTAATCGCCTTCAGTACTGCATTTTTTATTTCATTTGATCAAAAACCTCTTGCAAACTCAGTGCTTTTTTCCTTAACTCACTGTTCTCGCCGCAGGTTTGGATTGGCTACAATGCTGAGTTTTCTTTTTCTTTCCTTACCATTAAATACGCATGAATACTTCAAAGACTAATGCTTTACTGCATACTTACTGTTACATGGAAGTTTGTTAGTGGCCCTAGGGAATGTCCTCAGCTTTTCTGTAACAATAAAGTCAATCAACTGCTACCTCTTAAGGTAAGCCTAGAAAGCTAAAGTCACTCACTTAATTTGCAAGTCTAACTTCCAAAATTGTTACATGTGGAAAAGGCCTACAAACAAAGATGTTAAATATAACAACCTGTGGAAAGGAATGCAATTGCTAGAAGCTTGTAAGAGGCCTTAAGGACCTCCTTGCAAAACTTTAAGACTTAAACTCTGACTCTGTCTTGTGTACGCAGGAAGTGATACTGGTTTAAATAACATTAGCATTTCAAGCCAATGTAAACCAGCTTAAAACCAAAATATGACAGATCAAACCACCTTCTGAACCACTATTTTTTTTTTGCTTTCCTTTATTCATTGGGCAAAATGCAGAAGGAAAACTGAGGAGCAACCTTGAACTGAGTTCAGAAGAAAATCTATGTATGCATATGTCATTTCCTGATGATGAAAATTCTGTTTATATATTTTTATATCCTTCAGCTATACGAAAAATTTGAGGACCCCATTAGCCTTTGGTTGATATAAAACTTAAAAAAGCAAAGATGGAATTCTGACAGCTACTTCTAAAAAAGGTACAAAAATCCTCAACAGGACACTGCTGTGCAGAACTCATGCGAGAATCTCTACACCGCACTTTACTGTCCATACAGTCGCACCAGTTAGATATCTTTTGTATGGTTCTATTAAAATGTATTTTACAAATGCCATTGATAATGACCATACTATGCTGACTGAAGTGTTCAGACTTGCTTACTTAATACTCTTGGGCATGTGACTTTTTGCAGTAAGTAGAGAGTGTGAAACAATATTGCTATTTTGAATTATTTAATTTTCATATTTTGGGATATTTCTGAGAGAATCCTTTTTCCTCCCTGCTTAAATATTTATGTATTCATATAAAAAATACGTATGTATATATTATGATTTATATACTATATATAAAACATTTAACTGATTTTATGAGAGTTAACCAAATTTAATCAAAAGCTGTTCTTATGGTTGTGAGAAGGGGATGGTTTGAACAATTTTGCCAGTAAGATGTGTGTTGCCAACACCAGAAAAGTAAGCTGAAGAAAATGGAAGCTAATGTCAAACTAAGCCACATAGTATTAAGATAGGGCAGACCTCAAAACAGGCGTGTAATTCCTTATGGTGGACAACTGAAGGAAATTAGGAGATGAGATAAGGTAAGAGGGCTAATATGAGGAAATCACAAGGAACAGCAATCGCTGTTCCTCAAATGCTTTATCTAGACTATGGTCCCAAGAAGAAGGGTAAGCCATAGCCCTTCCCCCCTGCATCAGGGCATCTCCTTTTCTCCCGCATAAGAACATTTGCTTTCTGAAGTCTGAAGTGGAGGATACTCACTGATTGCCACTGACATTCCTTGGACTGTCACAAGACAAACCACTCACGTTGTTTACTCCAGTTCTGGCCACTAAAGGCAAACTGGCATGTCTGAAAATGTCTTGGCGAAAAGGCGGGGTTAGAGGTATTCACATTTAACTTGTATTATGCTTGCAACACGATTAAATAAAAACACAACCACCTGTTACACTTATTTCAGTGGGAGTATCTATTTTCAATTATAGCATTTACCATCCACCCTCAAGTAAGGCAAGTAACACCATGGTAACATAAACACAGTCGTGGCTGCTTGGGAAGGTTAAATTATAAATAGCAATGTATAGCCCATGAGGTCCTAGAAATAAACTAACTAATCCATAGGCATTTGTTAGTATGACATAACATTTCCACTAAAACGTTTGCCTCATCTCAAACCCACTCAGAATAGATTTAGAAGTTCAGCATCACTTGACTCTGAGTGAGTTCGTGTTCAGACATGAAAAAAGCAGAGACAGTGGAGAAAATAAGCTATAGCAAACCAATGCAAACCAAATTAACACCCCCCCCCCCAGTAAGCTTTATTCTACTTCCACTGAAGTTAATGCGGGGGGGGGGAATCTATTCCAAATGTATATCAGAGTTACCTTAATATACAGAAACATGTTTTTATACTGAATCATCACTGGGGGGAAAATAAAGAAAAAAGGCAAAACAAATGTTAAAAACCCTTGGGCTTAACCGAGTAGCAAACAGTTTGGAAATGCAAATAAACTTAGCAACCCTCTAAAACATTTGAAAGATTTTGGAACTCAGTGCTCTCTTTAGCCTCAGCCCGAGTGCAAGGATCCATGGAAGATCCATGGTAACTGAGGGAATACTGAGATTCAAACCTGAGCTTCGTCCTCAGAGGGGAGCTGCATTATCAATTGTTTTAGTCTGCTCTATAGTTCCTTATTCTCTGCAAGACTGAGGCAGCGCAAGAGCAGCAGGCTGTTGTTCCGAGCAGCAGCTTTTTGCCAGCTGGCCAGATGCCTGCTGTGGTTGGCTGGGCTTCTTTATTTGGGAGAATGACCAAGGACTCAAAAATGGGAGAAAGAAAAGAGAATCAGAGTTTCTACGAAGTTAGGACTCAAAATTGAGAGCGAAAAGGTTACTGCCAAGTTTTGCAGTGTGAGGACAGCAATCATTAAATTCTGCGTAGGCTCAAGGACGTTATCATAGATTTGACACAAATCTGGGGCCTTAATTTAACCGTGTGAAACCGTCTTTTAGGTTAGGCAAGAATGCTAAGGATTTAGAGACATCAGGATGGTTTTTCTCTTGGTAAGAATAAGAGATTTGAGAAATTCACATTGTCTTTTAGTTTATAGCCATTGGTTAAATTCTACTTTTGATTGGACTGACAGAAATCTGGAATGGATCAACTGAGGTGAACGGAATTATTTCAGATTTGCACCGTGCAACTGAAATGGAATTTAAATTCCCAACATTTATATTCTAAAAACATGCTGTGTTTTGTCATACACATTTGGTGAAATCTTGTCCTCTGACATCAGTGACAAAACTCATTGGTATTACTATGGTCTAAATCCCACTGAATGATTTTCCTTTCACGCAGAGTAAAGCAAAACAAAAGCTGATCCACTGAAGTAAGATTTAAATAAATTTTATATCAAGTCTATGTGATAAAAGAGGCAGGCAGGTTGCTTAAGACTGTAATCCTGTGTACATTTCATATATTTCATTTGGCTTATTTCAAGTCACTGTACAATTAATTTATTAAATGAAAATATTACTTAAAGGTCAGCTAGTTTTCACTTTCAAAGAAAGCTTGACAAAAGCAGATAAATAGCTGGATGAATTTGTCAAGCATCTTTCAGAAGATAAGACCATACATGCTAGGACCAGTACATTCAATGGCCTAGCAAGTGAGATCACTTAAAAAAAACCTATCTATGTCTGACCGGGAGAAATACAAGCTTGCCATGTGTAAGAAATTTATGGTTATGAATAGAATTATCATTGTCTTTATCTTTTGGATAAATAGAATTTTTTGGTTCACAGTGAACTTCAGTATTTTGGTAACCTTTCAAGTAACATGGTGATGCTAGCACAAAAGGTTATTTTTATTTTTTTTTATATTACTTTTATATAAAATGAGAGCAAAAAGCTGAAAATACATTAAACAATTAATTGTATTTCTGACTGTCATCCGTGACTGATTGTTAATCAAGCAATTCAGCAACAGTGCGTGTTATACTGGAGCGTCATTGCCACATAATTATTTTGTCATGCATTGCAATAATATTTTTACCAAAAAAATTTTAAACATAGTCATTAATTGGACAACACATTAAACCTAATATGAATTTAGTGTGATGAAATGGAAAATAAGACATACTCAGTATGCTCTCTGAAAACAGTTCCCACCGAGCCTAAGTATTCCTAAATCACTTTGGCAAGACTAATCTTAGAACAGCCATGTAAAAAGTCCTAAATAGAGATTTTTCTGGAGAGCATATGAAGAAGTCTTTTATTAAAACCAGTCTACAAACATTTATGCATGTGACTCAGGACATGTGACTACTTGTGCTTTAAATTAAGTATGTATGCAAGTTAAGTGTATGCAAAAGCCAGGATTGTGCACTGTAAAACCAGCTGTAGAACTGTTATAGTACAAAACTAATAGAATCCAAAACTACTTCAGCATTTTCTGACCACAAACAGGAAAAAGATGGAAGATACAGATTTTTTTTCCAAGAAAAGCCATTAAAATGTCATTCCTACAATTTAGCACCCTGACTTATACTTTATAAAAACAAAAATAGTATTTTAATACACATCCAAGGATTCTAAATTGGCTGATCACTTTTAATCAAAATAGGGAAGAAACCATGAACTGAGGAGGAGATAAACAAGACTAAGGCTAGACTAAAAGCATTATATATAACCACAGGTTAAGTTCAAATCTAGTTTCCCCCACCTACAGACTGTAAACCCATCTGTTCACCCAACTTGAAATCTAAATTACCTTTTCTTCACTCCTTTTTAAACCTAGTCAATAATCCTGGGGAGCACCTTTCTCCTTGCTTTCTAGACGCATGCAGACATTGGTAATTTCACCTAAATCCATGCACAATATGCCTACACAAAGTTCTTCAGGCTGCACTGGAGGGCTGTCATAGCAAATTTGCATGAAACATCCAGTGATGTTTGCTTTATTTTGGTATCAAGTCCTACAAAATATACTGCTGGTCATGATAGATGCTCTACAAACCAAAGAAGATAAGGATAAAATATAAGGAAAATTATAAGTATTTGAAAAAAAAATATTTTAAATAACAAATAAGTTTTTCATGAGACAGATATAAAGAATTATCCCTCACCCATAATTATCGAGTATATTTCAATGGTTCGCATGTGTGTATTATCTGTCTCCATCCTTACAGTGTTTGATGGTTGCTTGTGTGTGAGGTTAGACATTCAAGATGGAAAGCCTGCATGTTTTCAGCATCTGCAACTGCCTGGGTTCTACAAGGACAGCCTGGGGAACATATTTGTCAGCTCACTAGTCACAAAGAATAACGTGATTGAATCATTGTTATATACTATGGGTTTTCCATTACCTGACGAGGCAGTCTTTTGTACAAAAGAACATGATGTCTAACAGATTTTAACAATACAAATGCCTATCAGACTAAACTGAATACTCATGAAGGAAAATATAATTTCTAATCTTTCCTAGTTATTACAGAAATCTTTCTCTTCCTATAATCTAAAGGGCTTTATATACTTTAAGGGCTATAAATCACCTAATTTTTTTAACATGTGCAGTCGGACAAAAAGCACATGAAAATTGGTTTACTTGTATTATTTCTAAACTTACAATTGGACAGATGAGAAAATTAAACAGACTGGACTAAGAGAAAATGTATTTGACATATCAGACTTATCAAACTTCAGGATGCTAATATAGGCATCTACATTCATTAGTAGGTACATAAACAAAAGTGGCCACAACTTCATAAGTGCTGATCATTCAGCGTTCACATCAACTCTTAAAAGAAATTAACGGTCTCAGGAAATTTAAGTTCATCCCAAAAATGAAAAAAACAGAAAGCACTAAGTTTTAAAAGCCAGTATTGACATTCTGTGTCTTTCTCTCCCTGTTCTTTTGTTTCCGAACCTACATTACGCTTCAAAGACAAACATACTTTGTGGAGTTCTTGATAGCATCAAAGCTCTGTAGAATGCTTCAGCTAGAAAATGTCCTAAACCACTGACAAGCTGCATTTTCTTTTATGGGAAATGCCAAACTGCGCTCTACATTTTGCAAACAAAGCCTTCAAATCAACTGTGTAGTATTATTTGCTATCTATACTCCTTGGAGAAAACAAGTGTTGACAAGGAGAGACAGGGCAAGAGGGATGAAGAGAGACGTATGTCAGAGTCTGGAGTTCCTTGGGTAATAGCTAATCCTTTCCACTGAAAGATTTTTTTAATCATTTACACAGAAACTTTAAGAACAAAGGTTGTCTTGTTTCTTTCACAGAGTTATACTGAAATTTGTAAACAGGGGTAAAGGAGAAAATCGGGTATTTTCGGTCTTCTACTTGCAAAGATTTGACATCTGCTCTGCATTGCGTTGCTTTATAGCTCTCTAGGTGACTACAACTATTGCAGGAAGGTCAAGCTAAAGCAAAGTATTTATTTTCTTCCCATGGTAAGACACAGCTCTTGCTTTCATCTGTCCATTCTTACAACTAGATTGTGCATCAAAAGAAAATTAAATAGCTGTTCTTATTTGGTACTAAAGCTAACTTCCACTGCTTTCTCTCATCTATTTCATCTGTTATGTCATTACAATGATTCTTCCCAGTCCATAAGCTTTAAGGTCAATTTAAGGTCACACTGTATGGAGCAAAGCCTTTGTGATGCGAGTAAACATGACCGCCCACAAAGACCAGATCGGATCAGTTTGCTAACAAGAGTCTTACGCAATGATTTTTTTTTGAAGGGTAAGAAGATGTTCATAATGGTGTAAAGAGCTTTTCTAGATCAATATTTAACGCTGAACACGCCTCAGACAAACGTATCAGCGCATCCACAGTATTAATTGCAAAAAGAAATTAAGGCTGGTGATGTTCTTGGGAGGCATATCCAGAAAGAATGATTAACTAGAGTAAAAAGTCCTTTACTTCTCACGGCACTTTAGTATCTTGTGAAGGAACCAGTGTAAGACCATAAATGCATTACAGCTGTTGATAGGTTAAATGAAAATTGCACATTAAGCTTTCATTTTTGCTGGTCAACTTCAGCTCAAAACTGCCAGATACACTTTTTTCTGCACAGGTCATGGTCATGACGCAGTCCAACTATTATTTTACTTACAAGTAATTAAATTGAATTAAATACGAAAAGCTGACTTCACCTTATGTTTGCTTATAGTCCTCTTGCTTACATGCTGATTTTTCAAGTGTTCCATACATTTACATATTCCTGAAAATATGTTCTGTGATTATAGATGGGAAATTAAAAAAACTTACATAATCGATGATTATTTAATCCATTGGTATTAACTGCAGGATGAGTATATGCAGTTTGTCCTGCAGTAGATAACTACAGTTTAGAGAAAATGTATTTTACACTTTATACCCTAACTAAAGGCTTTTCTGTTCTACATGCATATAGTTATGTCTAAATATCATAACACCTGCTAACTCTCAGGGCGTAAAAACACTTTCTCAAATGCTTTCATTAAGCTTTAAATCTGCCTGAATAAAACATGTTATAACAAGTACCCTTTGTACACGAAACAGTAGACTATGAAATCTTTTAAAGAAGAAATGTACACAAGATTCAGAGAATACAAATACTGTTTACACATATGTTGTTGAAATAATTTTACGTAAATAATCCACACTGGGAGAATTCATAATGTTTGAAATGAGCTAAACACTGGATATTTTTTTATAAAGGAGCAAGCACAAGACCTCTAGAACAAGAATTTGTTCATGTTGAAAAGATTTTTTGTTGAAAAACCGTGATCTACATTTATGGACATTTTGCAGGTCTCCACTTGTTTGTATTCATGACAATACAGCTGTTCCTATTCACCTCATGCAGGCAGTGCTCCCCACGGACCTAACTTAGCTTTTATTTAAAGCACAGAATGGGAGCAATTCCACCAACTTCAGCAGAGATAAATGTTGGTTGAAATCAAGAACAAAGCAAAGAAAAACCTATTAGGACTTCCGGTACTGGCCACACATATTCCGTTCAGAACTAACAGAAATGTTAATGGTCATCCTTGTTTCCAAGGAAAAAACCCTATGATGATTACTGCATTTTATTTGATGTTCACCTTATATTTGCATACAACCTAGCTTCACATCTTTATTAGCACTTTACAGCAATAACAACTCCATTTTCAACAGGATGCAGCAAAAATGTCTTTCCACCTATTCCGCTAGAGAATAATCACTTTCCACACAAATCATAAACTTCACTGTACTTTGCCTCTTCCAAAATAAAAGGTCAGTAACATGCTAACTTATCAGATTTGTTTTACATTTTCAGATAAAGGCATCTCAAAAGCACAAAACCATGTAATCCTTCCTGTGAAGATTTGTGGAATTGTGATTTGCAACGAGACCCAAGTCTGAGAATTTTTTAGCTTCTCTGCTCTTTTCAATTGCTTGGTGTTCTTTTCACTTGCTTAGGAATGTGTTTTTTTAACTGATGATATTTAAAAAAACCACAATGCAGCCTATTATAATATTCTCTCAGATGATGTAACAAACTATTTGTAAGAATGAGCTAACACAAGAAAATGCAAGGGGAAAAATAACTAAGGGGCAAGCTCGTTTATGAATTGCAGCTGGGATGAACACTGGTAACATATCCTAAGTAATTACTGCAACACATTTTACTTGCTTTATGTATTAATGAAAATAAATGGCTTTTTCTAATTTATAAGGTCTCAGTGTTAACAAAAGGACTGAATTGGCATGCACGTTTCCCAGAAGTACCAGAAATGGGGTAAAGAATTACTTCTAATTGGCAATCGTATTGGCTTCATCAACCAACAGCTATCTTCTGACCTAATTTGCAAAGTTCTTACTGCAATTGTTACTATTTTGCTTAGAAGTTAACATGATATTTCCTTTCTCAAATTTTAAAGCTGATCAGGCAGCTTGCAACAATATGTATGCAACAGTCCTAAATAACTGTCAATAAAAATTCAGTTTAATGAGCCAGCCTCAGCCTTGAATCAGAACTGCAGTGTGGCGCCACAGCATCCTAGCAAGCACTGCTGGAACAGCCTGGCTTTTCTGGTACTTATGAACAAGGAACAAAGTTTTACCTCTGACTCCTGTATCCTAGCTCAAAATACACCAACAACACCTAGGTCTGTAGCAATCAACATTTCTTAGGAAATGTTTTATTGGCAAGGAAGTATTCGGCCTCCAAGCTGACAGGTATACAAACAAAACTCCCATAAATATTTGGGTATCTTATCTAATATGGGAATTGATGAAAGAATGCCTCAAGAACGCGACCTGCAGTAGCTGATGAAGACCAGCTATGCAGAATTTCCTATTCACAACGCCAGAAACTCTTCAAACCTGGAGACAGCATTGCTGTTGCGGTGACATCTATCAGTTTTAATTTAACTCTTCTCTAGAGATAAATTTAGGACCTCATAGTCAGCCAGTGTAGTACTAATTTCTATACTGCTGTGTCCATATTTATTTACATCCAAAGTAGTGACTTCTAGTTACTGGACTGGACATTATGCAACATTATAATGCACATTTTTTCACATTACACACAAAATCTGACTACAGATGATCAGGTGCAGGTGCTTGGCTGACATAGTCAAGACTCCTTTTTGCCTCTTGTGCCTTACTATTTTCACAGGAATGACATGGTTTTGTTGACAACACAACACCACAGACTAAAGCTGGAATTCTTTCTCATTCATGCTGTGAGACTTCTATGTATGGATAACTGGCAAGTCAGTGCTAAAAAGAAAACTGCTCAAGGAAATGCTTTTGAATTTACGTATAAAGTGCACAGGCCGAAAGCCAGAACTTGTAAAGCCTAAGTGAGAAAAACAGCGCAAAAAGGGAAGCCATGCAGCTGCGTAAAATGAACTGCATTTTTCACATACCTGTTGAAACCTACGACCTCAACAGTACTTTAGGTGCTTAACTCCCAGTAATGCCAACACCAGTTAGGTACCCAAATGCCATTGTAGAGCAGGACCCAACATCCCAGTCCTGTGACAAATTGCGTATCCTTTGGAAATTGCATTTTCATCAAAACCCACTGAACTTCGGAGTGATTTAGCACCTTGCAGAACGCAGTTTGGGCCTCTTAGAGCCAAAAGTCTCTTGGTTTTTGAAGGGCGAGCATTGCCCCATGATATCCTCCTAATGGCTGCAAAATGCATCATCTTACTCTACACAGATGCCAAAAATATTATGCATTATTGGTAGTTAATGCGTAACTAAAGGAAGAATAAGATAATAACACCTTCATAGACTGTAGAAAACATCACAAAGGTGAATCACGATGAGAAATACAGTCCAGAACATTTTTAGTACGTAAATAGCATAACAAAAATAAGATATCTGCTAAATTCACAATTTTGTCATAGTTAATTTTATAATTAATAATGAAATTCATACTAAATATCAGACATGTTCTAGGTCCCCCATTAAGGCATCTCAGCTGCAGCTCTTGGATTAAATAATGCATGATTCAACATAAGAGAAACTGCAAGATGCATGAACATCTTTACTAATTCTGTTAACATTCTAGAGAACAAAAGACTCCAAATTGTCTTCTGTCTCACCATGCATCAGCCATTTCTCTTTTGGGAGATTTTTGAACTTTTCTCTATCTGAAAATCTTGTTTAACAACAATTTTTCAAAATAAATTAGATTGGCTCCCTTCTCATGACATAATGAACTGTTATTAACTAAGTGTGGTAGTCTGAGGACATCAGGAACTGGCTTGGATAAAATGTTGTCTACATTAGGATAATACAATAAACAAATAAAATTAGGTATTAAAAGAATAATGTCATACAGTATCACAGCATACTATATAACTTGGTTGGAAAAATGCTAGAATTAAACCTGCACGTATGTGGTATTTTTAGGTTGTGCTCCCAGAAGAAGGAATTTCCTGAGCAGCCTGAAGTAAATATTTGGCAGTTTAAATTCTCAGTTTTGGAATACTGTTAATTTGCCAAATCTGAAGATGCAGACAAAAAAGACCATTGAAATTACAACTCCATCATACTCCTGAGGACTCCTCTACACAGATTGCAAAAAATTAAATAAAATTGTGCAGCAAAACACTCACCTGGACGTAATTAAGCAAAAAATGCGTAAAATAATTTGCAAAGTAAATGTGTTTTGTGATGACCTCGGGGGCGAGGGGCCGAAAAGGGGATACTCTGCCTTTGAGCGCTGTTCCCCCAGGACCGCCGGCTGCAGCCAGCCCGCAGCGTCCCACGGCCGCGGAGGAGGGGGTGGGACCCCCGGGACCCCCCGCGCAGACCCTCGGAGCGGAGCCTCTGCCCGCGGGGCGGCGAGCGGGGCGCGGGCAGGGCGCCCCCTGGCGGCCGGCAGCAGGGCGCCCCCTCGCGGCCCCGCCGTCGCCGGCAGGAGAAGAGAAACGGCGGCGCAAGATACGCGGAGCGGGTTCGGCGCAAGATACGCGGAGCGGGTTCCCCCTCTGCAATGCCCACTTCTATGGCATAAATAGCTAAATAGAACAACGTCTACTTTTTTTTTTTTATCCGTGCGAGACGCTATAAACCAGAAAGCACCATCTCATTTACATATGCCATCAGGCCTCTAGATACGTATCGCACCTATTTATATGCACAAGTATCTATATAGCACGTGTGTTACATGTAGGTATTACTATCTTACTTAAAACAATAAACAGGTAGGATGTTTGCAGATAAATAAAGACATAATGCTCCTAACAGAGTTGAGAACACCGTCAAAGAGCAGTTTGACTTCACATCATTTCTTTAAATGACGAAAAAGTTTTTACTAATAAATTATCACCTATCTACCCTACCTGTGCTAGAGTTTCAGGCCATGTTCATCTCCAAGGGTATTTTAAGCACAGGTGAAAATATATTTAGAATCTGGGTTTTGGACATACGCTTTATCAGATAGAGGATTTCAGCACAAAGCATTCCCTTGCGAACATGCATAAGATTGTTTTTAAAAGTCTGGTTGGAAAATCTTTATAAGCCGTATTTTGACGACACAATGCTTTTGATACACTTGAGTTACCTTCGTTCCTGCAGGATTCCCTTATTTTCCAATAAAAACATTCCTCTCTAACCAGTCATCTCCGACTAAGTTCATTACACAAAGAAAAAACATTTGGTAAAACAAATACAACCTCAACTCGCCTTGAAAAAGAAAACCCTTGGTAAGTAAGAGCCTAAGCATGAGCAGTGACGGAGCTTACCTCTTCAACTGTCAAAGGCATACAGATCCGGTACTCCTTCATGAGCATATTCCTGCTGCTCGGTGCGGACCAGCAAACTGGGAGAAAAGTGATTATTTCTGCACGATGATCACGACGAAAACCAATCACGGGAAAAAATAATCAAGCCTCTTTCCCTGGATGCGCTTGACAATGTGTCCACAAGAGAGTAATGCGACCATCCAGGAAGGCTGAGCCAGCAAGAAGAAAAACCAACACAACTGCTCCTTTCTTCCAGTTCTTCCTCCTTCAGCCTGCGATCATGGGAATTTCACACACGCTCGCACCGATATACGCTACCAAGTCTCAAAGCCCAAACGCTATCGCCACGGCCAAAGACATCCGTCGGAAGTGTACGAAAACGGCAGTCTCTCGCAGCTATGTCAAGACATGCCTGGGGCGGCGAAAGGAACAAACGAGCCGAAAATGTGGCTTTCCCCACCTCCGGCAGCGCGCAAGATGAGATGCTGATTTCCAAGACAAAGCCCTTTTATAACGTTTCCTTCCCCGGCTGCCAAACACGGCTCCCACCTCTCCACCGCAACGCGGCTGCGGCCGCCGCGGCTCCCGCTGTGCCGGGGGGGCGGGCAGCGCGGCGATCAGCGGCCGCGGGCTCCCCGGCGCAGCCGCGGGCGGGCGCGGAGCGGAGCGGAGGGGAGCGGCGGCCCCGGCGGGGGCGCGGCCGACATCAGCGGGGCGGCAGGAAGGAGGGAGGGGAGGGAAGGGAAGGCGGGCAGCCGCCGCTCGGGCGGGTTTAAACAGATTTGGGGAAGTTTATCGCCCGAGGTGCGACAAGGCACCTTGCACAACATTTACAAGCGGGTGCGAGAGGCGAGAGCGCCGGGAGGGCGGCTGCGGGTCTCCTCGCACCTCGCTCGGTACGAGAGCCAGGACAGCTCGGTGCAGCCGGCGTGCACCGGAGAGATGGAGCACAGGATGTGAAGGCCTCACCCATTTCCCTTCTGGTCAGCCCTTCGTTATCAGCCAGCGCATTTTGCAACACAAGTAAAACTCTTTTTTTTTTTTTCTCGTATCAGCTACTTTCAAATGCCACGCAGAAAGTTCAGTGAAAAAGCGCCTCCTTGCTAGTTGAACAACAAAGCCACAACCGTTTTAGGAGGCCTCTTTTTTTCTTCTCCTCCCCCGCCCCCCTCCCCCCCGGCAATTTGTTAGTTAAATTGGTTTTAAATATGCTTGGGTTTTGTGTTCTTCAGAGCAATTATGCATTATTAAGTTACAAGTTGATATGCACAGGAACCCAATTCTGAAACGCTGAGAAACTCCAACTGTTACACAACCTCAGGTAAATCATAAAATATTCATATTGCTGATTCTCCTGTCTTCCAAATGGCTATAAAGCATGTATCGCAGAGAAGCACTGTGACAGTAATAGAAGGCACTATACAGATAATGGTAAAATATAAATCAGCATTTAAATATAAATTATTTGCAAAAATAGAAGTGATGAAATAGCAGATTTGGGACAGTTAAAGATGAATTCAGGCCTACAATGAAACATGTGTTTCATAATAAGAAAGTGCAAAACCCCTCATGTTTTCATTGGTTCTGAATGTACATTTCAGAGCTATGTATATAATTTTTATCCCAGAGCGGACACAGTGCCATCTCCTGGAGCTAACAACATAACTTTTCTGTTCCATTGCAATAATGGCACAATATTTCACACACTCTCCCTTTCTAGTGAAGTGCAAACACCTACACAAAGAAAAAGAAAATCTGGGAGCTCTGTTAGTAGTCTGGGTTTTCAACTGAGGTATGAACAATGTGATTAATGAGACTTCTATCTCGAATCTGACAACAGCCATTGATAAATATCCAAACTGTAGCTATAATTCATAGTGTTGGAAGTATATGTTCCTGAAACTTCTATGCAAAATAGCGAAAGCAAGGCAATACCTGTGATATTATCTATAGATGAGAGGTAATCCAAATTCAGATCTAAAACATCTTCAGCTTTAAGTGATTTGATAGTGGTTTTGCTCATTAGGAACAGTATCTCTGGATTTCTGCTGAAAACCAGTGTAAAAAAAAAGAACTTCGTTGCGTAGGACCTTGATGCTACCCAATTTTAGGCAGACATTGATTTAAATAAAAGCAGGAGAAAGACGTAAACTAGTTTATTACCTATTACAGGCTTTAACAAAAACCAAACCTTACAGCTCTGTTTAAAATAATAAAGCATGCAGATCTGTGTAAAGAAAGTAGTGTGTCAAATCCAGAAGGTACTTAAAATGGAAACCAAAATTACTTCCATACCTATAGCGAGACATTCTTCAGTCACCCCATACTTATTGCCAGAGGCAGTCTTGTGCTGTCTGCGCATACACATGGAGGAAAAAAACAATGATCACAGCAATACCCTTACAACTCCCTCTAGGATTTCTGTCCTGGGACTCTCTACAAAGCATGCTTACCAAATGCTTCTAGGGAACATGCTGAGAGAGAAAATGTCTAGCTCCAGCTAGCCAGGAAGTTTCTGCCAAGCATGCCTCAGTTTTGGTTCTTTGTTTCCTGTGAATTGTCAGAAACCATTACTCTTACCTCTGCAACATGGTCTCAATGATCAGTTGTAAAAATAAGACATTTTTCACTCATCTTTCACTTTTGACCTGGGGGGAAAAAAGCCATATGTTAAATCATGCTGAACATTAAGTCCAGATGGTCTTGGGTCAGCAGAATGTCACTTCACAATAAGAGACAGTAAAAGTCAAGTTATTTCTCCAGGTATTTTGCTAAGGCCTTTTGAATAAGAATTTAGTGGGTTTTTTGAGTCCTTCATGAAGTCTACATTGAAGGCAAAAGCTGCCTCCTTGTCTCTCAGCATACCTATGTAGGTAAAGGAAGATAACAGTTGCAATATGCATTAATATTCCTCTTCCACTCACTGTCTGAATCAAAATTACTGTGTATGGGAATACGTTCAATTAGATTAGTGTCTGACTTTTAACTTCCCTGAAAGCCATCACTGTCTATCCATGGACTGTAAAAATATACTAATGTTACAACAAGCTAAATTCAAAATGAGTATTCAAAGCTATGTAAAAATTTGTAAATCACCAGAGTTAGGAAAGAACATCTCATACACTCTCTATGATACATGTATGAATTTTCAGTACTTAGATCAATTAATAACTAAAAATTATTAAGGATAATGGATAAATTCTGTTACTAGACTTTTAAAATCAAGTTTGAATTCAAATAGAAAGTGACTAGAAGTCCATGGTCTGTGCTGCGCTAATTGGAAAGCATGTATCGGACACAATTCCAAAATACATTGTTATAGCTCTGAATTCACTTAATTGAATTAATCTGAATTTACACCAGTGTAGCAGATGTAGTAACTCAGTCTTAATTCTGTAAACAAAAGATTTAAAACAGTTATCTCAAATACCCTTTTGACACATTAACCTGTTGTTATGTATGCAGTATAGTCATAAAGTAACATAACACAAAATGTAATTTCCTTGTAACTTATTTTTTCAGGGAGTCTTAAGTAACATCCAAAGATATAAGGCATTCACTGATCAGTATTTCCTTATGAGTTGTTTGCTTGCAAATATCAGTGAGTTTCTCTGAATTTCTCCAGTGAATGAAACTTGTGTTGGAATGGGAGACGTTGGCAATCTATAACCACAAGTATTGCACCAACATCTCACAACAACTTATCAAACACCATGATGGCGCAACACTGTCTAAAATCAGGGTCCTTGTGCTCTTAAGAAACATTGTGTCTCCTACCTTTTCCCCATCTCTCCAGCAATGCAGGATTAAGAGACTTTTGGCTGGGACATGAGCTACATTGAAATCACCACAGAGAAATCACCAGCTACCACAAGTCCAGTCCTCCACTGAGGCCGTACTGCGGTGCGGCCTGCCACGGCAACATGGCATGGTTCTCTCAAAATGTGGGGAAACGGCATAAAAACACGATCCTACTGGCTCACCGCCCTGGGACCGTATCAAGGTCTCAAGCCCTTGACACACAAGGTAGGAGCAACACCTTGGCTGTGGTGACTGTGCCGAGAACCTACGCCCCTGCTGAGGCAGAAGGCCGCAGGGCAAGCTGAGGGCCGTGACTGGCCTCCATGGGGAAGTCACTGCCCCACATCTGGCACCAGCTGCCCCTTCCCGGGGGTCCCCCCAGCCCGGGGCACGGCTCCACGCGAGCCAAGCCAGCGCTCAGCGGCGGCGGGGCGGCCGAAAGCCGCGGAAGGGGCCGACCCCCTCAGACATGGCGCGCCCCCTGAGCCCCGGCCCGCCCCGGGTCCTGAGGCGGCCGGAGGTGGCTCCGTCAGCGCCTGTGTGGCGCGGCGCGGGGGCTTTCCACGGGGCTGTCCCGGCCGCGCCTGCGCGCAGAGCTTGGCTGCTTCCGGTGTGTGTTCGCAGGGGGACGCGGAGCGGAGCCGGGGAGATGGCGGAGGGTGGCGCGGAGCGGGCCGACGGCCGCATCGTGAAAATGGAGGTGGATTACAGCGCGACGGTGGACCAGCGGCTGCCCGAGTGCGAGCGGCTGGCGCAGGTGAGGGGAAGGGGAGAGCCCGGCGGTGCGAATGGGCTGAGTCATGGCGTGGGGCGCGCTAGGCCGCGTTCGGGAGGCGGCCCGGTGGCGGGGGGACGCGCGGCGCGACGTGCAGCCGCCTCCTGTCACCCGATGGGGTGCTGAGGGGTCCGGGGCTCGGGCCCTTATTGGGGAAGGGCGGAAGAAGGGGCTGCTCTGCCGTTCCGCGGGCAGTGTGCGGCCGGGCGGGCAGCAGGGTGGTGAGGGAGGCGAGAGGAGATGTCAGAGTGCAGCCGCGCGGGTAAGGGGACAGGAAGGCCCGAGTCCACCAGAGGGGACGTGGCTTTTCCCTGCTGCCGCTTTCCATGGGCAGCGCGGCTGGGTAGACATGTAGGTGGTTGTTCATCCTAGGACTGCTGTGCGCCAAAGCTGCCTTCGTGTCATTGGTCCTGTGTCAGGTTAGAGAGGCAGCGCTTTGTATGCTTCTGACTCGCTTTTGTACGTGCCCCAAAAGACTGGAATGGAGGGCCAGAGCCATGGCAGGCTGATAGGGTGTCTGGCATCTGCTGAGCAAACGTGAATGTGTGCCCAGCCATAGATGGCCACAGAATGTCTAGTTTATTTGGATTGTAGAGGTAATCGTGCATATGGTGTATCATAAGGTTTCTTTTATGGACTTGTTCTGTAGCAGAGATTTTTATGCATCTCAGACCTCAGACAGATTGGGTTTGCTGTTATGTTCTGTCCCAATAGGATGGCATTGGATTCTTTACATGCTGCAGATACTCTTGCTTGATCCACGTGCCTCCTTGTGATAGACATGTTGTACTACGTAGCACATTGTAGGATTCTGAAGGTAGTAGCCTTAAGAGAAGAAAATTGCATCTTACGCTATCTTAAGACTGTATTGTATGGAGAGTAGGCACAGGTGTTTTATCACACAGGCACAGCTCTGCGTAGGTATGGACACTGTGACCATGTTTCATTGCTGCATAACATGTAAATTTTGTGGCAGTAAGAGCACATCCTTGAACAACCATTGTGCATGGTTTAAAAGATTTCAGTAGGTTAGATATGTTTTAGAAACAAATTTAATTTTTTCTTTTTTGTTACTGATTTTCTATTTGCTAACCTTTTTTTGCAGCCTCGCAGGTGTCATGGGCTGTTACAAATTCTCTCATATTAATGTTTTTTACAAGATATTTGCTAGGAATTACAACTTGGGACTAAAAGTACGTTGTGGTATCTTTAACTCCTCCAAAAAAAGGCAGATATAGTTGTCAAAACCCAAAAAGCAGGACTATTATACTTTCAGGCTTAGACTGTAAAGCATATAGTTTATGCTTTCTATAATATGCTGTAATTAAGATACGATGAATGTGGATGAAAGTCATAGTAAAACAATTTTTTGGCCAAGGCATCCAATTGCATATCTGTTCTCACTTAAAGCTTTGTTTTGGCTAGGAAAGAAATCAGTCTTCCATCTGGCTCAGTGAATGTGAGCTAACCAAACCTGTCTGAAACTTGCTAGGTTTCTCGCTCGAGACAGACAACTTATAGCATGTATTAGGCAAAAATGGAACTAGTACCTTTCCAGTTTAATCTATGTGTAGAACCATATATTTAAAATTAGTGCTATGTCTGTTTCTTTTTTTAAGGAATAAAATACTTAAAAATGAGCGTACAGGCTAGTCTTACGTTTTTTTTCTTATGTGAGAATTAGAGCTGCAATCAATTTAAACTAAGTTGTTTCTTCACTTATGGTGGTAATTCTTTGCTTATGACATTAGGAAGGAAGATTGCAAGAAGTAATCGAAAACCTTCTCTCCTTGGAAAAACAAACACGAACGGTAAGTAGCATATGGTGTGCAACATTTATTCTGGGTTGTCCTACACACCCCCTTGTTCCATTGCCTTAAAGTCATGAAGGGAAATGGAGTATCAGTCTTTCTCTTCTGTTGTTCTTTTCTTTAAAAAGAAAATCAATGAGGCTAGATATAATCAGTATTTTTTCCCTTTGTACAATAGAAGTGCAAGCGATAGAGGTCTGCAGGTTGTTTAACCCATCACTAATATGCTGATTCTTTGTTACAGGCATCTGATATGGTCTCCACATCCCGTATCTTAGTTGCTATAGTGAAAATGTGTTATGAAGCTAAAGACTGGGATGCTCTTAATGAAAATATTATTCTTCTATCGAAGAGAAGAAGTCAGTTAAAACAGGTGAATTTAATCCTTTGAAACAAAAAAATAAAATTATATTTGGAGCTGTATTATGTATCTGATTCCACCTCGTGCGTAGGGACTTTCCTGACTTTGTAGCACCTCCCAGAATTAGCATCTGTTGACATTTTTCGGTAGCCATGATGAAAACCAATAATGAAACCGATGTCTGGAATTAGTCTGTCTTCCCCTTGTGCCTGATCTCTGTGTGGTCCAGCTTGCCATTGTTGGCAACACAGCTCTGACCTTTCTTCTTTCAGTGCATTCAAGTGCTTTTAGACGGCAGTTCATCTTTACACTCTTCTGCAGTCTGTATTGTAGACATATCTTTAATTTTTCATGTTCACATGAGGTGTATATTGAACAGAGTCATTGCAATTTATTGTGATCAAGTAAGGGGTATGCTTTACATGCTTGCTTTTGAAACTGTCGTACTCTGGAATTCAGTTCTGTCTAAGAAATTGGCTGTCAGAATAGCTGAAGGCACAGGCATTTAAGAAGGTACAAAGTTTATTGCGCTGTGTGTTTAGTTTGACTTAATTAGAAGTTAGCAACAGGTAATGTTAATGGCATCATTGCTTTAGGAAGAAAAAGGTTACCTACTTTTTAATGTGCAGAAACATTAGGAGTTTGTATAAAAGGGGAATACAGTTTAGTTCTCTTACTTGCACAAACTGTGGCTGAAGACTTGTATCATTTCAGCTGAATTTGCTTCTTGAGGAAGAAGTTCCTAGAAGTTCCATTCTGTTTTTTTTTTTTTTAGAAGTAGGTTATTTAGTAATAATTGTAATAGTTTTGTCAGCATTGTTACCAGAAGAACATATTCCATTACCTGTGCTTGCCACTGAAGGATGCTAGCTTATTAGTGCCTACTTGGGAATATGCGGAGATGGAAAAGCATCAGTCAGAAATAATTACCCCTCTTCCTTCCCTTCCCGAAAAATCTACAGGTGTCCTAAAGCAAAAGGCTAGTGCACACACTGCAGAGAAGATGTACCTTCCCTTTAGCCGTGCAGGGATTGGGGCAAACAGATAAGTTTTGTCCGTCCATGTGAGAGCTGTGTGGATTTGGCAGAAGAGGGGTACTACTTTTCAAGAGAGAACCACATGGGATGAATTGAGTATCACTGGAAAAACTGAGAAGAAAGAAATGAGAGGACAGCATTTATTAACTTCTAGCATCAGTTGCTGGCATAATTTTACACATTTTTATGAATCAGAGTGATTAGATGTATGTTGCGTGCTTTTTGTTGAGATGAGTCTCTTTAGTTTGGTATGCAATTATTTAGTACTTATCTCTGAGTGTTATAGTTTGAATGTGTTTGAGAAATCTAAAAACACAGTATGTTTTTCTCTTCTGTTACTGTACTAGGCAGTTGCTAAAATGGTCCAGCAGTGCTGCACTTACGTTGAAGACATCACAGACTTACCAGTCAAACTGCGCTTAATTGACACGTTGCGTATGGTTACAGAAGGAAAAGTAAGATTTTGTTTTAAGACTGAATGTCTAAAAGGTAGAATAAAAATGTTCACCTTCTTTAAAAGCATAGCTTAATATTATTTTCTAAGCTTGTTCAAAAAAGAGGAAAAGTATATTTTTAAATTAACCCAAGAAGTCAAGTAGTGCATTTCTTTCCAAAAGACTGCAAATACTTTCCAGATTTCACATTTAAATAATTTGCTGAAACACTGGTCATATTTCCATGACGTAGATATTTCAGAGTTCTAAAATGTCGTTTGATTTTAACTTTTTAAAATGTTATGTATTTGAAGTTGTTAGAGAAACGAGCAGTTTAGTTTAATTTCTCCTGGGCTTAGCAAGGCGTTACATACAGTTACGGTAACGGTAACCAGAAGGTGATATCAAAGCATTATACCAAGTTAATTACTTACATAGTATTCTTTTTACTTAAAGAAAATAAACAATTCTGCGTTAAGGCAAATTTGTATTACTGTTGTGGCCTTTGCCAGTTCAAAGTCTAAATTGTTACTAATCAAGTATTGCTGATTTATGGATGGTTAGGAGTGAGTGAAATAATGACAACAATAGTACTTAGTATGCGTGAACCATTGGTATTAACTTCATACCTGTTTCAATATATTTTAGCAGACGAAATATCTAATACTTCATTCCTTTTGTGTTTGCTTAAACAATGGTAGATGAATTTAGACATTGTTTTTTAGATTAATTTGGTCCAAATACTTCCAGTGTGTCAACTGTCCATCATATTTTATCTGTGTATGTTGTGGATAGTATCAGTATCGTATAGGCATACACAAGGAATTAATTAGTTGTATGAAAACATCCAATATAAGTCTTAGGGGGGTTGTGGTCTTAGAGTTTGCACTCCGTAGAAAATTCCAATGTTTAAAATACTACTTCTGGTTTCAGATATATGTGGAAATTGAACGTGCTCGCCTGACAAAGACACTTGCAACAATAAAAGAACAGAATGGTGAAGTGAAAGAAGCTGCCTCTATTCTGCAAGAATTGCAGGTAACACACCACAGAACTCAAAATTGCGTCAGCCATAAAACTTAATCCTGACCGCTCTTAGTTTATTGTTTAGAACTTAATCAGGTACGTCTGCAGAAATGCCTGGAACGAGATAAACTCTTATTAGTGGAAGTGTAATTCAGTTTTAACTGCTTTTGTTAGTATTGGGGTTAGGTTACATAGAGTGTTTCTCATTTGGAAAAGAGATTTCAACTCTCTAGGTAGTGCACTGAGTTTAGTGTTAGTGGATTCTTCCGGTGTAAGTGGGGGCTATAATTTCAAATTGAATAACCTTTTCTCCATTTTCACTTGCTGTGGAATAGCTGTTTTTTTCTGGTGTTTTGGTGGGCTTTTTTTGTTTTCCCCACCCTGACAACCTTCCACTCTTCTTGCACAGTTAAGACTTCATTTGATTTGACTTTGACAGTGTTAAATAGTTACATCTTCATTTTAGGTGGAAACCTATGGTTCAATGGAAAAGAAAGAACGTGTAGAATTTATCTTGGAGCAGATGAGACTCTGTCTAGCTGTAAAAGACTACATTCGGACTCAAATTATCAGCAAAAAAATTAATACAAAATTTTTTCAAGAAGAAAACACAGAAGTAAGTCATTGGAGGATTCTTCCTCTCCCCATCCCAATTTTAGTCTGACGTGCTTCTCTTCAGGTTCAAGTGTATTTGAATCCCTCTGTTTTGTGGTGTCCAGTTGGATTTAATTTACGTGGTTCATGGAGCTGTATTAATTTTACTGTTTGATACTCTTTCAGAAACTAAAGTTGAAATACTACAACTTAATGATCCAGCTGGATCAACATGAAGGCTCCTACCTCTCCATCTGTAAGCACTATAGAGCCATTTATGATACTCCCTGTATCCAGGCTGAAAGTGAAAAGTGGCAGCAGGTAAAAAAACATCACATCCCAAATGTCTGTATTTTCATGTGGCAAATACCCATTTCGTTACCAGATCAATTTACAGCAGATTAAATAGCTCATCAGTCTGTTGTGCGGAGGTTTTTTTAATGGCTGTATTAACAAATTGGTTAGTTGAAAACAGATACAATAAAGTTGATTTCAAATGAACATTTATAACTTACATCATCGTTTTATTGTCTTTGAAATCTTGAGAATGTCTGTTTTATAGAAGTGCAGAAATTAGAAACAGCTGTGCAAGTGTGGTCTAAATGATACTGTTGTGTATGCAGTACAGATGTTACACGTTTGAAAAGATTTTTTTTTTCATGTATGTATTTTAAATACTACAATTTTAGTTAAGCTGAGTCAATTTAAATGTATCACTGTGAATGGGGGTTTGTTTCTGCAAGGTGACATCAGTTTCACCTTAACTTCTTAATATGCTGGGCTTAAGCCTTTTAGATATTAAACTCTAAGCTCTCGGAGCAGTGTTTTCAATTCCTCTAATTATGGAAGAAACCTCACACTCTTTCCTCTTAAACAGGCACTGAAGAGCGTTGTTCTTTATGTTATTCTTTCACCTTACGACAATGAGCAGTCTGATTTGGTGCACAGAATTAGTAGTGACAAAAAGCTAGAGGAAATCCCGAAGTATAAGTAAGTATTCTTTCTAATAAACAATTCTTAGGTAAAAGAAAAAGTGTCTTTGAAACTAGCTCTGCAAGTGAAATCTGTTGACACCGAGCCTGGTGTAAGCATCTCAGAATTTAATGGTGTGTGAAAAATACTGCAAAATTTTCATGATTGTGCAAGTTCTACATTAAAATAAATGTCTCTTTGTAAGAGAAAGATCTTGATTAGAAACACGGTCTGACTTCAGCTGCTCCCTGATTGTGTGATGTATTACAGAGTGTATTCATGAAGAACAATGAATATTAATGGTAATAAAATTAAAACATGTAAAATTATTTCTTTGATCTATTTAAGTATGAAATGAGCCTTATTAATACAGGATTGTAAATCAAGTTTATTAAACCATTTAGAGACCTCCTAAAACTGTTTACCACCATGGAATTGATGCGATGGACTGCCCTAGTTGAAGAATATGGGAAAGAATTGAGAGAAGGATCCCTCGACAGTCCTGCAACAGATGTTTTTGGCTGTACGGAGGAGGGTGAAAGGAGATGGAAAGATTTAAAGAATAGAGTTGTAGAACATGTGAGTATGGCTGTCTTTAAGCATTAGCTATGCATTCAGTGCCTCAACTAAAAATGCTTTGCGCTTGCCATATTTTAGTTACAAAGAGAAACAAAAAGTGTATGTAGAAAGGCAGCAGACAACTTGCCTTTCCCGCGGTGTTATATGAGCAAATAAAATGTTGAAAATATATCTTTATTATAGATAGGCATTTGGCATAGTTGCCAGAAAAAAGAGCATATTGCACTCAAATTGTGAGATTTAGCATTCTCATTTCAATAGAGCAGAAACTTGAAAGTCTTGCTTTGTATTAAGTTCATAATCAGTTGACTTAATTACTTAATGATTTGTCATGTAGAGACTTTTATACATTTTACAAGCGAAAGAACTTTCACAACTCCCTCGTTAGCCTTATGCTGGACTGCGTTAGAGCACTATAGCTCCTAATCTGCTTTTAACATTGACTTTTATATTTTTGCAGCCTGCTTCAATTATATTTTGCACATAACCCTCTACTCTGAACACTTTTATTCCAGAATATTAGAATAATGGCTAAATATTATACCAGAATTACAATGAAGAGAATGGCACAGCTGCTGGATCTGTCCGTTGATGTAAGTGTTCCTTTGCTTATCCTTATAAACGGCACGAAGTGTATGTGTGCATGCGTTTGTGGCAAAAATGTAAGTATTCAGCAGAGTGACGTTCTCTTTTAATATGAATTTGAGTTCTCTTTAGCTTAAGAAGGTCTAAGTGGTCTGATAGATCATCATTGCATTGTTTTACAGACAGTGCACAAAGACATAGCATTGCAGAAATACACTGCTTGGTACAAAATTCTTAGGGTTTATGCTTGTGTGTTTATGAGTGTTCCTGGATATACCTTTTGTTATTTTATCTCTGTATATCTGTCTTTGTGTTATCCTTGCAGCTCCCCTACCTTCATCCTTAGTATTAATTCCCCTCTTCCTGTTACCAGCTCTTAGCAGGAGGCCAGATAGACAGGGAGCATTAAGAGAACTTGGTTGGTTGTGTTCTTTTATGAGAAGTAGCATAAAATGCTGTTGGGACTAATAGTATTAATCCAAATATTTGACACTTTACTAGGCAATACAAAGATTTGAGTGTATTTTCATGCCTTTCTGGGAGTTAGAAAACTGTTTTTTAACCCAGGCAGAACTCAATGTCTTGACGGATGTGCCCATGGCAAAAGCTGCTCTTAAAAATTCATTTATATTCAAGGTCTTACTGAAATGCTAGAGCTGCTTGTCTTGTGTTTCGGTGTTAAAAAGCTCTTGTCAGTGGGATTAAAACTGACTGAAGATACAAGGTTTCTCACCTTTAAATGCCCCTGTTTGTAGATGGTTGCGCTTTGGGAACTGGGGTGGGGTTGTCTTCC
This sequence comes from Rissa tridactyla, assembly GCF_028500815.1. NCBI lineage: Eukaryota > Metazoa > Chordata > Aves > Charadriiformes > Laridae > Rissa > Rissa tridactyla. The sequence goes on along the minus strand of NC_071480.1, from coordinate 15,035,063 downwards.
TGTCATCCCCCTTTGTGTTTTCAAGAGCTTTCCAAAGAGATTCATGCATTATGGCAGATTGGTGTTTCAACTGCAAATGAAAAGGTTTACCCTGCTGTCTTTTAATCAAATCTGCTCTTTTCCACAAACTCGGAATAAACCTTTTTTGACAGCGGTCAGTAATTCACACGGATTTTCCTCTGCCTTGCTTGTCAGATGGCTTGTTCTAATATCGGTGTAGCCAAGTACTCCAAAGTATAAAAGTCTGTTGATGTAGTATATTAAACATGATTAACATGACCAGATACAGGTCAAATGGGGAAAAAAAAAAAGTTTTTTAATAGATTGTGCTAACACCTTGCAGTGCGAACACGTGTAACATTCAAGTATTGTGCATTTTTTTAAGTACAATATTACTACAGCTGTATTTCTGTTACGTATAAAGAAAATCTTGTTCCCTGTGCTTTAATGCTGTTTGGGAGGAATTCTGATGTTTTGGAGATATAAATGCTATTTTCTTGACTTAGTGCTGTTTGTCTTTGCAGGAGTCGGAGGAGTTCCTGTCTAACCTGGTAGTGAATAAGACCATCTTTGCTAAAGTAGACAGGCTGGCAGGAATTATCAATTTCCAGAGGCCTAAGGACCCCAACAATATCCTCAATGACTGGTCTCACAAGCTCAACTCACTAATGGCCCTAGTTAACAAAACCACACATCTCATTGCCAAAGAGGAGATGATACATAACCTGCAGTAAGGTGCCTCAATAATTGCAGTGCTTTTAAAGAAGGCATTAAATCTTCATAATAGAGACTATTATTACAGTGTGTATATGGTTTGTTTTCTCCCTGTCAAGCCTTCCTGGTCTAAAATGTAGAACATAATTCTGAAATTCCTGTTGACACTTATGTTCCCTTGATTATTCATTCAGTTGTTAAATGTTTTTGCTACAGTTGGTGAAAGAACATAATAAAACTATATTGCCTGTATAATAGTAGTCTTGTGATTTCTTTTCCATGTGTACTTTTATCTATCCAACACGTAATTCTGTGGTTGTTGCATTACAGGACTACATTTGAGACTGTGATTGAGATGATATTCTGTAAATAATAAAATCCTAGGGTTTTACAGTAGCAGGCACTGAGGTAACTTACAATGATAATATTATAATGTTTTGTCAAGAGAGTGTTTGAACAAAATTCTGCACGTGCATACTTAAGAACAATGCTACTTCTTGTGGTTTGGGAGCACAGATAGGCTTTACTAATTAATTCTGAGCTGACTGAGAAATCTACCTGAATCTTGTCTGCTTGCTGCAACTCACGAATTTTCACTGTTTTGTAAGTTCCAGTTTGTAATGGCTACAATAGCAATTATGCAATTAACGAAGACAGTACTTCAAAGCTGCTGCTTCTCATAATTGAGCGTGTTATATTCACACAAGATAACATCCTATTATTTGCTTTAACCTACTTGTAATGGAGGGAAGCTGTCCCCATGTCTCCCTGTTCTTTTAAGAAATTAAAAATAGCACGAATAGTATAGTAAGAGTCAATGGGACTTTTGTTGAATTTGCTCTAGTTTTTACTAATTTTTAATGCTAGCCATAACTAACTATTCTGTTCATAACTGATTAGGTAGAGATTATAATTGCAAATGGTGTATTGTCTCTTTCAAAGCACACTGAACTTCATTCAGACTCAACGCTCTTAGCACAGGTAATTACCATATGAATACGCAGTAAGTCAGGGAACTTTAGACAGTGATTTTGAGCGAGAGAAGTCTGGAAGGGCCAGGAAAAGATGGAAGCTTCTAAGGAGTGATTTGCATTTGAAATGTAGACTTTAGACATAGCTTAAGGGAAACTCGGGAATGTCATTTCGGAGGCTTTTAACTTTATTGAGCCATATCAATCCAGCTCGCTGCATTTAAGCAACAAAAAAGCAGCTGAACTACCAGCGAGTGAAGGGAGAAAGAGGAGCAGACTCTTTAGAATGCATAGAATGCTTGCCGTCTAACTTCTTACGTTGTATTATAACCAAATTTTACGAGTTCTATAAGATCTTGTCATAGTCATGTCTGAGGAGGGGATGTGCTGCTCTTGGCAAGGCTAGCCTTAGTAGCGTAAGCAAAACAGCAAACCAAGCAGCAGCTAGGATAATGAGCAAAGTAACTTCTGTTTTGACCTCGTTAGCAGCAAAATTAAATCTTCTGGAAACGGAGGCCAGAGATATCAGAAAGGGAACAGTGGGTCATCAGGTGAAGTGGGAACTTACCTCTCCCTGTTCTTAGAATCATAAACGTTTTTCTTCCGTTTGCAAATCTGTTCTGGAATCTACAACCCCAACCCCCAAGCTTATGGACTCTGTGACTTAGACCAGATGAGAGATACTGGACCTGTTTGCCCAGCAAACCCTCTTTTCCTCCTCATCCTACGGTAGAATGGTTCACCGGTTCCCTGGCCCTACTTTCTGGGGTTCTTGCGGATCCTGCTCCCTTTCTGGTGTAGCTACATCCCCCTCTGCTGCCTTTGTTTGCGCTTAGAGCATGAGTTCGGTGGAGAGAGGAGGTGGTTTCTCCCCCCTGCCAACTACCTTTTGCTGTCAGCAGTGGAAAGAACACGGAAGCACTCTCCTCTTTCAAGAGCCCAGGTATCTTAAAACTCAATTCAGAAGGATTATGAAGGTTCGCTCTCACGGTCTGTTTTCATACCAAAGATCCACAATGATCAAGCTTTTTGCCTTTTGGTCCAAAATAGATTTTTGTCCTCGCTGAGTTCACTTACAGCACCTTCGTCTTGGTTTGACGACATACTGCCCAAGGCAAACTCCCTTCTGAACTCTGTCCTCAGAGCAAGGTAGATCTGTTGTGCACCTAGAACCCCCTGCCACGAGCAAGAGTCCCTCGGGGCTTCCCTCCCCATGCATCGCAACATCAGAACAGGAATTTTAAAACAAAGTTGTAGAATTATTAGCCTGTAGGGTAAGTCCGAGTGAATGGAAAAGAATCTGTTCATTTAGCCTGGAGTTTGGTTTTTTTTGTTTTGTTTCATTTTGTTGGCAGACGACTATTAATGAAAATGAAAGGAGTGTAGCTGGAGCCTCTCTGGAAAAGGTTGCCACATCCAGGTTGCTAGGAAAAACGACAAGCTGTAAAGTTTTGGTGCTAGTTCATCTCAAGAATACAGATTTATGTCAGATGGAACTCCTCCATGAGCAATTTAAAGGTCACCATAAAGGCATGCCAGCTGCTTTTAAAAATTGCACTGAAATTGAAGATCTTTGATCTTGACAATATGGGATCAAACCATTGCATTAATCTGAACTGTGTAGTTCCTATCTCCTCAAGGTACCCTCAGCATCCCTTCTTGCTGTTTGCTTCTCAACACTCTCATTTTGTGGATCAAAGGAAAAATGAATTAGTTTGAATATTACTTGCTCTAGAAATTGTGTATGTTTGAAGAGTCTGCATTGAAGAAATGTTATCCTTGGATAATTATGAAGTAAGATTAAAGTTGAGATCATCTGTTCATTAGAGGACTCTGGAGTAATTCCAGGGGAATTTTCATGCTGTGGAAAATCAAAACTTGCTTCTCTTCAGCCTAATAATCAGACAGTAACGGATGCCTAGAAACAGTTTGCTTTATTGTTTAGTAAGACTAAGAATTACTGTTGCTATCTAACCTCAGGTCTGCCACTGACTTGTTTGTGGCAGAGGGTAAACCACTTAATTTCTGTTAGTTTCCCATGATTGCTGCTTCTGAGGGAGTTCAAAAATTTGTAAAGGTCCAGTGTGCTAAGACAATAAAAACATTGCTTCTATTACTGCAATCAGTCTGGAACTTCTATTGAGAAAGGCCTCCTGTTTTGTTTCTCAGAGATGAAAACTGCTCGAGATGCCTGCTGGGACCTTAGGCTGCAGGGTCAGGGAGGCAATTTGGTGCTGAATGTATTCTATTATGTGCTTATTACTTTTATGTGTTAATTGCAATGGTTTTTCCTGTATTCTGAAGTTAGACATCAGGAGCGGAGCTGATTGAAATCGGGCTTTCTGTATTGGAATTCAGGAAACGCCACTTCCCAGAAACAGGAGTGAACTTTATCATAGATAATAAAACTGGTTTTCTGAATTTCCTGTGAAAGCAAAAGTCCAAGGAGAAAGGAGAAAAAGCAGTGGCGTCAGTTTGAAATAATGAAAATAGTTTTGTTTTGAAAATGGAGAAACCAAGCCATAGCTGTTGATTCCAAGTGTGCAGCTCGTGGGCAAGCCAGGACCCTAGGGCTTTTTGGCTACCAGCTCTGTATTAGCCCCGAAGCAAGCGAGGGTTTCTGAGTTCCCAACTCTTCCAGAATCTGTGCCACACCTTTCAGAGCTCTGCTCAGATTTGAGCGTCGTGGCAGGGAGCCTAGCAGCCCGGAGTGGCCCCAGGTTTTCAAACTCCTGCTTTTTGGCAGGGAGCCTAGATCCTCCGAGGACCTGGGCACGGCTCTTCACCTCACAGAGCAGGGAGAAGCCCTGTGAACAGTCATGATTTCAAGAATCCTGACTTAAGGGCAGGGAGACGGGATGTGGCGGTGCCTTCTGTACAGGGCTTCCTTGCAGTTACGATCCCGGGGAGGTTGGGCTTTCTACACTTCCAGCAGGGAATTGCAATTTTCAGATCTGAAAGGTTTTGAAATCTTAAAAAAAAAATGTAAAAGTGGGATTTAATTTGGTATGCCTGCATTTGTTGCAGTTTTTGTTTTGTTTTGTTTTTCCTCTTTCCATTATAACAAGTCCCTAGAAATATCACTGTTAGGCTTTTGAGGATTGAGTCCTGTCAAGTCTCACGATGCTGAGCAGAGATCCATTGGTTTTGTTCCTACCTCGTGCCTCCCCATTGTGCCTCTGGCATTTCTTGCATTCGCAACGTATACTCGTGCTTTCCTTCTGCTCCCAGCCTCCGTGTGACCGGCTGCTCCTGGTCTCCTTGGGCAGAAGAGTGAGTGTGCTGCCATCAGTGCAACCCCCCCGTTCCTCAGCAGAAGCCCAGCACTGTGAGCTCGCCTCTTGTCGTGAAATCCCATTAATGAGCATAGCACATGGGGATTCCGGGAACTTAAGAAGTCTGGACAATTCTGGAAACGCAAGCCAGTAGTCAGCACATAACACATCTGTTTCTGTGGCCAGCCCACGCTGAGCGAAGACCTGGCTTGTCAACTCAGCCTGGAGAGTTGAGTGATGTGTTTGATTGCAGAGGTTGGAAACCAAAATTGCAGCTTCCAGTGGGGCAATACACATCAAGGAGAGAGAGAAACATATCTCATGGAGTCCCTCCCACAGTAGCAGCTAATATTATAAGCTTATTTCCTTAAATTACCCTCTAATACTGTATGGAAACGTGTCAATAAAAGCCACAAGTCTCTCTCTTCCCATGTAGCGTATAACTGGTTGCCAGCGGCAGGCTCTGCTTTCTGTGCTGTCATAACAGAAATGGCTCTAAAACTAAAGTTCAATTATATTAAGGCCCTTTGGATTTGGGATCTCATCCCTTAGGCCGGTTGCTACATGATTTGCACTTTGAGCAGAATTTCCACAGTTAATGAGTGCTTGGAGCCCAAATTTGTTTTGTACCAACAGTCCTCATCTTTCTATCTGGTAAGACAGACTATGAATGAGCTTGGAGGGGGCACCACATGGAAACAATACAGTTATTCCAGTACCGCAGGCTCCGTGGCAGGACTCGAACAAAACAGTGCTTGGCAGCCAACCCCAGCCCAGAGCTGCTGGCTCCCTCGGTGCCCTCTGGCATGTCCACTTGGGCTTTCTGCAATACAATTAACCCATCTACAAAATACGGTAAAACCTACTCCATATGGGGGCTAAGGGGTTTAAATTAAGTAACAAGATAATAAAACCCAGTGGGTGTAAGGGCACGGTCTCCATATTGTGTTTTATATACAGCACTTCTTCTGAGACTGGGGATTCCCCTGCTGCCACAGGCTTTCCCGGCTCCTTTCTGGGCTGTTCCTACAATGCCGAGCTGCCGTATTTTTACAGCAGTCGTCGCCTTTCAGTACTTTTAGCCTAAGAACTTTAAAACAGCAGAGACAGATAGGAAAAAGCAGGAAAAATGGTGTCTGTCCTTGAACCAGTCCTTCCCCCTATAGCTCAGTCAGTAGCCACACAATTTTTTTCCTAGTGCATTTCCTAAAGAAATACTGTCAGAACAAATGGTCTCAGAAGTTAACGACAGCTTATGTGAAAAATAAACCCAGTAAATTTGTCTCACCCTGAACTGAACTCCAGAGGATATATGCATATTTTTAGATATATACATACACGTACAAAACTCACTCAAGAGTTCAGTTTTTTAAAAATTATTCATTTTTTAAAAATTATAGTTTATTTTAAAGAAAACCTTCCTTGCATTTTGTAACAGAAAAATGTATCGGTAATACAAAAGCTCACCAAGACCCAAGCACAACTCAGCTCCAAAAGAAAAGTACTAATTCCACCTCGACAACCCCAACTGAATGATACGCAAAGTCAGTTAGATCCTAAACATGGTTTCGCCTTTATCTGCTTCACCTTGCACGGTGCCCACGGGAAACACCCGAGTGTCACAGCATGCCCTCCAGGCTCGCTGGGGACCGTGTCCCCTGCAGGCGGCCGGGGGCCTCCTGAAATGGTGTCTCCTGGGTTGGGGCTGGGACTAACCCCGCTCCCCTCCGGCACGGCCGCTGGTAAGGCAATGGAAGAGTCCACTACGCTCCCAACCCTATTTCTGAAGTTGAATTGAAAAGTGGACTGACTTCAGTCTGAGGCTGCACATGCAAAGGATTTCTTTAAATTTATTTCCGTCTGCATTTACATTTTTGCAAGGCGCTCTCTCTTTATAAACACATCACTGATGAATATTGAAAATACTCTTTGGGCACAAGTATCTTCTTGCAGTGGCAATGCATCAGAGGCTTGGCTGGTGGTTATTCTTCAAAGAGTTAGGAGGCGTTAAATGTAAATTTAAATATAAATGTATTTAGGAAAATCCAATACTAAAATGATCTGGATCTTATAATTATTTTAATTAAAGTAGAAGGAAAAGTTGTTAGAAACATCAGAATCCTGTCTTGTTGATAAACTTGATTAAGATGCTGAATTAAGCTGCTTTCCCCAATTTCTGGTCCACTTTGCCCAAGAGGGCCGACGCAGCGTGAGGGGAACCCATCCGTGGCAGCTGAGCCGGCATCGCCTTCAAAAAGCCGGTTTGCAAAACAGCGCCGGTGTTAAGAATTGATTGCCAAACATTTTGAAAACACGGCTAAGAGGGAAGATTACTCCCTGAAAATAAAACTGTTAGGCAAAGCAGTTTCGGGGATTCACGGGCAGCCAGACACGCGTTACCAACAGTCCTTGGGCAAGAGCAGATGGGGTTGTCCCAACATCCATGTGCGGTGTCAGCTCGTCCATCACCTGCCCGCGGCCTTCGTGCACGGACCCACGTTCCTGCGAGTTTCTTTACGGGAAGTAACTTTTTTTTATATATTAAAAACAAAAAACAAACAAATAAAAACAAAAAACCCCACAAAACCAAAAAACACAGGTGCAGAGTAACGGCGAGGGTAAAACCCTGTATTTTCAGCACTTCGTCTCCCAGCTTACCGGCCGGGACCTCCTCTCCGCGTGTGCGCAGCTCACCCCGCGTTACGGCGGCGGCTCCGCGGGCGCGCAGCGCGGCTCCCCGCGGCGGGCAGCGCTCCGGCCGGCGCCCCCCGGGCTGGGCAGCGGCTGCGCGCCTGGAGAGGCGCCGACACCCTCCCCGGGAAAGGGGAGGGGGCGAAAAAAGAGGGGGGGGGAAGAAAAGAAGGAACCCCCCCCGCCCCCAGAGGTTGCCGGTTTCCAGCGCAAGCGGCGCGGCTGTGCGCCCTCACGTGAGGGGAGAGCTGCGGGCCGTGGCTGCCCCCGCCTGCCGCCGCCTCCCTTCACACTGCCCCGGGTCCCGGTCCCCGTCCCGTCCCCTCCGCCTTCCGCCGCCGGGCCGGGAGGAGGGCGGGGGAGGGCTTTCCCACAATGCTTTGTGGGGACGTTGACAAGTGGATCCAAGATGGCGTAGAAAGTAATGACAGGTAAGTCAGGACTTCCCCGTTCGCCCCCCGCGGGGGCCGAGGGCGGCCGGGCCCGGCCGGAGAGGGCTCCGGGGAGGCCTCGGGGGATCCTCGGTGCCCTGCAGCCGGCCTAGCGGCCGAGCGGGGGCTGCCGGCCGGGCCGGAGGCTGAGCGGTGCCGGCTGGAGAGGGCCCTGTGTCTGCGGAGGGGCCTGCAGCGGCAGCCGCCCCGGGGCTGTTTAGGGGCGGGCTGGGCCGGAGCCCCGGGGGCTGCCGCGCTCTCCCGGCGGCCCGCAGCCGGCGGCGGGCGGGCCGGAGCGGCCCCGGGCCCGGCGCGGCGGGGGCAGGCGGAGGGGGCAGCCTGGAGAGCCGGAGGTGCCGTGCGGAACCCCGGCTCCCCCCGGCTCCGGGGGTGCTCCGGCGGGGAGGGCGGTGGGGGGGTGCCGAGGGTGGGAGTCAGCTTTGTTTTTGTACCGGGCGGGGCGGGAGGGGACGGCCAGCGACAGCCAGGAAATAACAATAATAAAATAGAAGTAAAAAAAAAAAAAAAAAAAACCAAAAAAAAAAAGCAAAACAAACAAAAACGGTTTAGGTAGGGTTTGTTGAAGGATGGAAAAATAAATTGGAAGAATTTAACAGCTGTTGTAAAATTAACCCTCGGAGCAATGAAGGCTTGGCAGATAAGCTGATATTTTTGTTTTCTGCAGGAAGGCTTTGTCAGGGCCGAGTGGCTGGAAGTTGAGAGGTCTGACAGAGATCCTGAGATCACCTTTAATACAATGCAACTGTTGTGAAACTGAAAATAGGAGAGTTTATACTGCAGGTTGCCATGCAGTCCTCCCGATGGAGACTGTACATATATATATATATTTTTAGGACAAATCCCCAAGTAGGAGAAGCATATATGTTAGCCCTCCTGGGGTGGATCGTGTCCTTTTATTAGTTTCCAGTTGAGTGAAGTTGTTTGGCTTCCATGCGTTGTTAATCAAACTGTTGTTGTTTGATTATAATAACCTGATTAAACATATCATTGATGGAAATTAAGAAATAACTGCAGGGAAACGGTTGCAAGGATGCTTTCCAATTAATGACAAAATGAGTAAGAGATAACAAGATAATAGGATTTTTGCATTATCAGAGGTACAGCAAGCTTGAGATGAAGTTTTAAAGTAACATAATGTATTTTGCTTTTCGTTGAAGAAATACAACTGAATTCTTCTAAGACACAAAAATGTCCTAAAAATGAAGTTCCCCATTGATAGATTGAATGCATCACGGCTGGTCTTGTTGGGATGGTTTGGATTGTTGGGGTCTTCTAATGTTCTTAGTGCATAGTGTAATTGAAACAAGGCAAAGGATAAAATACCCCCTTTTATTTATTTTAAGGAAAGACACATTCCTTTGTAAAAATGAAAAAAGCCCCTCCATATTAAATGAAGTGATACTTGGCACGTTTGTATTATTTCCCAAGAGTGCCTGGTAGAACAGGGAGGTTTTAAAATAATATGTTTTAAATTCAGTTGTTTCAGTACTTTTGAGTCATAGCAGATTATGAATGAAAACTCTGGGGTTTTTTAAATGGCAAAGCTTCTTTAATTGGGGCAGTCCAGGGAGGGTGGGCAGCTTGCTGGGCCTTGGTAGCGAGGAGCTGATTTTGAACATGCAGCTGAAACTTAGATGAGGGGAGAGCGTGAAAGTGACCACCGCGTTCCCTCCCCCTCCTCGGGATGCAAACCGAGGGATTCGCTCTGAGGTGAATCAGACTTTGGTAGGATTGGCTTTTACAGTGCAGAAATTGTGAGTGGGGAGAGCCGAGTTAAGCTTTTTTTTGTGTTGAACTTTAATTAGCAGAACAGTTTATTGGTAAGTGAAGGAACATCTTGTGTGTTATTACTGATAAAATTGGGTTCTCTTTGTAATTTGTTATGAAAGCGGAAATTTTATTTTCCCTCGATGAAATCACATTTCTTTTATCACTCCTCACCTCCATGATTTTTTTTGACTTACCAAATGCACGGCATGTATCTCCTGTCCTTTAATTCATATGGACACTGTGCCTTTTTAAGTGAGCCAGATGAACTTTTCTATGACAGAGGCTTATTAAAGGGACAGCCCGAGGACTTGAAAGGTTGTAATAGCTGGTTTTGTTGGGGTTTGGGGGGTTTATTTTGTTTTGGGTTTGTTTTTTTTTTGGGGGGGGGGTAGTGGTGGTGTGATGTTTTTGTTTCTCCACAGCAGACTAAAAATTAAAGGGAGATGTGGAAGTAGCACCTTGATCTGTGATTTGTCCCAGTTTTGCTTCTTGATCTCTCATGGGGGATCCTTTCCCTTTGTGAATTCTCATTGATTTTAGAGAAGTTTCTCCTGGGATTTGGGATTAGTAGATCTGGTTGCGGGAGAACGGCTGTAGTCTAGAGAGAACTTCTGCTCAAAGGTTAGATTCGTGGAGACATTCCCATCTCAAAAAATGTAAGTAACAGTGTCTAGAAGGTTTGAAGAGGTAATGTTTCCAAGGGGACAGGGTACAGGCCTAGTGCTTAAGAGATCTGGACAGCCTGATGCAAATCGCTTCACCTGCTTATGCTTCCTTTTGAAGGAATTTAAAATAGGAATAGTGAATCTTAGCAACTTGGGAAGAGTCTTGACGCCTGTGGATGAAAGAGGCTATGTAAGAGCTAGGTAATATTATTACTAATGTTTTCCAACTCTGTTAATTTAGTAGTCTGATGAAATATTTTCTCCAACGTTGGCAATTATTTTTGTTACTAAAATCCCCTTTGCAATTATAGTTGGATGTTCTTTTTGACTTTCAGCGTGTTTTTTTCCTTTTTATTCATTGTTTACTGCCATCTTACATTTGCTACTGCACTTTATTCTAGGTGTTTTCATTTTAGTAATGGCAGAAGCAATTGCTGGAGCAATTCAGATTATTATTTGAAAGCCCTTGAATCTTTCACCTCACTGGCATTCCTTCGTGAGGTCAGTGGTACACAGATAGGCCTGGTAGCAGGAGTGAAATCTAAATTAGAAGAGTCTTTTGTAATAATTTGGATCCCGTCCCCTGTGTACAGCCTGAATAACTAGGGAAAGCCATGGGAGCTGGCTTGGAGAATGAGAAGGAAGGATGGCGTCACTCTGCTCTACCTTAGGGATAGAGTTGTTGGGCAGCTGGCATTCCCCTTGCCTTGGGCATCAGTAGGCCAAGAATCCCAGTAAACGTGAATCCTGTCCTTTTTTCCTAGCGTTGTTAAAGGCTTCTTCCTGGAAGTGGATCCCCAGCGTTCCTCTTTCTGCAAGGTTGCAAGTGGCTCATCGTGGGGGAGAAAATAGCAAATTTTGTGTTCCTGATCTTCTCTCCTGCTGGCCTATCATAGCTGTTTGATCATTTCTCACTTCTTTTGTTGAGGCCCTAAGGCGAGTTCCCATTACCAGCACATGGTATATGTATTTCTCCCCTTTAAATGGGAGTATTATGGGTTAGATTATCAGAAAAAACAAAACCTTCCTTTTTTTGTTCTTGTCCGTCTTGCTATTTCTTCTGTGGCCTTTGGCAGTAGTCAGCACTTGGGTTTATGTATATATATTAATGTCATACATTTAAAGACATCGTATTTCATGTGTTTAATTTCTTGCTCCCTTTGGTAGACCTCTGTGATTGTCATTCTTTTTTCATCAAGGAATAAAAGAGAGAGAATATTAAAAAAGTGACTTCTTTCCAAAAGTCTGCACACAGTGCTAGGATGAAGGAGTGCTTGGTCTTCTGGAGATTTTGACTAGGAAAGTAAATGCTTGGTTTCTTCTAGTATTTGTTTTTTGATGGGGGAAGAAAATAACTAAACTTTATAGATAGTGAAATTGGGAGCCTGCAAGGTCAGACCGCTCTACGGAGACAGGCCAGCTTCTGGTGATCTTATTATGGTGGTATTGATATGTAACTCAAGTTCCTTATTCAAAAACAGTCTCGCTTACTGAGCTTTCATCTTCTCTTTGCACAAATGTTTACAACATGAGGCTTCAACCAGAAGCAATCACTCATGTCTGAGAAACATAGAAAAGTGAATATTACTGTAGGAAAGGAAGTGCTTAGAAATTTAAGCAGGGAGATTGTAATTACCCATGGATGAGAATTTGTTTTTCTGTTGCGTTTCCATTGCACTGCTACTTGAAGTTAAAGCATACTTGATGTGGCCATAACATAATATACAACTATTTCTCTATAATTTTATATGCAAATTCATTGTCATAAATTCAATAGAAACGCACTAGTTATTTATCCAGTCTTCTCTCAAAATAACAAATTGCAGACTTATTGCAGGAAAGCAAGATAAGAAATCATAGATTTCAATCTTTTTTTCTTCTTAAATGTAATTTTACTACACTGAGAGGTTCCATTTCATGACTAAAAAGTTTGAGTGGCTACTGTGGTCCCATCCTACTTCTGAAAGAGTACAAACTATCAAATTTTCTAAGTGGCATGGAGTCTTTGTCAGATGTCAGAAGATTTCTACTGTAGCAAAAAGGTAGTTTAGAATTAGCCACGCTGACCTGTACAGCTTTTCCAGGAAGCAGCACACACACAGTGCTGCTGGGTTGGTAGCAAGAGTTTTTTGTAAAAGATGTTTTGAAGATGTTACTGTAAACTGTTGTGCGATTTGTTTCTGTTAGTCTCAGGAAGTACTACTTGCATGAAGAATGATGTGACTGAGGTTTTGAATCTTTGGCCTATGTGTCGTCTGAGGAAATACATTTCATGATCTCTCCACTTCGTAAGCAGCAGGAAGGCTAATGATTCTCAGAGCTGTATTGACTAAAAATTGGAAGAAAAAGATGAGTAGAATTATGTTAGGTACAGAATTTTGACTGTTGGAGTGGCAGGAAGTGAAGGGTAGAAATGTGAGCAATGTGTGGATTCATCGGAGCTGGTTTTATGGTAGTTAGGGTAAGTGTTATTTAGCAATGATCTTTCAGTCTGTGAATTTCACAGGGTGGGTTTTTTTTTTGTAGTTATATATAGCAAAATACTGTATTCATCAAAACAGTAAAAATTACACTGCTAAAATATGCTTAGAAGGTCTTTCAGAGCCCTCCAGACCCCATGGCAAGAGAGAAATACATAACACAACTAGAGCTGTTTTTGAGAATCTTGGATGTTAGTAGTGCGGCACGAGTGTTTAATTTGCTGGAAAATATTTAGTGGTTCAGCAAACCAAGAAAGTAGCAAATCTTTGTGGACATAATAAATGCAGAATGCCACAAATGAAAAGCATAGTGGTTTTGGCAGCATATAAAATAATGCTTCTTCCTTATATACCTTTTCACTCAATGTAAGATAATCTGTATTTTTGTAAGCGAAAATTTTGTTTTCTTCTGGGGTAATTTTGGGGGGATGGGGACAGGCGGTGTGCTTCTGTTCCCGAGTAATGTTCCTTCGCTCCTCTTAGCTGAATTCCCCATCAACTAGCTGGTATTCCCGAATGCTGTTGACCGGGCACGAGAGCTGCCTTGCATCTGAGCCGCTGCCATCTCGGGAGCCAGAATTTGTTGGGCTTTTCTCATTGTCTACATGGGGAGGTCGTTAAGGGGAATGTTTTTTAGCATACTTCTGAATCTGCGCTCACGCAATGCAATGTTGTAGCCGAGTGCTGTGGGTATTTTATTGAAGTGATGGTTTTGATTACAGTTGTTTGTGCTAATGGTTTTGAGGTAACTGTACTCTGGCCCTATCTGAAGACACTCACACGTTTGGAATGGTGCAGGACATTTGTTTTGTCGTTTGAACTGACTGATATTAGTTGGCTGCAGTTTTGTTTATATTTGTTTGGCTGGGCTACACAACGCTTTTCTTCTTCCGAAGTTTTGTGAGAGTTATGCCATTAACCACAGTAGGATCGTTACTCATTCCTGCTGATGTCTGTTCTTTGAGTGGGGTTTAAAATACGTGACCTCTAATGTTCATTTCAAAAGGAATGAGTAGGGTGAACGCCGCTGGGAAACTTGTCTTTTGGATACAAGTTATGGCGTTGCCCATAGGGTTTGCTGTGTGAGGAGAACTTGGGAATTCATATTCTATTCTCAGGAGACGTCTAAAAATTGAACCTGTTGGTAGTATCATGTTTGTGCATTTGAGGAGAGGAAGCAGGGATGTTATAAAAGCTTTATCTGGATGCAGAAGGGTTAATATCGTTAAAATACGGAGTTACAAGACAACTCCCCAAAGCAGACTTAGCTATATTATGCCAAATTATTTGAAGCACAGTCATGTAAAAATGAATTTCAAAGGTTATTTACAATAAAGATAGCAATTTTTAGTGGTGGAGGTTAGTTATTGCTTTGAACTTTCAAAACAGCACACAAAAATATACGCAGTTACATAATAGGTATGGTTTTGGGAGAGATGCGTTTGGAGTGTCTGTGGGTGGCATCGTTGTGTTATTAAATCTGGTATGGTAGGACCCTTTTGTGCTGAGCACTTATAAATGTGTAACAAAAAGCTCAGTCACAGTATTATTCACTACTATAATAAGTTTAGGTTCCTTATAACGCTACAATGAAGACTGAGGTATATTGAGAGAAAACTTTCCTGTTTTGTGTCAGAACTTTCTGGCTTATTTCTGTGTTCAGTTTGTGAACTGTGCACTGTAACTGATAGTCAGCATGAAGATTTATGCATTTTTTTGCCTCTTGACTGGATTGAAAGAGTGATTTGTATTTTTCGTCTCACACAGAAAACAAACTTCGGGCTTTTTTTTTTTTCCCCTGTCCAACTGTAAAACTGATTTATACCTGTAGCATCTGCATTTGCCCTAGTGATCAAAGCTGTGTTCTGGAGGTGGATCCCTAGTGATAGGGGTGTGCTGCTTTGCAATACTGGGACGTGTCAAGAGTGGAGAAGGTTCTTGTATGAAAATGAAAGTTTGACATTTGAGGAAAGACTGTTTCAACATCTCTACAATATCCCTGCTAAGAGGAGAAAACTTGGATCGAACCACTGAACTTTGAAGCTGCTTAGCTGTTGGGGTGGGGGGGAAGAGTTTGGGGCTTTCCAAAAGGGAATATGCTGTGATAAATAATATCCTAATTTTAAAAATACTTTTATTGCTGAAATCCAAATACAGCTGTATTAGAGGAAGCTGCGAATTGAACAAAAGACTGAAAGTTAGGAACTAGTAATTTCGATTCTGTCTCTGAGAGTGACTAAATTGGTGAACGTTGGCAAACGAACTGTGGTCAAGTGCTCCCTCTGAAGACAGCGCTGTGTGAGTGGCAAGTTCATTGAGCATCGTGGAAAACTTTGTAACACGTGTTTGCATTTAAACTTCTGAAAAACATTTGTAAATATGCTGATAATTGTTTTGTGTTGAAGTGCTTGGGAATCTTCTTTGACTCCCATTTGCATTCCTTGGGAACACAGTTTTGTACTTGCTCGACATTCTTAAAATTAGGTGACAGGTGCTTAGTCGCATATACACAGATGTACCTATATATCATACAGCAGACATTTCTCAAAAAGGACTTTTGGCAATATCTTATGACTCAGCAGAGAAGAATAGTGGTAATTGCATGACTGTGTCAGTCCTTAAGATTAATGGTGTTCACTTTTTTTGGTCAAAACTATTACTAAACATATTGTGAAATGTGCAGAGAGACTCGGGAACAAGGCCCTGTTCTGTTATTCACGTGTTTATAAGAGAGGTTCTGCCACAAGTAGGTTACAGTTTTAAAAGTTGTGGATTGTGGTGTTTAAAACAGCTTTTGGAATACAAATACTGTATTTCTCTGCACAGTGTGTTTGAGTTTGACACTTGCAGGTCGGTCCTGCTCCACGGAGTGCTGGCTGGTCATGCAGTGCTGATTTTTCCCTTTGTTTTTCTCTGGCAAATTTCATTAGGAGAAGCAAAGATTAAATTACTTTTCTAATGCATTTTTTTTAAAGTAAGTAATTGGTGATGTTGTTATGGGGATAAAATGGTAACCATGGGACAATATTTCAATTAAAATGCCCTCATCTTGGATAAGTGTGAGAAACTCTCCTCTCGGAAAGCAGAAAGAACATACAGGTATATGGAATACAAACTGCTGCTGTTACCCGGTTATTATGAAAGATTGTTTACATGAAGATTTTCTATGAAGGAGCCAAAAGAACTTTAGGTGGGGCAGAAGCACCACCTATTATTATGTTACCTGATGCTTACTATGACACACTCTTCATTTCAGTTGGTTATTACTTGCCAGATTCTAATTATTTGGGTTCAAATTTCCCATGGTAGGTGTCTATCGCAGGCTGACTTTTTAGGTGCTGTGGAGGGAGTGAAGGCTTCTGCCAACATGATTTCGTCTTTTCTAGAAATTGGGTAAAACCTATGTTTTTGCCCAAAACCTGTTGGGCAAAACTTATGTTCACAGTAAAATAAATAAACTCTATAATGTCCTATACTGCTGCTTTGTAAAAAGTTGAGATGTGGTATAGTATGATGTTTCTGCCAAGGATATACTTGTTGTCAACCCTGTGAAAATTTGCTCAGCGTTGGTCAAATTAGCATTTAGTACAAATCTAAAAGATTATCCCTGCAGTGAATTTACTTCAGCCTGAGATTTCTGTACAATTTGAAGGCTAGGGCTTTTGCATTCCTCCCTGCTATGATTTTTGGGCAAAAATGAGAGCACAGAGAATTCCCATTCTGTACTCCTGATACCAACTCCCACTTCCCTACAAGCTCTACCTTCGTGCAGCACAGAGGAAGCAGTGACTGAATTTCACAGAATATGTAGAATAAATGTGGAGATGGGGGTAGCTGAACAAGGAGGTTTAGATTGAAAAATATTAGTGTTAGAAAGAAAGAAATAGAAAGGAAGCTATTCTGTGTGGGTACATATAATTTATTTTATAATGCTAATACAGTTGTTTGTTGCACTAAAGTTTCACTACTTGCATGAATTAGAAAGCGTTTCTGAAGTGGAGTAGGCAATAGCAAAAAAAAATGCAAATCATGCTTAAGTCTGTCTTTGCTACACTTAATTTTTGTATTTCTAATGAATGCTCCCATGTTGTGGTGTAGAGAAATGCTGAATACTCCTAAGTCACTCTGCAGTCACTGCATGTTCCGCTTTGATTGTGTAAAGGACTATATAGTACAGGGCAGAGCGTAATGGGGGGAAAAATCCCTTTTAGTTGTCTTAATCTGAATATAAGAAGTTTATAGAAACTTTTGGTTTTAATGTGTTCTAATGTCTTAATTCTTTGTAAAATGGGAATAATGTCAGAAGGATAAAAATATTTTCTTAATACTTGTGAAGTGCTCGGTCACAGTGTTTATAAGCATTATTGAGAAGTTAATGAAAACATTAAAATGCAGTCTTGAGAACCAGATTTGAGTAGCATGCAGTACATAAGGCCTTAGGCCCTGCGCTGAAGTATTTATCTATAGATCTATGCCCGTTAGCAGCGGGCCTCTGCTCTGCCTGCTCGTTCTGCCAGGTAGCCCTTGGAAAACGCAGTATGTGACTAATACAGTTAAAGGCTGTATTGTAATGCAGACACACAGGAGGGCCAACAAGAGCTTGTACAGATATTTTCGTCATTACACAGCCTTTGAGTATTGAACTTAACAACCTAGTATTTGTACTGTAATTTTAATGACTGCAGTATGTATATATATTTGCTTTGTGCAACTAGGAATCTTGTGTCTGTCAGTTATGGGTGGCTTTCAGACAAAGCAAGCAGACGCCACATAGATGTTGGGCTTTGACTTGCCATGTATTTTGCTTCGTTTCATCAAGATAGGTAGTGTTTTCAGACAGCTGTGGGGAAAAAGGATCATTTAAAAGGCAGGAGGTGAAGATATTAGGGATACTTTTGTGGTGGATGAGGTGGTTACGAGTGCTGAGGCCATGAGTTATTCAGATTTTCAGCCAAAGATAGCCAGTTTGTCCCCGTGTAGATGTTGCTGCTGTTGGCTGTATAGATTGCCCTTTCTGCTGCTATTTCCAAAATAAAACCAAAAGAGATTAGTAAAGGTAATAAAGTGTAAATAATAACTAAAGTGGCTGTACCGAAATCGTAACTGGCACACAGTGATGTATGAAGAGCGATTTAAAGAACACAGAGGATCCAGACGCGGAAGGCATTTGCTCTTAATCTCAATTGCTGCTATATTTGTGTAACTATTGTTGTGTGAATGGTAAACCACCCACAGGCACCTCTTCCTTTTTCAGTAAATGTGTATGTGTTTATCCTATACTAAGTTTACAGGATCAGACTCAAGGCTTCATTTATGTGGCCAGAGATCAGTTATCCTCCTAATTTATGGTGCCCTCTTTGGTTTTTCAATGTGGAAGGATAATCAGAGTATTTAATGGTAGGGGGCATCATGAACCTCTTAATTCCTTTTTCCCCCCCTTCCCGAAATCAAGCATATCGTGTTCCTTAGAGGCCACATAGCAGAAGTTCTCACTGCTGTTACGCTATATAATAAAACCTTGAAATAAGCTTTCCTCATTCTGTATGCTCCATTTCAGATTTAACATCATTTTTGGAATTTAAAGTAGGGTCATTTTGCCTGGAGTTGTACAACGTTAACCAGAGTAATTCAGTTATTTCAGAAAACTGATTAGATTGTCCTCTCTCAAGGGTGGAGACTTTTGTATTTGTTCTGTAAGGTATGCAGTACATTTCTGAGTACTGTGTATAACTAATATTACTGACTTCAGCCATAACTGCAATAAATGAGTGTATAATATTTCTGCTATTGTATTTTTCTTAAAATAAAAAAAGCAAAAGCACCTTTTGTATCATTCTTTTCTGCACCCTGCACATGAAAGATGTGCCATCCTTTTTCTCTCTGTTAAGTCTTTCACATTGGTGCAGTGCACTGTCATTATCTACTCTCATTTTATTAAATGATTTCTGAGTGTGGGATTATTCACGATATATACGTCATGACACTAGAAAAGTGCATTTTTTTCTGTGTATGTGTCTTTAAGTGGCTTCTGTGTTGTGTGCAACTGCATTTTATTCCTTCCTGGAGGCTTCAATAAAATACTCTTTTGTCTTAAGGCAAAGATAAGATTTTTTTTTTTTATCGCTATAGGTAGGGAAAATAAATAGATACTTAATTTTATTTTACTAATCTAAAGGTATTTGAGTGGAATTTTGCAGTACTACAAAAACAATTAGATAACACTATCTAGAGGTGCAAGCATGCCTTAAAGTGGGATCACTGGAGATGCCAGAGCAACTGTGTATTATGATTTAACAGCAGAGAGATGTATTGGTCCCTTGTTCGGTATGTGTACTGACAAATGCAGTTGGTTTGCAAAGTCTAGAGAGATGAATTTCAGTGGCCCATCATTTTTAACTGTAATGTTGGCATGTTCACAGTAGCTAACATTTTTATTGTGTAGGGTACTCAATGTATTGTAATTAATCCAGATTATTAAATGAACCCAGATCTTTCCATACCTGTGTAAATTAATGTGTCTTGTTAGTCTTTTCCTGATAATTTTGAGGGAGAGGGAACTAGAAGACTCCTCAGTAACAGAGATTGTGTCCATGCCAACTTTCTGACTTCCCAGATACTACTTTTCTGCATTATGGAAACAACAAATTTTTGAGGCCTTCATATGTGAATTGCTTACAGCTCAGTTTTAGCAGTAGCAAATTTCAGAAAGCTCTGCGGTGTGTGTGTACTGCTAGTGTCTGTAGTTTAAAAAGTTTGGAAATGCTACTTTAGTGAAACCTGGAAAATACTGGATGGATCCTTGAGCAGTTAAGCTAATGAATGCAGTTTATGGCTTTTATCATTGTGGGCAAGAAAAGCAAGTAGGGTTTTTCTCCTGCTGGTGAGTGATGTTTTGGTACAGTGCTGTCTCTCTGGCTGGGTAAATGGCATCACATGGCAGTAACTGATGGGGTGACTAACCTCTTGGTATCAATAAGAGGCTGAATTATAACTTCTTTCCCTGGGTGGACTTAAAAAGCTGGGTCTCTGTTGTCTGTCTCATTACACATTTTTCATAAAACCTGCAGCGTTTTTGTGACTCTTTTCACAGAATTCTGTGAAATTCAGTTCAAATTGACTTGAACTTGAAAAGTTACAGGGGAAGGACAGAGAAACCGACCTCAAAAATAAATCTAGTAGATCTCTTCTTGCCCTTTGAAAGGAATTGCTGGGAAGTTACGATATAACAGCTATCTCTTCTCGACGTGTTACCTGAATTTATTACATGTTTAAAACTTCTGTCTGGTTTGGTGGCCAGCCTTTCCAATTTGTGAGAAGGGCTCAAAAATCACAAAGGGTTGGGACACGCAGCATGGTCACTGCACGCATTTCCTTGGAGAGCGACAGGATGAGTTGAATTCCTGCCCTGCTTTCTCGGAGCCCGTGCCAGCTTGACCGCAATAGGCAATGGAACGGCAAACCCTTCTTCTCCACTCCTTTCCTGCAATACAGCGGGCTCTTAACTGGAGGACACAGCTGAATAGCTTTGGCTGCTTATTTCTTTGGGTGCTTATTTCTCACAGCAGAACTGTTTGAAGGGTTATGGATTGTAATGGGAGGCAGCTGGAGAGGCTCTTCCCCCTGCATGTTCCCCATGGCAATGGGTCTCATTCATTTGCTTCAGTTTGTGAATCCCAGGATGTGGCTCTTGAAGTATATTTAATTGACGGTAAATCCCTACCAGTCTCGCTGTAAGACTGCAAGTTGAACATCATTGCTTTAGCATAAATCTTTACAAGAGATGTTAATGTCTGGTTAAAATATGCAAATATTTACTGACTTGTCTACTGTTTGTCAGTTTGGCATGTGAGACCTTGGATCTGATCCTTCTGTCTTGGCAGACATTGGGAATTTTGCCAGTAACATTAATAGGAACAGCATTGTGCCCTCTAATCTGTTTGTTTATGAAGTACAGCGAGAGTTATCTGGCTAGATGCTTTACAGTGGATTGAAAAAGCATCTGTTGGAAATTTTTTAGGAACTGTCACATGCTTTAACTTATCATTATCTTAATGTATGGACCCTTTGATTCCACAAAATACATCAGTAAGCTGTGAAGCGTGAAAGTGCACAGTCATGAGTTAAACTGCTATGAAACACTAAAATTTTAGTTCACGGCGTTCTCTCCTCCTACATTGATTTTTAGTTTGAAGTTGGACTCATCAGACTGTGGAATAATTCTTCAAAAGCGTCCTGCGCACCAGGCAGGAGTAGTGTTTACTTGGAAATAAATGACGGTGTAGATCACGTTGTTTATCACTCGTCTTCCTCAAACTGTCCCTTCTGCCCTTCCCAGCCCCCTCTGCGGTTCTGGAGGGGAAATGCGCGGTTTTATTTGGGGGTTAGATTTTAGTTACTCTTTTCATGTTTGCTTACAAAATCCGTTTGGAAAGAAGGAGACATACTCATTAGGATTAGTAAGCCTGAAAATCATTGCTTGTAGGGGAAAAAAGAAAAGAAAAATCCCTCCCAGTTCATTGAAACAAACACCAAGGTTTAAGTCACACCAGTTGGAATTAGCCAGATCTTTTAAATGATACTTTGTGTAAGTTAAGCTGAGCACGACTTGGCCTTCAAAGAAATTAAGATCAGTAAGCTTTCTTCTACTGCACTGTTTTTGAAGTATAAAGCCAGGATTTAGACCTCTGGATTAGCCAGTGAGGAGGAGCTGTGTAAACTTCTGTATGTGCTCCCGTCAACGTGATGCTTATGGTCAGATCAGGTGGAATTCACAGGCACTGTGTTTAAATATTTTACTCAAGTACATAAATTGGGAGCCTTTCTGTGGGCAGTGATGCTGCTGTGAGGTGATTCAAAGCTAAGAAATGCTTTCAGTTGACCCCTGATGATAAAGGCTCTGTTGATAAGATATTGTGCCTGTATTTCTAAGGTAGGTTCGCCTGTTTTGGGTGTGTAATTTTAGATAGTGGGAATATGCCTGTTTGCTGTTTCTTCAAAATTCTGAAGATGCATTAAGCTTTGCCATTAGAATAAATTGTTTCCCAAATTTGAATTTAGAATTCTTCTGCCATGCAGTTCTCCAGGCGCTTTTGAGAAAATTAACAATCCTGACATTTGTTTTGTTACATGCTTAGTATTTTAGTCTCAATTTTACAGACAGAAAAAGTGAAGAGCATAAGCTATTTGCTCGGTTTTGCAAAGAGAGTTGGGAATACAGCGCAGACTTTGTGACGCTTTAGCTTTCAGTTCTAATCTGTAATAATTTCTACTCTTGGAGTTACTGTAGAAATTCCAGTTTGAAATTTTTGAAAATAAACATTTATGGAACTCAAAATAAATTTCCTTTGACAAGTGTTTCCATTCCTTTGCTGTTAAAATATTAACTGTTCTGAAGTAATTTTAAACATGGGTAGGTCAGGTACTACAATAGTCTAGGTTTTAAGAGAGCATGGTTGCAATTCACATTCACATCTCGATTGCTAATTTGGGTGCAGCTCAGAGCACCAAAACTAGGAGCATGGGTTTTTAAAGACCCAGCAGGAAGAGTTGAGTGACTCCAAGGAACAGTTCACAGCACATGGACTGGAGTCAGAAGTAGATGGTGCAAATACCCAATAAATGTGTGTGTTTGTGTCTGCAAATGGGATGGAAATGAAATCTGAGAGCCTCAGTGTATTGTTTTCCATATGTTGTCCACATACTGTTTTTCTTTGTTACGGTTAGATTTTTTTTTTAAGAAACAAATTCCACTGCAGCGGCTCCTTATCTGTCACTGTGTCCTGTGCACTGTGACTTCAGTGGGTTTTTTAATTACACTCTGAAATACTGATAGTGTGACTCAGTTTAGCCCAGTTATCCAGACAGCCTGGTCCTGACTTCTCTTAACTCCACTTAACTTAATCCAAGGGTTTTTGCTTAGAGTCCGTGATGTCCTCTGAAGTGCTCCCCTAAGCCTTCAGGTTGGCCAAAGAAATTGTGTGGCCTTTGCAGTATCGTAGGCCACTGCTGGTCTTGTAAAATCCCTCTTCTCCTCAGACAGGCTAGTTCAATATTTATCAAAACAGCCGGCATAAGGCAACTGATAAATAAAAATGTTCTTTTGGATGGTGCCATGTTGGAGAGAAGGGCAGGGTAATGTGGCTTTGAAATGCCTGTCCGCTCTGCTGGCCGGGTCGGTTGGGATGGGGTCTGTGTATAAACAGTTCTTGGGGAATAAACACACAGAAGCTCTGCTGAGACTTTTGGTCAAAGGAATTTTGGTTGTATGTCAGCCAGGAAGTGAGGAAATCAAAAGTACAGCGGAGTTCATGAAATCCTCTCTTTTCAGTCCCTTAGGAGGAAAACAAAATGTACACGAGAAAAACATCAATTAACTATTGTATTACT
The DNA here is from genome assembly GCF_028500815.1 of Rissa tridactyla. Classification (NCBI taxonomy): domain Eukaryota; kingdom Metazoa; phylum Chordata; class Aves; order Charadriiformes; family Laridae; genus Rissa; species Rissa tridactyla. The sequence goes on along the minus strand of NC_071480.1, from coordinate 15,011,659 downwards.
ATTAAGCAAATCCTAGACTTCTAAGATTAAGTGTGGCCTAAAATGTTAGTGAAATGGAAATCAGTGTCATTTTTGATTGTATCTAGAAAGGATCCTTGCATAAACACTTAAGAACACCTAACATTCATATCACTGAAATAAGTGCTTAGGTGGTCCAGCTGAGTATCTTTAATGTCAGTAGAATTACTCTATGAATGAATTGACTCATATGTATGGAAATGCAAAACCTACTTGCCTGTTCATAGTCTCATTGAAAATGGGGACTTTTTTTTAGCAGAAAAAGAAATATCTGGATGAATGAGGTAATATTTTGAAAGGTCATTGTTAAGAAAGAGGCATATGTCACAGATGTGTGTCAGGATAACTGCAAAATATTCATGCTTGTGTTCCTTCGTTTTTGGGAAGATACATTGTTGTACATAAGAAATTTGTTTATAAATGTAAAAGGGAAGGTGGTTTAAGTCAAAATTGTCTTGAAAAATCAATGTTGCTTTATGTTTCTGTATTCATACTAAAAATAAAATTTTAAGAACGGAAGGGAACACATAGAACACTGTTGTATAATATGTGAAAAGTCTTGTTTACATTTCTACTGTATATTGGCTTAGGCTTGTGTTAATGAGGGAAGTGGGATAGTGAGTTATTTCTCATGTAAGGAAAATGCATTTATTTGACCTTCAGATTAACTTCTTGAAGTTACTTTACCTTAGTTTGGTTAAAAACCTAAAACTACAAAGTATAAAGGAAGTTTTTTAGCAGTGAATTTCTGAAGTTGGCTAAAGATAATTGTTCGAGGCAATCATAATAGTTGATATATAATCACAACTATTGATAGTATGCTGCTTGCTAAAAATGAAAATGGGAACTTACCTTTTTTCCTCTTTCAGTTATCAGAACACGTTTTTGTGAAGTCAGCTTTGAAGTATAATGTCTCTAGGGATATGTATCATGTATTTAAATATTATGTCAATGAAGGGAGAATGTAGACAGGGATTATAGAAATACTTTGCTTTTTTTTTTTCTGCCAGGTTGGACGGGGCTTTGAGCAACCTGGTCTAGCGGGAGGTGTCCGTGCCCGGGGCAGGGGGTGGGAATGAGATGGTCTTTAAGGTCTCTTCCAACCTAAACCATTCCATGATTCTACTGGTGGTTTAGGTTGTGGATAACCATTTGTCTCAGTTTATTGGCAGATAATGTTGTCTGTCTTGTGTACAGGTTTTTATCAAAACTGTTTCAATTTTTTTTGCCCCTAAAAATATTGACTTTAAAATTATTTTAGAAGTTGTGCACAAAGGTGTTGGTGTGGCAGGGGTATCTAGGCTTTCGCAGACGTACATGGAAATAAACCAAGAGAAGGAAGAGACAAGAGATTTCCTGTTGACCTCCAGTTCTTTCTTGTTCGTCCTTGCCCATCCCCGTTGGGCTTCACCCAGCCGGAGAGAGCGGCTCCTTCCCCTGAGAGTAGGTGAGAACGCTTGGAAGGGAAAGGTGTCATGGAGTAAGTCGCTGCAGGCTTGGAGAAAGAGCAGCTGGTGGATGAGTTGTATTACTTCTAAAGCAAAGGTTGTGTTGTCAGTGAAGACCCCAAAGCCTCTATGTAGGAAAGTGCTGACTTTAGAATTTGAAACCACTACTTATATTCTTAAAATCAGTCACGGGCTTAAATACCTTCTTGAATTAGAATCAAAACTGAAAGCTGGGAGCGATGGAAGAAAGACTGGGAAGAAGTTAGTCAATGAGAAAGCTTGGGATAGGAAATGTGACTGGCATCAAACGAAAGGGATGTGACACAGCACCTTGAGATGGGAACGGAAGTTGGTTGGCAAGTTGTCACTGCCATTATACAGCTAACCAACATTTTGTCATCCCCTCTGCCCCCACTCTAGGATTTCTGTCCCTGAGTCATGGCAGACAGAAGACCAGAGAAGGCATGTGAACAAGCATGTGAATCTCTTAAGCAGCAGGATTATGAAGTGGCAGTGAAGCATTGCACAGAGGCTCTCCTTTCCCTCAGCCAGTACCCCCCAGCTCACCTCCCGGAGCCATGCCAGGCACAAATCGACCGCATCAAAATCGAGACTCTTCTGTATAGAATTGCTTCCTTTTTACAACTTGTGAGTGTGACTCTTTACAAGTATCTAGTGAACTGGAAAGAGCAATCAAATATCTCGTACTGTCAAGATTTAAATAAAATTCAGCGTTTTCCTGTGATTGGCATGGTGGTTTGCCACAGAATCCCACCTGCCGAAGCATATATGAGGCTTCTGTCTTGTAATTTTCGCTGATCTGTTTATTTTTCAGGATTGGGACCTCTAAGTAGTTTGAGTCTGAATCACAGTTCTGTAAAAGAATGAGGAAAAATACTTAAAAAAACCCCCAAAACCCAAAAACAACCAACCCTGTTTCCACCCCCCCCCCCAAAAAAAACCCCCAAAAAAACCCAAAAAACAACCCAAAAAACCAAACCACATTCACAAATATATTCCAGGAAGGCAAAATGTCTGGTTTTAGGGTATTATGTTTGTACAGTTTTGCTGAATTATGTACCAAATTACCGTATCTTTAAAGAGCATGAAATTAAAGTTGTAAATCTGAACACTCAAATACCAAAGTTAAGAAATGCCAGAATTCAGGTAGCCAGTTCATACCTAACGTAGCTCCATTTGCACAGGCCTAACGTTAGTCTTTTAATACTTGATCATACACTAGTTTTCCACGGCTAGGCTAGAGCACATCTGGTGAAAGATGCAACTTTTAGACTCTGGCAGAGTTTCAGTGGAACTGTGAAAACGGCGGTCTTTGGAAAGGTTTGTAAATGCAAGGCGAGTCACAACCCTGAGCGACAGGTGATGCCAGTGCCCAATCCGTGCCCTTCCTTTAAAGCATCAGAGACCTTCACTTCCTGAAAGGAAAGGACATTACAGGGTTTAAGAATAAACATACAACTTGTTCAATGCACCTACATTTTTCCTTACCTTTCTGTTTTGGAAATGTTATTACAGATTTACAGGGGCCTTGTCCACCCCAAATCTTCATGTATTGGGAATGGACAGTTTCATCCCTACTGGAAAAAGTTTGGCCAAGTTGTAAGACGTTGCTGGGCAGCTTTAAAACAAATCTTGCCCGTCTGATTAGGGAGCATTTTAAAGCATTCTTTAAATAGATAGCCGAATTGGACTATTCGGTGTGCAAAACAAGAATTGGGAAACTTCTTAAAATAAGATGTGACATATCTTATGGCTCCTCAGGGGAAGAGGTTCAGAAATAACTAAGGTTATTATTGTTTTTTTCTTTAATGGAAGTTGTGTTGCTGCAGACTTGGCTTCTGAGAATTATTTATGTAGGCCGATATGCAGGTAGGTGCTTAGCAGGATTTCACACGTTTCTGACCTGGATGTCTTGGGGAATCCTGTGAGGCACCTATCTGGGTGTTCATCGTGGTGAAATTATTGCAGTAAGTCTTCAGGGACTTTGAAAAAATACTTGTAATCAAAACCTTCCTATTGAAGACTTGAATTATATAGATATTTGAAGGCTTATAAGTAAAAAGAAAAGAAAAAAAAAAAGAAAAAACCCTCCACATTTTCCTTCTTGTTTTACTAAATGAAATAATTTTTAAAATCACCGCTGACAAGACAGAGTAAAATAAAATACGTACCTTACAAATTTCAGCAGCACCATGTTAGTGCAAGTTTTAAAAAAAAATTACAGTAGCTAGAAAAGAAAGTTAAGTTTTTGTATTTTTTCCTAGGTGTTGTGACCACCTGCAAACACATGTAAAACATATACATTTGCCCATTCATATTTCTCTTTTACAATGTTCATTTGCTGAGAATTTGAAAAAAAGGTCAGCATTCTAAGAATTAATTAAATTATATTTGACATGTGCCTGAAGTTCTTTACATGTTCCATCCAGGAAAAGATGAAGTAATGGATTCTAAAAAAATTTAAGAAACTTGTAATTCAAACAATGTAGTTGTTTATGCTAACTGGAATAACTGCCATTTTTAAACTTTTCATGTTTTACCTTTCAGAAAAAGTATGGGCAAGCAGATGAAGACTGTAGGCATGGTATGCTTATTTCTTTTTTATTACATAGTGTTATAAATTGCAGTCAGTTGTCTGAATTTATGAAACTGATGCCCAGATTTGTTAGTTTGCTAATGATGTTTTTTTTTTCCCATGAGTTAAAATTATGTATCTGCTTTTTTTCTAGTTTTTTTTTCCCGGTTTTGTTTAGACCTCACTGTTTTGTAACTCGTTTTCAAGTACCAGAACTGAAATGCATGTCTTTGCCACAGGGGTGCTATTTGGCTAGTAGAAATTTTAGTATGCAAATGTAGGATGAATCGATGGTGGTAGGATTCTTGTGAGGATAAAGACAGCTGATTGTTCCGTCTCTTTTCCTAGGGGCATGGTCGATATTTTGGTTTACATTTTGAGACTTGATTCAGAGAAAATCAAGATGATGTACTTACATTTATTCCTATTTGTTAAAGCTTCCAAATGTGCATGTCACATGGAAGCTGAGCCTTTCACGTTTCACTGCCTTATTCAGTTGGGGTACTTTTAAAGGAATTAACCATCCTTCTAATGTTCTGTTATTCATATACAATGCAAGTGATTCAGAACTCTCTGAGAAGTCTTTGCTGAGTTTGGTAAGTGTTAGAACAGGATTTGTCAGTTAGATTTGGAAAGAAAAGGTGAGTAGATCCCACCTTTCAGTTTTTAGTTCCTTAACTACTCTTGAATGTTAAAGGAAGCTTCCTCAAACACAGTTTTGTAACAAAGACTGTGTGGTACGCTGTTCTGACATTCCTCTACTAGCAATGACAACCTTTATATCGTTCCTTTCTGGTTTAGTGGTGGTTTTCTTTGGGGGGTAGGGTTTTTTTATTTGTTGTTTTTTTTTTTTTTAATGCATTTGTCTTCACTGATACTCAAGTCGTAGTCTGGGGAATTTGTGGGGCTCTGCAGCCTGCTCGTGAGTGTCCATAAAACATAACTAAGAAAAGTAAACTTGCTTTCTGTAGGTGTAAAATTGAAGTTTAATAAATTTAAAAAGGCTGAACACTGCTTCGTCAGTACCATTCTTAAAATAGTTGGATTTTTTTTTAAAGCTGCTTCTTTTAATGGTTGATGTATGCCAAGGGTGTGATATTCTGACTAACCTCACAGTTGTCTTTCATGGTGGCAAGTAAAAGCAAGAGACACATGTGGAAAGATGAATGACGGTTAAAGGAGGTAGGAGGGAGAATGCTGTTTAATGAATAGTATTCTCATTGATGAGATCTGATGGGTTTGTCGTAGGGGTAAATGGGTGACGTTCATCTGTGAAACCTTTTCTTGGCATATGTGTCACTTATCAGTATCTCAAAGGAACTGTAATTTTAACTATTTTTCTTCTCTCAGTGGACGGGTATAGAAGTGGGTGGAATAGGAGCACTGATATCTGCTTTTTTTTTTTTTTCCCTTCTTTAATTAAGTAGAGGAAACAGCTTTCAAATGTATATTAGTAACAAAGAAACAGCGTCCAGTTTAATGTTAATTTCCTTAATTCATGCCAACATGTTCTGCAAATATTTTTTCCAGAACTAAAACTGAGGACATTTTTCAACTTCTTAATGCCATATTTATGCATGTATATAAAAATGGTGTGTGTGTATTTGTATACACCCCCCCCATATTTTTATAAATATATGAATGAACCATTTGGTTGTGGTTCCCTGTTGTGCTGTTGTCAGTTGTAGCCCAGCATCTGACAGTTTAGAGTATCTGTGTTTATGGTCCTGAAAGGTCTTGGTTTTAGTTTTATGTTTGAAATATCCTTGGGAAGAAACAACCTTAGTACGGCCTACCTTATACTCACGCTTCTTGATACTCACAATTTTTTTGGTAGACAAAGCTTTATTCAAGCTGCTGTTCTGTCTTTTTACGAGACTTGACACGTTGCATACCTATGACAGTGTTTTATTTTAACCTGAATGATAAGTACGTTTTGGAATAGCTAGAGAAATGTATGTTTTTTACAGTATGCTGCTTGCACTGTTGCAAGGAATGATAATGATTTACAGTCTGTTAAATTATTACACAAATCTTTACCAAAAGATACTGCTTAATGTGTTGTAACTTTTTATGAGCAACTGTATGTTTTAGCTTGGTCGATACTATGCAGTTAATGATATGGAATATCATAATTGGACATTTAATCTTTGAGGTTAAAATAGCAAACTGTCAGACATGTTAAAGCTATTTCTGGCACTGCTGCTTCTGATTTGGGAAGTAAGCGCTATTTTTGGAAATGTGGTCAGTAACATCAGAGTGGTAAATTCAGCCTAATCTTTGGGGCACTTTAAACAGGATTTAGTTACCATTTCATTTTGAAGAGATGTCTAGTGGTTTTTATGTAAATGTTTTGTGGGACTGATTTTTCTTTAGTCTTTCATGCGATTTCTGTTAATGATGTCAACGTCTGTTGAGTGAGGAGTTTTGATTTATTATTCTAAAATGTAATCCTGAAATTGTGGTGAACGTAAAATTCCTGTTAGCACTAACAGGAGCTGTTTGCATCTGCATGGGGAGCAGTATAAACACAGATGTTGATGTTGCCTGCAATAACAGTAATATATATTACAATTCCGTAATTTTAAACAACTGTCCAGCCTTCTTTTCAACTCACATACTTAGCTTACTAGCTTTTTAGTCGCTCTGGCATTTCGTTTTCTGGACAGGTAATATATATGGTTAAGTGTTACTCCTGCTTGTCTGAAGCACGTCTATATCGTGAAATGAATCCTTTCACTATTGGAAGTGTCAATGAAAGCGTCTGTCTGGCTGGCTATCCGATCCAGTGCTAGAAAGCATTAGGAAAGTTTTCTGTTACATGGAGCCTGTAAATTTCTGGACTCAAACAATCGTTCCTATATCCTGCACTTTACAGCGTAAGTGAATAAAAGCCCTTTTAAAGTAGCAGGAATTGACCACGAGGAGGTTAGCTATATTTGGAAACGACAGGGCATGCTTTTTGTGAGCATGAATGGATCTTCCTGAGCATGTTTGTGTTGCTGAGAGGTTGTTGGTTGCTATTTTTTTTTTCCCCTTTCTGTGAAGAGGAGGTCCTTTGTGTCTGTGTCAGATATTTGAATTTACCCTTCCCACATTCAATTTTTGCCTATTTTAGCCTGTAAACATTACAACCTTTTTTGAGCTCATGTACAGCATTTCTTAGCTGGTGAGAGACAAGTTTCAATTTAATATTAGACAAGAGCAAGTAATACTTCCTTCACATCCAAGACTTGTCTTTCCAAGAAGCCATGGATTCAACCCAAGTTTCAGACATCGTTTTCATGTTAAAGGTGAAGGGAAACTGTGTATAGTTTATTTGAATGTATCCTGTGCTGAAGCTAATAGCTGCTGGTTTGTGTTGCAGTGCTGGGAGAGGGGCTGGCCAAGGGCGATGGATCTTTCCGTGCAGTGCTCTGCTGCATGCATCTTAAAGGGAAGCTGCAAATTGTGTCTAATGTTCTTTCCAAATCACTGATGGGTGAATCACTGGTAAGTGGGTTTGCCGCAATCTACATAATTTAAAAAGCAGTTTTGTATTTCCTTTTTTAAAAACGTGTTTAATAACGAACTTCTGAACATATGTTTGACTGGCAGGTTGCAAGAAAAATGATTTGTACGAAAAAGACAAAGTATATGGGTAGGCATATGTAATCGGGATACCTGGGTTGTTGCATTACCAGTGTTTCAGACTTGTTATGATTTTGAAAAGTTTTTTTGTTGTTGGCTCTGAATCCTCAGGGAATACAAAATAATTTGGACACTTGGTGCAATTTAATGGAATTATGCGAGTCTCAAACTTTTGTTTAGTTTTCTTAAATTACACCTGACACTGTTTTGTACGCACTGCAGGACGATTAGCCATCACAGCAGGAAAATTATCGATACGACTTTTAAGTAACTGCCCCATGATAAGTTTTAAGACAGCATGAAAAGCTTTTCAGGAAATAAAAAAAGCCTTCCATTTCGAGACAAAGATAAGGGTTTGACTTCAGAGCTTCCATGTTATCCTTGAACTGTCAAAACTCGTAAAGATGCTTTTAACCCCATCCATGTAAGTAACTGACTCTTATGTGACTACTCATATGGGGAAAATTACGGACATTTATATAAGTCTCCAAAGGATAGTGTTCTTTTTATTTCTGTAATCTAGATTAAATAGCGTGCAGTTCATCACCATGAACTGCTGGTGATGCTAAACCCAGAACCGTGGTCATAGCACAGACGAGAGCAGCTCTGGTCAGACCTCCGGGAACGTGTAAAGGACATCAGAAGGTGTTGTGGGAGAGCCTGTTACCTTGAAATTGGATCACGTCTCCCATATCTTAGTACTGAAGTTAACCAGTAGGTTGTTTTTAAGAGGGAGTTCTGTTTGTCTGTCTGGTATATATCCTGCCTTCCCCCTCCCCGCCTGGCTGTTGGCTATTGTTACATAAAGAACGGGGATATTTTCTTTGTTTAGCTGGTGTTTTCTAATGAAAAAATGTTTTGAGAAATTCCTGGTGAGGTCGAAGGAAACTTGCCTTCAGAAAAAAGTAGTCAAATAGCCAAAAGCTCTTTGTCACAGGAAATGTGCAGTGCCCTTGTTTTGAGCTATTGTACAAATAAAGGTGGCTTCATATATAATTCCAGAGTGTCGTCCCACAGCAGGATTTGAGAGGTTTTTACAAGCTTTAGGTTGTTAGACACAGTTGTTTTCAGTAGGAATATTGAAATCAACAGCTGATTTACTGACTTGTGCCATTGTCTGAGAGAAGAAAGGAAACAAAGTTTGGGAATGAATTTATTGAAGAGTTGGGATCCATCCAGTTTCCTCCCCAGTGACTTAAGAGAATGATTGTTGGTAACTTTTTTTTTTAAAAACTTGTTAATTTTTATGCTCTAATACGTTTAAGCTCAACAGGTTCAATTTGCAGCATTTCTGCTGAAGAAGTCAAAAATCATTTTGAAAAAAGCCGAAGTGTGAGAATTGTTGGGTGTGTAAGTTTTCAGCAGAGTAATTTCTGCTGCTCAGTAGCACAGTCAAAATGTGGAGAAGTCCAATAAATGTAGTAGCACTTAATTAAATTTCTGCAAGAGATTATTGAAATAAAACCCACAGGTCTGTGTTCCTTTAATCAAAGTTTTGACTTACATGAGTGTGAAATTGTTACACTTAGCTATGTATTTCAGATAAATTCAATTTTGAAAGATTTTTACTTCAGGTGTACTTGAGTATGCAGTTATTTTTAGTTACGTGGCTAATCTTTGCTCTTTAGTGAAAACTCCAAAAGTTACATAGTCTACATCAGAGCAGAGAGAGTTATGAAACTGTAGAAATTGGTAATCTGTAAAGTAGATCCTTAAGAAGAAATTAATCCATCACTGCAGCAGCAGTGACAGTTTCTTATGTTGATTCCTTTGGAGCTGAAGTGTTTCATTCAGTGGATACCGCGTGTGGCTCATGCGGAGTGCTTCTCACCAGCAGCCTACGAAGTGCTTGGTGAAGGCAGTCAGTATCACTGTCCCCGTTTTGCAGACAGGAGACTGAGGCATGGGGAGGTGAAGTGACTTGCCGAAGGTCACCCAGCCACCAAGCTACAGCAGCGCATAGATCTCCTGAGCCCTTGTCCATTGGGCTGTGCTGCCCCCAGGGCTGCTGTGCGCCTGGAGTTCTGCTCTGGAGGATAGCAATCAATAAGTATTGTAGCTATTAATATTTGTCTTGAGTGGCAGCTAAACTTCACAAGAAATAATTTTTCCCCAAGTTGTTCTACATATGCTGCTGTCCTGCATTGTCCTGGACTGATACTTGCTCAAAGTCTGGTGCAATTTTTGGCTAGTGCAAAATTCCGTTTTTTACTGCAGCGTTTGCTCAGTGTTATGTACTACATCATTTCAAATTGTGCATCGTAAGTCAAACTCATTTTTCCTTCTTGCCCTTCCTCTTGGAGGTGGTGCCGGAGGGATGCGCTTTGTTGCTGTGGTGTAATGGATGTGAAGGTTTATGTGTTTGAGGTATTAATATTCTTTCTTCCCCCAGAACGGGATGGTAACTAAAGATCTGACACGACTGAAAACACTTCTTGCTGAAACAGAGGTAATAATGAGCATATTATTGGGCAAACAATGAGCAGTACCTGAAGCAGCTGAAAGGCTTGTTTTCATGTATCCCAGGAGATCTGGGCCCACTATGAACGTACCAGTGGAAACGTTTTTGTTTCCCCTGGTCTGTTTCTTTACCACCTACCAATTCAGGAGCCTTTCATCGCAATCTTGCATGACGTATGAGAAAGTAGAGAAAGATGCTAATAGATTGTTGATTGCCTTCAAGTAGCGAGTAGAAAGAGTTTATTTATTGTATTTTTCCCTGTTGGAAATGATTCTGAAGTAATAAACATGACTTAAGAAATTGGTTAACAAATATAAATGTCCTCTCAGTCACCTTTTTTTGTATTAGAGGTTAATCTGTCATGTCTATTGGTTGAATTGCCACTTCCCTCTTTTTTCTTTTTTTCTTTTTTTTTCCTATGCTTTGTTGTTGATTTGGGCTTTATTTTTAATGTAGATTCAAAGCCGAAATACATCTCAGTACAGTTTAGACTTTTGGCCTTTTAAAGACTTTACTGCAGTCCACATTAAAACAGTCACAGGGTGGAATTTGGTCTTGTAAAAATCTCTAAAATTTTCTTCTAACAATGAGTGGACTCAGCGTTCATGTCAGATTTCCTTTTATCAATGACTTCAGTCCACTTGTTCGGTTAATATGAAATTCATGGTTGTGACTGGAAGTGATTTCAGACTTCTGATTAATATTCTTGTATTGGTTGTTCTAAAATATGTTTTGACAGCAAAGAAGCCACAGCAGTGCTTGTTAATGAAATTGTTTTGTGTTCCTTTATAACTGTGGGGTTTTTTTATATGATTGTAGGCAGCTGGTAAAGTACCATCAGGATATCTTGTAGAAGATTTAGAAGAAGGTAAGTAACTCAATTCTAAAGCTGCTTCATTTTGTAATGGGAAGACTTGGATTCTGTTGAGTGCTCAGCACTGCGTAGCAATCAAAAAGCAAAGAAGGGGGCTTGACCGTCGTGATGAGCTCTGGGGACTGAGGTAGAATTATCTCATCATTGACTGAATTTGGAGGCAGAAGTTTCTATTTATTGGTCAAAGTGCTGTATCAGAACCTGCCCCGTTCTGCAAATTGTTTGAAACTTGCCTTCACAGCCTTTGTACCTCAATTTGTTAAGGATTGAAAATTCTTGGTGGATAATTTAGCTTGTGTACAAATAGACTTTGGGTTGCTGTTTAGAGATATGGCTCCCTGGACAGTTACTATCTGACTCAGAAATACTTGCCAATTAAAAAAGTGACTGAAGTTTTGCCTACTCTGCAGGGTCCCGGGATGGCTGGCAGTTCCGCCCTCCACCCCGGGGAGTCACAAGCAGTGAAGAATATACACTATGTAAAAGGTAACGTCGTAAGTCGTTGCTTTATACCAACATTTTCCAAGGGATCATAATACCTCTTTTATTTAGCTGCTGACAGAGTGGTTAAGAGGTCAGGAAAATGAAAGTACTTGTTAAAACAGGAGTTGATCCATTCACAGATTTTTGGAAGGGTCAGTTTACATGGAAGCACCTCAGTTTATACGTGGAATCACTAGCTCAATTTTTTTGGTTCGAGGACCATTTTTCTAGTGACAGGTCAGCACCTATCTTTTTCCTCCACCTTTTCTAATTTGTATCGTTTTCAGAGATGTGTAAAGTTCCCACAGCCAACGGTGTTAACAAACTGAAGCTCAGTGACGTGTGCTTTGACAGCAGATAGGGCGCATGCCTTCAGATAAATGGGCTTTGTCTTTGGAGAAAAAAAAAGTTTGTAGAATTTCCCTCTGGATCTCATTATTCCCATTTTGCGTAAGCTGCAGTGCACAGAGGTGAACTGCCGTGCTGAAGACCCAATGGCTTGTATTGGAGTTTCTCCTCCTTGTCTTTTTCAGTTTACTAGTCAATATTGCCTGTAGTTTGTGTTGTTAATCTTCATTCCTTACCTAAAGCTGTGTTAATATATATGGGAAGGAACCATCATGATGCACTTGATTCTGCCATATATTTAACTGATGCAAATAAATTGTTTTACAAATGCGAGCAGGAATCTGACCTGCTTTTAAAATGACATGACTGAATTGCTGAATTTGGGTTACTTCTGGCGTGATTTTATAGAGATGCTAAATCTTAGCAACGCTTGTTGACTTTTATCGTATCTGGTGCCTATTCAGCAGTTTTTAGCTTGTGATGATTTTCTGTTGAGTGGCATCTATACCATGTTTCCACCCATTGCTCTGAAACAGTTTTCCCACTGAAGCTGTAATGAGCTTTATGCACGCTGTTAACCCTTACAGTGAGAAGGATGTGCCTTACTCAGCAAATCCGTATGAGCAGTGTCGTTCTGACCACGGACTAAAGATTTTAGTTCCTTAGGACGAGGCAGTTGCAGGTACTGAATATGAATTTTTCAAGCTGTGGTTTATTTTTCCCGTGTGCCATAAAGCAGTAGGAGCACAGCATATTTATTCTAGATAATGAAGCTATGGAATTGCAGGAGGTATTAAATAAGAAACTAAAAATGAGAAAAAACAGTGTTAAAAATATGAACAATAAGAACTTGGAAAAATTGCATAATGATGACAAATTTTAAAGTAATATATTTTCCTGTTAAATAATGAAAAGGAAACCCACTTGATTTTAAATCTGCTGTGTAGCTAATAAGAACAGATCACCATATGCTTCCATTCCGTTTACTTTGGGCCATGAAAATCGTAATTGTACTTTAGCATTCTAATGCAATGATGAATTGGAAAATTTACAATAAAAACACTGAAATTGACTGCCAGGAAAAATATTTTAGTTCAAAATATATTAAGGAACATAGCTTGAGAATGCCTTTAGTAACATCGTGATATGTATCATGCTTATTTTATTTATATTCTGGGCATGCAAACCTTTAAATACTTACACTTTTCTTAAAGGAAAAAGTGTATGCTAAATCAAATTGTAACCACTGATAAAAGTGTGGCCTAGATATCCAGGTGCCTTTGGGTGTTGTTTGTTTTTGTCACATAGTTCAAAGTTGATATTCTGATTCATCTTACGTTACATAGTACATGTGCTATGGGAAGGTTACTCAGCCACTGATCCCCTTCCGCTGTCTTCATCAGTGGTGTGGGGTCCTGACTCCCTGTATTAATTTAGTCTTGGTGCGTCCTTTCTTTTTTACAGTAGCTCATCGCTGCAGGAAGAGATTCTTTGTTTAAGTATATGCATAGATACCCCACCTGAAATTCAAATACAGTTATGTTTACAGAGTTTCTATAAACTTAATATCGTGGCAGAGATCAGCCTGCTTGGCTTTATTTGTAATAAATGTGATGCTTACATTAACTCTTCATAGTCTCCTTATGCAAAACAAACCAACCAACCGGCCTCCTGGCCTGGTGTGTGTTCTGGGTATCCAGTACTTTCTTAGTACCTTCAGAATATACATCCCCCCCCTCCATTTTATTCTTAATTTTGTCATACATTTTTTGAAGTGCTTCAGTTTGAAAAATAATGCTACTGTCTTGTGTTTTATAATTTTAATACAAGGTTTAATTATAAAAATAGTTCCCAAGTTATACAGGTGTTTGCCCACACTTGCAATGAATTCTGGGAGCTCGAACGATTAAATTGCATACAGGCTTTGGAATATCATTAATTTTGATGCATCAGCACATGCCATTAAATGAAAAATGTACTTTAACAAATCCTTAACCTCTGCAAAAATAGATCCTTTTAGACTGATCCACGCTTTACAAAGAAGAGGATTAACCCTTTTCCTTGAGAGACGATTTCTGCGTAGGTGTATTTAGTAGAAAGGACCATGTGATGTCACTGTTGCTCCAGGAAAAGCTGCTGAATGAGTATTTATCACCTAATAATGTAATTGTTGGAGGAAATTTGCTATATCTTCCCTTTGCCCCTGATTAACAGTGTTTTATTCGTATTAATACAGTGCCTAGTCATTTCAGGGATGGTCCGTGATCTCATTGTGTTAATTGCTGTACAAACACTTGATTCTTCCTTCTTTGAAGCTGGAAAATTCGTAAGAAGACTTGTGTCCCCCTGTGTTTCAAAGAAATTTGGTATACTTTTCTGGACTTTGCAGTAAGAGAGGCTGCTGTCTCTCTTACGAAACGCTGCATAGATGTATGTATTTCCAAATTAGGTCACATGGACCAAACTGCCTTTAGTTCTGTGAGAGACTTAAAGAATGTCCTTCTGGCTTCAAAAGTAAAATTTTGATAAATTTCTTTTTTTAATTGGAGACCGAAAAGTTCAAGGCATAATCGTTTTTCCTATTTTATGTAGATTTTTAGAGCAAGGGATCTGCAGGTACGGTGCACAGTGTACTTCAGCACATTCCCAGGAAGAGCTAACAGAATGGCAAAAACGATATGCTTCCCGCTTGATCAGATTAAAACAGCAGAAGGAAAACAAACAATGTTCGGGCAGTTATATGGAAACCTTGATTGAGAAATGGATGAATTCGTTATCTCCTGAGAAAGTGGTAAGGAAAATATACTACTTCCCTATGTGCTCATATTTAAAACTAACAGATGAGCCTGTTTTTGGCCCTTACTATCAGAGCTGGTCGAATTACTCCTTACCAAGAAATTCTCCAACCGATTTGCTCCTCTTTCCATCCTGCCCTATGTCTTCTTGCAAAGATACCGGAGACTTAAGTTGATGTCTTCAAATGTACTCATTCTTTTCAGAAATTCAGTAGAGTTTGTGAATTACAGCTTATGGTTTAATCGCAGCTTGTTCATTTTGCATATTTACTATTCCCAGTGCAGGATGGGTTGGCCAAGTCTCGTGGTATTGTTCCTGTTCCTTGTCTAGATGGCAGAGAACTCTTTAAACTGGAGAAAAGTAAATGGCGAAGCTTTCTGACTTAGTGGAGAATACTCTTGTTTGTGCGTGGCTCCTCCTGCAGCTGCAGGCACTTGTATGAAGAACAGCCAATTCCCCAAATGTTCAAAAAAGTTAGAATACTGAAGAGTGCGGGGTATGGATGTGATCAAACTTAGCAGCTGTTTGGAATTCCAAAGAACGTTTCTGTGGCATTCGACCAGCTCTACTTACCACTGACCCTAAGGAGTTTTCGGTCCATCTATTGTTGATTAAATCTGGGAAGAGTGGGCTTTATGCAAAATGCATTAATGAGCAGAAAGCCTGATTCTAGTTTCCTGGTGTCTCGTTGATGTCAGTGAGATCTGGGGTCTTCTGGAAATGCAATCTTTGGGCCTCATTGTATCACGTCCTTCTTTCAAAATGGAATCCTGTTCGACTTCAAACATTTACGATTAAGTTGGCTTTTAAAAATCGAGTGCTGTGGTTAATTGCCCTTAAATGGGCAATTCTTTGCTTACATGGTATGATCTAGTAGCTTTGGCTTGCGTGTCTCTCTGAATTAGCACATATTTTCATTAATTCCTGTGCAGGCCTTGCATCAATCCTGCACAATCTAGGAAACCATTCTTTCTGCTTTCTGTTAAAAGATGCTACCTTTTCTATTAAAAAATACTACCTTTTCCTGAATGTTTTTATTTTGATTCTGTCTGTAGAAGTTTAATGTTATCTTCTTTTTCTTTTAATCTAGCTTAGTGAAAGTGTAGAAGGAGTGAGAGTAGAACATAATCCTGAGCTATCGGTAACTGTCACCACCAAAAAGTCTCATCAGACATGGACGTTTGCTCTCACTTGTAAGGTAGGACTACTTATCTTTCGAAAGTGAGTCAATAATAACTAGAATGCAGCCCATAGCCTGCCTTTTGCAATTAAGATTTCAGTTGTGTAATTCTTTTTAAAAAAGAGAAACTTCCTAGCACCGTCCCTTCTCTCTCTCCTTTCCCAGCAGCTCTGGTGATTATGTACCGACTGCCCAGCTTTCTGGAAAGCAGGCAGGACTTGAACCTGCTCTAAGAAGTTGAGAGTTCATATAAGCTCTCATTATCTGATTGCAAATTAAGATATTCCTGAAATAATGTCAGTTTTCCAGTGTACTGTCATTTCAACCTTTGCATTTTTTTTTATAGCCTGCAAGAATGCTGTATCGAGTGGCATTGCTTTATGATGCCCATCGTCCACATTTTAGTATCGTTGCAATATCTGCTGGAGACAGCACTACCCAGGTATCACAAGAAGTTCCAGAAAACTGTCAGGAATGGATAGGAGGAAAGATGGTCCAGAATGGAATAGATCATTATATATACAAAGTCAGTATAGCCTTCAACACAGAAATCTTTGGAACTTTTCGCCAAACTGTTGTGTTTGATTTTGGATTAGAACCAGTCCTCATGCAACGAGTAATGATTGATGCTGCTTCAACTGAAGGTAATGTATTAATTTTTTTTCTTTTTAATAGTGGAAATCTTTCATGCCATCTCTTTTCTTTTTACGTTTCTGGGCAGAACAGCATCTGTATCAACAGCTAGTGAATGTCTTTTACTGTATGTTAGGTTCATCATATGTGTGAATATAAATAGTGGACAAAAGCTTCAGAGGGTGTAAATAAGGCAGATAACTGGAGTATCACTATTACTCTGTGTTGGGATAAAGCTCCTAAGTCTTGCCAGAATGGTGGGAATTTCTAGCTTGGTATGTGTCTGAAGGAAGCACTGGAAGTTAAAGTATGTTTAAGTTTTTATAATCGTTCTTGTATCGATGGAAACGTTAAACGCATAGAAGAAGGTCAGTAGAGAGAGGAAGTGTTTCTGTATAAGAATACACCTGGTAATTCATCCAGCAGACTATTTGAGAAGTTGAGTTTTTTATTTTTTTTCCCCTTGCACTATCTAACTAGTGTTGTCAAAGGCAAGGGGCAAAGTATAGGCTTGTAATTCAATGAATTGCTGTTGACATGAATTTTGAAAATGTAAAGGAAGTGTAACTATATTTTTGTGTGTGTTCAAGTCAAAAGAAAAATTAACTACGTGTTACTGTAAGGGTTGTGTTCTGTTTATGAAATTGATCTGCGCCTCTCAGTTCAAACCTGAAGTAACTCCGTTATCAGAAAGACGTCAACAAATTGAAAGATGTTCGAAGAAGTGCAAGAAAGAAGGAAGCACTTTGATTTATGGTAAAAGATAAGAGAGCTAAATATAGGTCACTATGTCGCTTGGCAGCAAGCAAGGGGGTGGGATAGAGTGTGGTAATTTTTTATTAAAATTGGAGACATACAACCACCAAAGAAGCAGAATTGTAACACTGGGATGTAAGCACGAAGAAGAAGAAGAAGGAAAAAGAAAGAAAAAAGATTCAATTAAGAAAACAGCAGTTCTCTGTTCCTGGCCTTTGTTTTCATATTAACAGGTTAACATTTGCAATACTAACAAAAAGAAACTGTAAATAGCAAATACCAAAGATCATGAACTGATCTTTCCAGATGACCCAAGTAGCTGTAGCCAAGAGCAGAAAGACTGTACAAGTTGTAACGTCTCTGGAAGCAGAGAATATTGCATTGCGAATGAGAAACTATACTTAGAAGCAAGGCTGTGGTCTTTTCAGGAACTATTACATGGTCTCCATGTAACAGTATGGGTAATCACCGCTGACAGCCTTCCTGAGACATGGAGTTTGTGGAGAACAGGTGTCCTTTTATTGTAAACCTGCTTAAGATCAAGAAAACCAAACCATTACTTATTTGCAAAGTCGGAGTTACTGTCAAACCAGTCCATGGTCTTGGCCCTTGTTGGTGTGAGCTAACTCCTAACCAGAGCAATACAAGGAGCAGCCTGTTCCAAGTCCACGTGGAGGTGACGGATGAAGCTGAGATAGCACTTTCTAGCTTTAGTTACTGATACTTCCTTTTCACATGTTGCTTGTCTGTCAGCAAATGGATACTGAAGTCTTCAAGCAGGTTGTTACTAATATTTAATTCAAATGAAAAGAGCGCTAGGCGCTTTTCGGGTAAGCGTAAGTACAAAATCCTGGGCTTTTTCCTAAGGTAATCTAAGAAGTGTGTAAGCAGGCAAGTGAAAGGGACAACTATCACAGAGTCTGTTGAGCCAACACAGACAGGACGCAGGAACAACAGCAAAAGCAGGGATGAAAGGCAAAGAACAAATGTAATCTTGATACCTTGCGGATCAGGGAATCTCCAAAGCAACACCCGGGCAGAGGCACGCAAGCCGAGGACACAGGCACCGCAGAGCAAGAGAGTCCTTGTTAGCGAGAGAGCGAGAGCTCAGACTTGCTGTTCTCACCTGTATTTCGAGGCTTCAAGCAGGTGTGGTTTTCCACTGTGCTTTGATCTTCTTCAACAGCAGGGCAGGAATCTCAGGCGTGTTAGATAAGGTGTCCCTGAAGGTGTCCCTGAGTCCATTACAGACTTAGGTTATCTAAGTGCGGATGTTCTACTTGCGAGCACATACGACTGAACGATTAGTGGGATATATGTGTTGTCTGGCACTCCAGCAGCGAGTCACTTGAGCATGTTTATAGTCCTCCTCACCAGCCTTCCGTTACTTTCCCACAGAATCACAGGCTGGTTTGGGTTGGAAGGGACCTTAAAGGCCACCCAGTGCCACCTCCTGCCCTGGGCAGGGACACCTCCCACCAGCCCAGGTTGCTCCAAGCCCCGTCCAACCTGGCCTTGAACCCCTCCAGGGATGGGGCAGCCACAGCTTCTCTGGGCAACCTGGGCCAGGGGCTCACCGCCCTCACAGTGGAAAATTTCTTCCTGAGATCTAGTCTGAATCCGCCCTCTTTCAGTTTAAAACCTATGTTGGATGCGGGTCTTTTTCCATTGTTTCTTTTACTTTGGGTATATATGGATAGGGATCTCATGGAGACGCTTCTCAAACAGCAAGCTGCCTGAGGCCTCTACATTTGCGTGTAATTCAGGGCCCTGTGTAGGTACCTAGGCAGGAAAGAAAGGTCAACATTAAAATATTTTAGTGGTGGAGCCTCCGTTGTGCATTTTGAAATCTTTATTTGCTATGGAAAAAGAGAACTAAGAGAAGTTTTCTGTGCACTATGAATGTACAAAATGCTCTTTACAAAAGGGTCACCGTATGCGCAGTCTGTGCCAGGAACTGTTTATGTCAGGCTTCCAGTGGAAGCCTCTCCAGTGGTGGGAATGAAACGGCTGTCTTTCTAGCAAACGAGAACTCAGCCCCAGCATAATTACTAAGCTTTTTGTGATCTGAGGTATTGTTACTACCAGAGAGCGCCTCATTTATGGTGAGATGTTTCAAACACAGAAACCACACGAACATGGACTTTTTCTTGCCATGCAGTCGTAGCTACTAACATGGTTCAGGCTCGAGGTAGATATTTAAATGTGACTTCTTAGTGAACACATACTTATGCAGTTAGCCAGTAAGATAAGCTACGTTCCTATAGTCATAGTCAAGCTGAACTGAGATTTCTTTTGCTAAAAAGCTGTTTTCCTTCCATTTAGAATGAAGACAGTCAAGATGATGTTCGGTATTTAATTTGAATTTGAAAATGTCTTTTTTTTTTCCACATTCTTTCAGCGTTGGTGTGATATCCTGGATACCTATCTTAAATCTTACCCGGAGATAATACATTACGATACCATAGCTTCACTATAAATGCCAGATATTTTCAGCTTTGCAATTTCACTCTCATTCTGTGAACTGATGCGCTGTTGTCATAATGGTTTTGTGGCGTTAATGGATATATTTTGGGTGGCTGTAGACAGTGCTTGGTCTTCTGTTTCTCATTTAAGCTATGTGCTCCTTGAAATTAGGGTATACTGAAAAATTAATTTCCTCTTAATTTTCGAAGTGTATATCATGTTAGGTGACATTTCCAAAGTTTTTCCTAGCAAACTTTATCTATATACTGCAACTGTCTGCAGAATACACACATTATGGCACTGTAGAATTTTTTTAAAGGTTTTCACAATGTTGCAAATGTAATGATTTCTTACCAGGCAGTTTATCAACTTGTTTTTATTACTGTCTAAATTTTATAGTGCATATTGCAAGGTTCTTCACTACTTGATATCTTTGAAATGAGATGATGTTGCAGTTAGGCTTTGAAAGCATGTCGTGATGCCAAGTCCGTCAAAGTTGCTTGCAATTATTAAAGTGCTTTCCTTGTTTGTCTGTATTTATTTTATTTTCTATCTGTAGAATATTTTATTTTCTGATACTGTTTGAGAGCCTGCTTGCTCTCTGTGTACACCTGAAAAATAGAGGTGGTAATTACTAGCAGTGAACTTACTAAAGCTGTTGTAGGCAGAGGAGATTCTTACCTATGTTTAGTTCGTTATCTCTAATGGGAGTATTTTTAGTAGTGGGGGGTTTTTGTGGTTTTTTTGTTGTCTTGATTGGGTTTTTGGTTTTGTTTTGTTTTTTTAATAAAACCCAAACACATACAGAGTTTGAACTTATTTCCTTTCCCTGTTATGTATTTACATCCAGATCTTGAATACCTGATGCATGCACGGCAACAGCTACTAACCACAGCTAAGCGTTGGGATTCCACTTCTAAGACTATTGTAGAATTTGAGCCTAATGAAACTACTGAATTGGAGAAGAGCCTTCTTACCAGATACCAAATCCCTCTGTCTGCTGACCAGCTATTTACACAATCTGTGCTGGACAAATCATTGACCAAGAGCAACTATCAGTCACGGCTACATGACCTCCTGTACATTGAGGAAATAGCACAGTATAAGGAAGTTAGCAAGTAAGTGATACCTTCATAAAAATACTTCTTAGATATTTCTCGCTGTCCTGTTAGAATGGCAACTGTTTCCGTTAAACCTACGTGATTGTTTAAGATACTAAGTCTTCCTGGCGCTTGGAAATGAAGTTGAGTATGAGCCTGGAAATAGTAACTTGTGATAAAGGTCACTAGCACTTAACAAATATAAGTTACTGATACTCATTTAAAACAAATTGTATGTTTCGGTCTGTGCTCGTGATGGGAGGCGCAAAACAGCTATTGTACAATGTTTTGTTAATGTCTGGATAATAATTATTTTTGTTCATAGTTTTTTGGCGCTCCATACAAAAAGATACTAATAAGAGGAGTAATACTTTTTGTTCCGTGGTGAAAGTAGGTTACAGCAAAGTAATATGTGAAATCTTTGTGTAAAAGGCCTTGGGGGAGTGTAAAATATTTTTCTTTCTTTTTTTTAAGAAAAAAGTTGAATTGTGGGGGGATCAAGCTCTGATCTTGCAATGATGTGGCAGCTGCCTTTATTATATTTATTCTCTAAATAGTCTGAAAAGCTGCTTCTGAATAGAAGTTCCTAATAAAAGGCATATAGTATAAGTTTTTTGTTTGTTTTATTATGTAATATCTTTAGGTATCATGTACATATTACCCAACTGGATTAGCTGCATGAACAAATACAGAGTTAGGAAAAAGATGTGAACTTCCCATGCATAGACTCTCATGGGGCCTTTTTTTCCTGTAGATTGGTATTTGTGGTTAAAATTTTGCCTGCGCTCCTGTGGTACGAAAGAGTTTTAAAGTGTTACACTACTCAGAATGGAAAGTCAAAAAGGATTAACTTCCCTTTAACTTAATTTGGTAGCAAATTTAGTTCTATCAATTACTTGAGTTCCAAACCAGCAGTGTCTTTTTAAGATGAACCACTCCTGGAGCTCCAGAGGTTCAGCTGACTCACCCCTCTGGAATTCAGGAAGAAAATACTATGAGTAGTTGTCTTTCTGATGCTTTTAAAGCAGAAAAATGGTTCCATTTCTCTTTTGTATCTCAGATGCAGGGCAGTTTATTGGACTATTTTCATATCTTTCATCGCTGCTGCTGTCTGCTCTTGAGCTGGAATCTGGCATAGGGAGGAATTGTGCTTGAACACTGTTTTCAGCATACAGAAATATTCTCCATCATACCTATTTATAATCAGGTTGACTTTTCTAAGGGCTTTTAAAACAAAAGTGGGTTTAAAGTAAACATTATGAAATATGATATAAAAGTAAACAATATTTTTACTGAGTGAATTTTCGCGATGAGAATTATGCTCTCATGCCTCATAGGAAACCAAAGAGCAGCGTGCCCGTGGAAGTGAGAGAGTAATAAGTGACTTCTGTGTGTAATGCTTCCCCTTTGGACAATTTGGTGCAGCGATAAGTTATTGCTCTTCTTTTTCTATCTAGTAGATGAATAAAAGGAAGTTTTAATAATGTTCTTGAAATCATCTGTTTTGATAGTGCTGATGACAGAAATATTCTTTTGATCTTGTAGCTGACCCACTTTATTGCAACAAGGCTCAAACTAGCACACTTTTCTGATCCTCTGCGGCTGAGATCACACACTTGCTGTTCTCTAGTGCAGTGTCAGGGTTGCAAGCCTTGAAATGGGCCCAGAAACACAGACGCAAGTGGGCTGTGATACCTCTGAAGTGGTGCCGTGAGTGAAAACGTTGATGAGCTGCTACTCTCTAATGGGTTTGTGTATCCATATCGTAAAACTGGTAGGGATGTCAACACGGTCTCTTATGACACGACTGCAATAACACCAGTGTCTGCAGTTTAGATTGGAGTGTGTTGTTGGGTTTTAAGAATGTTGATGGTTTCTCACTTTCTAGGAAAACAGTTTCAGACTTTCTGTGGAATCACCTGAGCAGAGCTGCTGAAAAGCGCTGGATGAAGGTTGCGGTGGCTTTAAAAAGTCTTGAACTCAGTTGTAAGGGAGTTCATTCTGGATAGCCTCAGAGAGCTTTACTTTTAAAAGATGTTTATTCTAATATTTCAAGAGGCATTTGTAAAAGTCACTCCACATGAGTACATCACAAAATAGAGTAATAAAGGTTAGAATAAAGGAGCTGCTGCTGCCCAATTTCCAAATGCAAGCATAGTCTGTAAGAAAAAGCTAAACGATGTTCTCGTCCTGATACTAGTTTAGTTTTGTAAAGTTTTGCCTACATGCATCTGTTGATGTCTTTAAAACTCTTCCCTTTCTGCCTTGCATGTTCAAAAGAAAAACAGCGTAAAATTGTTGGAGTGGCTAGAAATTACCGTGTATTTTCTTGTACGAACATTAAATTGTGCATGAGGTGACACGTAGCTCCTTCCATGCAGCACGCTGGCTGCTACCAGAATTACAGAGCAGATGTATCTGTATCTTCACAGCTGTGAAAACTTAAAATGCTGACTTTGGAAAATAAATTTGCTGTTCTCATTACTATGTCTTAAATTTATTGATATGTAGGTAGGTGTCACACTGCACACCTGTCTGAACTCCACGTATATAAATGTAAGAGGAAACGTATACAATAAGGAGGTGTTATATGGGGTTTGTTCAGAATGGGTTTATTTGCCTTTTGGGAATTTATTGTTTGTATTGGTACTGGAGTGATTAATGATTTATGAAGTCTTTCTTTAATTTCTGTATTTTTAAATATGAACGAGAGGCTTTTTTTTTTTTTTTTTTTAGCTAGTTTCATTAACACTGCAGTTAGGCTGGGATTTTGCAGTGCTTAGGAGGAAATGTAAGTTTTTGTTTGATTTCTATAAGCCTGACTGAAAACCTTATTTTGTATGAATCTGGAAAGCAAGGGTGAGGAACGGATGAAAGACGCAACTTCTGATTTTTTTTAAATCTAATCCTTAGAGGATTTTGCAGTTTAACAGTTTGCCAGAAGGTGTCGTTTTACTCAATAGAAATTGCTCGATAATCTCTAAACTCTCCTTCCCTTTACCACAGCAGATCCAGTCTAGTCCCTTCTCAAGACCTTAACTGGTGCCTTGTCTCAGAATGGCCGTATTACTGTTTCCTGGCGCGTTTTTACAAATCCACGTTTGAGAATGAGCTGATGCATATTCAGTAGCATAGGGATTCAACTTAGGAAAGTTTTAACAAAAGAAATTCACAATAGCAAGTGATTGTATCTTAGTAATAATGCCGAGCTCTTGGTTACTGTGTTACATGCTTTATGTAGTATTTTAACAGTCACCTGAATGAGATATGAGCAGTTTGAGACGTTGTTAACTTGCTGATAGCGCCTTTGAATAGTGCAGTGCTTGGATAGAAGAAAGCTTGGTTTTTTTGGTTTTGTTTTGGGTTTTTTTTTTTAGCACAGGTGGAAACTGGAAGGATTGCACTTAACTCTAGTGTGCTCCCTGAAGTACGTGCTTTTGAGTGATTGCTTTAACTGTAGCTTCTGCAGTAATCGGCCGTTACTGATGAACTAAACAAATCCGTCTTCATCTCCTGCTTTTTGGGAGTGGAGTGTGAAATTTGAAAGTGACTTAATGGCCGTATTATGTAAAGAGGCAACTATTACCACAAGGGGGCAAACTCGCAATTTGTGTGCAAGACTGACAATTTGCCACATAAGAAAAACTGTATTTGATTGGTTTGGTAGATGATTAATTACCAGGTGAGCTAAAATGTTGGATTTTATTGTTACAGGCTTATGATTATTGACACTGCAGGGCTTAAACGATAAATTACCAGTTTATTAGGTTAAAATAGAAATTATAAGAAGAACGGATCAAATAAAACCAATATGAAATGAAAAGTATTAAAAGAAAATGAATTTTTTTTCCAAGAGATTTTATTTCATTTGTGAAAACCTTTGTGTTTTACTTTTGTTGCAAATTCTGGAAAAAGTTGCTGATGAGAAGAGAACAGAATATTGTTAGTGTGACAGACTTTTTCCCCCTTTTGTCCTTTTTAAAACCAGGTTGAAGCAATCTGTTTAAAAAAAACCCCAAGACTCTAGGAGCAGATTACTATGTATTGGGGAGAGGTCAAAGAAGCGTGCTAATAAGTCACTTTAATGTGTTATGCATGTGACTTCTAGAAAATGGTAACTACAAAGAACGAATGTCCTACGTCTCCGATTACAGGAGGAACTTGCTGCTAATAGGAATTCCGTGGATAGATGGCTTCTGTGGCTGAGCCTGCGATGCCAGTCCCTCATTTCAAATAACATTATCTCATTTTAATGCCTACATCCTGATTTTTTTTCGAGGCATTTTAATCAGTTCCTCTGAATTATAGGTATAATACCATTTACCTTTTAAGATGTAGATCACCATCCTTGGTGTGCAGCCTGGAAGAGATACATAAATAGGAATCTTACTCTGTTCTTTGCCTGCACGTCTCTCCTTGAATACCTAACATAAGCTTACAAATTATTTAAATTGTAAGAAGTTTTTACTGCTTTGGGACATACACAGCAACTCTGATTCACTCTTAAATTATTTTGGTCTCAGAAAATCTAGTATTTGGTTTTCTCTTGTGAGGGTTCTTTTTTTTAAGCTTCATAGATGTTGATTCTTTTGAATATATGTTTTATAGGCTATAGTCAAAAGGAAAATGTGTAAACATTCAACAGCCACATACTTGCAAAGGTCCAGTTTGGCTATTTGTAATTGTGTACTTGTTTATGTTTAAAAGTTACCCAGTCAAAATGTCAGGTGGTGAACCTTCAGTCTGAATGCATGAAGTTTCTGTACCTGTGAGCGTTTTTCTGCACTGACTTGATGCTTTCTCGCTCAGGTTCAACATAAAAGTGCAATTGCAGATTGTAGCAAGCTTCATGCTCACCGGGGTTTCTGGAGGTGCAAAGTACGCCCAAAATGGACAACTTTTTGGCCGCTTTAAGCTCACTGAAACACTTTCGGAAGACACTTTGGCTGGACGGCTGGTGATGACCAAAGTCAATGCTGTTTATTTATTGCCTGTCACTAAAGAGAAGTCAGCACAGACCCAAGGAACCAAAGAGAAGGTTTATGAAGCAGCTATTGAGGAGAAAACAAAGGATTATATCTTCTTGAGGGTATCCAGGGAATGCTGCGAAGAACTTAATCTTCGGGCAGATTGTGAAATGCAGGTGAGTCTGAGTGGAAGTGGTTTTAATATGGGAACGGTTTGCATTGTGTCTGTCTTGGCTCCACCCGAAATAATTGCTTGAAGACATGCAAAGGAATTCTGTTATTCATCGTCAAACACAGGAAGCAGAGCCCAGATGAGAATTTCAGATAGGTGAAATCTTCTTATACGTAAATATACATGTATTTATATGGGTGTGTTGTGTGTATAGATGAGTTAGCATTTGGAAAATAAAATAATATTTTAGAAGTGTTAGAGTAAAAAAACATTTTAATGGATTTAATTTCTGGCAAAATTCTTCTGAGGTGATTAGGCATAGCTTGCAGATTTTTGCTCGTATATCCCATGGTTCTGAGAGTGTGATTTGAAAGTTGTCTTGGACATTATTTTTGCATGTCTGGTTCAAATACGAAGCCCTCTCTATGGACCTCCAAAGGCAATCTATGTCTTATTTTTGGTTTCCTGCAGGTAGGTGTTTGGGTAGTTCATAGGCTTTCTTCCACCACACCTACCCACCCCCTCACTCTAAACCCACTCGATATATTGCTTCCCTCTGCTGCCTGGACTTTTGCCAGCGTAGGCTCTCTGATGTGGCTTCCATCGTTCTGTCCATCATAGCTCTTCTCACCGGAGACCTCGGGAGCCTTTTCTTAACAAAGTCAAAGGAAGGAGTTTTCTATTCCTGGCTTTTATTTTTTTCCCTCTAAAAAAAAAATATCTTTGCTGCTCTTGGCATAGCCAGCTAGAACTCGGTCTTTGATAACTTGCATCTTTGACTCCTTATTTTTGTATCTTCTCATTCTTTTTAAATCTTATTCTTTTTGTTTCTGTTATTGTGGATTCCACTATTTGTTCCTAGGCCTGAGGTGAGATTAATTTTTAATAAGGTCTGTTGAGGTTATGAATGGTGTTTGTGCTGCTTTCTGCGCCCATGGCAGAACAAAAGGAATGTTGTCCTTCCATGGAAAAGTCTTTAACTTAAAGTATTTCCCTGATGAAGATGATGAAGGTTGGTAGATGGAGGCGTGAGGAAGGTGAATAAATACTTTTATTTTATATCTATATCCTGTGTTTCAGAATGATAACACTTGCCTCCATGACTCTCGCTCTGCTGACACTTATATCCGAGGCAGATGTTTGTCTGTCTTGGAGGCATTCAGTCACAAAATGAGGAGTTATAACACTTTTGCTGGAGAAAATTGTGTTAGCAGTAAGATCAGGCTTTTGTTTACTTTGCAGTTAACAGGAAATGGGTGAGGATACATTTAAGAAAAATAAATAGTGTACTTTGCAAACAAGATAGTGCATTAGATGTAAATGCATGTAAGGGAAGACAAGACAAAGCTGTAGTTAGGTTAAAAGCTTAAACTCCTCACCCATCCCCGGTGTGCGTCCGCTGTAGACCTTGGGATCGATCTTGTTACCAAACAGAAATAACCTCAAATTAAGGTCACTGGAGTTTCTTGACATGAATGCATTTTCACCAAACTATTGTCTCCTCCCATTCATTTTGTTTTGGGGAAACATATGCAAGAATCCTAATGTCTTAATTTAACGTGGATAATTGGTCTGGGAAGACTTATGTTGTTCTGGGCTCTTGGCTTTGTGTTTGTTTTCTTGAAACAATAATTAAACTTACTAATTGATTCTATCAGAACCTCCACTGGAATGCAAAATGAGCTGCGGCTTCAGTAACTGGCTTATTTTCCTTTGAGCGTCTTACAAAACTTCGCCTGAGACAGCACATCTATTCTGCATTAAAAATTGGGTTCTGAAGTTGTTGTAAAACCATGTAGTGCTTCATACATGTATCGGTGAACTGGTAGTCAAATCCTTAAAGTATTACCTATATTTCAATGAATTCTAATTGTGAGGAAATCTTTTGTGATTAAGTATTGACTAAAAATTTGGAAAGGGATCCTCAGGTTAGAGCTGAGGATATAATTTGGATATATAGCATTTTTATTAAAGATGCTGGAAATTTTGCTGTTGCCTTCAGTGCAGGTAGTGTTCCCTATGCGATTCTTAAACATTGACAAAATAGCTTTTATTTCTGTGTGTTTTGGGTAAGTTAGGTGGTTTGCTTCCTTTTCCCTTCTAATAATTAATCTTGGAAACTTCCTGATGGCTTGTTTGGCAGTTCTGGCTTAGCTGTAATGAATAGACAATTCTGCCTTTATCAAGTGCCGTTCACGGAGGTGGGGCAGAGAGAACGGGTGCTTTAAACCCCCTTGGCTGCTGCTCTTTTTGGTGACCAAACTAACATGCGACTGTTTTATTTTTGGAGTGGTTACTCTGTTCTGTGTCCTCTTCTGTGGAACTGGCAATGGATTAACTTCCTTTCCCACTGTTTTCTTATTGTGGAATGTGTATTAAAGCAGGTTACATGCCTCTCCTTCACAGATGGCCTCATTTGGTACTCTGCAACAGCAAATATAACTATTTGTTTCAATCCAAACTGCATTAAAACCAAAACAAATCACAAGCTGTTAAAAACAGTGGTGAATGCAGATAGATAATAAGAGGTATTTAATGCTAGGCACCTTGCTCGGACTCCCAGGAGGGGCTGTTACACCGTTGTTCAGATGAGCATCACAGATTTTCTGCATTTAAATTATCATTGTTATATTGGATGGTCTTTTGTTAGCCCTGGATCTGTCTGAGGAAAGATCTTTTTCCTGTATAGATCAAACTGTGAGGTTGGGACCATTGCATTTGTGTGGAAGCCTTTTTCCAAACATCTGGGGGACGTTGTTGGGTGGACAGAGGGGCGCCGGGTGGAGCTGGGTAGGACGGAGCTTCGGAAGGAGGCCCGAGGGCCCCCTCGGCAGGACGAGCTGGCCCTGTCGTTCTCGATGAGTGCCAAACCACGCTGCTTTTGAAGACCAGGGTATTTACTAAAGTAGCCGTGAAATACATGGTGGAACAGTGGGGAAAAAAGATTCTTAAACGCTCGTGTGTCCTACTTAAAAAAAGTTTTCCTAGCAGTTACGATCACTTCAGTGAACTCCATGTTGTTACCGCCCTTTCTTCAGAGTTATGGCTATACATCTTGCTGTAAAACGTGATAAAGGTGAAAATCTAATGTCTTTCTATCTGCCAGAGATGGGAAGTTACTGGCTACATTCTGCAGCGATACAAGCAAACATTGTTAATCTACAGCAAAGCTAGTGTTGAGTTTACATGCTATATAATAGTATGAACGGTGTAATATTTAAATATGCTAGAAAAAGGAAATGCTACGAGCTGCGTTTTGCAAATCCTTTTGAAGGAGATGATCTTCAAGTAGGAAACATTGCTGGTGCACAAGAGGGTTTTTACAGCTGCGATCCCCGTGGTAGGAAGTGACTTCTGGGCAGATAACGGAGCGTCAGGCCCAACAACCTGTTAAATCTAGAAGGCTAAATTATTCCTCCATAGGAGCAATTCCCCTCCATAGGAGAAGTTTGTATGGCTCTGGGTGGGGCATGTCGTGTTTAGAGACATGACTGTCTGCTTTTCCAACTCTTTTTCCCGCTCGCCCCCCCCCCATTTTTCCCAAGTTTGCTGTCTTATTTTGATAACCACAGGTATCTTTAGTACAACATATTGGGTTTTGTTTGTAATGTATACGGGAAACTTATTTTAGTTGACAAGGACTTTTTAAAGTCTTTATATAAGTTGTTAGAAAAGATAATTACAAAAATATATTCTAGTATTGCTTTGTGTTTGTTGAACTTTCTGGTCGGTAGCAATAATTATCGTGAGATTAAAGCATGATTAAGTAATGATGGACTGATTAAGAGAGAATTGGTGCATGCTAGAGGAGAAAATGAATAGATCTGAGACCAGGTTTTTGCTTTGGGCACGGGGGGTACATTTAGAATGACGTGTCGCCGCCGTGGCGTTTCCCTGGGAGGGCAGGGGGTGTCCGTCTGCACCTTCGCCCCCTCTCCTCAGGGACGGTGCCCAGGTACCAGCTGCAGCTCGTCTGTTCCGATTTTTCTCCTCTCTTAATTGGTAGTACAGAACCAGCTTCTCTAAAGTGGGTATGCAAGCTATCAGTAAAGATGACCGTAGAAATTTTAAATATTAGGGGTCTGCTTTGTATGGGTGCTTTTCCAGACGGGCTGCGGTAATTTGGCTGGCTGTTCGTCAGCATGCGCACAATTCATTGTAAATCTCAGAAAGGTACTTATTTACTCGTATTTAATCACAAAATGCTCATTAGAGTTCTAGCACAGTAATTACCCAAGCACTTAGCAATAGATAGCATTGCTTTGAAAAAAACCTAAAAATGTGTGTCAGTCACTTGCAGTTCTTCAGCAGCTTTGGGTGTTTTTGTGCTGTTTTATATTAGTGCAAATCTGTGTCACATTTTGTATAAAGGCTTCTGTGTTGTTAACATTTAGTTCTTTGACACAGTGCTCTGATCAGATTAATTTGATTTTGGAGAGATTAATAATTGCAAATTTAAATACATGTGAATGGTAATCTGAGCGAGCTGTTTCTATGAGTTGCTTCCCCAGGAGCTGCTTTTATCCAGTGTTCAGACTTAGCATGTATTTTTCTCTTTGCTCTTTTAGTGTGTGTGTAATATACAAACTAACTTCACTATCCGTCGTTCAGTTCTGAATTTACTCAGGGATGTTACCGTGCTCTGCTTGTTGTTTCTGGCTTTGTACCAGGATTTTGTTGGGATTATCTTTTATTTACTAATATTAAAATATAAGTAATTGAGAGAACAAAAAAAATGAATGTATTGATAAGCAACTAATTGTTAGAAATTAACTTTTGGAGAGTTCTAACAGTTGAACATAAATGGTGAGTTATATTGTACCAGAGTGTTTGACTAGAAATAAATAACGTTTGGGTTTTATCTCTGCTGGTCACACATCCGATTTATGTCATCTGGTGATCTGTAAAAATTTCTCGCCTGTCACTGTTTCAAGGTTGTTCTTACAAAAAGGGATGAAAGCTTATATCTTTAAAAACAATGTTTTAGGACAATAATATTTTCTGGAAGTATTTTTTGTATTCCAAAAATAACTTCAAGAATGTTTTCCCTTTTTGTGAAAGTACAGTGGAATCTAACCTTAAAAGTCAAACCACAAAATTACATTACAGCAAATGCTGTGTTTATCTTTGCTTAAAAAAAAAAAGGAGCAAGTTAATTTTATTGCAGATCTTTTGATTGAATGATGTTTGCTGTTTTCTTCTGAGAGTCGGTAGTTTACAGGAAGATAAAAATGTCTCATATGCAGCAAAGTCTAACGAGTGTTTCCTAAGTTTATCGGTTTTGGTTCACCTGTTCATTTATTCATTCATTTTGTGCTGCAGGTTGAACTCCAGTTTCAGTTAAATCGCTTACCCCTCTGTGAAATGCATTATGCCTTGGACAGGATTAAGGACAACAGTATTTTGTTTCCAGATGTCAGCATGACTCCCACCATACCCTGGAGTCCCAACAGGTACAAGAATACAAACGCTTTAATATCAAAGATTGTATGGTAATGCAGTACTGAATTTCTCATAACAGATGGCTGAAATCTGCCCTGGAACAAGAAACGTGCCTTGCTCTTCATTAAGGGTGAGGATGGTTCAGAGAAGGGAGCGAAACCGTTC
Organism: Rissa tridactyla; assembly: GCF_028500815.1. Classification (NCBI taxonomy): domain Eukaryota; kingdom Metazoa; phylum Chordata; class Aves; order Charadriiformes; family Laridae; genus Rissa; species Rissa tridactyla. The sequence continues at coordinate 14,980,124 of NC_071480.1, read as the reverse complement.
TACCCAAACCAAGCAAACTGATCCTCTGAGGACTGGAGTCTGTGATTGGTTTTCCCTGCGGGTCAGCCGTGGGTTTATAGGCATTGCAGCTGTAGCTGTAGGAAACAAATGTGCTGCTGTTGTTTACTGTTGTGCTGGTCTTCACTCAAAACGTGCGCGGTACTTCTAGGAATGGAAATACCAGTTACGAGGAGCTTGCTGGGCAGGAACTTCTGTGTGCAAGGAGCGATCCGTTAGTGCCTTCTGAGTTTGATGTAACGAGCCCAAATTGGGATATATCACTGAGCGGGATGACTAAGAAAGGTGTGGGAGTGATTCTTGGAAGGACCGGCATTGCACTTGCAAGCAGTCCTGAGATTCTTTGTATACATGCCATACAGCTTCCTTTATGAAATGTAAACCCCTCTGTTATAGAAATACTTTTAAGGAAACTTAAGGCTGATGCAGTGAAAAGAGTTTATCTCAAAGAGGAAAATTAGGGAAGAGGCACGTGGGGCTGTGTTGCTCAGGGAATATGGTCAGTATTCTTGCTGCGGAGGGAAGGATAAAAGAGGCACGAGGTTTCTGTACTTCGAAACCAGGGAAACGAGCGGTATGTGGAACCGATCGCCTGTACAGCATGCGATGAGTTGTGTGGGGTCTCGAAGGTGAGAATTAAGAGCGTGATTGTGATGCAGTACAAATCAGAAGATAGCTCAAGGATTAAAAGGAAAGTGATCTGGCCAGAAACCTGAGACAGTGAGATAATGTAAGGCAAACATTACTGGAAAAAATTTAGTTTGTCTTTGGAAGTGCAGGAGGGACAGAGACGATGGCAGGGTGGGTGCAGTGTTCTGGGTGAGGATGCTGCATCCATCAAAGCTTTGACAGTAAAGGCAGAAAGAAGGGAATGGGTTTTGCATAGTTACGCTACAAAGCTTATGGAGGTCAATGACAATCTTTTCACTTAGTTAAGTTTTGAGTGAATCTTACAAGGAAATAGCGTTTAGGAATGGTTTGGAAGTAAGCAGTGATTTCAATAAAAAGAAGGTAAGTCAAGTAAGCTAGAACTTTGTCCCCTCGATTTATGTCAGGAAATTTCTATTTACAGAAATTTACACACCTGTTGCAGTTGATACAATTTATTTGTATAATCTTTTAATATTTGTGTATATATCTATAAAAAGTGATACATGTAATGATTGTAGTTCAGCTTAAGTGAATGTAATAAGCATGTTTTTTTTTTTCCATCCGGTGGCTTGGTTTACCCCACCTTAAGATTCAGTACTTCTGTCTGACTCCAGACTCTCTGTCCCTCTGTTTTTCTTCTATTTTTGTTCTGCGTGCCTGTTACTTTTCAGTGTTTCCTAGACTTTCCTGCCAGCTTGTTGTTCATAGCTGTCTTAAAAGTTAGGAATTCAGTCAGTTCCCTCTTGATTCTACTCCCTGTTGCTAACTACTACCAAATAGAACCTTTCCCAGCGTGTAAGAGGCTTGTCCCAGAGCAGATCACGTTACTGAAGTATGGCCACATGTGCCACAGTGACAGGTGGGTTTTACTGTGCGTGTCTACTTTTAAATCTGTCAGTGGGAACATTAAAAACCGTGTCTACAAATCTTTAACCTCTTCTGCTCGTTGGAATTTTCTGAAAGCATCTTCCACTTAATGCTGGTATTGCTAGCTGGTTACAGCAAAAAGCCTTTTTTTTTTCTTCTTCTAGACTGCTTTCTCATTAGAGGTATGTGCCTTAATGATCTCAAGAAAAAACAAAAGAGAAGTTTGTAGTTAATTGGTAGCCATTGGTTTTTTAATTGTTTTTGAATTTCATGGTAGATAGTTTTTACCAAGCCCTGGGGTTGTGTAACTATTGACTTTTAAAGTTGGCAATGTAAATAATGCAGGGAAGGAACATAACTAATAGTACGTTTTGCATAGCAATGGGAGAAAATTACTGTACGTCTCCTTGCTTTTGTGCTCGGGTGATGGTGCAGCATATATGTTTTCTAAAATGTGCACTCTTCGGGTTAATTATTGTGAGGTGAGATAATGTAAATTGAGAAGTAATTAGATTCCTTTTGAAGAAAAAACCACAGCTGATTGATTGCAAATATTGTCAAAGTATTGCGATTAAAGCATGTGATTGTTTTGCTAGACTTGTTGATCTGTTTCGAGGTGCCTGAGAATGACGCAATCAATACAGTAGCGTGTGGGCTCTTTTATTTCTTTAAAGCTTTTAAAATCTTACCTCGTTTATTTCTGACCAACAGCGGAGTCTCCTAGCTTCTGGTTTTAACCTCTGTTGTCTCCTTGTGTGCAGACAATGGGATGAGCAGTTGGACCCTCGACTAAACGCTAAGCAGAAGGAGGCTGTTCTGGCTATCACTACTCCACTGTCCATACAACTGCCTCCTGTTCTTATCATCGGTCCCTATGGGACAGGAAAAACCTTCACTCTGGCTCAGGCAGTCAAGCACATACTCCAACAACAGGATACTAGGTGAGATGGGGCACTGAATACACCGCAGTACTTGAGTGGCAGAGAAGATGTAATTCTTTGCTTAAATTCAAGTGAAAGGTAGAAATAGAGAATTTCCATCCAGCTTAAAAACAAACAAAACCCCAAGCCATCTGTCATTGTTTTGAATGATGAGGTAATTTTATTGTCTTAGCCTGTATTTTCCCTTCAGAACAAAACTAAATAAAATTAACGATATGTAGAAAGACTGTGATTTGCTCGATATGGAAAGTTTTGCAGAATGCTAGATAGAAAAGCTGTTCCTTACTTAAAATCAAGTCTAGATTAATAATCATAAAATAATTATTGAAAAACTGTTTGAATTTTAAATCTTTTCATAGCTGAAGGATTTGAGTTAAAGGGCTGAATCATGCCAACTATGGTAGGTTAGTGACTAGTTCCATTAAGAGAAAAATGTGCAGGAAGATGGCCACTGTCTCCTTTTTTTTGTATTCTACTGCTTTGAATTGTTTTCTGTTTCTTCATTGCTTTTTTATTTGCACCATTTATTCCAGCAGGATTCTCATTTGCACCCATTCTAATAGTGCTGCTGATCTCTACATAAAGGATTATTTACATCCATATGTAGAAGCAGGCAACCCCCAGGCAAGACCTCTCAGGTATTTTTTTAAGGCTTACTATGTATCTATAAAATACTATTCTTAAGAAAAGGTGTCTATAAAAAAGGTTAAAGAACTTCTAAAACATAAAAGCATATTGGCGTTACCAGCAGTGCTTTTAAAAACATAGACTAAAAAGAATGTGAAACATTGTCAACGTAATTTTGGGTCATTTGTTAAATAAAAATAAAGACATCCTTTTTTAAGCTTTTATTATTCTATTGATAAATGTGTCTTTCCTAATGAGCAAACTTTTGATGTGCTCCTCTAAAAGCTACTATGGTAAAATAAAATGGACTTTAATTGTATTTTAATTCCAGAAAATTTTGACTTACACTTGTAATGATCATTTGGAAAGCGGGGCTACCCACCTGGCTTTTTGAAGAAAAATGTTGGTGTCGTAGGGTACATATTTAGAGAATCACGTGCAAGTAGTTTGGCCTCTTCTGATAAGTCAGTTTGAAGCCATTGTATATGTGGTTAAATGTACTTACCGTGGGTGTTTGGGGGAAATCAGGTAAGGAAAAAATTGAAGAAGAGGTGGAAGCTTTAAGAGCGAGGAGGGTCAACTTGCATAGAGATAGTTAAGGAGGGTTTACTTATGGGCAGAAACCTGCCCCAGGAAATATTTTGCACAGTAATCACAATATATAATGTGTACTGCTAGCTTGGTATATGTTTTTTAAATTATGGGCATCATTTTCTGAGTGCCAGTATGTGAGTTTATTATATTATTAAGAAAACGAGTCTGTATGTTTACTTGTTAGCTATTAAAAGCCATCCTGGACTTATATTTTATGCGGTGTCAGTAAAGCCGATGAAGTTATGTGAAAGGGCTAGATTTACAACAGGTGTAAATTCTCTTAGATTTGCTGGCGTTAGTTGCCGTGTGACATTTTACAGACGCCGAGGATCTGACCAAGGCAAAGGCGGCAGCTTATTTTTGAAGTTACCTTTGATCTGGTTGTATTTTAACACAGATTGTCTTAAGGTGATTCTTAAAGCACTTTGTGATGAAAAGCATTGTGTGTTGTCTTGATTTTTGTGGTGGGTAAAAATGCGTATAATTAACACTTTTGGGAATATCACAGTGTGATTTAACAGCGCCAGGAGTTAAAGTTAAATACAGTTTTATTGTTGTTGCCAGGTTTTTGCTACCTTCTTTTATGTTCTGTATTCAACTATATAGTCCAATCTCAGAAATACTTATGAAAACCATACGTAAACAAAAGTGGGATTTTTCTTATGGTTAAAATATAAATACGTATTTGCCGAGAAAATTACAGCACATAATTTAAAAGTCACCGAATGTTTGAATTTAAGTATAATTGCCATAGTATTTGTTATGAAGCTTCAGAAAATGGTGCTGGAGATTGCATGATGTTGTTCAAATAGTCACGATGCCTCTAGGAAAAGTTGCAGTTTTAGAAAATGGAGGCACCTCTGGAATTGTGTAAATATATATACACATTTATTTGTGGATCCACACGCATGTGTGTTTTCAAATAAAAAATATTACGTCTAATTGAGAAGCATACGTTGTTTGAAAGCTGACTCCATGGCGGCCTGGTCTGGCGGGAGTTAAAGGGTCAATTTATCTGAATTGAAAGCTAGAGCTACGTGAGCCTCCTGGCATAAAATTAATTATGGATCTCTTACCTTTCTTACTGGCTGCTGTCAAGATACGTTTTCAAATTAAATTCGTTATCGCTAGTTTAAAGAGGCTGCTCTGAGCCTCCTGCAATATTTTAAAGGAAACATGGAGTAGAAAGAGTTAATTATGAACGCTGGATGTGCTGCTTGCAGAGTTTGATGTGGTTTAAGTGGCTGAAGAGTTTGCTTTAGGTTTTGTTCCTCATTTACTCTACAAGTGATGAGTTGGGTGAATAGAATCCGTGCTAAAGATGTTTGCATAGCTTAGTGCACAACACCATAATATTTATGTTGTTTTTAAAGAAGGACAGCTTAATTATTTACCGTTGAGTTCTGAAAGCTGTAGATATTTCTGTAAATTTCGATGGGTAAGACGTACACACTAAATAAATTATCCTGCCGGTGATACGACACAACAATTCGAAGCCTAGAGTTTGGGGGTTTCTGTTTAAATATCATGTTATAAATTAATATTTTTTCCTAACAAAATAACTTGCTGTGCCCTTTGGAAAATGCAAAGTCAGAATGAACACCGAGAATTCATGTCGAGTCTAAGTTCTGTACCTAAATAAAATTTAATTAAATTTAAAAATGAAAGTTAGTTGTATCCATACGCTAGTTTTGTATGTAATACTAGGGGAAAATGAAGAAGGGTGACGTTGCTCTTATCTGCATTTTTAATATTTTTATCTTTATTTTTTCCTAAATATGTTATTGCTAACTATCAGTTCAGCAATGACAGACTGTAAGTTGATTCTGTTTAAAAGATCTCAGCTGAAATCTCTTTGGGTCATTTTTGTAAATACTTTGATCATAACGTAGGTGTGTAAGTACCGCACGTGGCCTGAAACTAGGTAACTCCAGTACGTGGCCGCTAGCATCAGGAAATACCCAGACTATAAAAATTAATCAATCGAAGCAGATCAGAATTTGAATTAAAAAAAAACCCCAAAACCCAAACCAAAACGCCGACAGGTTTTAAAGGACCACTGCCCTGTTTTCCAGTTTGCCTGGAGTAAAGTTCTCATACTGAAAACGGTACTAATTTATCTTATCAAATGCTAGTTTGTAAAATAAATGCCTCTTTAGCCAATTACTTTCTTTTTCTTGAAACTCTCGCTTCTATCTTATGCCTATCCTCAAAGGAAGATTGATTTAAAAAGTTAACTGTCAGGCTGTAAGACAGCTCTTTCACGTGTTTTCTGCATCCCGAGGAGCGTACTTGTTCCTGAGAATGAGCCTCCCCTTGGAGGTGGATGAAAAGAGATGGAAGAGGGAAATCAGGTGCTTTTAAAGTTTTCTTTAGGCTTCTTGGGACTACTTAGATTTTTTTTTTTTTAAATTTTTTATGGTTTTTTAGCAGAGGCATGAAACGAGACTGCTAGATTCTGTGTTCTTTTTGCTTGAGGGATTGCAGGTGATCTGAAACAAAGATCTTTTGACTGCACAAAATCTGAGGAGCTGGGATTGGAGTTTATCCAAGAAGATTTCTTTGGAGCCCAGCCTGAAGGGAGAATCCCGGCCTTTTTATCAAGAGCTGGGAGGAATTAGTGTTTTCCAGTTCATAACAGGGAAAAGAAGTTTTGAAAAACGTAAATTTAGTCCCCATTCACTCTGTCGTAGGGAGCCACGAGGAGTCACTTGCAGGACAGGGGTGCAAATGAACCTCTGTTTAGCCTCCCTCGGAGGTTCTGACTCTCGACTCCCACTTTATTCACTTTTAGAAATGTATTTTAAGTGATTTAAGAGCAATCCCAGCCTGAAACATGAACAAGGAAATGATTGTGAATCTTAATTACCGAGTTAAATTCACTGCTTTTGCAAATAGTCTACTGTACAAATTGATACTTTGATGGAACTTTATCAATGGAAGCAAACCACAGAAAATTAGAAAATACTCAATTTAACTAGCATTTTATAGAAATACTTGGGCAAATTTCTTTTTTGACATAATGGCTGGAAAGTTGATGGAAACATAGACAGGTTAGCTGGCAGCTCGTTCCATTCTTTGCCTCATTGGCTAGAATTCCACAGAAATTAAGGCTTTCGTAGATACCCAGATGCCACATTTAGAGATAAAAGTGGTATGACTTTCCACGTGAAATGCAGATGCTGTGCATGTTAACTCAGCATTAGTAACTACAGTGGGTACATTCAGTGCTTTTGTTTGCAGAAGACTGAGTCCCTCGTCTGTAGTCTTCTGGGATTTCCATTTTAATGTGGTTCTCTCTCTGTTCACTGGTAATTTCACTGCCTGTGGTTTGGGTAAACCTGAGCCTTCAAGGTTTTAATTTCTCCAGAATTAAAGTCTTGATGTGAGGAAAGACACTCTTATGTGAGCTGTAGCTGGGTTTTGGTTTTGTAGCTGCAGTTTTTGCTCATCTTTGTACCTATAGCTGCACACCAATAGAACGCAGGTACTGATGAATGTTTGATTAGTGACTGCCCGACGCCGCTGGCGTTCGGGTACTCTGCGTAGGCAGGTGTTGAGATGAGAAGGTGAGTGCCTGCTTTAATCCGAAGTTAAGGGTGTGTTGCAGGGGGAAATGTTATGATTCATGTTAAGCTGGTAAAACCCGTTTTTGTAATGGGTTCCTCTAGCTTTCAGGAAAAAAACCCTAATAATGAAATTACAGGAGATTTTATTAGCCCAAATCGCACCTGAGAAAGAAATCGCTTGTTCAGTGTGGCTTACTTGCATCATGACATTTTCCAAGTAGTCACATCTGGCAGGTGTTTTTATGCCAATGGCGTATAATAGCTCTGGGATACCTTTTTGATCTCACATCAAAATAAAAGAAATGAATGGGTAAGCAGCAATGCAGTTTGAAACGCTGTCAGCCAATCTGTGAGTCACACATAGCTGAATTTTTGTACTAAAAGACAGTGCATGGTATAATAATGTCTAATAACCATAATATTTTGCATTTCAATAGCACCTTTCATCCAAGAATCTCAAAGTGCTTTACAAACATAAACTCCCGATAAACTCATTAATCCTCACAGCACTCCTGTGGGGCGGTAGGTGAGTGTTACCTGCAGTTAAGAGTGAGAAACTAAATCGTGTAAAAGCTGCCTGAATGGCTGGGGTGAAGAGAGCAGGGCTTCTCCGGCTACCTGCCTCCAGCCATCGGGCCGTGGCTGCGTGTTGTTACGTTGATGTCATAACGCTTTATCAAATACAGATTGTCAGTTTGATGGCTGATAAGAAACAAATATACTGGGGTAACATTAGAAGGTTCATGTTGTGAGAATGGTGCCGGAGTGTATCGTGTGCTCCCGGGCTGGGCCCAAATAATTGTTTCTCTCACGTTATACGGAACTGAGCTGTAATTTTCAGACGTGGTTGGACACGTGATATCCACAGTCCGGCCACTGCAAACATGTTTTGCACTTAGGTGCCTGATTACACTTTTCTAAATACTTCATTAATGATGTGGGATTTGTAATATGGACGCAGGAGAACTTAATCAGAAGAAAATAAATGATGAATAGATAAACCGAACAGCGTTAAATCCCATATTTAGAACTGAAATTTGTTGAAATAATCTTAATTTTCTTTGGAATAAATTAAAGTAGCTTTAATTCTAAATATTAAAATCTGTACAATAGTCTCCTGTGGTTTAAAGCTTCCACTTTAGATCCACAGTTTGTACTCGATACAGATCCTGTTTGTGCGGAACACCCCGTACAGCAGCCCTTGACGTCGTTATCCAGATCCGCAGCTGATGTGCTTTGGTGTATTTCTGTAGCCATCGGTGGGGTTAGTTATACGCTGTTTTCTGGGGCATAGTCTTTGTGTCTTCCCTGTTCCTCTTCCATTAGACTGGTCGTAACATTTCATCACTTTTTAAAAAAAAATTCGTCGTCGATCTCATGATACGATGATTGAAGTCCCGTGCTCTGCTGGCAATGTCCTGGTATTTGAGAGTCTAGCCGTCCTTTTCGGCACTGCTGGCGTGTGCTTTTATACGGTGTAGTGTAATTATGGCCCTGCGTGAGAAAAAAGTGAATATACTTCCTGCTTGGTTGTTATAACTGAGACATGCAGCGTGTGTGTAAGAAGTACAGGATTTTATTAATGGCTTTTTATTTTTATTTTTTTATTTTTTTAAAGATCCTTTGGCTGCAGTTGAAATGTGCAGACCACTGCAGCTCGGTCACTTCCAAGACTGTGGGCTATATTTATATTTCATCTGAGGAAATGTTTCTTCTACATGAGTTTACTGATAGTTTAAAAGGAAATAGACGTTGATTTGAGGGTCGCAGAACTGAAACGTATGAAGAATGTACAGATTTTCACATGTGAATGAATCCTTGGTAACCGTTTTGTGTATGTAGTATTGCACTGCAGCAAATAACGGAAGGGAAATCCAAGACATTTTAGCATGTAATTCTGCACAGTTGTGATGTTTTGCTTTCTGAAGATAACTTTTATTTATCAGAAACCAGAATATTAGCCTTTGAAATATTAGGCTGTCACAGTGTTCAAGCTGTATAGAAAATAAGCCCCCTCTTTCTTTTTTAGGGTATATTTCAGAAATCGCTGGGTAAAGACTGTCCACCCAGTTGTGCATCAGTACTGTTTGATTTCGAGCACACATTCCACCTTTCAGATGCCACAGAAAGAAGACATTCTTAAGCAACGAGTAGTAGTTGTTACTTTAAATACATCACAGTATCTGTGTCAACTGGATCTTGAACCAGGTAAAATAATTTCTAAACCAGAAGTGTCCGTGCTTTGAAAATTATCTTCCTTTTATCAGTGTCACTTCTTTACTTAGTTTTTTGAACTGTTAAAAAATAAACAATGATAATCTTAAAATGGTCTTCTCTTTTTTTTTTTTTTTTTAAATGAATAAATGTTTATTACAAAGCTATAAACTGCTGGCATTTAAATTAACCTTTTGCTTATTCTGTTTTTTCCTTGTTTAAAAAAAAAACCTAAATAAAGAAGCAGTACTGTATGATCTGGTGTTTCTGAGATTCAAGAGGGAAAATTCTGTTTGAGATTCTGACTTTGAGTATTATGCTCATTATGGTCATTACTCAGTGGAGCATGTAAGCATAAATACACACAGAGAGCTTTTTTTTGTTTTTGTTTTGTGAATTGTTTAGCTTTGCAAACAACTCCCACATATACAAACCCGTGCTGTGTTAACGTGATACTTCTCGGGTTGTTTTCTAAACTGCGATATATTAGACTGATTTCTTGGGGGCAGAGGCTGCTTAGGGTTTATTGTTTCCTTGGTCTCCCAATGAAATCCATCTGCTTTTTGGAGAACGTGGAATTTCTTTACTGAAGTTGTTACGGTTAATTTTTTATGGCTACATTTAGGCATTTGTTGCAATAGAGAAAAGTAATACGGAATTCATGGTAAATATTTGCAGGTCTTTAGGGCCTTTAGTCTTTCAGGACTTCAGATGGAAGTAACTGCTTTGCTTGGCAATGAGCTGCGTACAGTCAGACCATAGTAATGTGTGCGCAGCTTTATGAAATCCATGTTTTCCAAAGAAAATTGTTACATTTTTATGTATATAATCTTAATTGGATGGCAAACTAAGTCCTCTGATAGTTTGTTTTAAACCTTAATATCTCTTGGTGTATATATAAAACCACTTCTCTTCCATACCTATCCTGAATTTACATTTCATAAAATATGAACCTACTGTGGCCCGTTTTTTTTCAAGTGTGTGTTATCCAGTGCATGGATTTCCATTCCCTCCACCCCTCCCCAACAAACCTTTTTGGTCCAACATTATCATAAGATTGAATTTCAATTTTCCTTCACTTTCTGCTCCTTTTTTCCCCCCGACATTCCTTAAAGCCCATAACCAGCAAAGTGCTCAGGTATGTGTGCAATTTTAATGGGAAATTTAGTATATAAAATAGTTAATAGGACTGAAGTACATGAGGAAGTCCTCTTCATTGTCATTGTCCAAAGCTCTTCAAGCCTCATGATGATGAAAAGATTTTAAGATTTGAGAAACCTGCTGAGGGAGGTTTGCCAAGAGGCGTTTCCTCTCAGTATAAGGAGAGCTCAGATAAAAGTTTAACTTCACGTATATCAGAAGAAAAAGGCAGATCTGTGGGCTACTGCTAATGTCGCTGGCAGTCAGTTGACCGCTCTTGGTCATTCGATGGGTTTGAAAATTGTTTGTGTGGTTTCTAGTAGTTGCTAGAAATTCATTTGTGTAAGCCATTCTGAATTTTTTTTCTAGTTTTGGTTACTATCGGAATACAGAACTTTTCATACATTTTCCTGTATTGGTATCGCTGTTTATTTTATCATATTGTAGGTTTCATTTATTTGCTGATATCTGTTTTACAGGTTTTTTTACACACATTCTGTTAGATGAAGCTGCGCAGGCTATGGAGTGCGAAACTATTATGCCTCTGGCATTAGCTAATAAAAACACAAGAATTGTCTTGGCTGGAGACCATATGCAGGTAAGAGCTATAGAGTTTTTGAATGTAAAGTGCGTATATATAATATTTGTATTTATACAATTAAGGTATTTATCTGCTCCAAATTTCTGTGGTATGTGGATACTTCGTAATGTCTCAGGTAGACTCCCAGTATTTCTGCTGAGCGAGACTACGCTGCTGTCTCCGTTTTACAGCGAGGGAATTGAGGCACAAAGCGTGTGAGTTACGTAGGAAATCTGTTGTAGAACAGACTTGGGCTCGTCAACCACTGAACTATATGCAAGTAAAATTTCGTTTTAAAGAGGGCGATGCATAAATTTTACTGGTCATATAATAGATGGGGAAGCCAAGGAAAATTCAAGGGATTTTATCTGCGTGAGGTCAGGGATAGTTATTGTTACAGTCAGGGTAGGAGTTTCTCCTACTTTTTATGACTCGTATTCTCTGGTGATTTCTGAAAGAATTGAAGAATATGAAGAATGAGTATTATGATTTAGACAACTTTTTTTTTTATTATTTTATTTTATAAGATTTGTTTTACCATAATCTGGTAAGGATTTGAACAAGTAAGAAATAGGAAGCTGAAACTAACCACTGCCTTTATGCAATGTGCCTAGGAATTGCTTCATTCAGAGTTTAGAAGAGTTTAAAACACTGATTATGCATGTCACTTTGTAGCCCGAAGGCATGAGAAAGTATGCTTGGAAAAGTCAACCTTACTTGCTTTGTTGATTTAGGCCAGATTTATTTGTTTTTATAGATTTGCCTTTAATTCTCCTGACACTTCACAATAGGATTAGAGTGGATGTTTGCTTTGCTATAGTAATAAAGTAGTGTTGCCACCTGTGATTTAATACTAGTGGATCATTTCAAGTCACGATCATAGTAATGCCAAGGGCTCGGAAGTGCTTTTTAAATACAGATCTCTAAAGTCCTCTTTAAGAGATTAGAATTCCTCCCACTTAAGGCTGGATTGCATCGGCCCAGCCGGATGGTCAGAGTCTGGATGTGGCCTGTGTGGCTCAGGCTACGTACGTCAAGAGCTGATGTATAGCTCAGGTTCTTACAGAAGCTGCTCTATGAGGTATCCAGGATTATCTGAAGTGAAACTCAAACTCAGAATCTGAGTCATATGCATTCAGTCAAAATAGATTGGCTTAATTTCTGCGTTTTAAAATTTTATTTTAAAAATCTTTTTTCATCAACTTTGTTTCTATTTTTCCTGCTGTAGTAGCGGATGTTTTTATTCTTAAACAAGCCCAGTAGTAATTTAGTGGAATAGTAACTAGGCTACTTGGGTTTTAGTTTTTCCCATGACTTCCCACTTAACTTTTTAAAATTGTGTTACAAATTTCTATGTTTTCTGATCTGTACTATTTGTGGTAGTAACTTAACAGTAAAGTGCTTGTCAGAGTAATTGTGTCATGTCATTCAAAACATGCTTTTGGAGGGTTTTTTTGGTCAAACAGCTCTCTGCTTTGAGTTATTCATCTCTGCAAACTGCCAAAGGAAACCCGTAGATACAAGGATTCTTCTGTCCTCTTTACATAGTAACTGAATGTTTTATTGTTCCTTTTAAGAGCATGCTGGTCTTTTGTCCCTGTTACAGTAGGAATGGGCACTTCTATGGAACTGCCATGGTATATGTCTTCCAACTATGAATGTACAGTAAGAGTAAGGTTTTCTTTTTGTTTTGATGCAAAATACATATGTTGGGAGCATGAAATTCCAAGTCCACCTATTTAGTTACATTTTCTTTGTGTGTGTGTGTCTATTACAGCTCAGTCCTTTTGTCTACAGTGAATTTGCCAGGGAAAGAAACCTTCATGTTTCATTGCTTGATCGGCTCTATGAGCACTACCCTGCAGAATTTCCATGCAGGATCTTGCTGTGTGAGAACTATCGCTCCCATGAAGCTATCATCAAGTAGGTGTGAACTTTTTCACTGTATCATGCTTTTCTTTGGTGTGAGGGAGCAAAGAGCCTAGCACAACTGAACGAAGAGAGAAGCATTATGTCTTTCTGTAACAAAATCATAGTTTTCAAAGTTAATTAGTAGAGTAATTCTTTGTTACTGGGTTGAAATTCGGTCTCCTAGCACAGGTGCCAGCGGTTCAGTTAGGCAGCTGCGTTACAGACCCGTCATTCAGGTGGGGATGCTTTTGGCTTTGCACCTAAGCCAAGAAGAGCTAACTTTCCCTTTTTAACTTTTGTGCAGTATATTACATAGAGTCTGCGTTTCTTTGGACTGTTTCAGAATTTTAGAATTACTGGGGTGGATTATCTTGGAATGGTAAGCTGTCTGCAACGTAAGGAACGTATGGGTATTCAACCATGAACAAAACTTGACCTATTTTTTTCTGGGCATGTTTCTTTCCTGTTGTCTTTTTTTATCACTTCTTTCAAGAGACATTAATCAGTGGGTTTGCATTTTTATGCTATGGTAAACTAATGGCTGCCAGTGTAATGAGCTCATCCATGAGCTGTCCTAGAAAGAATAAGTGCAATCATGGGGAAAAATGCTAAAGTTTAAATCCTGGCTCAAATATGTACTGAGGAATATTATGTTGGTATCCAGTCACGCTAATTAGGTTATCACTGTGTTCAAAGCAGAAGCAGAAATATTTAAGTGCTCTGGGGAATCAAAAGTGAGAATGTAACAGATTTTGTTACACTGCTTGATCTGTCTTGATTTTGTGGACTTTGCAATTATAGACTGAGTGATGCTAAGTTTCTTATACATTTCTTGGAGTTGGAAGTTCAAAATAAGAGAGAATCTGAAAAGGAAGGGATCAGTTCAGCTTTTGGTTAGAGATCACTTCCATGAACTGTGCCTCAGATCGTGAAAATTCACTTCAGCAGTTGGAGTTCAGACAGTGAGCTCCTAGAAGGGTCCACTGTGTTGGCCACCGAGGTGAGGGTTGCAGAAATACCGCTGGGGCTGCTCGGCTGTCTAGTGGAAGTCCAGTCTGCCTGTTTCCACTAGAAAGTATTGCCGTGTGAACTGAAACCTGCTAAGTGCTCTGACGGTGGCCCATTTGGAGATTGTCTCAAGTCTACTTTTGTTATAATGTGGAATTTCCCCTGACGAATGGCACCGTGGCATTTAAGACAGAAGTAAGTGTAGAAGGATGGCTCAGAGTGGGCTCATTAATCATACCGACCTAACTGAAGTAAGGAAACCAAAAGAAACTACGGAAAGAAGCAGCCATTAGTTCAGCCTGACTTTGGAGCTGTAATTGGAAAAAACAGTCCTTGTGGAAAGGGTGTTTTATTGTTTAATAAGAACTCATTACTAAGAAATAATTTGCAGAAGAAATTGTTAGTTTTGCTTGTTGGCAGCAGTGGACTGCTGCAGCTCGATCCACAGAAGAGTTGCATATTCTTCAGGATTGTCCCATGTAAACCCGTTCTGGGCAGCAGTGGGCTGCAGCTGTCTGATGTTGTTTGGCAGCAGGATCGTTTCTTCAGCTTTTCCACGGCCAGTTATTTACATCTTACGCTACAATAATGGGAAGGCTGGAAGAACTCGATGGGCCCACTGACTGCACCGTCCCCTGCTTCTGTTGTCTTCATGTCAGGCTGTTTTCGTGTTACTGCGTCCACAGAGCTGTATCTGAAGAGCATTAAGGTTGGAGGCTGAGCATTCAGAAGTTAGAGTATACCAGAATTCACTAATTGATGACAGTCAGTACATCAGTTTAGCTCTGTTGTGCATGCAGTAGTGCTCTGCAGTCTCTTGCTGGCTTTTTGTCTGGTTCCGTTCAGTTTGGCTTCTTGCCTCCTGCTTTTCACCATGAAGGTAGTGCTGGCCTCATTTCTTTTTCAGTAATGCCTGCTGCCAGCAGAGGAACTAAGTTCTGGTTGTGTTTCTGATGACTAGCAACACAGATTGGTCTGGAGTAGAGGTCGCAGAGGAAGAGCTTCCTTGAAAGCCAAACACTTGGCCTGAATTGTGCTTAGTGCACGTGAAATCTTTAGTAAATTTATCTTCCAAGTTCAACGACTCCTAACCGGTGTAAGCAGGCTCGTTGTCCAGCCGGCCTGGGGTACAACCAGTCCCAGACAGCCAGCGTTCCTTTGGCCCAGTTTCAAGCCACTAGAACTTCTGAGTGAAACATTAGTGACAACGTTAGTAACTTTGTCGTGCTTTAGATTAGAAGAAAATACTGCCTTTGTAGAGAAAGTGTTGGAAAAGCATATTTTTAGTGCCTTCTGCTCCATTTGTAGTATGGAAATATCAGTTCAGAGAAATCACTTGAAGATGCTGCGTAGTAATCAGTGGTTCTGTTTTTCTTGTGAAGTATTTTGTGATTGCATATTTTATCAGTGAGATTTGCATATTTTATCAGTGAGCTCATATGTAGACTCCACATTCTATTGTTTTGCCTCGTTACAGTTATACATCCGAACTTTTCTATGAAGGCAAATTGATGGCAAGTGGAAAGCAGCCAGCACACAAAGATTTCTACCCTTTGACTTTCTTCACAGCACGGGGAGAAGATGTGCAAGAAAAAAATAGTACAGCTTTTTACAATAATGCAGAGGTAACTCTTCTTTGGCCTTATTCTTGATTTATTTTTTTTTTCTTAAAGCTCCCCCCAAATTTATTGGTTTATGCTCAGTGTAGGTAGAAGACATAAATTGTCCTCTACTAAGAGAAGGGAACGTGGAGTTTGCTGAACATGAAGTAGTGAACATTGCAATTGTAGCAAACATTTCCGGTAATTTATCTTCTCTTTTTTTCTTTGCAATTGCGAGCTGCATATGGTTCTCTCAGGCTCATTCTTCAGGATGTCTTTCCTGATAGTTTTTGTGACATTCTGATGGATGTATCTTAGCAACTGAGAGTAACTGCAATTTGAAGTAAAACTTAGATTTCTTTGACTGTTGTAGAAATGTTCCCACTCAGATAAGAGTCCTCTGGAGTAACATTTCATATTTCCTTTAATATGTTTAGGATCAGTCTCTAACTAGTCATGTGCAGATGAGATTTTTTTCAGTGAGAACTTAATATGTTTGTTTCACATAGATTTATTTGCATTCTTCAAAGGTTACTTTCATTCTCATTCCTTTGAGTTAAAAAAAAAAAAACAAAACAAAACAGAAAACCAAACAAATCCCACGCACGCTCCCCTCTTCCCCCCAACTTGGTAATGCTTTCCATGGTGGAAGATGCCTTTTTCCAGTCACCTCAAGTTAGGGAGGGGTTGACCCAATTCCTTTTTTTTTTTTTCCCCACCAAAAATATGTCTTAAGAAATGCCCTTGATGTTTAAAGAAAACCAAAGAAATATCCCTAATTTTCTTAAACTTATGAGGAATTTTAACTGACGTTAGGTTGCCGTTCTACAGCAGTGAAGCACTGGAGAGCTGTCTGTGTTTCCCCTTGTTGATAGTGGTGCAGTTCGTCTGATGCCCAGTTTTCAACCTTTTTGTTGTTGCTATGCTGCACTTGTTATGCATTCTTTGAGGTATTAAAATATCTACTTAAATAAGAAGCTCCAATGACTTCTGGACACATTACTGCCAAAGAAAACCGAAGGCACCTGACTGCTTTGATTAATCTACTTGGATTGCTTTGCCATTTAAAAAAAGTTGTAAAAAACCTAAAAATATCTTCAGTGGCCAAATAACTGTCTGAAAATTGTGAGTCATTCATAGCTACAGGCAGAAATGAAGGACAACAGCTGCTCAAACACCAACATGAAAAACTGAAATTCAGATGATGAGGGAGATTTTTTTCTGTTTGACCCTTAGTGGACGTTTGCACTGGGGCATGTTATGGTTCATTGGTACCTATATTAAATATTCATTGGGGAAAATGCGCTTTTCCTTTTTGGTCTTAATTCTAAAATCTCCCTATATGGTGTTAATTCTAACTACATATCCAGAAGCTATATGCTTTCACAAAAGCGTACCAAAATACCTGCAAAAGATCATCATATCTGTGCTACAGTTCTAATAGATATCAAAGTTTATTCTAATAGCCTTTGTCAGTAGAACTAGCTTTTAAATACAAGAATTTTTGTTGCAAAAAGTTATATTCAGGACTTGCTCAAAACCAGCCACATATTTTCACTGCCCTCTGAAAATCTGAAATTTTAAAAAATAAACTGTTTGTGACTTTTTAAGGATTAAGAGATTTTTTTGCCGTACTAGTTTCTGCCTGATTTTTTTAAAAATTCCCGAGTTTTTCCATAAACTGTTCCAGTTTAGATTAATTCTTAAAAAAAAAAATCTACTTAAATGAGTCTGTGTGTCATATAATCAGATCTCAGATGGTAAGAAGTCAGTGTGAAACAACAGATTTTCAACAGTTAGGAACTGCTGTGCTTTATACTATTGTACATACCCGTTGTGATTTATATCACTTTTCATGTTCTTGAAATGTCCATAAAAGTCCCTAGAAGTCCCACTTAACATTTTTGAGCCTGTCTCCTCCCAGGAGGAGATTTCCAGTTTTTATTACTCATTAGTCTTTTCAGGTAGCACACTTAATCATATTTCACAGAGATGAACTAGCAGTTGATGAATAATCCGAAAGTCCTGATGGTATCCTTTGGAATGGGAAGTGATTGTACTCTGGTATGCATATTCTTTTTCTAGAGTTCTCAAACTCTACTATGACATGTATAAAATCTAGAATAAAAATAAAATAATCCCTATTTAGGCGGTATATTTACTTATGGAAACTAGTTAAAGTATGATAAGAAAGGTCCTACTCCACTTGACGTTTTTGTAAGAACATAAGCATGAAAATTAAGATTATTATATAATTTCCCATCTTATACTTTAAAGGTGACATTTTTGCGGGCAAACGTTTTTTTCAAGATTATGAAAAGGTGGCGTATAGTAATGGCATTGGTTTAATACATGATATTTTAGAGTATCACTATAGAATACAACAGTATTATTGCTTGTTCAGTAAGGCTCTGTAGTGCTGTCACATGTAAATGTTTTAGGGCTTTAACATTCAAATTCTCTCTCCATATCAAAGAATGATCTTCAGTGGCGTATACTTTTAAGAATTCTGACTTTCTTTTAAGGTGTTTGAAGTAGTAGAGCGTGTTGAAGAATTAAGAAGAAAATGGCCTGTTGCCTGGGGCAAGTTGGATGACGGCAGTATAGGTGTCGTAACGCCTTACGCTGATCAAGTGTTCAGAATTCGGGCTGAACTTCGGAAAAAAAGACTGTCTGATGTCAGTGTAGAGAGAGTGCTAAATGTTCAGGGTAAGTAATAGTTATGTGTCTCAAAGATATGCTAAGGAAGTAAAAAATGTGACTGGTGAAGTTAAGTAAGACTTACTAAAATAATCTTGAAACGATCAGAACAAAAGGAGAGCTGTGATATAGCCCATAAAAACTAATATATCAAAACGAAACTGGCAAGTACGCTGATTGGATGTTATTCCAACATTAAATACCAAAGCCATAAAATCAAAATTAAGTTCAAGCTTACTTAAAAAATAAATTGATTGAGTGAAAAACGTGCAAACGGATGGATTTTTATTGTAAGGGGAAAACCAGAGTTCCAAATGAAAAGGTAACAAGGCTTTAGCCTCAAAGTGTTTTACTGATTTTTTTGTGTTTGTGGAATAGACTGTACAAAGGGGTCCACTAATTTAGGTACTTGTTCTTGGGATCACATTGATAACAGGAATTTGGTGTAGGCATAGCCTGTTGCTAGGTTGCACTTTTAGTCAGTACTAAACAAAGGAAGATGATAGAGTAACTGAGTGACAGTGAGTGGTGTGTTCTGTTTTTTCAGGGTAGATATTTGTATGTGTGAGAAATTTTTCAATATGAAACAAGAACGTCCAGAACTTTTTAAAGGCAGAATAAATAAATTTGAGATTTGTTATTGGCTGATTGGCAACATTGTAAAGATAATTAGCATTTCAGAAAGTTCTGGAGTGATTAATATCAAGATGAAAAATAAGGTTTTTAAAGAGGAAATATTCCTGTAATAGCATGTGCTATTTATAGTGCATCTCTTGAAATTTTTAAATCTTATTATTCTTGCATAAAGCTCTTCATGTGAAGGGTAGCTCTCAGTTCTTCGGAGTATCTAGGTGTGAAATCTGGCTGACGTGTGCAACGGTCTGATTGTGTTGCTCTCAGAAATAGCTACTGTTATCTCAGATGTTTGTTTTTTGTTTCATTTTAGGAAAACAGTTTAGAGTTTTGTTTCTCAGCACAGTACGAACACGGCATACATGCAAACATAAGCAAACGCCAATTAAACGGAAAGAGCAGTTACTGGAGGATTCAACAGAAGACTTGGATTATGGTTTTCTGTCTAATTACAAACTTCTCAACACTGCCATTACAAGAGCACAGTCCTTGGTAGCTGTGGTGGGAGATCCTATTGCTTTATGTTCCATTGGAAGATGCAGGTACTTTATATATGTTCCTTAGTTAATCGGAGCTGAGGTTAGTAGGAAATGTGTTTATCTATGACTGATGGAGTCAGTAAAATGATGGATGTTCTTTTAGGTGCCAAATGAGACACAATATATTTAAACCCTTAAAATAACTGTGTAATGAAATTGAAATTCTTCACGCTTATATCCATAGAAACCATGAAGACGGTAAAGCATTAGTTGGTTCCCAACTCTGGCAGAGGCTCGAGCGCAGGCGGGATTTCAGCTGGGGCACAGCGCGCTGCCGAAGCTGAGCCTCGGGCAGAGCGGGCAGCTGCAGCCCTGCGCAGCCCGGGCAGTGTCGGGAATGCCTGCCCTGCCATCTCCCGAGGCTCTCTGGAGCTGGAAGTGTCCAGTTGTGCAAGGGCCGCTCTGTCCCCTCATCAGTCTTGCTTTTTTTTTCTGGAGGTTTTTGGGTTTTTTGGTGTGGTTTTTTTTTTTTCTTTTGTTTCATTCTGGTTTTACCTTTTATCAAGGGGTCACAGTGTCACCATCTATATCAACCTCTAGAGAAAAAGTGTGAGATACCTGCCAACTGGTCATTGATAAACTGTTGTTTGATATATTTATAGTTGCTCTAATTTTTACTTGACAGTAACAATTGAAGATGCTTCATTTTATTTTCTAGTGGTGGGGTTTTTTTTGTATACCTATTACAATTTTATATATAAATAAAAGTAATACATAATTTGGAGTTAAAGATTGTGATATAATGTATTTTAAAGTTGAATATTATGGCATATAAAGGCAGAAGGCAGAAGACTTGAAAACCATTATTTATGTTTTTGTATCTCTTCACGACACTAGGAAAAAACTCATTAAGATTTGAGTGAATTTACTTTTTATAGACTTAAATGAAGAAATGTGGAAAATGCTGAGAGATGTGAACACTGTTGTTAAGGATACCAAGTTCTTGTTCTTCAAAGGTTTCTTTTTTTGATGGAGGAGCTGAAATGTTGAGGTGATCAGAGATAAACCCTGAGGCTTATTTCTCGAAGAGAGGAAACATTGCACTGACTACATTATTATAATACAGCTAAAAATACGTATTAGTCAGTTGTTACATCTACGTCGTATTCTACTTTCCTGAGCAGTATTCTTCTACTGCATTGAAAATGGATGTGCTTTTCAAAGATAAGAATTGAAAAACCCAAATGGAAACCCAACCTTTGTTTACTGCATTTACGAAACGTAACCTGAATTTAACCACTTACCTGCTGGGGACACGTCTGGAGTATCCATACATTAATACAGTGATCTGCTCTGAACTGCTCATAACATCTTACTAAAAGAGAAATAATGCTTGTGGGTTTATTTCACTTTCCCCATTAACTGCTTGGTTTTTTTAGACGTGGTCTGGTTTACGTAGCTGCCTGGTGAGCAGGAGCTCTGTGCCTCCCGAGCCCTCGATCCACAGCTGATGGGTGTCTGTTCCTGTCGTCTGGGGCAGTCTCTGGTTCTCCACTTACGCTGCAGAGACACATGACTTTTAGCTGTAGAGGCTGCCGTGCTGTGCTGACAGAGATTTCTCTTACCGCTTGTTCAGAAATTACTCTTAGTTGATAAATTTTGCCTCTCTTCCCTACTATTGGGTTTCAGGATGTGCAGTGAACATTAACTAAGTCAGAGAGTTAGTTAGTCCCTAGTTAGCCCAGCCAGCACCTAGACTGTTACTGGTCCTCTCACCACCTGTCTAAATACAGGTTTTGTTGGAGAATGACCGTATCTCTTATTCTCTCTACATCCTAGTGGGGAAGATAATCTCTTGAATTTTCACGTAAGCCTGAGTGTTGAGGTTTTAAAGTAGATACCGAAAGGGGACCTAATTGTCAAATGTGGGGGCTCAGCAGTTTCTCCAAGTATGACTCCTTCAAGATATCTGAAATAGGGCATGCAAAAACTTACTAAAATACAAGCATAGGCTATCAGTATGGTACGTAAGTTACAGTCTTGGCAGTAAGGGATTGAATTTGCCTTTCAAAGACCAGCAGCTGTTTATATAATGTATAGCTGTTCAAAATTATAAAACAAAAAGATAATTAAGAAACAAGGAGCACTGGAGCTTTATTAAGATGTATCTCAAGCTTTCTCTTTAATACACCATTGTCTTGTTTCACTGAATAATTGAGCATTCACTCTTTGAAAATAGTGCTGGAGGGGCTCAGGCATGCTGCTGGAAAGATGGTTCTTTTTTAGTACAACAGGAGCATAGAAGTCTGAAAGAAGTGACATTTCGTTAGGAAAAACAGACCTCAAAAAAGTTTAGAGAGTACTTGAATTTTATAAATATTCTAATACCTGTCAAAATGAGTCAAGACTCTGTAATGATAGTTGTAGAGAGCTTTGTGAAGTATGCCCAGGGTAATCATTACATTTCTGTGTGTTACAATCGGACTAGACAGGGCTGTTTTGGCAGACACTCCCTTTAAACTGCAGAGCACACTGTAAGACAGAGACAGCAGTATTTTATTCTCTGTTCTTACACCCCAGTACAAGTGTTCCATGTGTAGAGAGACTGCTTGGGGCATTTTAAGCAAAAGTGGATGGGTCTCAGTGGATTTGTGGTACTTGGCAGTAGGTTTGGTGACTGAATTGATTAATCAGAGGGAGTTCCATCATTAAAGCACCCCAGTGAAGTATTTCATTTTGGTTTTTAATCCTCACTTAAAACCTTGCAAGACATATTTGCCTTACAGCGAAATGCAGAAAAAGGGCCATCTTGCATCCTGAATTTTAAAAGAGCATGTCTTGCCTCTACAAAAGCACAACAGAAGACGGGGGTTTAGAGAAAACTATTTTGAATTCTTAAATACATCAGTAACATTACAGTATTCTTGCAAGAAAGACATGTATGCTTTTCCACAAAGGTCAGCTACTCAGCAAAATGTGATGCTGCTCTTAAAATTAGCATGCAGCGATCTCTCATTTTACAGGTTTTGGGGAGACAACACTGAAATAACTTGCTTATCGGCCAGCCCTTATTAATGAAGGGTGAACTAGAATGAGCCGTAGTCAAGAACACCTTTACAGTAACTTTCATTACTCTTGGTTTTTTTGAAAGAGAACAGCTCAATCAGTTTTTTTTAAAGTGACACCTTCAGATCTTATTTAAATATCTCTTAAGCTCAAGTAACTTCACCACCAAAAGTTCCTTTGAGGGTAAAAACGTAAATAAAATCATCATAAGTGTAAAAACTTTTGTATAGATCCTGCTGTGGATATTAAAAACGTAAAGACATTTTTTATAAGCAACAGAAAGACATGTCATGACAAAGCAGAAGACAGGTGGGAGTATTCTTTTCTGACATGGTTTAAATAACCCCTCCACCCTCCAAAAAGTTGGATACGGAATTTTCAGAGAGAAGGTCACGTGTCGTCTGATGGTTGTCTTTCTGGCTTGAAATTTCTTTTATGCTTTATCTGACATATCTGACATGCAATAAAATCTATGGTTGTATTTGTTTTCCACCGGAGGATCTCAAAGATCTCCAGCTACTCCTGACGTGTTAGTCTTCACGTGACTCTTGGGTGTTTCACAAGAGTAGTTTTGAGGGTATATCTCAACTTTGATATTTGTGACACTGGAATTGAATGATCTGTCTAAATTCATAGAATCTTTTTGGCATCTTCTGGGATAATCCCTGTGACTCTTTGAGCTTTAATAAATTCCATAAATCACATGCTTTCCATAATTTTAAGCATTGTGTTTGGTCTTCTAGGAAAAAAATCCAAGTTAGACCTGTCCATGACATTACTGTTAAATGTGACATACACCCAGTGCTGTGATCTGATACACACGGACAGACCAGTACGTCCATTTTAAGTGACAGAGGTGCTTTGCATTATGCTGTGGGGTTCAGATGTGTGGATCAGGTTGCAGGATGGATGGCTTGGTGTGTAAAATGAGCATACAGGAAAAATAAACACGCCACACAGTTGTGTTAAATCTGTTTTAATTTTAACAACAGCTATCGAGTCTTACTCCTTTTTATCGTTTCTAAAAATTATTTCCATAGGAAATTTTGGGAAAGGTTTATTGCCCTATGTCATGAGAATGAAAGTCTCCACGGTATCACATTTGAACAGATCAAAGCTCAGTTGGAAGCTTTGGAGTTAAAGAAAACTTATGTGTTGAACCCACTGGCCCCTGAGTTTATCCCCCGAGCTCTTCGGCATCAACATTCAGCAAATACCACCAAACAACAGCAGTCACCACCAAAGGTAAAGTTTTACCAATTGTGAATTTTGTCAGAAAGTGAAAGTGAATGTAGAAATGCCTGTTGAGAAATGATATAAAAGGTTTATGGAACGAGCTGTTATTTTAAAATGGCATCAATGTGATCAGATATGAAAGCAAATTCCAGAGGGATCCTCGGCATTTTCAAGTGAAAGCTGTAGGCTTGTATGGTAATACGGGATTTGGCAATATAGCTTGGGGTTGTCCAGGCCTTGTGTCCACACTAAAATGTATATCTTGGGTCACTGTGGTATGTTTGTTGCCTGTGTTGCAATAACCTTGACGAACTTCAGCCGTGGATTGTGGCCTCAGCATTCAGATAAGGCGAACAGAGGCGATCCCTGTGCCGAGCAGCTTGTGCTCGGACTGTACCCTGAGAAACAGCGGGTTGATGTAGACAGTGGCAGGGAGCGTAAGGAAACCACAAAATGATAGCCAAATGTGATTTGGTTTGATCTAAAAATCACATTTGAAATTCAAGGACTTATGCAAGATAATTGTTTGATTTAATTAAAAATATGTTGTAAAACAGTATATTGCATAGATTAGCTCACTGATAATGTCCTTCAGAAGGCCAAATTTCATTAGCATCAAGAGGGCAGAGAGATGAAATTACCACTCAGTGGTAATTTTATCATCGGTTTTTATAAAAGCAGATAAAAAAGTGATGAAAATACATATGTTCTTTAGGATGATAAAGAATAAAACTAAATTTTGGAGCTTTTTTGGGGGGTGAGATATTTGTAATCAATTCCATTTTAATAGTTCTTTGTAGTTTATTTCAAAATCATTTGAGTTATAATTTAATTAAATTGTGTTTAGAGATGCAACTAAAATGCAGGTTGTCAGCTTTGTGATGAATTCTGTTGTACGAGAAGGAAGAAATGTACATATTTTCCATAGCTTTGGATTTTTGTTGCAGGCTGCATCATTTAAATGAAATTTTTACGACAGGCTTTTTAACTTTAACAGTACAAAAAGGAAAGCCTTGCCTTTGGCAGTCCTTCCCAAAAGAGTGTTTGTAAGTGAGAACATTTGGTTTCTTCATCAAGATGCATTACTCTCTGAAACAAACACCAGATTTCTAAAGCATCTAGTCATGTGTCAAAACACTAGGCTTACAGAAAACCCTGAATTAAAAAATTATTGGCTTTAAAAAGTCATTGCTGCGCTCTCATTTTTCATGAGGGCTTCAGCCTTGGATGCATTTTCTTTAATAATAGAACATCACTATTAATATTTTTTGTTTCCTAAAATGAAAGAAAAGTATTTGAAAATGCAGATATAGTACATTTAAAAAAAAAAAATCAAAAACAAACTAAAAAGGGAGTGGGTGGGGGAAGTGAGAGCCTTGTGAAAAGACTGTTGTGTTTATTTTTCTTCCAGTTTGTTAGTAAACTAGGCACTTGTGCTGGAGAAATCAAGAGAGACACTTTCAAACTGCCAGCACTGTGTTTGCAGTTTAAGATCTGAAGTGTTTTAACCACCTATATCATAATTAAAATGAAACCTCTTCCCTCTGAATGCAATTGACAGCTAGCATGTGCAGTAGCAGCAGTGAAGCGAGCAGGTAATACACAAACACACTCAGAAAACGTCTGGGATAAGCGATACACGTCCCTTTGCTCAAGTGTTAAAAGCAGATGGTTAGCTTTGCCTATGTTAGACCTCTTAACTACAATAGTTAACATTAAAAGATGAACGATTAAGAACCTAGCACTGGTGTATTGTGTAGTGAAAAAATGAGAACAGCCTCTGACGCAGTGTTTTGTGGTGAGTTTGTGGACAGCCGTGCAGTTCAGGCCTTGTTTTTCACATGTGGTGAAAAGTGATTTTGTAAAAACGGCATCTTCTTATTCAGCCACATTGCTCTTGGATTTATGCAGGGACACAAAAAACCTCTTTGCTGTTTATTTTTTAAAGAAGTCAGTCCTGTCTCTGAGAAGCGAACAGCTAACATGGAGCTGGCTGGCTGTGGCCTGCTGTGCCTCATGGCAGCCATGTCTGGGGGGGCACCTGCCTGCGCCTGCCTGGTGTGGCCTGGCCGGGGACGGTGGAACTGCGGGAGGGACAGCAGAGATGGAGAGGCACAGCCTCAATTAACGGTGATGAAAGTTTTTCAGAACTCGGAGCTTCCTGCAGGGTCGATAGCGTATAGTAAATTAGGCTCTGAATCTTACAACTCTGCCCATCTCCCGCTCACTGCCTCTGCTCCAGCTTTGCGGCCGGGGTTCAGGCACTTTGTCGGGATCCATTGTCATCCCAGATACTTTATACAGTCAGTGAGGACCGCAGGCCTGATTAATTCTCTGAAGAACACTCTCTTCTCCTGTCTGTTCTCTAAAGGGGGATCCTAGGAGCGATGCGGCTGTTAACTGCCTGAAGTCACCTAAATCTTGGTCTGAGTTTCCTCTAAGTGCCTTTATGTAACGAGGATTTTTGTACTCTGAAGTCGGAGCAGGTTTTTAGAGGAAACTGAATGTATCTGTGCTCCAGTGCTCTCAGTCACCATCAGTTAAAGAGTAGGTTTAGGTGTTCTGTAGATGGGTAGGGAAGTGAACCTTGGTCTGGAAGTCTTTGAGAAACGATAATGGTTTAGTCATTAATAGACTATAATGAAGTCATTAAGCCACCAAAGCTATTGAAAGAAAAAGACAAAAGAAAGCCAACACCTCCCTTCCCCAACTTACAAATGGCCCCAGTTGACTTACAGTTACCAATGCGATATCGTTACGTGCTGAAGCTCTGGTTCAACAGGACAGCTGTTCTTATGAATTTATGTAATTATTTGCTATTTCGGTTTTAAAAATGTGGCCCCTATGACATACAAGTATGGTAGGTAGAACAGAGATTCGTTAGACGTCTGCACATACAGCTTGATGTTAACTGACAGCATAACAGATACAGAAATGCCTTGTACTAACCACGAGTGATTAAGGCATGTAGCTCCTCTACATTTTTAGACTGAATCTTGCTCTGTTTAGTGAATAAACAGGTTTCTTTTGTTTAAGTACTACAATGAAAAGCAATTATTGTTTTATTTTTCAATAATTCATTTTGAAAACGAGAAGAAAATTCAGAGACTGGTTCTTTCATCTGGTTTATGCATGAGTCAACATTGTCAAACAACCTGTCTTTGTACCCTGACTAATTTACTCAGACCGCTGGAAAAATGCCCAGACTTATCTCCTGGGCAAGAAAAGTTTTGCAGCATGAAAGACTTTTAAGATTTATTTTAAACTTGTGAATGTACTTAGGTCCAGATTAAGTAAGGTATTCCTATCCTGCAAAAGACTTAAGAGCATACTGGCATTTGAATGTGTGCTCACAGTTTGTGAATATTAACTAATTAGTTGATGCTGTAAACTCATGAGCATGTAGGAGGGATAACTCAGTTCTGTTAACATCCTTTTCTAATGTACAATTCACGAAGGAAAAACAGTTTCTCCAGCGTACTCTTGTTCTTGGCTCTACTCTATTGGACTTTTGGAGGAGCAGTCACTAAGGGGCCAAAGTCCAGAAGCAGATACATGGGATGGGGTGGGGAGACAAAATCTAATGAGGCTGGGTGAGCAATGGAGTAAAACTGGTGGCAGCTACTTGTCTCCAAGGTTCTTGAATTGAAACCTGGAAAAGAAAATGGATCATTCTGCCACTAAGAGCTGCCATGGAAGAGGAATATGGAGAGTTACGTTAGTACCAGGTGCTGCTCCTAAAAGAAGTGAGACAGTGGTAAATTACAAAATAGTGAGAAAAGAAACTGAAAGTTAGCTGGCTGTAACTCTCCTTGCATCTAACACAGGCCTTGGGAGGGAGTATCCCCAGAGGGACTGGTAACGACCTAGGGATTAATTGAATTAGTGGTATTTAATGTCCAACTTCATTAATTCATAGTCAGGTGATAGAACTGGATGGTTGAATGTGTAAGAATGAAATGTTGGACTAACTTCTTTCAAAGTCTATTTTATATTTAATTATAATGTTCCTTGAAATAAAAAACTCTCGCTTACATAAGAATACAAAGCATTATTGTGATTGTTTTTCCTTTTAAAGGGCAAGGTCCATCATCATAACCAGAACGACCATTTCCCACCTGATGGAATTGGTAAGTATCTCTGCTGTTAATGAAGGAATTCCTCTGAGCTCGCGCCGATTTGGCTTCAGCGAAGTTGATACTCAATTTACGTGAAGTTACTGTCTGGTCTGTTCTCCGTTTGAAAGCCATTTACTTCTCGTGTGCGTTTGGGAAACAGGTTATAGACTGAGGAGATGAGGTTTTTCCAAGGCTGTCCCTTTATAGGTGTTGCGCACATTGATGTTAGAGCCTTAACATAACATTGTTGTTGGCCTTATAAAAATGGCAGTGTTTGAAATTCATGATGTAAAATACTCTACCAGTGTATTTGCACTATGAGTTAGGACATATATTGCATGGGCACTGTTTTATGATGTACTTTGAACTTATGTTGTGCTGTCATATATCCAGATACTACTGATCCTACTTTTGCAAGGTAGCATGCAACAGCGTAATAATTTTGTTATTAATTTGAAAAATCACTAATTTAAAGCCTGTCTTCCCTGCTAGAGAAAGAAGCATGATTCTAGTTTTTGATGCAGTGTTTAACAGCTGCTCTGACTGTCAGCATATTTAATTGGTTTGGGACATTCTTTCATTAATGCAGTTACCAGCTATCTGTTTCTCTATATCTCAACTCGTATTTTCTGCCTCTTCAGATTTTTGAAATAGGATATGGGATTTGATTAATGCTTTCTCTCGGTGTGGCAGACCTATGCTGTTAGAGAGTTGCACACATGCTTTGTAAAGATAGATGCTATTAAGATGGAAAAAGAAAGAAATAGATAGTATTCATATTCTTTTTGTGTATGTAACTTCTTTTATTTGTCTGTATATATCTTTTTTTTTCTTTTTTTTCAGTTCAGCCCAATCCTTCTGTTTTAATTGGAAATCCTATCCGAGCATATACTCCTCCCCCTCCTCCTCTGGGACCTCACCCCAATCTGGGGAAATCTCCGAGTCCTGTTCAAAGGATAGATCCACACACTGGGACAAGTATTCTCTATGTACCTGCTGTCTATGGAGGAAATATGGTCATGTCTGTGCCTTTGCCTGTAAGAAATCATTTTCTGTTTAGACCCCCCTCCCTCCCCAATTATTGTATGTACAAAAATGAACGCCAAAATCAGTAAATATTTTGCGGGCTTTTTCAGCACTTTGCTTCAAATACGCAGGCTTAGCTGGCTCTAGGAGTGGCTGTGCAGAGGACCACCAGAAAATGAGGACTTAACACTGCTCCCGCAAATACCTCCAGGCAGCCTAAAAGCAATTTCATGTTCGTGTAATTTGGTGTATTTTCTCAGCTCTAGGTTTAAGCACACCAGTGGGATCTGTCTCATCTGACTTGAGATACCTGCATCTGAATTAATTGCCTAGTCCAGTTCTTAATCATTGGAGAGACATAGGTGATTCAGACAGAGCTTGTTTCTCTTTATTGGCTTCATACAGTTTAAATTACCAGCTTTGGATGTCTGCAGTGCAAGGTGTCTGAAGTGAAGTGATAAGAAAAATAAGCATAATGGGATGTTTTCCCCTTCCAGAACCTCATAGCAAACCAGTTTCCTCTCCAATCCTTTTCCTTAATGACATTTAAGAACACAATGAAGATCCCTAATCGGGTCTTTTAGGCAACATTTAAGTTTGGAATTTTGCATTACAAATAAAACTCTCTCACCAAAACTTACACAAACTAAAGGAGCAGTCGCTACTTTATTTTTAACCTCCACAGTCCGATATTCCAGCAGGAGAATAGGGCGGGAAGAACCAAGGCAGCAGAAGTGATGTTGTGGATTAACACGTATGTGTTGTACACAACTCCTGAAGACGTGAAGGACAAGGAACCCACACGTGCAGATGTGTTTGACTCCATTCGTAATGCTAAACATTGGCATGTAGTTCATTTGGGTTTTAATAATTATATAAGTCCTCTGTTGTAGTTTAGGTAATGGATGCTCTATAGGGGACTTGCCGTAGAGACTCTAGTTTCAGTTGTAGGTGTTGGATCAGCTGGCAGCTATAGATTGGTTTGCTTTGCGAAGTCAAGGAATTTTCCTTTTTCCTAGCTCACCAGAAATCTGCGTTTGATGGATAAATTTAAATGCAATGAGAAGGCCAGCAGCTGTATCTTTGTCATGCTTGCTCACATTATATTAATATCAAACCAAGATAATTTAAAAAGCTCTGTCTTATTGTTTCAAGGTTAATATATTTTTATGTATTTCCAATCAAAACAAACATATTAAAAGTAAGTATTTTGAGTGCACCTTCCCTGAGGATGGATTTTTAAAAATAATTAAGTGGGAAGACTGAGGTACTAACGATACTGCTGCATTTGCAAAGAAGCTTGTTGGAGATGATTTGAGATTGTACAGATGCGATAGTAGCCGAAAGCTAAAGTTCAAAGTGCACATTTCAAGGGCAAATACTAATTTAAAAAAAGAATTACATGGAAGTTGTTACACTTAAAACAAGTAGGGACTGCAGTGAAACGTGTTTATGTTCATGTAAGATAAAATGATCTCTTTGCTTTGTTTAAGGTAGTTTCCATATCCAAGGTAAAAACACGAGGAGGTTGTCTGCTGTCATCAGTAAAGGATGCTTTGTCAGCCTGAGTGTTGATGGTTACTTTCCCTGCACTCTCCTCTTATTCATACATTTTCCTCTTTTTAATAAATTCCCTACGGGATGAGATTGAACTAATTTGATACAGAGCTGTCTTCCTTTGCATTCCTTTTAGGAATAAAATTTAAAACGTAAAAATTCCTGACTCCTTTACACGCTTTCAGGAGGTGGATTTTACTGCCAATATTTAGGAAGATGATCTGCAATGCATGCGTCATGTAGCATAGACACTTTGGAGT
Source organism: Rissa tridactyla (assembly GCF_028500815.1). NCBI lineage: Eukaryota > Metazoa > Chordata > Aves > Charadriiformes > Laridae > Rissa > Rissa tridactyla. The sequence continues at coordinate 14,949,328 of NC_071480.1, read as the reverse complement.
GGCCCTGTCATTCTTAACATATCGATAGTCTCTTGATTCCGCCAGTAGTCCTCTTACTTCACTAAGCGTCTTGTGGTGCAGAGGTGCGGTGTGCCCGCTCCTTCTGTGTGACGAGATCACAATGCTAGGTGGTAAAAGGACCATACCGAATTCCTCAGGTTAGAGGGTTCTCTCTCTGTTTCCCCGTTAAGACGTAGCCTAATGCCTCTTTTAACTACCAAGAGAAAGGGCTTTTTATTTTCTTGAACTTCACCCACTTCTATTATTTAGAGAAGAGATTAATATAAAGTTTATTAAAATACGTTTTGTCAATCAGTCTTTTCTCTCCGAATTTTTAAACCACTGAGAGAAGAACTGGTTTTGATACAATTTTTTTTTTTCCCCAGGGTAGTCCTTCAAAATCTCTGCTCTCTGCCCCTTGCTGCTGAGCCTGCCCGTATTGCTCTCCCTTCCCAGCACCACTGGCAGTTGTGTGTTAGCGTGTCAGGTCATCCAACGCGTGGAAAACTGCTTGTTACTGACCGAATATCAGTGTGCTCGTTACTGTACTTCCTTTAATGTGATTGCATCTTTTTCCCTTTTTTTTTTTTTTCTTAAATTATGTAGGTACCATGGACGGGGTATCAGGGTAGGTTTGCAGTTGACCCTCGAATCATTACTCATCAAGCAGCTATGGCATATAATATGAACCTGTTACAGGCACATGGGCGTGGGTCTCCTATTCCTTATGGCCTGGGACATCACTCGCCAGTTAGCCTAGGACAGCAGCAGCAGCTTCAGCATCAGGACAAGGAGCAACATGAACAAAGTCGAAATGGTTAGTTGTTGAAATTGCATTGCAGATTAATTTTGTTTTGAGGGAGTGTGTACTTTAAATAGGGTATTGCGGAAAGAATTTTCTTCTGTGTCTCTTTTAAGCGACATCAAGGGATCTACAGAGCTGGGGAAATAACCTGTCATTTGCCATTACAGATAGAATAAGTACGATATTGAGAGATTCAGAGGAGAAAGTAAACAAAGTTGGGATGTGTGTGTGTTGTAAAATTGGTCTGTCTCTGTTCTGCAATCCAGTGGTAACTACTGCCGATGTTATTTGCAATTAAGTTGGAAGAACTACTTAGTGATGATTGATGAACAAAGTGCAGAGTTTAAAGGAGAAGTGTTATCTGGGTAAATTATATTAAATGTCTATGATGCTGTAAGTGCTATACTATTAAGTCTAAATTTTCTGCGTCTTGGGGGGAAAAAACCCCAATAAATAATAATTTTTCTATTGAAACTTATTACCTCTTTTAGGTAAAAGTGAAAACACTGCTGGACCTGAAATCAGTAAAATTCGAACACCTGAGAAGAAACCTCTGGAATCCAAGCAGGTGGGTTTGTCTTGTTTGGGTGTGTGGGTGGGTTTTTTTGTTTGTTTTTTAATATTCTCTCTTTTAATGAATTTATTCGTTACTGACATGTTTTTTGTGTAGGTTTTTTTATGTGATTTTTCAGAGTTTTTCATTTTCTTTTTCTAGGTTGACTTAGAAGCACATTCTCAGAATAGAAGCCCAGAGTCACGTTCCGGCGTTGGTTATCCTAACGCTAAATTTCATCGCAAAGATAATCTTAACCCCAGGCAGCTGAATCTCCATCTCACCCCACCCCACTCCCAGTACGCAGTTCCCAACCGCCACTTCCAGCACCTGTCACAGCTACCAAGGCAGCCATATCCTCTGCAACAGCAGCAAAACCTTTTAAGTCAACAACAAAATCATTTGCCTGAACAACAAAACCAAATGCCACCCCAGCAAAGCCAGGTAGTTCAGCAGCATAACCATTTGAATCAGCAGCCTCCACCACCTTCGCAGCTTTCCCCTGCTTACCCGGCAGGCCCCAGCCAGTCTTTTTTTAATAATCCAATTCCCCACCGACCGCATTCTCCTGCTGTAGATGCTGTGATTTCAGAACAACACCCCCCACCTATGTTACAAGAAGTCAATAATCCTTTGAGGCCTATTGCACAGCACAACCCTGTTCTGCCAACCCACTTGAACAACTTCATTGAAGAGAATCCATCAGGAATGCCCTTAGGGGACACTTTAGGTAGGTGACTTTCCTTCATTTAAATTCAGAGTGTGCAATTATAACTACATTGAAGTGAAAATGAAGGGAGGTATTTACCTTTTCAGGCATATTGCTCTGAATTGGGTCATTGCTGGGTTAGTTTCCATAAGTAATGTCATTGAGCATAATTTGCTGCTTGAGGCATGTTTGAATATTCAGCACTTTATTAGAAGATTCATGTTTATATGATTTTCCATATGATTTAAATAACCAGGTTATACACTGCAATGCAGTTAGTGTATAATAGGGCCTGGAATATACTGTATAAAAAGTATTCTTTTTTTTCTGACGTAAAGATCTTTAAAAAGGGGCATTAGATAAAATTTTTTCTTAAAACTATTTTTATAGATCGCATGCATGGAAATGTAGCTTTGGAAACAATAAGGCAGCAACAACAAGCCAGGTTACAGCAATGGAATGAACATAATGCCTATCTCAGTCAAGGCACTATTCCATATCAACACCATCACCATCCTCATCTACCACATCTTCCTCAGCAACCAATTGGATTGCATCAGCAGCAGCAAGTTAGGGCAAACTGGAAACTTGCCAGTAATACAGAAGATGAAACAGAGGCAACATATTCAAGGTATTTGTTTACTGAGTCATCAGAGCTTGTATAAAACTGAGCAGTGGGCACCTGTCTGTAACACGGTGATCAAGTGCAAGACACTTAAGGTATTGCTTTTCGCTGCTGTTATTATGAAGGGTGAAATAGTTGGCAGGCTGACTTACAACTATGCTTTTATTATGTGTTATGCTTTCTTCTGTTAGTATATTGGGTAGTAAAGCTGCAGTGGAAAAAATACTTTTATGGAGCTTTTCAGTGCTGTGTTTACGGAATAAGGAACGGATAGAGAGTAACAACCTTGGGTTTATAAAAGAGGTGTCCGAGTGTAGTTAAGGCCTATTTAAGTTGTAAATTCTTCAAATTGAATTGGCAGTCTCAAATTTATGTGCTTGAAAAGAAACAAACCAACCCCCTCCCCAAGCACTGCTCCCCAGTAAAACCTAAACTTTTCTTCCGTTTCAAAAAGCCTTTGCTTTTAAAAGCAGATTAAAAAAAATGCTTATATTTAAGATGGAGCATTAGGGGGCAAGAAAGGAAGCTGTTGAACATAAACTGAAAAATGGTTCCAGCGGTCATCAGCTTTAATCATGTATATTGTAAAGGCTGGATTTTTAAATTGCCTCTGTTTACTGTCATCTCCCACTATGCTTTATTTTCCATCTGGTTTGTTATAGCCATAGTAAAGCATCCAAATGCCCTCTTATCTGACTCTGGGAAGTGCTGAATTGAATGTTCTTGACCTTTTGAAGAAGTTTGGAAGTATATTGTGCAAGTGAGGGGAATCCCTGGTTGTTCTGGGTTTTTTGCTTTTTAAGGGGTTAAAATTTCTTTAACTACTTTGTATAATAAAGCAGGAAATCCTTGCCTTAGTTGTCTCTTAAGAGATAACAAAAAATTGATTCTTTGACTGAAAAGGAAATCTCAAGAGTTATTAAAACTTTGAGATAATTCAGGTAGGTATTTCATCCAGTTAATCCTCTTGTGCCTGATTTCTGATTGCTCACAGTCATATCCTTTGAAGTTAGGGTCAGTAAGCGCGAAGATGAGTATATTTAAATTCAGTGTTTTGCGCTTTGAGTTTTCTCCACCTCAAAAAGAGTGGGATTTCAGCAAAACATTTTTTCTTTTTCTTGATATATTTGTTCTGTCAATACAGGTTCCAGGATTTGCTGAGAGAACTGTCACACCGTGATCAAAGCGAAAGTCGGGACTTAGCTGAAATGCCACCCCCTCAGTCAAGACTGTTGCAATACAGACAAGTTCAGCCCAGAAGCCCACCAGCACTCCCTTCTCCTTCCTGCAACTCTAACCACAGCGGTCACTTTCCTAACTTCGCTGAAAACAACAGAGACATTGAAATACCCAGTAACCCAGCATTTCAGCAGCATTTACCCCAAATATACAATCCCCCTTTCTCGATGCCATCTGAACATATAACCCCATCTCCCTTGAAATACCTGCAGCCTGATGGATCGTGGACTTATGCTAACCTACAGCAGAATCACCTTATGGGGCAGGGCTTTCATTACGGTATACCTCCATTGCCCCATAGGTCGCAACAAAACCCTTTTATACAAATACCGAATCATCAGCATGCAGTCGGTCAGGAGCCATTTCATCCACTCGCATCTCGAGCAGTATCTGCTTCTTCGCTCCACAGCTTAGAAGAGGTAGGCATTTTTCTCTGCGTATGCAATTGTCCTGTCATTTTAATATCAAATTATATTCAAAAGTGGTAATGAATGAAAAATACCTCATATATCAAAAGCTCACACTGGGAATTTCTGTGAGGTAGAAATTTTCTCTACGTCTTCTCTGTTCGCCCTGTGCGTATTCGTGGGTATCATCACTGCAGGTATGACATTTTCTCTACTAAACTGGAGGTCTTGGCTATTTGAATGTTACTCATAGTTTTTTTGCAATCGTTGCTCTGTTATCTGCGTGTCATTTACCTACCCCAGGTGAAAACTCTTGAAATGTCTCTCTGGAAAGTCATCTTGAATCAGCCAGCCAGTTGGCTCAGTCTTAAACCGTGAACACGGTTGAGTTACTTTTCATATGAACTGGAGACCGTAGCAGTGCAGTTGTTTCAACGTGGTACAAAACCTGATTTAATAAATCCCACCTGACCTGAGCTGGTTCTGTGTAAAAGCCATGCTGAGTATTTTGGGGGGAAGTCAGTGCAGAGGTGTCCAGCTGTGCTTTGTGGATCTGGCTCCAGCACAAACCCTGCCACCCCAGAGCTGGCTCTGTCCCTCTTGATCTCTTTTTGTTCTGGGCTCCAAGGGGTGAGTGATGGGCTGCAGACTATGCAAGCTCATACTGCCAGGACAGGTCACGTTCTGAACAGGAGTTTTTAATCCCTGTTGGAATCCGGAGCGCTAAGGAGTGTATGATACGTAGACGCGGAGTATGCTGGAGCCAGGTTGTATTCCAGGAATGTCAGACTTAATATTCTTGGATAATCTTGCACTGACTGCATGTAATCCAATATTTGTACTTAAATGGCTCGTTCTGGGATGCATTTTTGTCAAGGTTTTTACAGAAGCTGTGGGGGTGTCCCTGCTCGTCACTATCCCACGTAATACATACTTTGTCTTTTGACTTCTCAAAATATTTTGATTATGTGCCCGAGCACAATAACTAAAATGGCATTCCAGTGCATTTTACAAATTTCTGTCTTACACGGATCCAGAGAGGTTAATGGCGTCCTCAGGCCCAGCTAGAGCTGTAGTAAGGTTTTATAGACGTTTAGAAATTCTACGTCTCGGTCCATTAGGACATACCACCTTGTATAAAGTCTAACGCTTCGTGACAACAGTTAATGCGGTCAGTACAGCGGGACATAGGAACAATGACTTTTCAGCATTAATAAACTAATAAATAATCCTATAGAGTTTGTGACAGCTCCTGCTATCTGAAGACAAATAGAGTGAGCCTTTATGTAATTAGTGCAAATTCGTTTTAGTTCTTATTTCTTCTTCCTTTCGAAATGTGTGACAGAAATGCCAAATGCAGTAGAAGTGTTACAAGACAGAGACTTGCTTGTAAAGTTTCCAAGACTGCTAGTTCAGCTGATAGGTAGGACTGAATACACAAAGAAATAAAAATTCATTTTTATGTGTATTTTTAACAGAGATCCCTCATATAAGACAGATATCGGGGGGGATGTCATGACTTCTGGTATCCTTACTGAACTGTTTTCTCAATCGATATTTAGAGAACTGTTGATTGACTTGATACTTGAAAGCTTTTGCATGTGTTTAGTCAAACCAGGTTTGAACTGCATATCAAAGGGAATACGTAGGTTCTTCTGTCTGGTCCTGTACTTGCAAGTGTCCAGAACTTTGATAACTTCCTCATTACATACCAAATTGCCTGTTAAACTCAATAAAGTATACTTGTTGGGTGTGATTCAGGCAGTAACTTCCGAATTTGGTTTTTTTTTGTTACAGAAGAATATCCTCAAGAGAGTAGGGTGACAGGATATCTAAGTGCTGTTCCCTTGATATATCATAGTAGTGTGGCGGCTGTAATGAGATATTACAGTTTTCTTTCATGCGCTTTTTTTCCCTGTCTGTTTTTTGTGGATGATATAATAATGATATTGGGGCATTGCAAGCAAGTTATTTGATGTTTATTTAGCTATATTTTTGTGACATTTCACTAGGATGTTTACTTTTTCCCTTTAACAAGTACAGATTTACATCTATGACTTTTCTGTTATTTGTGCTCTTGTTAGTCAGTGCAGTGCAGAAGGGAGCCAATACTGTGTTGATTTATAAAAATAAACTGTAACGCAACAGACTTGCTTCGAATCTTAAGAAAGTTTAGAGAGTCCTTAAATCTGAACTCTTGAAGCCAACAGGTTCATTAATGGAGCTCCTGCCGTCTTCATCTGCATGATCTACAGGGTTTATGGAAGCAAGTAATTTCTGTGGCTTCAGATAAAATTCTGTGCACTATTTCTCCTGAGGGCACACACTCCTCATACGTACACAAAATCCAGTATACAACTGGATCGTGCTTCCCCAAGTCCTGCAATACAAGGCACTCATTTTTCCTTTGGAAACTGAGAGGCATTTTTTCCTCTCTTTATTGTGATTGAACATTTTCTCTTGCTCTTTTATGGTGCTGTGCCTCCTTTGCTTCCTTTGTAAATGCTGGGTATCTTCCTCCTCGCTGTTTGATATGTCTCCCACATAGGAGTGAGATATGTAAAGGCTGATAAGAATTAAGGAATCTCAGTTGATGCTCTTTGCACTTCCTTTAAAATTCTGTGTCTGTTTTGTGCGATTAAAATACATTATCAGTGACTGCAATATACAACATATAACTTGAAATGTATTAGATCTTTTTTCTAAATACAAGGGAATTTTTTTCTTTTTTTTCCGTAAGACATTGCAGGGAAAGAAGTTGGCTGGAAAAATGATATTTGATACATGTAGTTGAATAAAAGGAGCAAAAGGCCTTTTTTTTGTTTTGTTTTGCTGTTCACAGTATGAACCAAGAGGACCAGGCAGGCCGTTGTACCAAAGACGAATTTCCTCTAGTTCAGTCCAGGCTTGTTCTGAAGAATTAAGCACTCCTCAAGACAGTCTTGGTCAGTGTAAAGAGCTTCAGGACCACAGTAACCAGTCATCTTTCAACTATTCATCACCTGAGTTGTGGGTAAACTCCTCCTCATCTGCCCCGTACCCAAACATTCCATGCAACGGAGCCACCAGAGCAGTTCCACCCCGGGAGCTGTTAGGTACGTACAGACTTGATCTTTGCTTCTCTGCTTCTCTCTGCTCCGGTAAGTAGACTATTTAGGCTGGAGTGAGCAAGTCTGAATGAAAGGATTGGTTGGTTTTTCATTTTTTGTTTGTGTTTTTTTTTTTTCTTTTCTTTTTTTTTTCACAGATGTTTCCTGCCATCTCTTCAAATCCCAACTAATTTAAGCAAAGATTTTTGAAGTGTTCATTGTTTTAGTAGTTAAAGGTTTTCTTAGAGTAATCCTATTTTCATTTGCAATCTTTTTAACATCCCAGAACATTGCTGATGTCTAAAGAAGAAACTGTTGAGTATTCTCCATCTACAAAAAGCAATACTGCTTCTTAGTCTTGTCACAAAAATTCTAGTAAACCCACGCATACTCTTACGGTGGTTTCAAGTGCAACTGAGTTTGTGCCAGAAGGAGCTAAGGTTACTAACGGGATTTATTTGCAAGATAGATTATCTGTTTCCAGAGTCAGTGATGTTTCTTGTTGATATTACAGTCTGGATGAGGAATGACACAAACTTGAATTACTAATTTCAGTGTATTTCCTTGTAAATTCTGGTACTTCATCAAAGTAATGATGAAGTTTAAACTCTCGCTGTGGAGGAATCACACTGGACCCTGGCGTCCCTGGTGGTAGCAGCAGTGCTGATTGGTTTAGCAGAGAGAAACTCAATTAGCTTTTCAGTGATTAGAAAAAGCTGCAAGTAGAGGGTTGGAGCAGTGCAGCTATTCTTATGTTCTCCATATTTTTAATGTTTGTAAAAAACTAAAATTACCGAGATAGTACAGTTTCTTCTCCATGATTTTGCTTGAAAGGCTTCAATGATAATTAAAAATAGAATTAATAAACATATGAAAACTCTTCCAGTGTATTAAAAACACTTAATAATGTGAAAACATATTTATAAGTTGGTTTTATTGCCCTTAAAAGATCTAATTGCTTTTGGTCAAATTTATAAACTTAAAACATCTTGTAATTTCATAGTATAGTGATTGTGAAGTAGAAACATGCAGTGTAGACTGAATACAAGAAAAGCTGTTTGTATCAGTGACAGCGCTCAAGAGTTAAGTTCCTAATGTGCATTTTCATTTCCAAAGTGTGAAAATGTTATTTTACAAAACCATATTTATGGCAGCATCTTTTGTACTTAGTTCAAAGCTTCGAGTTCAGGGCACCTCCTTCAATCTTTTTATATTTTGACTGAAAATGAAGGAGCTGAGTGCAGGACAGTGTGTCATCAGGAGTGGCACCCGTCTCTGCGGTGGCTCTCTGGGCTCGGGCGTTACCTGCCGGGAGCTCAGCACCCTGGCGAGACGACGGTGGGATCAGCTGGTACCACATTTCCTTACATTATTGTAAAGGTTGAGAGCACCTTTGTGAGTAAAATCCTCAGAGGAAAGGTGTGTGTGTGAAAAGTACCATATCCACACATCTGCTGTCAAATAATAACTCCCAAACGGAAGGGGCAAGTTTTGACTAGTATCTGCACTTGCTATGAAAATATTTGTTATTGTAGTTAAGCATGGTTTCTGTTTTGTAAATAAATGTATATGCAACGTTACCCTGCATCTAATAGTTCGTGCAAACAAATCCCCATCTTTATGGGCGCTGTGCTTTTCCGCGTTTACAGCTCGCTGGCCATGATGATCGTATTTAAAACCCAAATGTGTTTTATAGTGCTAAGGGTTAATGACCAGTAACTTCAGCGTTTCTGGTTACTATTGATTTTTATCCATGAAATAAAACCCCATGAGAATGAGATGCTGTGAACTAGTCCTGTGTATTCGTTGCCTGAGAGTGAGCGATCACGACTCCAGACCGTTCAAGGGCTTGTGTTTCCAGTACAGAAACGGCTGCGGCACAAGGATTGGGTTAAATCCACGTGGATTTATGGAGTGCAGGGAGAGCTGCTGTGAATTGTCTTGTTATATGCAGGCACTTTCCAAAATTCCAATTTGAGAGCTTGATTTGCATTGCTTTTTATGTTGATAGAAAGAAAACGATTTAAGTTCGTATTCAAGATGTTTATTTCATATTTTTTCTTCTGTTAGACGCTTCTGCCACATGTAGCTTTCACCTGTGGCCCTGCTTGTCATTACTTGCCTTCTGTTGAGTGCTGTGGTTATTTTGGGGACGTTTTTTTGCTTGTGTTCTGGTTTTCTTTTTTTAATCGTAGCAACCCTAGCAAAACTGTTTTGCTTATGTTCTTTCCATTTTTCTGTTGCCCAGGTCCTAGGCTATTTTAGATAGAACGTATACCTGCATTTCAGTGTCGAGTTTCTCTAGCTGTGTAAGAGCAGAATTCTGCAGCCAAAAGTAAGATGCCTCATTAGGATTCAGGAAATTCACTTGAAAGCAGTTTTATACCCATGGTTTAAAGCACCATTTTTTCTGACAGTTACAGGAGTTGTTAAATGTGGAGCAAGAACATATCAATTAGCAGGAATGCATTCAGACTAAAATATCGATAATGAGTTGGTTGGCATTCAGGACTCTGAATTGCTGTTTGAGAGTGAATTACATACGGTGCTGTAAATTTTAATTTTAGCCTATTAAGCTATAAAGCAAGAAGAGTGAAATACTGTTTGTGCTGTCTCAGTGGATAAAGTGTTTAGAGTATATCCCGTTCTGAAGCAGTTTACCTTCAGCGCTCCGCTACAGCCGGCTGGGCAGGATCGCAGGTTCGGTGTTAGGAACTCTGTAGGCAGGCGGACGTGGAGAAGACGTTTAATAATGTCAGGCTGCTCGGCATTGCGGACGAGGGTAATGCAAGATCCAATGGCTGGGAGTGAAGCTAGGTAGAATAATAAGAAATCTCCTAGGACCCAGAGTGACTAAATACGGAAAATTGGTGGTGGTGGCTACCAGGAGAGGTGGTTTCAGTGCCCCTCGGTACTTGTTTGGGGTTGCTGTAATAGATTTCCTTAGTCGGAGCTCTTCATTTAGACAAAGTCTGGTTCCTCCTTTCGCAGCTCCTCCGAAGACGGTCAAGCCCCCAGAGGAACACCTGAAGGCCGAAAACATCCAGCTCTCCAATTCCTTCAACTACAGCGTGCTCCAACACCTGGGCCAGTTCCCACCTCTCATGCCCAACAAGCAGATCGTGGAGTCCAACAGCACCAGCCAGCAGAACGCGGGGGGGAACAAGCCCGTCATGTCCTACGCAAGTGCTCTGCGGGCTCCGCCAAAGCCCAAACCTCCTCCTGAGCAGACAAAAAAGAATAGCGACCCTTTGTCTTTGTTTCAGGAACTTAGCCTAGGTAGTTCATCAGGTAGCAATGGCTTTTACTCCTATTTTAAATAACCAGATTATTTTTTTTAGAGAGAATTTAATTTTTATTTGTGTCAGTAGATCTAAGGTAGTTGGGGCTTCACCTGTAGTTGCAAATATTCCCTTTGTTTATATTAGTAAATATATCCTCACTTAATTGCTTTGCTGCTAGACTTGCAACTAATTTTTTAATTATATTCCATTATTTTGCATTTTTTTGATGTGGGTCGGTTCTTTTGGAAGCTTTTCTGTAGGAAAACACACACACATTATTTTTTAATTTGTGTAATGTTAATGATATGTTGCGTTAAACTAGCAGCTGAGAGGTTACCTGTACAACTTTAAAAAAAGGAAAAAAAAAAAAGAAAAAATGAAAAAAAGAAAAAAAAAAGTTTGTCTAAATTGTATTTAAGAAGATTGTAAGTAGCATTTACATTTATTCAATAACATTAGCATACTATGCTGGGTTTCTGTACCAGAAATGGCCAGTTAATGTAAAAATGTATGTTATTTCTGCTTAAATTCATTTAATTTTTTTTTTTTAAATAAAGGTGCAGCATCTTCTAAATACTTTCAGTTTTATCAGCTTTTTTGTGAAGGGATGCTGCATTCTCAGACTTTTATAGTTTTAGATTCTGTATGATGTGGTATTGTATTTTCCATCCACTGTAGGGTAAAGTAAAGGCATTCTTTGCAGACACCTATGCCATTGTTTGGAAACATTCAGATAAAAAGTATTGGTATACTTTAAAAAAAAAAAAAAAAAAAAACAACAAAAAACCAAAAAAAACCAAAAAAACCCACAACAATAAAAAAGAAAAAAAAAAAAACAAACAAAAAAAAAACCCACAAAAAAACCTCTACATTTTATTTTTGGACAAGCTAGTAATATAAGCTTGTTTGAAAAGTTAATTTGATAGGTTTTTTAAATGAATCATGAAGCTGAAAATAAATTTTTAGGTATGTTGGTGCTTAGTAGATTTAATAACTATTTTAAAAAAAAATGCGTGAATTTAGTAAAATACTTTTTTGTTTGTTTGTTTAATTTTTTTTTCCACTATGCATGTGTAAATGTTTGTAATCTGGCTTTTTCCTCCCCCCTTCTCCAGTGGTATAAAGAATTGTGCCGCTTTAATTTTTTTTTTTTCCGGTAAAACTTTTGGTACATTATTTGATGTTTACATTAAAATGTGACATTATACAAGGAAATTCAGATATTTTGCTAACTGTTTTGTTTGAGGAACATCATTAAAGAAGAGATTTAATGTTTGTCAAAGCTGTATCCAAATTAATCTAAATCTTTGGGGGACAAGAATGGTTTCCAGGTTATTTATCTATATGAGTTCTGCTCTAAGTTCTTCACAAACCTGGCCCTTCAGGAATACAAACTGAAAAAAAAATATGGTTATGGGATATTTAAAAATTAAAGTAAAAAGTGTGACTGAAAACTCAGAAGATAAACTTTGTCGGTAAAGATTTCTGGTCTCGCAGGCTGTTCGTGCTTCTGCAGCGGGGGGATGGAGTGGGGAGGGGGTGTAGAGTTTCTCCAGATCGAGTAGATCTTCTTTTACACTTGAAGAAATAACTTTAAATCCGGGAAATATTTCGCAGGGGCTGAGCTGGCTGTATTTGGGGTATTCCTCCATTTGCTACATACAAGAATTAAAATTTTAGAGCCGTGGGGGGGCGATTTCAGATTTTCACAGCTGTCCGTGGGACACCTTAGTAATGAGCAGTGGCCGCTGCTTTATTCAGTCCGATTTTTGCTCTGGTTACCATCAGGGGTTTTTTTGCGTTTGGCTTCATCTTTTAAGGCAAGGGTCTTTATATAACGGGGTTGACTTAAACGCAGTACGCTGCAGAGGTTTGCATATACATTTTTCATTATAAATCTTTGCTGGTTCATGATTCAGAAACTTAACTGGAAAACTTTTTTCCTTCTTTTTTGCTGTAAAGAAAAGCACGCGTAACTCGTTAATTTATTTCCTAATGTCTATACCAAACAAAAGATGCTGGGGGAGGGGAGAGCCCCTGCCAAGTCCTGCTTAGCACTTCAGCATATGGCATCAAATCAAGAGGACCCAAAACCGAGGACAGGCCAAATTCTGCAACCTTGAATCAAGCAAAACTACTGTGAAATGGGATTTTGCTGAGCTGACGGTTGCAGAAACAGGTTCCAGGGGAAATTCGTTTGGAAGGGCCGGCCGTGTGCTCAGTGTAAATTATCCTCAGGCTTTTTATTCCAGTGGAGCTGGGCCAGTTCTCCTCACCGGAGCGCCTGGCGCCGCAGGGAGAGGAGGGAAACGCGTGTGCCTGGGCGTTGCAGCCGGGGAAGAGTTCGTTCTGGCTGGGATGCGCGAGGCCATGGCAGAGGAGAGGTAGGGTTCAAATGCACTTCACTTCGCCGAGTCGGCATTGTAATTTCAGGGGTTTCAAAATCACTCATTTATATGGAGCAGTCTTTTGATTCTGTTCACCATATTTGAATATTAAACTAATAAACATCACTTGTTAATTTACCGCTATCTGTCACTTAGTTAAGGGGGAGATGGTCGCATCTCACCACGTTTTATTCTGGTTTACGCTGGCATTTTATCTGCACTGAAAATATTATGGGTAAAGGAGCATTTGCTCCCTGACTTACGATTTCAATTCTGTAGCTTTATGAAAATCTGCTGGCTTTGCTTCTGAATTCTCCGGAGTGCTCTCAGCCAGGAGTTCGGGGATGGTATAGTGGGGACCTTCTGTCGGCTTTGGAGATGATGAGCATGAATCAGTTGCATTTCTTAGAGTTAATTTTTTTTCCCCAAAAGATTATTTATTTTGAAATGTCTTGTCTAGCGTTCATATGTCATGGATATGGCCCTGAGCGAGATCTTTTGTTTTTAGAGCGCATTATCCAATGTTTATTGAAGTCATAGCTGTTTAAAAAAAACCCCAAACTGTATTGTAAACCCTTCTAGGGCTTTAATCGAACTCTTATTAAAATCAAATTAAGCCTCGCAGGTGGCTCAGTGGGCACTGGCTCAGGCTGCACAGTAAATGTGAACTGTTGCAGTTATGGTCAAAATTCAAAATTATGAGTTTAGATTCTTGGTTTGTGTAAATTGTCTCAACTCAGAGGAAATGAATGGAGGCCTGGGCGTATTCACCAACTGAGGATTTGGCTCTTTGACTTTTTTTTTCTGGCTAAAACATCACACTTGCAAGTACGATTAGTGCCAAATCCCGTGCCCCTTGTCCAGGAATAAACCCCTCTTGTTGTCTGGGGAAAACGTAAATGACAGGGTCATCCCAATCTGAATTTAGAAAGCTTGTATTTAATACTGGGAGTAAGTTCTGGTTTTATTCTCTTTAATTCTAATTTTTCTTGAGAAAAATCAGGATATCGCATGGGAGGTTGTCAGTGTGGTGTTAAGAACTAATAAAGAATTGAGAGAAAGATTTTTTAAAAGGTATTTGGACTATAAATTTTTTTTTTTTTTTTTCCAAATAGAGCTTCTACCCTTCAATAGCTACTTACTGAACGCAGCCGGAAGGTTTCCCTGCGCGTGTCTGGAGACTGAATTCTCACGAAACTCCAAGCTTTAGACATGGCCGTACTGAGCCAGACAAAGGGTCGGGAGGCGATGCTGCTCGCTTCCCTGAGCACAGAGGTTACGTGCCAATGGGTTCTGAGATCACACCTACACCTTTTGGCAGCGTGGCGCGTCCCTTTGGCATCCCGGGTGAGCTTTGTTACGGCGTGGGGTGTGAAGGTGCTTGCCTGGTTTGGTGCTGCCGGCGGGCGCCAGCCTGGTTCTGGCGAGAGCTCTGCTGCTGCCGGCGTCGGGCAGAGCCCTCCTGGCGCTCCCCTCTCCCTTCCTTACTTTCCCAGCTGCTGTGTGCCCCACGGCAGCGTGCCCGGCTCCCCTCTCCCTAGGACACTGCAGGGGACCCACCTGGGGACACCTTCCGGGGTCTGCCCGCAGCGCTGAGCTCCCCGTAACCGAGAGGTGTCACAGGGACGGTTCCCCTCCCCCCCGTCCAGCGTAAATCCTCACCCGCCGCAGTGCTCAGCTGCTCTTCAGATGGCAGCCTGAAGTGTTTCCACAGTACAGCCAATAAGTAGCGTTATGCATAAAAGCTGCTTAATTAGCACCAAAGCCCTTGCATCCATATTTTCTCCTGGAAGCTGTCATCTAGTAGAGTTTGCACTGTTTTACTTAATTGTATGGGCTGTGGCGTTACTGACCCTTAGCAGCGTGCGAATGCTTCCGTTGACTTTACAGGCCTGTGAGTACCATTCCCTGCTTTGATTAATTAACGTTTTGTTCCCAGATTTGTCAAGTTCAGCTGGTTTTTTTTTAGCAGAGATCATGCTCTATAAGCAATTCTTCTGCTACGTATGTAATATCTCTGCTCTAAATAGCACTGGGAGCGGCGTGTTTGACCACTCTACGTTTTCTTTTGAGAGTGAACTCAGGCATGTCGGAGCCCGCGTGTTGCCCGAGCGATAAGCCCATGGCGCGTCCTGCTCTGCCCGTGTCATCGTTCAACTCATTTCATTTGTTTTGTTAGTTTAAGTTTCTAGTTTTCCTAGAAACACCGCAGACAATTAACTTGTCAAGACGGATGGTGGTGATGTATGGTGCCTGGAAAAATGTGCACGTCATGTTCCTTGACATGAAATATGGGTTATTTCTGTTGGTACAGCAATACTCGCGCCAGTATCTTTTTGAGAGCTGTGTCAGGGAGCAAGGATTGACTCATTCCAAGTTCTTTTCTTTCATTCAAGAACAGTAAAAGGATTTACAGCAAACGCGATGGAAGTGTCAGTTTGGTGTGGGGGATTTTGGCAACTTCAGCTTTAGTTGAGAAACGTTGAGAAGGTTTTACCTCATAAGGATTAATATATGCTGCTGATAAATTAACAGAAAATGCTCTGTCATCTGAACGATCCAAGACTAGTTAGAAGATGTTGTCAGTCTGATTTCCGTAAGACTTGCTCCTTCCTGAGGGGCAGGTGCTTTCACAGGAGACCTCTGCAGAGCCATCAGGGTGTTCCCAGCGAGACCAGTGGCACTGGGCACGAAGCTGAACCCTGGGGCTCAGCCCTGCCAAAACAGACTTGAGCTGCTGGTTCTGCTAAAAAGAAAGTAGGCCAGAAATCTGAATTTATTCCCTTCTCTGCATTTCTTTTCGAAAGCAGAAGAGCAGCTCACTGTCTGCGTGGATGCGGGGCGTGCATACGTGATGGCTGTATGGCTTGGATTTACGTTCAGTAGCTTCACCGGAGCCAGAACATCGATCAAGTATGACAAAGCAAGAACAATCTCATCCTCTACTTCAGTCAAAACAAAGACGTGACGCTCTTTTCTTGCCCTCTTGGTGATAATGGAAAGGGAAAAAAAAATCAAATAGGTGCCTTGAAAACAGATCCTGTTGCTGTGGGTGTAATCTGTGGTACAGAGCAGCCTAATACTTAAGTTATACAGCCTAATATTTAAGTTATAAAAGTAATACGGCATTCAAAGAGCCACTGCCCCACCGTGAAAGCAGAAGCTTATTTTAAGCGACGTTGAAAATGAAGTTTATGCTATAAACCGTTTCTGCGCATTGGCCGGGTTCCTGGCATGCAGATGCCCGACTCGGAGCGCGCTGGATGGAGCCCAAGGGCTCGGTGTTGATCCCCAAGGCCCTCCCTGGGGCTGGCAGGATGTAACACTATGAACAGCCGCCTCTTGGTGTTGGTCACCTCTTGCATCAGGTGTGTTCCTCAAGAGCTTCAAGCCCAGGAGAGAAAGCGCCCCTCTGCAGCGGGGCCAAGGACATTGTTGTGGGGGAGCAAAAACTCTCAAATCTTTCGGACCTTCTAGAAATAATTTCCACAGCTGTCAACGCAGGGAGAAAAAAGAGGTGATGGGCCACAAGGAAGCAACTGAGTGGAAAGAGAGCAGTGAAAAAAAGAATCAAGTAAGCGTACCTGTGTCTGTATAAATTACATGCCAGGGTGGTCAAACACCTGAGCTTCGGGCATCTGCTGGCTCTTTTCAGACACGGACTGAGGGAAAAGTAGGGGTTTGTACCAAGATTTCTGAATGTGCCTTTCCTTTGCTGCACGCACCCATCTCTGCACCCTCGCACGCTCTACACCGTGTGACCGGCGAGCTCGGGGTGAGCGCTTCCCCCCGGCGCGCCGGGGGCCGCTTGTTGGAGCTGCGGTGCCTCTGCAGATGAAGGCTGTGCCGAGCGCTCAGCTGCGTGCTAAACAGGCAGTTTTGTTCTTCAGGGTTGTTAGTCTGGCACCTTTTCTGCACATTAAATTCTCACAACACAGCATTTAAAAATAAGGGAAGCAGATTCTCTCCACGCCTTTTGCCTAACAGCAAATCGTACTCTTACATAAACCAAAAGCTTCGCGTCGCCTGTTGTGTCGACTCTGTGATTTAACACTTGGGCTTTGCGGTGCGGCGGGCAGGCCTCAGCAACCGAAATCTCGCAGTGCCATGCCACGTGCGATGCCCCGGGGCACCTCGGTGATGGGCAGTGATGTTGGTTTACAGCGTGGCAACGGCATGTGCCCAAGAGACCCGTGACCGAAGGTGTCCACGGGTCTGGTAATGGCAGGACCAACGCTCAAGATTTCAGGGTGGCTGGTGGTAGTTACATGTTCCGCGGATCGATTTGCCCTTCCTCTCCCTGGTGCGTGTTTCCCACTCGGTTCTCAGGCCATCACCCAAACCCACCTGTGTTCCTCTTGGCCGCGCAGCAGCTGGGTTCCCATCCCTGTTTCGCTCTGATGGCTCCCTGCCAGCAAGGACGTTTCATTCACGTTTTCTTGCTACGTTCCTGAAATTTTGGTGGCAATTCCCTGCTATTTGCTCAGCTGAGAGAATGAAAACTCAACTGGTTACAGCTCCCCCTGCAACATTATATTCTTTTTCCTTTATGAAGGCCAATCATTTTTATTAACTCTCTCAAAACACACTATCAGCTCCCTGGCAGAGAGATTTAGATAGAGCTGAACAAACCTGCTGTAGGAGCAGCGCCCGCCCCACTGTGAATACCAATGGCCAATTTAATGCACGAGTCCCTCGTCAGCATTTCTTAATATCTGGAAAATGAAGTCATCCACGTGCTTCTCAGTCTTGCAGGGACCGTACGAAGTAGTGAACGATGAAAAAACCTCATCTTAGGGCAGAGAGGGAATCAAGCTTAACGAGTTGAAGAGCTTTAGGAGGCGTCTGAGCTGCTGCCTGGGGGTTTGGGTCTCGCTGCCGTGAGCTGTGTGTTTTCTCTGCCCCATGAGCAAAGTGATCCCAGCGAGGCTGTAAAACCTCTGATCCGGGCCAGACCCCAGCACTCGCGGGGAATCTTTCCATTGCCCTCACTGGGGCTCGGGCGAAGCGGTTCAGCCCTGGCAGGAGCGGGAGCATGCATGAGACAGGCGAGACCTTCCAAAATACGCACGTCACTGCTCGAGAATATCGCGAAGGGGAGCAAGCAGCTCCTTGGCTGGGCAACGGGCTGGCCCATCAGGATAAGAAGCCACCTAGAAATCACTTTGTCCCCGTAGAAGCGTTGCAAGAGGGGGATGGCACTTCGTGGGGACGAAGGGCTGCCCGGGGGCACGGCACGTGCCATTGGTCCTCACGGGGTGACGGTCTTAGTCCCACGTCCCCAAACCTCGCTTATCCCACCCCACGGCACGTCCAAGGTGAGGTCATTTTGATGATGATGGGAATGCCTTTGTGCCTGCCAGCTGCTTTGCTTGGAATAACGTGTGTTGCGGGTGTTTGGGTGTCCCACCCCGGGGCCAGCCACCGTCGGGGTCACACCAACTACTTCCCTTTCTGTTGTCGCATGTAAAGGATCTCCCTAGAAACTAGCCTCTGTTTTCCCAAAGAATGCAAATGCAAATTAAGAATGTCAGCTCCGTACCCTAAAATAAGATTTCAAAACCATTTCGCATTTCACAGTGGTTTGGTGACAACTCGAAGACTTGCAGTTGTCTCTCGTGATGAGAGACAGGCAGAGCTCCCAGCTCATACTCGATCTGAGCTCCAATGAATGCTTTATCCCAAAACTTTATAATATATGTGTTATTTGTACTGCTTTTCAACTTCAAAGAGCTTGAGAAATACTAATGCAACTTCACAAATGCTTCTGTTGTCGCTGCCACTCTACTGATGGGGAAATGGAGAGATGCCGGGGTCGGGCTGGGGGCTGCTGGGGCTCGGTGCTCCCGGGCCGGGGCCATGGGCAGCCCCTCGCACCAGCATGAAATTGCTGGGGAATTTCTTTAAAGGACTGAACAGGTCCTGACTTCCTCAAAATGGTCCAAAATCTTCTGTTCCGAGTTCTGTCTGTTGTTTGTTTGTTTTTTTTTTTTTTAGAATTGTGGACAGGTAAGTGTGGAGGGAAGGGCACTTCAGTTTCCTTTTCTCCTGCTTTTTAAATTATCGGGTGAAAAAACAGCAATGTGAAACACATACTTTTTTGTACTTGGCGGGGGGGAAATGCTGAGCAGATTCTGAAAATTGAACTGTAAAAAAACCCCCAAAACTAAAAAGCAAAACAAAAAACCAACCGACCCAAGCAAAAAACCCACCCACCTCTTGGCGCTGGGGGACCGTGGCGGTGCAAAGGGCTTGGCTGGAGGGGCTGGGGGGCCCCAGTGTCCCCCAGTGCTGCAGGCGGTGGGGCACTGGGGGGGTCTGCAATGCAAGCAGCCTCTGCAGCATCCCCATCAGCCGTGCCGCGGGTGCACGGTTCTTCAAGCACACGTAAACAGCGATGCGCTTTTGTAGTGTTTTCGGGCCTGAATCTCCTGGGTGTTTCAGTCCAAATCCTCCTCTTCTTTGCAGCTGCCTTGAAGGATTTTTCCTAAAACGTAGTTTTAGATATGCATGCAGTGAGCAAAGCACGGCGTTCTTAAAAAGCCCATTCGCGAGGAACAAACGAGAGCTCCGTGCGGTAAATACCATCCAGAATTACACTGTCATTCTGGATCCAGCAGAATTTGATGGGCCAAGTGATTCATCCATCAAAATCGTTTTCCAGAAAATCATGCTACTGGAAGATTATGCTTTTTATTAAAGGAAAATGGCACTCTTAATGTTCAGCACTTCTTGGATTTGCTATCAAAGTTCAAGCAGAACAAAAACTATTTTGCAGGGGTTTTGTGCTTAATTCAAAAAGAATGGAGCTGCAGAGTATAAATTTGTAGGAGAAAGTTTTATCCCAATGCTAGACAAAGTTGGGTTTAGGGTTTTGAGTTGTTTTTTTTTTTCCTGACAAATTTTAACAGTTTAATAGAATAACGTAAGGATCTCCAGCTTATTTCAGAGGGGTGAACTAGCCCTTCTTGGGGAGGTAGAGGAGTACGGCACGGATGGGAGACGCACTTGAATTTCTCACTGTCTCTCTCTGACCAGGTGAGGTGTAAAAGCCCGATATCCCTCGTGGATCTGCTCTTTAGCCCTAGCGACACCAAATGTCTTCTCCCTAAGAAAGCTGTCTTCTCTGAGGCACGAGCTGTCTCACACCCGGGTTTCCCCCAGCTGCATCAGCCCAAGGCGTCCCCAGGCTGGCACAGAACGGTGACATTCACCCGCGGCCCTCGCTGGTGCTGAACGCTCTTTCTGCTTTCTTTTAAAAAAAAAAAAAGGAAAAAAGAAAAAATAAAGAAGAAACAAAGCAAGAATTACAATTGAGCATGCCTTGGTTCAGTAAGGCCTCAGTTAATGGAGTGCACATTGTATAGTGAGACCCAGACATTTTAAAAAATACAAATCATTTCAAAACACTTTTCTGGCTTTTTTTGTCATGGGTGCTGGGAACATCAGTGCTCCGGTTCTGCATCCATGCAGGTCTCCCAGGGGTTCTGGGGGAAGCGAGGCAGCGCAATCAGGAGGAGGGCGATGCCGCAGATGAAGAGCAGGACGAAGGAGGAGCAGGCACAGGCGAAGGACCAGGAGTAGCTGTACTCCATCCAGACCGTCTCCTTGCTGTCGATCATCCTTTTCACCGATTGTCTCATGACTTCAACAGAGATGATGATGCAGAGACCTGAAGGAAGATAGGAGCAGTGGGTTGAATAACCAGCTGTCAATTTTTCATCCTTAATTAACCACCTCATCTGTCTTTTTGTGTACCGGCATTGCAGTGAGATTCACAGGTGAGTCATTGACTTCAAGCGTTGAAGGAACCAATGCTCACAACTGCCGAGAGCTCTGCTATAACCCAGGCCATCCAAGCCAGTCGGTGACTTGTGTGATCTCTTAGGCAGGCTTGGATGGGAAACTCAAAGCGGTGGAGGAATAATTGCATTCCCTAGGGAGCTCTTCCAAAGGTTGAGTCAGTTTTTTATTGAGGTAAGAATTTGCACCTTTGTCTTTCAGTCATTGTGGCACGCCAAGGTATTATTAGCTCACGTAAAAATGCAGTCTTCGTGGTTTTGGGAGACAGCTGTGTATTTTGGGCCTGGATCAGCTGTTTCCTTGGTTTGAGTCGTAACAAATGAGATGTAATAGTCTATAGCCTTGGTTTACACTGTGGCCAGCACTGAATATGCTAGAAATGCCCCTTCGAAAGGTAGTTAGAGAAAATACAGCGAAGCTGCTGGGGACATTTTCAGAGCTCCTCAGCTGGAGCACCACATGGGGACTTGTAGCCTGACTGTTAAGGAAGAAAATGCCACTTTCAGGGCATTTTTAGAAGTGTCTCCATCCTCCCGGGATCTATCTAAGATTCTCTGCGTTGTACTGTGAACTGCGTGCAGGTACGTGAGCACCGAGCCTCCTACCTGCGAAGGTGTAGAACATGGATGCTGGCTTCAGCAGATAATCCCTCTTCTTCCTGAAGGATAAGAGGACGCAGATTGTTCCGATGATTGCAAAGCCAACGCTGAAGATGGCAATGGCTGCAGCTGAAATGCTGTACTCTGCCAAAGCAAAACAAAACACCAAAAAAATGCAAATGTATGCAAATTTTGAGCACGCTCCCATCAGCTCTGGTGACTTTGCAGTAGGTCAGTCCGAGAAACACGTATCCTCCTGCTGCTGTGGAGAGGTGGCTCTGGTGAATTGAGTGTTTCCCCCAAAGAAAAGCAGGGGCGGGTATTGGCCATGTACCTTTTGAATGAGAAGGGTATAAAAACAGAGCAAAAGGGGGAAACACCTTCTGAAAGAGCAAGTGGCACCGGTGCTGGTCTGATGAAGGTCTGGGCTGGAGCTGGTTTAGCTCTGCTGCACAGACGTTGTTGTTGAAGCCTTCCTGGGCCCACGCTCCGCTCTCACGGTAAATAGACAGCTCGAGGCTATTTTTATTCCCTGTCTGTATTGCAGAGCCCCGGCAAGGCCCCCGCGCGTGGTGCCGGTGTTGTACTGACGCAGAAATGCGGCTCTGGGCTCCGTAGGCCTCAAAATCCGGGCGGGCAGGAGGCCAGAGGTGAAGTGTTTGCATAGCACCTTTTTTTTTTTTCCCCTTTTTCCCCTGTTAAGACAATGATTTCCAGCTCCGTGAAAACCCAGCTTCTTTGGGGCAAAGAATTAAACCCTCCATAAAATGTCCTGGTTTTCGCTAAGCCAGCCAAGACGTGCGCCGGACGCTTCCCCCCGCCGAGGCACACGTCAGTGCCCGAATGGAGGGGAAGAATTGCTAATTGAATAATTCAGGCCTTCATTTACATATTGCATTCGTTTTCAGATTAGTTTAATATTTAACACGTGTAGCCATGCGTGAACATCACAGTGCCTGATGATATTTGCCTTTCAAGCCATTTAAAAAAAAATATCTCCCAGGCAAAATCACAAAGAATTTTTTTTTGCCTGTTCCTAATTAGCTCCCATCAAATCATAGCTATTTCTGCAAACGGGAGCAGCGGATCCCTCTTTGTTCTCACTGCTTTTCACACCACTCTTTTATTATAATTTCCTTAATGTTTCTCTTTACTATGTGCTGGAACCGCCTGAAAGAGTTTGTTTCAATGTAAAATTTTTTGCTGGGACTTAAGCTTTTTCTTTTGCTTCAAAGAAAAGTTCTTCCTGATTTTTTTTCCGAAATGACTAAGGCGGCATCGGGCGCATTTTTAAGATTAGATGGCTGGATGAGCAGAAGCAGGTAGCTCACAGACACGCTCTTCTATCCACTTGAATTTCCCAGCCTTTCCCCTCTTAGGAAACTGCTTTTTTAGAAAACCTGTCTGCAGGGTTTTCCACCGTTATCGTTTCCACTGGAAGCAAAGCAGATTGTTTAATATGTGTAATGTAATCAGCAACTCATTTACTCCACAGCAAAATATGTCGCGTGGCAAGCAAGAAAGGAATTTGTCCTTAATGAGAGGGCGAGAAAGGGAGAGGAGCACAATAGACGAGTGCTAAAAATATTTGGCTTTATCAGGGACTTATTAGAAATGTGAAATTTGTCTCCGAGAGACTGTTTACAAAATCCATGCTCTGTAAACACTGACTGTGGTGTCTTTGTAGGGTCTCTGTTCCTTCCTTCCATTGATCGCTCTGTTTTTTGCATGATTTCATATAAAATCAATATGAAGCATAAAAATTCCTAATGGTCTTCACAGAGTCTCTGTACTTCTTTTCAGGGTCAAGACTCTGCTTGGGGTATGATTTATTCATTTAGATTTTATTAATGCCTTCTCCCTTCGACGGCAAAGGCTCGGAGTGTCACAGATAGTGCCAACGTTGTAAAGTCATTTTTATGCTGAAAAGAATTTTTGCAGTTTTCTTATGTATTGGCATTGTTATATATTTGTGGGACAACTTTGAATAAAATCACACTTATGGGTGTGATCATATGTAAAAATTATTCTTCCCAGGAAGTTGGCATTTGACCTTGTTCAAAGCATTTTTTCTTTACATTTTTCTCAGCTGGTGGTATCTGATAGAAATTCCTGTACTCCTTTCAGCGGAACCAGGACTGAACCCTCCTCATTTTGGGAACCCCTTTACTTTAGTCCTTGCGTTCACCTCAGTTAGGAAAATGTTTTTCAGGGTAATTCTTACCTTTCTGGGTGGTTACTTCAAATATCTCCGAGCTCTGCCCTGGTGTGAAGTGCTTGAAGTAGGAGCAGTTGTGTTCTGAAAGAGGGAAGGAAATACAGTGTGCTTGGAAATCTCTGGTAATATGTAGTAAAACTGAATTTGCTTTTTATTGATGTATCAGACTTGCAATGTTTTTAAGGTACCCCATCCTTGGTGGCCCAGAGAACCTGGAGTTGGCTCTGTTTTATCTGGGAGCAGATGGGTGGCACACACACGCCAGGCCACCGGCTCCAGCGTGGACAAGGCTGAAGCCCCCCCGATACCTTTTGTCGGTGGCTCCCTCCCAGAGCTTTTCACACTGATTGCTCATCTATTTAAAAAGTGAATTACAAATAATTTTTCTCATTCTGTCTTTGGCCACCCCATGCTCCCGCCTCTCTGTGTAGCTGCGTTTCCTGGTGATGGGACCTGCTGTGCCCGCAGCTGAGCTGGCATCTCGGCTCACCTTCCCGCGGCCAACCCGCTCCGTAGTGGCATCACCCCATCGGCTGTAGGAGGGTCACCGCTCCTGTGGTGAGCCTGGACTCCAAAAAGGCAGGATGGAGTGTCCTCATCCACCTTCTCCCTCCCGGCTCATCCCTCCTTCCCTGTGCAGACCCCCGCGCCGCAGCAGCTGGCAGGGGGGAGCAGCCCAGGGGGGGTTGCTGCATGGCAGGGGGGGTCACCGCACTATGGGGGTCCCAGAGATGAGGCTGGTACAATGCAGCAAAGCACACGGTGCTTTACTACAACAGGGACACTACGGGCTTTTGTTTTGGCCGCCAGTAAAAAGACAAAAGCTGTCTGAGGCCGCAAGCGGTTGTCCAGGGAAGGGAAGGCTGATCAAAGCCCTGCGAGCTGAGGGCACAGAGGCTCCTGTGCCACCTGGCTTTGCCGAAGCTCACTGCCATCAGAGCGGTCTACTAAGCTAATTTGATAAGACAGCAGAGTTAGATAACGGGAACTTTATGGAGTTCCTCTAGCTGGACTTGACGCGAGCACGCTGCCAGGTACGTGGGGTATTTATAGAGGGGTTATGGAGTGAACTGGGAGGAGGGAAGTTGGCAGCTGCGTCTCTCAGTGGCCACGATATTGCTTCATGCTCAGCCTGGCGAGAGCCAGCCAGCGAAGAGGTGTCGATGGACACCCAGGCCTTTCAGCCCCAGCGGGATGGGGAAGGGTCTGGTGAGGACCTGCTGACTCGAAGCTTTGGCAGCAGCAGGGTTAGGGTGGAGGCTGTTCTCGCTATTTATAACTGACTTAATTGAAGGTTTGCAGGGGCGCGGAGCCGGGAGAACAGTTGGTCGCCAGGAATTTGGCTGGAAGGGTGCAATCGTGGAGATGCGCTGAGCGGCGCCAGCTCTGATTGCACTATTCTGCTGAGCTGCTGGAGAGGACCCGCTCCGTGCCTGCCCCATCGCCCCTCCTGTGCCCCGGGATGGGATCCCATCGGGCCAGGAAATGGGGCCAAGGTGGCATGAAACACAGACAGCGCCTGCAGTGAGGGGCCACTTGCGTAACACCAGCAGCTCTTGTTAGCATCAGTTTCCAGGAGATGCTGGGAGAGGGTCTGGGAGGACATTCTGGTCCTCTCTGACACCCAGGCTGGGACAGGCTGCTCCAGCACAGACCACGGCCATGGGGCAGAGCCTGAGCCAGGGCCAGGTGCAGGACACGGGAGCACATACTGCATTTAGGCAGTTATTTACAGCATTAATTTCTAGTGGCAAGAAGGCACCAGCGTACTGTATGTTACCTGTTGCTGCTTCTTGTTTTTTCTGTCATGTGAATGGCAGATTTTGGAGTTACTGATTCAAGGAGGATTTATGTTCTCTCTCCCAGGAG
Source organism: Rissa tridactyla (assembly GCF_028500815.1). NCBI lineage: Eukaryota > Metazoa > Chordata > Aves > Charadriiformes > Laridae > Rissa > Rissa tridactyla. Next base: position 14,923,741 of record NC_071480.1, on the reverse strand, counting down.
ATAGGCAACTGTAAAGCAGCATTTTTGGGTCCATTAGTGGAAGATTCCTTCGAGACGCTCTTATCTACTTAATTTTATAAGCTGACTTTTATTTCATCTGCAGCTTCTCCTTGCTGGAGACTAGGTTAACGTTCAGCTCTGGCATCTCCTGACCCGTTCTTTATTATCCCTGCAAACGACTGGAGGAAACATATTTGAACTCAGACCTCTATGACTGAAATTGCAAATTTGTAGCCCCAGAGCGGAGGTTGTGTGCCTCTGCCAGGCACCGAGTGGTGGCTGAGGCTGAGTGTCCAGTCTGGGGATACTTTGGCTCCTGTGCTAAAGGGGAGGGAGGTGGGATGGAAGTGGAACACTTCATCTTAGGTTGTTTGGTTTGGCTTTTAATTAATTCTCCAAGGCTGAACTGGAAGGAGTCCCCAGGCGTGCTGACTGTGCAAAGCCCAAGGTGAAGCCACCCAGATGTGGTGTGATGGAGGACACGGCACAGCTCTGTGTCCGTTGCAGGTGAACCAAACCAGCCCGGTCCACCCTCCAGTCCGTGAAGGCTCCGCAGAGGGGGAGCACACAAAACCTTGTTTTAGAGATGGACTTGTCCGCAGGAAAAGGAGCCGCCTCCGCGTCTTGTGGCTTACAGCAAAGCTCTGCCAAGGTGCGATGAATGAGGTTATGGCAGAAGCGGGTTAGCTCTAGGGGAGGTGTTTTTGGAAAATGTATTTATTGTGAGGAAATATAACTAGATTGCTTTTGGTGAAATAATATATAGCTTTCAGTTTAAAGATGTTTCGGTGCTCTGCTGAGCTGGGAGTATCTGTTTCAACAGGGCTCCCTGTTATTGGAGACAACTGAGGCACTTCAATGCCTCTCTGGTGCCACCATGAATAAGAGAAAAGCCCATTTGTGTCACGCCACATTTACATAATGGATAGGATTTAAAATGGGTTTTATAATGGATGAAAACTGTGTGGCAATCTTTGTCTCTCTCCACCCTAATTGCATTATCTCTGCCGTGAGGTCACCTCAGTTTGCTGACGGGAACAACCCAGGGGCTCTGTGGACATTAAGGCTCGCCTGAAGTTCAGGGTTCTACCGTGCGGTTTATCACCCAGTGTCCTCCCCTTCCAGGTCACCCACCCTTACTGCCCTCCTGGGCCCTTCCCCTCCGATCCACCATTCCTGGGTGACAGCTGTGCAGGGGCAAATGGGCCAGTTCATCTTTCCTCTGCTCGTGTAGAACCAACCTCTCCTGCTGCTCGTCGCCACGGGGCTGGGTGGCAGCTACCACAGCCGTGGGACGCGGTCAAAATGCAATCGCATTGAACTGTGGATAAAACTTGGGGGTCTGCAATATGGAGACCTCATGGGGGAAGAAAGGGCAGAGAGGCCACAAGGTGTTTGGGACACGCGGAGTTTCGGGTGGCAGCTGTCACCCATGAGCATTGGAGTGGGAAGGGGCTGGAGCCCACCTTGCTCTTGAACCTGAGACAGACACCAGCATGTGGGGGTTTGTGTCAGGCTGGATGGTTTGAAAAATTTTGATTTTAATCTGAGGCTTCTGCTTGTGTCGGGTTTGGGGGACAGGTCCTGCTGCTGTGATTAGGGGAGGTGTTAAGGTGAGGACTGAGCAGTGGAGGGGGCCAGGCCTTGGGCCGACAAGCCAGGGGAAGGCCTTCGGCACACACTGAGTTTTGGAGATGGTAAATCCAAATAGTTTAAATTCATTAATTTCAATACCGGTCTTGCAGAGCGAGTCTCTCAGGTAGACCCAGGGAAGGAGACAGCCCTGCTGATAACCCATTCGCTCCAGCACTTTTCCTCTCCAGTTGCCTGAACTCGGGTTCCCATACTTACAAGGACCTATTTAAGCTGCTGGCCGGACAGGCAGGCGGCAGAGCACCCTCGCTGCCCCGCGTGCAGGCACACGAGAGCCCACCCTGTAGGGCAGCACCTGCCCTGCGGTTACTGGCAGGGGGGGTGAACTCAGTTTACAGCCGGTATAATCCCCCCGCTGCCCGCTGCCCACTCCCCACCATTAAAAATGTCTCAGTATTAATCTGAATTTGCCCGGTTTTAACAGCCATCTCCCTGATCTCTCTATTTCTTACAGCAGGATGCTGAACCCCTTCCAATTTGTCAGCATCCTCGGAAGAGCGCTGTGAAATTTTAAAGCTCTGCCTAGATCACAGCCCTGCTTTGTGGAACGCAAGCCAAGCCATCCTCCCCATTTTGCACCGTGCTGAGCTCAAAACCCAATAAATAATGTTAATCGTGCCATCCATTTCCTCCTCAGGGAGTGACTGGTAAATGGTTATTAATGCAGTGATAAATTCTTATGTTTCTTTTCCAGTCCTGGCAGTAACGTCTGGTTACGTCTCGTGATTTTCAGGAAAACCGGTGCCCACACCTGCTCTTTTACTGCACGTCTGTTCATTCACGGCTTCCTGACGGCTGCAGGTTTCACAACCCCGGTGTTTCCCTGCCGACATCTCTTCCCAGAAGTGTGAAATCAATCTAACGCGAGCCATGCGGGCGCAGCATCGTTTAGCAGCCCAGAGCCGCGGGGGCTGCGCTTTCCCCCTCCTCCCCTAGCTGTCTTCCTGCTGTCGGTAAAGCGGGGATTAAAATATTTATATTATAATTGAGGTGCCGATTTCGCCCTTTGAAACCTCGGATGCTGATTACGGCACAGGATGTCATCCAAATTCCCAAATATCTTCAAAAAACTGGAAAACCGCCTCCGGAGTGAGGCGGGTGGCTCAGCCCCTCCGTCGTCGCCGGGTCGTTCGCTGTGCCCGGCGGGACGGCAGCGCTGGGACGTGATTCACTGCCCGGGCAAGCACATGCTGATGTCTGTCAAAGACAGTAGTTGCTTTCGTGCTGCGCCGCCTGCGAATCTGCTTTTTGCAGACAGCTGGATATTTATGAGTTTTATATTTACCCCGCAGTTGTGCAATTTTGGTGTTTATGCACCAATTTCTATTGTTTTTTCCTTTTGTGGGAGTTTTCCTCCGCATGCGAGGAAACGCGTACAGTGAGGAATATGTTTCTAGGCACGTAAGTACCTTCGCGAGAGACATTAAGCATATGGATGACACACTCCCAAATTTGGTTAGAGGCAGATCTGAACGCCGAGGCTGAGCTCCTCTCCTCAGCACATGCAATTTGGCCAAAGAGATAAAGAATTGCAGTAATACAGGGAGTACACAGTAAGCCCAGGCAGCAAGATTTTTCACAGGAAATTTTCAAAGATGTGCTAACATATATATTTCATTTCAAGCGGCGAGTCTAACATGAAGGCAATCCTGTTATTTCTGTTCTGGAAAGCATCCAGTACCCCGTGAGCCGTCTAAAAAAGCAGTGTAGCTCGGTCACGGATGGAGTGTATTAGTGCATGCAGCGCGAATGTTGCTGACTTTGCAATCAGCAAAAACATAATGAGCTCCTTTTACCATGGGAATGTAACGTTCTTCCCGGAAAGCAGCCGTGCCCGCTCACCCGCTGCCCTCCCTATCCATCGTGCCGGAGGAGCCTGTGATGGAGGCGTGTGTGGGACCAGGCTGCCTCCGCCGAGAGGTGAGGAGGGTCAGTAAGTCGTTGAGGAATTGCTTCGAACTCGGTTTATGACTTGTTTTTGGAAGCTGGCAAAACATACTGCAGGTCCCTGTTCCTCCTTGCCCTGAGGAACTGTTCTTAGGGAAATAGCTTGGAGATAACCTAATGCCAGCCGCGAAAAGGCTGTTCCTTTGTAGCCGTATGGATCTGGAAATCCTAAAGATCCAGCTACGTATGGTGGACCCATAAATCCCCTTTCTTGCCTGCCGCCGTCAGTGTGCCTGGGTGCTGTGGGACCCTTGGCTGATATCAGCAAAATTTCCTCCATCCCAATTCCCCTCGGTGGTTTCCACCGTTGCCCGATCCTCCTCCCCTTCTCCCCGCCGCTGCCGTTGCTGCACAGGAGACTCAAATATGGTCACAAACCGACGGGCAAGGCAGCAGAGCGTGCGCTGACGGCGAGAGGGATGAGAACGGGGTGTGTTTGCAGACCAACATGAAGCCAGCCCCACGCAGCCCCATGCCGAATTAAGTGCCACGGGAACACGGACCCAATTTTCGTTCTGCCACATCCTGCAACCTCATAAGCAAAGCCCGGCACGACCGCCTGGTGCTTCCTCCCATGAGTTGGTGAGTGGTCACCTACCTCCTGGCAGGGTAATCGGCCCACAGCCCTTCTCTTTGGGACCTTGCTCCTGCATAAAAATCCGCTTTGTACAGAGTCGCCATAGCCCGAAATGAGCCGCTTCGCAGGTGGCGTTATATTCCTCCACTTTGGGGCTCAGCACGGCCCAGTGGTCAGTCACTACGGCAGCAAACAGGAGGGAGACGCCAACCAGGATCACGGAGAACGTCAGCCGGACCTTCAGGGGTTTGTTCTCGTCCATCCTGCTCCGGCCCAGTGCTCCTGGCGGAGCGCGGCGGGTGATTCGCGAGGTCTCCCGGAATCCTGGCGCATCTGAGCGTTTGGAAATGTCAGCCCCGCGCTGCCCGGGAGAGCGGGGCGGCCGAGACAGCTGCTGGGCTGTGTCAGCCGGCGCAGCGAGGAGGCTATTAATGCACGTAACAAGAGCAGCGCCCGGAGGAGCTCAGCTTTCCGCCCCGTCCCGCCGGGTTTGTTTTGGATTCCCACGAGCCGACCGGGCGGGTGGGCGCTCAGAGCCACTACGGCCGCCGTCCGAGGGTTGTAATCTCTTGACTTGCGGCATGCCCAGAAATAGGCATTAATAGGACGATTAACTTTTCAGCGAGGTTATAAAAACATCTGTGTTTATAATAGCGTTGGGCCTGAGTTCAGCGTTATCCTACACAGTTTAATGGCCCCGGAGCCTGCACGCCTACGCCTTCAGCTGGCGGCAGCTTCTGCAAGGAGTCCCGACCTGGGCTTCCCTCCGGAGCGAGCGCTGTGGCGTAAAGGAAGTGGCAAAGGAGCAGACATTGTTTATTTTTATTATAATTATTTTTAACTAGCCTGACGTATTCTGAGTAATCTTTTTTCTAATACAAAACCTCTCAAGTGCTTGCTCGCTTTCCCATCGCCCAGGTTTTCCCTGTTGTGTGTGGTAACTCCAGCGGCCGCCCAGCACGTCCTTTCCTTCCTTCGGAAGTGACTTCTGTCGCCCTGAACCCAGATTGCCAGGGCTGGCGGCAACCTCTCTCGTTCCCTTTGGTATTTCAGCTGATCGTAAAGCTAATTTGATGATAATGTCAATGCAGAGGCCACTACGGAGGTGACATTACAATTGCAATGCCAAACTGAGGAGGGTGATAGCACCTGAATGTCAGAAGAATGGTTAAAAAAATGCCAGCGGAAAGCTGCAAATATCCTGTTATCATGTCGAGATAATGTCAAAGATACTCCAGGCCTGTTTTATGGACACCCAAATTTGATGTCAAAAGAAAGGTGCAGAGGGTTCAGCTTAAATTAATGATGACAGTCTGGAGCAAGGAGTTAAGGTTAAACGGGACTGTGGGAAAGGGAGAGAAAATGAAGAATAAGTTAAAAAATATTGACCCTAAATAACTGCAATTGAAATATGACTTAAAGGTGTTAACATTGCTTTGCTTGATGTGCTACAGGGCTGGCTTACGCACCTCCGGGAAGCAGGGTGACATGTCTGAACCCGGTACGGCCTCTGGTGCCCCGGTCCTGCCGGGGAGGTGGGAGCTGTGGGAAGGAGCCAAGGTACGTGGTGCAAAATCAGAGGGGAAGGGGACGGGAGAGGGCCCTGGGGATGTGGGGCAAGGCAGGGACCAGGGACCGCGGGCACGTCTGTAGGAAGATGCTCACAGCCCCGCATAGGACTGCGATGTGCCAGGTTGGGGCTGGGAGAAATATCAGAGGCTTAAATTTAAACCAGAACCCAGAGTTCTCATGAAAGTGGAAAAGCCTAAAGGGAACAGACCTTAAACCAGAAAAGGAAGGCATTAAAAATGTAATGCCTTTTCTTTTGAAGTAGCCTCTTGTTAAATTTCACTAGACATCAGTCGATCTTAGGAACTGCATCCTGACTTTGCTTCCCTGATGCTACAAACTCCACGGGTCCTCCGCAAGTTGTGTAAGAAAGTGAATGTGTTTGCAAATGTGGGCACAAAGCGAGGTTCTGGTTGCTGAGGAAGCAAGTGCTAATGATCATGCTTTAGACTAATTGCAACCTACAAGGACTGCAGGGGTGGGAAAACTCATTAATTTTTTTGTTGGTGTTGGTCTTTGTGTCTCTTCCAGTATTGGCAAGAAACACGCTGTTTATTCTCATGTAGGTCCTCTGATCTGGGTTCCTCAGGGTTTGGTTTTGTTTGGAGTTTCCTAATAATACCCAGGAAACAACCAAAGTGAAATCAGAAGCGAAATATTCATCCTTCCCTCCCCTCCCCTGCAGAGCGGAGCTGGGCATGTGAACGAGCTCCGATGAGCTTCAACGTGAGTGGCAGCGGCTTCCCCGGAGACTGAACGCTCACATTACTGCCGTTGAGGTGAAATGTTGTCCCCAGCCCAAAAAAAGTGACCTAGAGCCACCGGTCCCTGGGAAAGAAGCTGTTTTGTGGAGTTGTTGCTCCCCATGGGCCCTGTGGGTTTGCCGTGTGAGATGATGTAGGTGCATCCCATGGGCACTGCTGCCTGCTTCTCCCAGCATGGCCTCGGTGTGTGTCTGGGGACTGTCGGCAGTGATTCAGTGATCATAGATTCACGGAATGGTTTGGGTGGGAAGGGACCTTAAAGCCCCCCCAGTGGCACCCCCTGCCCTGGGCAGGGACACCTCCCACCAGCCCAGGTTGCTCCAAGCCCCGTCCAACCTGGCCTTGAACCCCTCCAGGGATGGGGCAGCCACAGCTTCTCTGGGCAACCTGGGCCAGGGGCTCACCGCCCTCACAGCAAACAATTTCTTCCTAATATCTAATCTAGATCTCCTCTCCTTCAGTTTAAAACCATTACCCCTTGTCCTATCATTACACTCCCTGATCCAGAGCCCCTCCCCAGCTTTCCTGTAGGCCCCCTTTAGGGGCTCGAAGGTCTCCCCGGAGCCTTTTCTCCAGGCTGAACGACCCCAGCTCTCTCAGCCTGTCTTCACAGGAGAGGGGCTCCAGCCCTTTGACCATCTTCATGGTCTCCGCTGGCCCTGCTCCAGCAGCTCCATGTCCTTCTTGTGCTGAGGGCTCCAGAGCTGGACGCAGTACTGCAGGGGGCGTCTCACCAGAGCAGAGTAGAGGGGTAGAATCACTTCCCTCGACCTGCTGGCCAGGTCAGTCCCTTGATCTCCACTTGCAGCCCCTGCCACCACCCTGGTGAGAGCCAAAAGGCTCCTCTGCCCATGGGCTGAGCCTCTGTCCCCAACCTGGAACTCCTGTCCCAGCATGGATGAGACGTTGCCCTCCCTGGGGGGGGTGGGCTCCGTGGGCCAGGTGGGCATCTGACATGCGGAAGAAAAACTGATTTGTGGAGGAGCAATGGGCTAAGGGAAACCCCCAAAATATTCTGCACATCCAGAAGACCACGATGCCTAATCCTCTAGGAATGGTTCCTGCAGTGTCCCTGTGTCAGCTGGCAAGAATTCACATTTAAAAATCAATATCACATGAAATATAAACAGACTATTAATGAGGACCTGTAGGGAAGCAGGGAGGGCTGTAATTAGTTGCACTTTAGCAGCAGTGAGTGAGAGACACAATTATGTTTCTCTACTGGAGAAAATGCTAAAGGAGGTGTCTCAAGACCAACTATTGCCTTACTTGTTCCCCAGCAGAGGTGTTGAGGTGTTGGCTCGGCTCCGCTCCCCAGCACTTGCACTTTTCTGTATTTCTTCCAGACCAGCCTCAGAATTTGCCGCAACCAGATTAACCAAATTCTGCAGTTCCCTCCTTGCAGAGCGACGTTCTGCAGAAGACCTTTCCCAGGGGAGAACAACCCAGGGCGGAGGAGATGGCGCCTGGTCTGCTCCCAGCTCCAAGCAAACGGCTTTCTTCAAACGGGAGCCCCTCAGCAACACCACCGGAGCTCCTGAGCCTGCATTGCCCCGTGCGGTGAGACCTCGGGGCACGGCCGGCTCTGCATAGCTGGTACCCGGCAGTGCCGCCAACGGCACCCTCCAAAAACTCCATAACTTTGGGGCTGAAATCCTGCCATCACTGAAGGCAAGAGCTAAAATGTGCGTGTGTTTTGGTTGTTTTTTTTAATTTTTTTTTTAAATAGACTCCCATGGGCATGAAGCAGGAGATGTGACCCCGCACCGCCAGACACAGCCCAGCCTCTGTGCAGCCCTCGCAGCACAGTGGGGCCGGCCGTCCCCCGCTGCCCGCACGTCTGAGCCGTGGCTCTGGTCTCTTAAAATACCGACCGGGTGTGCCGTTTTGGTAAGCGATCCCTCCAGCTCCGTTGAAGAAAGGCGGTGGTGGCTGTAAGACGAGCCGTTTCGCAGACAGGTGCAGAACACTCCTCATTCCTTTTATTTTCGGCACCTCCCATGTTCGTGAGCTTTCTCATTCCAAGGAAATGCCACACCCTCCTCACTGGACTCTTTTCCCACATTCCAAAGCCTTAAAGACTCTGTCTTTGCTTCCCCCTCAAACAACATCACTTCTTGATACATCCCTGTTCACAGCAGGGCAGCCACACACTGCGGCTATTTACCCACAGAATTGCTCGGCTATGCGGGAAGAGCCTTTATTTATTTTAGTTCAAGGGAACCGGCTTTGGGCTTGAACTTCAAATGGCTTCGCTGCCGGGTGTCGGAGGCATTTCAAAAGATGAATCTCCTGCCTCCCTCCGGACGGGCCAATTGATCGTACGTACGGGGAGAGGCAGGCGGGTAGAGATACGCTGGCAGTCTTCATCTTTACAGACAATCTGGAGGCAAGGGAAGGTAAAGTTAAAGGAGGCATTTGAAGGAGGAATATTGTCTTTGATCCAGGGATGGTTTGGGACGTCTGGGAGCGGCGAGAGGCTGCTGAGCAGTCGGTGCCGCTCCTGCTGCTGGGGTTTCTCGGTGGTGATCAGCGCAAGGCTTCCGTGGAGCTTCGGCACGCGGGGTCAAGCTTTCTTCAGGCAAAACTGACAAGAGCAGGGAGAGGAGGATGCTCGGGAGCGCATTCACACGAAACCTCAAAAGGTGGAGGCAAAGCACGGGCTTGGGGCTAGGACTTCAGAAGACACCGGCTTATTTGTGTTGATGGTGATTTGCAGCGCCCCTGGCCAACACACCGGCCTCAAAACGGGCACCTAAACCAGAGTGTGGCTCATACGGGCCAAGTTCAAGCTGGAGATAAGAAGGTTTTTCTTAGTTTCCTGCCCAAATGCCTGGAAATGTTGTGAAGGTATGAAGGTAGCTTATCTTGGAGATTTCGCGGTCTGCAGGGCCACAAGAATATTTTTTTTCTCTCATGTACTGGCTTCCAGTAACACCCCCGGCTGCAATCAAAATAGGTAGAAATGCGTAAAAATAAAACACAGAAATCTCAGCTCAGAGAATCGGGAAGTTAAAAATCCATATACCTTTCTCCACACAAAAGTGAATACATTTAAAACCGTTTATTTAAAAAGTAAGGATTAAGTACATTATACATGGTTGTGATTATACCAGTAGAACTGAAGCACAGTGGAAATAACACTTTAGAACTGCAGACAGAAATGTAACCTCAAGGGACATGATATATTAGCCCTTGTGGATATGTGATCCATACAGAAAGGAAAAAGGAAATATAAAAAATAGTTTATTGTTAGATGTACAGACATATGAAGTGACTTCTCGTTTTCCTCCTATTGTGTATGAGAAACTAGGAAGAGAGTGCTGACGATATACCTGAAACTTTGTTTCTCGGAAAATCGAATCTGATCCAATAGCCTTTTTATTTTAGGTCTGCTGTTACAGTATGTTATAGGATAATACCAAAAGACCGATTATTGTTAATGATATGATGATGATATCTGCAGGCCTTATTGAGAAATGGGGGCTAATTTGTGTTCAGTGCTGTCCAGGGAAACCATGGTGATGTGGAAGAACAAATGATTTATTATTTATTTTTTGAGCTATTACTGAGTGGTTTCAAAGTCCGAGCACAATCTAATTCTGTTCAGATAGATCAGCCACGGAGCAAGACACTGTTCATGGGCAGGAATGCCGCGAATTTTTCAGTTTTGTCAGAATCAAAGTTTTTCACAGGAAATGACTGATCTTTGGAGGATATTTTAAACTGAAATTTTCAAAAGAAACCACATTTTTCCTGCTTTGGTTGAACAAATGATTCCACTGAAATTCGACGTAGAGCGTGAATGTTAAATCACAGCCCCCATTCTCCTACAGGACGAAAGCTCTGGTCTCTCTTATCTCCCTGTATCTTTGTTCCCTGTCCAGACCCCGTATCCCGTGAGCATCCCGTGAATACTTCCCTGCCGCAGGCCCGCGTTCCCGAGGTGCCTGCTGGAGAAGGAGCAGATGCTCTGGCTCGGGCCGAAGCAGGGCATCGCGCTCGGAGAGCTGCTGAACCCAGCCCTGCACCGGGGGAGGAGGCTCTGGCCAAGAGGAACATCTCGAAACGCTTGGCAAGACTTTTTTTTTTTGCCGACGTGGTGTAAAAAGACTGCACGTGCTTCTGCAGGTATGAGCTGGGCTCTAGGAAAGCTTTGGACTTTGGCTGGAACCAGATGGTTGGTTTTAAACACATTCACTGGAGAAGCACGATTAAAAGAACAAAACCAACGCGCGAAGCAAACCTCACACTGTCGACTTCCAGTTCAATGTACATGAGTTTAGAAAAACAGCCTATATCTAACGCCTGGTTTTAAAGGGAACGGTTTTATTCTTAATTACAGTAAACATGGATGAGGACTTATTTCTAACTATTAGTTTATTAACACAGTGGGAAACAAATAGTTCTGGGAAATTGCACTTGAAAAATACATCGACTATAATTAGATGTAAATTAATTAGCACTTAGTATGACACACTAATGAGACAGAAGGTTGGTTTTTTTTCATTGCAAACTTCTACTTCTATCATAGCTAATCAAAGTATTTTAATATTACGAAGTCTCAAAAAGTAGGAAATAATTTATTGTTTGAAAGCATAAAGATTCTTGTAAAAAAAAGCTTTCATCAAGAACTTTAATAATTTTAGAACTTTTATGTTGTCCTAGCCGAAAAGTAGGTAAAAAAAGTTTTCTTGTCTGCCTCTGATTTTTTTTTAAAAAGCTTGTGTAATATCTTTCTCCATAGTGTGTTGATACAGAAAGTAGCACAACATTTTCTACTTTTAAAGCGTTCCCATCACTCCACCTGCTTTAGCTCTCAGAGTTCAGAAGATTGAAAAAGGATCCCAGCAGAGTTTTAACCTGAATGGAAACTCTTAATAAGCAGGGATGAAGGCTCCAACCCACCTCTGCCAAAATAACGATGTCGCTCTGCCAGGCTGAGTGCTAAGCAGAGCTCAACAGCGACTAGGGGAAGACTTTAGCTTAAAAATGAGAATTGTGTCTTGGTTCTTGCAAGGAGAGAGGCGTAGGCGGGGTCTACTTGGGGGGGGAGAGGGGGTTCAACTTGCTTTTTGGGATGTTAAGGCAGCTCCTCCAGGGTTATCCTGGAGAACTTGGTTCCACTAGCTGAAAGCCTCGTGTCCAAACCACCACTGAGCCACCAATGCTGTGGCCGTCACAAGATAAATTAAGACTTAAAGAGGTTTTAACAGTTTGGTTGAGATCTCCCACCACCAGTGAGCCAAGATTTCCAAATCACGATTTTTTTTTTTCTTCTCACCGCTTCTCTAGTCTTCTGGTAGCAGAGATTTTCTGGACAAAGACGACAGGTATACTCAAAGGAACCTACACGAATTAGATGCTCCTCTCTCACTGCACCTAATTCATCCAAGGGCAACCGGGTACCTCATTCTCATATGGCTTGGTCGAGCGGTCGCTAAAATCAACATGAGTACAATTAAATTAAACTACCTTTGAGTCAGGCCCTCGAGCGTTGAGATTCCAAGCCTAAGAGTAAAAAATGAAAGCAGGAATTTAAAAGAAAAAAAATAATTCAGGCTTTTTTAGAAACATACAGAAGCAAAGGGTACAAACTAGTTCCCCCCTTAGGTGATGCATAGAGTTTTCTGTGGGCTCTCTGCACGCAAGTAGATTCATCATTACAAAATAAATTAAATTAGGTCGAACCATCATTTCCATCTAAAAGCAACTATACCTTGCACCATGCGGCACTTACTTATTCATAATAAAAAGAGTTTAATAAATATCTCATAAACAGTGATTATTTTTGTTCTATTTTAAAAAATACAAAGTTGTCATCCGTTCTGTTAACACTCAGTTCCCATTGCTGCAGGAAGTTTTGCTAGTCCGAACGTATTAGCTTCTCGTTTTCTTACGCACATTGCTTAGATATCTTAGTTTCCAGTAGCGTTAGTGTTGCACTTGTGAAGCAGTAAGGAAAACAGGAATGCAGTCGCAGGGAACCGGCGGCTTCGCCTGCCCGGGCCACCCCGGCTCAGCTCTGCTTCTCGCTCCTGCTCTGTCTACAGGGGCTCCTGACAGACAGCACTCAGCACCTCGCCGGATCAGGCACTAGGGCTAGTCGAAATGAGAATTCAAGTTTTCTAAATGTTAGGCAAGAAATGATATTTGCAAATATGCTCAAGTCCCACCTATTTTAATCCTTCCCTTTCTAGGTGTTTCAAGATGCACCCACCCTCTTCTCCCCGACCTGCGCTGCCCGGAGGGACGCCTTACACCCAGAGATGGGAGACCCCCTTACCACCCCATCGGGGAGTCTGCAATGCTCAGTCCGTGGGTGCTCTACGGTTTCAGTAGCACAGGTCAGTTTCAGTGTTGCCTTCAAAAATATTTTCTTTTTTTCTTTTTTTTCTTTTCTTTTTTTTTTTTTTTTGAAAGAGGCAAAGCTTATGCTGTGTCAAAGGAAAGTGTCTCACTTGAAGAGTAGTTCGTATTCATCCTTGGGCTTGGTTATAAATTATATTTGCAAGTTTGTATTAAGGGATCTCAATTTTAGAGAAAAAAAAGTCATACAACAATTTTTTCTGTAATCCTTTAAAACACACCAGTGGCAACTCCTTTGCAGTTTCTCCAAGGCTTTGTACACACTACAAAAGTGCAGGAACATGAACCGCCTTCATCTCATGACACCAAGAACTGAAAGAAACAAACTTCAAATAGCTTCAGAAAAAGCTACGAGCATGTAATATCTTTATGTTGGTCCAGAAGATCTCCACACACGCCACAATTAAAGAGGTGAGAGGGTATTTTAACATCGCTCCTTCTCGTTCATGACAGTATCCATTCTGTTTCAGTATTTCTTCAAAAAGCGCGAGGAAGGAAGGTACTTCAAACAGGCGTTGTTCTCCTGTTGACCATGTTGACATGGAGTCCTTCCTTAAACTCCTTCTGAAGGAAGTTGTGAACCTGCAGAAAACTGGCTTCTTGGTCTGCGTTGTAGCTGGCAGCCGTTGTAACCTTCAAAGGCTCTCTGGAAAGAGTGTACATGGAAATTTCGTTCATGGGAATGGTGCTTGCTATCTTCATGCCAACTGGAGAAATGTCTCTAGATGGAGAAGGCTCTGTAGATCGAGAACTGGATCTGGACCTCCGCCTCCTGTACCTATAACTGGGCATCCTGGCATAAGGAGAACTGGAAGAAGTCTTAAGGAATTCCCTCTTGGTCTTAAACCTCAGCTCTTTGTTCTTCTCAATATAAATGTTCACAGCCAGAACACCTATGGTTTCGGCCACAATAAAAGACAAGGCTCCAAAATAAAAAGACCAACCATAGTTGTAATGGTTCTTTTTGTCCTCATCTCGCTTGTCGCTTGGGTCACCCGCATTGCTTGATATGTAGACAATGATCCCTATGATATTACTTAGTCCTAGAGAGAGAAAAACATAAATCAGCTGTTATGTGGCTGGGAAGAGAAAATTCAAGCCACGTTACTTTCGGGACCTGTACAGTTAAAGGATTATGAGCAGGAAATTTTATTACATTTATTTACTCTTTCATTTATCTCAAGATTTCATTTGTTCTTGAAAAACAAAGAGGAGACCCACATCTGGGTCACATATGCTTGCATGGATCCCAAAATATTCAGCAGGATTTGTCCCCATCTCTTCATTGTCACGGTGGGAAAGAAGGAGCTTATGGGAGCTCGCTAATATTGTTAGTGGGATTCTAACATTCGGAATAATAATAAAAATGCATTTTGAGCTCAGGGCTGCATCTGTTCACCTTGATCAAGATAAGTTCTCTTCCACCTTGCTGAATTTTCATCTAAATGCAGCATGCTTAATCCGAGCTTCAGGGGAAGCTATTAACAATGTGCCTGACTCTCTCAGATGTTTCTAGTTTGAAAAACGGTCTCACCCCTCACAGGTGAAAATTTTCTGCCATCATATAAAAGAAAAAAAAGAAAAAGGCCCTGGATGTAAGAGGTACCTGATTCATCTAACGTTTAATACATTTTAAATAGTGTAGAACCTGCTTGTTACTGACTTCAGCCTCCTTTTCCAGGAAAACGAAAAGCTTTTCTGGAATATATTTATTGCAGAGCTTCAAAAACATATTTTTGTCTTAAGAAATGGGCCCAGTGTCCTCGATCCAGGAAAAGGGTACAGGGAGAGAGCTGCCAACTGCCAACAGTCGTTTTCAGTTTTAAAAGGCAGCACTTCTTAAGGACTCAATTTAAGGAGAACATACCTGCTGCAACAAAGAGAATCCCAGCGCTGAGGATAATGTTGTTTTTGCTGTTGTAAATCCTTCCTGCTCCGACACAGAGTCCTCCCAGCAGCAGCAGTATTGTGCTGAGGATGGGGAACACACTGGAGGCACGGACGATGCCTGGAGGGGAGACAGGTAGAAAGCCAAGACAGGCAGGAATCATTTCAGACGCCGCCTCGGGTGCGAGTGTGGAGATTACAAAGTCTCAACCCCCCCCGGCTTTTGCTGGAATTATCATTGATGCTGCATTTCTGGGCATGTTTTTTGGGAGCTGAGGCCACGGGTAGGTGGCCAACGTGTCACAGACACTCTCAACTGAGTAGCTTAAATCTTCTGAGCTTTCCCCTAGGAAGTCCAGCGTTATGGCCATTACCTGATGCCACCATGTACAGAACACTTGTGACAAAGCACGAGGTAAGTGACAGTAAGAGCCGGCACCACGCAGCGAGCGGCACTGGAAGATTCATGAGCTGGCTACGAACCTACAAGGTTTGGGGATGGCTTGAGCAGGATCTGTTCCTTGGTACACGCAGAAGGTGAGAAAATTACAGCTCTCGAAGTCTGCAGCATTCGCGTTACCAGCGAGCACAGCTAATAGCCCCTTTTTCTTTTGTTGAGCATTAAGGACATTGAAACCTTTCCGATTTCTAAGGAAGATACTTTAACAAGTGTGTCTCAGATGTTTGTGTTTAGTTTCCTGACAGCTAAGTAGAGTAATTTAAAATTCTATATGCTTCAGTCCATTCACCGGGATGGGCTATAAAGTCCCTGAAAAAAATTAAAAACAAGCCAGCTTTCAAAGTCGTGTCACTACAAGACTAAGCAGCAATTGAAAAGGAAGCGGCAGGCAGGGAACAAAAGGGATGAGAAAGAATAAACAGGCACAAGAAGAGAGAAGTCTGTACTGTAAAAACCAAAGGGGCAGAACCCGGTAGGCGTTCCTGGAAGGCAGAGTGAGTTCTGTTGTTACAGAGAGAGGATTTTTTGCAAGAAGGGGAGTTAAGATGCTGAATACTGCTGTGGAAAACAGGATCATCCCAAAGGTGGGGACTGTGGAAAGGCAAAGGCGCACGGGGAGTCCCGGCAGGTACCGGGGTGTGGGGATGCCCACGGTGGCTGGGGGGTCAGAGGCTGCTGTCACGGAGGGGTGGAAGCCCCACAGCGCACCGGGAGGACATGGGGACCCCCGGGGCTGCGCGCGCGGAGAGGATAAAGCCGCCATCTGGACCGCTCTGCTGATGCGGTGCCGTTAGCGACGTGGCTCTCCCGGGTGCCATCTTCCTGGCTGACACGCACAGCGAGCGGCGCCCGTTTCCCGAGGAGAAACGGCCAGATGTTACAGCTGATGCTTTCTCATTTTACTTTTGATGGCCGTGGCGTTCCCAATTCCGTGAATTGCTTCCTAATGATTCCCCTGGTAACTGGTGGCAAAACTCCCGCTGACTGCAAGAGGGACAGGGCCGGGCATTTAATAACAGCATTGCTTTTGTGCGCGCCGCAAAGCCCCCAGGAGCCCCAGCTACGGGCCCAGCCCTCGTTAGGGTGGTGCAAACATCAAATGAAAAAGACAGTCCCTGCCTGGGAAGCTTATGCCTGTATCGATCGCAACGCCTTATGCCTCACAACAGCGAGGAAGGTCCGTCTCCTACCAGAACCAGCAGTGCCACTGCGCGCGTCCTTTACAGACGGGCTATTTTCTAACCGGCTCTAAGCCCAGTTCAGTCGGATGCATTACTATTCAGACAGTGCCTTGCAATAATTGGCAAATCCAAGTAAGGAGGGTGTAAGGTCTCCAATCAAAGCCTGTTGAGTGCCGAGAGCCCGCTCCGTTGTCCCGGGTGTATCCCCACGTGTGTGATACGAAGGAACAGCACTTCGACTTTTGGGTCAGTTTTCAGAGTCAGTTATTAGAAGAAGATTCAATGTCAGTCTCTGCTGCAGGAGATGAAGGTGCCCCAAATCACTGTCTGTCTGGTTTTGTCTTGGCAAAAGGCAGCACAGGCTTAAAATCTACTGTGGCCCACCCTTTCTGGTCGTTGTTTCCTGTATTTCATGGTCATGCTGTTTATAATGATTTCAATTAAATCAAAGAGCTTTCCTAAAATGGTTCAGTGACATCCTCAGAAGGAACTTGCCAGACATGCCAAATGTAGGGGGTGGGTTGTTCTACTTGTAGCAATAATCTCCAGAGATAATTTTTCTATATTAGGTAATTAATGTGAAGAGAAACTAAACAAACAGTGTTCTTCTTCCTGTAAAGCCCTACAGAATATTTTTTCCTACAACGAGTACTTTTAGCTCTGAAATTTAAAGGAATGCTCATAGGTAGCATGCAGATTTTACATATATCTCCCAATACGGGTAATAAAATGACAGCACATCCAAAAACATTAAGGCAATCTGGTTTCTGCTTTCTCCCCTGCTTTTTTTTTTTTTCCTTTTCCTTGTTTACTGTCCTGTCTGTTTGCATCGGCTGTTCTTCACCGCTATGTGTTGTGACACCTCCTTCGGTGGAGCGCTTTTATTCTGCTCCCAAAGGCAGGAGCCAAGCAACCGGCTTTAAAATTGGGATGCGATGCATGGGTGCTATAGCATGCAGGGAATGGGTATGCAGCGGGGATGCTGTGGCATGCAGGGAACGGATATAAAGTGGGGATGCTACAGCATGCAGAGAATGGATATACAGCGCGGATGCTATAGCACGCAGGGAAGAAGTGTGTGAAAGCGTAGACATGCCCCTGGTGCAGGGTCCTCAGTCCCCCTCCTCACGGCCGCAGAGCTCTGGTGTCTTCACGCGTGTGGGGACGGTGAGCATGGCCGAAACCCCCTCTTCTGCGAAGGGAGAGGTGCGGGTGCTTCCTGCGGCGCTGGGAGGGAGCAGGTTGGTTTCCGTGTGCCTGTGGAAACGCAGGAGAGGAGGGAAGCCGGAGCACACGTGTGTGGTTGGGGGATGCTCGCAGCAGCCCCGGGGACCGCTCGGGCTCTCTGTGCGTGGCAGCGATGCCTCTGCCACTTGCTGGAGCTCTGCACAGACATGTGAAGGGGATTTTTCTTTTTTTTTTTTATTTAAGCAGACAGGCTGGCATGTGTTGTCATAGGGAAGGCTGAACAGGAGGGGTCTTGTCTGAGCTCCTGTGCACGTGTCAGTTGTCACTGGGGCTGTCGTTCACTTGCTTTTGCAGCGAGCAGCCTGAATGCCGAAGGGCAAAATCCAAACTCCTGCTCCTACCCACACCCAGGATGAAAGTCTCCTAAAATCAGTCATTTTTTCACTGATTTCAATAGGGTTTTGGACCAGGCCACAATTCTGCTACAACCATAATGTTTACATTCATCTCAAACCTATAAAGGGGGCTCCAGGAAAGCCGGGGAGGGACTCTATCAGGGAGGGGAGCCACAGGACAAGGGGCGATGGTTTTAAACTGAAAGAGGGCGGATTTAGACTAGATCTCAGGAAGAAATTTTCCACTGTGAGGGGGGTGAGCCCCTGGCCCAGGTTGCCCAGAGAAGCTGTGGCTGCCCCATCCCTGGAGGGGTTCAAGGCCAGGTTGGCCGGGGCTTGGAGCAACCTGGGCTGGTGGGAGGTGTCCCTGCCCAGGGCAGGGGGTGCCACTGGGGGGGCTTTAAGGTCCCTTCCCACCCGAACCAGTCTGTGATTCTATATTATATTGTTCACCATGGAGCAGGCTGAGACCCCTCACGCACACAAGATGCACACGGCGTTGGTACCTTCGTCTAAGCCAGACTGGAGAAATAAGGGTTACCCCCAACGTGGCCCTCCAGGAGACTTCTGCCAAGAAACGGCTACGAAGCACAGTGAATGATACGGAGACAGCAGATTGCAAAGGTGTTTCACAGAGGGCAAACACGGGACGGAAGCTCTCGCGTCTCCTTTGAAACAGGATGCAAAGATCCCCTCGTCTGTGTCTAGTTAGACAATGACTTGATCCCTATTACATATACGTATGAGCTCATTGCTTCTGGATTTAGCTACATAACCTTTCAGTAATCTCTAAATCAACCACACGCATTTTAAGTGGAGCTGCAGTTTTTCTCGTAAAAGTTGAAGCAGAGGAGCCCTGTGACCTGCGCGCAGCACGCGAGGACGAGCTCCGGGGAGCAGCTGAGGCCCGATCTTGGAGAAGGCGTAAAGGCTTGGACTGACTTGTTTTTAAGGTCTGTACTTAGTCACTTTGGAAAACAGCTTTTAGGGAACACCCGTCACAAGTAAACTTACAAACAATTCACTAATCTCATGTCTTACAGCGGAGCTGTAGACTGTTTTTCCCAGTTCTAGCTTTTCTCCAAATAATGAAGGCATCGTACATTTTCATCAAGATGCTACTTAATTCTTCTTTCCTTTACAGTCCTTTTACTAGTGATGTTTCTTTCCTTAAAGCTGACTTTGCATCAATTTAACATTAGTTCCAAAGCTTTGTATGAAAGATAAATGCGGCCGTGCTCACAGTGATAGTCTGCCTTCGCCTGAGTGCCGAAATCATGTCACCCAAGCGCCACGACTGATCTAAGTTGGCAAGAGTCAAGATGAAAAAAAATCTGGGTTTTCTGGTAAAGTGTACTTTTCGGAGATTTTTATTTTTTCTTCTTGTCTTAGCAACCAGAAAGTGTTTCCCACGGGCGAGCAGAAGGGCAGGGTGGCTCTCCAAGTGGAGTTTCAGGTAATTAATAGCATATAATCGAGGGGTGTTTTGCCTTGCCGGGTGTATCAGGCAGCAGCGTCACTCACCGCTCCCTGAAGCTCTCCCAACACCTTGTGAACTGCAGCCCCTTCCTCTGGTAAAGGGCATCGCCCCCAGCCTGGCGGGTCAGCTCTTTTGTTCCAAAGGAAAACCAGGCAAGGCGTCCTCGGGGGAGGGGGGAGTCTAACGCCGACTTTGCAGGATTCATGAAGTTTCACACTCAGGTTCCAAGACCATCAGCTGAGCAAACGGTCGTCCGAAGGGATGAAACAATTTCCCGTATTTCAAGCACCAGGCTGGCAGATGAAATTACTTCTGTGTGGGATTACGCCCCAGCACGGAGCGGCAATGGCAATGGCTGGCTGTCCATGCAGGGGACCCACAGCCTGTGTTCATGCCAAGATTGCGCTTTTAGCTGCAGAAATTTCAGCTTCCTTCCTACAATGCAGTAATTTCACTGCAGGGGGAGGTCGCTCAGCAGCTGCAAAGGACCAGGCTTGCACAGGGGTTGGGTTTAAGCATTAGCAAAAGCTTTCGCATGAGCTGAAACCCACTCCTCACACCTCTTTTGATACACTAATCAGAGAAATACTCCCTCTGTAAAATACCCTTGCCAATTTGGGAATGACAGCTGTCGTTTTCATTTGAACAATTTCCATATAATGTTTAGAGAATGGGCCCCACAATCACGTGCGTTCCCCTGGGTGAAGGAAACCCTTGAAATGGGGGGTCCCCGAGGGTCACGGTTGTGGCAGCTGCAGCGTGAACTGGACACATGTCCCCGCTGCTCTGTGCGACCAGGTTTGGGCCAGTGTCTTGCAATGAGTAAGACTCGGACTCTACAGAAGAGAAACCCAGGGACGCCTCTCTGGCCACGTCTGTTAACCCTGTGTACCAGGTGTTACTTTCCACTTACGGAGAAGGTATTCTGAGCTGTCATGGTCGTAGTCGTTGTCTTCAGGGAAGTGGTTGATTCGGAAGCAATGTCCTTTGTAGATTCCTAAATGAAAACAAAGCAAACGTAAAACATAAGGAATAGAACCAGTTAAAGGCACTTCTGCCAGCTCTGTTTTATTTCCTTTTCCTCCCAGGCTGTACAAGTAAATTATTCTCCTGTAGCGTTGATCACCGATTTTTTTAATGCCATCAAGAAACCGTCTCTAAGGTCAAGAATTTTGGGCAGATTGAGCTGAGTCCTAGCTGAAGGAAGGGAGAGCCAGGATGCCTGGGCTCTTTTCTTCAGTCTGCCACTAATATCGCTCTCCTGAGTTTTTTTAATCTCTCTGTGCTTTGCTTTATCAGCGCCGTGCTTATCTTACAAGCTCACTGAGTTTGCAAAGCCCCTTTTTGTTCCTAGAGCGAGTGTCACTCTGGGTCCCTGCTCCGTGGCTGGGGCTCCGCAGCAAAGCCGAGTGCCGACCCAGCACCCGTCACCCCCCCTGCCTCGTCCCCGGGGAAGCGCTGGCTCCCCGTATCAGAGCTGAACTGTCTGACGCCTCTTCAATTACTCTCTAGGCTCGGAAAACAAGTCCATAAATCTTTGCCTGCTGCAATTGAAACCCATATGTCCCCCCCAAGGTTGGTTCAGCTTTTAACGGCGTATTTGTTTAGTTAACTGGGAGCCGGTGCAGCCAGTCAGGGCGCGAGCGCGCACTCCTGATACCTGAAGGAACAACGCCAGCGTCGTCCAGATGAACCCTTCGCTCGACTGAACAAGACGAGGTTCAGCACTTTGTCCATCTGGGTAAAGCTTTACGTTAGCGTTTTGCATTATTTTCTGTGCCGGTTGTCCACAGCCACATCCCGTCCCAGCTGCAGTAGCCGGGGCTGCCGCTGCGCAGGGACCTCTCCCCAGAGAGCTACTGCGGGAGCCAAGCCCCGAGGTGCGATTCTGCCTTGGTGCTTTCATTATTCATTAACCAGCCTTTCGTGCTCGGGAGCATACATCACGCAGGCTGAGTTATCCTCTGCACAGGAGTTTCGGTGCTTACGGCTTGAGCTGGCAGAAGGATTTAAAAACCATCACTTAATACCACTTTGACAGAAGCACAGCTGCAGTCTGTAGGATATAAATGTGGATTTATTTCACTACCTATTACCAATGATTACAAAGATCTCAAAAGAATTACTAATCCGGAGGATTTCAATTGCACCCTGTGAGTGTCAACTGCAGGTTTGCTACTACAGCGCACTTAATTCTTCCAGTAAATGACGTATCTACTCCAATGGCGGTAATGGCTCAGGCTTTCTCTGCGCAGCACTTCAAAGGCTGTGAACAAGAAGTAAGTGGCTCACGTCACATCTGGAAGTGACAAACCCATCCTACCTGCCAGGCGGAGGAGGGCACTTCAGCTGGGACTTGCTCCTGCGAAGCGTGTTTGCCCATGCATGCCTCTGTTTGCCATCAGCTGGCTTGTTGCTCCTGATGGCTCTCCAGCAAGGCAATCCAAAATCCAGATTTTAAAGATCCCAGTGCTTATTTTTACAGCAGTTCATGCAATGAAACTAAATCACTCCCAGCATAACAGGGCCTCTGAGGCTGGATGGTCATTTCTTTGAGCCTCTTCGTTATGGTGTGCCAATTTAGAAGAAACACATTCAGAGTCTGATTTTTATCCTCTCCTATTAATTAAGGAAGAAAAATCTAAATAATCTTCTCACCTTAATTTCCTATGAAATAGGTGTTTCAATAACTCTGCTCTTGTGTGTACAGAGGTGGGGCCATCTCTCAGTCCGTTACGTACTTCTCCAGTACCTTCTAAGGTAAGTTGGTTGAATTTATCCAGAGCTGATATAAAAGTGGAAGTATCACAGGTAACCAAGCTCGCACAACTTCCTGCGAAGAGGCAGAGGCATGAAGGAGAGAGCTCTGTCTACCGAAGGCTGCCTTGTGAACTCGCGCATTCACAGAGCATGGACCTGGGCACCAGCCCAAATAAATGTTCCACTTCCAGAAACTCAGTTAAGAGACAAGAAGTCTGCAAGACTGAATTGCTTCCCAAGCCTCTTGTGTTTGCAGCACTGATGGACTGATGGAGGGATTTGGCCTCTGTAAAACGGCCTTATGTTATTAAACTTCTGAATGAAATGGGCCCCTCAGCAGAAGTTTCTCTTACAGGAAGCCACCCCTTCCACCGCAGGACTGAAGCCCCTCAGCAGGGCGGGATGGGCTGGTATTGGCAGCGTCTGGGCTTTTCCTCTTGTATGGTTGGAGACCTTCATTTCCTGCTGCTTATATCTGGAGCCTTTCACATGAAAGAGTATTAGCAAGTCTAGCAGAGGTGAAAAAAAAGAGGCTAATTAGCCCCAAACAGAAAATTCTAGATGTGCTTGAGAGTTCCATTCTATTTCCAGTTCTTACGAGTACTGAGATCGGTCATTCTGGACAAATTTTATAGACATAGCAAGTGACTGTGAATTTTGGACCTGTATCAACGCCTGGGAACCCAAAACATTCTTCCCGATATTTTTGCTGTAGTTCCGATCACAGCTATTGGTCCAGGGCCCTCTCCAGTGTCTGTGGTACCGGATAGCTAATAACAGCAGCAGACTGGATAAATTTTTTCCATAAACGTAACAGGTGTCACATAACTCAGCAGCAGCTCATTAAACTCTCAGTGAGGCTTGAAGTCGCTATCAAGAACCCTGGCGATCTACAGGGTACCGAGGCCTCTTCTAATCCACCAAGTATCAGAAACAAAGTCTTGCTAGGAAATGTAACAATACCTTTTTTTCACAATGATGGACTTTGAAACTCAGATTTGGGAAAAATGAAAACTAGCTGGGTGGCAGCTATTCTAGCAGTGGTCAGCTTTAAAAGCACAACAGCAGAGTCTGACTTGTACTGAAACACAGAAAACAAATACACAGCACAACTGAGAGCTGATGAAATACCCAGCTCTGTGCACTGCATTTAAAGCAATGCAAAAGAATGAAAGCTATGAAATGGAAGATGTGGCAGAAAAGGAAACGCCTCAGTTAAATTCAGGAACAACCACTCCGCAGCACCTGCACCAGGTCTGAACTCCCCGAGGCTCCTCTCAAAGGCTTCACAGAGGATGCTCTGAAGAAATGTGTAGACAAAGGTGGCCCCTGGTCCACGCTCAGTGAAGTCACACGGGGGCCCTTTCCCACGCCAGGATGTGACGTGGAAGAGAGATTTTCGTCTTTGCTTGAGTATGTGGAGACAGTCCCTTATATCCTTTGGAGAGGAAGATGGAATATTTAACTTCTACTGCTGTACCCACCAGAGAGAGATAAATAAACTGCAATCACTGCCTCACAGATACTAAAATATTGAGCAGCACTTCTGGATACCTCTTGAGAGTAAGCTATAATATCCCACTGAGATGCTGTAAGTATTACTCCTTTCTTTGAATGATTACTGATACGTTTTAAATGATGCTTTTAGAAATACAAATATTATAATGCATTTTCTCCTCATAATAATAACTTTGTTCTGAATTTTGAGCCAGGACTTCAGGATCTGGGTTAATGATAACGAAGAGGCAAATTTTCTGAAGTGTTGCTGATGGTGCAAGAACATTTTTTTTCCACTGGTTGCAGTGTACTTAGCTGGCATTCAAAAACTAAAAATTGTTTGTGACTCGGTTTTACTCTGTGTTCAAGGGCTTCTCTGACAAGGTTAGTTCTTCCCAATCTCTCTAAGTGTTGTTCAGATAACTATAATCAGAGTGTGAGGTACTCAGATAATGTGATAAGGGAGGGAATTGTAGTTCCTAAGTGAAGATTAAGCTTTGTTTTGGGGTTTGAGATCTCAAAGTACATGGAGTTTTCAACAGTAAATCAAAGTCGTGATCCCGAATTCTGATGACGTACTACCTTCTCCTTGCTCTTTCTCCAATAATGCTTTAATAATCCTGCCTGTACCACTGCAGAACTGGTCACTGGGGTTTTATTTTTTGATGACTGAGAGCGCTGGTTAATGCTGTATGATGCAAATGCTAATTAACTTTGTTTGTGGCCATGCATTACATGATCACGTTGTTGGCCGTTCCCTCAGTCGTGTCTTTGGAACGGCCATTTCCCGTGGTTAGTATTTTATCAATGACAACATTCCCCGATGCCCTGGAAGCATTTGCACAAATCAGCGCTGGAAGACAGAGCACTTGCATGTCTGACAGTATTTGTCAAGACAAACTGTACTTTTGTTTTCTTCTCCCCCCTAATCCTGAAAACTATATAAACCAAGATTTTTCCATAACATTAGTGTTCTGTTGTCATTTAAAATAGGTTTCCACCATGCAAGACGCTAGCAGCTTTGCAGCAGAGGACCCTGTCTGCGGGGTACTTCTGTCAATAGCAATTTTTGTCTCCTTGCTCTGAGCACAAGCTTACGGGAGGCGATATCTGATAGCAGTGGGAGACACATGAGGATAGACGGGTTGAGCCGCTGCCTCCTTCTCCATCAACAGCTTCTGCAGAACTATTGCTCAATTAACTATTTCATCTTCCAGCCCTCTCGACTGCTCTCGCTGGTGAGAGCATGCAGTAAAACGTCGGGTTTGGGACTTGATTAGGCAGCTTTTCTGGCATTCCCATGGGACACCAGACATTTGCGACCTCCTTGGATTGAGCTCTCTGCTGCCAACACGCCACATTCTTGTAGCTCTCGAGCAGCTAAAGATACTGAGTGCGCACACGTGCACACTATTAATAGAATTAAGCAGGGTTTCTCCTGCAGGGGGTTATACTGATGGAATGAGCGCTGTGAATGTCAGCTGCAGAAGGGGTCGCATGGCTGCGGCAATTACCTGCGGGCGGGTAAATACACCCCGTAATTGTCCGGCCTAAAATCCCACTTACCAGCTGAGTTCTTTCTGGCAAATGTGGGTCTTCTGGGATGGTTTGAAGATGTGGAAGGAAATGATTTTCAAGATCATTTGACAGCAAGTGCTTGCAGATACAGGGAATAAAAGTTGCAAGGAGCTGACTGTGTATTAAAAATAAGGCAATTAGTAAGGAGCCATGGGAAATTTGGCCCGGTGGTTCTGCTTGTTGCATCTATTCTGTGATTAAATGCTGTGCTTCAGTTCCAGAGCCAACCGTTAGCCTGATTTCCTGCAACGCTTGAATATCTGAATCTTTAAATGACAAGTTTTCTGAATATATCAGCACAGAGAAGGCTGACTGACAGATAACATCACTGACAACAAGAAAAGCGTGACAGGCAGAGCGGGGCTGTTGTAACAGAAGTTGCCTGAACACAGTGTCCATCTGAGCGTGCCATGTGGGACTGGGTTTCCTTATCGGCATGGCTTTGCGCTTCCCTTGGACAACAGTGGAGAACCTCTATTTATAGTGAGTGAGAGCGTGTCAGCGCTGGACTCTGCCAGGGGAGAAAAGAAACAGTTCTATATTTTTTTCCTTAGGAAGACTTCTCTGCTGACAAGTTCTGAATCCCTCTGCAGCGTGATTTGAGCAATAGTGAGCAAAGAAGAGCAGACATGCCAAAAAATGTTCCTCTCCGCAAAATTTAAAGCGTGGCATCTGTCTGTGCCCTGTGTTCATTTCTTTGATTATCCACCAGTACAACCCCCCTGCTTCACTGGATCGACACACAACAGCGAATGCAGCTGCCGAGGTAACTTTCCTTTCTCTTCATCCCTCTCATAAAATAACCCTTGAAAAGAGGAATGGGTGCTGCTCCTCCTTTTACTTTCAAAACGCGCTTTGTGGTGCTGACGCTCAAACAGGGACCATTACGGTCCTTAGCTCTCCACTCAGGCCACAAGGAACAGCATTAGCTATTTTTCTGTAACTTGGCACTTTCCATGTTAAATTGTCCCGAGTTCGATTATTTGTCTCCTGCTGTTTGCCGAGAATTTCACAGGCCTGTCCTTAAGTTACTTGAATGAGCACAGATCCTGTGAGCCTCTGCCAGAGGATGTTTAATGCTGTCATTATAAAAGAAATCATGAAGTATTGATGCAGGTTGTGTGCAAAACACACCCCATATGAATTTGCTGCTGTAATGCCGCCTTCAGCTCCACTGAGGATGGAGCCAGCAGAGAAAAAAGCCTCGGGAGGTTAAATGCCCGTTTATTGGGTGTCTGCCTTTGAGAAAAGTTTGGCTGTTGTGACAGCCTCGCAAATCTGGAAACTTCAAAGCAGAGGTTGTTTTTGAGACAGATGCTGTCTGACACCCTCTTGAGTCCTGACAGTCCAGGAAATACTTGTCCATATGACAGTTTGTATTTTTGTTTCATCCTGAAGGTGAATTTGATGAAGAGCACTGCTAGTACCTGGGCTTATTGTCATACTTTTGCCAAGGGAGGTCTTGTTTTCAGAAGATGCTTAGGATCTAAAAAGATTAGCAGTCCATTCCCATAAATGCGGGTAGCACGGTACCATAAACCAGCTGAGCAGCACGAGCTGTCTGCGCGTGTCATGGTCAGGCCAGAGGAAATTCATCTCAGCTGAGTCTACAACTCAGGAAATTATCCTGAATGTTAACCATGTTTCTCTACAGATGTTGAGACGGTGAAAACATAATTTTCTATTTTTCCTCCTAAAATCATAGAATACCAGGTTGGAAGGGACCTCAAAGATCCAGCCTGTCTTGGCAAAAGCATGGTCTAGACAAGATGGCCCAGCATCCTGCCCAGCTGGTCCTTTCCTTCTCTTTCATCCCATAACTCAGGATTCACTTTTTTCTCATTGAATGGAGCTGAACTGCCCACTTAGGCGCCAGATTCTGATTTCAGTGCAGTGGACTCAAACCTGTCTCATCCAGCAACAGCGATATCAGAATCTGGTCTTCTCCTTTGCTTGCTCCCCCTCTACTTCCCGGGCAAAAAGAAAATGATTTAAAAATGTTCAAATGTATGAAATTTGCCCCACTTTCTTCCTTAGGAGCTGTCAGCTCTAACAAACCCTTTGGGTTCTTCTTTTGATCTATTTTCAATTGTCTGGTGGGCAAAGCAAAACTCCTCCTTGAGTCTCTTATTTTCTTATCTTCTGCTGTGACATGAATTTCCCCCTTTTCCAGTCCTCCCCCTCCGCTGCATACAGACCCTCCGCTGCTCAGAGCTTTTCATCCATCCCCTCACTGCCACGTGAATAACTGCCGGTTGCTTTTGCTGCCTGCTCCATCTCGCTCCTCTTTAAGGTTTTCAAACCCAAAACACCTTCCTGGTGTGTTTCACACCTCGCGAGGGCTCGGACCACCCTGGCGGCGGCGCTGGAGGAGATGTGCACCGAGCAGCTCGCAGCTGCTTCTGCCCACGTGCTTGGAAATGAGCTGATGCTGGCAGGGGACCGTGCTTGCTCTCACCCCGGCCTTTATTCTTAGCGCTTGCCATTCCCCTGAACTCTGGCAAAAGCACGTTTTCTCTAGGAACAGGTCTCAGTTTATCTTCTCATTGATGTGCTCAGTCCCACCATTGACCTCACCCCACTTCTCTTACCTTCGTGTTGTAGCTAATGCTCCCCCCTGTATTTATCACACGCTTTCTACGAGTAAATACTTTCAAGTATTTACTCCAGGATACTATAATCCCCTTTCACCGACTTGTCTGCCCTGTGGCAGTGTCTGATCCAGTTGCCTTTTGCTGTCTGCAGCCTCTCCTCCGTGCTCCTCTACAAAGCCTATCCAAAGCCCTCTCTGTTGGAGCTGGAGGCAGCTCACAGCTGCTCCTCCCGCCGTCTCCCCGCAGAAAAAAGGTTGTGTTGCTCTACTCCTCGCATTGTTTTTTTCTCCAGTGGTCTCAAACTGTAGTGGAGCTCATGCTCCACATTTCTGAAGAGCCATCTCCACTGAGCTGAGTGCCAATTTCACAGCCATAAATAGTGACCAGCAAGGTTCCCGCTCGGGCAGTGTGACATTAATGTCATGACCACCCTTTTCTCTTCTAACACTCTTGAGTTTCCCGAGGCGCAGGCGCGGTGCCTTAGCTGATCTGCGGATGCTCACCGCTGCCCGAAGAAGGTAGCCACACAGGAGAAGACGCATCTCGCTCGGGTGGTGAAGAAGTCTGCTGTTGAGTGGTGGCTTCTAGTTGTGGCTCGAAAAATGTTACTCTTTGAGCAATATTATTTTAGTATGCTGCAACTCACAACGTAACACCTGAACGCTATTTTGTACAGCCTGGTAAAGCACCTCCAGATTCTGGACTGCCTGCACCAGAAGGCATCCAGGGAGGTGCCTACAGAGGCTCAGTCAGTTTTAACTCAGGTGGGCACATACGGCCTCAGCAGCCGACCTTCTGTGTTCAGCTGGGCAAATACCATCAAAGATGTTGTGCACTTGTGCAAGAAATGAACAGGTGCGGAAAAGATGCTTTGCCAAAGACGACTTTAAAATTCTATGACAGCCTTTTGTTCCATTATAAGATTTTATTTGAGACCCTGAGTGATGTTAGAAAATCCGTGGCAGCGAAACTCATTTCCCGAAGATTCACCTCACCTGCACATCTGGGAGCTCATAAAACACATCACAGTGTCTGGCTGCTGTCCTTTGAATCCTCTTCAGTCATTACAAAACCGCTGCCAAAAGTACTAAGTGTCCTTGTGCTACAGCAGTGAATACCAACAGCACCAGGGAAATGTAGGGCAGCAGCAAAGCGCGTAAGAGTTGATTGTATGTTACATGTTGTTTTGAGCTACCTCATTTCCATTTTCTTTGAATGTTCCTCTCATAAACCAGCATCCTGGCCGCAGAAGTTGTGATGGAGGTCATTCAGCAATGCTCCTATCCCTTTCCCAGCCGCTTTTCCTCAGCCAAACAGCAGACAAAAGAGCATGAGGCGTCATTCCACCACCGCTGCTCGGGCATCCCCAGGAGCCCCTCTGTGCATGGCTGATGGTCTTCCTACTACCACTTGCAATTTGCTCCTTATTATCCATGTCCTCTTCTGCTGCTTCTTGGTTGGCAAAGCGGGGGAAAATCCAGGGGGTTCTGTGGCTTATCTTAGTCCTTTTTTGTTGCTCCTTTTTGTGGAGCTTATAGAAGGAATGACTCCGTTTTCTAGGAAGAAACGCTGACATCCTTCCAGCCCTGATGTTCCATTTGCACTTTCTAAATCACCTGCACAGCAAAAGAGGGGCAATTCTTCAGGCTGGGTATGACACGATTTTTTGTGGGCCACGTTGGTGATGCTGCTTGAGGAACTTCTTCAAGTCAGTGCTAAGTTAGCCCCGCCACAGCGAGCGTTCCCATGCTCGGCTCAGTCCCAAGGGACTGTCGACATTTCTGGTTGCCACAGGGTTGTTAACTCACTTTTCTGTGCCTGCTTTTCTAACTACCACCACGGCCCACGCTTATGTGTTCTGCCTTCACACCTCGTCTCGGCCTGCATCTCGTGCCACAGTCCTTTATCCCGGCAGCCCAGAAGTTTGTCTCACCACTCATTTCCATACTTTGCTCTGCTGCTGCTTTGCCAAAGCTGTTTCTGGGTGGCCGATATAGTTGTTCTCTCCCTTTTAAAATGAATTTGGAGCTTGGATAGAAACCTCCATTTGAGTTTTGTAGTCAGCTTTTCCACCTTAGCTACAATTGGTCTAACACTTGAGTTGCTGTTGGGTTCTTAGGTGAGCATCTTCACCCAACACAGCTTTGAACTGAAAGCCATTCGCCAACGAGTTCTCAGCTCTCACTTACATTTTGGTCCAAAATGCCTTAATTTGAAGAGGTACTTGGTAACCAACAGTACTTTTGGGAAAATGTGTCGGAGTCTGACTTGTTATTCACAACTGTAACTGCACAGTGCCCATCACAGGCCACACCTCAGAGAGCAGTGGGAAATAAGCTGTGGTGGCCTGTATGCTAGCGAGGGTTCAGATATATCTTCATTTGGACCAAAATCCACTTTTTTTCCCCCGCAATGTTCTTGACCCTGACATACATTCACTGGTACAAAGACTGCTCATTCAGGCAGATTGCTGCCAGTCCATCAATCATTATGAGAGGGCCGAAATGCCGAATTTTACCGGATGCAATTTTGAGAACAGATAGTCATTTTGTCTGATGAAGCGTTCATATGCTGCAAAATGACAAATCGTGTTTATTTTCGCATTGTCAAACTGTGCTTTTTTCCTGTGTTGGCACAATTGGAATCAAGTTTCCCTTAAGGGATAGTTTGGGTTTTATCCATCTGGTTTCTCTTACTTCAGTAAGTCATCAGTTCTCCCTCATTAACATGGTGATCAACCAATGCCTGATGGTTTCACCTCTCATGATCGCAGCATGTCTATAAAGCCTGTAGCATGGCTCGTCACTACCTGGGGGGGGAAATTTAAGGAAACGGACATTCATGTCTCTTCAAAGTCCCCACTGAGTTTATAATTTGAGACACAGTCATGGTCACATCTGGGGAACGAACACTGTTCTTGAACTAGATGAGACATACCCAGTACAGTGTGTGATGCTTTGTCCCCTGTGTCTTCTGTCACTTCAACTTTCATACACTTGCTGCCTTCTCATTCTCAATTTCTACTTCTAGACCCTCTTAAATTACTGTTTTTTCAGGTTCCTGAAACAGCCTCATTTGAGCACAGGTAAGGTTTGCAGTTGTCATACAGCAGTCTAAAATTATAGAACCACCTCTTCAGAATGAGAACCTGGATAATCCTCGGGGATGTTTGGGGTAGCATGCACAGGATGCTTCTGCAATGGAAAAACCCTCCACATCTAGTCGGTAGAAAAATGGTTCATGTTATTGATACTCCTTGTGAGACCTCTTGGTGTAGCAGAAGCTTACAAGGCATCACGTAATTACCTTGCTGCATAAAACGAATTGTTGTCTACTCTAATAGCAGGGAATGTCTGTAAGCCGACATCTAGAACTGAACTCTTTCTTTACAAACCTTCTTTTGGCTCATTCATGCAACAGAAAGTTTTTTTCATGAAAAAAAGCAAGGGTTACATTGGAAAGCAGTGATATAGGAGCTCACTAATTAACTGATTAGGAACGTGCAGGATATTTGGACACTCCTGGAATCCTGTAATTCTTCCATGTCTCTTCAGCCCATGGTGATTCATTATAAGACGATGGCATTTAGAAAAATAGTTGGATATTGAAGAAGCAATAGGGAAATTTCACTCCATAAATCATCTTAATTGAAGGGAATGCTTGCAATATGTCTGTCTTCATAATGCAGTGACCTTGAGTTGGATCTGCATTCATTTTGGAGCATGTCTTCCTCATTTCTATGCCAGCTTGTTGAGTTATACATAGAAACTAAACCTCTAGAGATTGATCATGCACAATCAGCGATGCGGGACTGAAACAAGGCAGATGACAACGGGGAATCTAAAGGTTAGGAGAAAGGGGTCTAACTGCCAAACCCTGCTGATGGCTGGATTTGGGACACGCAAGGCAAAGGTTTCAAAAATCATCTGCATGATGTATTACTGGAAAAGACACTCCACTCAGAGAGATTAGTGTGGTGCATCCAAGAGACCGTGCTGTCTAGTTGAATACTCATGGCTTGGGAACTCATACCTTGGGAACAAATAACAGAGCTGCTGGTTAGAAACACGAGGTTCCAGTGTGAAGAAACAAAAGGCACAAAAATGTTTTGCAACAGTAATATATCCTGGAAGAAAACAGAACGGAAATATGAAGGACTTTAGCTTGAATTAGAGTTATTGCTGATGTGGTTAGTCCCGATTCCCAGCAGTATGTGCAGCCCATAACGTGCCATACCCTCATGGAGGCCAGGTGCTCTCGGGTATTCGGTGGTGGAGGGGGTGTGTGTGTGTGTCCCCGGCGTGTCCCAGGGCAAGCCAGTCTGGGATCTCAGACTTGGATTTAAATAATGTATCTGAGAGTCCCAGCCCTTATCGGCATCAGGCATATCTTCCATTGCAACCAGCAATGCCTCTTGCTTTTTGTTGTCCTGGGATGGCATGGAAGCGTCTGGGGAGGTTCATAGCTGGGAGGAGAAAGGCTGTGGGCAGCATCCTGCGGGAGATGGGGCAGGCTGGTCTTTGAGAAGGGGAGGAAAATGATGAGCAGCCGTGGGGGAATAAGGGCCTGCGGGAGGACGGCTGAGAGCAATGTAGGAAGGGTGGAGGAAAAGGAGCACTTTGGGGCAGAGTGGGGAGGAACGGGAGGTGGTTCGCAGGGAAGGAGGAAAGGAAGCGTGGAAGAAAGCGGGAGGGAGAGAGAGCTGAGGAGGAGGCGGAGACGGTGGGTGGCCGGAGGCAAGGAGAGGGCCCAGGAGGAGAGCAGGAGCTTGGCAGATCGGTGGCGCCTGTGGAGCCGGGGACCAGATGGCGACCTGGGTCCTCCCTGAGCAGCTCTGCCTGCATCCACAGCCCTGCCCAGCTCGGTGCGTGCGCCGCCCGGCCCCCGAGCCAGTGCCCGTGCTGCTGACAGAAGGTGAGGGGATGCACAAAGCTGCTGCCTGATGAAAATTAAGAGCCTGAAACTTACAATTCCCAGGACCGATTTAAATTATCACAGTTAACAAATGACCTAATACATAAAAATGGAGAGGGCTACCAAATAGATCTGTTTAAATGAACACATTTGGCTCCTGCACCTGAAACCTTCTATTTCCTAATGCAAACTAAGCAGTGACAAATAAAAATGAGACTGCAAAAGCAGCATGACCTCTTTAAGCTTTAATTATTCATTAGAACTGTTTTCTTCTCTGCTGAGATTCAGAGCAACACATTTAAGTGGGTTCCTCTCAGGGTTATGGAAGATGTAACTTCCTTGTTACACCAGCTAATAAATACAACTAAACACAATGGCCCAACAATATTTGTAGAAACAGCATTTGGGAAAATGTGTTTAATGAATCAGAAGTGCTTCAATCTAGTCAGTCTTGAAAAGTAAAGCATATCATGCAAAATTACAATGCACTAAAGCACAGATGCATAAATATTTTATTGCCGAGATTTCTGAGTTTACTTTCAGTATTTCAGAATTGCATTTTACTACGCGATGTCTCTACCTGCACTGGGGAAGGATAATGGTGGTGGTAGCTTTGGGCAAGTCGACCTGGGATCTCAGACTTGGATTTAAATAATGTATCTGAGAGTCCCAGCCCTTATCGGCATCAGGCATATCTCCCCTTGTAACCAGCAATGCCTATTGCTTTTTGCTGTCCCTGGATGGCATGGAAGCGTCTGGGGAGGTTCCAGAGGTTCTCCTCCCTCCATAGCTGGGAGGAGAAAGCCAAGAAGTTTTCCTTTTGCTGGGAAGACTGGACACAAGGCAGGTGCCCCCATGCTCAGCGCCGCAGGCTGTTGTGCCGTTGACTCCCTCACAGCCCTCCCTCATCAGTCCTTCATCTCTCTCCCTGCCCTTGAGTAACAGCATCTCGGGGACCATATTTCCTGCTGAGCTCTGAAAGCAGGAGAGGACCAGTTTGTCACCACCTTGGCGAGCCCTCCCGAGGGGTGCGCAGCTCGGGAGGCAGGCAGCGACTCCAACCGCCCGGGAACGCTGCCATGCACAGGGGGAGATTTACAGCTCCTCTCCCCTTCAGACACTTCATCTGGAGCGATGCAGAGCTGACAGCTCCTCGTTTCCAGGTCTTGCAAACTCCTCTTCCTCCACAGGAGCCCGTACGGGCTGTTTGGGGTCCCCCACACTGAGCCCCCCCCGGGACAGCACCCCTGCGACAGTCCTGGCAGACGGGAGCAGGCAGCCAAAGGGCAGCTTTCCAGAACCCGCTCCTCTTAACGGGGCCGCGCTCTGGTACTCGCTCAATCTTTACAACTCAGTGATATGCTGCCAATTTATTTTTGCCAAGGAGACAAAAATACGTCTCTTCTTCCTATTCCCCCAGCCTATGAAAAAATCTCAGTTGTGTGCAAAGAGACTCTGTGTGTGTGTGTGTGTATGTATACGTGTGTGTATTCGGGGGGAAAAATAGAGTTTCTGTTAATTTATTTTCCAGTTGAAACCCTGCCTTGTAGCCAGGGAAGCACTGTTTTCCCGTGTATAAATTTGGGTAGAAAAGTCTCACTTTGAACTGAGCAGAAATGGCTTTGTGTGCAGTGGGAACTGGGAGCAAATCTAACTGCTCTGAGTCCCTCTTTCTCCTCTCTAGGGTGGAGTCGTGATGGCTTATAAATAGTTTGGGGATTTACGGGTCAAAGAGCCCTATATTAGCAAAGTTGCCCAATCGGGGTGAAGAAAAGAGGTATAACCCTTCTGAGGTGGGAAGCTCTGTTTAAAAAGTGCTTGAACGTCCCCAGGGGCCAGAGAGACTCCAGGTATTTGACATGTTAACTTAACTTTTAATTAAGCAAGACTCTCCCACACAGCCATGGTTTGGATTCTAGCTATGCTCTCTGAATGGTCTGGGTACTTTAAAAGCACTTGGTACAAAGAGGAGGGATTGGAAGCTTTTTCTAAGCTTCACAGCAACTTCGCAAACTATAGGCTCCAAAAAGGTGTATTTCTTTTTCCTCCTTCCCCTCCCTTTTCCCCCAGACCTTGCATGACTTCAAGGCATCAAATGTTAATGAAAGTTTGCCCGGCTTCAAGGGCTGTGAAATGGAAGTTAAAACTCCTGCACCATAGGATGGCTCTAAAAATACTCGGTCGTGTCGAAATATCAACCGGCTCCAGCAGCTCTCCTGCACACAGCGCTACTGACGCATCAGGTCTTTCTCTCCTAAATAAGCTCTTGAGAAAGTTTTCATAGTGGCTCTAGATGGCTCATGCTCCAGAGACTGGATTCACCGGGTTATGTGCCAGCAAGTACCCCCTGGGGAGCGAGGATCTTTTAACCGAGTGTCATTTAACTCTAACGGTGCTGCGAGGGAAGCGCCAGCATCCCAGAGGGGATGCCCTGACGCCTGCTCTGCCATGACTCCATCCAGATGACTCCTAAATGTGGTGTCCATCCCCCAGGATGAGCACAGCCCGAAACACCAGCCCCGTGGGTTTGCACAGCTGAGCCTGATGCCAGCCCGCTCACGATTAGGGTCCGGCTCCTGAGCTTTGCTCTTTGGTGTCATTTATTGTCCAGAGCCCTGGGGTTTGTCGGCTGAGTTTCTACGTTTTAGACACAGCAACACCTAAACCCCTCTGCAGATCTGCTCCTGAATGCTCTCGAGTAGGAGAGCCGTACCCTCATGAGATGTCAGTGCTTTTCCGCAACAGCGCCACGCGCCTCAGGCGACCTGAGCTGATGTGTCCTGCTAACCAGCGGCTACTTGATCTGCCAGGCGTACCTTCATGGACTTCTGAGGGGCTCCAGCAGAGGTACTGTCATCCCCTTGTGCTTTAAAGGTGGGTCTTGCTGGATTATTTTTTTTTCCTTAGCAGCACTCTCATGAGTGGAAATCCAGGAGCTGGTTTTCCCGCACCACAGACTCCTTTCTCTTCTCCAAAAAGTGCAACATGCTTTCTCCTTGTGAGGCAAACGAGGAGCCTGAACACAATGATTTGGATCGTGACTTCAAGCACAATCCTGAATGCGGTGTCTAACCCGTTCCCATCACAGGGGAAGCCACGGGAGGCTGTGACTCAGCTGCGCCTCTGAGTCACGCAGCGTGATGCTCCCCTGCTCCCGGGGGACAGCACTTCGCCCTCAGCCCCTGCTGGCAACGAACTTCGGCTCTCCCTCGCTGGCTCGGACCTTAGCGAGATGTCTGGACCCCGAACTCTGGCCATTCCCGGCTGACCCGTGCCAGGGGAGGGACAAGGGACAGGGCGAGCGCGTCCCCAGCCCGCGGCACCAGACCCAGGGCGGGTGTTTGGTTCAGGTGTGCGCAGAAAGGTTGGTGTTCCCCGGTGCGGGCAGGCTGCCCGGCCGCGCTCCAGTCCGGTGTAAGTACACTGCGAGTCAGGCTCAAATTGCTATTTTTGAGCAAGTCACTAGAAATAATTCATGCACGGGCAAGTTAAAATACTGCTTAAAAATCATTCTCTGCCTCGGAAGCTTGAAACCTGGGAGATCTACAATAGCAGATATTGAATTCCATTTTACTGGGTTCTTTCCAGCTGTTATGGCAAGCTTAGATCCTCAAATTGCATTTCTTCACTTTAAGGATCTTTTCTCATGCAAATTTCTCCAATTCTAGCACTGGCAGGACCAGCCGCACATGTAAGTGTTGTGAAGAATCCACCCCTTTAA
Organism: Rissa tridactyla; assembly: GCF_028500815.1. Classification (NCBI taxonomy): domain Eukaryota; kingdom Metazoa; phylum Chordata; class Aves; order Charadriiformes; family Laridae; genus Rissa; species Rissa tridactyla. The sequence continues at coordinate 14,887,207 of NC_071480.1, read as the reverse complement.
CTGGACCAGATAAAGTCTTGCACCAGAATCTGAAATACATTGTATTTTTTAAGTGAAAGTTCAAGTAATAAAGCTTCTTCTTTTAAGGATTTCAAAATAAATTTCCAAATATTGAATTAATTTATCTGACAGTATGAGTCGAGGTTTTTGGAAAGCTGGGAGGTGCAGGTTTGTGTCTGTTAATTTGTGTGAGCAACAGCACAAAAGGAAAATGCTTTTTCGTCCATATGAGCTTCTGTAAATTGTATTCTATTCTTAGGAGAGTAAACGTAATGTAAAAAAAAATAAATCTAATAATTTAAACCTTGCAGGAAAAGAGGCAGGAGCGATGGGAACCTCTGAAATGATAAATGTAAGAATTTATCCCACTGCCACTGTCGGCTTTTAAATTAGTTTTATTTTCCTTTTATTTCTTGCTGTTGACAAGTTGGGTTGCACTGCTATCTGGTTATAATGTTCACAGATAAGAAAATCTTGAAGGTCAAAAATTCTGTTCTTAGTTATTCTTGTGTAAGGTAATCTTCTTGTGTTGGCGACAATGCGGAGCGATCGCATGTCGCCATGGGTACCTCAATCGTGCCTGTCTAACAGCGACATTCTCCAGCCCTATCCCCTCCCCTTAAGGTTTTACACAGATAAAAAAAGGTACCTACAAGAAAAGCTTCATGCGTGACGCGGATGACGGACTGGAGTAAACACTTTTTTCTTTAAGAACGCGCACTGTGCACCCATGCACTGCTGGGGTGATTCATCAGCTTGTCCTTGACTGCCACCAGTAAGAATTTTGCCACGAATGCTCCAAAATGCAGACCGAGCCCAAGGTGTTGTTAATGTTCATTTTAATGCCTACGTGTCGACACCAAAACTGCCGAAGTTCAGATGCGTAACTTTGTCCTCACGGCAGCCTTGACGCAGGGATGTGCAGCAAACTCAGCTGCAGCTGCAATTTGTGTTAGACCAGCACGAGGAAACCGGAAAATTGCGGAAATCCCCCAGATTAGGGGGGAGAAGTAAGACCAGCATCTGCCCACGGCAGGGACGTGGCAGGGACATGGCAGGGAAGCCCAGAATTGCAGTGAAATGAAGGGCAAAAAAAGGACATCCTTAATTACGCCTTCCCATGCTTCTGCAGGGTCAGTTGGGTGCTCTAATACCCGCTGGATGTAGCTTTCCTTGGCGGTTTTGTAACATCTAAAGGAATGAAAAGAAAATGAAGAGGAAGCAAAGTCTACAGGCCTTGATCGTGAGAGGGCTCCAGCTCTTTGAATGTTACCTTTTCTCCCTGCCACAGCATCAAAGTTTTTGGTCGCTGCTAAACCGTGCTTTGGGTCCATGTGGATGGATCATGCACATGAAAGACCTGGAGCAACGGTTTCTAGCGGCTGACAGCATGGCTGCGGACCAAGACTTCTGCCTTCTCCTTTATCGATGGGATGGACTGAAGTCTAAATTTGGGTCTTTCTGCTGAAATTCTTTACGCAATCTTATTTTAAGGGGAAAAAAACCCACGCAACAATAAAAAAAAAAAGAAGAGTACTCTCCAGGAAGGGGGATCAAGCAGCGCAAGCTGCACTTTTTTTCTTGCTAGCAGGATTTCCTTTCTACTAAAAGATTTGAGTTCAGTAGTATGCAGCAGCCGGGTAAACCAGAGCCCTCAGCTGGAAGGTTTGGACCTGCAGTTCCAGGGAATGGGACAATATAGCGGCTGTCAGATAAAGCAGCGCGTACATAGCCCCTCGCTGGGAGCCAGGACTGCCCTCGCATCTCGCTGTCGTACAATCCACGTCCAGGATCAGAGCCTTTCTTGTCCATGGTCAGGGGGCTCAATTCAACCCTGGAATAAAGGGGCGGCTAACAATGGGCCAAACTCTGCTTGGATGTTGCTGGAGTTAATTAAGAAGAGTGGCATCAGGGCTAAATTTGGCAAGGAGTGTTTAAGCGACTGCCTTCAGAGACAGGGAAGAAAAACCCCTTGCTTAGCTCACTGCATCCAGCTCTTCAAATGCAAATGAACCTGTCAACATCTGCATGCAGCCACACAGGACAGCTGCAAAAAGGAGCTCCCCGCACCCAGAAGAAGGGCTGGGAATGTTTAGTTCTAAACAGCTATTTTCTAAAATAATTTCTAGTAAATAAGAATACATTTAAAGTCGTAAACTGAGCATCTGCTACATGAAACGAATGGAGGACAGCATGTGAAAAGAAACATATGTCAAGTATGCACTTCAGATGCATTGACTACTTGCCTCCAAAACAGAGCGAATTTAAACATATTTGCAGCAAACACTGAGAAAAAATTGCCTCTGCAACCCAAAGAAGAGCCTCAAATAATGGCACAATTTAAGCTTGGCCATACCTTGCCCTTCCCATGGTGGAAGAGAGCGGTTCCCTGTATTTTGGCTGCTGCCTGGCTCCTTACACTGAGGCACACGTCGGGAACACCATGCCCAGACGGCTTTTGTTTGGAGCAAACGCTATCCCTTTACCAGTACGTTTAAAAACCGAGCACACCGAATCACCGCGGGAGCCAAAACGTACCAGATTCGGTTCATAGGAGGGAAGATACGAAAATACCCCGCTGCTTTTTATAAGGTATCTTATATGGCAGCAGTAGAGAGGGCGACGTCCTCGCTCGGCCTGATTCAGCGATGTGTACAGCGGGAGCCGCGCTCCGTCGCTGGAAGGGGATTGCTGCGACCCAATCTCTTCCTTCAGCACACTGCAACTCGGGGAAATTGCATTTCAGTATTTCGTTGAGCCCATTATCCTCAGACAAAATCTTTACTGACTTAACTGAAGCTCTTACTTACAAAACGAGTGCAGGATAAGGCCCCTGCAGCAGGCAAGAGGAGAGGCTGGGTTTCATCTCTGAAGGGTGCAACTCTTCTTTAGGAAGTAGCGTGCAGGAATATTTTGCTCTTGCTTTCAGGGCACAGGACAAGCTCTGATGTCTCTCTGGTTTTTTGGGGTTTTTTTTGTGTCAGGGGAACAATCTCCCTACCAAACCTGGGTGGCCGTGCCATGTGTCAGTCTGCCGAGGCTTCGCTAAGTTTTGGGTCACGTGGCCGTGACCTATGGGTGCAGCCATCTGCAGCCATCTCTGGTGGAGAGAGGGAAACCAGGATGGAAACCAGCCACCAGCAGCTTCTGCAGAAATCATTTTGCTATGATAACGTGGTATGATTAAACAGGACTTAAAAAAAATCCCACATTTATAAAAACCCCTGGCTTGTGCCAACACTTTCATTCATCTGTGGGTTTTTAGCCTGAATCGGGGCTGACAAAATAGTGAAGATCTTTGACGCATTTGACGGGGTCGGGCTTTGTCCCATTTACCTCAGTGCTCCGTAGCATCTTACTAACTAACACAAAATGAGAAGACGAAAGAGAAAAGCCTCTGGAAAATCCAGAAACCTGCCAGACACAACTGCGGCTCCCAGGGAGAACCTCAGAAAGGAGATGCCGCTTCCTGCCCCTTCACAGCGCCTTCACCTCTTTGCTTGGGGTTTGCTTCGGTATTTTTTTTTCCTCCCGATCCTGGGAACTACAATTACGGAAACGAAGAGCCTCCACTGTAACAGCGGTGAACTGACATGGCCCAGCAGCGGAGCCGGGGTTTTAATCCCCTTGGCTTGCAGAGCAGCACAGTGTGCTATTGAGTGTGTGTCCACCATGGCAACAGCGGTGGTGCTCCAAGAATTCGATTTCCACCGTGCCCCTGGGCCTCGCCTTGACATCTTCATTGTTCCACAGCAAAATAAAGAAATAAAAATCCAAGGGTAGTGTAAAGGCAGTGCAAAATCTGGAACACTACAGAACAGGGTTACCTAATGGTTAATTTGGAAAGGAACATATCATTAAAAACGTATGAAGGTGGCTACATATTGATGCTGTATAAATATTTAAAGGGATGCCTCTTGTAAGGGCAGCGTTCCAAGCTACACCTAAAATAACGTGTGCGAAGGAAAATTAAAAGAATATTTCACCATTCGAACTTGTTTAATTTGCCTTCGAAAGGCTTTTTCAGCCCAGCTACTGAACATTAGTATGGGAAAGGATATCAGACAAAACTCATTTTTGGTGTAATTCTACCAAAGTCAGCAGAGTTAAACTGAAGATGATTTTTCTGGCCTTTTAAATAGAGTGTAATTTTCTCCATGGGTAGTTATTAAATGCTATTGAGAGATTGCTGCAGAAAGCCTTTGGAAAGGCTTTCTGGAGAGGTCACGCTGTCCCATGTGAATAGCACCAGTGAAAAACCAGGAGGTTTGTAGTTTTTCCAACTTGAAGAGTCCCTGGGGGCTCTAACTACACCACACATCACTGCCTGACCCAAAGCTAAGAGCACAGATCTATTCTGAGTTGAGATATCCTGGCTTGACATCCACTCCTACAGTACAAGAATTCTGCTCGTAGAAATTGCTTACAATATTGGAGGGGGCATTGCGAAGGATATCCGTGTGGACATTTGGTCCCATCTCCGTCAGAGAAGACATATTCCCTCAGTACACTTTCTGAGGCTTAACTGCTCGATGCTGACATTTTGGGGCTTGTTAGGGTTTGTACCCCTTTCACCAGTTGTCCTAAGCACTGGTTGAGAAGGGCATTCCCTATCCTTCTTATTTTGGACTTTTTGACTCCTGTAGCCTTCTCTGCACATGGACCAATTTGAAGGGCGCAAAAATGCCCAACCAAGCACCTACTTCATGTCCTCAAGACGGGCTGAATAAGCCCGTGACTGAAAGGTTCCTATTTTCTTCTGGCATTGGCAAGATCAGCGCCTGAGAAGACGTCATTGCTGTCAGCCGCTCTCAAAAGGCACCTCAAGGATGTGGATCCCAAGTGGATGGATGGCCTTGCCCCTTGCGTGGAGCGCTGAGCCAGGTACCCAAATCGCACAGATGGGCAAGAACCAAGGGGCAGCACAGCGTTAACCCTCCTGCGAGCTGCCAGAAGCAGGTCCCCCCCCCAGCACACACATTTCCAGAATTGCTCTTTGAAGGCACCTGAGTTTTCTCCTCGCCTACGCAGGGAGCTCAGCTGTCCAGCCAAGGACCCTGCCCCGTCTTGCAGAAGTCAGGAGCTCAATTCTTAGGCAATGCAGCACCAGACTTTGTCTGGATGGTGCATAAATCAAGACAAATCTTAGCTTAAATGGGGGCCAAACCCAGAGAATTATTTAACCATTTTACAGAAAGCCCAACTAGAAACACTCTTGGGATGAAAATGGGAACACATGAGACCTCATAATTTATACACGTATTAACTTCCCACTGGTGAAATTAAAATGAAAAATAGTATCTCTAAACAAAATTGTGAAGCTCTATCCCTCGAAATAGTTAAAAATTAAAGGGGCAAAGCAGACACCGGAGGATCTATTCTTACCCCGGTAGCACTTTGGGCTAGATCGTAGGTATTTCCTCTCTCTCAGAGCTACAATGCTGAGCTCCAAGAAAGGATTTGTCTGTGCAATACAGCAAAGCTCAGCAATAATTACCCATTGTGCTATGTGATGAGCCATCCTTTTGGTTCTTCAGTAACCCGTGCACCTGGACTTTAACTAAAACCAAATAATATGCACAGAAAACATTTTTATGTAAGAGGAGGTGAACATCACCAAAAATCAGAGAGCCTTTGTATGGCATGCCAAACTGCTGAAGCGAAAAAATGTCTTCAGTGAAAGGGCTCAGATGTGAGCATGTTTCAGTGCACAGCTCCAGGAAAAACTCTGATAATAAATGTGAGCTTGTTATCGTTGCTTTTCAGTGGGAAGTAAAGCCGGAAGCAGGGTCGCGCTGGCTAATTGAAGCTTACATTTTCATTCAAGCACTGCATTTTAATTATAAACTGGTGACACAAGTGTCACTTAGTTCTTATCCTGTTTTAAGTGTGCATACGTATAAAAAATATTTTCAGTTATTAATTTATTCCTGTGATCATATTCATTATCCTACATTATGTCTACCAGGCACGTGTCTAATGACATGTTTGATACATGCTAATTCTTATGCCTCTTTTAATACAGGGCTTACACACACATTTTAGGCTGAACATGGTGCCAGTTGGCCACCAAAACAGGTGCACATTAATGCTGTAAAATCAGCATTAGGAACTGCCTACCCATATTCTGGCCAGCTGCAACCACTTGCTCAGCCCTCCCGGGGCAGAGCAGGCGTGCCAGAAAAAAGGGATAACCTGGGGGAGCAGCCGCATCCTGCGCCGACGCCTGGAGATGCCGACAGCGAGGTCCTGGCTGCCCAGGTCTGGCCCCGATCCCGAACCACTTGCCCTTCGTCCAGCTTCTGCGTCTGAGCACCCCTCTGATCCCGCAGAGGCGAGCGCCTTGGCTCCCTGCGCGGCCCAAGCCCTGGGTAAGACTTAGAATTCAGGTGGAAAATTTCTGGCCTGTTTTTCCTTCTCTATGGGGTTTTGCTGCTGTGTCCAAAGACTGGCTCCAGCTAGAACGCTGCCATTTACATACGGAAATTAAAATAAAGTGAGGAAAAAGGTCACTGGGAATTGGCTACCGAGAGACACAAAGTAAGTCATTAACAATCAGACCAGGAGTACAAGTGAAAATAAGGGGAATATCCCTAGAAAGCAAGTTATGAGGGAAAACCTCTTTCAAAGACATCAGATGGAATGGGATAGCTATGTTTTCCCCTCTTAATTTGCTACCAAACTATAAAGAGGATTCTATTTTAATAAGCACTACCATAGCGGGACATGGCAAATGAATTGTTCAAATAGCTATAATTAGAAGTGATACTGTGAACACAGCCCTAGCATTGTTCCTAAATTCTACATGTTTTATTTCAGGTCTTGCATCTTTAAGGATCCCAAAGCACTTCCAATATGGTCTGCACTTGCCAGCGCCAAAGGCAAGGACAGGAGCGCAGCAAAATGTGCCGAGCAAAAGAGAAACGCTTACCAACCTCTGAAAGAAACCTTCAGCCTACTGGGGAGAACCCCAGGATATTGAATCTCGTGATTAGCAGATAGTAGCATAGTCTTGGATAGGTATTTTTGGAAACACCTAAGTAACCTGAAAAAGGCAATCCTGTTGACTCCCAAGGCGACGTAAGCTTCGAAGACAAACCTTCACTGGAAATATCGTTAGAGTTCATAAGCTGCAGTCTTTGAAAAGACTGTTCGTCAGCTCCGGGCATCTTCTGTCGACAGACAAAAATGTGTTTTCGCAGTGGGCAGAGCTGGGGGGACGCGGACGGGCTCTGATCCAGATGCAGGGGGGGCAGACCCCAGCAGCACGGAGCCTGAGCCAAGAAACTCCGCCTCTTGCCAGGTCTATTGGCTTGGGCTCAGCACGAGCACAACCGCAGAGGGGCTTCTGGGTCGGGGCTGTCTGCGTCCTACCAGTCCATCTGGAAGAGACGGGGCTGCAAAGAGCACGCTGGTGAACCCAAAACTGCTGTAATGGCAAATAACGATGCTCTCCTGGCAGGAGGATGGGGATAAGCACCCAACTGGTTAGGGTTAGCAACTCCAGTTGTAAGAAGCCATTTCCAAACTGTTCCTCAGCTCCCTGATGTACTAATTGGTATTTTATCATGTCAGGGATAGCTCTGCTTGGTACTGACGTTTTCCAACAGTTCCCTAATAAAGCCCAGTTGGAATTGTTAATAACGTTGCCGTGCTCTAATTGCACAGAATAAACCGCTGTCAGCCGGGTGTGTGTCAGGTGGCCGGGTGGGGCCAGGGGAGGTTAAATTTGGGAGGAAAAAGATGAAGAGTCTGGGACTCCCTCTGCAACCTGCGCTAGAATCCAAGTTCCTGAAGCTTTGGCAGCTCACAGATGCCAACAAATAACCTCCCCACCACCAGCAGCGGCGTATCTGGAGAGTAACAATCTATTTTGGGCTATTTACTCCACTGTCTCAAGTAACAGCTCTGTTCAGTGAATCCGAGGGCTTCAACCCTGTTCATGATCCATGTGGATAAAAATGTGATGCGACATAATGCAACTCGCTGTTTCATCAGCTTGCTAAAAACAAACTGACACACAAAGAAACCAACTCTAGCCGATTTTGCCTTAAAATGTATGCAAGCACGTACAGGAGCATTGCTATGGTTTACCTGAGTTCAGAAGATCCACTGGACAAAGATGATTAAAGCCCATGAGTGAGTCATACACAAAGGAATATCACTAACTTTCTTATCTGGCCACCTTTGACAAACTCAGTCGGAATAGTCACAAGGTCTTCCAGTGTTAAGAGTTTGCTATTCCGTTCGCCCACGGGCAGCTGACTGCTGGGGGCTGAGCTTTAGAAAAGCCCAACAGCACGGCAATCCTTACAACAAAATTATCCATCGTCTCGCTAACAGCCATCGCTGGCAGTCCGTGAGCCATGAGATAGGTATGCACAGCTCTAAGAGAGGTAGATGCAATAAGTTGTATTTTAGGTTTGATTATATTTAGGCAATGTACCTCTGGCAAGATCCTATTTCAAGTCATAATTGCGACATGTCATGGTTCCTTTTTAATGCCTTGCAGCAACAATAGATAAACTATGCCTCTGGGATGCAAGTAAGACACAATAACAATCCTAACGTTACCGAGTGCTATATATTTGGAGAGGAGAAAATATTCAGCCATCCATATTCTACACAAAATTGCGTTATTTAAAATGTATAAATGGGAGAAAACTGATCTGAAACCTCCGGTAGAGAATTGGCAGTGACTTAAAAATGGTTATTAACTGAATCTGAAAAAAGCCCTGGCAGCTAAACGAGGGCGGCAATTCCTCACTGAACTGGGTACCTCTCCCGCTCGGACACGGGATGCTTGTTGCTTCTGAATATCTTTGAAATATTTGGCATTATCAAGCTAACGGCACTGGCTAAGTGAGCAGCATTCAAAGGGCATAACTAAGTGGCACAATTCCAAAACAGCAATTAAAAGGCGGAATGCTTGAAAAAGAACAATAAAAGAGGTTAATTCGTATCAGGGTCTGGCAATCTGCACAGGAAATACTGTCATTCCACAACGCACTCTCCCTTCATCCGCCTCTCCGTACCACGACCGCACGTTTATAACCTAGCATTCCTTCACATATAACACTGGACAAAAAATGCCTCAATTTATGGAAGAAGAACTTACAGTGCTATTTGTACGGTAAGCAGGAGCCTGGACAAACAGATGGGAAACAACGTAAGTAAACAGGCAGAGAAAAGAGAACCCAAACCTCATACCTTTTGACAAGTATATGGTTATACATTTTCCCTTGGCAGGAGGGCACAGAGATGCTCAAGAGTTAAGGAGGGAAATTAAAAATCCTAAATTTCTACCTGGGTCAGTACCTAGCAGTTTTCTAAAGAAAGACTCTTGCACTGACATTGGAAAGCTAATTTAGAAGGCACCTTTTTATCAGAAGGAAAGTTACAACATTTCAGCAAGGAGAGGCAAAAAGAGAATGAGAACAAAGATGTTCAGACGACAGGATGCCACAAGAAGGAGGAGAAAGAGGGGCCGGGCTATCTGCCAGGCTGAATCAAGAGCTGCTTCAACGCTTTCACTGCATTTGACCCACAGCATGCAACAACTGGCAAAAACGCCCCCAGATTCGAAGGGAAATCTAGCTAACGCCTGCCTGGGCTGGGCCATCCATCCTGCAGGCAGCTCGCCCTGGGGCTTGCTATTTTGAGAGATTAGAGAGGCCACATATCATTAATATTATAATAAATCTCAATATAGAGAAAGTCACCATCTCAAATGGTGCCGTGGTCCCCAGCACCTCCGTGTGCCGCTCAAAACAGCCAAAACAACCACTCTGGAAGAAAAAAATACAAGCTGAAGCCCAGGAAAGAGCCACCTTCCACTCTAAAATTTTGAAGGTAAAATGAACTGATGTACTTTGGGAGTGGAGACAAATAACTAAAGGCAACAACTACCTGGGAATAGAAGAGAGAGGACAAAATATATTGTAATTTAACTGATCAAAATATGCTGAAGAAGTGAGAGGCTTTAGGACAGGCAGAAAATAGCGAGAAGCCCTGCACAGCACTGGAGCTCTCTACTGAAAACATCTTTTGTTCTGAAGGCAGAAATGTGTATCAGCCTCTCAGACATATGGGCAGTTGTGCATTTATCCTGTTTATTTTACTACTCCTGTGCATCCTGCCTTGCCATCTGTTGGTAAGAATTTGGATGCCGAACCATAAGTCTGCGACATAATAAATACCAGTAAACAGAAATCTAAAATGAAGATAAGCACAAAGTAGTGTTTGGAAGCAGGACTGGTTTTTTGGTTTGATAGTATGATTTATTTCCCGAGATGAGTCTTGGCTCAGAAAACAGGGACCAGCAGGAAAAGGTCCAATTGAAGGGACAGATCTACGATGCCTTCTCTTATATTGGCTTCATATTGGCATAATTCCACCGCCTTCCTAGAAAGCAGTTAAATCTACGTAGGTGGAGAATCACACTTAATCCTGTCCCTCGAGGAAGACATGCTTAAACACAAAATATTGCATGTATAAAACATAAGTTGCAAGCAAAATACTCCAAACCCAGTTAAAGTAGTGTTCACACACCTTCTCTGAGCTGGGCAGCCCTTTCGCCGTGTCCCAGTTTCTCCACATCCTCTTTTCCCTTTTATTATTAGTACGAGAGGAAAGTGGGTGGGAAGGAAGCACAGTTACAGCCCCAGTCAGGCGCAGAAATATAAAAAAACTGGCCCCAAATCCGGCAGGAAACCTAGCGAAGCCCAGACCCACAAGCCCATCCACCCTCCTCCTCCTCCCTCTCCGCTTCCAGTCTGGGGATGCAGAAATTACCGCTCAGCTCTTTGGCACACAAACCACACCGACGCCAACTAAGCCTCTGGGTGCTGAGAGGTATCAATAACAGGCTCCAAATTACCCTCAGTACCTAAGTACTCCTACTGCCTCAGAAGAATTAAAAAAAGGAGATGAAAGCACTAGCCTCCCCTCCTACAGACCTTCTTGTTTTCTCTGTTTCTGCAAAGATACACATGGCTACAGCACGGAGATACAGATACACACCCCTTCCCCCCAGCTGTTTAAGGAGGTTTCATGTGTTTCGCACCTGGCAAGACTCTGAGCGAAGCTACGGGTTCGACAGCAGGATTTGGGCAGGAGTGGCGCAGAGTGACGCAGCGAACGGGACGGGATCCACTGGAGAAATAATTACTGTGTTGAAATCTTACAGGAACAAAAAAAAAATACATCGCCATATTTGCCTGCCTTACCAGTTTGCAGTGGCGAGGGTTAGTAGAGCTGCCAGAAGGCAGGGCAAGCGCTGCCGAGATGCAGCAGCTACGAGCTCCCGCCAGTATCTAAAAAGAGTAATAAAAGCCCACGGCAGAGGGTCAGTTAAAGGCAACGGCAGCTGGAAGAAGCCCAAAGACTACATTACATTACATTGCAAAGGTTCCCACGAACCCCAACATGGCTTACTGTGCCTCCAACAGATACTACCACAAATGCCATCTGTCAACCACCTACGACGTGCAGTATAATTATATACAGAATAAAAAAAGTAACCACCGCACAACACAGCCACAGGTATCCTATTCGTATAACCCAACGCAGCCTGGACTCTGTTCACAAAACACCTCTGAAACCTGGGTAAGAGTAACATTATCCAGATTACATCCTGTGCAGGCGGAGAAGCTTTACAGCTGGGTTACAGATGTGCTTGCCTTGGTTTAGAGCCTTCGGGGAGGATTGCGAATGCACAGCAAGTCTTTGGGCTCTAAGTTTTGCGTTGGGCTATCTGACATGCTGGGAGCCACAGAGGAAAAACTAAAACCCTCATGTGGCCTGACAGCTCCCTACTGGCTATAGAGTAGATCGAGTTCAAGAAAGCAAATTAATTCATTAAAGCAACATATATTCAGTCAATTAGCTTCAGATCCCTGTTTCATAGAGCATCTCCGGAAGAATGGATGTTTTGTTACATCAATACCGTCATTCGAGAGCCTCTGTTACAAACGTTCAAAGGGGCGCATTTAGGAGATCTGTGCTTTTTTTTTTAATTTGAGAAGATAACACCTCAACCCATCTTCTGCTGAGAGTTCCCCCCGCACAACATTTCTCAGTGTTTTAAAACAGGTTGTACTGTGGACAATATTTCGGAGAGATTGAACTCTGCATCCCTAAAGACTGCTGCAAATTCAGACACTCTCTCTAGCAAATGGAATGCTCTTGAAAAAAATTAACTTAAAAAGGCTGTCAAAAATCACTCCATCAATTGCTGACAAAACCACAGTGCTTCAAACACTGTTGCAAAGATGATGTTAGAGCTCTAAGAATTGCTTTTAAAAACAATGAGTGCAGCACGGGCGCTCTCTCAACAGCACGTGTTTCACCAAGGGAACGGCGATGGTATGAGCAGGATGTATGGAAAGACAGAATGAAACCATGGGCTGAATCTCAGAAAAGTCCTTCTCTAACGCGTTCACATCTCGTTTGAAAGATTCACGGATGCAAGTTCACTCTTCAGGACCTAGAATGCACACACAAATATGTGTATATTGCACAAGAAATGGGGCATGGCATACACAAGCAAGTTTTTCATAGCCGAGACACCCGTTTGTGGATTCTCCATTTGCAGCCACCTTCTTCCACAGATAGGCTCACACGCCTGTAAAAACCGGCCAGCTCTTCATGTGCCGGGGGATATAACCTCCAGGGCAGGTCATGTCTGATACTGAAGTGATAGAACATTTGCTCTTCGACAAATAAAACTTTGGCAATAGCATTTGAATATGAAGTCTGCATTGTGTTTAGTTCATTACAAATAGTGGTGGTGCTAGGACTTCATCGCACTGCTTTGAGAATACTAAGGAATATTCATTCTTTCTGGATGAGCCATGGATTTGCAGTAGTGATGGATGGCAGCCTTCCTTTATTTGCTTGCCTCAAACATTTGTATAAGCATTTTTATTTTGTTTTCAAGAGTCTCCATGGAAGCAGCGCATGCGCCTGTTGCAGTTCCCGTGTTTGTGCGCATTCATCCAAGCCGGAAGACTTGCAAATAATTGTGCAAATGTGCATTTGTGCAAGTTTTCAAGTCATAAATGATTTACTCGATCCTTCCTCCCAATTATAAATGTTCCGGCCGCCCAGTCAGGAAGGACACGTGGTTCCATGTGAATTAAATAACCAATCGCACCACTTGAAAAGTAAACGGCAAACAGGGAATACTGAAAGCAGTAGACACAATGGGTTCAAAGACGTTCATATGCTGAAGTGTTTAATAAAATACTCTTTGAATAAATTTAAATTACAAGTACATTACTTGATTTCATATCTTGATGTCACAGGGCCCGTAGAGCTCTCTATTGTGAGACGTTCTATTAACTTCAGCACGATTGTTCACCAAGATAAGCAGTTTCAGTGGATGAAGTGGTGTTTTTAAAACCTTTTTTTTTTTCTTCTAGGCGATTTTTTTATAGCACATCCTCCTTGTGACTAAGACAGTGCAACGCTTGCATACTTGTGCTGCACATTTACCATAGGAATAGGGGCTGCTGGAAAATGATGGTGGTTGAATCTCTCTCTCTCTCAGGTTAGCTCCACGAAAGGATTTTACGTAGGACACAGCATTTGCTGTGTTTGCAAGACTCTGGTCTGCACCGTCTTGACAGGGACCCACGGCTTGTGACAACTGCTGTAGCTCAAGTGCGGACGCGGGACGTAACACAGTCCCTCGAAATGGGGCTGATTTGCTCTTACTATTAATTTGCGGGTTGGGGTGCAGATCTCAGGGGTGGCCAGGGTGGCTGCGTGGGGACGTCATCAGAAACTTGTTACTCCAGTGGTAGTTTAACTTTAGCTGTCAAAGCTGCAGTTATCGTCGGTGCTGTGGCCCTGGAAAACCAAAAACCAGCTTTGCCAGGGAGCCCCTGGGCCGTTTTACTGCAGAGGCTCAGTCGAATAGCATCCGCTTCTGCCACACGCACATTCATACCGAGAATCATTTTAAACAGTTTCCTACCGAAGGCAATTACCTTGGATATAAGTTTTAAAAATCCACACAGAACTACTGCTATTGTCTAAAATCCACTCAACGAGCCTCCTACCTCCACCTTCGACAAACATGCTAAAAGAACAGAATTGGGATTGTACAGGCAAGGGTTTGACTGATGTATCATTAACACCACTTCTTGAGTGACTAAGCTCCATAGTAGTGTCGACTACTAGAACTGAAACATGATTTCATCCCCGAGACAACTGCAGCTCCGAACAAAGATAATATGCTGCCTCCCTAAACTGTGTCACTCCCGTTATCGTTACCGTGCTAATTTGTTGTAAAATGTTGTCCCGAAGAAGAAAAACAAGAGAACATTGAGGAACCCCTAATAATTTGGTTTTCCATTCTGTTTCAACAATTTTGTTTGACATCTTGGAACTGAGGAGACGGAACAGGTTACTGTTCAAAATCCAGCACACAGGTTGCTTTATGGATACGGTTGAGAAACATTTTCATGTAAAATGTCAACTGACCTGAAATTTACTCTGCAAAATGCTTTATTGGTGTCAAAAGCAATTTAAGAGGCTGTTCGAGGCATTTTTAGCTTTTGCACAGTTATGTCTTAGATTTGCCTTTTTGAGATAAGAGTGAAATGGTGCTTAAGACCATTAAAATAAATGAAGTCGGCTTTTATAATTATTGGTCCAAAACATAAAAAGAGATATAAAAATAGGTTTGAGCCAGAATATTTAATCACCTATAAAGACCTATAACTGAAATTATTTTCTTGCTCTGTGATCTCCTCAGATCTGCAACTGTTATGTTGATTTTACTAAAAGACCCATCCACTCCGAATGAGCGATGCCCTGAAACAATCAAGGGGGTGTTGTTTTAAATCAGCTTCTAGAAATGGTTTTATTATTTTATGAAACAAAGGAACCTTTCCACGTTGAAATCAAAGTCCCAGGAGGATATGGTTTAAAACATGAATAATTTAATGTATCTATAGATTTTATTTTACAAAGACAGAACATACTGAAAATGTAGGAGAGAATGTAGTCTCTGTTCCTCGTATCTGTGAACAGATGACAGCTTTCTCAATTTGTCCATTCTTAGCACACATTTGACAACTTTACATTTTGTAACTTTGTAATTTGATTATGAGCATTTGAATTTTGAGCAGAACAGCTCAATTGCCGTTGGACAGATGGGTCACACGAAATGCTTTTTAGTCCCCTGAATTGATGTGGATTCAAGGTTCACTTGCACACAACTGCGGGGTGCAATGTCTCAGCAAAACCTTTGCAAACAAAAGGTGCTCAGGAAGGCACAGGCGCTGCCCCGGTGATGCAACGAGAGCGGAGAGCAGCCGCATCCCTGGGCACTGTCTGCAACACTGCCCGTGCCTCACGACTTCACCGACTTCTCGGTTTTTTAAACAAAGTTCTTACTTAGGCTCAGTTTAAATCAAGGGGGAAATTCCACCAGTTTCAGTCAAAGCTGCACTTCATTTCTATCAATGAGATTCCTGGAAGACCATACGGAAATCCTGATGTGGGGAAAATCAGGGATTTCCCCTGGAGAATTTCTCCTAGACAGGCCCAGTCTAGCAGAGAAAGCTCAGCAACTCCCGCAAGACGCAAACAAACTTATTTTCCATGGAAAATGGAGACTGGAGACACTAGAACAAGCTCAGCGAAGATCACAAGATTCGGTCCAAGTGGAGGATGCTCAGCATCTCTCAAGCAAACTCAGGAGCTCTCAGACGCAAGCCCTCATTTTCCAGGTGTCATAAAAGCCCGTACCGAGAATTAGATTTCCTTTAGGAGTTATAATGCCAAGCATTATTATTACCCGTAAACCTCCACATCTCAGTAATTCTTTCTCTCTTTATTGCCTAAAAATATTTTCTTGTCCTACAGCTATTCCATGTACATATACTACTACTAGGTAGCAAATCCAATATTTCAAGAGAAAAATGATGTTACACTGGAGCCTTAAATTGTTAGCAGAAGCTGCGAACAGAGGTGAGGATGAGGTGCTTCTACCATGCCATAGTCTTTCCTGGGGAGAAAAGACCCCTCCGAATACAGCTGCTAGCCTCTGAACTATAGCTGGGCTCGTCCGGGCTGAGCTATCTGTCAGTTAGAATAAACCAGGAAACCAGATTTGTAAAGTCCATGTGTGCTAAGTTGTGTGGATGGAATTAGGCACACTGAAGCCGATACGCGAAGTGCGTTACGGTGCTCCAGCGTACCCCCACGAGCCACAAAGCAGCTCAGCAAAAGTCAACAGCTTTCCTCTACGCTCTCCCTTTTACCCAGCATCGCTGAGGCTCTGTTGGCTGTCTGCATGGTGAGGGGGTTCAGAGCCCCATGGCCCCAGCCCCCGCTGCCAGCGCCTGCCCGTGGTGTGTGTCCCTTTCCTGGCGATGTGCTGATTTCCCACGGTCAGAGCTCCGCGCACTCGGCTGACAGATGTTGTTTCCCATCTGGGCTTTCCGATCTGCTATACCAAATCCTCTAAACACCCATGTGTTTCTTTGTCCTGGTAGTTACCCGCCGCGCCTTCTCTACAACTCCATTTTCAGAGAGGAAGCCACATGTTTGGCCTCCGTGCGGAACGGGGTGTCCTGCTACCCATCCCGGCCACTAAAGCACCTATCTTTTTATTGTTAATATTATTCCGCCCGACCCTTGGGCTGCATTAAGTAACTCTGAGTCCACACTGAAGCACTTGAACAGTGGCAACATCTTCAACCAGGTTCCCGGTGTCTCTGTCCGAGGGTAGACAGGGAGGAACGTGGGTTTCTGCTGTCCTGCCCGAGAGCTGCGGCTGAGCCCCAAAGCCCCTGAGGCCACAGCCCCGGGGGGTCCCCAGCCCCCAACGCTGGTGGACTCGGATGCGCCTCGAAAAGCCCCGAACCCACCAGGAGCCCCCAGAGCCCTGAAGCACCGGGGGCGGGGGGGAGGACACCGCGGAGCGAGGTCGCCCCCCTGGGCAGAGCTCCCCCGGGCAGAGCTCCGCATCCCGCCGCCCGGTTCCCATGGCAATCTCGGAGATGCCGGTTGCCACGGTAACGCCATCCTCCTCCTCGGCCGTGTCCGAGGCAGCGGCGCGGCTCCGGCTCCGGCTGGGCTCTGCCCGGCGGCTCCGGGCGCGCAGCCGGTTTCCCCCGGGAAGTTGCTTCCCCCGCCCCCGCCCCCGGTACCTTCGAGGCAGCAGATCCTCCAGAGCCCCGAGTGCGTGAGATCGCCCCGCGCCCGCCGCGGCGGCCCCTGCGCCTCGTCCGCCGTGATGTTGGTGCCGTTGCAGATGTGGGCGCTGGAGTAGAGCCAGTAGTCGGTGCCGATGGCGATGGCCATGAGGCTGAAGGCGGCGAAGGCGCCCACCGTGGTCAGCAGCATCTGGACGCCACGGTCACACCACACCATGGTGCTTCATAGTCCCCCGCACGGGCGCGGGGGGCCGCACGACACCGCCCGGCAGCCGCCGCCGCCCGCGGGAGGCAGCCGAGTCACGGGGCGGGGGGCGGAGGCGGCGGCGGGGGCGCGGCGGCCGGGGGGGGGGGGTTCGGGAAGCGGGGGGGAGCCGCCTGCCGCCGCCGCGGGGCCGGGCTCCGCCGCCAGCCGCGCCCCGCCGCACCGCCCCGGCCGCGGGAGGGCGGGGCGGACCCCCGTGAGGGGGGGACACGCGGAGCGGGGCGCCCCCCGACGCGCCGGCAGCCCCCGCATCGCTTTGTTCGTTGGCGCTGGGTGCCGGCGGCGGGAGGGGCGATGGCCGCGTCCGAAGCGGCAACTTGCCGGGGGGGTGTGAAGGTGTGAGCGGAGCCCGGCCAGAATTTGTCGGGAGATGGGGAGGGTGTCGCCCACCTGCTGGGTACAAAGCTCTGCACCGCCACTGCTGTCTCCGGGGTGGGGTGCCCACACCTTCCTCCTGCTGCTCTGGAAATCAGCCCAGAAACGGTGCCAAACGCAGTGGGGCCAAAGTCCTGCAACCCCCAGGGGAGCGTGCGTGGCCAGGGAGCCACCGCGCAGCCAACGCGGGGGTTCGGCCGCGATTTCCTCCTGCAGCTCACCCCGCCATCAGTTAGGCAAGGAGGTTGCGGGCAACCATTGGGGTTGCTGGTTTTCTCCTGTTTGGAAGGGGATGGAGAGAATCAAGCACTTGAAAATATTTTCCTTTGGAAAACCAAGGGGAGAACTATCTACACCATTTATTATCGTGTTACCCTGGCTTCCACCCCTGGCTCTCATCACTGCGAGTTGACAAGTCAGTCCTGCCTTCACCTCATCCGAGTGACAAGCCGGATGAATGGGAAGCCTCCCTGATCAGCTAATGCATCCGTGTGGAGGGAACGTGGCAGCGCACCAGTTTTATGTACATGAATTAGGGAGTGGGAGGACAAGAGCTACAAACCTGGAGAGTTACAGCGCTCTTCCCGAGCGGTGCGTGGATGGCTGCAGGTGCCTGTGTGACTCCACCGCTCCACATACCGGCGCAGGGATGCTGTTCAGCTGCTCGTCCTTTTCGTGGCAACTGGGAAAGCAAAAAACAAATACAAGTTAAAAGCTGGTCTTTATTTCACAGAGATCTCGGCAAATTGCTCAGACTGAAGCCTGTAAACACAGAAGGGCTCCAAAGTGAGATGCTTGGGCTCAAGCGCGTAAATTATGTTTTTCTTTTCAGTTGTAGTTTGTGGCTCTACCAGCGCCTTTCCAAAATCACCGCCTAAATGAGTGTCTCCATCGGGCAGGGATGAATGAAGTCAGGTAAACTCAAAAGCAGAGTGAAGCCTCGTTCAGAAAAACTGGATCAGGCATTTAAGTTTAATGAGGTTCAACAAACTTCTCATTTAAAATATATGTTTGTACCTCTGGGCTTTGGGGGTTTGGACAGAGTGGGGAAATGAGATACTGAAACACCAGGAGAGAAGCTATTTCCATAGCTTTTTAAACCTATCGAGCCTTAATTAATATTATTTATTTGTATTACGGTATTGCCTGTGAGAGCTGCTCATGGCTGGCTCTCCACGGCGAGGAGCAGGGCAAGGGCTGAACGGGCGGCAGCCGGGGCCGGGTTCCCACTCGGCACAGAAATATCCCAGTGCTCCCAGCACAGACGTGCAACGAGACAGCGTGAGTCGCGGTGGGTTCGGTGGGTTCTCAGCAGCCTCCACCAGCAGAAAGGGGACACACAACTGCAGGGTTTTCCGTGGGCCGGGAGCCACCAGCCCTGCGGCAACCCTCCCGTCCCATTGATTGCGCGAGGTAACACTACGTTAACGGAATTTAGTAATAAAATCTCTCGCTCCTCTTCCTCCCCCCACATTTTTGCAAAGAAAACAGCCGTTTCTACTGCCCTGTGAAAAACAACTCGGGCTCCTAAAGGGTTACGGAGAAGCATCCAAGGCAGAGAATCATTTTCTGCCCAAGCTATCTTCTTTAGTTTAAAAATGTTCTCTATTCTTTTGGCATGCATGAAGTAGATTGTGGGAGAGCTAATATTATATTCCACTACTGAAAGCTGGTGGAGTATTTTACATTGATGTCTGGCTCTAGTGATTTTCTAAGGATTTTGAATTCATTAAATCCAACCATTGAATAATCTCCATTCGTGGCGGAAGGCAGGCAAAAGTGCTTACGCTCCTCAATAGCGAAAAAGCATGTAGTCTTTTCTTAAACGTGAAAGCTATCCGACCCGCTGTATGTAGCGGAGGTTGCCCATCGTGTAACCTTTGATGTGCAGACTTTGCCTGCGACACAGCCCTATCGTCCTGCCGTGTAAAGCAGCCTTGGCAGGGTGTTCTGCGCTGCAGCAGCATCCTCCGTCCTCAGTCGGAATTAAGAGCCCATTGTTCCAAGCGCAGAGCAGAGACAGAAGCTCTGGGCAAAGAGAAGAGAAAGCCCCACGGCTTCTCCCTGCGGTTCAGCCCCCTGCCCCAGACGGCACCGTGCAAGGGCGAGTGCCCAAACCCATTTTTTACACTGGAGAAACGGAAGCTCGAGACAGAATTGTTTTGATTCGTGGATGATGATATTCAAAGCTTTAAATGAAACCCTGTGCCTGATCATTTTATTTCTAAACTGAGTAACAGTTACTTTGGAGATGAACCTTCAGCTTTAACTGAATTTAGTGAGAACTGTCACTAAGAGAATCCTGCCCCAGAGACACCACCGGTATCAGAAGAAAACTGCAAGATGTTACCATGTAGCATTACTGCTTCTGCTGCTAAGTGTCAAATCGTTGACTTTAGTAGATTAGGCTTTTAAAAAAAAATAAAATCTATCCCTTAGAAAAATAACAGTAGAATTTCACTAAAAGAAACTTTTGGAAATTGCTCAAGAAAAACTCAAGAGAGTTCTTTCTCAGAATGAAAACGATCACTTCAATTAAATAAAGCTTTTGATGTAGATACAGTCCAACCATCATCAAAGCCTGGAACAGACAGAGAGTTCATCCTCCCTTGTCCTTTCTCAGCTTTTATCTCTATGCACGTGAGAATAAATTTTAGCATCTAGGAATGTCCTAAAGCTGTAAGGACATCTATATAATTGACTATTGTCATCTCCTGTGGGTCTCGATATCTCTCCTATCTAATTTGATGCTGATATTAGGGAAAAAATAATCCTTAATAATTTCCTCCAGATTACGCTAGGTAGGAAGAACTGGAGAAACGCCTCAGATGTTTTGTACCGTGTCAGATAATCTCCTTTTATACACAGGGCAGCGGTGGGATTCGATTCAACTCACCAGATTAGCAGCAGGGCTTCGCAAAGACCTCCAGCCCGAGCAAAGAACCTTGCAGAACACAGGACATGGCAGAAGGTATCAGTTCTATCACAGGTATATTTGAGAAGGAATAATGTTAAAGTTGCTCATGGAACTCTGTTTTCATATACCTTGGATCAGACCTTGCAGATTAGCCTGCTACCTACTGAAGTGCATTTGGAGACCTTTGCGGAGCTGGATCCAAATGACTTGCCAAGCTCATCAATTCCGTAGCAAAACAAAGGCTGAATTCACTTCCTCTGAGGATTGGTACAGCACCTGACCCACCGGCCCACCTGTTCCTTCTGTTACCGTTCGTCGTATATTGCAAGGACGTAGTGGCACCTCCAAGCACCCCACTCTGCGTCGAGGGTCTGCTTCCTCCAGCGAGGGCAGGCTGGCAGAGGAGCCACCATCACCTTTCAGGGAGCTGAGTCTAGAAAAAGGTGAACTTCAATTTTGTTTGGGGAGTTATAAGACTGAATTCGTTTTTTAGTCCTAGAAAAGATCATCTGAAGGCAGCATGAGTAGTTTCAGATTGTCCTCCAGAGCTGAAGAAATGCTCGTCTAAAGGAAAAATATCGTCATTCTCTCGCCACTTGAGGGACAACAGCTTGGCCTCGATTCTATTATTCCTTTTAATATATTAAATATTCTTTGGCTTAGTCACGGGAAGCAAAGCAACACAACTGCTTTCTAATAAATAAAATGTGCTCAGAAGCAATTCTGAAGCATTCCAGATAACTGCATTTCGGGTTTGCCGGGAAGCCAGATGCTGCTATTGGAAAAGTAGCTGCTGTGGTTTGTCATCTGAGCCTAGAAACTGATACCCAAGAATGATACGATGAGACAGACTCGATGATAGCGCTGCTCTTTCTATAAATGATTTGAAGAAAACATTTTTTCATCTCAAAAAAGTCTCTTTTGCTAGAGACTTGCACAGCAAACCAGAAAATTAAAAAGGATAGGCATGCTGTGTTTGAACAGGTCATCAAAACAACACGATATACGCGATTTATAGAAGAATATATAGCAGCTCTCACGCATTTTACACTACATAGGCTGTATTTTTCTCATCATACCGATAGGTATGAAACTCATTATCTTTTTCACAATGGAGAAACGGAATATTATTCCTTTGCCTGCTTGATCATGTCAAATGTCAAAGCAAATTATGAATGCTTGTCCTTCAAATACTCATCCCTCCTGGTAAGATATTAAATATCAATAACGTTCACATTCAGCTACAGAATGAACTAATATTGCGCACATCTCACAGATCTAAAGTTCACCGTGCCCGTTACCTGTCATGCGATCTCATCCCTCAAGTCCTACCTCTTGTCCATGTCCTAAGAGCTGGGAAATTCATTGCGCTGGTAAATGCCACATCAAAGATTATCTGGAGCATGAGTTGAAAGTGCGAGCGGGGGTTACGCACGAGTTTATGGTGTTAAAAAGGGAATAGGAGAAAGAACAAGGGGTTAATGGGACTGGAGCCTTGATTTTGCATCACGGTTCAAAGGCTTCAGAGAGGCAGTATCCTGATGAGACGCCACGGGAAGTTTGAGCACAAGAGACCTGCTGGAAGTGGAGTGAAAAAACTCATTATCTTTTTGACGGGGGAGAAGCAGATGCGCGACCGAGGGTTCATCCAGACAAGGCACTACTGGAACGAGCTGCGTTTGTTCTCAGGGCAGCGTCCAGAGGGAAATACAAATTCTCGTTGGGAATACCGTGCCATGAGGGAGGGGGGAAAAAAAGGAAAAAAAAAAATGTCTGTGAGGTTTTGTCATGTCGTGTCATCAGCCAGTCCTAAGGAGTAATTACGCACCTGTAAGCAGCCCAGCAACAGGCTATTTGTGCTACACAAACACACGCACACGCAGCTACTCCACACAACCGCACGCGAGCTTCAGACAGACTAAAAGATGAATCGGGGAGTCGGGTGTCACCGTGACGGATCGTGCTTCTGAGGGTCCTCTCCAAGCTGGCGCCTGCGCATCCTGCTGCGCGCTGCCAGGACTCCTCAGCACCAACTCCTAATCGCTCCACAAAGAAACATTAGTCTCTTTAATGTCATTTAAAAAAAAAATAAAAAAATCTCCTCTTTCAAGCAAATGCTCCTTTCTCAGACCTAAGGGAGAAGGTGCTGTAGCGGAGCGGCACGGCGGGGCTCGCTGAAGTCGCACGGAGTGTAAAATGAGACGATCTGTGGGGGAGCTTGTTGCCTCTGAAACACCACATCATCCCCACACCCAGAGGATGGAGGAGACTTACCCCGGCCAGAGAAAGGGAAATTGCTCGCTGCACGCAGATTGCATTTTAACCTGAAAAGAAGGGCTTCAGTGGGAACGTGTTAGGAGGCAGATTGAGCAAAACAGGTTTTTAGGATAAGTCTTAAATACTTAAATCAATCGTGATAACTTGCGGCACTGAATTTATCTCCTAAGCTGCCTAAAGTAAATTCCTCAGATCTGTCCGAATAATTTTGAGCTGACAACGCAGCATTCGAGTAGGAAGGCTGTTGCCCAGTGAAAGGATTTTCTCATTAGAATTTCAGCCGATTATTCACCAGAGAGATGGTCTTTCAGGAGCACACCCTGGCAGCTCACTTGGAAAAGTTTTATAAACGCTCAGTCTACTAAGAAAGGAAATTGGAAGGTAAAATTAAAGCTAGCCATTACTTCTGAGAGGTCAGTGAGAGACCAAGCATCCAAAACAAGGTTTATCTGATCTCCCCTGTGCTCCAGTTCATTTATTTCTACACAAGAGACTGGGAAATCCTCTTAGATCGGCCTGCTGCAACAGTTGGAGCTGCAGTCGCTGGTGCTGAGGACACGTTACCCAAAAAATGATCTTGATCAGATGCTAGTAACACTTACAGGTCCAGAGAGCCCTTTTTCTATGGAATTGCACCTGGGAGATGGATACTGAGCCAGACAAAGCTTTACTGCAGGACTCCTAGCTCCGCTGGGCTGAGCTTACCTAAACTGAGAGGCTTTAAGCCTCTGTCACGGATTTCTCGTGTCACTGCTCTTCACCACCTTCAATACCATTAGTTTTTCAGATAGAGAGACCAGCGAGCGAGGGGGGACGGCAGGTGAGAAACAGGGAAACCCAAGGGGGAGTTTTGCCGTTGTCTCAACAAGAAGAGGAGCAGAACTTTAAGCCCTCTCCCAATGCACGAGCTGACCGCGGCGGACTAAATGCTGGAAGAGCCCACGCACCTCTTCCCGTTTAGCAACCGTGTACGTGAAACCCCGCTCCACAGACTATTATGTGACAGCAGCAGTGAGAAGGAGAGGAAGAAAAGCAATACTAACAGAACACCCTGACATAGTGTTTTAAATGAGCTGTAAATACGGCCAGCAGAGTGCCATAAAACCTTGCCATACACGTTGCAGTGGAACTGTAATTTGTGCTATCACTTTTTAAAGCTACACCAGTGCCTCGATGAAGTATTTTGTTTGGGCTGAGTAAATGGCAAATGGTGTATTTATTGATTTTTATCTCTCTTCACACCTCAAATGCTGCCTGTCTGCTCAAGGCCGGGTCACAGCACACTTATTCAGCAAACACCCATTCCGCAGCTAAACCGTAAACTCTTCGGGACAAAGACAGTATCTTTAATCAGTGTAAGGTTCCAAGGTTTTTCTCCTTCCCCCCCTTCTTTTTCCAAAGAGACCCAGTGGTGACCCTGGTGTAACACAGAGCTCTGAGGGAAATGCTGGCAGGACCAGTAATGCTTTACATCCCATTAATGCCATGGATAAAATTGTTTGAACTTGGTACGGTTTAAACTGAACTTTCTACACTCAACCTGGTGCTTAAGTACATCTAGCTGCTAACACCTGCAGGTTTTTCCCATGGTGGCGTGCGTTTTTTTGGGGGGGCAAATAGCTCTACAATAGACATTTAGCAGTAAACTGTAAATGTTGAAAAATTTCTAAGAGGGCTTTTGCTAGAGCAGCCAGTCTCCCGCAAATATGAACCAAATCAAAAGCAACGCAAAAGATAAACCTCAACCTCCCTTGTACTTCTCAAAAAATAAGTCAGAAACACCTTGAAAGAATAAGATCACAAACCAACCTTCTCTGTTCACCCACCTAGAAACTCTTCTCAGGAGGATGATTAGAAGAACACGGAGGAGATGAGCAGTATCCTGGACAGTCTGGTGGGACTCCGCAGTCCTTCAGTGGTCCTGCCGAGGTGGGCAGCACTGGTGCCAGCAGCATCCCTGCCACGGTGGATGGCGTGTGCCGGGGCTGGGCAGGACCCAGCCAAATGCTTCACTTATCTCAGGGGCTGACGACTTGTCATCAATTTGGGAAGTGCAGGAGTAGCTAGGGGTTATCTGAGGAGCCAGAGCACAGCGGAGACCCGTCCATGGGGATGGTTCGAGCATCCGTGGGGTGGAGCACGCAAAACCACGTGCTTCCAGCCCTGGAGCTCCTGCTTTAGTTTCCCCTTCCCAGATGTGCGCAAGGCCAGTGCCAGGCTGTACCCATCAAAGCCACGATACCAGGTCGGTGCCGCGCTGGCACTAGGCTGCTCTCGAGGGCTGTTAAAGAGCATTCAGGAAACAGGAGGTTTTGCCCAAGAGAGCTCAAGTCTCATCCGCTGGATAGAAAAATGGCTTTTGGAGAAAGACGAGAAATTGCAGCAGCCAGAGTTGTGAAAAGCCTTGACAAAATATTTAACTCGGAGAAAAAGAGAACACTTGCCAATTGCTAGAGCCTTCCTAATTCAGGTTATTAGACAGTTACTGCCACTACTATTAAAAAGACACTATTTTGTGAGGGATCTATGCAGAGAAGGGCTGGAACACACCTACAGGTTTTCCACGTGCTTTTAGCTCTGCTAATGGAGAAAAAATTTTCCTCTCATAATAGACTCAATTGAATAATTATTCGACTCAATTAACAAATAAGTAATGTGCTATTTTGTGATGTATCCGGTAAATATATGCCTAGGAGATTCAATAGATAATTCTCCAGTTCTCTGTTTTAGGTTCTAGTTCTCTGTTTTAGGTTCATCTGTTTAGGTATGTTGATCCAGCTGAATTTATTTTTTTAAGCTATCTATGACGAAACCATTAAAGAATGAGGCTGAGGTATTAAAAAAAAAAACAACCCCATGAAAAAAACCCCAAAAAACAACCAAAATGAATTAGCTTTCCACTGAGCTCCCCACGACAATGGTATCTCATGAGTAGTTCTACTGTAGTTTACTTAGTCGAGTGAAAAATAACAACAGCTTTTCTAGTTGTAAATAACCTCTTTTCTCATAGCAGAGACCCATTACAAGGTCAACATCTACTGTCAGACTTCTTCATTAGGCTCATTAAAACTGTCCTGTTGATTTTTTTTTTTTTGGCAGAAAATGCCTGCTTTTCTTGAAATTTGTTCATGTTCTTACAGAGAACTTGGGAATGCAAAATATGAACATCTGATCCTTCCCCACCCCATCCTTCTTCAGGTCCCATTTTTTTTTTTTTTTTTTTTTGCATTATTTAGGTGAATATGTCTAGCAAAAATGTTTTTGCCTTTTAACTGGAATTTTTACAATTTCCACAGGCAAGCATTCCAATAAGATCTCTATTAATACAACGGTTTCTAGGTAGCAAGGAAAAAAATCCCCACAGCATCTCTACTGAAAAAGCTGGCAGGTGTTGACTTCTTACCCATAACTGTAATGCCTCTATAAAAAGGAACGTTCCAGTCTTACAAGCGTTAAAATGGAAAATAAATAGAAGTGGTGAATATGGCACGCCAAAGATTACATGCGGGGGACCAGAAATTCAAATCCCCTCTCAGAGGGGACATCGTGGGGGTAATGAGAAGATGCAGAAGCTCTTCAATCTCCAAAATCAGTCCCTCATGGAACATCACCGAGGCAGACAAACCAAACGGGGCAGCATGGGCGGAAAGGATTATTTAATGAGTATTGGCTGATGTGAGACACCCGCAGACACCCCAAACTGCAGCTTTGCAAAAGAAAGTGCCAGAAGCCATTCCCGTTCGGAATAAACTAATTACGTGTCGGGGGTTTTCTTCCTGTTTAGACAAATGGTGCTGTTTTATTTACTGTTCTTCGCACTTACGCAGCCCCGTGGAGGTGGGAGAGGGGGCATGGGCTCCCTGGAGGGCAGCCGCGGTGCTGCGAGATGCGGGAGAGCACTGGGCAATGCCCACCTTGTGAGAGGGCTGTAAATGCAGGAAATACCGTGCAGACCTCTTGGGTTTTGGTCATGGGCTAGACGGGGCGGTCCAACATCATTGGCCCAAGATGATGCCTTAAAGGCCACTGAAAATACCGCGCACACAAAAGACTGGGGACACACCGGCTTTTGCCATCCTGCAAGAGCATCCTGGTGCCACAACGTGTGGGGACAGGTTGGGGGGACCACAGGGGCTCCCTCAGACCTCAGGTGAGCAGGGGGCTAAGGACAGGAGATCGTGGTTACTAAATGCCTAAGCAAAACCAGCATAATTATCGTACAGAAAGCTGCCCTGCTGAGAATAAGAGAACAGCCAGGTCCAGGCTGCGCGCACGTACTCCTACCTTCTCTGGGCTTGGAGCCTGCAGGGTACCAGTTTTCCCCCCGCTTCTGTAGCGCGGCCAGCGCTCGTTCTCACAGTCCCAGCCCAGGGCTGGAGAAGAAACAGCATCCTGCTTCAGAGGAGGAAAGAAAAATGAAGTGGATTCTACTCAGTTGCTAAAAGCTTGGAGTAATTTGCACTGTTGTAATTCCAGCAGATGAGATAGCCAGAAAGATATATTTAATATTTCATTTTTTTCTGCCTTTTTTCTCCCCCAAGACATTTTTTCCTCAGTGGGGGAGAGTGCTAACAATGACTTCAATAGCAGAATGAAGTTTAAAGCCCAGATCTTTCCAATTCTGCTTATTCCTTTAAGCTATTCCAATCCCCTTTATGTTCTTTCTGCATACACACATCTGTCTTCTTCAAAGCCTTAACCATCGCTGACACACCTGACCTTTCCATCCAAGCGCAATGGTTGGATGCAAAGAAAAAACCCTTTACCTACAGCAAGTACCTCTTTGTTTTGCCGGTCCCACGCCTGAAAATTTTGCTGCTGCAGGAAGTAGAACAGCGAGCAACTATTGAAAAATGGAACTGTCATCTCTTCGAGAGAAATAACAGCTTATCTTTATTTTGTCAGACATGACTGTTAGTTATTAGAGTCTTAAGAAAATGCTACAAGAAGAATTAGGACAGTATTGTCGCAGAAATGTCAAGAGTTCAGAAATTAATTTGACAAGATCTGGGATATCTCAGATATCTAATTAAACTTTCTGAGACACTTCTGTTGTGTAAATACTGGCAAACTATTAAAATAAAGTGTCAGGTAAAGCTAGTTTCCATATTCAATTAATAGATGTTACACCCATTATTCTGATCAGACCCATTCAATTCATGCCAGTAAATATAATTGCATCTATTCGTGCACACAAAGTCCATCCATTTTTAACTCAAATATCTGAGAAACTTTCTATGCTTGTTAATACCACTATATTTTTTTTGCTGGATCTTATATAAACATCCCTCTCCTCCACTTAGTGAATGAGACCAGCCGTTGCCGTACGGTAGAGCACATGCAGCTCTGTTTCGAAGGATTTAGAATAATTTCTGTAGGGGAAAAACTTGTTCCATAGATGAAGAGAATTTAGGCTAAGAGGAATTATGGCTAATAGATTCTGACCTCAACAGGCTATAATGCAGGCTGGCTTTGCACTCAGTAATATTTTCATCAAGCCCATATCTCATAGCTGTGCTAAATCATATCAATTCATCATTTAAAGAAGCCACTACATCCATTAGTAAATTGTTTCAATAGTTAATTATTAGCAGTATAAGAACGATGTGGTTATCCCCAGCCCGAGTCTCCAGGGGCACTGTCAACACGTGGATTACGCTACTGCTGCGACTCCTATCCAGAGCCATCAGTTTAATGAAACACGAGGAACATTTTTGAACCCAAAGGTGCTGGCTCTGGTTAGCCAAGAGCTGGGTGTTAGAGCTGCCAGTCTAGGCTCAGATGGCGGGTAAAGAGGGCTCGTGTGTGCAGGGGTAGCCATGGGGGAGCTGGCACAAGCCCATCCCCATTTGCCTCTTGTGCCCGAGCGCTGATCTGCCACCGGGTTGGCCTTTTGGGCCGAGGATGGGGAGGCCGCGCATCCCCAGGGATCAGTACCAGTCGGCATGTGGTTGCTAAGCGAGTTCATCAATACCGATTAATCCTGGAGGTGATGTCTCCTGCATACGAGCACGGCCAGGAGATGCAGGACATGATTAATAACCCCACTTCAGTGGTAAAGGTGGCCAGCGCTTCCACCGGCGCTGAGGATGGAAGCGGAAAGTCACCAAGCCAGCTCGTTGCTGCCAGACGCAGACCCACACAGGCATCTTCCGCGGATGCAGATGAGCTAAATTTAAGGAACAATACTCAGAAGATGCTCAGTACACAAAGTGTTTTTGTTTCACAGGGTACAATAAGAAATATCATAAATCAGTTGTTTCCATTATTTGCTGCAGTTTCTCTAACTGATCATTTGTCTTCCTAGCACTGGGGTTGGCTGGGAAGAGAGAGGAGCGTTTGCCATTACTGTTTCTGACAAGAACTCCAATAATTTAATTCGATTCCCCTCCCAAATAATTTTCTGATGCAAAGACATGAAAATTATTAGTTGAATTTCAAGCTCATTTTGTTCTTATCAAAATGAACAATGCTTATTTTTCAACTGGCATTTTGTCTCCTTCCACACCCTCAGTTCTTACCCCCACCATCTTTTTCCATCTCTTCTCCTTATCCAGTTAAGCTTTATTTTCAGATTGCTTGGCAGAAGACCCATCCGAGGGCAGTTGCCGCTGCAGGTCCTCTGGGGCCAGCGGTCACCTCTGCTCCAGCAGCCAAAGGGGCAACGTGCATCTCTCCAGCAGCATCCCCGGAGGACAAGCCACATGCAGGAATCTCCATCACCAAAATCAATGAGCCTTACCCTGGGCGTTCACACCGAGGGGGCAGGAACAATCTGTAGCTGAATAAAGGGAAGGTGCGGCCTGGTAGAATTATCTGAGACTAAAAAAAGAGAATGTAGGAAAAATACAATTATAAAAAAAAAAATATTTAGAGTAAAGGGTGTTTTTGTAAAGGTTGTTTTTATGATTAAAAAAGGAAAACCCAAACCCCCACCAGCGTGATCGGTTCTGGAGGCAGGGCAGGACAACATCAAATCCCATAAGCAACTTTCAGTGCTCTCTTATCAAGCACAGTCTGGCAAAATAACTCCCCGCCTCACGTAAAACAGCGTCTCTGTTCTTGGATAACCCCCAAACCCATGGCGAGTAACGAATAAGAAAACAACGGGCTGTTGTTTTACTTCCCATTCCCAAGGCTCACTCTGCTTTAGGCTCCATCATTTCGCAACTCGCCTGGTGTAACGCGATGTGGCAGAGCGGACCCTGGTCCAGGAGTGAACCCTGACGCAACGCGGAGCGGATGCCTTGGACTCAAGCTGCTCCTTCCTTGCCTTTCCTACCTTTGATCCACATTTTCTGCTTGTGACGGGCTGTTAGATAAATATCAGTGACAAGGCTTAGTATGCATTTGTTTTTCTGCAGCTTGCTTTCCTTTTGTTCCGCTCTCCAAGCTGAGTGTCTTGTTGACAAATACACAGACTCCATTACCAGTTAATGGTTTTAGCCTGGTCTCCTCTACTCTCTTTACTCCCCAGTGCCAGTCCCACACATTAGCCTGGATAACGTTCAAAGACAGCAGCGTTTTGTTTATCTGTTTTGGGAAGTAACAGCCATCAGGCAGGCCAATCCCCGTCCTTACCAAAGCTGCAGTTCTGGTTCCAAATGTAGCCTGCTCCGAGGAGAGCTACAGAAGCACGCGCTGCATTTGCTCCAGGTGGAACCTCACTTTTCTCCTTTCACTCTTAATTTTTTTTCTTTTCCAGGAACGGGACATTTTTCTTAGCACTCAGCGCTGTTTGCAGGCTTTGCACATCCGGGGGCACGATTTCTGTAGACTCTTAGTTTGTCTCGTCAGTTTTTAAAGCTCACCCTTATTGCACGCCACGGTTAGTTGAGAATGAGACGTCATTCTTGGTGATGTATGTCAGCACACCGTATGAACGGTCAGGATCATACATCTTTGCGCACAGACACCTATTTTAACGTTTGAAGAAACATTTCATGAATGTTTTCAAAAGTGGTCGTTGGCTTTGGGTACCTCAGTTTCCAACACAGCTGAAGCAGCGTAGATTTTGAAGATCGGGTACTTGGGACCTTCGCAAGCAGGAAACCCACATATCCAATACTCTTCGGAACCCCGGTAAATGAAGTCCCTGCAAGTCCTCTGTGGAAGAAAAACATTTGATTAATGTTAATTAATGTTTGATTAACTGCAAGTGCAGGCAGAGGCAGTGCAGCTGGAACACGTTCACATGGCTGCAAAGGAGAGCAAGGGGTGAGCTTAATTCAGCCTCCTTTTCCTGCTTCCGGAGACGTGAAGTCTTGCTGAATAGCTGTGACCACGCTGCACGTTAGCCGAGGAGACACGAGACACAGTTGGCAAAACACATTAGCGTCTTCCACTCTGATAATTAGTTTAGTGAAAAATTATTGCGTTCGCTGTTTGGTTTCACTAGAGACCAATTGCAGACTTAAAAAAAAAAAAAAAGAAAAGCTCACATTAGGTGCTTTTAATAAGACAATAAACTGTATAGTGTTTCCAAACAAGATTTAAAACCCATTCAGCACGTGAGTAATTAGCACAAGTCAGGTTGGAGGCCAAATGCATTATTTAGTAATGGAATTACATTTGCTTAGAAAGAAAGCAGCCCATTAAAATCCACAAAAATGCATAAGTGTTACGGCAATGTATTCAAAACAGGCTGCAACAGAACTGCTAATTTTGCACTAGGATGCTGTTCAGGTTTTAGCAAACATGCCCCCAATCTTGTGGTCAATGGAGATTTTATTCCAGCTATGCAGGGAGAAATAATCGTAGCAGAGCCATATTGCACAGCAGGTGTTCATCTCGCAGATGAGTTGAAATCAATTATCAGCACTGCCTGCTGTACCATTGGGCAAGAAGTTTGAGATCCTCCAAATTACCCTCGGATTGTCCATATTTGCATCCCAAAGAGCCACTGGAGATAGTTTTCCTGGTACAGAAAGCCCTTCCCCTACAAGAACAACCTGTCTTTTTTCCAGGAATTTGACACAGAACTGTATTTTCCTACATGCTGTATTTTTATTATTTTTTTGTGTGTGGCATAGGCAAATATCAGTACAAAGGGTTCAGAAAAAATAGACTACGCTTAGCAGCCCCCAGCAAAGCTAGCAGAACGCACTTGACAAAACTTGCACTCTGTAATGAAATTCTTACGAAGGCATTCAATACTTCAAAACTAGGACAAATTATGCTGTAAGGAGCAGAATATGTAAACGCGGCAAGGAGCTCCATTTTACATTCTGGCTTCAGAGGGGTTACTTCCAGTTGAGAGCAGTGTAAATGAGACCAGAATAAGACCCGTGCCCACCAGCAGAAAGATGAAGCCAGCTTTGTATAAGAAAAATATAGAATCAACCCCTCACCAGGTCCGTGTGTAGGGTATTCTGAGAAAGGAGGTGGGGTGTTTGCAGCAGATCTGCCGTGAGGACATTCAGACCCTCTTTTATACGGTAGCTTAAGAAACGGCAACAATTCTGGAGCCGCATCACCAGATGACAAACACCCTAGTGACTTGCCAGCTCATCCCGGTGGTAATTCCGCAAGCCCAGCGGCGCATGTGCCATGCTTCCCGGGTACTAACAGGACCGTGACCATTTCCATAATAGCCAGCCAGCAGTGACAAATGGAAAATAAAAAAAAAAGAGAACAGAAGCAAGAAATGTGGCAGCTCTCTTGGCCCAGAGGCTGCTGGCTCTGGGGAGAAGGAAGGATGGCTGCTGGTCGCTGGTGTAAGGGTATGAGGTTTCCACGTCCCCTGCAGACCCCTCAGCTCCGGGCCTTCTCCCATAAATGTGCCTCTCCGAGTACCTTCTTGAGGCTGACGCTCCCACTGCGGACCAGCAGCAGAGCCGGGAGTTAGAAGAGGTGCCTGCCTCCCCCCAGCAGGGCTCACGTGCTCCTTAGATAAGCACTTGCTGCAGAGTGATTTGTCTTTCCAGGATTTGGACTTATTCCTGCCTCCCTGGGGTAGCTGTTTACTTTCAGAGCCAGTTTCCCTGACGGAGCAGGGATACCCATGCCTTGCTTTTCCTCCTCTTCGCTTTCCAGCCGAGCGCAGGGGAAGGGGCTGGGCGTCAGGTAGAGAAGAGCAGCGCCCCCGTAACCGCACGCCTTCCTCCCAGAGGGGCTGCTGCCTTCACAAGAGATACACAAAATGCAGAATGACTTTGATCTCTAATTCAAGCAGCCCAAACGGCCCAGGCTGTTGGCATTTTTATTTGCCGCCTACAGTCAATCTGATTTACTTCTCATTCAGCCGCGCCAACGGATAACCCAGCGTTGGCTGGGACGCCCCTCGCTGTTGCCCTCGCCAGACCAAATCTGGGGGCAGGGCTGCAGAAAAGGGCTCATGTTGGCATCGCCAGCCCAGCCCAGCGCAAACGGCTTTTGCTCCAAGTCCACAGCAACACACCTGGACACGGGGATCTCTCATTGCAAGGGCTGAATAAAGCTTGAGCACAAAACAGCCTGACAGTCCTGAAAGAAGTCAGTGATCTAAGGAAAATGGGTTTGTAGGTGATGCAAAGCTCTCTCAGATTCACTCCAAAGCTGCTGAGCTTCTTAACGTCTTCAAAACCTATTTTCCCCTCTGGGGGTCACAAAGGAGGCTCCGTTTCCTGGAAGGCAGCTTTGAGACTCCAAGAAAGCCGTGACATTAGCAAAGGTCCTGCCACAAACAGCTTGTAAAACCAGGAGACTGAGCTCTCTGTAGTGCATTCATCTTCCTTTCAGGCACTTGCCCTCGTTTCTGAGCTGGCCACTGCAGCAAAGAGCCGTCCCCGCTGGTGACGCTGAACTCCACAGGCAGCTTTTGTGCTCTGGTTTTTCCATCTTGACCCTTCAGGCAAGTCCTCCAAGGGCTACTTCATCTCAGGGGCCTTCCAGTGATAACGGCAAGCTGGCAGCAGCTGGACTAGGCAACGCACGGGGAGATGGGGGGACGGGCACATCCCCCAGCACCCCTTTGGCACGTCAAGTCAAAGCCTCATCTCCCATCCAACGCCCGGCTCCTCGCTGGTCCTGGGAAAAGCCCAGAGAGATCTGCGCAAGTTGGGGTGGCAAAACCTCCGGGTATGGACCAGAAATCATTATGGCCCTGAAAGCATGTCACCATCGTAAGAGTCAGCCTGGCTTTTCTGGCAGCTGGCCTATTTAACAAGGGCCTTGGAAATTTGACCAAAAGTGGGGGTGTGGCCTGAAAAGCGGTTCTGCGTCAGGAACTCGCGCACCAGCGAGAGCCCTTTTCCCAGCAGTTGCTGTAATGAGTTCAGCCACTGCGCAGCTAATGGCTGTCACACGCTGAAACACAACCGGAATACTTGGCTGGGGAGAAAATTAGACATTTCCATCGTCATTGTTACTAAAACGGAGACCTGTGAAGGATTACTTGCATATTATGGCAGACTTCAATTGAAATGGGCCATTACTTGCCTCATTAATATTTCAAGTGTGTTTGAATGCACTATGGCAAAAATACATCACTTGAGAACAAATTCAGGTAGAAGGAAAAAAAGCCCACAAAACAAATTTCATTAAATAATGAACACGCTACACTGAGCCATCCTGAGATTCAGCCCAATAGTGTCAAAGACAAAAAGTCCTGGTGTTCTACTTATAAATAAGGCAAAATTATCTATTCATTTAGGAAAAAGTAATCACGCTCAGTTAGACACACCAGACAAGCATATGAAAAGAAAAATGGCTTTGAAGCTGCTCCTGACAGCAAGCCTAGACAGCTCGAAAAGAAAACTCCACAATCCAGGCTTTTTCTTTTTTTTTTTTTAAAGTATACATTAGAAAGTCTATTAAAGAAGTGGCGTGAATTGGCAATTTTTTGTTGCGTAACATTTTTGAATCTTTAAGAGAACATTAATGCAATACAGCTCATTTTGCCGGTACCCACACACTTCAGTTGAAAACAATTCCCAGCTAAAGGTGCTCCTTATAAATTGGCTATTAGCAGGAACAGAGTAGAAGACACACCCCTACTGCTCTCCTGTTTGTCCTAGGGGGAGCGGGGCCTACCAGTTTTCCGAAGATACAGGGTAGGAAAGTTATTTTCCATTTATAGCTTTGAACTACCAATATTTAATCTAACTTGGGTAGGAAAGGCTTGTTACTTACCTTTATTTGTTCATAACGTCAATGCCTGTTATTAAGATCAAGCGTTGAAGAACTGAGGGTTTTGGTCAAAAAGCTCCAGCAGGGATCTCAAAGGATCCAGCTCTGTCCTAGGCTCAAGGCTTTCATCTGAATTCGCCCAAAGCTGTAGATAAACAAAAGGAAAAAAGAAGCATCCTGGCATAGAAAGAATGCACAACCAGAGTTTTCCATCATCACCTGAACACACGGAATTCCCTGTTCTGGGAAACAGCAGCTGGAGCCAAACCTTCCTGAAAATTGGATTTGTCCCCAGATATGATTTTTCAGTGAATGACCGAGAGTTTAGCCCTGTCAGAGAGCAGAGGTGAAGAAACAGCTCCCTCCAGATGTAAAGACATCAATTTTTTTTTTTTTTTACCATCTTTTCTTGCTAAAGCTACTATTAGTGGGTGATGAGCAACGTCAAGCTGCAGCCTGATGATTAGGTGAAAACTGAAAATCCCAGCTGTAGCAGGAGCTTCGCTGCGGTGGAAGATGGAGAGAGGAATTAGCAGTGTGGTTTATCCTCTCAGGAGTTTACCACATAATTACAGTATTCTCTGGTTGAGAATTGGAGGAACTCATTCATATTTTTAATCAAAGTATTCCTCACCAGGACCGTAATTATTTTCTCTGGCTCATCTCCCCTACCCTGCTCCTGCTTAGGGGGCAACATCTCCTGTTTTCACCTGCGCATGGTCTATATATACGTAGCAGGAGAGCTTTTTTTTTTTTTTGGTGAAGAGAGGACCATAAAAATGTGGCTTTTAAAGCTAACAAATAGCAGCTTTCTTTTCACTTGAAGCCCTTCACGTCAACAAACCCCCTTCCCTCCCCTTGGGCCCACGCCACAGTCCAGCACAGAGAGGTCCCCAGCTGCCTGAACGAGCCTGGACCCCCCCGCAGCTCACAGCACAAGACACAGGGTTTCCGAGCCCCAGCTTAACCTTAATTTTCTAGGCAAGCGGCTCACCTGGGGAGGCTCAAGCTGCAGCCCCAGCAGGTTCTCCAGCGGGCACGGCGAGAGACCTCTGCTGATACCCACAGGGGCTCCTGAGAAAATCATGTTTAAGTATAAGATGAGATACATTTCGGTTGAAAAGCAGTGATGCTGGAGCAGATAGAACTCTTACTTGAGCTATTGCCCCCCTCCTCCTCCTCCTCCTCCTCCTCCTCCCAGCAAGGCAGGACGGCTGCAGCGCTGCCCGGCCAGAGCAGAACCCCCCAGGAGCTTCGCTGCTCACTGCAGACCTTTTACAGCCCCATCACCTCCCACCTCTTCGGCACCAGTTAAAGGGGCCAAGGCCCACGGGAGCCTGAATGCCAGGCCAGCTGCCCACGGACCGCAGGAGCCGGGGCTGCCAGCCCGGAGCGTGGATCGCAGATGGGCTCGGAGCGTGGAGCGGGTCTGGGAGGCGGCAGCAGGCTGAGCCCCCACCTGCCTGTGGCTGCCTTCGCTTTGCCCTTTCTAACGAGACTCACTGCATGGGCCATGTTCAGGATTAGCTCCACCACACTCTTCTCAGATGTGTATTAGGTGCTGTCTACATGAGCCCCTTACAAAAAAGTCCCACAGATTGAGAAAAATGACATAAATTGAAAAATGACGTAAATCAAGAGGTTTTACTATGTCCTGATTTGCCCAGTTCTTTGCTGTGCCTGTAGCTTAAACACTAAAAGCTAACAAATACATATATATATTTTTAGGGTAGAAATTCACAGACTTTAGCAACCACAGCCCTGTTTCCAAGGTCAGCCCATCCATGGGAAAGGCCGCGTCTTCCCAGCGTTGCCAGCCAGAGCCGGTGCCGAGCTCACCGCTGGCTGGGGGGCTGCTGCCCCGGGCTGGGGCTGTGGGCACCGCCGCCACGCCGTGCCCCGAGAAATCCAACGCTTCTCAACTTTTGAGTAATATCACAGCTACTTCTGCCAGGCACTCACAGCAAACTCGTCTGCCACCTTCTGTTCCTGAAAGGATATAACTCCCACGGCAGAGTATTTTCCCATTTTTCTTTGGGCAGGTCTGGCAGGTAAGGCTCGGCGAGAGGCGTTTTTGCAGTTAGGGGCTGATTTTTGGCTCCTGCCTGCCCTGAGCCGGAGCCTGGGGCACAGCCACAGCACATAAACACGGCAAGGAGAAAAAGCACTTCCATCTCAGGGCTAATTTACAAACAGAAGGAGACAGGAAAATGATGGGTGCCAGGGCTGCGTCTTCCAGCACACGTGCCGAGGGGCATTCCCCCCCAGGTACATTCGATGGTGGTAGGAATTTCCTTCCAGAGAAAGCCTGGGCTGGGTTTGCATTACAGCAATGCGAAATGACAGCTGCACATGGCCATACGGCTAAAAACTCGGTTGCCTTTAGCCATATTGATGAATCATGATGTTTGCTTCATGATGGACTTGCTTAACCAGGCAGGAATAACCTTGGGTACCCAGGAAAGCTGCGTTACCTTTGCCGATGGGATGCGAGCTGCATCCCAGAAAGCTGCTTGTCACGGCTCCACGTGCCCTGCCGGGAGAGCGGCTACAGGCACAGGAAGGCAAAAACCAAAGTGGCATTTTCTGTCCCCAGACTTGTGACTGAAGGGATAATTGAGAAAAATAATCCAGAACAATGACTGCTTGACAATGGCAGCAAATTGGGTTGATACTCTCAGTGCTCCTCAATTAGTCTGTACAAATGCTAATTGGAATAGTTCCTTTCTGTGGCGCAGGCCGTCAGCACAAATCTCAAAACCCGAGATAGTTTTTCGTTTTCTGCAAGCCATCTGTCATGCTAATGCGTCTTATTGCCGAGAGCTGGTGCTTGGTTTTTACCTTTAGCGCCGTCACAAAGAGAGAGCGCTGGGTTTCTCCCAAACCCAGCCCCGGGCTCCTCCGTGGACGATGGTTTCTGACCAGACAACAGCAGCTTTCCCCATAGCCCGAGGTCCGTGCGCTGCTAAGCGCTGCGTGGCGGTTATTGATATTAAAGGAAGCAGGTGCCCTTCTGGATGAGGGGCCTGCACACCTCGAAATTGCTCGGAAGAGGAGCTGCAAATAACACCCTCAGCTGATGCCTCCCTTTCCTGGGGATTGATTTGTCCTGATACCTATGACTGCATCTCAAGGTCCATTTAATGATTCATTCCCTTTAATAATGCAAACGGATATTGAGGAGGTCTTCAGCTTCCTGAGATAGGGTCTTTTAATAATAAAAAACATTTTCATTTGCTTTCTGTTCAAAATAATAACAGGAAGACTCAGGGGGATTCTTGGTCTCGGCACATCCTGAGTGTACAAGGGAAGTTTTGAGCTCTCTCCTCCTGCCGCGCTCTGGTCCTCAGGGAGCCGCTGTGGGACGCGGGAGGACACGCTCACCCGGCTCTTGTCCGTGATGGACATTTTCTGTCCCGTCTCCCCTCCTCCAGCAGTTGCCAGCTGACCCTCCGTCCCCCTGTCCCAGGCTGGCTATATCTAAGCGGGAGCAGCCCACCTTCAGCTGCGCAGTGCTGCGGCCTGGCTGACGCAAGGCAGCTTTTATTAGGGCATTATGTACTAACGGGTCAATTCTGGCCACACCGAGGCATTCAATTCTTATCAGCAAAAATCCATGCGTTGTGTGTAGCTGTATCCCCGAGGTAGCGGCAGAGGCCATGCAAATCAAAGTTCAGCTGCCAGGAATCGCACCAAAGAGGTGTTTATTGACACATCTCTTTTGCCAGAATAAAAACTGCTCCATTATCGTATGATAAAGTTCCTGTCCTGGAGCTACGGGCCCAGAGAAGGCCAGGATACTCCCCACGGCAGGCTCTTTCTCCTTTGGGGCACTGGCTCCCATGCTGCCCTCCCATATCCAACAGTGCAAACACTGAGTATCCTCAATGTCTGAGCAAAGGCAGGAGAGTGATACCTTTTTCTTGAATGTCATGAAAGCGGCATTTCTACCGAGCAGAAAGTCCGGGCACGCTGAACTCTTCAGTAATCGCACGTGACAGCATCTGGCAACTGGAGCCTGACACCTGCAGTCGGTGCGTTTCCTGCCAGACCCAGTCCCAGAGCCACCGACGAGTGGAAAACACAGAACAAAATCAATTATTCAGCTCCAAGACGCCCTCCATGGTGTGTGGGGCAGGAGGGGTGGGGGGACACGCTGGAGTTGGTGAGACCAGCCACGCAGTGGGTTCCCAGGCCGGCAGGAAAGCTTTTACCTGGATATTTGCAGCTATGTTTTTGCCTCTCTTTTCCAGAAAGTTCCCGATTCCTCTTCTCTGCCACCTCCAGCGCAGGACTGGCTGTTCTCCCCTCCATGCTGGTTTAAGTGGCTCCTTTGCTTCTGCACTTTCCGTGTCCTTTTTCCAAACCCACGCTCTCGTTTGGCCTTTGTTCAAAGGTGCTGCGTTTCCCCTGTCACCATACTACTTGAGTGGCACTTTAGAGGTCCTTCATTCGGCCCTGAAGCCCTTTCACATCATATTCCCATTCACAGCATTTTCCCTGTCTGCTAAGAATTCAGAAAACTTTCAGCTTTTTTTTTTTTTTTACCCTTCCTTCCTAAGAAAATGTGGTTTGTGTGGTCAGTCTGCAATGCCAGCTGTCTGCGTGTTTGTCTGTCTGTAACTTCGCTTGACCGTCGACCTGTCTGTCTCCCTCCACACCTTTTGAACCTTTGAGCTGCTTCACTTCGATGCAGGATGCGAGCTGGAACACCACCAGAGTGCTGCGAAGTCACTGCAAAACCTGGGTGAAAGAAGGTGAGGGTGCTCGTGCCCCTGCTGGGGGAAGGATTGCTGTGGGAATGTATCTCCACCAGACATCAGAGAATCCACCACAAGTCACAGGTCCATCAGAAAGCAGGCTCAGGCCATTATTTCACTGCTTATGAAAGTATTAGTTTCCCTAAAAAATTTTTTCACCTCCCTCCAGTAGCCCCAGGTTTTCTGCCGATTCCGCGGTGTGGCTGGTTTTGATCCGAGCGAGAGCATTCGTGAGAGGTTGCACCGTGACCGCGCAGGACCAAAGCGGCTGCACCGCAGGGATGGTGATGGTGTGATTTACTTCCTCTTTGGTCACTGCTTTGTCCCAGAGCAACATTTGTCGTCACAGGCTGAGCGACTTCACACTTCTTTGCCTGTGTTAATTGCTCCAGCCACACGCTCGTGTGCCGCTATGGGAGCAGGTTTCCCTGACGTTAAATGGGTTAATTCCTTTCTGGTCTTAAACAGTATTATAGATACATATTTTTTAGCTGAGCCTGCCCCAGTCTTTAGGTTTTTTAAAAAAATTTCTTTTTCTCTGTCAAAATCCCAACCGACTGTGGGAGTTACATCCGAGTGACAACTTTGAACTCCGCTTTTACTACTTGAACAAACTCCTTTCTGCAGAAGGAGCAGAGTTTCTAGAGGGCAGCACCACCGCTGCTGCTCCAGAAGGAGTTTCAGCTGCCAGTGTTGATCCGGATGCCAATATAAAACATACGAGGGTTATACTCAGCCCATTCTATCACAGGAGCCGTGCGCTCCCCGCAGGGACGGCCGGTGTGGGACACCGAGCGCTGCGGCTTCGGGAGGAAGGGAAGGGCTCAGGGCTCTGGCACCGGGGCGAGGAGTGCTCAGGGTGGCAGCCGTCATAGAAGAGAACCGAAACTCCTCAGCAAACCTTCTAATTTATATTGAATGTGACGTTCGTGGCATGAAATAATCCTGTTGCCCAGCTTGGGTCAAGCGCCCAGGTCTCGCTCCTCCTCATCCCTGGCTAGAGGAGAACATCGAGACCTTGAAACCCGCATCCCATTGCTGGCTCTAAAGTAAGTATTTTCACAAAAACCCGCATCCCATTGCTGGCTCTGAAGTAAATATTTTCACAAATTCAGACCCCAGAGTCTTCTAAACATGCGGTTTCCCCTAGCCTTAGAAGAGACCTTACTGAAAAGTACGGTCACTGCGAGAGAAGTTGATGCCGTGTGGCTCGAAGCGGGGCAGCGGGTGCTGTTTCTCCGCAGCAGCAGGAGAGGGAGCTGCGAAACAAGCGGCGGGGGCTGCGGGATGCTGCGGGGAGCGGGACCCCCCGGCACAGCCCCGGCCCAGGAACTGCCGTTCTCTCCTAACGGGGGGGAAAGGTTAAAAGCTCTCGCTGTAGCAAAGCCTTTCAGCATCCCAGTGATGCGCGGTCCAGGGTGCCAACTGCTCCACACACTCATTCTGCAATTATTTTTAACTAAAAGCAAAAAGAAAAAAAAAAAAGAAAAGATGAAAGCGTTCATAAAACTACATTTTAAATCCTCTGCTTTTCAGCTTTTCTGTCTCTGGGATTAAAGATGAACTTTACAACAACATGAAGGAAAAAGGGGTGAGGATTCTCCTGTGCCTGATATTTAATTATCAATCCCTGCCCGGGCCAAACGCGAGCGCTGGAGCCGGCAGAAGCGTTATCATACCGGTGTTGGGCAGAAGGGCCCCGTCAGGCTGGCGACGTGCCTTCCCCCTTGTCCCCGCAGTGACAGCACCTCCGCGCTGGGCACTTGGTATTTGGGTACCCGGTGCAGTTTGTAAGGGAAAAACAAATGTCATGAATTTTTAGTGCTGAAAAGCAGCATAACCCGGGCAGGGAGCACAGGGATCATGGTGGCACCCTCTTCTGTCCATGCAGCCCAGCCGCTGGTGAGCCCATGGGCAGCAAGATGCACTGGGCAGGGGCAGGAAGGAGACATTGTGCCCTGAAACCGGTGGAGAAGTAGGTTTTATCCCAGGTTTTGCCTATCTGGAGCAAGAAATCCTTTTGGGTGCTAAGGGAGGGAGGCCCCAGGGGCAGTGGTTCGGTGATGCCGGGTGCTGTCACACAGACCTGTCTGGTACCCGCGCCGCAAACAGTTGAACAAGCATTTCCCATCGCCGTTTGGAGCTGCTGAGCTGCTTTTAGGAGACTGTGCTCCTGCAGCTGCAGACGCGAGCACATACAGAGCCACCAGTGCCGGCTGGTCTCCTTGGGGTAGTTACTGGGGAGCCGTCCTGGCTCCTCTTAAATATTGCAATCTGTGGGGCTTCCCTCAGCCTTGTTGATGAAGGTCCCTCAAGTCCCTCCTGACAAGTGCTCACAGTGCAGGTCTGATGCCGGCTGTCAGGAGCTCAACCTGCTGGCGAGGCGGACGGCGGGCTGGAGGAGCTCTCTGCATCCATTTGGATCATGAATATTTGATGCGATGAGCGCTGCAGCTGGGATGCCGCAGAAGCCACTGGTCTTCCCGCGCCTGCTGCATGCCCAGGACATGGTGAGCAGCCTGAGAGCCGTAACGCCAGCACTGCTGCAGGGCCAAAGCTGACACCAGGAGCTTCTCTTTAACAGCTGTAAGTTTTGGTTGAATTTTGTCCCATTCCAGCCTCCTCCAGCCTGGTAGTGTCTTTGTCCGCTGGACTGAGGGGTCCTTTTGTGTCCGATGTCTTCTCTGCTGTGACCCATGGTTTCCCCAGCTTCTCTCTGATGTTGTAAATAGCTGGTGCTTTGTCTCAGTTTCACTGTGAATTGTGACAAATGTTAGCTCCGTCACTGAGGGCGTATGAAGCAGGGACTGTACTTCCTAAGGGTTTCTTACCCTTCCACCCTTCCCATGGGTTACCCCACTGATGGAAAGCCGTTGCCCCTGGGGTGGGATGGGCAGATGCCTTCAGCGCGTAGGAGTGCTGTCAGCAGACGGAGAGATGTGCCTGCTCCTTCAAACTCCTGGGGATGAGTTTGGAGACGCAGAATGAAATTGCTTTAAATGAAATAGGCTGGAAGAGGCAGTGATGGAGAAAACCTCCTCAGGGAGAAGCCCACAATATCACAGGTTAGAGACCAGCCAGAAGGTCATAAAGGACAGTTATAGGGTTGGCTGATGGAAATATGTGTTGGATTAACGGACTCACCTTCAAACGTCCCAGTCTGAAGGTTTCCCAGCCTGACTAGGACAGTGAAAGACAAAGGTACACATCATTTATGTGCCAATCTTTTAATTGATTTGCCTAAACAGGCCCTGACCATTCCAAGTTTTAATTGTTACTCTGAGCTAAACGAAACCTACTTTATTTTCAAGCATCTTTCCTGACATCCTAAAAAACCCAACCAAACAAAACCCAAAGACCCTCAAGCAAATAGGACAGGTTGACAGAGCTATTTTCACGGTACTTTAAATTTC
Organism: Rissa tridactyla; assembly: GCF_028500815.1. NCBI lineage: Eukaryota > Metazoa > Chordata > Aves > Charadriiformes > Laridae > Rissa > Rissa tridactyla. The sequence continues at coordinate 14,843,918 of NC_071480.1, read as the reverse complement.
ATTTTAACCTTCCCAGCCTCTTGTCCTTTAGAGCTCCAGCATGGAGAAGGAAGACAGCCGTTCCTCGCTGGCTGGAAAATGGTGTTGTGCATGGAAAGGACAATTCTACCCCCAACAACAAAAGGAAATAACCCACCAAACCAAACCCCAGTACACAGAATCTCAGTGTCATCACCTGGGAAGGGACAGAGCTGGTCAGAGAGAGGAAACAGAGTTTACTACCCCTCGTCAGTGACCTGCTTGCAGAGGAGGCGCCGGTCAGAGCCTTGGTGCAGCTCGGGCTGGGTTTGGGGCTGGGAACCCTCCTCGCACCCCCCGCTGGGAGCTGCAGGGCGTCACCTTCCCAAACCAAGGCCAGCTGGACCTAACCCTATTTTTAATTTTATTTTTTTTCCCTCTTATTACAAATGGAGCACCATAAAACCAGGAAAATGTGGTAGAAAGCCCCATTCTCTCTAGCTCATTATTCTTTCTGTCCCTGTTTCAGGCTCCTCATTCTTCTAGCGGTGCAAGTCCCCAGGACAGCCCTGACATCCCTCTTACGGCAGTTTGTACAAGCAGCTCCAATTTCTGTTGCAGTGGTAATAGCCCCGCACTGGGGTGGGAGCACCCTGCCAAGAGGAGCTCAGTGCTAATCACCATCCATTAAACCTCCAGAAAAACATTATTAATTACCTGTATGCATACTAAGGGCAACACGTTTCATCCAAAGTTCCCAAAGCACCAAGATGCCAATCAATAATACAGTTTCTGTTTTATAAATAGGGAAAATGAGAGAGCCAAACCATGGTTTAGCTCAGAGGTGTGTTTTCCCAGGGGATGCAGCTCCTCTCCGCCCTCCGGCAGCCCCACGCGCGCCGTGGCATCTGTGGGGCAACCTCTCAGCCCCATGGGAAGCAGCTCTGATCTGCCCCAAAATATTTTACTTGACCAAATGAAGCTGCAGATATTGCTCATGAACACACTCACGGCCTCTCTAGGCACACACCAGGAGCGGGGCTGACAGCTTTGCTGTCGAACTTCAACGCCTCGTCTTCTCCCCTCGCGCAAAGCCATTCCCAGCTTGCCCAAGAGCCTTTTGAGAACGTTAATTGGTAACACAAGCTTGGAAAAATGCAAATATACCAGAGCTGATAGAGGGGAGGATGGGGGGGGGGGGGGGGGAAGAAAAGAAAAAGCCCCCAGGAGTGTGGAGGTGGCAGTGTTATAATCTCAGGCTGTCATCGGTTTAACGTTATTAAACAACTTCTTAAAATAGCAGCCGTAATTATTCCTGTACAGAGCTCAATCTGAAGAGCTTTAAGCGCTTTCTCTCCTCTCCTGCCTCGCTCGGTTTTCCTGCTCCTGGACCGGTGGTTTGGGCCCCGGGTGCCGGGCAGAGGAGCGGGGACCCCCCTGTCCAGTGGCAGGGCCGTGTCCTGGGAATCCCAGGAATCGGCCCCAACCCAGGAGGCTCAGCTCTGTTGACACGAACGTAGTTTTTTGTTGCATTTTTAATTGTAAAAATGTATTTGTATGAATAAAATACAGCTCAGTTGGGGATATGACCTACTTTTTATGGAAAGATAAAACAACCGTAGGTTTGTATTTTTATTTCATTTATTTTAACTGTTCTAAGCCAGGCAGAGCTGCTGAAGCAGATCAATAGGAAATCCACAACCGCCGGGCTGCTTTTTTCTGTATATAACCACATTCTGATTGAAATGACGGGGAGCTGCTACATTTCTGTGATGAAGCCTTTAACCTTCAGATCAGTAGAGCAGTTTTGACAGTACATAATTTATATGGAAATAAATAATTTGACGGGGATTTTACATGTACATGTTCTGCACTGCTAGAGAGACCTTCTCTGTTTATCTAAATTATGAATAATAATACTAAATAATATATAAACCTATTGTCCTGGACAAACAACGGTCATTCCGAAGTTCGTTAGCCACAGCAGGAACTGGGGATGCTCTCTCGGGAAACAGACCCTGGAATTCCCGCTAAAGTAAAACACAATTTGCTTTTCAAGGATAAATAAGAGCTTTCACTCAGATGTTTGAACTTGTCCAGCACTGACGCAAGGCAGCTTTCAAAGCCGTATTATTTCAGCGTAAGATGTTGTCTGGGCACGACACAGCCCCGTAAGTGCCACGGGATGCCTCGCTTATCCCCTCACTCTCCGCAGCCTTTGGTGAGCCGAGCCGCAGACAGATTAAACCAGCATTGGGGCCCACACAGCACTCAGTTATGCTAAATCTAAGTATCATAGATTTACTTAGTACATACAAAGAAACGAGCAGGATCTGGCCTGCGCTGACACGACAGCACGCTGAGACACCGCTGCTCCTTGCTCCTGTGCGTGACACCGATGGTGTCCCCTGGCTTCCGAAACGTCCCGTTTCCCCGTGGAGGCGAACTCACCAAGCTCACCTCCAGACAGGCTGAGCGACATTCCAGTACTTATTCAAATTAGCTGTTATTAATTAAATAACACCTTTCAGCTTTCTGGGCAGGTTTTCCCCCTGAAGTTGCAGCGGGAAGCTGGCGTGTGTCAAGACGCCAGGCAGATGCGAGGCCCTCAGGGGTCTATTCTCGTCAACACGCACCTCATTAAAGACGTTATCACTATGGGAAAATGAGAAACGTATGGCCATGCCTCTCTACTATCTCCTCTTTTGTGCCTTCCAGCTCCTCTATCACAGAAGCCCACTACCAGGGGCTTTTAAACATGCCGACGCAGACAGATCCTGTTCAGCAGAGCTTCGCTTGGGCTTAATTTTTGCTCTGATATGGATCCTGCTGGAGTCCAAGGGGTTTCAACCCGTGCCTACGCGCTTTGCTGATTAGGGACAGAGAGCTGAAGCCCAGGTCTGGGGATTTGTCTACATGCGGATTTACAGGTGCTTGGTGGTAGCGGGGACTTGTTGGGGCAAATATGGACTTTGTTCCAAAATGAGTGATTTAAACCGAACCCAAAGGCACCGGCTGCCGCAGCCCTTCCAGCAGCCGCAGTTTAAGCAGCTGCAGACCCGAATGAGTCCAAACCACCAAACACCTTCTCTGCACCCCACTCACACCGGGACTGCCTCTCAGAAAAATGAATTCACACTGCCCTAACGTTAAAGACTAAGAGCAGCTGCATCTCATCACAGCCAGAAGATTTACTGGGAGCCGATGACAAAACTGATGGCTTATTGGGGAATAACCTTGAATGCTGGTGCTGCAGATTTTCAAGGCATATTAATCACAATTTGGGTGTGAATACTTCTCCTTTCACTGGAAACGGAGAGGGAGGGGGAGGCTTGGGATTTCTGAGGTGGTTTGATTAAAAATGCCAGACAGCGCCTGCAGAACAGCGTGGTACAAACTGCTCAGGGCTTGGAAATATCCAGTTAGAGCCAATGTATTCCTCAAATACAGCCCTTGGGAGAGGAGTCTGGCAACACAGTCGAGTGGGGCTGATCTTCTGGTTGAAATACTGCTTTCCCACGTTGCGAATTGTAATAATAAAACCCCCCAGTTTTTCCCCTACTGAAGAGTGAATTGGCCAGAGACTCAGAGATGAAGTGGTGTGACAGGACGTTGGCACGGTGATGCTACACACCGACCACAGCTGCCGCGGCGGGGGCACCAGGGTGACAGGTGGGCACCAGGGCAACGCTGACAGCGCCATCTCCTCTTCATCCACCCCTCTTTTCACTGGATTCATTTGTGACACAAGCCGGCGTGACTGACCGGCCAAAGGCCCTTCCGCCACCCACAGGGACACGGTGGGCACAGTTTATCAGCGTACTCAGCACTGCAGTGCCCTTCACCAAAAATCAATGTGATCTGGACACATATTTTGCAGCCACGGGGAGGGTCCCATGCCATCCAGAACCACCTCTCCTCTCCTGGGTTACACCCAGGGGCTGGTTTGCAATTAAAGATACACAGGGTAATTGCTGCAGCCATCACCTGCCCATTATAACCGCTGCCCGCTGAGGTCACCACCATCCAAAATCTAAGGTATACAAAACCATACACAAAGACAGAGCAAAGAGGCAGCTCTTCCCTTTCTATAATCTACTGTATCCATGGGAACAGTTGCAATTTGCTATCTACACAACAGCGATAGGCAGAAACCCCGTGGTGGATGGAGAAAAGGTCAGTGGAGCACCCCAGCCATGGCGGGGCACGTGGGGTGGCACCCGTGGAGCAGCCGGGGTGTTGGGGACATCCCGCTCCCTGCCCCAGCAGCCACCCCTTTAACACACACAGCACGGCTGTGGTGCTGCCGGTTTGCAGAAAGAACAGTTAAAGAGCTGAGGTGGTTCTCAGGGGAGGAGGGATGGTGGAGCAACCCGGCCCGTGCAGCAAGGGATGCTGCAGCAGGGAGAAGGACACCCCACCAGGGGGGCCTAAAACTGGACGGGAAAAGCGAGGAGGAAAATCCTAGGGTTTTTTTCTAGCCAGACGTGTATGTCAATCTTTTGTGGTGGGAAAAAACAAAATTAGGAGTAAATAAATAAATCTCATAAGGAAGGAAGAAGAAGAAGAAAGAAAAAGAAAATAAATGTCTCTCAGCTACTTCTCATTAGTGGAGGGGTATTTACTTGGGTGAGCGTTTTGCCTGTTCACACAGCATCCCCACCACGGACGCGCCAGTTCTGCACAGCTAACAAGCCGTCAGCAGGGACCAATAAGACTATTTAATTTCTTAGCACACCTTGAATAGCCCATGGGGCTAACTCACATTTGGCTAAACGAAGACAAAACTCTAACAAATAGCATGAATTATGCAACACAAAGACTTGCGAGCAGAGTGCTGTGTGCTAGAAACCCCCGAATCCCGTACGTGGCACCTGAGTCAGGTCTTTACCCCACCACGGTGATACTTGGCTGAAACCCACCCTCACACAACACCTTTGGGGCTTGTCTGCTCGAAGCCGATGAAAGGGCACAGGTCTTCAGTCCTGTGTCCAGAGGAGGCAACAGCAAGGTCCATCTGGGTTTTCCCCAGCCGTCGGGATTTAGTCTCCCCCAGCCCACCCAAGCAGCAGCTCCGTGCCATCCTCCTGGGCACGACAGGACCAGGTTGCCACAAAACACCTGCCCAAACCTCACCTCAGCACAGCAGCAGCTTCACCAGCAGCCAAGAGAGCTCAGTGGTGCTCTTGGTCCCTGCTGGGAGGGGGTTACTGCCCAGCGAGGGCTCTTGCCTTACCTTAACCTTCCCGGTGGCTCCTTGTGTCCACTAGCAACATGGGTGCAGGGGGACCAGCACTGGAGGACATCTCAGCTGTGCCTATATGTAGATTTATATATACAAAGATATTTTTTTCCACTGGGCAAGAGCAAGCTCTGGAGCCACAAGTTGCTCTAGCAGCAACTGAGTGAGGGAAAACACGACCCAGCACAGCCTCGTTATTCCTAGCTACTTAATTACTGCCCACAATTGGTCTCTAACGAACCTCTTGCAGCTGTACCTCATGATTCAACAAGGGTTTTCAGGACGCTCCTAACTAATGGGCAAATGGAGCTTGTTCGCACTGGGGCCCCGTCTCACCTAGGGCCACAGGAACGACGTGGTGGGAGGGCGCAAGGAGGAGAGCGTGTCCTAAGGGCGGGAGGGGGGGTGCTGGCAGAGAGGGGCTTTCATGTCCTGGGAGATACAGGCCAGACAACCCCTCCCTGGGCTTACAGGGGGGCTATTTGATTTAACCCCAAACACACAGGGGAAGGGTGGCTCCCAGGACTTCCCCAAGAAGGTCTCAGGGCGCCCGGCTTCCTGACCAGCCTTCCCTGAGCTGCGCAGGTTGGGGGGCTCGCTCGCCTCCCACATGCGGTTTCTGCAGTTACCACCCATCCCTCCCGGAGCCGTGAACTCCATACGGCACCCAGGCTGCTGGGAGGGATGTGTTCCGCATGGGAGGCTGTGGCAGGGACAGAAAAAGCGTCAGCCCGCTGCAGTCCTGAGCAGCAGCCGGGAGCAGCGAACTGTGCGTGGATCAGGCAGCGCCGGGTGTTTATTTAACCCTTAATCCTAGTAATTTGCTCTAACACTGTAGTTCAAGCAGACACAGCCGCGTGCACAGAGAGTCTGACACCAATTAGTCATTCATGCAAAACGAGAGATTTTTTTTTTTTTACGCTTCTAAGTGCAAACAATTTTCTGCAAAGTGTCAGACAAGCAATTACCTTCCTATGGGCCCGTGAGTGGCTTGACTCGACCGTCAGGTAAGTTTAAGGACTTTAGTCTCATAGGGGTTAAACCTCTAATTTAATTGCTAGTTTATCCTCAAATTCCACTTTTAATTTATTGCAATCCAAGCAACAGATGCGGAAAGAGCACAGCGGGAGGCCAGCACCGAAATAGAGGTGGGGGAAAGACCGAAGGAGGCACCAGCGGTGCTATCCGAGGAGGGAAGGATGTGGTGTAACAGAGATTAAGGTGGGGTGAAACCACGCCAGATGACTAGGAGAGGTGTTTAAATGCTGAGTAAGTGTCCTAAGGGGGTACTACATGTATTTACTGAGCATTTATTGCTGTGGAGAACATCAGCCGTGGGTGATGCTATGGGGAGAAGGACCTCGCAGGGTGGCTGGGCTCCGCAGCTTGCCCCACCACGCTCATGTCTCCGTGCCGCAGAGGCTCTGGAGAAGTTTCTCCCAGCCAGTGAAGGTGTGATACTTGCACCTCGAGGCTGTAGCCATCCATGCCGAGAGCTGCTGCCACTCCGGGCGCTGTTAGAGGGGCAGCAACACCACCCGGTGGCACAACCACCGTTGCCCGTGCTTCACCAAGCGCCGCGTTTTCCTGCCCCAAACCAGCGTTTACTGAACCAACCGCAAGCACATCTTTTGACAGATTTCTTTTGGCAGTCCCGCACTTACGAAGGGCTTATGCTCACTGGGTGAACATGCGAACTCCCAGGCTCACAAATGCAGCCACAAGATGACAATCTCCCCAATGAATTAAAATAATTACTTTTCTAATTCGCCCCTAGACTCTGCTAAACCTGCTGGGGCCTTGAGGGAGGCGCGAAGTTTTTTTTCACGTCTTCTGCTTACATAGGCAGACATTTTAATTTATAAACTGAATAATTCTGTATTCAATCAGTACAAAGGAAAATTCCGCTCGGGGACAGGGACGTCTCATGATGCTGTACAGAGTTAACCACACTAAACAACACACCCGTGTGGGACAGCCCTCACTCCTCCGAGCATCAGCGATTTTGGTGAGCCCGAAGGTCTCCCTCCCAGGAAAGACTCAGAATATAAAGGATCCCTCAAGGGGAAGATGCAAAGGCAACTGGTTTTGAGCCACCAGAAAGCCCTAACGCCAAGCCCAGCAAACTCGATCGGGCTCTGGGGAATGTAAGATCATCGCTTGTGAACTCCCGCGTGTTCTTGGAGCCTGTGGATCCCAGTGGAAAACTGATGGTTTATCTGGTCCTGGATGAGGACCAGCAAGTTTTGTCACTGGATGGTGGGGCTGGGTGTGCTTTAATGCTTGAACCTTCCCAGCACTGACTCTGTCACGTAGCACTTACAAACTGGGTTTCAGAAGGAGAGGGCAGATGCTTGAGGGCAATACAAAATCTAAGGGTAAATACAGTGGTGTCTACAAAAAGATGCCATGGTTATAAAACTCAGTAAATAGGAGTCAGTGACACTAGATATACACCAGATATACGTTACTTGCTTGTCTGAAGGAACTGGAGAGGAAACGATCCTGTCCAAGAGCGGGCTGGATACGCACCTGCAGCGACGTCCCACGGGGCGGGCGCCAGAGTCCATGCAAAGCCTGGTGCTGCGCCAGGACTTGGACCCTACTTTGGAGTAGTTTATAAATAATAAATAGTAAATAATAAATAATAAGGATTAAATATTAAATAACAAATAATAACAAAAAGGTGCAACATTCATTACAGGTATGCTACAAATGAGGTTAAAAGTGCGTGTATTCTATTTGTTTTAATTACAGTAAGACAAAACAAGCTCAAATATACCAAGAATCCCTGGAGGGTTTTGTTCCGCAGAAAGGAAATGTTCAGAAAGGTTTAAAATAACAAGGACGGAAATAAAGTTTGGAGAAAGCTCTTTCTCCTGCAAGGTGACAGCTCGCGGCTTGCGCAGGCGGGAGCCAGCCTTTTCCTTCCCTGCCCTTCGTTTTCAATCAGAGCGATGCTCTCCCCCTGGCAGCTGTCTAAGACCGGAATGCCAAAGCGTCATATGAAATTTTAAAACTTAAAACCTCAAAATAAGGTCTATACAGACACAAAAAAAAAGCAGCTAAAATACCATATTCTTGCCAAAATTAAATATATGCTAACTACTTTCCTACGCTGGACTATTGCCATTGATTTCAGCTACATCCCTTTATGCCGGTTTGGGATCTCGCCTGTCACCAAAATAACTTGCACTTCTGGCCATAATTCCCCCCTAAATCCTGCACCTAATGTTTCCGACGGGAATGTTTTAGCTAGTTTTCCACTCAGTGCTGAAATACTCCCAGTCGCTCTTCAGACCCCCGGCCTATGGGATGTCGGAGGGAAAGTGGGTGCCTGAGCCACCCAAGAGCCCGGACACCCCAGGGCCGCAGAGCCTCCAGCCAAACAACACGGATATTTAAGCAACAGTTTGCAAGTGGCCACAGAGAAACAACCACCTGCTTGTGCCCAAGCCTGCTGAGGTATAGTCAAGAAAGATGGCTATTTCCCATTACAGCCTGCTTAAAAGTGGTATTCAGCAACAGGAGAGATCAATCAGTAAATGCTGAGTCAAGACAAAATTTATATTTTCCTAATGATGGCTATTTCTTGCAAATTTACACAAATCTTTTACGCCTGCTGACACTTAGGCCGGTAAATCTATAATTAAATGATACAGCCAAATGCACAAACTTTTGCAGTCTACCTAAACCGAAAAACACAGGTTTTTCTCTGAGTTCTACTCTATTTTCTTTTTTCTGCTCTCGAGTCCAGCCCTGGATTTATCCCCCAGCCAGAACTGCTGTTTGCTCAGCGGGATGAGCTGAAAGGAGAGGACTTTGGAGAGATTTTTAGTTATGCAGGGAAGAATAAAAAAAAAAAAACAAACCAAAGAAAGGGAAATATCCCAATTCTCTAGGTTACATTGTTGGTTATGTAACCAATCTCCTGGGTTATATTTACGCTCCTATAAATAGACATTTGCCCCAAAAGAGCGGCCTAAAAAATAAATGACAAAGGGAGTCAGGACGTGGCGACCGTTGGTGCTCGGGCAGGAGTGGGCGCAGGGGGTGGCGGGGCTCAGCACGGGGACGAGGACATCTGGTCGTAGTCGGGGCACTTGAGCAGAGCCGGGTAGTTACTGTTCATCTGCAGCGACGCCTCGCTGGAGATATCCGAAGGGCTGCGTCCCCGCACCCACGCGTCCGGGTGCAAGAACTGCCCCGAGTAGTCGGAGCAGTTGCTCAGCCGGGGACGGTAGAAGCCGGGGTGAGGTCGGTAGATGTCCTCGGCCGTGTATCGCTTCATGAACAGGTAAACGGACATCACCCCGGCGCTCTGCAGGGGAGAGAGACGTGGCCTGACACTCACCCTGCTAACGGCTGCCTTCTCCACCACCACCAAAACAGAACAAAAATGTAAATGGCTTTTTTTTCCCTCTGCTGACGATGCACAAGGGGTCCCGAGGAGAGTGACTTCACTGCACCGGGTTCCTGCGGTAAATAACATCTCTGCATCCAAATGGTGATCAAACGCCCCATCGGTGCTCCAGGCCTGGGGCCTGTCCCCACTGTGTGTGTCTCCCACCATACTATATATCAGCCCCCATAGCCTATCCTTAAACCCCATCTCAGTCCTCCTTTTGGTCACAGCCCCGGTGCCCCCCCAGCCCTTGAGAACGGGATACACTCATTACAGGGATGTGAGAGCTCCCGGGTACCTCTGTGAGAAGGAACGAGATGGCAGAGAAGGCAAATGACCACCCATATTTGTAATTGAAGAACGTTTCCGAGTCCTTGGTCCGGTTCAGCATCTCGTCGTTAATGCTGGATATGTAGAGGACCAGCCCCACCACCAGGGACAGACCTGGGGAGAAACCAAGGAGAAAGAGGGTGGGAAACGCTTCAGGGATGAAGCTGCTGAAGAAGCACCTTCCTTTAGGACCTGACTTACGGGTGAAAGTGTAAAATGGGGGAAATGTGCTTGAAATAACGGGGGAAAGAAGGTGCTTTCCTGTTGAGCTAACCCAGGGCACTCCTCTCGTTTCACTCAAGCCGTTACCTGCTCGAGCAAGTCCGTATGCAGCGGGCAGGGGCTGGCTTCAGAGCTCGGCTGTCACAGCTATTTGTTTAACACTGGCACAACACCGTGAATAAAACATTCACTTGTCTCATGCAGAGACATCCCGGCTGAGCAGTTTGAAGTTTCAGATCTCTCCTGCGACCGACGTGCCGTGAGAGGCGTCCTGCCCCCAGCACCCGCTCCTGCACGGGTGGGGGTGCTTTTCCCCCACGTCTCCTCGCCGCTGCCACAAACAAGTCTTGCACGTGGTGATTTTTCATCCTGCAAAGCCCGAGCAGGCTGCGGGGCTGAGCTGGGAGCCCCCACGGGTGATGGATGACTCCAAAGAGGAGCCACCACAGAGGGTTAGGAGAGCACCAGCAGCTACAAAAGCCAACGTGCTCCATGCTCAAGGATTTTCAGGAGAAAAGCTGGCTAGCAGAACTCACCCGACAGGATGAAGAATATCCCTGAGACGAAGGCGAGGATGGTCCTGTGAGGCCGAATGTGGCCGATGTTGCTCAGGATGAAGCCGATGAACATGAAGAAGAGGCTGACCAGAGGGAAGGGGGTGGCAGAGCGGATCATCTCTGGGGGGAGAGGGGCAGAGGAAAGCGAGAACAGGTCAATCCTCCCCACAGAGCACAAGAAACGGGTGAGGTGGCTCCTGACCAGGTCGGCTCCTTCCTCGCGGCTGGTTAACGTGGGTGCCCCCGCGCTGCTCCCCAGGCCCTGGCAGGGGCTCCCCTCCCTTATGTGTCTCTGCTAACAGGGTGAGTGACGAGGGGACTCTGCCTGGCTGTAGAAACGTCTGTTAATGTTTCTATTTCCAGGAGTTTTTATGGGAAGTGCTACATGGGGAAAAAAAACCATCAGAACCTGCATTTTTCTCTGGCTTCGCTGCAAAACTGTTTGCTGAACACTTTGATTTATTAAATCAAAAATGACTGCAGAATTCATCATGAGAGCTGTGACACTCCATCCTTAATTCATCCCACTATGTAAAGTGTAAAATTGATTGCTACAGAATAAATACAGCTGCAAATTACAGAGAGGAGACTATAAAGCCAAACACTTCGACAAACATCAGCGCTCAATAGCCAGTGAAAGGAAATTGTAGAGCTCAGAGCCTCTGTGAGCACCCTGCCATTAGAAAGGGATGTCCCCAAAGACTTAGGAGCACGTTGGATGACTCACACAGTAAAAAATGTAGTTCCTCCTTGCACGGTAGCACTACCAGGGAACCAGGAGCTTCTCCAGCAAGGGCTCAAAGTGGATTTCTTGGGGGGATCCCCAGCGACCCTTTGGTGCTTTGCAGGATGCAAAGGGTAAGACCCCACCGAACCACTTACTCAGGACGTTGACTGTGGATTCAGATGTCAGCTGGATGTTCATGGGCATGACGTACTCGATAGTGAAGCACCGGCCGCGCTCTTCCCCTGCAGCAAACAGAGACCAAGTCACGCCTGCCGTGTGTTTGGCTGCTTGTTTTTGGGGGAGAGGGGGGGAGAGTGGCTTTAAAATCAATTTCGATGCAAGCATAAAAACGAGCTTGCTTTTTACTGCCGCTTCCATCTCGGGTCTCGGTGTTTGGGGCTGAAGACAGACATCTCATAACTACCATCTCCCCTGTGCAAAAGGATTCTCTTGTATGCAAAAATGTGAACCGTGAAGGCAGAGGACCTAAGGGGGCCCCGGGGACAGTATCAGAGCTCCTCACTCTGACTTTTTCAAAGCATCAGTTGAAACTTTGTGACATTTCAGATGGGTCACTTTGAGATTCCTGTTCCCTTGGGTTTTGTTCAACTCCGTCCCCGCAGCCAAATCGCTGCATCAAACCTGGCGCGGATGGAGGGGACGGTCCAGCTGACCTGAATCTAAATGTTGCAGGGACAAAAAGGAAAGTCGTGAGCTGCTGCCCAAGGCGCTGTGGCTGCAGCGCTGGGACGGAGCGGGGTGGGGGGTAGCAGGGTCTGGCACGGCGGCAGCAAACTCACCCAAAACCTATGTGCAAAGGCACAGTTATCCACCTGGCTGTTAAAGCCGGAGGGATGGCATTACTCAGGTTGCGCCTAAATTTGGAAGCAAAGATGGGCACAGCCTCTAAAAACCCTATTTTCCCCAGCCCTTTCCCCCGGAACAACACTGACACGCAGCAAACGTCACCTTATGAGGGATGTTTTTGGGAGGGAGGCCATACCTGCCAGGAAGCAGACCCTCCAGAGCCCCGAGTGCAGCGACAGTTTGATTTCGGCCGACTGGTTCTGGGGCTGGACGATGCCCTCCTCCAGGTAGAGCCAGTAGTCGGTGCTGACGGAGATGCCCAGGAGGCCGAGGCCGCAGACGGCGAACACGCTGCTGAGCAGGGTCAGCGCCTTCCTGCCACAGGCACTCATTCCCAAAAGCATGGGGGGGCCGAGGCGGCGGGGACGGCTGCCGGGAGAGGGGACACGGCCATCAGCACGGAGCCGTCTACCGCTTTTTGGGGGAATGGATGTGCCAAAGCTTCGCCCTCTGCCCTTAACTGCCCTTATTTGGGTCGAGCTGAAATCGGCCGTTAAAACAATCACGGCGCGCCCCGACAGATGGAGACTTTGAACCAAATCCCACCCGACCGCTGCCCCACGCCTCGTGGATGTGCCTAACGCCGGGTGCCAGCGCTGGGGCGGGAGCAATGCGGGATGGCCAGGATCAGCTCGTTGGCTCCCATTTTATCTGCTGGAGGTGAATTCCTGCTGCTCCGGCCGAACCCGGCGCTCATCTCCCCAGGGGTGTAGCCAAACCGCAGCATCTGCCATCCTCAGAGCCTTATCTAAGGGCGGCAGCGCCAGCCGCGTCTCCTCGGCACAGGAGCTGGGTGAGGCTCACGGCCACCGCCACAACGGATCAACAAACATACTTTCGGCTGCCAGAACAAAACCTGCTCCTGAGCAGCTCCGGTCACCACCCCACTGCCCACAATATCGCCATTTTTCCTCTTCCAGGGTAGAATTCATAGAATCATAGACTGGGTTGGGCTGGAAGGGACCTCTCAAGGCCACCTAGTCCAACCCCCTGCAGTCAGCAGGGACATCTGCAACTCGATCGGGTCGCTCAGAGCCTCATCCAGCCTGGCCTTGAATGTCTGGAGTTACCATCAAGATCCTGATTTTGCAAAAACCGCACTACATTTATGCCCACTGAATGACATCACCAAATGCCTCGAAGCAGAGCAGCGTGACGCAATAGCCTGCCTTTTTCTGCTTTTTATTGTGCTTGCTGGATGAGGGCCGCAAGCGCCGGTGTCAGCTGAACGCAGAGAGTGAACTGGCCCAAACTGGGCCTGTGCTTCAGGGGCAGGCAGAGAGACGCCGTCAGGCCCCGGGAAACATTACAGAAGGAGGGGAAAAAACTTCCTGCATCCTCCATGTCACTTGTGGATGGAAAATTTGGCTTTTTTTTAATTTTTGCTAATTTGTGGAATTTGGCAGTTCTCACGGTGCCCTGCAGACTGATAAAATGTCATGAGAAATCAGAGTTTTTGACGCAGGAGAGAAAAAATGCCGTTAATATGGGGGGGAAAAACCCACAGAAACAAAGGATTAGAGGAATAAGAGCAAGAAGGAAAAGACACACACAAGAGATGGTCTTCTCTTGGAGTAGGAATGAGGCAGATAACGCTATTGACTGCTTTTATAAAGGCAGCATGAATCACAGATAAGTGTCGCGTCATGTATATTTTCCAAGGCACATTTTGCCATTGTTCAGCACGGCGGACAATAAGGAAAAGAAAAAAAATCCAGCTAGACAACAAAAGCTACCGAATTTAACACAGCAGGAGCGGGACGCGTTTTCCTTAGGCTCCCTTTAAAATTGCACAAGGCTCTTTTGCACCGCGTGAAGTTTCAAGGGACAACAAATGGGAGAGAGCTGGGGGCAGAGCACGGCATTTCCCTGCTGTGTCCCAGGCCTGGGAAGGAGAGCAGAGCCCTCCTAAACCCACATTTTGTTTGAAACACCGGTTCCCCGGATAATGACGGGTAAACAATAGCCCTGGGATGCGTATGTTGTCCGTCTCCCTGGGTGTCAGCTTTTGAACCGACACAGGAATAGCTCCATCGTGCTATTATCCATGGATATCCATGGATAACAGGCATCGTGGCATGCGTTGGATAACGGGCTCTTTGGAAGAGAAGTCTCGATGCTGTTATCGCTGCGGCAAAGCCGGAGGGATTTAGCGATTAAATCGGGAGATACGGCTCCTGCCTGGGCCAGGAGATGACGGCTCGCTGTTCTGACACGTCCCAGCGGGCTGGAGGAGGGCTTTATTTCTTGCACCTCTGATGTAAATATATTAATACTTACTTGCTTACAGTGACTCTCAGAGATGCCAAGAGTCCTCTCGGCTTGCACTTTTACACTTGAAAGCCTCCAAAGATAATGTTCTGCCACAGCTCCCTCATGACTAGTAGAAGCCGAGGATGCTGACGGTTGTTCCTTGCTGCCGGACGCCTGGAGGCGGGCTGGCTGGGCAGCTCCGCGCTCCTGCAGCGCCCGACCCCGGCACACCTGCAGCACCGAGGCACCAGCCTCCCCCACGGCCCGCTCCTGCAGCAAGTTTCATCCCAGACTGACGTGAAGGAAACTTGTAGTTACTGTGGAGTCCAAATAACTGCATTTACCGAAGAGATCCAACACACCCAAGGCCTGTCTGCACCTCCAGCTTGCTGCTCTGGGCAGTCTAAGAGACAAGAGCAGGGAACGCTCCCGGAAGAGTCGCGAATTCTTGAGAGAAAGGGAGAGAGAGACTTTTATTATCGCATCCTACCCTGAGTCCAAAGCAGCCAAGTACATCTTGGTAGGAAGAAGATGAGCAGATGTACTTGCACCCTCCAGCGCTGCAACAGCTCTGACAATTCCCTTCCATGTGAAATTCAGGATTTGGCTCTTCCTACGTTCACACTGAGCCGTTTCCCAGAAGGTACCGACCTACGGGCAGGGGAGTGCTGTCACCGACAGCCAGCCCAAGGAAATGCTCGCGCTACCGCAAGCGCTCCACCTTTGGCTTTGCTAACGAGCCTCATTTTTGGTGTTCTAATTTAATGTTTCCCTCAGCTCAAGAAAAGCAGGACGTGTTCCCAGGAGGGACACCTCCCTGCTCGGGGTGTGAGGAGTGAGAGGGCCGGAGGAGACGCCCAGATTTTTTTTTTTTCCCTGAAGAATTCAGAGGCAGCAGCTAAAGAAGAAACTGGTAGCCGTGGGGCAGAGACGCACGTCCTGCAAAGGTAGCCCTGCACCTTGGGGTACTGTCAAAGGGAGAGATCGGCACAAAGCTGTAGATGTTAGGACACGAGTTTATCCCTTCACTGGATGGGAATATGCCATTTCCCAGGGAATATGCCGTTTCCCATCTCTTTATAGATCCCATTTGATCCAGCAATGTGACCACGCAAAGCACAGATCCTCTGGCTCATCTGTTCTTTTCCCTAACTCACTCGGAGACATATTTTCTAGTTGCTGCCTCAAAATGAACAGTGTGTACTACAGGGTGTCTCATCCTTCTTGGCATTTTGGTGCCAAAATGGTAAAAG
The DNA here is from genome assembly GCF_028500815.1 of Rissa tridactyla. NCBI lineage: Eukaryota > Metazoa > Chordata > Aves > Charadriiformes > Laridae > Rissa > Rissa tridactyla. The sequence continues at coordinate 14,828,104 of NC_071480.1, read as the reverse complement.
GAGCTGGAATGTATTCTTGGCTCATGTATCATCAACAAAAATCCTCCCTGCACATTTTTTGCTAATAAGGGGCCAAAAATCAAAGTAGGGAGTACGTGAAAGTCCAGATAAAGCCATTCAGAAGGAAATAGCTAAGTATTTCCAATGATTTGTTGTCCATCAACACCAGGCACTGGAACATATACCCATTTGGCATCATTTATATTGGTCACTGGGGTGACGCTGGCAGCAGGGAGAGGGGTCGGGCGTCAGAGTCACGCCTCTCAATTGCCTCATTTCTTTTCTCTCTCACACTTCAATTTCCATGTAATCACGGATGCATTAGAGAATGATCCCTATTACTGTCTTGCCGGCACATAAAATCGAGCCGACGGGGTGGGGGACGGGAGTCAGGGATGGTGCAGAGCAGCTGCTCGGAACAAACCTTCCTCCATATCCAGCGCCTGGAGAATCAGCAGGGCTCCCAAAAGAAAGATTTTTCGAGGACGCTATCAGGAGCTGGCTTGATTTTCAGCAAGGATTTAGTCCCCAGTAACCTTTACCAATCGTGTTTTGCTTCCTACAGCTGACCAGGGGATGCTGTTTGGTTTCCAAGAGTAGCTGTATTTTAAATTAAATGAATATAGCCCCAAAGATTTCCAAGAACTGGGACCTTAGAACTGTTCCTGCTCCTTCAATCACACTGTGCCTTCTGGTAGTAGTCCAAGGAATAATAAGGGCAGTCTGAAAAGTAATCTGCGGTCCTCATAATGAATTTCGTTTTGTCTCAGAGCCATAGTTTCTGATGGGAACTGCATATGGCCCTCGCTGGGACCGACCCCCTCAGAAAATGAAATGAATATTGGTGTAGTTCCTAATGAGGTTCACCCAGATCTAGGAGTGAGTTGAAGTCCTCACCTGTTGCTCCACGGTGACGCAAAGAAAATATTATCCTGGTCCAGATTTCTGAGCCCACCAGTCTGTAACCTAACGCCGAGCACAAGCCACCACGCTGGGCTATGTAGATGGGCTGAGACAAATAAATATATCGCCGGTGAACTGCCTGGACAGGATGGGTCGTATCAATAAATCACTGCTCCGAGTTGAGCAGAAAACAACGCTCCTTCCTGCCCTGGGTAAAGGCAGAAACAGCAGAGCCAAGAGCCAGGCCAAAGAGGCAGCTATTGATTTTTATGTGGCTAGAGCATCATTGCCAATTTTCTGACATTTGCGAGGAGGGGAAGCACAGCCAAGGTTATCGGAGCAGACAGGAGGGAAGGTTTTGTGTGTGGAGGGGTGCTGGGATCTAGGACAAGCCTGGCAGCCCGCCTCTGCGGTTGTGAAAGCCGGGTCCCCGCTGCAAGCAAGGGAAATCAGGGGTTAAATGATGGACCTGCAGCAGTGGAAGAGGCTGAGCAGAACATAAAGGAGAAGGAATGAAGTTTGGTGGACGTGGGGGTAGGAAACCCACTGAGTGAGCGATCGATGTACAAAGAACATCAGGGACCTGGGTAAGAGCCGGCAAACGCAGGAGAGCGTGAGCTGCGATGGAGCTGAACTGAAAGGGCCAGCTCCCACTAAGCTCCGACAAGAAAATTGGGCTGGCTAAAAATAAAGGGCCTTCAAGCAGCACGATCCCTTCCTCAGGACACAACGCAGGCCACAAACGTGGGCAAAAATAAATAGGTCAAGGAGAGCGGCTCCTTCAGAAGTAAACTTTTCAGAGGCGGCAGTGCCCGGGCAGGAAGGGCCGTGCCGGGGGGGCGAGCAAGGCCACCGCTGCATCGCCACCCTCCTTCGGGCAGCACGATGTCACCCTGGCTCCCTTGTGAGCAAATCCAGAAAAGCTTAATTTGGTGATTAATAACCACAATGGAACAGGAAGGCGGTCGCAAAATGGCACGGCAGCTCCCACTGCGCTTACGGAGCACCCGAAGGGTGCAAATGTTCCGCTCCTAAACCAGCGTGTGCAGGATGCAGCCTGTGTCCAGCCGGCTCCAACTGACGCTCCATCGGTTTGCAGAGAGGGTTTTCTCCACGGGAGGAGCACACGGCGAGACGACTTTAGCCACAGCCGGGCGTGTGCAGCTCCGCAGAGGAGGGGAAGAGGAGGAGATGGTGTGGGCAGTGCCCTCCTGGGCACCCAGGAGAAGCAGCTCCACAAACCTCACCTGGAAAACCGGGTGTTTGGGAATTTCCACTTGGGAAGCAACGGTCCCTCCTTGAAGCTTGGAAAAAGTGTACTGCAGGCAGGAGAGAAACACGAGACCACTCTGCTTCCATAAAATAGCTGAAGGAGAGCAGGGACGGCTGCAGAGAAAAGCAGTATCTCCTGGGCCGGTGCGCTGGGAGGGAACGGCCGAAGGGGATGCGGGTTGGAGCTGGTCCGCAGGGTTCCCAGGAGCCCTGTCCTGGGCTGCCGGCACCCGGCACCTCACGTGGTTCATGGGAAGACAGAGATACGCAAGGCAGCTTTACAGAGCTGCATTAGTGTCATATAAAAATGTCAGCTCCATTTCCGAGAGAGGAATTATGTATTGGAAAAAATAAGTACAGAAATAAATCTTTTTGATGTGGAAGAGGTTTAGCCTGATATTAAGAAATGAAACAGTCCATCTCATGGCAGTTTGAACAAGCGCTAGTAAGTGCGGCTACGAGCAGCCATAAACTTCAAACGGATCAATACTGGGCTTGAAAGCTTCCCCTCGGCTGCGAAAAGCGGTGCGGCACGGCCAGCCCCACGCGCGGCACTGCCATCACAGCCGGATAGAGACAGAGCATCCCATCAATCGAGCGCACTGGGCTCACGGGCTCTCCAGGGAGGGTTTAAAAAAAAAAAAAAAAAAAGAGGCTGGTTATGAGTTATTTAAACCTAGATTGAGCCACAGCAATCATAAACCTATTAATTTTTTGCTTCTCAGCAGACACAAGGAACACCTGAAAAATAATCGTAAGAAACAACGTGTGACTGCCGCACACTGTAACGCTCACCACTGGCTGATTTTATGGGGGGGATTACTTGGGATCTTTCTCTTAAGCTTGACTTCCATAATTTTCCTGAGAAATTCCCCTTTTCCCTAGCACTTCCCATGCTTTATTTCTTGTCCAAGTTATTTTTCTTAAGCTTGATCAAAAATCCTTTCATGGCAGTGCGAGAGTGAAGGAAATGCTGTATAGTACCATAATGCTGTATAGAAACGCATATAGTACCATATTTTTCTGCTGACCCCACAGCCTGCTTTAACGAACATCCAAGGCTGACCCACGGCTGCTCTTCCCTCTCCTTCTTTACCGTGCCCTTCAAAACCTGCCCTTTTGGCTAGAGATCGCTCAAAACCTGCCCTTTTTGCCTGGGTCAGGTTTGCAAGGTTGTTACTGGTGAATGGAGCCCACCTTTAGCTCCAGCACCAAATACAAGGAGCTCCAATGATATTCCCAAGGTCAAAGGAGCAGCAACTGAGAATCTATTTCCCCACGCCAGCCCTCAAACCAGACACTCTCCCAAACGGGCCGCCTCTGCCATGCCGCCGCACTCACTGGGGCGATGGCTCGGCTCCAGCCAATCCACACTAATGGCTTTGGATGATGCCAGTAACTTTCAACAAATAAAATCATCGACCGAACAGCCCCCACAGTCCCGGCTCACACACTGCCGGCACAGCCCGTGTGCGTACAGCTACTGCTCATTCACATGGGCTTTCTGGATCCACAAATACCCCCCCTCAAAACCTGTTATAGAGCACATCCCGCCCGCGTGTCTCCTTTCCCCTTGCTGTTTAAGGCTCTTACCTCTTTTAACCCCAGCTGGAGCGATGCTCTGGCAAGTGGAACACCTGCGACGTCGGCTGTGAAGGTGGGAAGCCCAGGTTCCAGCGAGGAGGGTCCCCGATGGATGCTCCAGCTGCTGGGCGGCTCTGGGAGGAGCTGGGAATGGGGCGGCTTCAGCAGCGGGCACGGGAGAGCTCCTGGACTGCAGGAGAGGGCACAGCCTTGGCTCTCTGCCTCCGACTGAGTCACACGAGGGATGCACGGGGCTCGGACACAGGGACAGGCGGATGGCAGGCACGGGTCCGCATCCGCGCGCCAGCAGCTCCTACCCTGTGGGTTTGTAGGAAAGCGTTACACAAAGTGCATTTCCCAAGACGGAAACAGGAGCTAAAGGTCTGAGCTTGCAATATTGCCCACGCAAGTCCAGGTCTCCAGGCTTAAACTATATATATATATATATATATATATTCAAAGTTTACATCACTAACAATAGCTGAGCCCTTTCTTTTCCAGAGCCCTTCCCAATGCCCTCTCACCCTCTGCACTTGGAAGCTGACACACGATATTCACCTACTTGCAGTGCGTCAGAGAGCTCGCAGTCAGGGACCTGAGTCAAACCCCTGGTTTCAATCCCTACAAAGAGCTACAAAAGCAGAATAAAAGGGGAAATACCTAGTGCTGCAAAGCAAACCGGCTGGGGGCTCTGCTAGAAGAGCAGCAGAAATCTCGTTGCCATGGGCTGTGCGGAGCGGTGCTTACCCATTAACCTCTGCGCACTGTAAATTACAGGTTGTATTTCTATCCCAACTACATAAACTCCAGTAACCCGACGATCCAGTGACCCTCTTCTGGCTTCGGCGGGGTGCGTCCCTCCGCTCACCTTGGCTGGCGCAGAGGGAGCCCAGGCAAACCCAGCATCGAGGACAAGCGAAGGCAACGTACCCCGCTGCGTACGCCGTGGCTGGAGGAGCCCCCACCTCCCACCGGGACCAAGGCTGGGACGGTCTAGGGGAATATTACATCTTTAGCAGTTGGTTCTTGTTCACTTCCACGCGTCATTTAAGATGGGACAAAGTCCTGCAATGGCCTTGTGTATTAAATTCCCTGCCCAACGACAGCTTTTCAAGGTCTCCATGTCCTTCCAGCAGCAAGGCAGGTCACAGGGTGACTGAAGATCTCAGGTACTTATGGAAAACATAAGATATGTTGTTTTAACCTGAAGTGGGTACAAACAGAACCCACAAATGCAGGGTAAGCCCCGCAGGAGCCGTGGATTACGAACAGCAGCGCATGAAATTTCCCTGGGCTACAAAGTTTTGCTGCTGCAGGGGGTCTAGGAACAAGCCCCAGCCACCAGCCTGGCTTTCAGGAGATGAGGCTGCTCGGCAGAGAGGGGCCAACGCCCCCCGCTTCCTTCTTTTCCCCTTAATGATCAGCGCACGACAGCTTGAGCTAAATTAAGCAGCGCTGGGAGGTAAAAAGTAGCATCAAGAGCTAATTAAAACCCTTCTGCCTCCCCCGCGTCGGTGGCGGGGAGAGGGGAGCTGAGGGTACCTGTGCCATGGAGGCACGCAGCCCTTCCCCCGCCACCGCAGCTCTTCTCGCCAGCGCTGGCAGCTGGAGTGTTTTTATGAACACTTTCAATGTGATAAATGAGAGAAAGCAAGAAATCCCCCGGGTGCCGTTGGCGTCTCTGCACGCTGAAGGCTGCAGGCAAGTGGCACGTTGGGCAGGCTGCACGTGCCGGCCACGGCCACCGAGACCTCCGTCCCCTCGGTGTGATTAAACATGATTGCTAGCACGAAGCAGACACCTTGTTATCCAGGAGATTGCATTCCCTGCTTTTAGAAACCAGCTTTACCGCAAAGCCTCCGAGTACTGAAACAATAGCATGAAGAAAGCGGAGAAGGGCTGTATCATCCACACCTCAGGCAAACGCCTTCATAACGCGAGTGCCATTCACGGCTGCCATCAAACCCAGTTACCAAAGACAACGGCTGCCCCGTCCAGCTTTGCGTAAGCAGTTTGGGACACGGCTCCTCGGATGCCGGTGGTGGTGTCTCCGTGCACAAGCTCTCCGGGTCTGACACTGAGCTGCTGCAGAAGTTTGGTCCCATCTTCACGTAGGAAAGGTCTTTGCTTTGTGCAGCTTGTTGGGTTTAACAGTCAGGAATATTAAAGTACATAACAAGCATTTGTATTGGAGATACTAAACTTTCTACCACCCAGATTTTAGCAAGATTCACTGCCATTTCCAGGATTTAATGGTAGATGTCCCAGCAGACAGGGTGGGAAAGACCGTGCAGGACTGAGAGCAAGCACAGGCAGTGTGGCCCAGCCAGAGGAGCACGGCTCAGCACCAAGCCCAGCGCGGCCTCGGGAGGGCATCCGCTGCCTGCCCTGCTCAGCACCGGGAAGTGCATCCGCGTCCTGGGAAAGTCTGCGGGAACAGGCTCAGTCTCTTTCTCCATCCTTCCCCCAGGCCAGCGCCTATTACCAGGCGGAGCTCGGTCTGCGTGTAGCTGGTTCTTACCTACACCCCGTCCTAGTCACACTGTCCCTTTGTGTCACCACGTACTTGTTCCCGTGGCACCCACCCAGCAGCACCTCTCCTGCCACGACCTGCTATTTGCTTCGCCATGTGGTCTGTAAGACATTTTACAGTAACAACAGTTGACATACGTGACATGGCTATTGCCTTGTCTTCATCCGTCCTCACCTGCCTTCACTCCTGGTACAGAAAAGGGCAGTTTTGTCCCAGTTTCATTCCTGCCCGTAGCTCACCGTTCCTGTGCTTCAGGAGAGGGGCGCTGCTTCCCAAGCAGCAGCTCCAGCGTCAGAAGGATTTAACACAACTTTCCCAATCACACAGTTTTCTAGGTTGGGTTTGCTGTGTTGCTTCTCGCCATCTGCCGCTTCCAGGGTCTCCCAACAGCATCCAGGAGAGGACCATTTGCTATCGAATATAAAGTCAGTGCAGCTCTGAGCATCCCCCGAAGAGCCATCACGGCAACAGGAACCAGAGCAAATGTGACATGAGGGAAGCTGGGGATGGCAAGAAAAGAAAGCAGAGCTCCAGCTTGGGTGAGGTATTTTGGCAATGCCGAAGGCAAAGCTTTCTGTTCCTGTACAAAGCGATGGCACCCACCCTCACGCGGGTGAAAGGCATGGCAGCAGGAGACGAAGGCAGAGCAGCCGTCGGTCCCATCGTGGCTTCACCCAGACCCTGCCGCAGTCCTGGGAAGGGCTCTCCCATAATGTTCTTTGTGTCACACTTTCAGCTGTGAGGCGAGCCGGGTGTTCATGGGCCGTCCCTCCATGTGAGCCGATGGAGGATGCTCCAGGATTTCCCATCCCTCCTTGTGCCAGCACCTGCCGTGTGTCCCCACATCCGTGCCTCTCACCGGCCTCCGGTACAGTCTGCCGTGTCCGAATTGAGCATCACCTCAGTTAGGTATTTCCCAAAGAGTTAAATTTTTTTTCTTCTGTGATGTATTGTATCTCAGTCCCTGAAGTGCTAAACCTTACAAAAGAGGTGGCTCAGCCTTTGTGTGGGACGTGGCACCCAGGGACCCCTCTGCAAGCCCGTGCTCGAGCCACCTCTGCCAAACAGGACCCGCCACACCTCTCCGAGCGAGCAGAGCTGCTCCCAGCCGGAGCTGCCACACAGAAGAGGGTCATCTATTGTAACCCAGTGCCCAACGTCTCTCAAGAAGAAGCCAGGGCCGTGGGTTGCCCACTTGCAGGGCTTCGAGGCCGAGCGAGGTCCTGCCCTGGCAGAGCTGACCCTCTGCTCCCTGCGGACGGGGACGTCACCCAGCGCTGCACGGGCACCGAGTGGGAAGAAGAATTATCCGCAGGTTGTCTTGGGTCAGTGGATGCCATCTGCTGCGCTGCTCAAATAATCCCCCCCCCAGTGCAGCTGTGAGCACGGCTCTAATGAGGTTTTTCACCCATGAGCAATGAGCAATACCTCCCTCGTACTAAAGGAAAAGCCACAAGTCCGTCTTCCAAAGGCACCAGACACAAACCCCACTCATCTGTGGCAGCCCATTTTCCGAGCCTGATGATCCATCAGTGTGGTCCTTTGACAAATTCCATTTTCCCAGTAAATATTTGACTATAAACATCATCAGTCTGTGGCTACACAGCGATAAAATCGGTGTGACTTTGATTCCAAATCCACTTTCTAGAGCGCACCTAGAACCCAAAACCCTTTTAATTTCAGTGAGAGTAAGACTCCCAGAAAACTTTTGTCCCAGACTCCATCATCTAGTTATTTTAAAAACGCCACCTTAAAACCAAGGCTTGAAATCTTCCCAGCTGGCTTATGAAAAGCTCCCGGCGCTCACTCCAGCCGTGCACTTGCGCAGCTCACAGCTTGCCGATACCGTTGAAACCTCTGTGGGCTTGTGCATTATTTCTCTTTTGTATTTTATATTCCCTTCCCTCTCCATAAATGAAGCTGAAGCTGCAAATGCTGCGGTATGGATGCTGCCGGGTGGGGATTCGTTCAGCTCAATGAATATATTCAACAGCTACAATAATACAGCAAGGGACTGGAGAAATAAAGACACAGAAGCATTTCTGTCCCCTGGACGCCACGTGGAGCAGCCGCATGGCGGCTGAGCAGGAGGCGCAATGGGAGCGGGACGGGCTGCTGAGAGCCAGCCTCCTGCCCTTTGGCGTTTTACGTGGGTCACGATGTGACAGACCGAAAGGGTGTCCCTAAAATCCGGCAGCGGATGAGCCTCCGAAGGCAGCCCGAACGCACAGCGCCTGTGAAACCGAAGGGCAGCAGCGATGGAAACGTGGGAATGCTCCTCCACCAAAGCTGCCCGCCCAGGTCACGCCACTGGCACCCGCTGCTACTGCACAAAACTCAGTGGAAATACACCTTTTTAGCTGAAATACTCCTTTTCAGCATTCTTGCTGAAGTAGGGCTATTTTCAGTGAACGCAACACCCTTGCTGCCTTTCCCAAACCTCACCTGCTCCATGCAGGCCACCTACCAGCTCCGGCGAGGCCTCCTCGTTCTCCTCTCCCCCACGGAGGTTCAGGGGGCGCGAGGGACACGGTGGGGACGCAGTGGGGACAGCAGTGCTGCAGGTCAGACCCGCTCTCCGGACGCCACCAAGGAACCTCCTGCTGCTTCGTGCCTGGAAGACCCAGCCCTAAAAGCTGCAAGAAGCATCATTCATCAGGGGCTGACGAAGTTTTACAAAATGCCAAGCAATTAATCAACAGCCGAACGGGGTGTCAGAAACCCGCCCTGCTCGCTGCTGTGGTGGCCGAAGCACCACATTTCACGTTTCACCACCTTTCCCGGGATGTGAATAAGTAGCGCACGGAGCAGTGAAGGCAGGCTCCATGTCCCCTTTCGCCTGTTCATATGGTAACACACGATCCAGCATTTTTTTTTTTTTTTTTCTTTCTACTTTACTTCACTCAACAACCAGGTCAGGTTTTTCCCAGATAGCTTCGCTTGAATTCCCACTCCCCTCTCCAAGGGATTTACTACGCTGAAAACCACTGGCAGCGGATTTTATATTCCCTGTGAAAAATACACTTTCCTTTCCTCAGCCCAACGTTCGGAAAGTCGCGGGGGAAGCCAGGGATGCTCACGGTGCCCGAGAGACGGCTTTGTGCCTCGGAGCAGGCTGGTGGCGGAAAAGCCCTGGGATGAAGAGCCGGGATCAGCTCCCCGTGGGCCGAGGTCCAGCCGGGGCTCCGGCAAACCCCAGCTCCCATCGCAGCGCGCTGCCGCTGGAGCGGGGCCGGTGCCGCCGGGGCGGGTATCGCAAACCGGGGGTGGGTATCGCAAACCGGGGGGGGGGCGTATCGCAAACCCGGGGGGGGGGGGGTATCGCAAACCGCTCGGGGCCGGCGACACGGGCAGGGTCACCCGTCTCCAGCCGCCCCTGCCGGGCGCTCGGCTGGGCCTTGGGGACGTTAATGGAGCGGCTCCGGCCACCGGTAGCCCCGGCGCTGCCCGGGGCGGTGCCCCCCCCGCTGCCGGTGCCCCCCCCCGCCCCACACACGGCCCTCCCCCGGGGGAGCTGCCGAGGGCACGGCCGGCCCCGACTGCAATGGGGATATGGAAAATATAGAAATATACACCCTAAACCCTGCCGCTCCACAGCCCCCCCCCCCCCCCCCCAGCCCCGGTCGGGCTTTAAACTTTCACGTTTCCACATGCAAAGCGGGAACCCCCCCACGAAGCCACCTTCAGGACTGTGTTCCCCCCTCCCCGGGGGCAGCCTGCCCCGGACACGGGAAGGGTCCCCAGCCTTTCCCCCCCCCAGCTCCGGTCCACCCCCCCGGTCCCCGGCACTCACGGGCCCCGCGGGCGCGGCTCCGGCGGCGGGACGCGGCCGTCGGCCTCGGGGATGCTCCGCTCCGCGCCGGGGAGGGCCCGGAGAGGAGAGGGCATCACATGGCGCCGGCGGGGACAGCCCACCTCCCCCTCCCTCCATACCCCCTTTCCCTCCCTCCCTTCATCCCTCCTTCCCTTTCTCCATCCTCCCCTTCTTCCCTCCCCCTTCCCTCCCCCCCTCCATCCATCCCTCCTTCCTCGCTCCCCCTTTCACTTCCCTCTATTCCTCCTTTCCCCATTCTTCCCTCCCCTTTCACCCTTCCCTTTATTCCCCCATTTCCCCTCTATTCCGCCCTCTTTTCCTCTGGTCCCCTCCTTTCCTTTCTCCCCATGTCCCTCCATCTGTCCCCTAGTCCTTCAGCTGGGGCTGGTGGCTCCAGTTCGCCACCGGGGCAGGGGTGGGAGCCAGCATTGCCCCTGCCCCTCTGTGCATCCACCCTTCCATGCACCCCCCACCTGGAAAGAACAGCCCCCCCTGGGCTGAGACTGGCAGTGCTGGGTGAGCTGCACTCCCTGGGATGCTCGTTTGGGAGCCAGGGAAGGGAAAACTGTCTCCGGCCACCCCTGTCAAACAAATCCACATCTAAGGACGCAGCAGACAACGGAGAGGATTGGAGGGCAGCAAGCCAGCGTGCTGGAGAAAGCCAGCTTGGCAGGGCTTGGATCAGGGCAGGGAGAAAGCCAGGGCTAAAGGAGAGAGGGACACAGGGGCAGATGCTGTGGAAACAACCGCCGGACTGAGCGATTCAGCCAAAACACACAGAAAATTAGTGGCAGAGCCAAGAATAAGGACACAGCTCCATCAGGGTGTCCAGCAATGGGACACTTCCTTGGATACAGCGGGAAGGACAAGAAGGGGGTCACACACCATGCAGGTGACTCCGGCTACGTGAGCTGCCAGCCCAGGCAGCAGGGCCGAGGGCAGCTCGTGGCCACCACCGCAGCGCCTGAAGCTGGGCTTCGTACGGCAGTTCCTGCAGCAAGAGCTTATTCTGTGCAAGGGCTTTGCGGAGGAGAGGGTCGCCCCTCCAGCCGGGTCCCCGCAGCAGCGGCGCAGGACGACAGGGTGGCTCCCAGGGAAGGCACCGCTGAGGTCTCCCAGCAGGGAAGCAACAAAAGCATTTTGTGAATTACAAGTCTAATAAATTCAGCCTCTAATAAATATTGGGTCACCAATTCCTAGTGCTCTGGCTAAAATGTGCCGCACCTCTGCCTGATACATCCTCAGTTAGCAAAAACGTTGACTATCTTAAATAGAATAATTCAAAATAAAGTGAGATATGAGATGTGGAGGAGGTGTTGGTTAGGTGGCTTGTTTGAAGTCAATGGAGCCACGCGCTCTAGTTTGTTGAGCTCTGTTTTGATTTATAGAAATAATCAAAGCCAATGCAGGTGTTTAAGCTTTGATTTCTCCAACCAGAACATGGTGGAGCCTAGAACAGCAGAGCCCCAGCGAGGTCCAGGCTGGTGGAAACCTGCCTCCCAGTAGGGCCCCAGCTGGCAGCCAGAGCATACTGGTTATTTGTGCGGGAGTGCACCTCCACATGGGTTCTTTCACACAAAATTACAGAGCTACGTAAATTACAGAGGATTCCGCATGCTTTCCTGGGCTCATCTCTCAGGCCCGTAAGGAACAGCTGGCTGCCGTTGCAAAAACGCACCTTTCAGTGCATCCTTCCTTGCAGCTGGAGCTCTCAGAACACCCCCCCAGAAGATTTAGTACCTCTCAAACACCTCTCATTCGCATTTGAGGAAGAATTGAAGGCAGCAAATCCATCGGGGGATGGACAGCAAGGAGGGAGCAGGGATTAATGCAGCAAAACGGATTCTGCACTGGAAAAAGGCGGTCGAAGAGGCAATGCCCTCCCAGACCCCCAGCCCCAGGGAGGGGGCGGCTTTCCTGGGATGGAGCTAATCAGCAGGTAATTACCAACAAGTCAAAAAGCTACAAGAGGGAGGTTAGGCCTGGATGTTCATCATGTTCTGTCAGGGTACATTATTTTAATACAGCAATTGGCTGTTCATCATTTTTCTTTTCACTATATTGTTAAAAAAACCCACCAAAACCAAAGCAGACGTTCATTTTTCTCCAGAGAGGCAATCTGCTCTATCAGCCGCCTGGGCACCGTGCAGCACTGTTTGACTACAACATGAATAAAGGCTGCAGCACACACAGCCAGTGACATAATTAACCATTACAGTGTAAGAGGCCCCCAGCAGCCATGCATATAATCAATTAGAGATACACATTTTGGGCTTCAGTCTCTTCCCCCCCCTTCTGCTGCTATACAAATAGTGCTTAGGCTAAAACACTCGGATGGATTTTCCATGGCTGCTTGTCTCATACAGCACCTTCTGCTGTGGGAAAGCACACGCACCGTGCCAGCACTCCCACCAGGAGCACTTCCCACCGGCACGTGGGGAGAAGGCACCGGCAACACCTCCCCAGAGCCCCGCGCAGCCCCAGAAGCCCAGCCAGGCTCCCCTACCTCGTCAGCTGCCCTCCGTAAGTCCTTCCCCGTAACACCTATCTCCCCACTGATGGCAAAAGACGGTGAAGATGAAGCGGAAACCCCTTCTCCCGGCCAGGATCTCAGCGTGGCAGTCCCAGGCAGGACAACTGGCACTTTGTATCTTCTCAGCATCCTCCAAAATGTGGGACAGGACTTTGCCAAATCCTGCAACAGTTGTTTTGCTGTTTGCTGTAACACCACCCAGTACCACCTCAGCATTCCCAGAGCAGCATCACTTTGGCCCCCCCACTGTTCACTCTTTACTGCCAAGCTCTCTCCTCCCCCAGAGGGAGGATCCTCCACCGCAGCCACATGTGGGGTGAGTGGAGCCAGGTGGGATTTTGCACGTTGCAGGATGTTATTCAGCTGTGCCCGTCTTTCAGGGCTGGAGCCTGACTCAGCTCTGCTGACCCCCATGCTGGTGGAGCAGCCTTTCACACCACCTCCAAAACCAGCACGGAAGCATGAAGCTCCATGGACACCTGAGCAGGCAGCTTTTAGGATGCACCCAAGGTCAAATCTTATTAGTGAGGAGGGATTTAAGCTTCATTAATGGCCCAGACCATTAATGAATTCTTTACAGCAATTCTTACCGCAGCTCTCCCTGGGCCGTCAGCGATGCGGCAGGGTGCTGGGGGCCCCTCTCCTTTTAGCTACAAGTGTTTAATTCCTGCAGGTGACATCTGCAGGGAACTTCTCCCTCGTCTTTTCTCTTCCAGCAGAAGTCACCTTGAAGTCACTCAGGACATTATACAATAAAAGGCCTGGTCCTGTCGACTTGGGCCACGAACTGACAGCCTCAGGTTTGCCTCCCCTCCCACTCCCTCTAATTTGCTCTACACTTAATTATTCAGACAGCAAATCTGCCCAGCAAACGGCCGGGGACGAGCCGTACCATGGGCAGCCACCCCTCGAGTCCATGCGTGGCTCTGGTCCGGAGTCAGACCGCAGCTATCAACCAACTTGAATTGTACACCGGGCTGTGAGAAGCATTTTGGGCGCAGGAAGAGAAAGTCTGCACCAGCCAGAAACTGCAGTGCTCGCCCGAGGAAAGGGGAGAGAGAGCAGGTAGATGCAACGAACTGGCGACACGATGCCGAAGCTGCTGTGACTTGTGTGGGAGGTGACGGATGCTCCATGCCAGCTGCCTCGGCACTTGCTATTTTTTGCCGTTTGGCGGGCAGGATGGCCGGGGGGAGGCCTGGGGAGACGCCGGAGCACGGAGGAGATGCGCAGAAGCCCCAGCACAGCCCTGGGGGAACCCACTGCCATCCCTGTGCAGCTTCCAAAGGTTGGGAACCACTTGCTAGAGAGACTTTTGAGATTTTCTCTTTCCGTGAGAGGGTGTTCGCAGGAGGGATGTGGCTCTGGGTGGCAAAACTGGCGTCAGCAGCCTGGGTTTGGGATCCAGAGCCGCAGCACCCGCGGCTCCTGTGCAACCGGGATGTGACCTTGGGACGGGGCCGCTCCAGCCGGGTCCTGTTACGTGGCAGGAGTCAGCACACGCTGGTGTAACGCCTGCTTCTTACCCCATCGGCAACTTTAATATTTTTGCAGCTTTCAAACACTGAAATTAGGAAAAGGTGGCGAACTCATGGCACCAACCACCAGCCGCTCTCCCCTCTCCGGGGAGGGTTTTCACATCCCGCCTGTGCCACGACTAAATGAAAGGCATTAACTCCCGTGGGCTGCTGGAGCTGAAGCTCCATTTGCTGTTGCTCCTGCACATCCCTCCGCCTGGAGCCGCTGCTCGGGAGGAAGCGCAAGGAGAGGTGCAACATTATTTTTATCTCCGCACCCACATGCTGTGCAAAAGCTGAAGAAAAAAAAAAAGCAGCGCAGAGCCTTTCGCGGCCAGCCTCCCCGGGAGGCTCTGACGCACGCAGTAACAAAGGCGCACGTGTGAACAGAAGTTATATACTTTATTTAAAATAAAATACCTTCTGTAATCATATGGGTCTAAATCGAGCTAATAAAAGCTGAGGATGTGCCAGTTCGGGAGCTTTGCCCCGTCAGCTCGGCATCCTTCAGCCCCTGCGGTGGCCCGTGGCCAGCAGGCACCGCTGGCCCAGCCTGCCTGGCTCCTGTGGTCCCCGCGCCAGGGGGAAGGAGGTTGGAAAGGGCATGAAGTGCCCACGTACCCCGCTTCACCGTGCCCTTCAGCGAGGAAAGCTAGAAGAGATGCTGGCAGTAAGTTTGCTCTCGCTGCTGGCGTTTCCTTTTAACCCTCTGCAAAAGGAGTGGAAGTCCCAGAAATACACCCCCTTTCACGGCTGGGGCCCGTCCGGCTTCCCCAGCACAATCCCACCGGAGCCACCCGGGCTGGCTGGAAAACAGGCTTGTAGGATGAGGGATGGCTCTGGCCACAGCAATCAGATTTAAAAGGTCATGTTTTGGAAAGCAGTTTAGATGACATTAATTATTAAATCCTCGTAACGCTTGTATTAAGGCTAATAGTTTTCCATATGATTTATATAGCACTGAAATTCGTTACCAATCTTTTAATGATGTTAGGGTCAATCAGGCACAGGAATGCTAAATGACTTAACCCAAAAGGACCAAGGACTGATCCAACGAGTTCTGGGATGCTCTCACTGCTGGCCTGCGCTCTTTCCCTCCTTCTGCCCTTGCACTCATGGCTGGTTGCTTTTATAACCATTTCTGATGGGTTTTTCCTGAAATTACACCTAATCAGCGTCTCAGACATGGTTACGCTTGTAGGAGAAGCAAATGAATCCTGTTAAAAGAAGCGTGTTTCTGGAGGTGTCACTGAAAATGTTGAAGCTTTAATGAAGTTTTATGTAGATTGTTGCAGTGTTTTATGTGGATTCGGAAGTCTCCCTCTTACGAGCGCTGAGTTTTATTAAGTGCTCTGAATAGAGGAGTGAGATACGGGGAGACGGGTCGAGTCTCCAGGGCTGAAAGAAAAATAACACAGATGTGGATCACACATTGGTTTGTAACCTGAGAAACAACTGGTTTGTGTCCCGGCTGCCCAGGCACCGGCACGTCCCGGAGCCATACGCGAGTGGCAAGTAAGGAATAAACCCGGGGCTGCTGAAAGGCCAGTCCCCAAAAACCAGACGTTACTGGGCAAAGCCGGCGGCCGAAACGCTGCTGCGAACACCTGAGCGCCCCGAGCATCCCCACTCGCCTGCGTCTGGGGCAGCTTTGTAACACACACGGACACCTGCAGCTGGGATGAGCGGGATGGCAGGGCTGGAAAAATCTAACGGGAATGAGGACAAAGCTGTCGGTCTTGTGGGAATGAGGAGCATTGCAAACAACCCCCCTGGGCATTGCAAACCCCCTGGGCATTGCAGACAGACCCCCCCTGGGCATTGCAGACAGACGCCCCCTGGGCATTGCAAACCCCCTGGGCATTGCAAACCCCTGGACATTGCAAACCCCCTGGGCATTGCAGACAGACCCCCCCGGGCGGCTCTGGCTCAGCCTCGCTGCAGGGCAGCAGCAGTGAATTCGTTTTCATTAAACCAATTCAGGAAACACCGGGACCTGTACACAGCCTTCCAAAACCCAGCTCTTTTCAAAAGTAGTTTTAACGGGAAGTTTGCAGTAATCCAAATACTCACCAGTAGTTAAAGCACGTGCATCCCGTGCTCCTGGGAGGCAGCGTCAGGCCCCATCGCGTCTGCTCCAGCACCCAGCCACATGGGCCAAATACTTGAGATGGCATTGACAGCCCCCCCACTGGCCCAGCAAGCGGCCACGCTGCCATTGCCTTTGAGGAGCAGCGGAATTTTTGCTCCTCTTGTGCTATGGGGAGGGGTCGGAGCCCTCCGAGGGCTGGGAAATTCATCCCCAGCGTGTGAATCACAGGCTCTGCTCAGGCAGAGATGGGTGATTTTTGCCAGCCTTGTTGGGCGAGAATAAGATTTAAAACACTTCCAAGCAAACTTCCATTGCGGGGTTGTTTTGGGTTTGTGGGTTTTTTTTGTTTTTTTGTTTTTTTTTTTTCTCACTCCGGTATTGCGCTTTAAATTGGTTTTGGAATTTTTTCCCCTCCTTCATCAGATTGTGCAAGAACATCTCCCAAGGTGCGATGTCGGGCGCTGACTCAGGGACCAGTAATGTACGCTGGAAGCGGCAGCTGGTGTCTGACACTGTCACCCTGGCAGCGAATGCGCCAAGTCCCTTGAGAAGGAGACAGCGTTGACTCATTCCCCGTGAGATCTGCCTTATTTCATGCTCCTCCTTGGAGGAAAGCAGGAAAAAAAAAAGGCAAAAAAAGAAACCCTTGCAGGTAACTCTGTGGGTCCAGACTTGCCACCGACTGTTCTCCTGGTCAGATCCCCATTTCTTTGGGTTTAGCATCACTTTGGGAAGGTGACAAGTGACGCAGCTGGGGAAAACACCCCTTTGAGGACCACCCATCCACATGTGGCACGAGCTTTCCTGATCTGGGCCCTCATTGATTTGTCTCTCCTTTACCACGGGGCTTACGCAGGGGGTTTTCAGCCAGGCGCCGAAGGTTGCCTTTGCCAATGCAAGTGGGATTATAATTACCTGGTGGTAATTAATGCAGTCATCATTTTAGCTACCCTAGCAGCTCTCAGAGGAGATGGTTAAATTTGCAACTCGCGTACGAGGTCTGTAAAAATGTTCTGAGATTTCTAAGTCAAATACCCAAATCTCTAAAGGGAAGCTGGGGCTGGGAGAGGGAGGTCGTGCCTTCGGCTGGGGGTGGCGGCCAGGAGTAATTGCTGTGATTTATCGAGTGCGGGAAGCATTCCCGACGGAGATGCCCTCGTGTATGGGATGTAGCCGGCATGGAGAGGTTCAGCCTCTCCTGCAGAAGCCTTTAACTCTTAATCTTCCCAAGGACCACCAGCCTAATCTTGCTTGCTTAGCAAAAGTCAAACAATAATGTAGTTTGTACACATTTCCTTTCTTCCACCCAGGTGTCCATCTCCACCCCGGGCCGGGGCAGCGGAGGAGCAGGACCACCTCCAGACAGTTTGTTCTGAAAGCTCCAGCTCCTCAACGCCTGTTACCGATACTCGTGTCCGGCTGGAGTAATTTTCCACCCACACACCCCTCCGCCAGACCTGCCTTTCCCCAGGGACGAGTCTGGAGGGTGTTAGAGACTCTTCTCTAATGAGCTCTGTCTCACCCGAAACGCCAATGACCCTGTGAACGGCTGCTGTAGCGCCAGTGGTTTGGTTAAACCACAGCCGGAGAGGTGGCAAGGCGAGCAGATGAGCTATGAAATTCTGCAATTTCCTTAGAGAATCATAGAATCGTTTCGGTTGGAGGAGACCTTTAAGCTCATCAAGTCCAACCGTTAACCCAGCACTGCCAAGTTACCACTAAACCACGTCCCTCAGCACCACGTCTTCATGTCGTTTAAATACCTCCAGGGACGGCGACTCCACCACTGCCCTGGGCAGCCTGTCCCAATGCTTGGTAACCCTTTTGGTGAAGAAATTTCTCCTAATAACCAATCTAAACCTCCCCTGGCACAACTCGAGGCCATTTCCTCTCGCCCTATCATCCGTTACTTGGGAATCTGCTATTGAGACTGCAAACTTTGTTTACCTCTGGGACAATATTTCTGAGAGGTTTAAAGGCTGCATTGTTTGTATTGGCTGATAATGATAATTTGGGGTATTAGGAGCCTTGACAGGTCCAACCATCGCAATGTTGTATTTCTGGGGAGCTGAGTGTTCCCCCCACAGCAGGGACGACTCCTGGAGGAGTGGACAACCCTGAAGGCCATGCCTGGGAATGAAAACCCATCCAGCCCCTGTCTAAACAGCCAAGGTGGTGGGAGATGCAGGTCTGGCACCGCTGAGCTCTGGGGACCCCTTTCCTCTTGCACCGACTCTGCACGTGCAGCAGCTCAGGGCAACGATGTCTCCCCTAAATCCCTCTTCTGCTCCGTAGAAAGCTGTCAAGGCCAGAGAAGAGACGTGTCCATGGGCTTCAGGAGAAGCCGTGCACATTAGATGGAGGCTGAGCAGCACATAACACCCTGGAAACACTGTCGCTATGAAAAAAAAATGAATTTCATCCATTCCTTTGGGCAAACTCAGCCAGACTTTTCTGCAAATTAACCCAATTATTGAATTAGCATGAGATTCAATACATTTGAGAGCAAGCAGAAAAAGAAGTTGTCAAGTTGTCACAGTATTTGTACATCGCTTTAAAGTTTGAGAATAAAACGATGTCAGCCTAAACAAGGCAAGTGCTTGGACTCGGGGTGAGCGTGGCTGGTGGGACAGGGAGGTTGTGTCCTCTCGTCCGGGAGGGCTAAAGCAAGTATTTCATGGCAAAGGTGGGCCCCTGAGGGTCACGAATCACCGTCAAACACTCCTTCCCAAGAAGACCTGGCAGAGGGTGGAATGAACGACCCACGGCTCACACACAGAGGGATGTCAAAAAGCTTGAGTTTTCTTGGGGTCTAACTGCTAAGAAAGAGGGCACATCCCCCCACCAGCATGTCTCACATCAAGGTTTGGATCAGACCCTCCAACCGGAGATCTCGCAGGTTGGCCAAGGACCCATGGGCTCCAAGAGCCGCCAGCTCACCTCCCAGCACGCACCAATCCTCTTACAGACACACCTTTTTCCCAGCTAAGCCTCTTTTTCTCTTGATTTATTAACGGGAATTAAAAAAGGGCCCAGGTTAAAATTCCATGCGTGAATGGAGAACCAAGGTCCGGATCGGGGCGAACTCTGCGTCTGATCACGCGTAACCTCTGCAGCCTCCGGGCCGGGGGAGCAATGTCCTGGCGTTACCTTGGCCGAGGGAATTTTGAAATGAAATTTCATAAAGGCAGACCAAACTCTCACAAAAGTAATGATCAGTATTTTTATTCATACACACTTGCTTTGAAACTACAATTAATATTTAACAAAAGCATTTCATGCAAACAAAGATTGAAGATATTGCGAATGAAGAAAAAAAAGATGCTGTAGTTTATACATCAGTCTTGCCCACTATACTTCCAATGATTTTTTTTGGGGTTTTTTTTTTTTTTGAAAATGAATGGCCTCTCCAAATTTTCTGGTAGCATCTTGCAGATAAATGATAAGAAAATAAATAATGTTCTCCTCTTTATAAATACAAAATTTGGGTCTTAAAATAATATCAAAAAATATGAATGAATTCAAGGTGGGATTACTCCTTGTTTAAAAAAAGATAACAATAAAATAACATGCATTTTAAAAGTTTCAGGTGTGCTCTTTATTGTCATGCAAAATCATACACGTGTTGGGAACCGCACATTTTTAAAAGAGGCAATGAGTTTCGTTTTGTTGAAATTATTTTCCTTACGTTCGTTTTAATAGCACATTAGGGAATAAATGGAAGGCTTTGTGGGGAACGAGCCACCGATTAAATTTGCGTTATCACCGCAAGAGCATTTTCTTTCTGCCCCAGGTCAGCAAGGCATCCGCGTGTGCAAGCCCTGCCGCCTTCTCCGGGATGCGGAGCTGCGCTGCTCCACGGTGAGCCCAACGCCCACGCTCTGCTCAACGCCAGCGGGCGCTTGGTTCCTTTTGGGTGAAGGGAGGCCGAGAGGCTCCGCGCCGCCCTCCGTGCTGCCAGGCGCCAGGTGCCGCCCACTCAGCCCCGAAAAAGCACCAAGCACACAGCGAGGTCCAACACGGAGCGGCTCCGCTGGAGGCCTCGGAAGGCCGAGAGAGGAGCACAGGAACCTCTGGAAGGACGGAGCCACCGGCAGCGTCACCCCCCAGGGTTCAAACAGAGGGAAAATACAATTCAAATAGTTCTTAGGAAAAGGTTTATCAAAATCAGAAACAGAATTTTGCTTTCTATTAAAATACTCCTGTCACCAACTTAACGATTACAAAACAAATGTAAGATCAGCCGTAAATTTCCCAATGGATCCCGTAGTGAGACACGAGCTCCAATGGAAGCAGGCTGGGGCCAGTTATCAGTGCTCTTGCTACCCTTCCTGCATGTCACTATTTAAAATTATTAATAGACTGCTGATTATTTTTTTTTTTTTTGGTCAACTGATATCAATGGAAGAAAAATCACAGCTTCTAGGGCAATTTTCTTTTAAATTTGAACTATGGCGTCACACGCAAGGAAAAGAAAAGCATGGAGATATACGGCACAGGAATACATTAAATACCAACGGAATAAACCAGCCATGGATGGACCAGCTGCAGAAAGAACATTGCTTCTCCTTCAGCAGGAGTCAGTATAAACGTTACTAGAAAACAGCTGTGCTGACTTTATTTACCCATAGGAAATCCCACCCTACAATAACCAGTTCTGCTCAGACTTCCATTTACATGGAATTTTTAAATTGCACATAGAAATCTCAGGAAGTGGAAAAGGGGTAAGTGCAGCTGACCTACACAATCAGCAACAGCACTCCCCACCGCACCCTGACTCCAGTTAACAAAAGCCGCACTCCAGATCCTGTAAGAAACATATCAGATCTGATTTTATTTCTCTTTAAACGGTTTCAGCAGAATTACTAAAGTTCTATAAAAAAGTAGAAATAGCACAGTATATCCAGCAATACCATGTGACTCAAATAACCTGATTTAATATTAAAAATTATAATAATACTTACACAACTCTTTTCAGGTTAAAAGTGTAATAGAAACATTACCTAAGAAGTCCTCACACCTCCCTGTGAGGTAAGTAAGTATTATTACCCCCATTTTACAGATGAGGTAACTGAGGCAGAGAGGTCCATAACTTGCCCTCTCTCTCAAGGGTTTCCTAGGAACAGGAGGGCTGTAGTGCATGACGATTATTCATTATAAGGCTATTTAATTACCAAGCGCTACTGGCACGGATACCGGTCGGTATGGAATCATACATGTTTATGGAGTCAATTCTTCTTTAATTCTTCAACTGAACTATTTCAGATCCCATCTAAGAGTGTAGAGCTGAAGAAAAAAGTGCTTTAGCTTCTCTGTGTTTTTACTGCTTGGCAGCTGAGCGCTTCCCTACAGAACAGCACAAGGAACACGTCGCCTAGAGCTGACACGTTAGCAAAGAGACAAAACCTACGTACAAGAATTTATGACTAAAAGTACCAAAAATCACATTAAATGTTTCCAGAAGTCTCGTGGCAGGTCCGAAAGCCCACTGTAAACTCAATACTGTAAATACGCTTTCTACTCAATATCAAAGCTTTAGTATTGGAAAATTATTATTTCCAATGGCGTGTTTTGCTTAACGAGGAGGATCTTCCCCCTCCGCTAATGGCATGCGTCTCCCATGGCACGCAACTGGGATTGCATCCGGATGCACCGACTGAGAAAACAGAGTTTGCAAGTGGTACCACCCAATCCTGGCCCTTGGACACGTCATCTTTCCGGCTAGAAGACAAGTTCCTCTCTCACTTGACCTTATTAATTTTACAGGAGACCAGCATTATTCAACTGAATTCACCCCGAAAGACAGGACAGATTTCAAAGGCCAACAGCATTTAGATACGCTGAGTTTCTTTTAAACTAACAGCTGATTTCCAGAAGAACTTCCTTCAGCTTGTAAAAGGAAATTCAATTGTATTTCTGGAAAGAATGAAGGATCAGAAAACTAAATTGCATTTCTCTTCTAAATTGGATGGAGGGGGCTATTTTGTTATGGGACTGTGCTCTCTCCTTCTCACGTACGTGCAATCCTCTAAGAGCCCCAGGACTGGCCGGCGGCGAAGTGGCTGTCCTGGGAACCCACCACCCCGCCCAAGTGACTCGAAGGTGGATACAAACACCTGGATGCCCACCTAACAAAGAAATTTGCCGAGGAGACAGTTATGTCCCATCTAAGCCCTGAAACAGGTTGGAAGTTTTACGTGCAGACCTGTGCCAGCGGGAACGGGGCTGCTCCGGAGCCCCTCGGGATTTGAGCGCACGTGGGAGGGAAACACGGCTCCCAAAGCTTCCACCCCAGCTCCAGCATATTGTGACTTTCAATTTGACTTCTAGAAATCTTTGGGATGACGTGGGTGTTCGGATTACGGCTGCTGCTGAACACCAGGGAAAGAAACGCAGTTCCAGTGCCTCTCCCGCTGTTTTCTCTAGAAACCCACATCTTGTGAAAAATATATAAATAACATCTGTATTTAAAAAGATATGAAAATGCTTGCTGGATGCTCAAGGTCTTACTCGCCATTATACATTTCTGGTGATAAGCAAGCCACCTGGAGTTCTCATTAACGGGCTGGCCCAAGCGTGAGCGTTCACACGCATCCGGCATCACACACTGCATTAGGCAGAGTAACACAGTCCCTGCCTGATACACCCCTGTCTTGTTCCTGCAGGATCCAGGAGTTCACGGTACCTTTTCGTAAGCGGCACAGACACCTGCAGAAGACGACGTGAGATGTCGCAAGCCGAGGGACTTGAGGTAACAACGTTAAAGAGGAATTTCTGCTTCTACATCAGAAAATCTGGGGAACAAATGCAAGGGCCTGAGAAACTGGTTATGAAAAGCAGCAAGAAAACGAGCAGCTCTGCCCAGGTGTTGGAGCAGCCCTTTAACGCCGTGTTCTGGTGCGACCAGCACCGGCCGACACAGCCGTGCCAGCGACAACTGCCCGCAACAGGACCTCCCTGCACAATTCGTACTTCGTCAGGAAAACTAGAACCGTTTGGGATGTCTGCCCGTGGGATCTCCTGCCTGCCCCTGGCTCGGTTCTGCCCCTGCACCGCCTTTCCTCCTGAAAAAACCTGGGCGCTGGAATTTCTCTCTGCATTTTCCTTTTTCAAAAGTCTCTTTTTTACTTTACATTCTTAAAACACACGTAACGCCGCCTCTCTGCAGATTTACTTACTTGAGAGCCCCTTATTTATCAAAAATCCGAGCCTCAGTAATCAGTTGAATCTATTACCTTCTACAGCATGATACCCAGATTCTCCTTAACTACGGCAGGCTAATAATAGTCAGAAAACCAGAAATAGTCATGAATGCTGCACTAGTCCACATGCTTTATGGTGAATACCGTAATTTTTAAAGTACATAATACACAAACAAGAAAATGAACTCCCAGAGTTGGTTGAGAACATATTTGACACAGAATGGTTTGCAAATTTTACTCCTAAAATGGTTTATAAATTTTGAGTTCTGTGTATTTAGGCAACAGTCTGAGTTCCTGTCAGTTGGTCAATGCCCCTCGTTAGCCGGGTGTTTCCCCATGCCCCCGCACCGCCGGGTTCGCCAATTAATGCCGGCTCACCCTCGCCCGGGGAGATGCTCCTGGCTCCGAACTGGGGCTGCCGAAGGACCACCACCGGGCAGAAGCCAAACTCCTGGAGTGGCACAAACTGTGCGTCCTAAAAATACGTCCGCGGAGGGCTCCACGGGCGCAGACAGACGACACAGTGGCCGTTCATATCCCACCGCGTTTCACCCAAAAACTGTCCCGCTCCGATGGGTCACCCCCGACAGTCAAACGCACCCCCCGGTACCCATCGGCAGGACTGCATCCTTCTATCAGAATCTTTGGCACAGGTTCCATGTTTTATTGTCATAAAAGATGGTTAGAAAGTAAATTCCCCTCCCCCCCCCCAGTTACATATTCTAGTATAAATTTAAGTCTTTTATGGCAAATATCTTACTTTTTGAGTATGTTTACATGCTGGAAAAATTGTAATCAGTCTGCATGCAGCAACAGAGACATCATGCTCCTGGCGTCGTCATGCACATCTGACAGACAAAAGTGCCTACGGCTGCTAACATTAACAAGGCAGAAGGGAAAAAAAAAGGAAAATGCACTGCCTACTATTTTACATGCTGTAACAAAACCAAAATATGCACAAAAAATATTTACTGATATTTGAATTAGTATCTTCCGGTAAGTCATAAGAGGAAATATCAAAATTTTTTATCTAAGTGATAGGAGAGGAGAAGATTGCATTAATTACAGTGTTCATCATTGCAAATAAAGTCTATTTCCTTATCTGTAAGTAATAAGCAGACGTGAAACGAAAGCCTAATTGAACCTCGTATAAAACCTGCAGGTAGCAATTATCGTTTAAAAGTAGATCTACTTTAAAAAAAAGAGATTATACCCTAAGCCATTAACAATATCCAAAACCTAAAGTAAAACCCAAAACAATAGCAATAAAAACATTTAGCTAAGTCTAAATGATGTCATTCAGAACAAGAACTTTCACAAATAAAGCACAATTTGTTTTATAAAATTTTTATAATACTCTTTATGCTTGATACGATTATGTCAATAATATAGATCTGCTTATTATTAACCCTTATTATTAAGAGTTATTACTAAACATGCAAAATTCATTGCATGAAGCATATGTAAAATGTATTAAATTCCATTCTGTCAATAAAACAAGTTTTAGGTGCTTCTTCTTTCAGGCTCGATTATTCTACAGCCCCAAGTTTTCTGAATTAAAACTGATTATTTTAAGACTAAATCTCACTTGATTTTCATGAGTTATTCTGGAGAAATCAGGAAGTCACCTGGCGCTGCTTTTTTTGTTAATTTATTATATAGAATGTTTTTGTAGATTTACTGCTCTATAGTGAAGACTATAAATAAACACACGTAAAGAATATTTAAGGGATTACAGTTTTGGTTGACATTCCAGGTTAACAAATTTCATAGTAAGATATTGGTATTAGAACCAGTTAACAGTAAACTTGAGGAGTGGCGTAAATTAAATTAACTGAACGAACAATGGCACCCTGGATCACAGAATAATCTCATGGAGATTAAAATTCACAAAAATGTTATTAAAATTATTACTATTATTATTATTATTATTTTTATTAAAGACAAAATTTCACCCTTGAGTTTATCACATGCTACTTAGCGAAGATCCTAGAGATCTGGCCACCGCTGAAGTGTGTTTAAGCCTGGTGTTGCTCACAGGATGGGTTCACCAAGCCGCAGGGGCGAATTGGATTTTATCCCCTCCCCCGCCCCCCCCCCCCCGCCCCCAACTTGCTTCTCTTGTATTTTCCAAACGACTACTTTCAACCGTGTCTCTTTGCAACGCCTCTCCTCCCCGGTGCCGTTTCAGGGTGCCGTTTCAGTCTCGTGTGCTGCTGATCCCCCCGAAGCCACCGGGCAGAGCGGGGAGGAGCGGTCCCCCGGGGCTCCGACCTCCCAGCATCCGCACCACGGCACTAAATATTCCAGCTTGGGTTGTTGGTATTTTTTCAGACTGCGCGTTAGATTATTTCTAACACAGCAGAGTGGAAAAGGGAGCAAAAGGACACTGGGGAGCTACAGAAATATATAATGTACCAAAAAATGGGTAAGTTTAGACAAGTCAGTGGTGACTTCTAGAAGAATAAGTGGGCACCGCACATTAATTTATCTCCCATTAAGACAACATCGCTGTTCTAACGCCAAAATCCTGAAGAAGTGGCCTTTCCCCCATCTTACACTTTCTAACCCTACAATTTCCAGGCCCAAATGGAATCAACAAGGCAAAAGCCTAAAAATTGTAGGGTTGAGGACCGTTCCCCACTGCAGGATTTGTTCCTGGTCTGCTGTTTCATGCTACGTTTTGTAAAAGGGGATGTACGAACTGGGGGTTGACGTAAGAGAACCCTTCAAAATCTGTTTGGTCTATGTTAGCAATGACCAGCTGATCCGGAGGTGTTAACACCGGCTGTCCTCGTGTAAAGAATTTGTCAAAGTTTTCGGCACCTTTGCCACACTGCAAGAAAAAAAGAGAAACAGAAAAAAAGGCTGAAAAAATCAGCAATACATTGGCAGTTCCGTTTTTTTGCAGATTTTTCAGGATACATGCAAGACTTTCCCTCGTTTCTTACGAGTACTTAAGAGAAAATTTTTGTTTCAGGTATTTTAACAGAAAACCCCAGGCAAACAGAGAAGTTTTAACTCTGATGAAAAACAGAGTCCGAAAAGTTCCCACCTGTCAACAAGAGGTGACAAGGTAAAGAGGCTTAAGTATTCAGAACTACTGGGATAAAAATGGAAAAAGGAAATATTTTTATGGACGTGTCTTGGCAAGAGACACTTTGTCTGTCATGTCATTTCATTCTTCTTAAAACCTTTACGATGCAAAATTAAATTTGCATGTTAGCGTCTGTTTCCTTCACAATCTGTAGAAAGCTTCATGTAATTCATTTATATGCTTTGATTCTTCATGGTATGGCCTACAAACTCTTGTAAATTCATGAAGGACAGCAGAGCCCCGGTCCTGGGGGCCGCTGGAAGGAGCTGGGGCAGGGAGTGCGCCCTGGGAACGGGCCCCCGTTACAAAACACGCTATCACAGGTCTAAGAGACTCGTCGTCTCGTGAAGCCCAGCCGAGAAGGGGGGTTATACATAGCTCCATGCTCAACACAACTCATTCCAAACACAAAACAAAAGAAATCAGGTTTGCGAAAAGGATAGTTTTGAGTAATGCAGAAAAGACTTGAAAGGCAGGGAAATATGATTAGAGGCAAGTTAAAAAGCACGAAGGTGGGACCAGAAGAAAATTAGCTTGGGTGCAAGAAAAAAATGTATGTTTGAGGAAAACTAGGCATTGAATAATGTGGAGGGGTCTAAAGGAAACTGGTAAATCGGCTTATCTCAAAACTATCTGCTGTAATGGATCATTGAACGAAGGGTGGTTGTACGATAAAGGCACTGAACGGTTCTTCCCGTTGCCCCTGACCCTTTCCTCTCCATCCACCCCTACAGGACAGCTGCGCTACCACATACTTTTGTTAGCAAACACACCTAGGTGCGGATGCAGAGGATAACATCACACTGCTATCTTCAGGCTTAGAGGATAACTTGGAAAGGGTAGAAGATGGCTTGTAAAATAGACCAATATTAAACATTGATTTTTCTGAACTAATGCGACAGGAATAAAGCTGTGCATTTGTAGGAGAAACCAACTGAAGAGGGGCCCGTTAAGGGAACCTGAGGGTGAGGTGTTTGGCTGTCGCGAAAACAGCTCAGTCAAAGTTTCCAGTCTCCTTGCAAAGCACCTGGCACATCCTGGACTGGGACATGCCATTCCATCTGAGCTGCAAAGAACTTTTGCTGCCTCGGGCACAAGTTGGTTTCTATTTCAGATGAAAAAGGCCTGCTCAGGTCCTGGCGCGTGGCGCTCACCGCAGGACACTTGTTCAAGCTTGGAAGAACACAGGCAGAGGAGACTTCCATGGTTAAAGGCTAATGGTAGTCTGCTTTTTTCACCCAGGGCTCTGCACTCCCCGAATGCCCTGGTGCCCACTGAAGCCAGTGCATTTTGGTACAGAATCTCTGGAGAACAAGAATGGACAGAGCGGAGCTTTGACAAGGGGAAAACTCTCCATCATTGGAATAAAAGTTGATGTATCCCCAAATTAACAGTCAAATCTATTTAGAGGCAGTACAGTCAACTCAGAGCAGCAACAAAAGGACTTTTTATACAGGGAAGACTTTTTAACTAAAAGGATGTTCTACAGATATGCATCATTCTTCCACAAAATTATGCTCTCTTTTGTTTTTCTTTTCTTTTTTTTTTTTTTTTTCCCCTGGGAAGTGGAAGGTAGAAAGGGAAAGGAAGTAGTATATCGAAAGCAAAGTTCCTGACTCCATTAAGATTCTCACTACTGCTTATAGTAGTAGAGGCTGAGAAATAACTCATGTGAAATTCGGGGATTTTGGGGGTGCAAATGTAATAATTTATCAATAAATTTCCATCTTCAGTTACATATTTGTCTTCACACCAAAGAGCAGCATTGCTATCACGAGCGTTAATGCAGTATTAAAGCAGAACTGAAAATATGGGACTCCTGGAACTCCTAAACTTACAAATACGAGTAAAATGTCCTTCTTGCCAAATAATCAGCCCGTGCCTATAGCCTGTGAAATGTCAGTCTGGAAGGGAACACATTATTTAAACCAACCAACTGCTGACCCCAAATCTGCAGCTCCGCGTTGGAGTGAGAACCATACCTGTGTGAAAGAGCGGCAGGATCATTCCTGCAGCAACGCCCTCCCCAGAGAAGATGCACCTGGAGAGTTTTTTTGAAAAAACAAAGCCTACAAATAGTCCGTATCTTCAAACAGATTGAGGGTCATGTGTTTTTTCCTTTCTAGAATCCATATAAATAGAATCAGTAATCCTAATAAATGAGTTATACATAGGGTATGTACACTTCACACTTGGATTTTAAATCATTTTGGTCTCGGAAAGTTAGGCTCCATGTGAATACGCTTTGGTGTATTTTAATAGCAGCCTGTATAAACATAACAGGTCATGAGAAGCACGGAGAGGGAGCACAGCTGCTCTAAACAGGAGCCAGGATCTGCCACGAAACGTGCTATGATGGAACCAGAGCACGCTCCAAGCTTTTCGTACCTGCGTGCTGGTGTTACTTCCAGCTTCAGGGAGAATCTAAGCACTCAGCTCCTGAGCTAATAAAACTTACAGATGTGAAGGTACATTTGCTTTACGATCAGCTCTAAATTTGACTCAGGACGGTTGTAACGAAAATCTTCCATAAAAGCTGCTTCGAGGAGGTGCAGCTGCCCTTGGGACAGCTGCCCCTGGGGGCTGGCCGGGCAGCACCACCCATCTTCTTTGCCTATTTACACCCTTCCCTGCCTGCAAAATCCACACTGTATGAAAAGGGTATTTCCCCCAGCACAAGACCCTCTTCTCGGCATGCAATTCCCCTCCTAGTGATGTGAAAAAGTCATTTGTACACAAAAAAAGAGGAATATATTCTGCCACCGGGCAGTGGCCTCCCCCTGTTCATTAGTCTGACACCACACTAGTGTGTCCGTGTCGGTAAGTAAACCAGTGTCCAGACCAGTGACCCTACACCTGCAGTGCTACAGCCAGCTTCAGTGTCTCAGTTCAAACAAAAAAGTGTTAGAGGAGAAAAGATTCAATGTTAGGACATAACAATTTACAGCTGTTCCCGAAAGCTTGTGTTCTTGTGTGCAAACACTTTGCCTGTCAATAGAGCACAGCACGCGCTGCAGGAAATTCTGTATCCACAAATACAGCTCTTCAAATTCTATTATGCAAACAAGTTCTCACATTAAGGACACCTTTTCACTTGTTTGGATTTCTAAAATATGCCTACAGATACCTGTGTGCAAACCAGTAACAAACATTAAAAATAAATCAAGGATTATTCTCGCAAAGTCAGGATATGTCACTCCAGGATGGGGAGTACGACCCCCGCCGTGGGGCGTAGCCCACCGTGGAGGAGATTCCCCCCAGTAATTCAGATAGCTTTAATCATGGCCTTCAGACGCTGTTCAGAGGAGACAGCTGGGGACCACATGTATTACAGGTCTCAAGGGGCTGACGTGCACGTGCCCGCTCTCCCCTGTTTTTGACATCTCACGCACACCATGAGCGCCCAGCCAGGGCTCAAACCATCCAGAGGCTTTTTCACAAGGAACAACGTACGCGGGGTTATGCGAGAGGGTGCCAAAACGTTCGCAGATTTACAGACTGGTCTGCCATAATCAAATTGCCTTATTTTAGACGCGTCCCAGATTTGCAGCACCAGCCAGCCAGCATCAACCTCACCCCACGGGAA
Organism: Rissa tridactyla; assembly: GCF_028500815.1. Taxonomy (NCBI): domain Eukaryota; kingdom Metazoa; phylum Chordata; class Aves; order Charadriiformes; family Laridae; genus Rissa; species Rissa tridactyla. The sequence continues at coordinate 14,797,971 of NC_071480.1, read as the reverse complement.
GGCAGGGCTGCGGACACACTTAGCGAGGGAAGGACTTGGCATCTCACTCACCACTTTAGGTTTGAAAGGTGGCTGAATCTCTCTGTTTTCCAGTTTTTCCCAGTCAATCCTCCTGAAGAAAGCATGTTCCCTGATGTCTCTTTCACCTTCAAGGCCACAGCCAAGGCGTTTTGCGGGATGTTTAGTCATTAGCTATTAGGAAGAAAACACCAAGTGATTAAATTTAACGCTGGAATGAAAGTGAGACAGAGTTTCCCCAGATTGCGATGCTCCGGTTCCTCTCCTGAAGCTGCAAGCTGCTAATAAAATTGTTTTGAAAAGCTAAAATTCATTTTTTGAAGACTAGTTTTCGTGTTCGATTACTGAAGACAGCACGTCAGCAGCAAAATTGAGCACTTCTTCCCCTTCGGCAGAGGTTGCCGCTGGAGGCGTGGGCGGGCAGGCGGTGCCCGGGGCGCGCTGCCATCGTAGGAGTTCACAACTCACGCCTGAATTTCACCTTTGGTCTTTCGGTTCAGTCGTATAAATCTGCAGAACAGCTTCTGCCCTACCTCAACAATCAATTAAACTTAATAAATTCCAATATACTAAAGCTGTATGAAGTACAACCCCCCCTCTTTCATTTTTCTGGGCTTGTTCAAGACATCTCATTACAGAGCCTACGATTTCTTGGCACCCAGCTGACAATATCTAATCTGCCTTTCCTCCCTCGCATCCTTAATGACATCTCGGTCAATACTACACCCAGCTGCACAGATTACACAGACTTGGGGAAAAAACCACGCAAACCCACCAGCATCGCACGCTTGGAAACAGTAATATGCCTCCGAATTAACAAGCTCTTCAAAATCTTTTCAATTGATATGTGCATTAGGAAGCGAGCAATGTAGCCTCCAACTCTCAGTTCCAGCATTGTGGAGACTTCTTAAAGCTCTTTTACAAATGATATACGATTAATATACTGCTGGGAGTGATACCTCAACACATTTTTTTAAAACCTCCGCTGTACCGCTTTAGTCTCCCTCCAAATGTTGAGTTGATCACATTCCAATTTGGAACCTAAAATAAAAGCGACTCGAAGCAGACTTTGGGAAGTTGGCTGCGCGCTGGGCTGGGAATCACATCCTGCGTCCAGCGTAACAGCAACTTTCCCATTTTTATTACCTTTTCTAAACTCTTTGCTTTAACAGTAGGTGATATAAGAAAAGGTGAATGACTCTAGCAGCTTTAATTCTGTTCCCAAGTTTCTGCATTTACCAAACCCAGCGAACTCTGAGTCAGTGGAACAGACGTCAAGCAGACGATTCAATCTCAAGATCGCGTTGGTCCACGGCCCCGGGATCGCTGAGCTACTGCTGACTACAAGGTTCAGGAGCTTTCTCATATTGACTTCTTCGCTCAGGCATAATGCTCGCTGAAATTCGGGATTAATTTGTTAGTTTAGAGATGACGAATGTGTTATTATCACAGAGACTTGACCTTAAACCTAGTGGTGCAATGCAATTTTAGCTTTCGGACCTCCCTTTGTGTAAGCACCGAGCAGAACAGCAGCAAGTGGAAGAGCCGAAAACACGGTAATTAGATCAAGTTCAAACTGTGCTGTTTGAATATATGATTTTCACGGTAAGGCATCAATCTGCATGTACTTCACAAAATTATATCGTGTTTTGGTTTTGTTGGCCAGCATATCTACACCCGGACAGGCTCCAAAATCAGAGTGGTCTTTCCTTCTACCTTGTTGTTCTGAACAGCTTTTCTTTTTCTTGATGACTTTTCCTTAAGGGATTAATATCCAGCTCACGTAAAATACTTCATAAATGGTTGCAAAGGGAAGGAAGAAAGTAAATACCAAATTAGCTGGCACTAAGTGCAGTGATATTTTATCGGTGTAAGTGAGACATCAAATAACGCTTTATAGACGGTGGTTTGGAAAAGCCGAAGACTGACAGTACTTTAGGGAATCACGTGGAGTCAAAGGGAAGTCAAATGAATTCTTGTTTCCTGAGCTAATCCCCTGAAGTCAAATCCATTCTTCTCAAAAAAAAAAAAAATAAAATTAACTTGGAATCTAAGATAAATTTTAGGCCACACAGGTTACCTCTGGGTCAGGACTTCCCCACAGTTTCCTTGCATTTACGCTAAAGGTTTTCACGTAAGCTCATTTTTACCTACATTTCAGAATGATTCGTATTAACTCCTTCGCTGTGCTGCCGTCATTAGGCGCGCCGGGCTGAGGACTGGCTGCAGTACCTGGTACCCACCCGAGCTGAGAAACCTCCTCACCCTGCCCAAGCGGGGCTGTGCTGCCGAGGGCTGAGAGGAAAGGTGGGTGGAGGCATTTCACACCATCGTCCTATTTATAAATTCTGCCTTGGATTTGGCAGCTACTGTGACATTTGTTCTTACCATAAAACAAGCAGGCACAGCGGGAAGAGCTGAACACTCATCAGTGACACCAGGTGACAAGCACTTCAGGACAACAGGGCTTAGCACAGCCTGGCGGAAGTCGCGCTTAAAAATACTACAGTGCCATACCAAAGCCAGACATCTTCAGTTACTCACAAGGACAGCCAAAAAGGAACTTAATGATAAAGAAGCATCTATCTCACCCCCTTGCAGATGGAGACAGCTTCTTTGGACAGGGATTTTGGATAGGAAACATTATGCTCCATTATGGACTGAAAAAGTTCATCTTCGTCTTCGCCATCGAACGGAGGCTGTTGAAAATAAATCACAGGTAAGTTACTTACTGGTTTGGTTTTTTTTAAACCCTCCACTTTTTATGAAATGGCATGACGATACTATGGCCATGCTGGGTCAGATCAAAGGTGCATCCAGCCCAGCAACCCGTCTCCAGTCCACCAGAGGTGCCCAAAGAGATGAGTATACAGCAGTGGTCCTTGCCCAGGAATACACACCAACCTCCCAGCCACCTGCTGCTTGGGATCTTCTGACCCACAAGTTTAGTGTTTACCACTCAGGTAGAAACCAAAGAAAGAAGCTCATTTCTGCTCCCAGCATGGCAGCCAGGTTAATGAAACGTGTGCAGGATGACCATCTTTAATCAGTTTTTAAAGCTACTGTGCACCAGACAGCCAAAATACTTTAATGGGTGAAGTTTGGAGACTGTAATTTTCATTTACCTTGTGTTAAGATATATCCATTCCTCACTTAATTACAGTTAAACTCCAGGTTGTTTTATAAGACATGGCTGTAGACTCTGCTTCTGTGAAGGGCAGACCGTATCACGACCAAGGGCTGCATTTTATTTTTAAATATAGGGGATGAGGAAAGTGCCCGTGGGTGAGTCCCCAGGATATGGTCACTGTGCAAGACTCACCTAATGGTGAATCTCATTTTCCCAAAAGCATTCAGATGTCTAATATCTGCAATGCAGACTGTAAATGCTAACAACTGCAATTGCTACACTTCAAAAACTTTTAAAATGTCGACTGGAATTTAGTAGAGAAACTAGTAAAGGCATTTGTTAAAAATGTATGTTTTAAGCTTAGGAAACACATGCCTTTAGCTAACACTCTTTGAAAGTCAATTGCAGAAATCTTTTCCAACCCCAGGCTAATGTAATTCCTTAAAGTTGGTAGTTATCTACCATTCACTGCAGTAGAGAGTTGCTTTCCCACGTGAGGGACTCGGAGAGCAGTGTCTCATTAACTGTGCAGAACAAGGGGGTTGTAACCCAGCACGTTTCCAGGGGCGAGACCCATACTTTACCCCTAGGACACACAACACAAAACCTGTATTCTTGTGACTTAACTGCAATGCAGAGCATATACACACTCTTAGTACCTTTCCCCCTGGCTTCAAACTACTAAATGGTATTTCTTCCATTTGACATGCATTTTCCCGCTGAAGTGTCTCACATTCAATTTTGAAGCTGGCTATTTATAACACTATTACAGCACAAAGAAGCCGTATTCAAAGGCAGCGCTTGATTATACACATGCAACACAAAGAGCTTAAAGCCTAAATACATTCTCAGCGGAGTCGGTCAAGAGTACAAGGAGATAATGTCAGTATGAAAGGCCCCACTTCTGTCCCCTAAGGGTCTAACCCCGCAGGGAGCCTTGGATCAGAGCAGCAGGAGGAGGTCACTCTTACCTGGCCAGCCAACATCTCATAGAGCAGCACTCCGTACGCCCACCAATCCACAGACTTCCCATAGGGCTGGTAAGCAATAATCTGCACAATCGCAAAAAAAAACCCAAAGAAAAAACCCCTGTGTTAACTAACTTGCAGTCTTGTGACATATTAGATAAACAGTGACATACAGAGATGAACATATTTCCTTGAAAAAGCCCAGAAAGCGAATCCTGCAATCCCCACTCCAGCTAATCACTGGTTTCAGTGATTGCAAATGTTAGTCTAAACCCATCTGCTTTTGGTACTCCAATATCTTGGGAAATGCAGCTCTTAGGAGCCCTTGGGATGCGCATTTGAAGGCCAAGGAGGTAGTACAGCTGCACAAGGTAGGAGACAAGGCAAGAATGCTATTCATCCATTTGTGTCAAAGCTTGAAATCATGAGACCCACTTAACTTACAGATTATCAATAATTAAGCCTTTCTTTTCAATATTTATATTTTTGTTCTGCTATAAAAGAAATCAAAATTTAAGAAAAGAGCAAAACCCTGAGAAGCTCAGTTACGTTTTCCCAAGTTGTGTGATTAAGATACTCTTAGTATGAAGCTAGATACCAGCTACACCAAAAAGAAAGGGGTTTCTGCTGTTGAGCCTAATGGAAATGTCAAGTATTTTGCATCCTCTGGGTTCACATCTGACTCACCCAGAGGCACAAATTGAGTCCTGACACAGCGAAAGGCTGTGACTGCCATCGGCACACAGGTCCCCTCGTGCGCCATGTTCTTTAATGGAGGCCTCTTCAGAGATCAGTGTTAATTTATTTAAGAGATGCGTTTGGGCAGGCTGTAGAGGAGTTTTGAGGTGCAGGTGTTCTCTCAGATCTCCTTCTAAATAACTGTGAAGGGATATTTTGGCTCGCGAAGGGATTCCACCCACACGAAGTGTCCATCCGCACTGGGGAAGGCAGAGTGGGAGCCTCGAGCCCCAGCGCCACCGTCCCACTGGGATAAGCAGGGAACCGAGGCCGTCACTCCTCCAGATGGGCTTGCAGTTACTTTCCTGTTTGCATGTGGTTTTATTCTTTGTGAAACAAACTGCTAGATCCATCATATTCTATGCTAGAATCACATATTCTAGATTTTTTAGTTGTCTGAAAGAGAAGTCGGACCAGCAAGTCCTGTCATTTCTGAGGAAAATACTGAGTCACCAGTTCAATAACGCAGGACTGCCTGGCTACTAAATGAAATGGAGTCCCTGTGTGAATATACGTTCTTTGCTGGGCTAACAGCAGCACATGAATTAAAAACTGCTGCAGTGTTTCTAAGCAAAGGATTTCAAAATCAATCGCGCTTTGAAATATATTATACGACCAGAGGTAATAACAAGATTCTCAGCAGGAAGGTCCTACGCAAAGGCAATCTTTATTAGTTGTCTTTTACCAGTAATATGGACTTTAAAATATATATTTGGGACATTCATTTCATATTATGGTGGTTGGCATACTCGGTTACTCTCCCTTTAATTTCTGTCACCAGTAAGCTCCCAGAGGTCTGCTGGAATCAATGGTGCTTCTTGAAAGACCAAACACTTGCAAAATTTTATTCAGAAACAACAGTGGCCTTTACACTCAGAAAATGATAAAACATTTCATTCTCAGCCCTTCTCCGACAATCTCTCCTTGCCTTATGGAAAAGAGTATTTTACCAAAAAAAAAAAAAGGGATATTTTTCAGAAGGTCATTAATTTATAAAGGCAGAACATTTTGTACATTAAGTGCACTTCAGGTAAGTGGTTTTGGTAGGAACAGTTCATTTCAATTAGCAAATGAGAAAAAGATGGATCCACAGCAGTTAGAAAGAACCTGCTGCTCCACCGCCATGGCTCTCACCCTGGCACAGGGGTCTGCCCGCGAGGCCACGCTCTGCTTCTGCTCCTCTTGGGAAAGAGTTTGATGGGAGCGCTGAAGAGAGGGAATCTTTTAAATACGGTACTGCAATGTCATAAAATGAAAGATGTAACACAGCACGGACCCAGTGACGCCGTTTGTTTATCCAGCAAGAGGTGAGTCGAGACTGGGTTGTTCTCTAGATAGCATTCTCCTCAGCAAATCCAATCTGCCCCAATTACATCTGCCTTTGTGAGAGAATATCAAGCAGAATCATCAAGAGAGACAGAACTGACATGAAAAAAGCTCCTACATTTAACCTAACGTATGGTCAGAGTCACTAAAATTTTTGTCCTATTTGATGCCGCGTGTCAACATCAGCAGAAGCATCTGACGAACAGCCCAGCGCCCCCTCCGAGCTGGCACACGCCTCCCTTGCCTGAACCAGTTGCTTGATGAAAGAGTGGGATTTGAGAAATAAATAGGGACATGAAGTTCCCCTGGGACTGGAAAGGTCCCACCGCAGAGAAGTCCCACTGCAAATACAATGAACACACGTTTTCCATTGAACTTATCGCACTGCAGGAAAAGGTGGTCCTGCCGATATCTGCTGCTGTACACCGGCAGTTTTTTTCCTTTAATCCTAATTAAATACACCCAATTTGAACCACCAGCCGAATCCTGGTAAGGATACAATACGAGTGAAACACAGAAGAGGAATCTGCCACGTTCATTCATCAACCTGTGCGTCATGCACGGAAACCGGCTGTTATACTCGTAATAATGGGAGCTATTAAACGCATTAATTGGAAAATGTAAAAGAGAGGAAAAAACGCTCACTTCAAGGAAGGAATTACATGTGGGAGGAAGCAGATGAGTTTTCAATACACAGTCAAACATGCATTGGTACAAAGTCAGCAAGTTCTAAGTGTCGTATTTTCAGTAGTTCCCTCCTCCTCGTGCAGAAATCATCATGTATTACCTACCAGCTGCCGCACTCAAAGCCATCGCTGGCTGCCTTGCAGCAGCTGCCAAAACAATCCTATCTGCATGTACAAATTTTGGTATCTTTTAGAACAAACAGGGGTATATTAACACGACCTCCAACCTCACTGCAGTTGGAGCAGCGAGGGAGCTCCTGTGCCTAGAAATGAAGCCCTGTACCCTCCTCCAGCTCTGACCTCTGCTTTCTACTGGCCAGGGAAGACTGGAAAGTTGATAGGACCCTTTCCTTCCCCTCCTTCTCCATCATTAATTCAAACGATTGCCTTTTTCATCCCCTTTTGCACTTCAGATGTCCCATTTTTGCTACCTATTACTATATTTTAAGAGCTCTGCCTTTTCAGGTTCCATGGATTTGAGAGCTCGGGAAGAGCTCAGGAGGAGCTTCTCCCATCGAGCCAAATTGGCAGAGGAATGTTGATTGCTTTTTTCATTTTTTTTTTCCATTTTGCCTCGAAGGAAGGCACAGTTAAGAGCAGGACACAGAGATTAATACCAGCAATTTGTAGGAATGTTTAGATCATTGCAGCTTGCAGCTGGTAGCCAGTTGGGATGAAAAGATTATATCCCAGAGGCAAGAGAAAGTCTTTTGTGAACATCTCTTATGTCTACTGGAAAAGTTAAAACTCAGTTATTAAAAGAAATAAACATCACTAGTACAAGAAACAGCCAAATGTACACTTTCCAAACCTTTGTAATACCTATCAGCCTTCCATAATCCCACCAAATGTAAGGTTAGAATTTAAGGTTTTGAGGCTATTAGATGGAGGAGAAGGGGAACGAAGTTTCTAATTAAAATTCTTTAAGTTCTGCAATTCCAAGTCAACGCCCCAGCTGCTGCGGGCGTGCTGATGGCGGGGTTCAGCGCTGCACCACAGGCAGCGGGCTGTGCTGGCAGAATCCCATCCTGCTAATCCTCTTGACATCCATCTCCTTCTGTCTCTCTTGACTGGTCAAGGAAATACAAAGTATTAATTGATTTCACAGCTATTTTACCGCTCTGACCATAAATATTTAAGTTCAGCACATCAACAAATATTCCTTACTAGATAACCACTTTCTGCCTGACAGAATCGGTCAAACCTGAGATTCTACCAGTTTAACCTCTGCGCGTTTCTCAAATTGCAGAGGATAAGAAAATGACTAGTAATTCCAGTGCGTTATACACCTCCGTAATAATAAATGCTAACTTTCCCAATCATTGAAACAGGAAAACATTATTTTACAGTACACCAAAGTGTGCGAGTCCGCTCTGCGGAATGAAGCACCATATCCCCCTGCTTTTCTATCCGGAGATCGTACGTGTGAAGCTACCTCAGATGTCCCCGTATGGTCCTTCCAGAGGTGTCATCTCTGAACTAGGTGCCTGGGTAGGTCATTGGAGGCAGCATGAGGTCTTTCAGACCCCCCCACAGTCACAACGTTATTTCCCAAATACCAATTAAAAGAGCTAATTCTCTATGTTTGAGTGCAACACACTCACAGGACTACTCATACTAGATACCTTCAACAGTTTATTTAGATTTAGCTCATTTATCTCCACCCAGCAGGGAATGCCACCGTGCAAATGCTCCTCATTATAATCTATTATAAATTTATACATTTTAGCCCATAGAAACACGCTCAAATGTTCCTGCAAGCAAAACATGAACCTTACTTTGAAGTTTACCACAGACCTAGTTAGCAATTTGTCAGTCACAATAACATTTTCAGAAAGAAAGAAAATCAGCCAACTACAAAAAAAAGTAAATGTCTGTTCGTAAGACAACAGAAAGACCAATTTCCTCCCAGTTACCGAATGTTTTGGTGAAAGGTTTATTTCTTTATATGAAATTTCCAAATAAAGTAAAACAAATCATTCCAGCACTGACCCATATTGAGATTTTGGCACTGACAACGCGTTCTTTGGTATTATCTGGCACAAGACTACTGCCACAGAAAGGACACTTTTTAATTTGTAATATTGGCTTCATTTATGTTTTGACAGGAGAAAATGAAATACTGCTCTGGTTGGTCTGATATCCTGCTGCGAGCAAGAGCAATTTGTGAAAAAACAAGGTTTTATAATACACAATATTTCACTCTGAAAAGCATGAATTAGCAACTGGAAAAAAAAATCAAAACCCAAACTGTTTTTCATTCCAGTTTCACAGAAATGACAAAATTCACCTTAGACACTAATTTCCTTGTCCATGTATAAATCTCCCATATTCCAACAAAGATCCAATTACAGCCAGAAATGCTGCACCAGAGCTGCCTCCTGCCCAGCTCCCAGCGCAACACCGAGTCTCTTGGATCGGGATAGAGCCTCTTCCACCGAATTCGCAGCCAAACAAATCAAGACTCCTGAAAGCTCAGTATGCACAAATACCAGATTTTAATATTCACATAGTTGAATGGTTTCCCAATCACCACATGTGCTTGTTTTTAATGTTTTATACCTAAACCACTGAAATACACATCATATCCAGACTGAAAATCTTAACTTTAAGCTCGTATTTATCGCCGTGCTTTAAAGTAGAACTGTGTTTCTCATGAACAAATTTTCATTTTAGAGACACTGCAGTCTTTGAGTGTGATTTTCAGTGGCTTGAATGCAGCCCAGCTATCGCCAAGTCACAGAAAACTCAAGGCAAATTATGGATTTATTATGCCAACTCCATTCAAGCCCTGATCTTAGAGCTTTTTTGAGGCTTTCAGTGGCTGGAGCTTTCCTGAGATCCAAAGCGGTAACTCACGACACCTCTGCACCATTTGTAAGACACGGCCTGGAAAAGGCTGCAGTAGTTTTGCAGGGAAGTCAGTGAAAGGCTTCGAGACCTCATGAGTCCCCTCCCACAAATCAATGCGCAGTTTGTGATTTCCTGAAAATGCCAAACAATCCTTCGAATACAGGTATTCTGTCAGCTGTGTGACCTTATGGAAGAATACGTGAAAGCAGCCGTGTTTGCTCCCAATAAAATGTTTGCTGACCTCATCAACGACCTCAACAACGCCCGCGAACTCTCTTGGACTTCACAAACTGAAGCACAAAGTTCTTCATAATAACAAATGTTATTATACATATAATAACATTTCCTGGCTACAATTTAAAATCACAAGGTGGCGATCCGCATACTTTAGTCTTTTGCAAGTATGAACAAAATCTGAAGCACTGATCTCATAAAAAGTTCGGTTGTCAATCAACCAGATTGTTTAAAATAGCGAAGTTTTATTGATAACGTTGTATTAATTCACAAAGCTATTCAATACACCTGCAGAAGCGTAGCTGGTACCATCCACAGAGTATCCAGAGTTACAGCTGTCAAAACTCGGTGGTGTAAAATGTTCATACGGACAAGTTTCATTTGAGAGACTAAAAGGTTCTTGAAATGGTAAATATTTACCTCTGGTGCAATATAGTCTGGGGTGCCACAGAAGGTCCTGGTTGTTACTCCGTCTAACATATGTTCTTTGCACATTCCAAAATCAGCAATTTTAATGTGTCCTTCTGAATCCAACATCACGTTATCTAATTTCAGATCTCTGTGAAGAATCACAGTAATTTAATGTTAATGCTTAGGATGAACTAGGCCAACTTATCTACTTCTACGCAGAATTCTCTCTAAATGAGGCGAATGGGTAGCTATCCGGGGGGGCAGAGGGGACAGGGCTGCACAGGCACAGCAGCCTGCAGTCCGGAGGGAGCCGGCACATCACTGCAGACAGACAAGAACGACCATAAGCCCTGAAACTGGACAATCGATGAAGAGATGGATGTGTAGGACCATGGGCACACTCACACTGACACTTCTGAACGTGTAAAGCAATGAAGCATCACGCAGGGGTGCAGAAGAGAATATTTTACATTTTCAAGTTGAGTCAGGCAGAGCACAGACGTCAGAAAAGCTCAGGTGAAGCAGTGGCTTTGCTCTACAGCGCACCAGCACAACCAAATGAACACTACCGTGATTGCTTTTTGTACTTGCTTCAATAATGCACCGAAACGTTAAACAAACTGATCCTTTTGGAATTTTAAAAATAGTGCAGAAATTACTTGTGTCAGGCTATACTCACCTATAAATAATCCCTCTGTTATGGAGAAAGAACAACCCAACTGAGATCTCGGCTGCATAGAACCTGTATGGAAAAAATACCCAAAGATTTCTTACTGCTTCATGATTTCCTTCTGACAAACTATTTTGGAAATGCATCATGGTGAAGAATGATGCTATAATAGCATATAAAGTATATAATATGTGTATATATATTAAAGTATAAAAATGGTATTACAGGCAGATGACATAAAAGACACCTTACTTCAATTCGACTTTAGCAGATATTGCGAGTACTTAATGATAAAATAATTCAGAATTTTCAAAGAATTTGAAAATGTCTCCCTAGACCACAAAAAAATGGTGCAGCATTTTACCGCGCCGATCCGACTCTGTCTGCAAAGGTCATTATCTCTAATCACATATCAATGCTGAGTTCCGGATGCAGCTCAATTTACGTTGCAATTCATATGGCATGAAATAATTCACAGAAATAGTATTCCTTTATACAGGCTGTTAATGGATTAATTACATAAAGCTAATTCAAATGATTACCATATAAAATAGAATTGCTGAATGTAGTTAAAGGATAGATAATATTGACGGATGTTTGAAGGCAGTTGCTGTGGAACTGTGCAAATTATAGGCAAGAGGATTATTTAAAGATAGATTAATTTTAAGGCTAGCATAAGGGAAAGGAAAGCTTAGCGCTGAAGCGCTCGATGAGAGGTGTTTGTGAACGCGTGTGCCTGAAGATGCTCCACAGGCATAAGCTGTCAGAAAGCACCCGAGTTTTCAACGAGTCTTGGCAAGTCACATTAGCTGGGAGTCAAGGATGATGTGACACCATGTAGTTTTTATCCAGCAAGTTGCTGAAATTTAGTTCTGTATCGCAAATGCTTATATTTAGAAGGCCTCCCATTTAAACAAGCCCCGAATACTTAAATTGGAACAAGAAATTATCCTAGCTGAATTCTTGAACCAGTTGGTCACGCTTGATTTTAAAGTTTCATTGGTAAATGATTTATGAAACACTAATAAATGATGACGAGATGTTATAAGCATGACTAAAATGGTACTGATGGATCTATTCACATTTGAACACGCTACAGATCATTATCAGTTGCTCTCTGATGTGCCAGATGTACATTACCTAAAAGGGATCATGTATATAAACAACTTCTAACCACTTATTAACTCCTCACAAATAAGACACCTATAAAAAAGTAGGATCACAGAAATTCTTATAAGCTATACATCAAATTTATCTCGCACAAACTATTATTTATATTGCAATGCTGACTCTATTTGTATTGCCTTTCACTACAACATTAATTCAGACTGAAACGTTCTACTCACTTTTTTTTATATTTCCTTTTAAAAACACCACCAGAATACCAAGTAACATCTTTAATTTCCTGTTGCCTTGTTTAAATTCTTGTCACTTTTAGAGTAGGCATCGCATGCCTTTGTTCGTCCTGCGTTTTTGAATAAAAAGGCACAGCTACCTTTGCTCCGTGTGTGCAAACAATATTTTCAAGATAAACTTCACCTTTTGGGCCTTAAAAAGCACAATTAAAAGAGGCCAGCCCAGACTTCATACCGAACCTGGGAAGACGCTACTAGATAGCGTGATAAAGAAACCTAATCCTCTTACAGCATAAAATTAAGATGACAACATGATTTAAAGATATAAACATGAACACTCACACTGCTTGCGGCTCCTTAAATTTTCCTACTTGCTGAATGTGATACATGAGATCACCACCATTCACGTACTCCATTACAAAATACAGACGGTCCTAGGATAAAGTATTAAAGACGCACATAAATACATTAGAGAAAATATTAGATATGCATTGATCAGCAAAAAAGTCACTAATATGCTATTATAAAGCTTTTAGGATTATTAGGACTGGTTGTACATTCTGGCAAAATTGATAGATCAGGAAATGGAAGTGGAATGTTTTGTAAAACCTGTACGAGTAAATGACCAATGAGATCTGGCTAGATTTGCCAACGATTATTGATGCATTTTTATGTGTCTACAACGGTTCCCATAATTATTCACACATAGTTTTGTCTGAAAAATCTGCCTAAAAATAACTGCAACCCCCCCCTTAAAGATAGTTGAAAATTCTTGCTTTGAGGCCATTTCTAATCCTTCCTAATAAGTTTTCCTTTGGGAGAAAATGGGAGGTATTAAAAATACAATTTTTTGATTATTAGAAAGAGGCAAAGAAAAGCAGTTGTAGGGTTTACAAAAGTAACTGGAACCTTTAAAAGTGACACTCCATTGATTTCTCATAGGCAAATACTTCAGCTGGAGGAAGACGGCAATAAGGTATTTGGGAGGCAGTTTTTTCTTGCACAGTGAGGACTTTTAAAGGGTGGATCCAAGTAGCTCAAATCAAACATGACCGTAACGTGCTTGAGTGCACTTGGGCAGTATTTTCCCACCCAGCGATCTTCAGACAGTATGACTTAAAACATTAGGCCTGCCCCCCAGCTTTCAGAGGACTAAAACTGAGCTCTTCCAAGGGACTTCCGTAAGAATACACTCTTTGCATTCCACAAACCTCTTTTATTTATGGTGGATGATTTTGACCACTTAACGTTGAAGACTCTGGGCAAACCTACCATCTGCAGTTATAACATGACCCAGACAGCATATAAGATTCATTAATAGTTTTCCTCCCAATTATGGAAGACATATTTTTGGCTTCCTACAATTTTCCTTCAGTTATTTTGGAAAGAATCATTATCCTGAAGTATTTCTAGAAAAGTTCTGATCCAATATTCTGATGGGAAAGAGACTCATTACTAAGATGCTCTAGTTCAATCTCTTTCCTTCAGCACTGATTGAAAAGTCTTCAGTTGTCCAGTAACCAAGATTTCAGAACATCAACACACATTTAAAAGCTGTGATTTCCTAAGCTGAGCACAACAGAGAAGCCACGGGCAAAATGTTTAATTGGCCAGATCAGATTTATGAAATTTGGATTTTTGTACAAATTGTTTTATTGTAAAATCCATGGCAACAGAAGCCTGCAGCTGAAAGCACCAGCAAAAATAATCAATTTTTCCTATGGTCACACAGTTTATGCCTTTTCTTCCCCTTAATACACGATTTCTCATTTTTGTAGCTAACATTAATCCTCAAGAATATTTCACAGCACCAAGTGCAAACCACTTAACTCTTAGGAAAACATCAAGTAAATTAGGCAAAGGTGTTCGTGATTTATGTAAGCCTGTATGTAGCTCCATTGCTCTGGTAAATGATAAAATAAAAAAATAATTATACTGTAAATACTAAACCCCCAACTTTTTTCCTCCATTCCCCTTAGTCAGAAAACTAAACATTTGTACTTTTAAGATTTTACATTTAAAATGTATTTGCTCAAAAGACAGATAAGATTAAACAAAGTAGTTTTTCATTTTGTGATGACACTAGGCTTTTTGCTTACTAATCAAGTTACATAAAGAGAAAGAATTAGAGGGAGATAGAATTCTATTTCTCACTAGGACCTCTCTTATCTTATTACGACAATATTATAAGTAGAGGCAGGAAAAATATTTTAGGAAGCAAGAATTACCAAGCACAATAGTTCCTAGATTCATGTTTTTGTGTGATTAATTATGTCTGCAAATCTACTGCATTCAGGCCATTTTCTGCTCAGATTTGTAGACATTAAACAGGGTTTGAAAATGCCGCTAACGACACAGACAATTATGCTGTGGAACGGTGACGGGGTGGCGTGGCTCCTTTGTGGAAGAGTACAAGGTTATTACTTCAAACTAACTCCCTGTTGTTTGTCCGTTTGTTTTTAGATTAAAACCCATCAACAATGTAAGTGGTAAAAGATAGAGTCAAGTGGAAAAACAATCACGTATGTCCTTTCATCACGGCATTAAGCGACATCCCAGCCCCGCAGCACTAGTTCAAGGCCACTGTCATAAGACGGCTACAAGGTGAGGCAAGAAGAGCCTTGATTTCTTGCCAATCAAGACCTCCGCCCAGCTTGGACTATTCGGAACTGGTTCGCTAGTGTCAGGGTGTATCCGTGCCCACTCCGAAAACCCAAAGCAGACTAAGTGCCAACTGTCCACCACCTGGATTTCCACGTCACCCAACAGACCGGTCTGGCGCCGCTGGATTGTCAGATCCATCCTGCAGTCTGTCGCTGGGAGATGTTTCGCAATGTGATTGGGGAACCCCCACTTCATATCGGGATGGAAGAAAAAAACCCAATGCCTTCCTCTGCGCCAGGGGTGCCAGAAAACTAAATTAAATCCATCAAACACTGATTCACGACTAATCACCTCATGACACATTAACAGCCACGAAGACTTTTCGTGTACTATCCTCAGATCCTTAAAAGTATGTAGGAACCTTTGTGAATCTAGGCTTAAGGCTGACTTGGCAAAGCACGCATGATTAAATTTATGAATTGTCACACTGGTCTGCCTGAATTACTGTATGAAGAAAAATCTTTAAACCTAGGTTTTACCTTTAAAATACAGAGGGTAATTACATGGGGTAACTCTTTCTTCACTATTTTCTATGTGCAGAAGGTATGATAAATGGTTCGGACATTAATAAATGTTATTGAGCTGGTAAAATGCATGATCATATAGTGTGGAAAACATCAGGGTGGCAAGAAAGACAAGAGCTCACGTACAACTGTTTGGAAACAAGAGTGAAGCTGTGTCAGGAACGGTGGTTTATCTTGCAATGCCAGGACTCGTTTTTCAACCATTGTACATTCAACATCATCATCCTGAATCACCACATCTTTTTTCAGTATTTTGATTGCATAGAGCTCCTCCGTCCCCTTCCTGTCCGCCAGCATCACCTGCACGAAGAGAAACAACAGGGTGAAAATCTTCCTATCTGACAAGGAGGGAAGGGGAGTCGTACGCCCGAAGAGTTGTATAGATGGCAATCTGGCGTTTCCTTTTATTGGTACAGACTAACCTGATCAAAACTTCACAAATATCCTCCTTACTCACCCACTGCAGTGCGCTGCACCAGTCATTTCAGACAAAGCCTGTGCCAAAACCCTCTGGTTAATCGCAGGCACGTTGCCAGAGGGCTGATAAAATGTTGAGTCCCCGGGGGCTTCTTCAGTAAAGGGCACTTTATCATATAAGTGGTTGTTCAAAGAGACAGAAAAATAGCAGCCCTGTCTTTTGACTAACAGATTTTCAAATATATATACACTATTCCTGTTTTTTCCCCAATATTCAGCCTTACCAATGTTGGTGACTTCCAGAACTGGCAGAGTGACCTAGGTAGTAAAGCCAGAAAAGTAGACTTAATTTCCTTGAAACTGCCAAGAAATGAGGATCTAAAAGTCAGCAACTGTTTCTTACATCCTGCCCAACAGTCTGAGTTCTTAAAAATTATTTTTATTTTTTCAAGAAAACTGCCAATCACGACTGAAGCCTGTCAGTCCTCAGGGAATCACCCTACTGCATTAGGAAATCCTCCCTCAAAAATGCACACCCTTTTGACTCTGGATTTTGCTTCTTAGAGAATTATTCATTCATTCTTCCCCCAGGAAAAAAAAAAAAGGAAAAAAGAATGCGAGTGGAATAGTTATCAAGAATTCCTACCTTCCCGAAGCTGCCCTTTCCAAGAACCATGAGAAAGTTGAAATCTGTCAGCTTCACCCTGTCCAGGTTGTTGGACGGCACACTTGAGTTCTTGTCTTCTGTTGGAGTAATGACTTTGTTACCAGCTGGCCCCAGTTTGGCTTTCTGAAGAACACACACACACATACACACACAAAAACAGGAGAGTAAGAAGAGCAGCCCGTTTTCCTGGCAGAACGGGTCGCTGGGAGAAGGTTAGAATTGGAGATGACCGTATTTGAGGCGACAATCCCAGGAGAAAGGCTGCATAACAAAATTTGCACAGACACAACTTCGAAGACTCATTCCAACAATACTTTTGACATTATTGAGTCAATTAAAGTAGAAAACCGTGTCCATGTATAACCAGATAAAAGCAAATATACTTATCTGGTTAGAAGAGCGAAACCAAAGCAAAAACCAAAGCCAAAGGAAAAAAAGTCACTTATTTTCATGCCAAAAGCAGGCTTATTTGGTGTTTTTTGTTTTGAAATACAAAAAATGCTTTTCATAAATATCATGCTATAATCTACATAGGGTATTTTAGGATATAAACAGTCTCTTCAGTACATTCTCTTTTAAAATGTAGTTCTTAACAGTCACTGCATAGCAAGAGTTAGGAATCTTTGACATGCATTAAGAAAAATAACCTACATTAAAGACAAAACACAACACATGAGAATTAATGCAGATGAACATGGCCACTTTCAAACTAGCAATACAATCAACTTTGATTTTCAATCAAGTGTTGATCTGGAAAAGGGAAGAAGGGAAATTTTACATACAAAGGTTCTGCCTTGGCAAGACAGTCTGGTTTGCAGAAGGTTGCAACAGCCTCAGTATTTCATACGAGACACCATGTAATTGCTCAAGTAAGTTGCATTTCAAATCTCAAAGTTAATAGAAGAGAAAAAAGTAAGACTCACCAAAAGATAACGCAGGCTACAACATAAAATCCCTCTTTTTCTCAAAATATTCCCATATACCAGCAGAAGCAAAGCCGAGAAAGTTTAATGATCCTTTGGGATGTAAGTGCTTTCCCCCATCTATCTAGTGTGTTGGTTTGGTAAATAACCTCTAATGTGGCCAATTTACTTTGCACCATTGACATATGCTTGACATTTAAGGATAACCGCTGTTCTCACTGCACTGCAAAAGGACAGTATTTGCATATTATCACTGTTTTACAGGAAAAAAATTATAGAAATTAAAGTTTATTCAAAGTCACGTAATAAATCACCCTAGAAGCCTGGCTTGGCATACACCTTTGGCAGCCTCCCTGGAAACTGGAAAATACAAACTTTCCCTTCCCCAGACAAGTCTGAAAGGGACGACTGGATCCACAGACTCCAGCGCCGTTCTGCAGGCAGTAATGGCAAGTGAACCTCTGATCAAAGAACCACAGGTCACCTGAAAAGCATATTCATGCATGACTTTTCCTGCAACTCTGTTACGTGCAGGAAGTCTGATACCCTGCCACAGGGATAGGAATTTTGGCAGTTTTGACCTCTTTTTTTTTTTTATTGTAATACAGCTTAAAATGTGGAATTTCTTCCACCATTATTACTTGCTGCATGAAAGCAGCACTTGGAGATGCCGATCAGGACCGTGTGCTGTGCAAACGTTGAGGAAGAGCCAGTCCTGGGCATCAGCCTAAATCCCCGAGTCTGCGAGGGACGGCCCTCGGCAGAGCCGGCAGCTGGGACAAATCCAGTGTCTGTAATGGAGCTCTTTGTCGGGACAAAGCTCCTTTCAAGGCCACAATAGAAGACTGAGCCATAAGCAAAACAAGTAAAAAAAAGAAAAATCCTAATATCCTTTATTTGTACAAGCTGAAGACATGGTTTAAAGGAGCGGCTTTGCTGGCCATGTCTTTGTGATGCTCTCGTGTGTGGGATCTCAGATAAAAGATCCTGCGTACAAGATACAAGCAGCAATTTCAATATCTGCCTTTTCACCAAGCAAGAGAGATCCAAATCAGGCACTGAATAGAAAACACTAACTTTATTTCTTATATTTTAAACCCACTGGGTAGGTTGTCAGCAGCCTGTTTGAAAAATACATCATTCAGAACTGCAAACAAATTTTTATTCCAAGGCGGTTTGTTTCTTGCAGGGAGTGCTTTCTGCAGCGCTGCAATCCCAGGCTCGGGGGTGAACAGCACTTTTTGCAAAAGACAAGGAGCGGCAGATTCATCGGCAGGTTCCTGTGCCCTCTGCCGGCTCCCCGAGCTGAAAGCACCGTGCTCGCTGGGATCAAACACAGGCGAGATGAAGCTGTCAGGATCTGAAGGTGGCATCTTAAAATAATACTAGAGAACCAAGCCAAGGCCTCTCTGCACCCTCGCAAGAAAATGCTTAGATTCGATGAGCTACAGAGACACACTCCTCTACTTCCATTGTTTAATCTTTTTTTAATTAGATGCCGCTCTCAATTTGATAATTCTTTTTTTTTTCATATGGTAGATTTTTAAGGAGAACACCGGGTGCCTCCTGATGGGCCAAGTGGGCTCCTGTGCCACCTGCTCCAGGTCGATGGCTAACGCCGGCAGGAGCGGACGGGACCGTACGCAGCTGCGAGTGACCCGCGCCGACGGGAGCTGACAGTCCTGGTTATCGCGTCCCTGGCGCTGAGCATCTGGGTGCATCAGCCCGGACACCAGTACGTGTGTGGAGAGAACCCTCTTGCAAACCGTATGTCAGAAAACATAGGAACACGGCACCCACGAAATGCTGGAGAAGGACCAGGCTGACTCAGTGAAGGCACACGGAACCCAGTGGAACGGCCTCATGACCTGATCGAATTATCACAACCTTATCAAAGGCCCATATTTCCCTTCAGTGAGGCCACGGACCGTTCCTTCATGAGCATGCCAAAAAAGAAGTTTTTCACATTTACCATGTGAATTCCTTTTACTGCTTTTTGGCTTAAGGTCCTAGTGAAAATACAGTGGGAATTTCAAGGCTGGCAAACATGTACTGGGAGGAAAAAAAAAAAGGAAACAATAATAATCCAGAACAAAACATTTCACAGATGAACCATTAAGAGCTTCCCAAAATACTACTGCAACGTGTCAATTATGACTTAGCCTCAGGCATGTATCATTTTGTCTTCTTCATAGTACTATTTAAAAACATTTCCAGAGCTACTGGAACAAAATTAGGCTATGGGCATGGAAATAAAATTAGATAAGCATCATCAAACCATTACTACCTGTGCCACCAAGTTTTTGATGGGACAGTCAGAAATGAACCCTGAAAGATCTAGTACTTACTAGCTGTCTGAGAATTAGCTGCTGTGTATATTCCATGTTATTCAATTCATCCTGAAGTATAAACCTAAACCAAGACATCTCTTACAAGCCTCATGGAAGTTTCTACACTCAGCAGAAACGTCACAACTCGTCACTGGTAATTGATGTTGGTGGCTTTAAGGAAAGCCTTTAACCTTGTCCTTTTATTACAGAACTTAACCCAGAATATGGAGCAAGACAAAAGTATTTCAGAAACTGAACTAGTGATTTCTGGTTATGACCAAAGGATTAGGAAATTGTCTTCAAGCACCAAAATGGCTTTACTTTAAACACAGGAAGTCTACAAAGAGAGCAAATGTTGTGCCTTATTGCCAGCAATGGGTGAAGATACAGGGAAACAAGCATTTGCTTACAAGATTTAGCAAAGATTTGGAGAAAACACATCTGAAATGTGCTGGGCCCAGTGTGCGTGCGGAGAAGACCTCACCCACTCCTACGTTGTGGCCATTTCTGCAGGGTTTCCAGCTCCATCTGAGGGACCTTCATCTCCCCCCTGGTTGAATATTTAGTTGGCTGTGCCCATTGGAATTGTTTAATGACGTTCTATGCAACGTGAGGACTTGCAAACTTTCTTCACACACAGCAATTTTAATTTCTTGTTGTGACCCACATGGGAAATAACTTGCTGAACAGATATTTTGCTAGAAAAATACTTTTCCGTGGCTTTTTGAATACCTCAACATATGGGACATTGTTTTTTCACATAAAGAACAATTTATATATTTCAGATACTTCAGATAGGGAACTACAAAAACCGAAACTACTGTTAAAATACAGTGAAGAGGAGCACAATAAAAATAAATACACTAGATAAAATGTTACATTACTGATGCATTTTAATCTGCATAAATGAAACGTAACAGCACCCCCCATTACTTTCACGCTCTTAAGCACTAAACTTAAGCACTAAAAATAGGACAGATATTGGATAGAAGTGATTTCCAGAGCTCCTGGGAATGCTGTTTCAACAACAGGACTAACCATGGAGAAATAAAGAGACCCAGGGCTCTCTTGGACAGCTAAACTGTGTGTGAGGAGAGCTTTGCACACGCAGAACTGGAGAGCAGGGCCATCGGACACGCATACACGGAACAATACGGAAAACACCTGGACCAGGCAGAGCGATGGATCCGAAAGGAGGAAGAGCTAACCAGAATCACTGACTGCTGCCCTGGAGGAAAGCATTTTTCAGAAAAAGCAGTTCTAATAGATTTACTTAAAATGTTCCATATTATTTTGGGACCTACTCATCCTTACAGCACTACAAATATCACCATTCAAACCATTTTATTGATTCTATACCTTAAGGTTGTTTTTTCACAACAGCAGGAATGCCTTAGCTTGCTTAAAACGGTCCACAAACTCTTTTACAACTAAGAACTACTTTTATTCATATTAGTCTAACGTACGGTCCACTGACTGGTAACGCTTCTACATCTTCCTTCAGCAGCTGTCGAGGCAGAGCACGGAAGTGGGCACCCTAACTGCCGTGTGTCCACAGCCCGCGTACGCTGGTGTGTTCTCCTAAGGTAAGAACGGGAAACGCTTTAACACGGTCTCACTGAGCTCTGCTGTGACTTTTATACCTGATACGCCTCCAGTACTGCAGAGAGAAAACGCCCTGCAACCAACACGCTCTTCCAGATCCCCGGAGCAAAAACACTTTTACAACTATAGAAGGGAGATAAATTCAAATGATTCATAAAAGTTTACTGGAAAAGAGCAATGTAATTTTGCCTCTTCGTACCATGGCTAAAGTTGAAAATAGCAGAATCCTACTTCAATCCACCTTTATTTTTTACGGATATTAAAACTTGCTGAAGTCGAAGATGGCATTCCAGGCCCTGGATTCAGACTGCTTGGCTTAATATCTCTGACAAAAACACAATATTGTTACAACGAAGCCAGCTTGCAGCAAACAAACCAGGAAAACATGTTAACAGCATGTTAAAGATAAATTAGTCTGCACTGGTAGCAGAAAAGTTAATCTTAAAAGAAAACAAGACATGCACATCATCTTACTTCCTCTGGTTTGGACGCACCTTATCTCGGCCAGTTCTTTTACCCTGAAACCACAGGTGAGACACACTTGATATACTCAGCCCAAACGCGCTTCTTCACGGAGTGTTCCTCAAGTTACAGTGCGTTACGCTGGAGAGTCTCTTGGAATTTGGTATGTGCTTTTTGGAAAACATATCTCAGGTTTTGCAGTAAAAATGCGTTCAATTTATTTTTCATCTAAGTGTAACAATTGGTCTTTTAATTACGTCCGAATGAGGAGTGTGAAGCGAAGAAGCAAAAGAAGTGATTCGGGGAATAGTAATCCATTATTGCACCAAATTTTCAACTGCAGTGAATATTCTCATTGAGTCTTTTCAAAACTTTCTATCTGATTTTTTACCGTGAAGACAATCTAACAGGACAAAACAATAAATCTGAATGTTGGCTCTTCTGCCCTCTAGTTATTATCTATAGTTCACAAACTTAAGAATTACAGAGCAAAAAGACCGAATCAGTCATTGTTCCCATTAGCCAATAAATAAATAAAATTTGTGAAGAATTAAAAAAAAAAATCTACACAATTCACATTCCTACCCTCAATCTCTTTAGGGCAATGAGCTCCGTTATGTTAGTGCTTGTATCGCTCACCTTCATTAATTCCCTTCTGCTGCTGTTTGCAACATTCAGCTCAGTAAGACTGGCTTTGTTCCCATCGGGAAAATGAACACGGGGTTCCAAAACTGCCCCAACCTGCAGCCACACCTCGCCACCCTCCCAGCACAGCTTCAGAAGGGAGAAACCCACGTATTCCTCATGAATAAATATTCAAGCCAACAAAAGGCCTCGCGACGCGCGGCTCGCTAGAGGATGTATTTCGCAGTTGTCAAGGCAACTCGCTCTTAGCAAGTTCACAGACACCCAGCGGGGAGATCTAGCGGTAACAAATTTTCAAGAGGAGAAAGTGAAAAATGAAAAAAACATTTAACAACAATGCTGAATTCCCAACGCATGTGCGGAGGTATACACACATACGGCACACGCAGCTTCTGCCTGGGAACGGCACGCGTATCGCCGCGTCTCCTCCGTTACTTATTGGCTCCACTGACACCTACCGGGAAAAGAAATCGAGAGCTTTGTTCCCGGCAGCCGAGTCTCCTCGAGACTCACAGCTCTGCTTCACGTTACGCACCAGCACCCTCCCCCCCCAGCACCGACCGTGTTGCCCATCAGTCCCATTCCGCTGTAAATCACAAATGAACGACGTGAAAGCAGAGAGCAGCACTGGCTTCAGTCTCCGTTGCAAAAAATCACAGTTTTGATAGCATGAGGGTCAGCAGTCTAAGGACTGACTGAGCAGGCTTCATCTCGGATCCCAAGACTTCCTTGAGATCCGTGGAGCAGGAATGTCCTCTTGCCAGGATTCAATCCCTCTGAAAAACTCTAACAAAACCCGCGCCACAGGTTCTCATCAGTTCTCTGCCAGATCCCAACACGTTCTTCAAATGTCACCAGGTGATGGAACAACTTATCCCACTCAAGCCCGCCTTGTTCCCAATGTTTCTGTTCCTAATTCTTGAATTAACCCATGGCAGAGCTGCAGGTAACACTCTGCACATCACTTAAAGAAATGGCAAAATGGGTGGTGAGAAGCGAGGAAAGGAACAGTCTTGATAACACCGTTCCAGTTTCACTATTAGAGCCGGGAGGCTGTGGCTGCAAACACGTAATTAATGCTCAGTTCTGCCTGTCGCTACCTGGACCCCACACAAGACGCATCAGAGCAGCTCAGACCCCAGACCAACCACAGAAGATGTCACTGGCGGAGCTGGCAAAACTCATACTCAGGGCGTAAAAAGAGGAAACTGAAATACTTTAGCTGAGTCTTAAGGAAGGACAAAACGCCCTATTCAGGTTTCCAGTCATGAAAGCTCAGTGGGGGTTTTGATCGAGAGGTCGAGCCATTAGCAAGCCTTTAATAACGTAAATAAATCCAATAAATTTCAAGTCAAAATCTGGAAGGAAAAAACCTCCCATTCACCAAAATGCTCTCCATCATTGTGGCAGCTTGTTTCTTACATTATTGCATTTTCGATTCCATGTAATTATAGATGCTACGAAGGACTATCAATTTCCTAGTTTATACAACTTAATTATCAGGATGCTGAGAATTTGAAATGAGAAGAGTCCATTTCTAAACCCCAGCAAGACCTAATGCTTCACCAGACTGAGTTCTAAGCTTAATACCATAACCTAATGCAAGCTTATAATTCATTAGCGGAGAGTTTTGTAGTCATGGAAACAACACAGAACAGAGAGAGTTGGAGCCTAAGCTCGGGATGATTTAGCACCCAGCAGCTCCAGCTGGAGAGGGGACGGCCGGAGCGTGACATCTTGGCCCAGCCTGAGCTCACGTCCTTGTTGCAAGTCAACGGAGGGAAGGAACTTCCTTGGCCATTTTACCCGTTTCCCTCCAAAACATGTGCTGAGCAACGTGGGGAGATGCTTTTGCATCAAATTCCCAGTGAAACAGAACAAAAGACACGGTCTGTGGCTCTTGTGCTTCTTCCCTTGGCTTATCAAATGCTTATGAAGAAGGAGGGACACGTGGCGTTTCCCCACCTTACTGTGCACCCTCACCCATTCTTATTGTTCCTTTCAAGAGCCAATAACTAATGAACAAAATTACAGAAATGTATCGCACTACTGAATGTATATGCGCATATTTATCCACCTAGAAAGGAGCACGCTTGAACTAGACTGCAGCAGACCGAAGATGCCAACACGAGACACGGCAGCACGGCACGACCCACCCGTCCCAGGGAGATGCACCGTTCCGCCGACACTGGCAAGGATTCACGAGGTTTACAGGGGTCGTTTTTCAGCCAAGTATTCCTTGGTGAAGTTGCATCCTCGCAAGTCTTCTTTGCAGCAAGAACACTGGAAATAGGCAAATAAGCAGGAAGCCACACTCTTCTATTTATTTTCATGATGGCAATGTCACTGTGGTGAACTATGACGTAATTAGTAAAAAATGCAATATATAAAAATGGAGTAAAATGCATTTTTACTTCAATAGCTAAAACAGTTATTGAAAAAATAGCTAGAAAAAAATTCTTATCTATCTCATTGCTATTAAAAAGGCATGAAGGCAAACAGGATATTTCATAAAAATAGAAGTGGGGAGGGTGACAGAACTCTACCTGGGAGTTACGTATGGACTACTTTATGTCTTTAGTTTAGTTTTCCCCTCATTTCCTCTCCTCCTCCCCTTAAACTTGTGTCATAGGTATTCTTTTGGTTGGTAATAGTAGATTTATTTAAAGGATTTGCCTGAAAAAAATTTTTGTGCCATATGCGCAAAGGATTAAAAATGTGTTTTTGCAGAAAGCATGTCCCAGAACAGAGGAAACCCAGTGCTGCAGCCCACCCCCCCCGCACTGCCGTGCTCGTCACGCAGGAACGATGGTATCGGAGTGTCTGTGAATTCATTTGGGTTATGAATTACAGAAGAGAAAGCAGTGTGTCCCAGAAAGAATTCTGGATTATTAGTAAAACTGAGTTAGTTTGTCTAATCCTAGCACGAGCCGGGTGTTCGGAACCCATGCCTTGCAGGTCCACAAAATTCATGTGCTAATTCAAGCTGCTGACTCAGAGATTTCCATGGAGGTCCATTTCTCCCACCCAGCATATAAAGAAGGCGAGGATGGAGGCAGGTAATTACAGAAGTCATGAGGCACCCGAAGGCAGAGACAGAGTCAGCAATATAAAGGGGAGCAGAGGCAGTAATTGCGTTTACAGCCGCAAATCATTAGATATTTTGATTAGGGGAAAAATTATCATCAGTGCCAGTTAAAAATCCTGGATAAAGGGCTGTATCAAAAACGTTATGCTGAATTTTATCAACGCAACAGTTTAATTCAACGGGTTTGTATCTTTCTAAATATATACATACAAACAATTTGCACTATTTCATTTCTTTCAGGACTTTTGCTACAGCCAGCGTGTCTCTTTGGGAGCTATTCTCTGTTCTTTACTGACCCCTTGTGGTTTCCAACTCCGAGGAGAAATTACTTTCTCAAACCCAACATTACGTTAAACTGATGCTTCCTCAGGATAAAGGCAATAAGAGAATGCTAAAGGACAACACAACAGATGAATACAGCATACAGCATGTCAACAGAGCTGCTTATTTTTGGGGGGTGGGTGGGTGGGTTTATAATCACATTCCCTATTCAATTTTTTTAATTATTTCTTTTACTTTTTTGTGTTGCTGTATAGAAGTTAAAACTGTATGAAGTACTCGAACTCATGATCTCTAAAAAATCCCCACATTTGCCAGGCACAAGATCAAGGTAACCATATCCCTTAGAAAATGTAGACAATGAAGTCACGTAACTATGAAAGACCATAGTTTGAAAAGGGGTATATTTATCCTAGGAGCAGCAGCTTCAGGGGATATCGCCCTGGACAAGGGCTGTCTGGCTGCGAGCAGTGAAATCCAGGGAGGGAAGTTTCCCGTTACCCGTTTGGCACTGTCAACATGTTTAATCTGTTTAATAATCCTGTGGCCACCTGAGTCTACTTTGTTTTCTGCCTTTATTGCCAAACACGCCGTCCCCTGCAACAGAGCAGTGCCTAACTAGATGAAATGTAATTAAAGAGCCTGCCTAGGAATAATATTCCAGAATTCTTGCAGAAATAATCCTGTGGTAGTGGTAATAAAAAACCCAAACAACAAATACGACGCTAGAACAGCAAATCCCTAAGTGTCAAAAAAGGAACTGCTTTTATATATGCTCCATTTTTTAATTATGCAAATTACTGCTAATTTTCAAGAATAAAAAAACCCCTAGGAGTGTAGAATTTGCTTTTAAGCATAAAACTTACTTCAACACGGTCACAAAAATAATAAAATTCTGTTCTAAAATAATCCTTAAGGACTTTTGTTCTACCTGACAAATCCCTGCCATCAAAGACCACAGCCCCGGAACGCTGCAGACCAGGACTCGTTTTAAAACCCTGGGATTCTGTATCCAAGTCTCAACATGCTCTGGAATTGTTTAACGCACACGAACACACACACACACACACACAAAGATGAAGGTGTTTTCTGCACGGTGGTGTGAAAATAATCGATTTGAATATACACTTTGCTGGCGGAACAAAAGCTGCATAAATGCGTGATCCTTCCCAGTAGCTGGTAATTTATAAAGAAGGATTTACGCTGTTTTGACCTTGCTCACAGCATTCTCAAAATTTGCTCTGATATTATAAAATCATTTTTGTATGCTTTACTGATTTCCAGCTCGGAAGCGTTACACTGTCCTCAGGAACACAGCCTTCCTCCCTCACCTGCTCCTGCTGTTTCCCTTCAACTCCAATGCTGGAAACTCGGGAACGCGGCCTCCCCCGTGGTCCCACATAAACTCGTTACTTACAAAATGCTTTCCAGGGCCACGCTAGCGTCAGTGGCGATTAGCGTGCAGAATGCAGCATGCAGTGACGCTTCCGAGCTTAGGTTAGTGACGCTAAGTCACTGCCAGCAGCAAGCAGAAGGGGGGGTTGTAATAATTTAGAGAGAAAAGACAGACAATAAACAAGGAAGCATTTTTTCCACAAAAAAAAAAAAAAAGGAATTCTCAAGTCTCCTCTTCACATTGGAACAGAGTGCCAACTTTGTCCGTTGGAATCCATGTTTATCATTCACAAGGACTAAGCATGAATTTTGCCTATGAAGCAGCAGCTGTAGGAGACCGTTCAGCTCTTTTTTCAGGCGCACTCCTATGATGGAAACACGAACGGACCAAGGCCTCTTGTCAGTACGTATCAGTGCGCTTCAAGGTCTGCCTTTTACCAGGAAGTGACAACACGACGTTACACGTAACTTCGGATTTATCCCAGGCGCGTTTTTTTCAGGGTAGCTTTTGCTCTGGTTTAAAATATATTTAAACAGAGAAACTCGCAACTTCCCTGCATCAAACAAGTTTCATCAATGAAACCACCATGTAATTTTGTTTTCAAATTAGAAGAGGTGTAAAGGATTGAGAAAGGGCAGTCCTCTTCTCTACAGGCTTTTCTGAGATTGAGATACCAGACAAAGAATCAAGGTTAAGAAAAAATAAGTTACCGATTACACGACAAATGATAACTGCATTAGGAAATATTTGGCAATGACAAACGGTCTCATTCTTTGCTTTTCTGGTTCAGTATTAAAATCATGCATTAATAATATAAACAACTCTTCAAAAATAAAATTTGATTCTAAAATCAAGCATTTTAAGCTTTAACATATAAACCGCTCTTGGTCAACTCGAATGGTAAAAATACAGAAGACAATAATGGCTTCGATAACCTTAGATTCTTAAAACAGTTTACAGCACAGGAGCTTCACATTTTAATTTAAATTGTAACCTCACCAATGTATGAAAGGGAAAGCGTGAGTTGTGTCGGTAACCTTTGCCCTAATAAAGCAAGATAATTTGTTAGAGAGACATGCAAACAAAAAGTCCCCAGACATGTTCTGAATGCCGATGTGCACCTCCCATGGCCAGGACTCGGTGATGAGGTGATCAGTGAAAGCAGCAACATGGAAGTAAACAGGTGAATTGGTATTTCTGGTACCGCAGCACCTGTGCATACGGGTAACGTCTCTTATGATATAGTATACTCCAGCTAACACACCGCTATATACGGGGTGTATGATATCATAACACATGCATGCTATGTTATGTAAATGTATCTGTTTAAATATGCAGTGAACATGAGCATTACTTGATCTGTGGAAGTTATTTGAAGTTCCATGAGTGTCTTTCAAATTAAAGATGCACCATTTTCCACTTTGCACAAGAAGGCGACATTCATCTGACTAATTCCTTCGAAAGGAAAGGCACGCTGCATTGCTGAGGTTTGATGGCCCTGTTTTTGTAAGCCAACTTCTAATCTGGGGAGTACTTTGTGACAAATTACGGAAGATTCATACTTCAATTTTTTTTTATCAATTAGAAAAGCTTAAACTGGGGAAAAACCAAGTGCATCCTTAAAACACAGTGAGAATGAAATCGAATTTAAACTTCAAACACTGGCAGAGAAGGTTGTGTGAAGAGAAAGGAGAATACCAAGGAGAAAACTACCTTGAAGAAGTGGTTATTTACATGACAGTCCTGGAAGAGACAGGAGAGGGAGAAACACTGCTTCGTTAGTAAAGGGCTGGCAAAGCAAAGCAACAACAATTAGCAGCAGAAGTAAACAAATAAAGACACAGCAGCAAGAATACAGAAATGGACACATCTGCTATGCACGGAAAAAAATCACGAAAAAGAAATCGCGGCGTTAATCACCCCCGCGGCAAGGAGCAGGGTACAGCACAGCACACTGACGTACAGGTCCCCACGCAACTGCTCGTAACGACCACCGCACCCTGGGCATCCACACGCTTCATGCGCGAAACACCCCAATGGCACCAAACCACGGCAATGCATAAAGCTCAACGTATGCGTAGATGTGCGCAGCCCGGGCTCTTAACAACTAACGAGCGCTGTAGAGGGGTGACAGCACAAAAAGGGGGGGGTTGCCTTGTTTTGAGACAAGCATTTAAACTTTATGTAAGAGACAAAGAAATCCCTGTTATCAATAAGATTTTCTACGTACGTTCTTCACCTTAAATCACAAGACGTAGACTCAGAAAAGCCTGACTGAAATCACAAGCTGATAGGAACGGAGACCAGACATGTATGTCATCTGGCGAACACGTTTCAAGTTCTCTAGTTTCAGATATGGTAAGTGGATGGGAAACCTCCAGATAACTGCATATGGGAATTCCCCATGCCAAACTACAGTATAGAACAGATGGAGACATCTAACAGCATCTCTATAACGCTGCAAACTATTCTCTAATGATTAAATATGCACAATTTAAAAATAGGAATGAGTGCCACGTCCAAAAAAAATCGGCTCTTCTTTTTATATCTCTATATGCATAATGAGCGTGGATTGATGTGCCAGTGATATTTTGGCTGGTCATGATTTCAGTGCAGCTCAGTGTCAGTTTCCTGAAAAGCAAATTTAATCTTTTCTTTTACAATTTGAAGTGTCAGCAACATTATTTCTCTTTTTCATGTCACCTTTGCTGAACTGCCTGACGTTACAGTTATTACTTCAAAACGGGAATGCATACACGTTAGGCACAGGTATGGTAGGGGCTGTATCTTTTATTTATTTTAAAAAAAAAGGAAAGAGTAAAGTTAACTGCAGCGTAACAGCTCTGGGGCAAAACCATCACCATCCTTGAAAGACTTAAAAGAAACATCTCCAGTCCTCTTCAATATATTCATCAATGACCTGGACGAGGGGACAGAGTGCATCCTCAGCAAGTTCGCCAATGACACAATGCTGGGGGGGGTGGCTGACACCCCAGAAGGCTGTGTCGCCATCCAGAGAGACTTGGACAGGCTGGAGAGTTGGGCAGAGAGAAACCTTATGGAATTCAATAAGGGCAAGGGCAGGGTGCTGCACCTGGGGAGCAATAACGCCCCACACCAGGACAGGTTGGGGCTGACCTGCTGGAGAGCAGCTCTGTGGAGAGAGACCTGGGAGTCCTGGGGGACAACGGGATGACCATGAGCCAGCAATGGGCCCTTGTGGCCAAGAAGGCCAGTAGCATCCTGGGGGGCATCAAGAAGAGTGTGGCCAGCAGGTGGAGGGAGGGCATCCTCCGCCTCTACACTGCCCTGGGGAGGCCGCACCTGGAGTGCTGGGTCCAGTTCTGGGCTCCCCAATTCAAGAAGGACAGGGAACTGCTGGAGAGGGGACAGCAAAGGGCTACAAAGATGCTGAGGGGACTGGAACATCTCTCTTATGAAGAAAGGCTGAGGGATTTGGGTCTCTTCAGTCTGGAAAAAAGACAGCTGAGGGGGGATCTTATCAACGCTTATGAACACTGAAAGGGGGGGTGTCAGGAGGATGGGGCCAGGCTCTTTTCACTGGTGCCCAGGGACAGGACAAGAGGTAATGGGCACAAACTTGACCATGGGAAGTTCCACCTAAACATGAGGAGGAACTTCTTTGCTGTGAGGGTGGCAGAGCCCTGGCACAGGCTGCCCAGAGTGGTGGTGGAGTCTCCGTCTCTGGAGACATTCCAAACCCGCCTGGACGCGTCCCTGTGCCACCTGCTCTGGGTGACCCTGCTCTGGCAGGGGGCTGGACTGGGTGATCTCCAGAGGTCCCTGCCAACGCTGTGATTCTATGATCTCCTTCACAGCCCTTACAGGACTTTACAGAGAGACCAGAAGAACTTAACTCACAAATTAACAAATTAACAAGCTCCTCTACAGTTTTTTTAAAATGAAACTATCCTATTTCATTAGAAAACTCATTGGGTTCTTAAGCTACTGCAACGGCCCCTGGAGTCTCTGCTAAGGCCCTGGCTACGCAACTGCAGCCCACTCACCCAGCCTCCTGCTCGGAATGAGAACTGCTCTAGGGTGTTTGGGCCATTGATTAAAGGACAGAAAGAAAATGCCCTTTTGACCTAAAAATGTTTCGAGTATCAGAAAAACTCCAAGTTCATGCGGTAAGTACTGTCCTTCTTTCCAATAAGGCAGCCAGAAACTGCTTTAAAAAATATAAAACTAAAGGGAGCGTCAAAGATGGAAGAAACGCAGCGCTTGCAGTGAAACAAAGTGAAACGATGTGCTGATGTTCAGAAAGGGAATGATAAATAAATGAAAGAGGTTCCTTTAGCATTAAGACTACAACATTGAAACACATCAGAAAGCTTTAATTGTGCCTTGAAATCTGCAGACTTTTTCAAATACCGTTTAACACCAGCTGTACTGCCACAAGGAGAGGCTCGATGGTGTAAATAATCGTTAGCCCTGTATGCAACAGAGATATATACAGACTGAGATGGGTTACTTCTTCATGAATGCATGTCTGCAGGAGGATTAACACAGGTTGGGTCAAACTAAACGCTGTCCTGCATACTGGAGGAGTTTAGCACATCAGAAGCAGAAATATCTACAGCTCCTGCGTCACTGGAGAGGTTCTAGGTATTTATAACCAAGCCTGGTGGCCAAGCACCACATTGCCCCTGTTCTTATCTTTAAAATGCTAAGGCATTTTAAAAGACCTTTTCTTTAGGATCATAATAACGGTTATGTTTAGAAGCACTGAGATGTCACCAAAATGTCACCGCTGACTGTACACTTCCAAGTTCCAGATACAATATTTACCCTGTTCTGAACTCTGTTTCCTCTCTCCCTACGTTTTGATCTGCTCAGTCTGCAAAAGGAAACTGCAGGTCTCGCTTCTGCACAGCCTTCGTCAGCGATTCCACTGGCACGAACCAGCTGAAAACGTAACTTGTGTGACGCTAAACCGAGAAGAGCCGAAATAACAGCGCGGGGTGCCCAGTCCCTGGGAAACACCACAAAGCTGGGCCACCTCGCTTCTTGGCAGCAGAAAGAGCCCATCAGGCAAGCAGACTATAATAAATAAGAGCTGCTCCCGGGTGGTTTGGCTGGTATCTGGGTCAATCCCAGAAAGGGGAGACTGGAAATAAAGCATACAACCAGTACGGCCACTTTCCCTGGGAACGCTGCCTGGCTGTCCCGCTACACGTGGGTTTATGGACCTGGACCACAATGTCGACCAGTCGATGAAAATGGTACCTGCCTTTCCTAACGCTGACTGGTGATTATTTTGCAGAAAAAGTACTTATTTGAATAATTTAATTTTATTGTGAAGTGATTTTATTGTTATTCACTTAATTAAGTGCAATGGTACAAAACTATCAGCCATGAAAAGCCACTCGCACCTGATGTCTGGGCTGAAATCTCTAACACAACCACAGTTCGATGCCAGTGGCCACAGTGGTAGATGTCCCCAAGGAAGCACCTCCCAAGGTCCACCAGAATGGCCCTGCGTGGATCCCCACGGCGGGGCCAGGGGTCTGAGCTCTCTCCCAGAAATGAAGGGAATGATGTGGTTCTCCTGAGAGACAGCTCACTCGGAGAGCTACACTAAAGGAAATAATTAGAACAAAAGAAGATGTCTCACATCTTAAGAGCATGGTCTTCCTTAAGACCAGGCAGACCGTTACGTATCTTCCCCACAGATGCCTTCAAATGAAGATTATAAAAGCCGTAACCTATTCCCTCGTAACATCTTGCTTGGATCACTTCAATTACTAAAGCTACCTGTAGTAACTGATTGCTCCCATCACTTAATATACCTTGTACTTGGGAAATGTATCCACATGTAAGGATTATAGCTACTCTGTTCTTTTTTAATTAAAAAAAATCATTGCTATGGACCGTAACAGCTGCTTTATTTTTAATAACATTTTCCATGATGGTGATGTGGAAAGAAGGGGACAGACAGAATAATTAACCAGCCTACTTTTAAACCAGTATTATTCTATTATTATTATAAGGTCATAGTTAAGTATCAAGAAGTGCTTTACTAAGCAGCAAATTGCAGGAAACAGGGCTTGACAGAACTGAAATAACTTCCTACAATAGAATTTTTAGAATTTGCACATTTCTTTTCCCCAGATAAAAAAACCATAACAATGCCCTAAACGGCAAAACCATACTGCTCAGATCATACCCAGGTATTAAAAATGCAATAAGGCTGCATTTTCTCAATATTCGGCTTTTTTCTTTGACTAGCAAAATACCGTAACAGGAAAATAAGTATATAACAAATAGTAGATATTGCAGTTAAAAGACTTGCTGGTTTGGGTCTGTGGAGCCCCTTGGGACTGTGGGGAGTTCCCATGGCAACCTCAGCACGGACAATTACGGAGCAGCTACAATTATTCTGAAGACGCCTGTTGAGGACGGAGTTTCGTTTTGAGATGGCCACAAATAATGGCATTCCGGAGAGAAAATTCACAACCAAAGGTTAAAACCCCATGAAAAACAGTGACAGATTTTATCCTGCCTCCACTTCCTACAGGAGTATATTTTTATCTCTAAATATTAATAATGATGTATCATCTGTAAATCACTGAAGACAGATTTGTTCATACTGCTAAATGAGCAAATAATTGATTGGTAAGTTTTAGTGATAGGTGAGATCCAGAAAATATGTAGATTGATTAAAATCTGTTGTGTGGAGAATACTGCACTGCACTTATGCATAATATACCTTAATTTCCATATGCTGCACAACTTCTATAGCTAATACACAGACGGGATATAAAAAGAAAACTCCTCGTAGTAAAATCTATAGACACTTAGTGAGGTCACTGCCTGATTCCATTAATGAAACCAGCGTCCTCCTCAACTCTTTCTTTTCCAACGGGGTCCCACTGGTTGGAGAGGATCTAAAACTACTGGGCACAAGCCAGCTGTTCATTTTCCAACTGCTTCAGATCTGGCAGAATGAGCCATGACGAAACTTTTTCTCGTCACAAACAGCTTTTGCTGTTCAATTACAATTGTAAGCGAGGAGAATGTTTGAATCTAGTATTTCTTTACTCATTTATAATCTTGTATAGCTATTTTATGGTAGATTTACATTGAATAAATGACTTAAAGAATCTGTGCCAAAGGTCCGGTAAGTAAAGCAGCACCCCAATGAGATTTGTGTGACTAATAACCACATTTAAATAAAAGTCTGTGTTGTTAAAGCGGAGCTTTAGGATGTGATAGGATGCGTAAACACTTTGAAATCAATGAGAGCTTGAGGCCAAATCTTAAAGACACCTCTCGAACTATAGATGCAGGCAGATATTTTAAAAATTCTCATTAAAGGGTAGGTAGCTCCTAAGTGCTCTTGGAGATTCTACTGCGCACAGTTCTAAACTTCAGTCAAAATGGCAAAGCCAGTTTTAAGAATGTCTTAGGCTTTTTTTTTTGAGACCAGAAACAGATTTTGGAAATTTCATATCTATCAGTTCTCTGATCTTTTATAACCTGAAAATATTCTTATTCTTTCTTAGTATGAAGCAATGACATTCTCATCCTAAAGCTTGTCTGTTCTTGCGTAGCTTAGGTTTGTACATAGCTCTTCGCTCTGAAGACCATCATTATTCATTTTAAGTATTTGGTATTAGTAATGCAATACTTTTGTAGAAAATGCTGTAATTTTGTACTCAAAATGAAATCAGTGCAGCTTGGATATCAATCACACTGTCATATATCGAAAAGCAGACCAAGCACCACAAATGTAGACTTGATTAGCAGCACTCTGAAGTGACTCTTCTCTATAAACTGATAAAGGAGAAGACAGCCCAGTGTGACCTCTCGGTCTATCTATATTCTTAATCTTCCTGACAAACACACTCCCCCAATAAAATGTCAGTCAGGATCTGCAATCTTCTTCCCGTAAGGTTTCAAAGCTGATTTCAGAACAGTGGAAATATTTATTTAGATGATGTCATTAAATCACAAATAGCAGCATATCTCTCGGTGCTATCTGCTTGTTCCTTAGTGTGGGGTACCTAAAATAAAATGACTGTGCAAGCCAAGATATAAATGATAAGAAAAATAACGTAAAAGATGATCGGAGTCAGCACCACTGATGTACCATACCAGAATAGCTAATAAGTGAAATACCGCCATTCAGACATCTGTGCTGTTAATTTTTATATATCACAGTAATTCCCCTTGGAACCAAGTAAGAACATTACTTGGAGGGTGCTGCTTCCCTCTGCTCCTTCTCGCAGCAGTAAACCATGAGAGAGAGGAAGAGGCTGACCCTAAATCCTTTTCCCTTGTAATACTGCATTCTACTAGCCTTGGTCTAGTTACAAGTACACGTTCTGTTCGGCTACCAGTATTCCCACATATCGTCAGCAAGTTTTAAAGCTGTCCATTATGCAACTCTGTAAACGATATTCCTGGAGACACTGTGTTCACTGAGAACCTGTTCCCTTTCCTTGATTAATTCAGACCACTAAAATAGCACCAACCAGGCTACCTCCAGAACAGGGAAAGCCTCAAACACCCAGTGCTGGGCCTGAACTAATTAGACTGAGAGACAGACTAATTATTTCTGAGGCAGAGCCGACCCTATGCGAAGCTGCTGTTTCTGGGACCCAGTCCAGTAGCTTTACAGGATGCAACCTCTCAGGATTTCTCCACCCCTTCACTGCAGGACACAGATAAACCCCAACTCTTCATTCTGCAACCAATGGATTTACAGGAGGCTTAAGAAAAATCCCTGAGAGACTGTAAATTCAATATGCAAACAAACTGCATATAATAACTGACATTTTAAAATGGGTAATTTTAGTGACTTGTCTTTGTGCTGTCCCTGTCCTGAGAAAAACCGGATTTCCCTACCTGTATCCATATCCACATACACATACCCACCCAATGCCAGACCCTGTGTATCGCACAGAGACACGTAAGGGGTGAAAAGAATTACTTTTGACACTACTCTTTCTAGGGAGACCGAACGTAAGTATGATCTTGAGTAGAAAATGACCTAGTGCAGCGAAATAAAAATCACACTGGTCAGATCACAACTGTAAAGAAAGGAAAATGAAATGGAGATTCAAATATTTCTCAAATGCATAACGAAAAATCATAGTTCATGCTGCAGACAAAAGTATGGTAGCTGATTCCAAATGTGTTCAGAAGAAATTGATGCACCTTTTCTTTTTCTTTCTTGAAAGTTGAACATATGCCGTTTTTCCTCACTTTCTTGGGTTAACCCATCTTTTATAATAACAATGTAGAATTCTGCCTGATGGTGAACATAAAAAATTGCCATTTCAGGTTGAAAGGAACAGGCATTAAGTGTTTGTTTATGCACGACGGGTACATTAATTACTTTCTGGATAAACAGCTAGACTAAAGTTGTAAATATTCGACCAGAAAAAAGAAAACAATATCGTAGATTGGAATATTTCAAATTCAATATTGCATACGCAGCTGGAAGGAGTAGTCGAGTCGGATGAGCCGAATCCAGTACAGCCACTAGCAAAACACCTCCCTCCCCAAACCCTGCCTTTCCTGTTGCTGGGTTTAATGACCAGAAAGTGTTTTGCTGGAATGTCAGCTGCAGTTGTCGGAAGAGGCAGAATTGCTGGCTAAGACTCCGCATTAAGAAACAACTCCTTCGCATGGCACGGCGAGACCATGGCACGACTACACCATGGCACGACTACACCATGGCACGACCGGCAACCACTCCAGTGTGCACCACAGGAGGCAGGAAGGCTCGGCAGAAAGTATCGCATTTCTTCAGTGTCTCTCTTCTGTACATAACCAGCAATACCTCCTATCCTCAAAAACCTCCATACCCACGTTAAAGATATCAGAATTTCAGATTACGACCTTCTACAAAGATTTTGAGGCTCCAAATAATCAGTAAGTAACATTGTAAATATTTTCTTAAAAAAAACCCCACGTTTAGTGTGAAACTAAGTATTAAAATACTGTTTTTTCTGAGAACTTCATTTGCCAAATATTATAGATACTAGTGATAACGGCTGGCAGATT
Organism: Rissa tridactyla; assembly: GCF_028500815.1. NCBI lineage: Eukaryota > Metazoa > Chordata > Aves > Charadriiformes > Laridae > Rissa > Rissa tridactyla. The sequence goes on along the minus strand of NC_071480.1, from coordinate 14,760,544 downwards.
TTGCAGCAACTATTATATTACATGTACTTGACACAAAATATTTCAAAATACCAACTCACAAGCGTCACAGCAGAGAAGCTGAACCGTCAGAAAAATGATACCACAATTCAATTAAATCACTTGGTCCATTCTTCAAGAAACCTAAAGCTACATACTGCTGTCACAGGCAACAGAAATAGTAGCACTCTAATATATAATTTTTTAACAGGCAATTGTTGTGACAAAGTGAAAAATGTATGCCACGTATAGTTGCATCCATTTGTGTTTAATCCTCACCTCAAACTTCTGTCGGAGCTCTGCATTTCCATCTTCATCAGCATCTGGAATTGGAACATTATAATATTCACCTTCTTCTTGGTTCAGCAGCTTGTACCTGTGGAGCATTGGAGAAAAAATGGTGACTTTACCGTTACATTCCTGTTAAGATTTAACATCTGATTTTAGTTGGTTGTGGATGGTTTGTATCGATGTCTCAGGTACGTAAAGAACTGCTTTCAAAGATACAAAGCACACTCAGAAACAGAATATATTTAACTTAAAATTAGACCTTTAATCCCAAACTATGTGCCAAGGCAGTTTAATGGACAAGGAACTTCTTCACACCCATCCCGTGAAATGATGGGAGATACCAACCCTGAAGAACCTTCGTCTCCAGTGCTTCTATAGCCCTGAACAATTATCTCTGACGATGTGCTTTTTGAGAAGCTTTATGCTTTGAGAAGATGTGAGGAGTTCTACCTGGAGCTTGGTAGGCACCAAGATGGCATTTTATAAAATCAGTTCCCACGTGCTTTGAATTTGCAGAGCTATATATAACATGATACGCTTAGTAATGAATATATCATATTGGAGATAAAAATAAAATTCCTGTCACAAGACTATGTACACAGAATTGAGTTTGCAGCAGCTCCTGGCTCCAGCAGAAGTTTCATGAACACCACAAAAGAAAAGCACACCTTTTATTATCCTTCTTTTTCCTAGGCTTAGTTGCATTTTCAGTGAATTTATAGCACGAGATACAGTGAAAAGCTCCAAAAAAGGCAAATTATATTGAAGAAAAATACTAGTTTTAAATTTTTTTGTGATATATTCTCTCCTTCTCTCTTTTCAGGAACTTACCATCCGCTGGCTGGCATTTTCATAAGCTCTGACACCCCAAATGAAAGAGATCCCATGAAATCATTTCTGGTTGTTCGATCCCAGTCCCAGACCTCTACGGATAACCGTCGATCTTTGTCTGTAGGTTTTAATTTACTAAAAAGGAGAGAAATAGAGGAGTTCTCGATGTAACAGTGAATTAAATGCTTCAATACACACAAAGATACTACATTAAAAGGTGTTAAACTTACAATGTGAACGACTCATTCCAGTCTGGGTTCAAAGTAGAACGGATGGTTTTTGTTTTCTGTTTACTTTCATTCTTAGGATCTGGGATCAGCTTCAGTTTAACGTAAGGATCTGAAAGTCCATTTGGATCCATGGGAATTAGGTTTTTTGCTTCTCGCACTGCCAATATAAAACATAGCTGATTTGTATGGGATTACAAATCACCACTAAGAAAGCAGTTAACATGTGAAACCAGAGTTACTGAAACGTGTTGAAAAATAAAACAAGAAAGACATGGAGCCCACTTGTCAGACTTGGCACGGAAGGAACGAGCTGCTGTACAGTAAGGCTGCACTTAGCAATATTTGTAAGAAGAGTAGAGAAAATGACAGGAGAGAAGAGCAATTCACAAACGACACACAGCTTCCAGGCAGCTCCTTTCCTGCACTGGAATGATTAACCGTCCAAATCCATCACTATAAATTGTTAAGCGGGTAGCGATTCTTTCTGCTTTCGTTTACTCACCGGCCTTAGGTTATACCACTACAGGACTATCAGCCAAACACTACAAGGGCGAGAGCCAGATCACAATAGATTTCAGAAGATCGGTTATTTGACATTATTGGAAGATATCTAACACTAAACCCCCTTCATGGTTCATTAGTTGTCAGATGGAACCGCTGAAAGCATGATGTCATGACAGCAACCAAGTAAAAGCGCAGAGAAGACAAGCTTAACTTCAGCTTCACAAAAATGTTAATGTAGATTCTATTTTTACAATGTCAAAAGCAGACATAAAGTGAGTTAATATATCTCATGTTGCTACCGATCCCAAAGAGAGAGAGGCAAGAACGGTCAGCAATCTGCGTTCCCCGCAAGGCCACATCCCTGTGTGGGACAGGGCAGGCAGGCAAGGGCAGCTTACGATGGCATTTATCCAGGGTTTGGCAGCTTTTGGGTTTCAGTCTGGCTGGAACGGAGCTGCGGGGTTGGTTAAGCAGTCCAGAAGTCACTGCAGGGGAGTGGAGCAAAGACAGCACTTCCCTCCCTCTTGCAGAGGACCAGCACGACGCCCGCGTAACGCTTACAGACGTGGGTTTTTAGCAGCACTCAGCTACCACCTTCTGCTGAACCTCGGCAGAAGAGTTGAATTGTCCTCATGCTGTGAAACCCCATCCTACCCAAACTGGTGGTGCTGCCAGGAGCTGCGGTGATCCAGTTGGGATGGGGAATTGAGAGCTCACAACTGGCCATCTCGAAACCTACTGGGAACAGCAATCCTCGGGGCTTGTTTTGGACAGAAAACAGCTTTTGTTCAAGAATTCCTTTGTGAGATTCGTAGTTTAAGATGAAATTTTTTTCCTGGAAGGAGAATTGCCAGAAGCTTTGAGGGTGATGGGGCTCCTAGGGTATGAAGGAAGGCCACCGTTGCGGGGGGAGTCGCTAGAGGTATTATCCCGGACTGACGCTGCCCTCAGCTACTGCTTTCACGGCGTCAGCAGCAGAAGGGCTTTTTTAATTTATCTACCTAATTGAAGAAATCTGAGAGGAAATTCAGGAAAGACCAACCTTTAAGTCACTGAGTATTTCTTGATGGAAAACATTTCCTACAAAAATCTGAACTTTAGAGTTTTAAAAAAAAAAAAGTTGTCAAGATCTTCAGCAAGAGATAGTCACTGTTTGCTCAAGGCACCCTGCTCCTCTTCCCCCAGATTTAAATGACATTTTCATATTACAAACAAAAATTATAGACCTTCTGAGGAGTTCAACCTGTTATTTCCCAGCATGGAGGCTGAAAGGCATCCAAGCAACGCAGATATTTTATAATGTGTTGTTTCCTCTCATTATTTATAGAATAAGAGGACAGTTTTCGTGCAACAGTCTAATGACGTGTAAACCAGCTGAAGTACATCTTTTCAAAACGTCCTTTGTTCTGCCTTTATAAATCAAGGCAGGGCTGTGGTGGACGGACAACTGTGCGCTTGTAAGACAGAAGGAGGTGGCCAAGGAACGTAAAGCACAGGACAGACATCGATGTGCTCTACGTAAGGCCAGTGAAATGGAAGACTGAGGTGTTGGCAACACCCCCATGACAATACACCATGGAAGGTGATTCACAAAGCCAGGGAACGGCTCTGTTCCATTCCCGGCACACCAGGTGGATTCACAAGTCGGCGTAACTGGCTCGAAGCTGACATTTTCCTTTTACATGATGGAGAGAGTGTTTTAGTGTTCATAATAATGGTGTTCTTCCTAATGAAATAACTAAGTAGTGCTTCAGTGCGAATCTACTAAGCCGTTTGATTCAAGCTGTAAAGGGAAAATTTTTTTTTTTGGAAAAAACAGCCATGGAAAACACATAATTTCAAACAGTTTGACCGGCTCTGTTTATTTAATGAGAGAGCATTAGGTGCGGTAGAACAAGTAGGAAGAGAGAAATACCAGATGTAACTGGTACCTTATATCCAAAATAGCTGTAGAAAGGGGGCAGAGCACAGGAATGCAAGCTACTTATTGGGAACACACTAGTTTACTTGTCAAGATAATTCTCATGCAGAACACATACTCGGATGTAAATTAATTATTGAAATTAGATCGTGGCTTGAAAGGAATCGCATTAACTTGAACCGACAGTTGATACTGATTAAGTTATGTTTCTTAAATTCATGTTTTTAAAATGAGAGACAGAAAATGCTTACGGGCTGAAATTTTAAAATAAAATGTATTCACTAATTATTTTACTCAAATAAGCGTACCATAAAAAATACACCATGTTTTAAAAGAACAGAACAGAAACAAGACTCTTCCTTGCCGAGCGTTTCATCTGCAGTTCCCCACCATCCCCGTACCAAGCTGACAGGGCTCTGCCACTCCGAGGTGACGGCTTTCGGTGCTGAGAAACTGTCCCCACCCCCCTTTACTCCGAGTTCACCCTCCGAGGGTCTCCGCACCCAGCGGTCAGCTGGAAAACCATTTCTGTCTGCAACTCGCGACCACTCCATCCCTCTATTAAAACTTAGCACACCGAAAGTGATCTTCAAATACTTCTGAGCAATAACGTCAAGATTAAAGGGCTTATTTTAGTTAAATATTTACAATCCCAAAGGGACTGAGAACCACAAAGTGAACGAAGGATGCAATGCAAATTGCTTGCTCTCTCATCCTGTGTTTGGTTTTATTTTGTTTTGGGGTTTTTTTTGGTCTTCAGCGCAGGACTTGTGTCTGCACTGCCAGGTTTGGCACATGAACTATTACTTCAAAATCCACTTTTTGATTTTTATTTCTATGCTGTAGTTTGGCGCAAGTGAAGAGCAGAACTCTCTACACGCTCCACAGCTTCCCAGAGATATGTACTAGTAAGTTTTTCATTAAAATTCCTTGAACAAAATTGCTTTATTTTAACATGGCGTCTTCAGACTGGTCCTTTATGTTTAAATTTGACCTGGAAACGCTCAGTGTGAGACCGAGCAGAGCTGTGAGGAACTGGCTGGGTGGATGCAGAGCAATTCTCCGCGGCTCTGCCACGCAGGTTCCCTGGAGAGAGCCATCGCTGATTAGCCTTGATAGGTGCTGCCCAGCCTGGGACACAACACCCGCAGCAGGAGGACCGGGCAGCACGCCTAGGACCACTGCTTTCTTTTGCAGCAAACACAGGAAAAGAAAAATATATGAAAAAAAGAGACGCTTGAAGATGAATTGGGAAGGAAAGATGCAACATACACTAAATACAGGCTGCCAAAGAAGTCATTATCTCACTGCTTGGTTTAAGATATCTGGCCCATTTGTACTTTTGTCTGCATAATTAGTACCCTTAGACATCTTTTTTCAACTGACTTTGCACTTCTTTTCCTGAGGAAACAGCATGATGATGCTCGTGCTAAATAGTGCTTATACAGAATTAGCATCTAAGTGGTCCACCTCTTTAAGGGCACCCTATTTTTAACAGGATAGGTCAGGTTTCTGTAAGAGGATCGACAAGAAGAGGAGATTTCCCCTCCCCACCAAAGGCACCATCTCTTGTGTACGGCTGAAACAGAAAAAGTTAAATGAAAAATAAGTCCAATCAACTTACTGTGGCTGAATTCTGCCAGAGCTGTAATGATAGCGCGCAATCTCATACTGCTTCATAATTATTAGTTAATCAAACTAAACACTGATAGAGATGTTACTCTAATTTATAGATGGTTGCAGCTCAGCATCACTTGGAGTAACTTGGATGGAAACCTAAAATACTACTTGCCAGTTTTCTGTCGTAACTATTAAGCATGATAATGACCCCTGTACTGAACAAAGTAGCCGGTACAAGTTCATTTCCTAACATTTTGTCCAGATTACAATCTTAACGGGGACTGAGACCGCACACAGATGAAAAGACAGTGAAAAGATGCATATATTGAAGTTTCAAACAAATACAAGCTCGCCCAGGTTCTCCTTCTGAAAAACAGAATCAGTTATCAACTTTCCATAGGGAAAAAAGTACCATTTTCCTCCTCATTGTTAATGAAGAAGAGATCAGAAATGGTTAGTCAGCAGAAAATGTCAGCTATTTGATGGCTGTCCTATGGATGTTCTATTATGTGCTACTTATAATCCAGCAGTATCTATCCAGAAGCCATGCCTAAAACCAGGACGCCCACTTTTCCAAGAATAGTATAAAGACACAAGAAAATACAGAGCTGGTTCTTAGGTATTCATACTTTAAATAAATATCTAAATAAGACAGAGTGGGTTGGCAGAGAACAACTGACACTTTACGTAAAGAGAAGAAATTCAGGCAGAATTTTGCGGAATTCAGAGAGCTGATGACAAAACTGGAACTTTTTCCATGAGACTGTATAGGTCAGAAGTGGTAAGCCATATGTAGTTACGGATTTATAACTTCTTGTGACACCAGCAAATATATTTAGTCACGGGAATGAGTAAATAAATGTTTCTGTCCCTATAACACAGCTGAATTATTATCAGCCTGAGTTTACTCAGTTCCTTTTCCAGTGAGTCACAACTACCTTCTTCCTGAATTCCCAAATGTTGATAATAAAAGTTTACTAATCACGGCCACCATTTCTTGCCAATCTTTCACTCCCTACGGGCAACTCAGGAATCACTCCAGTGCATGCGAATAGCTGCTTTTAGAAGAGGCTTCAAGTCTCCAACGGTCTCCTCTGGCAAAGTGAAAGAAAAGGGAGACCTTTGGCAGCTCCAATATATCGTAAAGTTTCTGTCTTCCCACGATAAAGGATTAGTAAATTATTCCATAATCTCATTACCTCCGAAAGAAGATTCTGGTACAGATTCCAGTGATCTGCCCGGTTTACGGATGACTCAGGAGCGTGACAGAGGATCTTATATTCCCAGCCAAGGAACTTTCTCCCCGGTACCTTACTGCGCTCTCCTTAATCACAGTTTAAAAGATTTTCCTACTACTGAAAATAGCCTTTCTGCCAAGTTGGGTACTTGTACTCTCTATATGCGAAATCTAAAGCTGCTCAGCTTTCATTAAAGATTTACTGTAGGATTTTATTAAAAGTCTCACTGAATGCTTGCTTTCTGGAGCTGGCTGTGACTCGCATGCGCAACTGGCTCTGAAACAAATCCTGCTTTTCAGACACTTTTCCAGTTTCTATACAGTTTCCAGACACTAAAAGGGCTTTCTGATATGAGACTTTTCTCTATTGCACAACTACACCCCTGCCCAACTAAAATTTCTTTTAATATTCCCCCTGAGACCAGTTTCCGTCTTGTTACACCCCTTCTCCTGACTCCTGAAAGATGGCAACGGAACGAATGTCCACTCCTGGAACGCCCGCACTTCACAGGTGATTTACACACAAGAAACAGAGGATTCATTTCCTTCCCAGAACAAGATGAAAAATGAACCACTGTTGCACAACACTTTATTCCTCTGTATTTATTAACACAGTCTCTCCTACTGACAAAAAATGTACCGTCGTCTCTAATGCTACTTCCTGAGTACTGGTGCCTGCAATAGGTTCTCTGGTTTCAATTGCGACTGGAAATCTTGTAGGAGCAACTGTATTTTACTTGTAGAATAAGATTACCGTTATAAAAATTATCATCATAAAAAATATGTGCTGCTGGGTAGGACAGATACTTAATAAAGCCTAAGTCTTAACACAAGATGTATCAAATCGTTTAAAAGGGGATTCAGACTATTAAATTTCTAATTCTTATCTGTTTATATTCTTACATATCTATATATATTTATAGATATCTTTTTAGTTAAATTTGTTATATGCATGCAGATGGCCATTTATGAGAAACTAATGTTTCTTCTGAACACTGTACACTGCCGATTTCTTCATGATGAAGTTAATTCAAGGAATGAAACATCCAGTTGCTACTGGGTTTGGCGTTTGCTAAAGGCACAGCTCCTCCTGCAAAGAACGCTGCGACCCTGCAGGTTCTGGGAACGCCAGAGAAGAGGGAAGATATTAGCGAGATGAAACGTGCGATGCACATTCTTGGAGACATTAAGAATGCCTCCCACCGGCAAGTAATTATTTGGGATCGCTTTATAAGTATTTGGTACTAAAAGCTGGTCAAATAGGCAGAATATTCATACATGTTCCCTTTTAAATTAATAGCAAAATATCGTGAAATTAATGCTAACAAAGACAGATGCTAATACTGCCCCAGACGATCATAAATAAAATTATTAGAGTGTCTGTGTGGTGGGGTCTTTTAAGGAAACAGTTTTTATGAGAATCTAGAAGTGTGCCCAAATTCTGCACTTTGTCTCTCAAGCTTGTTTGGGCAGAGGCTCTGAACCCAGCTGTCCGCAGCAAGCCGTGAGACGAGACATTAATATGCAGTGCCATCGGGTGGCTCAGCATTCAAACATTCATAAATAATTTGAAAAACATACGGTGGGGCGCACAGAACTCCTGGGGAGCTTATTGTTGGAGAGCCGGCTATGTGCTCCCAACCTCGGCAGAGATCACTGCCAGGTCTCCTCCTCTGTTAAATAACAGAAGCATCACTGAAGAATAAAACCAGATTTTCTGTATTCTTTCAGCTAATGAAAATACACTCAAGCCCCCGGAAAACTCTAGGCCGTGTATATATATATATATATTTTAATAACATTTAAGTAACAGTAGGGTGCATTAGCTGACAGCGAGTCGGTAACACCCTGCCTCTGAACTGGGGCCCGTGTCGGGAGGGCAGTTCGTTATTGTCAGCTGCTGTCAAATCCAGCTCCCAGCAACTGATAGGTCACGGTGTAGGATCCCAGTAATGTGGCAGCTTTTTATATGTCAGTGCACCAGATGGGGTTATTCTCTCACAAAGGTTATTGTTTACTCACTATAAAAATAATTCAAAAATAAAATAAATCAAAATTGTGATTCAACCACCTACAAACCCACTCGGAAGAGCCTCAAATTATAAGATGGGTCAACAAGTAAATGTGAGAGCAACAAAACTTTTAACGTACATCAGGAGGAAGAAAATTCAGTGCAAAAAGCACAGTTTAAGCATAGCAAAAACTGCTTTAGTATGCATAAAAGCAGAATTTCCAAATCAGCCCAGCCTATGAAAGGGTCATGAATTCAGTGACTGCAGAAAACAAGCAGTTCAAGACAAAGAAAACCCCAAGTTGATTTACTGCAAGTGCAATAAATTATTAATATCCAATGTAAGTCTCAAGCTAGTAGCTGTAAAATAAAGCATTGGTATTTAAGAATCGCAACACAAATGAGCACTGAACGTGGCATATTGAGTAGCACTGGGAAGATGGCAAGGTTTTGGTGAAGTATATCTATACAAAATTCCTACTTATTTGCAAAAAAGTGTCGCAGAGTCTCTAACATTCCCACAGAAAAGACTGTATGTCTGCCTTTACGCACCCAGATTGAAGATCTGACCTAGAAAACCAGAATTAAGTATGTTTACATATAGGACTGCATCATTCCCACCATTAGTTCAATACAAAACCTGCCAAAGTACTTCGATATTTTAGATAAATCTGGCTGAACCACTGGCCAACTCCAGCTGGCAGCCCTCTGCCTTGCCTCTTTCCTTGTATTCACTGGGAAAAAAAACCAGGCCTATTTACAATATTTTATCAGGAAAACACTCAGTAAGCGAGCATGTACTGTGTGGCCTTTTCTGGAAATAAAAGCCACCACAAAACCCTTGAAGCAATTCTGCAGAAGTAAAGACAAACTGCAAAATACTAAACAGTGTCCCCCAAACGACCGTATCTTGCGATCGTCATTAAGTGCTGCGTCCTCCACGGGCCGTCCCGGCTGGGCCCGGGCTGGCCGAGCTGCCCACCGAAGGTCTCTGCAAGATGCCAACCGGAGCGCACATCTCCATTTAGCAGCATAAATGGCTCGTGTGCAATCAAGGCTGGCTACGAAAGAATCAGCAGGAACTAATTAACAACCAGAACAGGATGCAAAGCCGAGATATTAAGGAATTCAGCTGAAGGAGCTCAACACCTACAGAGTAATTCCTCTCAAAAAGATTCAAGCAAAGGCTCAAACCAAACAACTGATCACTGATTATTTTCCTGCTGTTCCTAAACCTCCTGGACATTTAATTCACCTCCTTTTCCAAAGCTAAGGGCAGTGGTATGGTGCTTGGCAGCTCTGGCAACAGTACATTCAATACAGATTTTAGAAGCAACGCCATACTGGGAGAAAAGGAGTTGGAAATTTTTGCATAGCAATATGTCCGTCAGCTAACTGTCAATTCCTAATTTCAGTTAAACATGCACAAAAGTTATCTGAAACTTCACCCAGTCTGGGCTTAGCCTGTATAGTATTTTTTTATTTAAAAAAAAAAAGCAAAAAAAAAAGCAAGTTTACTTTCAAGGCAACTGTCATTTTTATCTAAAGAAATTTTCCGAAAGCTTGGAAATGCTGACAAGCCTCAGCTAAACCAACTTAACAGCACCATAATTGTTATACATACAACAAGGTTATAGTAAATATTTTTCTTGTTGTCCAGAAACCTACTTAATTGTGGGATGGAAATGTTTTATTTATAAACACAAAAGTACATTTGCCAAGTATACTCACACCAAAAAGAGTTTATGAAGAAAACCTACAAAGTATTTGTACCAATTTTACCATATGCATATTTCAGACAGGACCTTTTCAAATAAAATTGTGAACTAAAAGAAAACCTATTTGTGTAATTGTTTTATGGTGCCTTGGTACCACAAAGAATTGCGACAAGTGTTTTTGTCCCTAGAAGGATTATAAACCTGCTGAATCATCAGAAAATGTGTCCCTGTTACTTGTCAAATTATGTGCACTATGTCAGAAAGTTTAAGGCACATTTAAGAACCTTGCTGCAAAGTGGCCCAGAATAACGCAAATACTAAATTTTGTCACTTGGATGATTTTCAAATCAGTCCTCTCTCATGGTACAATTGCTTTGAGAACCTGCATCACCGCCTTCGAAATGCCTCACTACTTAGTGAAACCACCTTTCTGGTAATGATGGTACCTTGGACAAATTTTCTCCTCCTACGTCGACAGGAAGCTATTTGAAAAGTTAATCTCCAACTAAGTATCACTTGGGATCCGTTCTGATCGCTTCTAACTAAATTTTATCGTACTTCTCCTTTTCAATGCATTTTACAGGATTTGACGGGAGAATATGGAGGTAGTCAGGCTTAGAGAGAACAAAGCTGTGAATGACCACAGCGACAGGAGGGAAGTTTGCTGGCTCTATAAGCTGTGAAAATTCAGTGGGATGTTCTGATCTCCTCTGTGTTGGCTGCAAGGGGTACGGTCTCTGCTGAGACTCACTCCCCCAGACGTGCAGAGGTCGAAGGAACACCCTGTCGACGTACACCAGGCTCTGGCCTTTCCCCTGAGCAACGCTGAAGCGATACTCAACACTCAACGTCCTCGGGGGGGCAACGACTACAGCAAGAAACAAAGGCAGAAGCTGAGATGCTCTGAGAAACCTCCAACTGTGTCCTGCTGTAACTTTGCCCTCGAATTTAATTCCATTTTGCAACACCAAACAGGCAACGATAACAGCCTCATACCCTGTTCATGTCCCATAGTGCGGACGCTGAATTCAGTCTCTTGCAAGTTACCATCATTATCGAGATACCAAGTTCAAGGATGTATCAGTACATCAAAGGTGATGACTTAAGATTTGCTACCTCTAAGTTTTCTTCACTGAAGTGGTGGTGTCACCTGTGACGACACACCAACCAACCCACCCTCCTGAGGTAAAAGCTTTTGAGAATTTGTGTTTTATGAGTGTCTTCTACTCCCTTTCTTATGTTATATCTTACTTATTTTGGCTCTAGTTACTACAGCACATATTTGAAATTTCCTTAAAGTTCTGAGCCATAGAAAATTGGCACTTTCTTTTAGAATCTAATTTATTCTTTCCCTTATTTTACTTTTGTCCATCCTAATTCCTGCCCCGTGCTCTCCCTTTGAGCACGTACACTGCGATCTGATTGGCAAAGAACACTTTTTGCATATTTGTATCCAACAGAAAGGAATAATCAACAATAAAGTTCACTACCAACTTTGCACTTCAGATAGCAGACAGACTAATTATCAGTTGACCCCGGCTGAAATAGAAAGCACACCCAGAACACCCGTAACATGCCGTAAATACAAATTCTTGTGCAGATCCTGAGCAATAAACTCCACTCTGATACAGCACAAGGAAGTTCTGTTGGAGTTACCCAACCTATTACATGGCTATTTAGGGGGACAAAACAGTCCTTCAACTTGTAAAATAAGTTTTCCAGAATTTTTTCTGCAACTTCAGACTTGGAATGGGTCGGTGGGGTGGGTGGGTGCACGCACTACCAAAGCTTACTCATAAATTCTGGGAGAAACACTTCCAAAGAAATGAACTGCCACCCTCTCTTTCCTTCCTCTCTCTCCCTCCTCCTCATCTTGGTAACCTTAACCTTATAAAATGTGATTAATTTTTTTTTTTTTATAACTCACTGGGAGTAATATTTGGGATGGAATCCAAGTTGCCTTTGTTTATTAAATAGTTTGAAATGCAGGAAACAACTCCTCAGCTGATGGAAGTTTGGAGTATTTCTTCTGTTCTGAAGATGATGGCTGACTTCCTCTACAGCCAGCTATCCTACTGGGCTGCTTTCTACACCAAAAATTGACATTACAGCGATTTTCTAATTAATGTTGCTAAGTTTTTAAAGCTCCTACTACAGCTTTCACTTTTCTATTTATTTTTACGAACACCAGTTCATCATTTCTTGATTCAAGGACATGTTGAATGAAATCCTCACAGTTCTGAAGGGAAATACTCCGTCGCTGGCTTTAAAACACAAAAGATTTTGACCAAGGTACATAAACCCACAGTGTATATTATACACTTGTATTACCTGTATTACCTGCAAAATTCCAAGGTGAGTTGTTTACCTGTTACTTCCAGTTTGTCACCAGTGACTTCAGCTTTCAGATAAATCCTTCCTCTTTTCTCTGTGTGATCCATGCCGCACAGGCTTGGGACGTTTATTACGCATTGCTTATGAACATTCATGTCACAGGCTGTGGATATAAAAACGGTTCGGGCAGCAGTGAGAAGCTAACAATATGATTACGCTGCAAACTCTGAGCAAAGTGGAAGTTAAGACTACAATGCTTAACGGCTGGCAGACTTTCAGATTACAGCTGCATGTTCTTCACTGAACAACACGGCTAGTTCCCATCCTACAATACATTTTGTAGACGGTAAATTAAACAGAGAATAAAATAATCTACTTCAGAAACCTAAAGATATGATAAATGAAGTGCAAGGGGAAAAAAGTGAAAATGGAATAAAGACTTGCTGGGAATGTGACGAAGAAAACAGAGCATTTGTGCCAGCGTTAGCAATGAACGGAGTTAGGCTTAAATTGGTTATTAGATTTTCTAGCAGGAGACTTCCAAGAAAAATGAAATGCAAGGAAAATATTGGACCTTGGCTACCAACCAAACCGAAACTTCAGCTTTCAACAGTGTATTCACCTGACCAGTCCCAAACCAGCCTTCCTCAAAACTGGCAAAGGCTCTTCCGCCACATCGAACTCAATACACCGTGTTCTCAGCAACAGAGGTGATCTTCATTAGTATGTTACTGTAGTACTGAAATATCCACTTGCAATGTAACAGCACTATAAACAGCTGCCATTTGAAATGGTATTTTCCACAGAAAAGAAGTAAGAAGCTGCTAACCAGTGTTTCCACTTACTTTCTAAAATACCCTTTTGGTAACATGTCCAAACTTCACTTACTGTCACATTTCATCCCTTGGTGCAGAAGCCCATAAAGCAGCGACCCACAATGGTCACAAAAGGTCGGGCTCCCATACGTGTGGATCTTAAATTTGTGCTTGCTTCTGGGATCCTGAAGGAAAAAACAGAAAGAGATTCTCAAGTCATAAAAAAATACGACTGACACACCTTTAATGTATTACTTCAAATACCAAAAACTTTCCTGCTCTCCAACTCGTGCTACAGAGAAATAAATTGCAGCATGGAGCTTATTCGCAGCCTGTAAAGCGGTGCCTACACCAGTGCAGGTCCATTGCTCTTGGTTCCTAATTTCCCTTTGTTTTGGTGTTGTAAGAAAGACTATGTCAGCTCGGAGAACGCGCAGGCTCGTTCCCGTGATTCATCTACATGAAAACTTCCTTTTACTGACTGTACATATACGTAAAGTATAAACGATGGCATCCAGCCTGTGGCTAAAGCCTCATACCGTGTCTGCTTGTTTAGCGCGTGCCACCATCACCGTTCTGAAATGGTGACACAAAATACAGCAGGAGAGGAGGGAAGTAACTGCCAAAGGGCTGAGCTGAAATACAGTCAAATGCCTCTACAATCAGGAGCTTAAAGACTGGGATCGTCTTCAAATGCGGCAAATTTATAATTTATATTATTGTAAATGAAAGTGAACAAAGTCTAACTTGGCATGTAGTAAATATTTTACGGACACTGCTATTCCCATCTGATTTTTGAACAGAGAAAGGACATATATGGTGAGGACATTTTGAGGCCATCACCAGCTTGGAAACGGTTTCTAATTTAGGACCAGTGAAATGGAATACATCCAAATCACTTAAATGTATGACACATCCAAATACATTTGCTGTTTCTCTAGGGGTAGAGGTCCCCTTTGGAAAACCAAGAACACTCATATAAACGGAAGAAATCCCATCTTCAGCACGCTCACCCCTGTCGGGCTCACTCCACATACCCACAGCCACAGCACTTCACCTGCACCAGCCTGCTCCCAGCACTCGGAGACGGGAATTGCCAAAATAACGCGTGTGAGTCCCAGACTTCTGTGCACATCACCTCTATTTTGTGTCATTTATGGCCACTTCCAGCCCCAACTGTACTTTAGTCAAAACTATCGCTGCACAATCTTGATCAGAAGTTGGGAAGAGCAGTGATTCTGCTTCAGTAAAAAACATACGTTGGGGTTTGAAATCCATTCTTGCTAACATTCTTTACAGAAGGACCATGGAAATTATGAAACGCCAGGCCTTTCATGCATTAAAACATCCTTAACAAAAACACGACTGCAAAATGAGGCATCAAAATGTTTTTCTTCTGTTTATATTTTATATTAATATACCTTTATATTAGAAAAGAATTATTAAATGGTCTTAAACAATAAACTAACCTTTCAACTTGCCATTAAAAGCTTTCCAAAAAATCAAACACAAAGCACAGCATTTATACAAAATGGAAAACCTGCTAACTCTCTCTTCAAAAACAAAAGGTTCCTCTAGTTTAAGTGCTTTCTCAAGAAATTAAAGAAATTTTGGAACTTTTAACAGTAATTACCATAAAAATATGACTCTGAGGAAGCAAAATCTTGCCTTCAAAATTTAATATTTTGCTGTACTATACTTTGTGAAGGTTTTTTTTTTTTTGTTTTGGTAAGCAATCTTTGTGTGAATTTTTTTTTGGTGATGATTCTAAGCTTTATGATGAATCTATAACCACTAGTTTTCACTGCACAGAGAGAAACTATATAGTATCCAGGATAAAGAGCAAAGACTTTACATTAAGAATTCAAATTGAGACTATTTCAATAGTTCTGTTTGTTACACAGCCCGAGATATGAAATGCACACTGCTAACAACCATATTTATTTTGTAAACACAGTTAACCTAAATGGAATGACATTCAATGCTCCAGAGAACATCTGTTTCGTTAGTTATTCAAGATATAGCCAATGGCTCTTGCGGTGCGGGGTCATGGGAACGTCGCTTTACTGAAGGGTTATCTGATGGATCGACTCTGACTATATGCCTCCCAAACCACTTAAAACACATGTTCAAAGCCAATTCTTCCTTAAATTGTTTTGTTTAGAAGACATAAGGGGATCTGTTGCCTTATAAATATATACACTTAACCATTACTTTGGTAAGCACATCTGTTGCCGAGAAGGACAAAACCCACAGCTTCTAAGAATGACATTGAATAAACAGATTTTAAAAGTTGTGTTTAACATCTGACACAAGTGGTATTTATGAGTATAACGTAATGATATAGAGGGGAAAGGACTATGGGAAATTATTATAGTGAATGTCTACTAAATCCATTGAACCTGTGTATTATACTGAAAATTATATAACTACCAAATAATTCCATTCCAATCAATGGACTATACATGGTAATTAAGTTAAGCAGGGGTGTGCGTGTGGCTTAAAAATGTTGTGACATGTGGGGACAACTATACTGCACTCGGTGCAAAGCAGCGCCAGCGCCTGTAGCATGTAACTACAGAACACCAGGGAAAGCGTTCTTACCCCAAACACCGAAATCAAAGCAGGCACGTGAATAAAGAAATCGAGTTGGATCAAACTTTGACGTTGGCCCTGCAGGGCTCAACGTATATAACATGAACCGTCATTTGCTTTCCATAATAAATGTTAGTTCTCTACCATTGTGTGAAAATGCCTACTGTATGATGTTTAAAATGAACAATTCAATACGAGTTAATTTTTTTAAAGAGCAGAAAGTATCTTTTGACTATTATTAGTTAGTATTCTATACGCACACGTGAAGTCACTTATTCCAGGCACAGCATAAAAAAACAGGACAAAGGAAAACAGTACCAAAACTACTCCCGAAATGGAAACTTTGCATGTAAGAAATCTCTTTTAAAATCCTTTTAATAGAACTGAACAGAAGAAACTAAAAAATATTTAAAGCTAACAAATAAGAGAGTGCACTCTTCCATCAGTATTTAATCCTATTTTCTGTTTCAATCCTATGCATTTTTTTATTTTTGGTAAACTGAAGTATACAAAACATTGTTATTTCGCACGCAAGCCTGAGAACACCCAGAGAAAGCCAAGAGTTCTCTATATGCCCACCACAGATTTAAAAACCCGTTTGTCTTATTCCGTATATTAACACAGGCGTCTCACGCACTTAGAACTACCCTTGAATCTATAGTTTCCACTTTAAGTAACTAAGTAAAAATTATGACATTGCCAGTACTAATTACTTATATTATTAACAGCAATTAACTTTGTAGCTTAATACAATTCAATACTTCCCAATGTTAACTATGCATCAAGTGACTTGTATGCACTATTGAGGAAATAGCAGCACGTTTAGTATTTTTCAGCTAGAGCTCAGTAAACTACTGAGTTAGAGGTAAGCTCCTGTAAATTTTCTTCAAATATCCCCTTTTAATCAACGTAAACTTTCGATAATTCCCAAAGCATAGCTGGCAGTCATATTTCATAGTAAACACAGGGAGCCAAGCCAGGATATGACAGATGAACTGCCAAATAATGGCTGCTATTTGCAAGAGAATTGAACTTTGCACTAAACTTGGCATAGATTAATTGTGAAACTCTAAAGGGAAAACCTACTTCTGTTTCCAAAATCCATCAAAATTATGAAAGGGAGAAAGTGGCGATGGGAAAGCAATGGGAAAGCACTTGTTAAGCAGTGATAAATTATATGGTCTATTAAAATTCATGTTATTTTCATGCTAAAAAGTGAATTCGCTGCTATTATTAAGACAATCCCCCATTTTTATAAGTACGACGGAATGCAATATAATATAATTAAATGGGAAAGGAAACTCTGGGCAATTGATATCACAGACATTTAAATATTTGTCTTTGAAAAACCTTTAAATTGTCAGGGATCTAGCCAGTGCTCTGCAATTCGACTGCAGCACAACAGACTGGAGCTTCTGTGCCTGTAACGACGGACATGGGTGCAGCGTCCCTAGAAAGACGAATTGCAACTGGGCATCTACACCCCACACAGCTCCGAAAAAATCAAATTATTCATGAGTCTCAAAGCCTATAGAGAGGCTGGCAGCCAGAGAATCGCACTGACCTGGAGACGGGAGTTGTACACAGACTTGCGCTATGAGGACATCGAAAGAAAACCGAAAATGGAGCAGAAACCTCTAAATAAACAAATAAATGAGTTTGCAGAAGTGAGTTGCCCAGCCCGACAGCTCTGGCTCTGCTAGCAGGGGTTGGGATTTGCTCCGGAGACGGGCCGGAATCGGCCGCACTCCAGCAGAGGGAAGCAGAAGAACACGGAGGCATCTCATCGAAGGGCCAGGGTTTTCAGGCTGTGCACCGCCAGTGAGCTCCGCTTTGCCCCCCTGCAGCACTATTGCCACCATCCCTGCCTTTCTTCTTTGTTTAGCACAAATGAACCCATTTCCTTTATTGAACAGCAATGGAAAGCACCCCCCTGCGAGAAATCATTCCATAATTTTTCTGGCTCAAAGACGGGGGTGTGTCATAATTGAAAGCGCACGGTTAACCAGCAGCACATGGCAAACTGTGCTTTAACACATTACAAAACAGCTCATGAGCATTATATTTCTGAACTCTTTCTAAAAGCTCCCTTTTGATTAGAATTTTATTCCCCTCGATAGCAACATTGAACCGACTATAATTTTTCAGGCATCAAATCATCGCTTTGCTTTTAAGCATAAAATATACAAAAACCACCTCATGCATCAGTGGAGATTTTATATACGAAGCAGCATCATATTATTCCTTGTTAAAGTCCTTTCATAGTATGTAACTCGATAGCATCAATAACTGTGTCACCGGAACCACGTATCTGAGACCAAATCCTCTGAACCTGTATCTGATTCGGCACCTTCCAGGTGGCACACGTAGAACTGGTGTGATTTTTGGAAGGAATTTAAATCAACGCTGCAAACAGATCTGTCAGTGCTGGAGCCTGTACCGGTGATCAAGGTGGGGGGAAAAATGACTGTTTTCAGTCATTAATACCAACACACACACACATTAACAAGCTGTTAGGGAATACATAAGATTAATTATTTTTTTAAAACTGCCTATGGTTGGTGAAAGGTTTTTTTCCCTATCTGAATTGCTGTTTTTGTGATCATTAGGAAGCAGAAAATGCAAAAGTGCCAGTGTAAAAGTATTTCAGGAGAAAGGGAAGATTACATTTTCCATTACAAAAATAACGGAAAGGAGTTCTGCAGCAGATGACCCGTAAGGTCCTAAGGTTGTATCAGGGCCTACAACAACAAAGAACAATTTTGTGTAAATAAATGCAAATGAGCCCAGTTTTCCATTTCCTACCTCCATGGCAGAACCACAGGATTCTTCATCCCCAACCGAACACTTACAAACATATTTATTTACTAGTTTAAAAAGTGTAAAGGAAAAGTAAGCTTAAAGCATCCCAAATTACTTCACTTACACACAAAAAAAAAATTATTCCTGAACCTCAGAAGCAAAACTTGTGGTACCAACTGTTTGCATTTCTATCGAAAAGAGAAGGGGAGACAACACATTAAGTATACGCAAAACCATACACAGAGATAGGCCATCACCGTTCCTCTTTCGCAACAGAAAAGCCCTGGAGACCGGCAGGTCTGTTTTCCCCACATTAATACACAACCTTTAAACATTTCCTGCTGCGACAGAAACCCTGAATCCAACATCCTTCTTTGTCCCCCTCCAAATGTCTTTAAAGCAGGGACGGCGAGGAACGCTGCTCCAACAGATCACTGAAACCATTGCAATTTGTACCGCATATATTTTACTTAAAATAGCTTTAACTTCCTCAAGCGAATACCAACTTAATAAAACATATTTGAGAAGAACCTAGCGTATTTTTCTCTGCATGGAGCCAAATCCCACATTCATCCCACGCTGTCCTCGGGCAAACTTCCATTTAATTTATCAAAGTCTTCAAACTCCAGCTTTTCTAAACACCTTCCAAACAGCCACTGCAATATCTAAGACCCCCTTCAGATACCACGTCTGTTTGAGCGACTTTCTTCTGTTCGCTATTTATTTTCCTATTGAGATAGCAGAAATCTTGGTGATTTGCACAGCATCTTAAGTGGAGAAAGCAGCTTCGAGCTTGAGGAGCTGCAAGAGCCAAGGGAGCCAGATGCTTCTACTGGAAATAACTTCCAGGGCTTAAAATATGGCTTCTCTCATCAGAGCCCAGAAGCAAGAAACAGCAAAAAGTCATTGTTTAACTGGTCACCAGCTTTGTTCTTTCCTGAGCGAGTGAGGCTGTGTGCATGGGAAAAGGAAAGCAAAGAGAATGTGAGACTCTCAGGAAGGAGTTAGTAACGTAATGAAGTCAGTGATGTACAGATCCTATCACTTTTTATTACAAAACGTACAAATGCATGAAGCTTGTTTGATATTTCCTCTCTCAGAGATGCAGTGTAGAAAAGTTTTGTTGCTTTCAGCAAAGGACAGTAGAAGATAAGACTTCTATTGCCTGAAGAGTCAAAAAAAACACGGAATCACAGAAGGGCTGAGGCTGCCGGGACCCCCTGGGCACCACCAAGCCCAACCCCTGGCTCAAAGCAGGGCCAACTCCAGACCAGCTGGGTTTTGTGGTGGTTCATGGGGTTACTCCTCCCCAGCTGCAAGACTCCACAGAGCTCACATCTACCTGCCAAGCACCCCAAAAAATCCTCCATAGGTCGACGTACCACTGCTCAGAGCCCTGTCCCGCAACGGAGGAGGAGAGGAATGACATAACCACGCCTTCCCACTTGGAAAGAAATTGTACAGTGACTCTTTCCAGGAATGCAACCTCCAGGCAGAATTTGGCGTTTCGCTGTTTGGAATGACTCTAAGGAATAACTCGGAGAAGGCGTTCGTTCCACTGACATCTACAGGACAGGAAACCACTCGCACATCTTAATATACCAGTAGGTGTTAAGAGCATAAACAGTTGCATTCAACTCTACAACGTAATGTAGCGGTGGGATAAGAAAACAAAGACTAAGCAAAAATACAGCAAATAAAACCTATGCAAATTAGTCTTTAAGACTGTACAGCAAGGGTGCAATGGAGAAAAGCAGAGGTGGGCTCTTTTCATGACGGGTTTCAGGGACAGCAGAGGTAGGAGAGCCCTGAGCTGACGCGGACACTCGGCCGAGCGCGGTGCGGACACGCCATGGTGCTCGCAGACCCATGCACGCACGTTTGGAACCAGCCGCAGTACGGCAAGTCTGAACTGCAGCCAACTCATCCGTGGGTTCAAGGGTTGGAATCACATTCAGAAATCAAGACTGATTCTCAAGTTCTGCAGAAGAAATGATGATAAATGACACCCCAGCCAAAAATAACAACAAAATCCTTTTCCCATCACTAAGACGACTTCTATTCTCTATTAATCTGAAGAGAGTTAAGAAGGTACACAAACAGAAAAAAAATCGCATTTAATTAATGGCGACAATTATCAATCAACTGTTTCCTTCTCTATACTTATATAGGAGAAGACAACTTGACCGCAGTTCAAAAATGATTCAAAGGCAGATTTTTCAGTCCCCTCCTGGAATTCACACAAAATTATTATTTTTAATTAAAAGAAACAGGTGGTCATTGAATCAACTGATTCTGATTGCCACCTTTTGTTCATTTCTTCTTGTATAGAAAAGTACTGATTGAGTTGGCAAATGGAGAAAGAAGTTCTCCATGACTGTACTCACAGGGATTTGTAATTTCCTAATTACTATAAAGACAGATAAATTTGGAAGGAACTTGGTGTTTACTGGCTATTTTTTCTCCATTCTTTTTTAATGAAGAAACTGCAGTATAATTACAGAAAGTGCATAAATAAAGACCTGTCGGAAACTGATTCATGTCTAGGATGAAACGGAGCAAGATTTTCTTTCAGATACAACTCAACATAATGTTACAGTGTATAAATCATTTCAATAAAGATTGGATCCAGGGATCTGGATTCCAAAGGAGTACTAGAAAGACAGAGGCACAGCTGTATATGCCTTGCTTAAAGAACTAAATTATTAGTTTTATTATCTGTTAATTTATTAATTTATTTGTTGAACATATACATCTTTCAACACAGAATAAATTTTACAATATAAAGTTTAACATTGATCAGATGGAAGAAGTAATTAAAAGAAATTCCCATTGGATAAAAGGGCATTGCTATTTCTTGACTGGTGCAATATGGGGAACTGTTTACTATCACAAGTCATAACGTGGTTTCTAGGCTTTCCAATGGAGCTGAAACGTGGCTAGGTGTAGTGCATCATTAAAGTGACACAGGACTTAACACCGGTAGGTCATGTTGTCATTGTCATTGCACTGCGCGGCATCAGGCTGCATGACAATTATTTTACGTTAATATATTTGTGTACAATAACTTCTCATCAGTTTTTTAGAATTTCATTATTGGCCAACTGGCTCATGCTAGAGATGATATGACTTAAATTCCCCCCCCCCCCCCCCATTATCCTCAGCTGGAGCTCAAACGATCCTCCTTTCATTCACGTAAAGAGCAGGTGAAATGAGATAAGGCTGCAGACACCTCACCTGAGATGCCCTGGGTTCTCTGCAGCAGCAGTGACCCTGAGCGCAGCGGCGTCGGGTCAAACACATCAACATCTGTTGTAGCTTGAACGCTATTCATACAGGACAGCGATGTACATTTATCCCAGAAGTAATCAGAATCAGAGGGAAAAATGGGAATGACTCCAAACACTCTTTCAGAAGCCATCACAGCCGTAAGTCAAGACAATATTTAGCATGTTAAGTCTTAAGAAAGCACCTTTGTGACCCCAAACTTCTTGACTGTTGGCAACAGCAAAAATGAAACCAATCTAAAGTTTTATTTGTAAAGCCAAACCTGTCCTTAGTTAGTTCTGTCTAATGTGGTTTGAATGCAGGTCTTTACAAGCATTAAGTGATAGATTTGAACACATAAAGATGGGCTGATCTGCCAGCAGCAGAGCTATGAAGGCCGCTAATGAATGCAGCCTGCTCACCCACTGTTCTTGCCTCTGAGCTACTTCAGTCTGCGAGGCGCTGAATAATAATAACTGGTGTACATTTCCCACTCCTCCTCACATTGCAGAACTCCGTTTTCCCCTCTGAAATGCTGAATGCTACTGGAAGAACCCACCGATTTATAAACGCACACCTTACACTTTCTCACTAAGCCCTTACCCACTTATTTACATGGCACCTCGTCTCCTTCCCACCTCCCCAGCAGCATCTGTGCACGTCAGTATACTTCCAAGGAAAGACATTCGTACGTCTGGATGTATTGCTACCAAACAGGAGGATGTGATATCCATATACATCAACATATGGTTCAAAATCTAAAGCCAAGCCCACGAACTTCTGTAGAGACTTGTTTGTGGAAGCCGAGTACTGCGGCAGGGTGTTTCCTGAACCGTGGAACGGAAATCCAGAGAGAAGTTTGTCTGTCCCAGGGCACTACACACTCCAGAGCATCTCTCTTTTACCTTTACTTCAGGTGAAGTTCTGACACACACAGCTTTTTTTTGCCTTTTTGGTTTTTTTTGGACAAACTTCACTGGAATCTTGCATTGATGTTTCAACAGCAGAGTTTTTAAAAACTGCACATTTGATCTTCCTGAAAGAAGAGAGGACTCTGCCTTCCTGAAGAAAGGGATCTAAGAGGAACTGCTCAGGAAAATCAGACTGCTCAGGGAGCAATTACAATCACCTACGGCTTTTTAGAGATGATAGGCATGTGTCATTTTAAAAGGCTTCTCCTCTAAATACTTTGTCCTTACTTTTAATGCTGAAGAGTTTTAAGAGGGCTGTTTTGATCATCAGGGAGGGGATTCACACCATTAACTTCAGGAATCTTTACAGGAAAAGATGCCCTTCTCGTGCTCTCGGTTGCCCTTTGGAAGAGCTTTCTGTATTCTCTACTGAGTTTACAAGGCATTGAATTTAAATGCTAACTTCTGTATGGCCCTGTCATCACAGACCCCCAAATCACAAATGCCAAACTCACTAAACACACAAAATACTGCTATCCAGGACTCGATCTATGGAATATCCCTGCAGAAAGGATGGCGGGATGAAGCTCATCAGCGGTGGGAAGGCACATATCGCAGTAAAATCAGGGTTGCAAAGGACCTTGCAGCCATGACAAATGCCACAGGGCAAGAACTTTATATTTGTCATCACTTTATCCGGTTCCTTGTGCCACAGCTCAACAGCTCATTGAAATGCAAGGCCAACAGTATACTTGCACTTCTGTCATTTGTAAAGACAGACATTATATTCCTTTTTCTAAACCCTACATTTTAAAAGAATCACAAACATGCTAATAAATACATTTTCATCTTTTTCTGTCCATTACAAAATTATGCATCTGTTTATTATGCTATAATAGCAAAAATGTGCGGATCATGCACAAAATCAGAAACAGTGATTTTTGAAAAGTCTGAGAAGTTTTTGGCTCAAAATCAGCCAGAATTTCATGACTCAGCAGCTTCCTCATACAAGAACTTGTGGGGTGTCCTATTGCTCCTCATTTCACAAATTTTGTTAGACAGACACAAATTTGAAACACTGGAGCAAATTGTCTTCAAAGTTACTCACTGAATAATTCATTTTTGCCTGATATTTTATACATTGGTTAATCACAAAAAAAAAAAAGAAAAGGCAGGAAGAAGGGTAAAATATGCATAATTTAAAAATACTGTCTCGTTTTTGCTCTTCATCTCAGCCCTGTCTTTTCAGAAGTATGGATGTTTGTACCTACGAACTAGGCAGACATTTCACAGCACAGGCAGAATTTTGTTCTCCAGAGACAAAAATCCCATGGAATGATTGTACATACAAATTCCATTAACGATTGACGGGTTTGATGCAAATATGTTTATCTCAAAATCTACACCTCAATGTGAAAAATGCTGCTTTCAAGAAGCCATAGCCAGAATCACATCATGGTAGATACTTAGGCACAGAAGACCTTGAATGGTCTTTTACATTGTGTAACCACTGAAACACTATTTATTTATGCCTCGAACAGATGTTTTTCCATATGTCTAAATAACCCTTCTTCAGAAAAGTAATTCAAGCACATTACATTTTGCAGACCAAGAAATATAGAGACATTAGACTCGTTAGTATTTATAGAGCGTTTGGTATCTTTTCTACAGCGAAGTCAGTATCTTCTCTTTCGAAAAAGTCCCTCATCCTACTCCTCCGAGTAACGTAAAAACCCCTATAAATAGGCAGCTAAGACTGGATGTGCAAGATGCTCTGACAATAGCTGTTGTACTCAAATCCTGACCTTACAATGGCAGAGAGCACAGCCAAGCTGTCTGATCCGTAGCATTTTTCCAGAGCAGTGTAGCAGTTGCTACTTACTTATTGACTGATTGAAAATTCAGAAAACAATACTGAAACTCAAAGAAAAAGTTAACAGTGGACAATAAATCCTTGAAAGAGTGGCAGGCTTTTAGCACAGCCTCTTGATTCTCTGACATTTGGCAGCACTATTTGTGATTTAAAACAAAAACTTGATGCTACTATTTGGGGAGAAAAGTGCTTCATTGTGACTACAGTTGAGAGCACGCTTAGATTAAAAATAGGAACTGACACAAATCTGCTGCCCCTTGGGCAGAATTTGACCCTTTTAAGGTTCCTAATCAAAAATCTGAACACAATAAGGACTGTTGTAATCACATTAGAAGAAGGGTGAGCTCCAGCGCTTGAAGGCCTGAAAGGAGGATTTCCTCACGGCTGCCATCTCCGCTTTCCTCCCAAGGCTGAATGAGTCTCAACTGCTTTGCAGCACCAGGAAAAGTCACTTAGTAATGAATAATAATATCACCTATAAATATTTAATATCTGGCAATTAACTCTGCGCTGTTCAAAGCAAAAAAAAAATAAAATTATGGAAATACAGAAAGGCCTCACCAAACCATTTAGTAACATTGCAACATCATCTCCTAGCAAGATATTTCAAGTATGCCCATCCTGAGATCATTCCATGGACACAAGTTACAGTAATAAGCGTTTTTCCTTCTCCTTCTTTAATGAGAGTGTTTTTCTCAGGGCTGTTGATGGCAAAGGAGCTCCCCAGATTACACTGAAGGCTTTTCATTTGGAAGGAAGCCTGCACAGAAGCGTTTGGCTGGCAGAGCACTTCCAACGAAGGGAAGACGAGTTCAGACTCCTGCTTTTCATTTCTCAGAAATCGCTTGTGGGTAAGAACTTCCCTTAGCAAAGCCTCTGACTGTGAAGATTCCGTAGCTGTAGAGATCACTGCAGTATATTCCTACACTGGGCATTGTGAACCTCTATAAATATTCTGTCCTCCGTGTAACTGCTAATGTAAACTAACAAACCAAGGCCAAACTTTCAAACAAGCCCATGACACCGACTGTCGCAGCTTCACCAGCTCTTGAGTTTACAGGTCAAGAAGGACTTTCTGCATGCATTTCTCTCTCCTCCTTCTCTCTGGCATGGCATCTCCCAGCCAGTGCAAATTAAGGGTGCCCTAAATGTTGCTATGCATGGCATCCATCAACTTGAAAGTTTGTCCTCTTGAGAACTACTAGTTCCATTTTATACAGAAAATGTGCATCCAAGAGCAACAGACAAAAAAGTAAAGAGTGAACAATAAATAAATAGCTTGTTTTCATTCTCTTAACAAAGAGAAAAAAATGTGCCACTTTGACTCTATCCTGGTTTTACAGAATTCAAAAACATGTATTGGGAGGCCCTGCAATGATTACAACTGTAATTAATTTGCCAACATTAGACAAGTCATGCTGGACACTTGTCTGCTCGTTGCATCGTGTACCACTTAGATACGGTCTTTAGCTCAGAGCTCTACAGACTGAAATGACTATGGAGGAAATAAAAAAATTGGAAAGATCTTAACTTGTATTCATAAACGGTATTACAGTGCAGTGGTTAGTCAGGGATTACAAAGCAGGCATCTATGAAAATTGCTGTTGATATGTGACAGCAGAATAAGTGCATTTTTCCTCATCTGCAAGTAATATAATGTTTGAAAAGAAGAAGAGAAGAAAATGGTCTTACCCTATAATCCCAGTATATAGATTAACATCGGCTTTTTCTAGCGCTGCTAGCTAAGCCTTTGTAAGGCTGCATCAAAAACAATTATTACCATTAATCCCAACTACAAATGGAATCGCACAATATTAATCCTGCTGAAAGAAAAATCTGATACGATAAACATGTATAAGACTGACATGAGGAGCGAAGGAAGGAAAAAAAAATAATCCTTGAAAACCAGTTTTGCTAGGACTGTTCAAGTGATGGGCCTGTAGAAACACAACAAAATGAATGTTGTCTGTAAGATGCAAATCTTTCCTTCTACAGTGGCCATCTTGGCAACAATTAAGACATACATAGCTTATCAAGAAGAAGCTGGAGGAAATTCAAGGTGTTTTCAGTCAAAGATAAAAGAAAACATAAAAAAACCCATACAAACTGGGGAGAAACTTCCTTCCATAATAGACTACCCAAGTGCAAAACATGGAAAAACTTAAATGCAAAATAAATATTTATAAATTGGCAGCCAGAAATTACATTATGTCTCCAAGAGTCCTTAAGAAAATTCACTTCAGCACAGAAAATCTCTCCTCAACATTAAATGAAACAAAACCAAGGAGACAATAATAGATGTCCTCCAGATGAACTTTCACATTTAAAAGAAAACAAATGGTTTCAGATAATACTTTTATAATGTGCATAATCTAAGTTATTAGATGGCAATATATAGCATGAAGCTGCTTAATCTGTTACAGTTCCCAGTGAGAATTTCATACTCGGGAAAAAAATATGTTTCATACATTGCTCTTCATTGGGCCTTTGACTTTTGATAAAAAGAAATCAATTGATGAATTTCAGATTTACAGGAAATGCTTTATCTGTTCAAAAAAATAAAGATGTACTGCATTAACTAGACACAGTATTTTTCTGCATGTTATTCAACACACTGTACGTGGATTCTATGCTTTGCAAAATGCCCTGTAGGCTGATCCAAGACTAACATTAAGTACCATTGATAAAAGAGGCGTGCAGTGAATCTTCATGAAGTGGAGGGGACAGAATGTACGAAGACTAGGACAAAGCCTCCGGTGGCTGCTGCAATCCTAATCAGATCTATGGCATGTCCATCAAACTCACGGAGGAGCTGTGCAAATAAAAAAACAATTCTTGGTACAAAAATAAAGTACCTTTTTTCAGATATATTCAACATCTGACCCTCTTTCACAGATTCTGGACACTGATGTGCAGTCAAGATCATGCCTGAATGCTAATTCCACTTAGATTTTAGTTAGAACACTTTACATTAACCTTTTATGAGATTTATGGCCAGCTCGAATGCCTACTAACAGTCAGTCGCAATGGATAATGACAAAGCACTTGTTTGCTACAGCAAACTCAGCCTTTGCAGGTGCTTTTGTAATTTGACATATTTTTCAAGCCAATACAGGTAACTGTCTTTGCATCTACATCCTTCAGATAATTCCAGAGAAACAAATTGTGTGGGATATAAGCTATAGAAGGGCAAACCTCAGCTCAAGCGTCAGACACAAACCAGGACATTACATAAAGAGCTGTTCTGCCCCATGAACGACACCGGAGTCCAGCCGCACTGCAGTGCCGCCGCTGCTGAGAGTGAACCGTTTCACCGTCTTCTGCAAATCAGTCGGTGAGAACTGAAAGGCTACTCTTCGGAGATCTCCCAATTCAAAAAGTTATCCGACAATTTGTAACGTCCTTTCACAACAAGAAAACTGTAAGACAAGTCGCAAAGGAGATGAGGTCCATAAAACAAAACGTTCTTTCTAATTTATCTGATACTAGAAGTACCAGCAACAGCCACTACTGTGCATGTCATCGTTTCTGCTGTCGCCGAGAGCAGCCATCAATTCTGCCTGCTGCGTGTGCGTGGGGTCAAGGTAAGAGTCTGACCCACTTCAATGTGGACTTATTCTGAGATGCAATCAAAGCATAATCAAATTCCCAAACTTGGGAGACTTTTTCTGCACCTATGCCATTTACTTTATTGCCTTAAGACTCCCTCCAGTCAACGCGCAGCTTTGCAACAGGCTTCAACATAACTAACGTGCCCCTATGAGCAAGGCGAAAAAAGTCCAAACCACAAAAAAAAACCCAGAGCTGATCATGACTGACTGAATCTGGCACAGAAATCTATAAAAACACATTACTTCAGAAAAAATTAATTAAACACCATAAATAATATTAGTTCAAGTTGAAACAAAAATGTAGATTCAAAATAAACGTTAGGCAGAAATAGTCAAATTAAACTTGCAGTAAAATATAACACGTGTTTACAAGATAAAACACCATAATAATAATGTGTTAAATATTTACAAAATCATATTATCTTCCCTAAAGTAAACATACTTTTTAAAGTGATTGAAACAAATGTGTGTCTATTAACCACTGCTACTGTTAGTCCCGAATTCACCCGATTGCTTTAAATTCATTTATTACTTTATATCCTTGCCCACAGTTTCTGCCATTACCTATGTGCCCGGCTCGTCAATCACAGTATTAAAGACTGGCACCTCTCTACTTACATTCATCACTTTTCCACTTTACTTCAGCACTTAGCATCATTAATTTATCAAGTCTCATTCCATTCAACTCCCACGGCTACTTTAAGCATGACAGAGCAAGGTCTTGTTTTATTATTTTTATTTTTTACATATTTCACGTCAGGCACAACAAATGAGGCTACTCTGCAACAGCAATACAACATTAAAAGAAAAGCTTTTATCACAGCTTAATAAAAGTTTAAGTACACGAAGTATAAACACAGCTCTACGCTGCATTTATAGAGCATTTTTATTTATAATGTAGCAGCACCTGAAAGAACCAGACCATTTTCCATATACAGAGGGAGGAACGTTCTTATCCCTATGGATAATATGATCTATCTATTTGTAAAGCTATATTAATGCATTTAGAGATGTTTTATTATCACAGTAATAATGTTTTTATCAAAAAGTTCTTTGAAATAGTGTCAATTTTGAGCCCGTCAGCCAGCTGCGACTCCAAAACACATTGTCCTACAGAAACCAGCACAATTCAGTTAAGTCATTAGCCAACGCCAGACGCAGTGGAAGTCTTTCTCACAGAGTCATCTGGGCAGTTTCAAAGGTCACCACAAACCTGGTTTTTGATGTGCCACGTCACATCCTCTCAGCAGAAGTTATACTGGCATAGCCAGGGGGGTTTCTGAAGATTTTTCAAGCAACTGCTGTTCTAGAACCCCAAAAATAAATTTTAAAAAATGCAAAATAAAGGTCTCCCACCTTCTTTTTTTAATCAACAACAAAACAATTTTATTTGGAAAGCACTGAGCTATTATCCAGAGATTTTACGCTATGCAACTGGCAGTCCTGTCTATCAGCAAACTCGTAAATACTTACAACTAAGAGCACGAGAAGAGAAAGAATCACAACAGGTTTGATCAAATATGACATTTATCTGTGCAACTAAGACTGCTGAGCCACTTATTTCACAGACTGAATGCAGGTACCATTAGTGAGATTTCCTCTCCTCTCATTATTACTTTTTGTATTATACTACATTTTATATAACAAAGAAAATAACTGAAGCCTCACCCACCAAATCACTGCAAGAAGAGCAATTCTCAAATGCTCCCAAAGCACGACTCGAGCCGTGTGCGTGATGGAGAGGTAGGAACTGAAAGTCCAGCAGCTGTGCACTTGTGTTTTCATATTCCCTGCGACATGGCTACGTCGCTGCGCTCCTCCTCCTGGCCTGTGCTTCACATCTATCACATCCATCTGCGCTCATGATCTATGGGTGGTGACAGAGGCTAATAAGGTATAGATTTAAAACCATATGAGTGACTTTATCCAGTCATTATCCTATCGTTTTTCCTTCCACTACCAGCTACCCTGTCAATATATATACCACTTATGTACGACTTCTGCTCTAGACGCAGTTCAACCTTCTTATTGACCTGAACATTTACACTTTCTTTGTAG
Organism: Rissa tridactyla; assembly: GCF_028500815.1. NCBI lineage: Eukaryota > Metazoa > Chordata > Aves > Charadriiformes > Laridae > Rissa > Rissa tridactyla. The sequence continues at coordinate 14,729,918 of NC_071480.1, read as the reverse complement.
TCTGCCAGTAATAGTAGGTTTCAGACCCAACACTCACTATCAGTCCGGATACGTTCTGTATGTCCTAAAATATGTAACACTGCAGGACTTTGGTTTTTTTAAACAATGTCAGGACCCAACATAACATATTTGATGGCCTAAATTGGGAAGAGTTTAGAAAGCAGGCCACCTACAGAGCCAGTAACGCATGCAAAGCATTGATTTCACAGTACGGAGAATAAGCAATCCACTTTCTGTAAAATTATTATCCCCCAAAAGCATAAAGCCAAATACATAAAATAAAGTCAATATACTGTGTGCTTAATGAGACGTATACTTGTGCTCTACCTACAGCCTTCAGGACATGGAGTGCTGAAAAAGCTTCTTTCCCAAAAATAAACAGTAGGTAGAAATGACATGTCCTCAGGTCCCCTTTGGATTAAAAACCATCTGAGCTGTGCTCAGGATAAAGTTGCAGCCTCCACCCCTGCGGATGACAGGAGGAGCCCCCCCTCTACGCCGAACCACCCCCGCCCAGAGCCCCCGTGAAGGAGACACCAGCTTCGCCCTGGGGTCTCCACCAGCCTCCTCATCCCACGTGCAGGGTGGCTTTGTACGGCGAGTAGAGAAACCTGAACCAGAGCAGGGAAGACTGCTTTATGCCTAACTATTTGCTTTTCTTTGAGATTCACTCAAGACTTTCCCTGAAAAAAACCTACATATAATTAATTTAACGCAATTAAATAATAGTTTATTTTCAGCCTGTCTCAAAACTGCACTAAGTAACTGCGATAAAAACAACAGGATAACATTCTCCTGCCTGTCTAATCAAAGACACTGTGGGTGAAGTAGGTACTTTTTAAATCAAAGCTTTAAATCAAAGCTGTTAAATAAAGAAATGTCAAACACACAGACTGAAATAATGCCTGAAATACAAATACCGAATGTTTCTTAACTAAGATTATGTGTTTAAAAACATCCCCTCTCCAGAGAATAATGTATACAATTATAACTGTCTTTACATAAACTGCAGGTTGAAAAATGAAGAGTGACAAAAGCCATGGATGAAAAACACTACACAAAACTATTAATTATTCCAGTGTTATGAAAAAGAAACATTTCCTGTTAATCTTTACCCTAAAGCTTTATATAATGCTTCTTGATTAAACATGTATTTGTGTTCAAATATTACCGGTTCAGTTATCATGCCCACAGCACCATGAAATGAACAGTTTAGAATAAGTAGTCAATCCAATAAAACGGCAATTTATTTTTGTAACTGCAGGTTAAAATGGCAGTATGTATCTAAAAATGTAACTTTTCGGTTCGAAGAGGGGCATATCCATATGGAGTCACCAAATGGGTTAGAACTGAGAGAGAAAAAACTATGACAAAGGAATAAAGAAGGGAAATGAGACAGTAAAATTAAAGCACGAAAACTGGAGATGTCACGCTAATGGCACGCTGGGAAGAGCGGTGTGGGAAGAGCAGTTTCCTGAGCGCCTCCTGCTCTGCCACAGAGTACGCGTGTCCCGCTTCGCATCCAGCGAACGCGCTGGGCTTGGCTCGGGCACTTGTGTGCGAAGACCAACGTTGTATTAGGCAATTACCATTTTTAGTGCATTCCGAGCCCGCAGCAGAGTCCAGCACGTCCTCGGCCTGCAGGTGAACGTTTCGTGGATCCTGTGTAACTCCAGGCTGGAGGCATCTCCCACGCGCCCATGGGAGAAACTCTGTTTCCCTGCTGTCCCCAGCACAGCCGCCCGAGCCACAGGCACCGCTGGGTGGGCGGTGGGAAGACCCATCTCAAAATCATTTCCACTGGCTTTTTAACGATTGGAAACAACCTTAACGGTACAAAGGGTGAGATGCCTGTTGTACCTCTGAGAAGGCTGAATCAGACTGGAACAGTCATTAGCCCAAGCACACAGATCAAGTTAAAAACACCACCGCAAAACCCCTATCTCTAAAAACGATGCTCTAACCAGGGGAAAAAGAAACTTTTCTGGGAATAAATGGGTGCTACATGAATATGAAATCGGTATGCTGACAATGAGATATTCCCATTGTTGGGGCCTTACGAATCCTGAAGCACAGACATCTGCTTCCAGATCTCTGGGGTTTTGAATTATTTTTAAACGCTGAACAAAGAACACTTAGTACCACATACTTCCAGTTTCACAGCTGGGTTATTTTAAGTAGGAAAAAAACTCATTGGAATATAACTTTCTTATTTTGAAATATTTTAGCTTGAAGTTATTAATCTGTCCCTTGCGAATTCAGAACATCTTAGAACACTCACTTTAAATATTCAGTATCTTTCAAAGATACAGTCTTCTCACATGGCCTTAAAATAAATGCCTGAAATATCGCACTCTAATAACCCAAACGGAGCCTTTACTAAGGAAGGGATTTGGTTTCTTCTTGATTAGAAAATCTCCAATTCCCTCTCCTCTAAAAGGAAAAACCCCATCCTCGTAAACATTTCCTGAGGATGAGAAGCAAATACCGTTTATTTTCACAGTGCTTTGTGAAGGCAAAGAGAGCTCCAGACACGCACGGGGGGCCTAGAATGAATTTGAGGTCAGGAAAACGGGAATTCTGTCCTGTTCGCTGTATGATCCAGGCAGGACTCATTTTCTCTGTGTCCAATTACCAATTTGTAAAACACCTGTGTTGAGGTCCTTATCGAGCAGGGACAGGGAGAGGACGGATGATTGTGGAGTGCCTTGAAGGCTTCTGAGAGATGCTGAAGGAATATCAAGTGTCACCTCACTCCTGGCCGTGCCGCGGCAGCTCCGAGCAGGCACAGGCTGAGGAGCACCAGGAATTCCTCGGCACAAACCCAGACTGAATTTCTGACTTGGGGGGAAACAGTCAGGAGAAAGCAGCCGTCAGATGAATTAGTTGGTGTAACGTGGTTTAAATGACAAAGACTGAGCTGCAGGATGGACTAAGTGTCCTGACAAGCCATATGCGGTTTCATTACAAAATCGGGTAAAAATTGGAAAATAAAGAGGTAGCAGTAAGAAGCAAGCAACAAGTTCAACAAAATCTGTGCTAATATTAAAAGCCTGCTTTTGCGTTTGCTACTGCTTCATTACTGACTTGATGATTGTTTCTAGGCTCTTAATGAATTCAAACTCAATTTACTCACAGTAACATCTAGCTTTAGCAAATTTTCATCTTATGTATTGACAACGAAATTTAATTTTCCTCTTTATTGCAGGATGATGAATTTTGTAGTTAAAACTCAAACTTCAATTCAAAGTGCTTAACAGTTACTCCCATGAGCCTTCACTCAATCACACAAAGCAACAGCAAAAAAAATACTGTTTGTCTTCTCTGTTGTTCCGTATCACAAACAAATAAACATTTTTCTTGTCTGCAGAATAATGACATTCCCTTTAAAATATCACTAAATATGTTTTAAAGAAATTTGTGGAATACAACTGTACAGTCACAGCACCTCAGGATGTAACCACAGAGGATATTCTGGATGCAGCAGGATTGTGCAAGGTCAGGGCAGTGAAATACCCCCCGGGAAACCCAGGCCAGTAACGGCGCAGAGTTCACCAGGTGCTTTAGCTGCAACCGTGCTGTTGAAGAACTGTTTGGTTAAGACAGACAGTGTTTTAAGTCTGCTCCACAGTTACTTTCAACAAATTAATCTGAAGAATAAAAACCAGTTGTATATTTCACTGTCTTTTCCATTTTTGTAACTCACTCTCCTGCACGAACGACGAACATTATAATTAGCGGAATGCCAAAAAACTCATTCTCATTGACGAGACCTGTAGCGCGCTGCTGTGTTCACCCCTCCCCACTCCACAAAGGAGGGCTGCAAAGGAACTCTGAAGGCCATTGAAAAATCTAAAAGATTCTCCAGACAAAATGATGTTATCTGAAGGAAAGGTGGTCAATTGCTAAAAACTTCTGCCAGCTAGTTAATGAAGATACTTTGGCAGCATCTTCTGCAGAGACTACTTCCAGCAAGAAATAAAACACCATCTGCACGCATAGACATGGGAAAAATAGTGGCTTTGGACTAAAGATGAGCTCCTGATCAGGCGCCTAATAGAAGAGAAGAGTTAAGGCTCGAGAGAGTAATAAAAGGTTAAATTATTGTGTTAAAAGCATAATTAATTCATTAAAGATAGCACAAAACCACTGAAGTGAACTTAAAGAAAATACCACTGTCAATGTCCAGCCAAGTATAAATCCCTTTAAGAATAGTAGCAGAATCAAAAATAATAGTTTACTTTATCATAGCAAAAATAATTGAAGATCTTTCGTGTCTCCTCATTTTATGCACAAAGTATGGAACATTTGTCAAGTCAGGATACATGAAGCATTCTGTCTGTTGATTTGTTAGCTAAGTAAAATATTCTATCTCTACTAAGAGCACCCTTGCTCTTTGTTTGTAGACAACTGGTCCTTTCACACCCAGTACAAGAGACCCCCACGTCCCTGAAGAGCTCTGAAGACAATCTTCTGAGCATCGGAACAGAACAATGACGATGCCATCATCATTGCCATAGTGCAAACCATGCCAAAACGCCAGCTCCAACAGTGACACCCAAGGGACGGGAAAAGGGTGGGAGCGGAAGCTCTGGGGGAGACCCATGGAAAGGGGGGAAGGGGATGCGCAGGTACGGAACACGAAAATGAACGCTAGTTAGGAAAACAAAAACAAACAAACAAACAAAAAGCAAACAAAAAAACCCCACCCAAAAAGCAAAGACCTCAAAGGAGAGAAGCTGAGGTAGAATGCAAATTGAAGAAGTGTGTCAAAGACTGCTTAGTAGTGAAAGACAACAAATCCTAAATCACAAACCTCGTTAGAAACTTTCATTAGATTTTCAGAGAAATGAACATGCAGAAAGTACCTTTGAACTAGGCACGAGGAAGTTGGTAAATTGAGGATGTAATGAATCCGGAAGCAAAGGAGAAAAAGGAGCAGTGAAGACGGGCAGGGCCAAGCTGAAAGCAGACATGATCTCGGGGGGGCACACACGAATACAAAAATGAAATGCAACCTAAAGCAGGTTGTTATCAGCAGGAGCTGCACAGGCGGTGGAATGTGGTTGTATTCCTGCTTGCACCTGATGGAACTTCCATGGGGTTTACTGTTTAAGTTCCTGTTCTAAGTGGAAAGACACGTTTTTGTATCATTTCAGTTATGCAGATTGGTATTTTTTCAAACTTTTTTCAAGCAGACAGTAAGCATTGTCTCAAGAGATGATAATTTATCTTGAAGGGACTGTACAGACTAATAACATGCTTTGAAGAGTATTAAGGAGGTCAATCTGTCCAATTCATTTTAATTGAACTAGACACAGACGGTATATGATTTAGTTTAATTAGGCTGTAGATAAAGAACATCTCAACATAAGGCATGCCAGTCAAGGATAAATCATTCAATAGCAGCGTATACTTGAAAATACACACGGCTGAAAAACTCGCTGCATAACTGAGGATGTTGCTGCAATATCCCTTTCCATCAAAGGACCAAAAGATCAGTCCCATCAGAGAGAATAAGGAAAAACTTCACAAGGCGATATGTAAATGTCTGGTAAACTGAGAAAAGAGAGCATTTTGAGAAAAAATGTACTTCGTATAAAAGTAATGCCGGTTCTTTCGTTATAGAGACATAATAAAATAAGGCATAGTACTCTACCACAAACTATAGTTAAGATTAAATAGATTACTCCATCCATCCATTAAGGAGATCTAATTATGAAACATCATTAGCAAGGTCTTAATGCAATCTTTTTCTTTGTTTTTTGATTACTACCTATTAGTTTCCTCCCTTTATTGACAGACTTCACTTTTAAGTTGTTATCCTTTAAGCTAGAATAGCATTAACAGACTTTTTAAAACTGACTATACTTGGATAATTTTGCACAAGGTCAGGGATATTGGAGAAATCCAGTTAAAACATTTTTCCTCATCTATTTTTTTGCATTATTATTCCAGCAAGTTCTTAGAACCAACGTTTTCCTGCCACTGGCCTTATTTACACTTCCACCTCTTTTTAATCACAGTGAAGAAAATGTATATAAAAGCTGCAAAGCTTAAAAAAAAAGATAGGGGTGACTGTGTAACACCATATTTTAGGCAAAACACGTGGTGCCTAAAGGCGCGTTTACTGCAATAAACTTTGCAGCAAGTGCCCAGCTCATCCCTGCGCAGGTAGTCCTCGACAGAGATCACACAGTGGTCGCACAGACATAGAGCATCATTTCATATTCCATTTTCTCCTAATTGAACTATAAATTTTTTATCCGGTTTTATAGGCATCATTCAACATCGTTACTACAGCAGCAGAGTGTGATCATTCCACCGCCACCAAAGCCAAAGGTATTTCTGCCTGTGAGTTCGTACAAGGTGCTGCACACTTCTACATCATCAGCATTTTCCGAAGCGCCCTGAAAGGAATAGATGTAACATAGTATATATTGTGTATTTTTAGGTTTCATTATAGTCGCGATCTTACATACTCTTTATTTTTCTGTTAAAGAAACAGTTTAAATACCAAGCGTGTAAATCAAGCACAGTTCATTAAGCACTGAAAAGACTCCCACTGACTTAGATGCAAATTCTGTACTAATGTTAGAATTGCCTAGAAACCCACTGCTTCTGAGGCCTTTTCCTGAATTTGTCTTTACCATCAAGATTTCCAAAGCAGTATTTTGCATTCAGTACATTTTACAAAATTCGGCTGCTAGCACTTTTAGTTCAGAGCACCTCTCTTTTATAGAGTTTTCCCTTGAAAAACAAGCCTGTGGAGACACGGGGGGTTGCCCAACCCAGATGCAGGAGCCTGCACTTGGCCTTGTTGAACGTCATGAGGTTCACACAAACCCACTTCTCGAGCTTGCCCAGGTCCCTCTGGATGGAATCCAGTCCCTCGGGCGTGTCAACCGCTCCACTCAGCCTGGTGTTGTCTGTGAACTTGCCGAGGGTGCCCTTGATCCCACGGTCTGCGTCACTGATGAAGATATTGAACAGTATTGGTCCCACTACGGTCCCCGGTGGGACACCACTCTTCATCAGTCTCCATCCGGACATTGAGCCATTGACCACTACCCTCTGGATACGACCATCCAACCAATTCCTCACCCATTTTCAAAAGAACCAAGTGCCTAATTGCAGCTCCGTTGACTCTGCTGGCGGACACAAACACTAACGAGCACGTAAAATGAACAATATCTGCGTGTATGGCAGATGTGCGTGCACGGATGAGGAATTTCATATCCTCTTTAGACTAGGGCAAATTTTGCCAAAGGGCTTTAACTAAAAAACAATAATAATCTCATGTTGAAGATATCTTCATGTGTGACATCCTCAGATGACAAAAAATCTTCTACTTATTAAGGAGGAACCTCATTTTTAAATAAGACCCTTCGGAACCACAACTTCAGGACGTGTTTAATTTTGGAAGGCTGTATTGATTAAGATGCATTGGTCTTTTATTGCAGTGACTAATAACCCAAATTCTTGGAGCAAATCCCAACAGTATTGGCAAAACAAGCAGTAATGAACCTGAGTGAATGGACTACTGTGACAGGAGCAGATAGATTAAAAAAATAAAATGCAGAGCAATGAAAGCTAATGTGAAAAAAATTACAATGGTACTTTTTTCCTCATTCATTTTAGAACTACTTGAAAATAAACTTTTATTCTAGTAGCCATTTCTGGACTATTATGTCTCAAAAGTGACTTAATTTGGACGTACGGCGTATCTCCTCAATAGGGTGCCTGGAGCAGCTCAGGTATCGGTTCTGGCGCAGAAGCAGTCTCCTCATTTGACCCCAGGGCTTTATTGTTGCCAAATACAAAGCACTAGGAAACACTTTGATTTGATTTGAGCTTGTAAGATCAGTAACCAGCTGTACCTTCTCACATAAGAGCAAAGGATTAATCTGCAATGGTAGAATAGAACATTTTCTACCCCTCTCATTCTATAATGCGCTTCCAGCAAGTAAAAAAAAGGGGCTGTGTATTTCTACTTCTCTTAGTTTTACCTCTGTGTGGCATGTTTCTAAATTAAGCATGTTAAATATAAAGCCATTTGCGTTTGAAGTCTTTCATATTATTTATCGCAAATCCCCTTTATGCAGGAATATTGAACAAAGTCTTTTGATTGCACAGTTCTTTTTATTTTCATGAATGGTCCAATCATGCTCTTGGCACATGAAGATACAAGTGACAGATGTTAAACAAAACTCTGAGGGATTATATGTTTCTGCTAAAAGTTACGGGACTGCTTTCATTTCTACTGCGGTTTTTTTTTTCACTGTCCTCCTATCTTTTTTGCTTCTGCTTCTCCAAAAGCATTTTCCTGCCTCTTGCCCCCTTTGGATGCCAGCGCCGCTTGGGAGCCATGGGCACATCAGCCGAGGATGGCAGCAGCACGCAGCAGAGCAGCTTCGACTCCCTTATTCCAGCTCCCAATTTAAAGCAGAGCACTGACTTCATTAAACTCAAGACCGAGAACTGAATTTCACTCGGTAGAAACGAGGTCAACATGACAAAACGAATAGGCTTGGAGAACAATCACATAAATTAAAGTCTCTGGTTATTAAAATGCTTATTTGTTTTAATTCAGTGAAGTAAAAAGCTTTTTAATATGTTAAAAAAGGAATGCCATTAATGTGCGCTGAGGAGTGGGATTTTAGGCTTCAGATTTAACAACACAACACGACTCGTTTCCCTGTAAGTAGGTCAATCTGTAGGTACTAACAGAGACCTTGAAAAATAAAAGTGGATTTTGACTAAGGAAGGATTTCATAAAGCTATTTATAAGAAGAGATAGCCAGGTCCTCTTCCTGTTGCATGCTAGGATTGCAGGGCTCAAATTACTTTTAATTAGATGCAAAGAATCTTCTTGGGAAGAAAACAATAATTTGGGATAATCCCAGATTTCAAGTGATTCTGTGAAAAAAAAAATATTCTAGAAAACTGTTCTAGAAAAAAAAAATAGTCCGTGACAATGAAACCAGGCTATTTGCAGACCAAAAGATCTATCATTTCCCATCTTACAATCACTTTTATAAAAAGATTCAGAAAATGCTTTTTTAAGAGGAGTTACAGAAAGACCACTTTGTCTTTTATAAACTCTTCTTGATGTCCACAAAGTTAATCATTTGCTATTATTCTACTAGTCCTCCAGTGCCCATAGGGTCTAATCTAAATAGCTACCATAATAACCAGGTTTCAAGTTTGGGGCTTCCCCCCCCTTCTTTTCTTAATTTTGAAAAAAAAAGAAACAAAAGCAGTGAAAGCTATGCATACACTTTTTATAACTATTTTTATAAAGACTTTTATCTCCTTTCTGGTCCATTCTTTGCTGGTCTGATGCTCCTGTTGCCATAGAGACAGACCCGAAGGTAGCTTTGTTACAGATTACAACGGTTTTCCCAACACAGAGAAATTTCTTTCAAGCCTTAGTTCAGCAGGTAGCCTTCTCATGGGGACAAAAAGAAAGAAGAATAAATCAGTCTCTGACTCTTGTATCTATTAAGTTCTCATTACCGGAATTTATTATACGCTTTTGCTTTTAGTTTTATGAGCTCAGCCTATGATCACTGGTACTTTAAGGATTAAGTTTCATTAATTACACGGGTCACGCTACAGTTTATTTATTTGCAAGGGAACAGCCAAAATCAAATTACGAAAGAAATCGCAACTGGCATAACGTTACTTCAACAGAAGCATCAGGATTTTGTTTTTCAGTGCAGGTAATATACACTTGGTTTAAAATCTGTTTGTACTGAGTTTCATTATGTTGTTATAAAAATCTGACCAATTATAAAAAAAGAATATATTCTGTGACAATTATATTGTCTAATACACGTTCCCTGATATCACCGGCTATTTCAAGACAAATCCAATCTTTTCCAAAGGCTGAAGAAAAATCTGTGAACTATTCGCATCTCTTAAGAGTATCACCCCAATAATGGGCAGCAAAAATAAAAATAATTAAAAGAATGCCCAAGAATGAAACCAAGCTGTCCTTGTTCGTTCAAACCTACCCAAATGCTTCGTCAGGACCCGTTCGATAAACAGAGTTCAAACGGAAGGGGATGGCGGCTGCTCTCCTGCAGTCGGGATGGGTCTCTGCCTCCCCTCCCCTCCTTGCTCCTCCTGCCTCTTTCATCTCTCTATTCCAGGGTCAAAACACCTGGATAAAAGAAACTGGCTCTCTCCTGCAGAGTACAAGTTGTTCTTTTTTGGCCAACCCCGTAGGCGGTGTACTGGAGTTGTGTGATTTATATTAAGAAATAAAGGCTACAGCAGTTCAACTCAGCAGTCATTAGCAAACTTCTCCCAGCACCCCAAGGAAATAGCTACCAATAATTTACAAAGATAGGTAGGTACGCTCTCTGGTGACACATTCTAGAATTATTTGTAGCATATGGGATCTACAGTGCTTTTCAGAATTAGCCCACTCATTTTATTCCAAATTAAGATTTCATCTAATTTTGGTGTAAGAACTGCCACCTCAAAAAACACAGAGTGCTAAAATCGTTTGGCATTCTGCAAGGTTTTCTCAGTGGTCTGTGACTGTGGATGTTCCTTCTGGCTGATAAGTTCAGTATGCCATAATCAGACTTTTCTTTTTTTTTTTTTTAAACACATGATTGTGGGGGTGGAACCTGATAGAAATGTCTATGGTACATTTTACACATGGTATCGCACATAAGAAAACAGATTATTAGTAAGTCTTAAGCACTCTTCCCCCATGAACCCCAGTATCGTCTTATCATATTTACGTACAATTTAAAGATTGACACAACTTTGGTGAAGGGTAAGTATAAGATGACAAGGAAATAATTAAATTTAACTTACATTGCACAACTAAATATACTCTAAGAACTGGAGAATAAGGGCTGTTGGAATAATGTCATCTGCAGCTTGAGGAATTAGAAAAAGTTTTGATCGTGAAATTAGCACCCGGCAGATTGCTTAATCCGTTGTAGTTACTGCCACTAAAACTGCAAACCTGTCAACAAGATTTCTTTTTGCCACTGGAAATACCTTTGCTTAGAGTTCTGCTTTTATAATATCGCTGCCTAATAATTGTTCTCCAATGCTAACTTATGAAAATCACTGATATTTTTAGATTCATCATTTATAAAAATTTCCTGTCTCTCTCAGCAGTACTGCCTCGGCTTAGCCATTAACTCTTACAAGGATCATCTATATTATACTGTATATTGTATAGCAAAAGCCTAGAAAATAAAAATATAAATTCCAACTTTTTATGATACAGTTATTCAGCATTTGAATTGTTCTGGATTGGGAAAATAAAAAAGATATTCTTTATAAATAAAAAACTTTCAAAGCTATGAACTTTCAAAGCTCAGAGACTGTAACAAGAAGCCAGTTAAACTACATATCCAGTGTCTCAGGTGCAAGGTCCGTAAACTGAAACACTGAAGGGCTGCGATGGAAGACGTAAGCAGCCGTGGCTCTGGAGTCACGCACTCTGTGTAGGCGGTCACCCACCGCGCACTTGCTCCGAGCGGGGCGCGTACAAGGAGAGGATTCAGGCAGCTCTTTTCAATAATGCAGCACAAATTTTTCCATTCATCCTCTGCAGATGGACAAACTCGGAGAGTCGATTCCGGGATTGCGTTGTAGGGCCGAGGGAAGGGGTGAGGATTAGAAAGTAGTTATGAAAGTTCATGAACCTGTTCCTTTGTAATTTAATTCTAATTTTCTTGCGGATCATTCACTCTAGCTTAAAAGCCACTGCAGTTTCAATAAAAGGAGCCGGCGCTTTAATGTAGGAATAGAAGGTACGAATGTATTCTCAGTAGATGATAAACGCATAGTCCAGTACATTAACTGCTTTCAAGTAACCCGGGAAGCGCTTCCAGCTACTAAAATGAAGGCATTTAGGCGAGCAGTGCCGTGAACACCGCTGTACAGCCAGCTAACAGCAACTAGAGCCCGTCTCTGCAGGAGCACCGACGGGGTTGATCAGTAAATAAGCTGGGCACGGGCACTGCACCGTGGGAAACCACCCACAGGCAGGTGAGGAGCACGTCTCTCAACACAGGCAGCGCCTGCCAACTGGTGATGAACATAAGGTGGAGAGGGTGACATATGGCTGGATTTTATTTATTGAGATGGGTAGGAAAATAGCACTTGGATTCTGAAGTATCCGGTAAGGGGAGAAGGAATGTCAAGGGGCGTAAGATGCCGTACCAGTCTAAGCGCGCTTGATGGAGGAAACTGAGGCACATTCTCCCTACCGTATACATGAACCTCCTCCAGATGCTGGCTGAATTTGAGCAGAATATAATATATACAGAGCCCTTTTTGGTATACTTCCTTCTTTAATTTCTGTCTCCTCAAGACTGATTCTGTTCAAACTGAAATTCATTGTCAACATACTCAAATACCCGTATTTCATAATGAGCCATTATAGACGCGCAAAGTACCATTTAAAAACAATTTAAACAAATCAGAGAAGTTACACAAGCAATTTTCCCCCACAGTTGATTTTTAAGGGCTTGAGGTCAAAATTTTAAGCATGAAACCTTTATTTCTCCATAAACTACTTTGAACGCTCTGCAGAGACTCAGAAGTCAGGGTAATCACAAGAAATAAGATACCTGATTTTGTGACAAAAATACCCTTGCTGTCCTGTAGAATTTGATTTAAAGTACTTACTGCATTGACTGTGATCTTGTTTATTTTGGTAACCTAGAACCAGCTTTTTAGGAAAGGGAAGTAGGAATATAGCAAGGAACATCGTATTTTGACAGAAGGATGTTTGCATTTTAAATGTTTCATAATAAGAATATTACCTACTCTCCCCATCTAATAATGCCTATTGTAATCGAAGTCATTGTGATTAATAATTTTCCTAATTAGAAAACTTAGACATACAAACACATTGAGTTGGTATCTCAGTTTGTAAATAGAGGGGGCTTTATATTTTCTTTGTTTAGGGTATACAATGAAAGATTAATAAAGGCATTGTATCAGAGCTGTTTAAGAATCACTTCAAAAAATTCAAACGGCTTCTCTTTAAGAGAGCGCTTTGCTAATCTGGCAAGCAGTAAACTGTATCTTGCCAGATCTTCCTGCCTTTGTGGATCTTCTGTGACGAAGTGAGAAGATTTTTATTTTAATTAAAAAGAAAATATTTCTAGGACAAGACTGCCTATTATCCAAAATTCAGATTAGCAATAGTTTAAAAAAAAAACGAACCCTAACCTTGGTGGTTATACTACTTATCAATGATGCTTGTTTGTTGTTCAGGTCACTCATGATGTCGAACATAGGTAATAGTTGCTTTTGATTGTAAAAACAACCAAATGGTTAAAAGTAAATCAGACATGCCCTGCTGCTGCATTTCATTATCCTTGGAAAAAGACTGCAAAGCTTTGTGATTAAAATCCTTTTTTAACTAGTTCTACAGTAAGTCTTAATACTATGCTTCCAGTTATGGCCCTTTCTTTTCATGAGGGTTGTTTGTTTTGTTGTTTTGTGGTTGTTTTTTTAATCCCCAACACCAGTAAAGCCACTACCTTCTTTTACTCTGAAACCAGCTTCCTACATGTAAACGGTCTGGAAGCGTAATTAAAGGCCAGTGGGGGCAAAAAAAAAAAAAAACAAAATTGAAAAAAACCCTAATTTTCAGTGTTACCTGGAACCGAACAGGAAAATAAACATGGTCAAGAAAACTAAACGCCCCAGCATAGCCCAATTATATTAATTTACTCCTGCTTAGTACAGAGGTGTCACACAAGGAAGATCCATTTGTATCCCAGGTGCTACTGGCAAACCAAATAGCGTAATACCCCAGTAAATGTGGACATAAGTGTTGCTCCAAGCCCACGGCCAAACCCAAGCCTGCCGCTGTCATACTGTAAATTACAATTTACAAATGATAATTTCCCACTGGTCCCCCTGCGTATGGATGTTTGCGGGTCAGTCTTTCTCCTCCCAACTCTAAAATCATAGAAACCATAAAATGAAAGGCACGACGGAGCCTTACAGGACTCATCTCGACTTGCCCCTAGGTCTGATGAGGGCACAGATAATACCTACAGCGCTGTTTAGAGAAGTAAACCCCAAAACAAAAATCTTAATTTCTAGTTTTGGTAACCCATTGCAGCCGTTACCCATCATTACACTTAAAAAAACTTCACTGTTACATATTTAATTCCCCCTTGCCCCAGGCTCCCCGTATGATACCTGGTTACAACCAAGAGACATGCAAAGGATTCAAATGTGCTGCTTCAAAGGCCTGTAACATTTTAGTTCTTTTCTAAATTCCTCCCCGTAAGAGCTGCAAAATTCGACATAAAATACCTTACTAAAAAAAAAAAAAAAAAGGAATAATCATTTCTGACTTATCCCTGAGGAAATTCATCGCCTTTGTATCAGAGGTGCACTGTTGGCCAGAACTGAGTTTCTGACCCACAAAAGACCTGCTTGATTTTCTTCTGCACCGGTGCCATCGCTACCAGGTCACATTGATTCCCCCCTTCCCCCCCGCCCCAGTGTTATTTTTTCCCATTTCTTTTATTAAACTGTATTCTGAACTTAAATATTGTCCTCTAGAGTTCTTGTAAGCCCTCCCTACCGCCAGCTGTAAATTGTGTAGCTATACGTTATTCCAATATCCAAGCCACTGATGAAAACACTCAACTCCCGCAGCATCCCGCAGAACCTCACAGGTGTTAAAAGTTAGACTCATTTTTCAAATGTGCTTAAGATAATAAAGCTCCCAATTATTTTCAATATCAAGAGGCTTACAACTTTAAAATCTTTTCCATCTATATCACCTTCAACACCCGTGAGGTCAGTTTCCCTGTCAAACGGGACGGGATGGCTTTGCTGTTCCGTTTTGCATAAGCCTGCATCCGTATCTCACCCATTCATTCCCTTCTAGGTGCTTAAATATTAAGAATGCGCCGCAATTCTGAGGAGAAAAGTCAGACTTAATCTCCCCTGACTGTACTGTCATTTGCTCTCATTTAGATTTTTTTCACTTTTTCTTTCTATTTATTTATTTTGCTTATAAACCTCCTTTGGATCCCATATCATTAAAACCTGAAAGGAAAATAGTGCTGATCCAGAGGCAGTGATGCCTGAGTTCTTGCCCACTCTATATTAAGTTTTATAAACCTGTACTGAAAAACATTAATACAGCCAAAACCTATTTTAAATTACTGGTGATTTCTTTTTTGAATTCTATGTGGCATCGGATTAGGAACATTTTAATAAAACACGTGCAGTTTGAGAACACCGTCTGGTCACTACGTTCCATTAACAAAGGTAACAAAGATTTAACTCTCAATTTTAAAGTATCCTTTTTGAAAGAAACTGGACTAGTTATTCCTTAATATTAAACACATCTTCATAAAGCTAGTTACAGCAGCAGTCAATTTTTGAGGTTGCTCTTACATTTTCACAGTAATTTACTCAAGTTTTAAAGCATTTCATCAATGATTTAAAATAGGTTTTACGAACACCAAGCAATCTTCCAAAAACAAGTATCTGAATTGGAGATGATGCTTCAGGTAGCTTCAGGGTATAAAAGCAGCAGGCTTGAAATGCAGGAGCTGTGAAATGGTACTCAACAGCATCACCATAAAAGAGCTGGCCGTGGAGAGCAGATGAATAATATCTATTCAAACTACAGAGAGCCATTAGACAGCAACAAAATTACTTCTTGAGTTGGTATTTCACTCAGACATCAGAGCTTGCACCCTGCCAAGTATTAAGGAAACGTCAAATTTTTTGATTGTGTGAATTCTTATTTCATCTGAAACAGGATATTGTTCCCCAGACACTATCATTTCACCACCAGTCAAGGAGGAACACTGTATTCCCAAGTATTATTTTCCTTTTGGCACAAACGCAGACCTTGCAACCTCACATTCTATCTAGTCTGAGTAAAGCAAAAAGAGGGCTATTTTAAGCTTTTGTCTCTTTTACATTTACCTTTATTAAGGCATTTAATTTTAAAGCAGTAAAAAGAATTTATCCCTTCTTTTTCAGCAATAGAATACTCTAGCAAATAAAAATGTTACATGAAGAGACAATATTATTACACCACTATTCTTAGCGTGATACAGACCACAGGATTTTTATACAGCTGAACAGCCAAAAGTTATTAAATACTTAGCTATACGGCATGTAAGAAAGGCTAGGAAATAAGAGAAGATCTGTGGATAGTATAGTCTGAAATCTCTTTTGTTGTTCTGACTGTATTTAAGTATCTAGAAATTAAGAAATAACTTTTGTTGCAACTGCTAAATATATTTAGAGAAATAACTAAAATTGTCAGTGGAGCTCGCCCTTTCTGCAGGGGATTGCTGCAGCCAAAAAAGGTTATAAAGAGTTTTGAAAATAACTACATGATCGAAAACTCTTTATACACAGTTTCTTTTTAAAGTAGTTCAATTCTCTCTTTCAAAAGAGCGTTATTTTCAAGATATACTTCGATCTCGCCCTTCAGCCACAGGCACACATTTTGCTTTCATGGAAGTCAGAATGAAGTTTCTAAAAATTATGGGTTTTCTCTCCTTTGGAGTCTTCCTAACCCACTAACGAACCCCGCTGCTGCGAATCTCCGCGCGCCCCTGGAGGGCTGTAGCGCCAGTGCCATCCTACCTCGCCTCAAGACAAATCTATAAATAAGTCCTTGCCATCGTGTCCCAGATACCGCCGGGCTCAGCAGGGACGTTTGTGAACACTTACCTGCAAGAAATCCCTCCCTTGGCTGCTGCAGGCGGTTTTGCTCCTGAGTGGGAAATGTTTTGCATATTGAAATGTTTTGCATTCCAACCCTGACCGTCACCCATCGCGGGGCACCTCTCTGGCTGTTAGGACTTTGGATTCTCTTTATTAAAGAAAACAAATTTAACTGATAATTATTCTAATGATGTGTTCGTAAGGGTTGCCTCATTTATGCTAAAAGTACAGTGCACGATAATTTAAAATTATTATAATATGTAAGAAACATCATTATAATATATAATTATTATAATATATAATTATTGCTCTGGAAAAATTAATTTTATTAATGACAACATTACTCTTACAATTAATGGAAAGGTTACATCATGCAAACACACTGGAGAATTTGAGTATGCAAATTAATTGTGCATCTGCATGAAGTAATTTAGAAAAGGACTTTTTAATATTTAAAAATCTGCTAAATATTATGATAAGCTTTGTACTAACTGGGATAGGAGTAGTTACTGAACTGTACAAGGGCAGACGTTGGAGTCAAACATTTCAGTAAATTGAAGTATAACATTCTACAATCCTCTTTGTGTAATAGAACCCACTAATGTAGCACAATTTTAATAAAACATATTTATTTTCTGTTTCCTTTTAATCTTCAGAGTGTTTTTGAGATATCGCTTCTGTGTCAATATTGAAAATGATCATTTGGTAACCCAAATACTAAAATAAGGCATTAGGCTGATTTATTTAATCACCAAGGCCAGAAAGACAAATAATGAAATGGAGTCAGCAATATTAAAGACTGTTAAAAACCTGCCACATAACAGATTCTATAGCGATGAAGAGATTCTCGATATAATTAAATGGTCTCACACACAAACGTGTGTTCTTATTTATGAACTTTAGCAGAAAAAGCCTGATGAATCCATATTTTAAAAGAAATAATCAAGAACACTTTCAAGAGTCAAACCATCTGCTATAGATAGAGAAGGCACATCAGGGTGATGAGGCCCCAGCGCCTGCCTCAGCTCCCATCTGGTGATGGTGACCTTCACTCAGTTTGGTAGTAACAGTCACTCACCTGATACATAAATTTTGCCTAATAAACTGGAGGTGAGAGTTTCTCGGGAAGCAGGTCCTGGAGCAGACAGCACAGGCAGTGTCAGTACTGGCACTGCCCACATACGCAACATGGAAGGTGTACGGAGAATTACAGACTTCAGAGAATCACCCGAATGCCATCCAGTGGGATGCAAATGGGTCCGCTACACCTAAAGTCATCTGGACCGCAACAAGAAGTAGTGGCTATCGTTACTTTCTTTTAGAAATGGGAGGTGGGGGGAGAGCAGGTGTTGCCTCCTGCGTTCCGCACGATAGTTTAGCAATGAGAACACTCACCCAGACAGGGGAGACCTAGATTTTAGCTCTTCTGTAGCTCAAGGCACTTCACTACTTCCAAACCCAAAAGACCACTGTAACTGTTACACTATATAAACAGAGTCCATCTCCATACTTCCCTTCAAAGCTTAAAGAATTCAAAAACTTTCAGCAAAGGAAGGGTATGAAGAATAATTTTAATTTCTTGTTCCTGCCTTCATGATTGTTTTACTAGTAGAGTCTCCTTTGATAAAATGCACTAAGGAACGCTATGAGCAAAGCCAGACTGAGGACTGGTTTCCTTCCTGCATTAGAGAGGCTCTGTGAGTGCCCGTAAGCAGCTGCGCTGGCTTCCAAGGGAGTGCTCTAACTACTACCTTATTGTCAAAAGTCTCTTCCTTTGACTCCTGTCATAAAAATTGACCTCGGCTCAGTTAAGTGACTTCCTTCAAGAAAGCCATGCTCTATGCTAAGTGGAAAGAGATGCTCTATGTACGGCCCTGAATAACTGTCCAAACTCCTGAGGAACGCATCGCGGCTGCGCTGGCACTTCCTACACCCTGGTCTCTTTCAACACACTTAATAAACCTTTGGCAATATCCATGTCTTTGCACAGGTAATCAATATAAATGTTCCATGCTTGAATGATGACTTCTTGAATCTTACTCCGTGACTTGATCTATGGATGTCCTTAACTTCTGGTGACTGTATCCGTAGATAGCAGGGCCCTTCGCTTAGATACTCTCAATCTCACTTTTGGGTCAATGCTCTTTTGGGGCGTCATGGCTCTTAAATGGCAACAAGTAACCAGGATTGCAGGAGGAATGGCTGACGAAAGATGAAGAAGATGAAGAAAATTTGAGACAAGGAGCTAAGTGCAAAAACGTTGAGTAGGAAGAAAAAGATGGCTGGAGATACAGATACAAATGAAATTATGGAGCATTTAATGAGTTACCAGAACCGAATATAGAAAAAGATGGAAGGGTGAAATGAAAAGCTTTGGTCACAATTATATTTTTAATGTCATTCAGTTGATTTTAGCAATGATATTTCAAGTACTGTGGAGCTGCTTCTGTTGTAAGCACTTGCCAAAGCAGTAGAACTTGAAGCTCGACGATCTCCGGGGAAAGGTGCTGTTCAGGAGCAGGCTCACCTGAGGGTCACCCCTCTGTAAGTGGGGAGGGGCAGGGGGAAAGTCAGGAAGAGGAGACGGATGTTGAAGACAGCAGTGTTTGTGCCACCAACTTCAGTGTGCCGCCACAAGACTGTCAGATCTCACCCTCGCTCAAGTGTCTCTGCGACCAGAGGAGAAGGACCAACCACAGGTATGACTGAGGTCACCCAAGACCTGGTTTCTCTCTGGAAGTGACTACCTCTGTCAGCTAACCAGGAGAAACTGAATAGGGTAACTACACTCCTAACTTAAGCATTTTTCTGATGCACCTAAATTTAGATTATGTGAAAAGTTTAAAAAATAAACTGTTTTTAAAATTCTTCTCAGTTCTTCGACATTTCCTTGTATTTAAATTTAAAAATACGGAAACTTTTTAACATCTTAAATTTTCCAAAACTCCTTGCGGCTTCTGCCCATATATTGTTCATCGATCTCATGGCTAGCATATTAAAACAATCTATGAGAAGCTCATTAAAACCTAGCAAGAAAAGTCTTCTGGTGTGTTTCATCAGAGGAGATAATAGCCTACAATCTAGAGCATGAATATGTTATAAGAAACAAAACAGAGCCATTCAGACAAAGAACACTTGGAATGTATTGTTCCCATAAGCAGATGTTAAATTACTTCACTGTAAAGTGGGACTTATAAAACCCAAAGAAATGTTATTTTTATGTGAACAAACAAGATTAGTTTATTATTTCAGCAGGGTGACACAAAATTCTTCTACATGTGTCTCGCCATGCAAGCAGATGTGTTGGAAGTAAAAACTGGTCGTTGACCAAAAATGCGACGTGTGTATAGACATATTGAAAGAGCAAGAGAGAATGGGTGTATCCTGACTGGTATACTAGCTCCGGCATGAATATAGTTGTTTCAAAAACCTGTCTCAGATAAGCCACCAGGCTCAAGATTAAACTGTCATCCAACTGGAGCTATAGACCCCTGTGAGCAGAGAGGACAAGGACTAGAGTCAACTCTGAAGATATACCCTTCAGAGAAGATGGATATAAAGAAAGCTCAGAAAAAGCCTCAGCCTTTACTGGGAATTGTTAGTATCAAATACATCCAACATAAAGCAAATAAAAATAAAATGCTGACTTCATGCTTGAGTAAACACCTCAGGGTTGTCACCTTCTGAGGGATATTGTTCTTGGTCACACATTCATTGTTAATTTTCTTAGCAAAAATAGATCTTACAGTCCTTAAATATTCACTTCAGAACTGTTAAAAACGACATAGAGTAATCTGTCATAAAGAGCCCATTGATATTGTTTGTAATTCATTCTCTCAGTTAGATGTAACATAAATCTACGTGTAAAAGCAACATATTGAATGTCAATGTACTTACATCGGTGTCAGGTCCCTTGTCAGCCCCGGGACAAGAGAAGGTAACAAACTCATGGCATCTCTTATGAACCACAAAACAGCAAACTAGTAAGAAAAGGGAAACCAACAGTTAGAATGGCGTAGGTTGTTTTGGGTTTCTTTTTCTGTTGTAACATATATAATTACAGAGGAAATAAAACTTATAGCCAGATATTTCAGCTCTAAGTCAATGAAAGAAAGCAGAGCCCAATGTTAAATACAGACACACAAGAAAGGCAGGCATCAAGAAACAATATCATAAAAGAGGAGACAGGCATGCACATCTAAAAATCAAAAGACTTTACACAATGATAAATTTTTAATGTTTAAGACAGCCCATAGTGTTAAAATATAGCGTGGGATGAACGATTCTATGAAGCCACATTTCCTGAATTTAAATCCCTATCTGTAACAGGAGCTGTTGATGTGCATTGCGGCAAGAGCAGGAGGGTAAGTGAGGAACATTAAGCTGGAATGAAACCCGTCCTCGGGCACGGGATTTGTTCCCCTGCCTGCCTCGGTGAAGATGTCTACAAAGATCCAACGTCTTCACTAGTTAATTGCTTCTGTGAGAAACCAAAGCTCTGAGTGAAGACCGTTGTAGAGAACAAAGTGTTCTCATATCACAGAATGGCAGGAGATAATGGGAAAAGAAAATTAGCTCCTGATTACAATATGACTCCCATTAAAATTTATCAATGATCTGAAAGAACTTTTTCTTTCTGAGATAAGGAAAGCTTATTTTAATTGAATTACGTCACGTGACTGAGGCTACAGGTTGTCACACAGCATAGGTCATACATGTCCTCCCAACACACATAAAAAGAACAATTTTTAATGTGCTTCCTTTGAGAAGTAGGTATTTTAGTTTTTAGGCCTTACTACAGGTTCTTTCTTAATGTTAAGTTCAGTTCAGATATTTCAAAATTAGTCCACATTTCAAGAGAACAGAACAAGCTAGATTTGAGACTGTGAAAATCTTGAAATAAACACCATACTACCAAGTTGGGAGATTATAATGAAATGATTCAAAAGTAATTCACAATTTCTTTGCAGGTAAATACATTCCCTGAATACTTTAAATTTTGTATTTCCAATACATAAAAATACACTATTTCTTCTAAAGAATAAAATTTATTTCAATTGATTGGCAATTGCAAACACGGAGCATCCTCAATTTCAGCGGAACCCAAATGCAATTATCTCAATTTTTCTAAACAGCTCATTTCACGAGCCATCTTTACCAGTTCTCTTTCCCATTTAAAACAACTACGACTTTCTTTCACCTAATGCAGAGCTGGGGAAGCTGTTACCAAGTGCACCTTCGTGTCACTGCAGCACACACCGATGACTCCACCATAATGCCAGCCTGGCCTCATTTACAGCCTTAAGTCAGCCGTCTGGCTTTAAGGACGTTTAATCACCCTGATATCTTTCTCCAGCTATTTTTCATCATCATCCCATGCAGCAATTGTTTCCAACTGTTCTATTTCTGACATGGCATATGTTTATTCTTTGGGCAAATGGAATAAAATGGGCTTTGCTCCACTGATTCCAGATAAGCTCTGTCGACTTTACAAGAGCCAGAGTTCTGGCTCAATGTATGCTGCCCACTTGGTTGTCTGGTTTGTTAATCAATCTAAATCCCAGAGAATCCTACAATTATCATTTTGATGGTTTGTTTCTACCAACTGAAAGATCACTAAGTGGCAATTACTATTAATATTACTTGCAGCTGAAAAATGTTTCACTTCCAAATTGTATTTTTGGTTCCAAACCTTCCACTCTGGAAGACAATAGGCTGATTTATGTTTGCAGGAGTAAATCACATGAAAAAAAAAATATCTCGTTACATCCTTCAGAAAACAAAAAAGTTAACTAATTACTTTTGTATGCAGTCATCACACAGTTGCAAAATAGAACATAATAATCTATGCAACAGGTCTGACAAATATCTCTGGAAAGGCTGTAGAACTGAGCTGCTTCACCGATGCCTGCCGTTCAAATTAGGATCTTAGACCGGCTGCTCCAACTCTGCCTTTATTCAGCAAGAGTGTACACCGCAAAAACTCTGCATATTTGGGCATCTATTTTGGGCAATATTTATGAAATACCGTAGTCACATCCTACCTGTGAGTTGACAGCCTCTCCTAGCATGTTAAGGAATTCACTCGACTGGAGATAACGTCCACCTTGTTTCTAATATGATAAATCACAAGTGTCAAGACCGATACGTAGGAAAGACAGTGCCGCGCTCTGCTCCAGCCCCCGCTACGGTCCTGAACCTGAGCTACGAACTTCCATGAAAACGATGCCAATCACACTACAATGGAAACTCCAATTCAGCTGCCAAAACAAGCAAACCAGACAGCATTTGTCCTTTCGGACTTTAAGCCACACTTCAAAAAGAGTCACTTACTAAGGCTTCAACGATCAATGTTGACTACCGAACTTTTTAAAACCTTTCTGTTCAGTCTACTGACAGACTGCCTGTTGTGTGCACCTCAACACTGACCGTCTCAATTCTTTTTCCTTTGTCTCCCATTTGTATTTGTAATGGGTTCCCTATCTCCAAAGAACTTGGTCCCTCAGTAAGCGATTCAGAAGCATCAGACCTGCCTCACCTTTTGGGAATACTCAAATGAGAACCACATAGTTTGGCATAAAAATAAACAATGGAATAGGCAGCTCTTATGGAGTCATATATCTAAAGGTAAGAGGACAAGGGTGAACTAAAATGCCTTGTGCAGCCATCATTTCCATACATAAAATTTAAAATCCAAATTTTCATCTTGAAATCCAGCCATTAGAGCTTATTTTAGCATTAGTTTTTAAAGTTTTCTTAATTTCACAAAGCAACACTGAGCTAGAGAATTCATGTAAAAATTTACTCAGTTCAGAAAAGTGCAAACAAAATGTTATCTGCTTAAAATAACATGCCATTTTTTAGGAATAGAGATGAAAAATAACCTCTCACTTGTTACTTGTTTTGAAAAGATGTTAATAACTTCACATCGCTTAATGCAGCTGTTCAGAAGTCACATTATGTTCACCACCTTCTTGTAATGAAAGTTACAGTACACTACTTTGCAGAGACTGCCAGGAAATTTGTTGCTTTACATTTTAACAAGAGTATAAGTAGAAGCGAGCTGGCACACATTATGCACAGTAGCTCGAGAGAAAGTGGCATCTCGAGGCTGACAGTTAAAATTAAAAAGAAAATTATTGAGGAATTTTCATGTTTTGACAGCATGCTTTTGATCTGTGGTATATATAACATGGTTGTGAGCTTTCACCCTTTCCAGCTCCGGCTTGCTGGAGATAAACACGCTCTCAGCAGCCCGGGGAGGGGCGCGGGGAGGAAGGGAGAGAACAAACCAGGCCTTGTGCGGCAAAAACAGACTAACTGCTAGTTCTCCACTGGCACGCTGCATCTCCAGGCTGATCCCTCGCCCTCCATCCTCCCGGCAAAGCTACCCAGAGCAGAAAATGCTAAATGGATACGATGAGAACAAGGAAGAACGTGGTGAGGAACACTCAATGCGTTCTCAAAGCAAACAAGCAGAAGATGCACTACATGATTTGTGAGATTTATGATACATAATGGAGGGCAATTCATTCTATCTAACACTTCTCGGTGCACAGTACCCAGAAAAACATGTTGTTATTAATTATATATATATGTATATAGTCATCAGTCATAGTTACAAGGCACTGCTGTAAATTTCAAACTGTTTTCTAAATTATGTGATGTGCGAAGGTTATCATGATATATTGTCAGCTGAGAGTTATCTGCTAAAAAATACTGTTACTAGTAACTTTCATATATGACACAGACTAGCGAGACAGAAATGAAATATTACAATAATAAATAACAGAACCAATCTTCTCTATTAAGTTGACCCATAAAGGAGAAAAGCCATTGCTGAGCCCCAGTCACCCACACATCATTTAGCCATAGTCTGAAGAGCTCTGCAACCACAAGCATTCCAAAGAACTAGGGGCAAAAATATCAAGACAAAAGTCATAAACTTTACAATTTAGAATTATTAGAAAAGTACAACAGATATTTAAAAAAATAAATCACTTTTATACTCCCACTTTTGGACGAAAAACAACAGGTCAGATGAGCCTTTCCAATAAACACGAATGCCTCTACTAGACCACAGTATTTATTTGTTCAGTAGAACAAATTAAGCTGCAAACCTGAAGAGCGGAGAGAACACATTTCTAAGAGAGTCTAACTGAACTGCCCGATATCGTCTACAGAGAAATCAGTGGGGTTTTTTCAAGCCATTTTTGACTCATTTTTGTAATAGTCAAGACTATTCTCCCAACTCAAATGGTAAATTTATAAAATCTTAACCACCATAAACACCATGTATTATCTTCCCATCTAAACAACCTTTAAAGCTGTGGCTCCACTGTTATGACACAATTAGTTGCCCAACAACAGGTATTCATATTCTTGCCTACATAATTTGTTCTAGGTTTCCAGTACTGATTTTTCAAAGGAAGTGGCAGAAGAGGCCTGACTGGCAGCAACACGCAGGGTACTCTGCGTACGCTCAGAATTTGTTGTTCAGTTTCTGCTTTTGGGTTCTGAACAAGAATCGATTCTGAATGGGACTACGGAGTTCCAACAGAGGTATAATAAGCACGAAATCACTCTCTGCATTAGTCTCAGAATATACCAGAAAACTCTGCGGGCCTCTACAGTAGCTTGGAGCACTGCATAACTTTTATGTTGCTGTTTCACGTGCTTTGCATTTTCAATGAGGCCACAGAATTTCCCCAAGGGGCCCATATTACTGGCCGACTTGTGTTTTCTGCACGACACCAAGCAATGAATGAATCTGTCACATGGCAAGCATTAGCTCCTTCTAAGATTAAATATAGCAATTACATTAAACAGAAACAGGGTACTACTTCAAAATTGACAAATCATTTAAATACCAACTACATTTGTTATTTAAATAAGCAGTACTGGTTTTGTTATTTAAATACACAGTACTGTTTAAATAAATTTACTAGGAATATTTCCAGAGCAAGAAGAGTAACAATTAAGAAATGGGATTCAGCAATATTCGTCTTTCTGCTTTTCTAATATATTATAACCTGTAAAAAAATAATGAAAATCCCTTTTACATTAAATATAAACAAGTCTGTAGACTATAAACCAACTACAAGTCCGAAGAAGTGCTACCTTTGAATGTTACTAGTGTGCTGAATCCATGGGGAATTTTTAAAAATTACATTACCCTAACTTTTTCATCATATATAATTTATAACACATCAGCTAGCTTTTCTGCCACTGTTTCACCCCATCTAGAAGAGAGTGCTATCTCAAGAGAGCACCCGGGCTAACACTCACAAGTGCTATATGCAGTCTTTCCACTTGGCATTTACAACACCTTTCTCCCTAAAACAGCCTACGGCCCAGGGAGATACAGTCTGTTCCAGGGTAACACAGTTAATGAGAAAAACAACCGTCTCTCCCCATCACCTTAACCTGTTACTAAGCTCCTTAAAGCTCTTTTGTAACACCACGAGGTCACACAGCACCTTCACGGCACTAACCTGTGTAGTGCTACACCTTGCTTGCATCGTGGTTTACCTTTATTTTCGTTGCAGTTTCTGCAAACCTCGAACTACCTTCTCAAAGCAGCATCAAAAACCTACCTTGAAGTCAAAGTATAGAGATTACATGAAACCAATATTGATAAATTAGGACTGCTGCCTACTTCTATGCTCTAAGCCTACCCGTCAATAACTGGTTCGCGTACTCTCAGGTTCATACATCTGACCTTGCTGCACAGATTTTCAACTTGCCAGGTTCAGTCAGGCTAAAAAAGCAGGGGGGAGGACAGAAATCAGACCTCTACTACTTATTCTTAAAAATTTAAGAGAAAGTAATGGTTAACTGCAACAGTATCTTATTTGTGTGGAAGGATTATACAGATCGCCTGGACAGTCTTAACGACTCAGGTCATTAACTCCTTTACACTAGGTATAAAACAGATGGATGTCGCCGGTAAGCTGGCTTTGCAAGACCTACAACCGTGTGCAAATACAGCCCCTGTGCCCGGCAGAGAACGCAGATACATTTTCATTTCCCAACCAGCCTCAGCAGAGCTGGTAGTATAGTGGGACAGAATTATAAATGTATACCTGCAACTATGTATGCAACACATTTTTAAAACAGTTTGGATTTAGTAAAATACCTCACATAATATATTCAGAGTTGTCTGAATACTATATTCAGAGGTAGATTATACCAGATTTGTCATTTCTGCCTTTCATTACAGAGAAAAGAACGTATATGATATGGGTTTTTTCCCCCTAAAACTGTAGTGCCACGTTTGCAAAACTGAGGAAGAGTTTCAAAATATTGAAAGTATTTAACGTAATATAAAGTATTCAACACTGTTTCAAACTACTTGTTAATTATGTACTTTCTAAAAGATGGAGATCACTGTTTCAATGTAAAGTCCTTGCTAAAATTTCACAAGCTATTAATCTCTCTCCTTTGAGGTGTCCCATTTTATAAATGAATGATAACCCAGAAGTCATCTATCAAAACCGGAGCTGGAATAGCTATTTCAAGAACTTGTAGCAGCAAAAAAGATGACCCACAATCACAGACTTTTTATATCACTTCTGTAGTTTGAATTCACTTTAGTTTAAAAATCTGCCGATCTTAACATGTTGTGTGCCACCAGCAAAGACTCTCCAGGTGTCTGCCATAATCTGCTTTGTGGCTGAGTACGAGCGCATCAGCCAGGAACAGCACAGCTCTTTCAATTAAAGAACTAACACAATGCAAAAGCCCACAAATGTTTCTTGTGAACCCTGAACATTAGTTCTTCAGATTTTTCAACGAATTCAGCGATGACCCAAATCACAGAAATGGGATGTCTTGAATAAAGCAGCTGCCTTCAGTTGGATGTATTACCTAACGTGAAAATTAAGGGCCAGGTGAGTGAGCGGTACAAAGCAGCACAGGCTGTACATATTTTAAGACTGTATGAAATGACAGGATACAAGATGAAACCAATCTCCAGAATGCAGCTGTTGGGTTTTATTTTGTTTTGTAATACAGCTGGAATCCTAGATGCCAACAGACAGCTCAGAGCTTTTGGAAAATCATGGTAACTGCCTCTGCCAGTGCTACAAGACAGGGGCTCGCTGAATCCCAGTCGCGTCATCCAGCATGAAAAAAAGCATGAGGTCCTCAATGAGCGAACCTTCTCTAAAACTAAGGGCAATCACGACACTTTGCTCTTACAGGCCCAGTCGCTGTCACACGCCACGTTCTTCCCCTTCTGCCTCCGTCCACCAAGCCCCAGACCTGGGAGCTGCCGCGAGCAGATCTGCTCCTCGCTGCCAACCACACCGAAAGCTTTATCCTGCAGCCGGGAGATGCCCAACACACTGAAGACCAGTGTCTGAAAGTCTTATGCGATTTCTTAATCTTTCATCTCACATTAAATCAACTCCATGGTCAATTCAACACAGCCTGCGCCATGCTTCACAGTAACGTCCGCACCCGCTCACAGCTCGAGACACGGGAAACTGATGAAACGTCCGTAAGGGTTTATCGTGAGGTTTTTAGAAATATTTTAGAATATTTAAGTACTAATCATATAACTTGTTTTTCTCAACACTTTACTTCATAATTTAATGATATCGAGCTACTGGTGGCTGTGCACCAAAACATTTCCTTCTTTTAAGTATGATTTGTATGGACACAAATATAACAAGGGAAATGCCAGATCTGGATGCCAAGAGCTGAACATTAAGTATTTTAGTGTATTTTGAATTTAAGTCTAGGTTTTCAGTAGCGTTTGAGAAACCTTGTAACATACTAACAAAAATCAATGAACCTTACTTGCCAGTAAACACAATCCACACGCTAATTCCATCATTGCCAAAAGACGGTATTTATTTTTCTTCAGGATGGGAAGAAGTGAGGCCAGGATGGCACCGAACAAGCTGTTTGGAACAAGAACAGAGCCAGATCCCAAGTAGCAAACTATGAGAAATAAACTTCCTGTGACACCCATTTGGACATATTACAGTATAGAATCATATAAATCTAATATAATCAATATAAAAATTTATATAATTTTGATCCACAGAAACACCAGCCCAGACACACTTCATTCTCTTCAGTCCAATTTCATTCGCTCTTTCTAGTTTCTTTCAGCAGGGGGAAGGTCTAAATCAAAAGACATTTATAAAACTTCTTAAATCTTGTCACAAAACCCCTCACCTTCTATTGCTTAATGATAATGATTATCCATGTAAAGAGTTAAACTTGCTATCTAAATGCACTTTAAACTGCAACAATTAGCTCATTTCTCTTTGCCCAGTTAATCAATTCTGTAGCCTGTTCTATGGTATTTTCTGTGCTAAAATGACTGCATTAAAAATCAGAGTTATAAATTTTGTGCCCCAACGGCACAAATAACCCTTGAAAGGCATTATTTAGTCTCTTGCTGACGCCAAACCAAATCATTTGACTATAATGAAACTGTCAGTATTCATTGTATTACTGTATTCGCAGTGCCATATGTAGTAGCTTTAATAAGAAGATACACAGGCATTCCCATTTGGTGCAGGATTGTAATTACTATTAAGATTCAGATTTGGTAGTTTATTTTACATTATCTCTAATTTGGTAGCTTTCTTTTCCTGAACACAAAATAGGTATTAATACATAAACCTTGTGGTCCTGTTAATTTATAATTTACATGAAAATAACTGTCCGATTGACTAACAAGAGGGCAGATATTACTGACGGGTGGAACATCCCCAACCGGCTCCAACCGCAGCCACCCAGGCCGGGCAGCAGCAGTACACGGCGACAGTGGCACGGCCTTCGGTGCCGTTACACACCACACTTCGAAATTTTGTAATACAAAATTCTACAGTTTACAGCTATTCTATTTTAAAGAATTCCATCTGACAGATGATTACCAGATGGTTTCATACGTACCTTCGCAGAGACCCACTAGAAGAGGCAAAAGGCAAATGTAGGCAATGGGAGGCATGGCAGAAAAAAGTGTCACACAACGGCAGCTCGTGCTGGTCTATGGTAACGAAGCTGTCACCTGCTTTTCTCTCCAGGGTTTTGCATGGCTACAACTTCACGATCAAAGAGCCACCAGCCACTTGCCATTGCTGCCCCGAGGCCTCCACAAGTTTCATTCCAAGAAAAAACAGATTTTTAAATATTTTATTTTAATGGCAGTAATTATTTTCTGCCTCTCTCAACCTATCAAAAGCGTGACTTGAATAGCAAAAAGCATTTTAGAATAAAAAGGTTCAAAAGATACGGCTACAGAGGAAAAAGAGAAAGTTTAGCGCTCCTCCTAGACACGAGGGATACTAATAAAACCAACTGATAATCACTTCAGACACTTTTCCCAGAGTTCAGGCTGGGGTTTTTAGACGTACCCACCCATTCTGTTTCAGTAGTAGCATGATATCAAGAAATTGAGGAGGTTTTTTTAATTTAAATTTTTTTCCCATTGCTGTTTCTCTTCATTATTTTCACGTTACCCAACAGATGCCCAAAGTTTGTTGCAAGTCTTATCCGATTACATCCATCTCATTAAAGGGTCATCTGCTAGAAACTTCAGTATCGCTTTCCTCCACTCATCAGTCACTGAAAACATAGCTTCATCCCAAAGTAACTGCAAGTTCTCAGGAAGAAAAGCAACACACACAAAAAAATAAAACTCCACATTAGGCCAATTAGACTTAGAAATGTATTGCTGATGTAAGACAACACGTACAACAACACATAGAGAAAGCAATTACAGAATTCGTAAAATTCACCCTCAGCCAAAAGATGAAAGACTTTTTTCCCCCAGTATGTTTGAAGGGTACGTTATTCACTCATAACAAGCAGATTAATTTCTTAGGTTTGGTAGTTATCAAAATTACATGGTTGAGAGAATGACATAAGTTACAGTAATTCACTCCAAATAGCAAAAGTGGTATTTATAGGAAACACCTGTGGACTCTGAGGTAGGTAGTACATACATAACAAAATATGAAACCATGGAAACGTGGCATTTAATTATGAATGAGTTACTTACATTTGCAGTAAAACATTTAAAGAAAAAAATTCAAAACAAAGAAGTTGTTGAGATGGGAGATTTGCAGCAAGAAAACTAGTATGGCAACAGGCAGCGGAATCTGTCACCATATAGTCAATGTAACGTTTAAAGGTAAAGGCAAATTTTGAGCATGAATTCAGGAAAATTTAACTAATTGTACCCCTCAGTCTACTAATTCAGCACTAGGCCCTACATGGGAAGCCCTTCTGAGTTTACACATCTTGGTTCCCAGTGCTCTGCCAGCTCAACCGTCTGCACTCTCTGGGAAACACCACATCAGCACGCAGAGCTGACAGAGCGATGATTTCTGAAGTCATGCTTAAGTGACCACTTTAATTTGACATATGGCACATTGCTGTCAAAACCAGTGGCCCTGTCTGCTTGTTTCTAGGGCTCAACATTTCTGCAGTCAATTTTTTTTGGCAAGGTTAGGTTTTAGCTGGACCGGTTCCCCGAGGTAGCTCAATACACAGAAAATTAAAGTTCACGTAGCACAAAAATAGAACAACAAGAAGATGGTGATGGTAGCCTAGATTTATGCCAGATTTGCATCAGGTAAAGCAACCATGTGATAACAACCTATACGAATGTTAAAACTCAATCCATCTTGCACGATTAAGTCAAAGATTTCAGCTTGTCTAGATGGTTGACAAAGATTTCAAAACATTTTCCAAGCATAGCCAACATTCCTAGCATGTGATCTTTACCTCAAAATGCTCCCCCAAATTTAGCCTATGTTTGAATT
The DNA here is from genome assembly GCF_028500815.1 of Rissa tridactyla. Classification (NCBI taxonomy): domain Eukaryota; kingdom Metazoa; phylum Chordata; class Aves; order Charadriiformes; family Laridae; genus Rissa; species Rissa tridactyla. The sequence continues at coordinate 14,698,419 of NC_071480.1, read as the reverse complement.
CTTAGTTCTTAGAAAGAATAACGGCTGTTCTTGTTATTAAGTCATATAGAAGCTTGACCATGAAAATAGTACACAAGCGTTTTCCACTGTATGGTCATGACATATTTGTGCCGTTTTCCCTGGCTCACTGAAGCAGCAATATAAACAGCATTTCTTAGTTTAGGTCAGATAGAATGAGCAGCATTCTTGTGATAGGGAAAGGTAAACACTATTTCCTATCCCGTGTATTTACTAAAAGCAATATATTACTGTAAGTAAAAAACGAGGCCCAAATGTCAGTGATGCACTAGCTGACATTCATCCGAGGATATTGCGTACAACAGGCCAAGAATTTTCAAGCAGCACTAAAGGGCTGGAATTCAGTAAGCCATTACTCAAGCCAAAAAAAAACCCAAAAAGAAGAGATCACAACTCGTTCCTACTCACCACAGAACATGCATAAAGGCTCTACAGTCCAAAAGTAAAGCAAATTAATTTCTGTCATTACTGTCTTTTCAGGCTATTTTTATTCAATGCCTTACTGTATGACATATTAGCACATTAGAAGAGTGATAAAGGCAACTGAAAAAATTAAAGCATTTGTAACTGCACATCAAATCTATAACTTGGTAAGGAAAACAACAACAAAAATTTGAGCTTTGTGTTGACAGTTTTTAAAAGCAGAGATTAGTAATAGGTAAAATAAGAAATCTCTCTTTTATGTGTGTTAAGAAAAAATTACAGAAAACCTTTATGAATATTTCTTGAAAAGAAAGCGCTGAAACCACTTTCTTTCGAACTTTAAAGTTTTTCTGATGTAAATAATAACATTTTCCCCTCACTGACTTAACTGTCCTCCTTCTTATATACAGCACAACAAAGCAATTCAGCCTTCTTATAATACGCATCATTAGAAATTAGTCTTTTACAAAGTCTCCATAATGCACTTATGGATACCTGGGATGCGTTATTATTCCACAACTGATACAAGCACTAGTGGATCGGTCCATTCCAAGAGTTATTGCTAGATGCATTGTATAAATCACCCCGCTATGCATCTGGATAAGTTAAAATGGACCTATTTTATTTTTCCCCAGGAAGAATTAAGTATAGGTCAGAAATGTGTCATTAGACTCTGCTCAACTGTAGCGCTCCCCTAGCACTCCAGTGAGTCAAAGTCGGGGGGGGAGAAAAAAAACCCCAACCAACAAAACACAGACACTCAGTCTGGCACCCAGCCCCGAGATGACATCTGGGAGCAGTTAGTCACTAGATACATACTGCATGAAACACGGATCTGCGTTCTGCCGGGCAGCAGAGCACAGCAGTTGGCTGCAATCCGGTCCCACATTTCCAAACCACGCTGGTACGAGAACGAAACCGCGCGCGTCCACGCGTGGCAAGCGCACAACCACGAATGCGAGGATATATGTACAACCACGGCACAGGAACGCGTGCAGACAGTACGGGTGAGTAGTTCCCATCAGCCCATATAGAGAAAAGAGGTGGATATCAAAATTAAAGTGCTTTGACAGGATAAGATTTCTTTGTTGTGCAATGAAGCCCATACAACGATGAGGGGAAACGGTGAAAACTGAGAACCGATGCCAAAAGCTCCAGGTTTATTGACCAGAGTACACCATCCTGAAAGTCTGTGGCAAGTTACCTCCCTAAAATAGTTTCCCCAGTGCTACAGTCTATGTTTATGCATCTCCTACTTCCCGAGTCGCGTAAGTCAGACACTCAATATTGCCCGTTGAACACCTAAATTCTAATGGATTAAGCCTGTACTTGGCAATGTTTCTCCTTAGGCCTCAGCTAGTTTGGAGCGAGATTTTTTAAAAGCCACTTTTTCCCTTGCAAGGTTTGGATTTCAGTCCTTGTAATCAATAGCCTGAATAATGCCTTTTTACATAATGTAGCTCATTCATTACATCTCGCCCACACTTCTTAAATGCTGTTTAATATTTCTGATGGTGAATATTCCATTATTTCAGCCAAAAATAGTTTTCATTTTCAATCATTTTATGCCTTTTAATGCTGCACACTGCAGGGTGCTTAAATCCTGCAAAAATTGAGTAAAATAATGCAGTAAAACTGTATGAAAGCAAGTGATTTATATAAAACTGCACGTTCTCTCTGTAAACAATGTGAAACTGTTACAGAAGCGGATGGAAAATAACAAATCTCAGTAGATTCCAACTGGCATGCAAACAGACAAATTCTGCATGAATTATGCTGAAGTGATATAACAAATGTAGAACTAATTTCAGGCTCGAAAGTTTGAAAAAGCGCATCTCACATACAGAATAGTATCATACATCAAGAAACTACTATATAAGAAATCAAAACTGCCATTAATACCCAGATGCAACATGAATTTTCAGTGTGGCAGGAACTTTGCTTTAAAGCTGTCGTGATTAATTTGCAATTATGCCATTGATAAATTCAGGGCAGAATGTTAAAGTGGGACTAAACTGTGTCTCAGGCAAAGGCTGGGGAGAGGGAGAGAATATAAAGAGGTCACAAACCACTCCAGCTACAGTCTGTCCATAGAAAGCTTCTTTGGAAAATAGTTTTTTCACTAGTCTGGCTAAAAACATCCCTCCAAATTGAAGGGCAAACCTACAACAACTAAAGTCTACAGTTTCGGTGCAGTACGAGTTGTCCTATGACACAGGCTGGCTGTGGTCGAGGGGCAGAAAACAAGCTAAACAACCTCAACCTGTCAAATTCTCGACTAAAGCAAGGAACGTTAATCTGTAGTTTCTCATCTACTTCCCACAGGCGTAAACCAGCACCACTGCTTAAAGAAACGCTTCTGGTACTCCCTGGCGGCCCATTCCTGCCCTGGACCAGCCCCTTCCTTTTGCTGGCACTCTTGGCTGAGCAGATGGGCACACGGACTCCCGCACTGGCGTATTACTGATGCTTATATGCTGATGCAGCAAAAAAACCCAAGTCACTGCACAAGGAAAGACTGGTGGGCCATTAGCCAGAACCACAAGAACCACAGCTCCAGACTCATTCTGACTTGGAGCAGTTGACCTGGGCTGTGAACAGCACCATAGCCTTCACCAAGAAGGGCTCAGCATCTTCACGACAGAGATCAGACAGGAAAACCTCTGTTTCAGGTTTTGTCCTATTTCCCTACCCATCTGCTCCTCCTTTATTTTAACATTATATATCTCTAAAGCCTAAAATTGTGCTTTGAAATATCAATTGTTAAATTCTAGGAAGAAAATGCAGAGGCTGCCTGAGTTATATTAGATGTGATTGGTGAGAATTTCTCCAACTGAAAAACCAATGGATGTATTTGTTCTGAAAATCGTTATAAACAGATTTATGAAAGTGACTCAGAATTTGGAACAAATAGAAGCTGAGTAACAAAAAAAAGGAACAGAAAAAATGTGTTCTATTATTTTAAAAATGTGCACTGCTGACAATGAGCATTGAAGCTGCTGAAGATAGAGCCCTGGTTTCTTTATTTCAGTGCTTTTATATTTGTTTCATTCTGTGTACTGCCTTACAGTACCACTAAGGGTTTTTTAGATTTTCTTCTCAGATGTACTTCTGCTAAGCAACAGCTAACACTACTGCTAATAATAACAGTAACACCAGGTATTGCTGCAAACAAGAATTCATAGTTAATTTCCCTGTTGCATAATGGAATCTCATTCTTATTACAGAACCTTCATATTTCTGTAAAACATTATTTTTTTAAAAAAGATACTATTTCTATTGTTTTAAGATTTGTAGAAATGCCACAAAAAATTATGAACTTTTCTTTTAAACTACTGTTACATGGTGTAAACTGGTATTTCATGCATTTTTATTTGTGAGAGAAAACAAAAGATCGTATGTCTTTAAAGTACACAAAGGACTTTTTTAGTTTGGATTTTACATCCATTCACAGACACATTAACACAGTAAGTCTATTAACAAATGTAAGGGGTTTCACAAGTTCAATTGTGGTAATTAGTCATATTTCAGCTTTAAATGACACTCTGCTCTAAAGAAAAAGATTATGGCTTTTCTTCTTGCTCTATTACCCAACTGGCATTTAAGTCAATCTGCTAAAAGTGTATCTGCTTCAATGGAAGCTCAAAATAACCCATTAAAGGAATATGCAAATCTCTGGGCTTTTTTTTTTTTTTTTTTTTTTTTAAAATACTTTACCTAATAAGAACATAGTACACTACTAAGAAATTCTGGCTGAATTTGTTATTCAGCTCTCCTTTAGTTCTTCCATAATTCCACTTTCACTGTCACCAGACAAAACAAAATAAGCTGTTTTACTGGCAAGATGTTTGTAACCACTTCAAGTTCTTATGTGGGCTGCAGAAAAACCTTCATCCCAACAGACATTCATAACATTTCGCAGACTAAGGAAAGCCTTTCCACAGCACATTGCACATACTCAACTGGTTATTGCAACGCAGAGGAGAACACGGCTGCTCACTGAAAAACCATCACTGCACGGACCTAGGAGTTGCCCTCGATCCTCGAATACTGCATCAAGAAGTTACTGTGCCCAAAATCCTTCCCAAAAAGGAGGATTACCCTTCAGCTATACTGTTAAACACAGCTGCATCAGCAAATACACTCGGTGATGCTATTAACAGATTTGATAAATACAAAACACATTGAACATAAGGAATATTGAAGAATATTGATGAATACTGATTAGACTAACGGTCTTCTGAAATAAGACTCCATTTGCTGTGGTTTTACTCCTTTCGAAAGAGACAGTGAATCACCAAACCTTACAGAGAGGCAAAAAAGGAGGCTGCTGGCTATTGATTGGGGACAAATAAGGTACTGTGAATTCACTAGAATGCTTGCTAAAAAGAAAACAACGCTTTTCACAGAAAGAGCCAGACCTCTAAGGATCAAAATACTGGCTCTTTACACTTTCTATCACTTATAAATTAGTCATTCAATGTAAGCCAAATAGAAATAAAAAAAATAAAAAAAAACCAACCTAAGTAAGAGTTCAACTTTGTAACAGTCCATTTTTTGCATTAATTAGCTCAATGTTTTGGAGTAAGAAGCAACCAAAACCTGTTGAACTTCCATTATGCTTGTGGTGTTTTGACAGCAGCTGGCACATGCTGTTATGATTTACAGTGATCCATATTTTAGCTTGTTTTCAGGAGCTTTTGTACAATACAAATTGCCCTGCCATGCTTTATGTCAGCCTCTTCGTTTCAGGATCTTACATGTGAGGCTTTGTTAAATGGTTTTAAAAACGGCCTATGGTAAAAGAAGAAAAAAAAAAAAGAAACCCCATGCCATCATTTTAATGTGGAAAATTATTCCTACTTCAGGGTAGTTATTCAATTTGATACAAGAATTATTAAAACCTCAGCATACTCAAAAGGCTTTCAGCCTTTCCAGTGAATGACTCTCCTCTCGGGCACACTTTGCCCATTTACTTCTACTTCCAGTAATGCTCTACACGTCTATCATTCTGTTAGCGAGGAATTCACAACAAAGTCTGTTTTGCTTTAAGAGGAAAAAGCATTTATGTTCATGTGACGGCTTCCTGGGCATAATGCTTACATTCGTGTTAATACATTCATGTTAACGCCCTCCTGACTGCCTCCGGATACGGAGTCAGCAGAGCTCTCCTACCTGTTAAGCTGATGGCCACTACTGTTAAAACAGAAATCCAGGTCCTCACTTTCGCCGGGCGACACGTGACTTGGTTTCTCTCCTGGTTTACAGTTGACTTTCCTTTGTAAACAAAAATTTTATCCTTCCTGACTGAAGCATTATGATTCAACAACTTACAGCAGGAGGGGGGATTGTCTCGGGTTTCCCGATTATTCCAGATTTACAAATGAACACCACTGGGATTTATCTCATCTATGTGTTTAGACATTTATAGATATCATATCGGTTTGAGTTCATTGCTTTATAATCAATGGAGGGAAGCAGGCACTTCTGTTAAAAGAAGTGCTTCATCACATCCTGATGTAAATTGCCTGCATCGTGTGGAGAAGTCCCCCATTAGAAAAGATGGATACTACTCTTTTAAAAAAATACTTTAGGATGAGATTAATCGCATCTGAGGAGAGTCCATTTCTCTCTCCATAGGCTACAAAGGCATTCAAGACATCTCTCAGAGTTTAAAATTTACAGCGTTGGCATTTAAATGTGAATGGATTAATCTCATCCTATATGTTGGCTAAAGTAAAATAAGGTTTAAATTAATAGGATAATCTGTGTATGCATTGTGCTTAGAGCCAGCAACTGCTGCTTGGCTGAAGCTGGTGCATCTGGCTCGTCCCTGAGCACACCCCATCAAATGATGAGAATTCCCTGTGCTGGTGTGACCAAAGGAGAACTAATGCGTTGCCTCCTGCCTTCTGGTTTCCATTAGTAGGACACTTACTGAAGATTTCTTTCCCAGGGATTTCAGGTTAAAAACTGTTTTATCTTTATTCAGGTGTCTAAGTGCTGCCCTCCTTCTACACAGTGAGTGCTCAGGCATTTGATCATGTCAACTTTTATGTCTCACTCTATATACAGAAAACGCAGCAGAAAGCTCATTTAGAGCCAAGCAGCATGTGTGTAAGGACAGTCAAACCAAAGTCCCCTATAAATAGAGCACATTGACTTTCATCATTTTCAGTTCATTCCTTCCCTTTTTGGACCAATTTCTGGACATATCATGCAAGCTGGAAGAATAGATACAAATTCCCTAGTGGCTATTAGTGTGTCTAGACTCATTCATTGACCTAGAAGATGTCTTAATTGCCTCTTTTCAAGCTGATGGGGAAAATATACTCAAACTTCTCCTGGCTGCAACCTTTGTCATTAAGTTTTCTAACTGACATCACTGAATTTAATGAAAAGCAGTTATGCTCCATGTTCTCTGAGGTCTGAGTTACGTGGAGCACTTATCACAGGCTTAATATGATCCACAGGAAGCCTCTGGCCACTTCAGTGTTGTTTGTTTTCAGGACTTCAGATTTTTTGGCTCTTGGCTGCTAGACAAGGTAGTGGCTGCTACCTAAGAATCTTATTACCTTTTAAAATATACTAGGTCAGAACGGATAAGATAAGAATTTCCATTTACGTGTACGTTTTTGTCAGCATTTACCATTTTCATGTTACGAAAAAGTTTAATGATTTTCAGATGTGTCCAGCTTTACAAATTGCCTGTAAATTTACAAGTTTACAAACCAGTCTGTACTCTCACAGCATGCTTTGCATAGAAATGACGAGATGAAAATAAAATTGAGTCAGAGGTTGTGGTATAACTTCTGCTATTATCATTTTCCTGGTGGAGAATTAACATATTTTCCTCTCTGTGTGACTCACGAAATGCCTAGATGTAGCCAGTCACTACAAAGATTAGCAATGCAATTTTTAGATTAACTGGTAAAAAATTTGAATCTCGAGGTGGAAAAAAAAAAAAAAAAAATCTGTGTTCACGTGATGGGTCTTCATTTGTAGCAAGGAAACCATCCCTCAAATGAAGCAACACATCGGGTAGATGCATCATTTCATGATTTTAAGATTAAAAGAGCTTAAGAAGCTTTTGGACTGCATGCCGCATCAAATTTACACCGCTGCGTCAGTGAGCACTAAAAGCCAAAAAGTATTAGTAGCTTTAGCAGATTTAAGTGAGGATGCATTTCACTGATTACTTCCTGCTAATGAAATTTTGTTTTAATCATTTAAACTATTAATGTATCATTTCTATCAAGAACGTAATAAAGAGGCATAATGTACACTGTACTTTTATCTTTCTGGAACTTCCAATTTGAATAATAGGGTTTTATACAAAAGAGATCATCAGTTTGTAACGTTTGTAACCTCTTATTCCAAACCCTTCTCTGTGTAATGCCCAATAGAAACAGTAATTGAAAATTGCTCTTAGAAAGACTGCTAGGTTTCCAAACTAAAATAAAGCATGAGGACTTCACTTCACTGTTGCCATGTCTAGGCAAAACAGAGAAGAAGTAACCTGTGTCATCCAGCATGGATAGACAGCCCACCTCAATTTAAGGCGCAGAAATTCAGAGCAGTAGTTGTCCTGCCTCTGTGCTTTCTTCGTGGGAGCAGAGTGACTTTGCTGCCAAAATATTCTCCAGACCTTTGATCCAGCGATGGCATTTTAAGACGTTACGGACCCACGTACAGGCACACAGAAAATGCAACAAATCAACATGCCAAAGCTGTGTTATAATAAAAACGTGAAATAAACCATGCTTTGTAAAAATGAAATTTTTGTTCCTTTATTTAATACACTTCATACTCTTTTCCATTCTTTCAACTACTATTTTTATTCTGCTCAAAACATGACTGTCTTCAGGGACAACATGTTCATTGAAAGTATGAATGTTCATTCATGGCCTTTGACAGCCTGAAAAAGAGTTTTACTGCAGAATATACAGTTGTATGTTTTCCTTCACCCGAGTCCCATAATGAATAATACTCTTTCACACTACTTTGAATGATTTCCTGGAAAAATATGACTACTATGATCCTTTGGCTCTTCACGTTTATATTTTTTCCCTTACCATGTTCTCCAAAATGTGTTAAATATTAAGGCAGTAAATTCCTTCTTAGTGTGGCTGATCGCAGCTCCCTTCACATCAGTATCTGCAGAAGGATTATACCAGAGGAGGTTCTACATTAAGACTGTATCTATATTGTTTGGGTAATTTGCTTATCTGCTGACCAGCATCTGCCTCCTAAACTGAATCCTGAAACTGTTAGGATAAACTCTGAACTTAATTTTCTGCTGTAATAATTCAGTCTTAAGAACGATCCAGGGAAAATATAAACAAACTAAAAGTCTGTAAGTGAAACACAAGAAAATTTCCTTGTGGTTTCTGAGGGAGTTGATGCGGATCGCTTTAATGTGCCAGTCTAAATCTTGTCATGCAACACAATTCAATAAAGACTCTTGCGGACAGCTGTATCCTGCTACGGAGCTATCTGGATGCAGAATTTTCATCCATTTCAGTTAAATGGCAGGTGGCAGGAAGTCTGTAAGCAGCAAGTGCTACAGCCCGATTCTAGGTGCTACATAGTAAAGAAGTTTTCAAGGGATTCTTGGTTTATACCCTAAAATATTTATTTTAAAGCATTTTAACAGACCAATTATAACGGTGAACATTGTGAAGGAATGCATGCCAAAGAAAGGGTTTTTTGGTAAAATATGGGGATATAACTAATTTTTCCCCTTTTTAACTAGTCTCCAGTTCCCACTGTAGATGGCTCAATGAACATTTCATATTATCATAAGCATGGTATCGTATTCTTTCCAGTAATAAACTTGATCTAAACATCATGTTAAGGAAGTTGTATCACAAACACAAAATGTTTGAATGTTTCAAACACTTCAATGAGAAAAGAAGGACCTACGACGAGATCAAAATAACTAAAGGATTTTTATGGTGTGATGTTGTTCAGTATTGGGGAGAACAGGCTGAAACGACTCTTTTGAGATTTCTGCCCTTTCATTAATACATAGAACACTTTGGTGTTTCGTAGGGAACATAGACAATCATGAAGAGCTTTACTGGGGGACATTTTAAGCATTTTCTTACTTCTGGCCACAAAGTCATCACTTTACAGAGAAAATTAACGAGGTATTTCTAAAACATAAGTGAATTTTGCTAGGTAAGGGGATGAAACTACTGTCATCTCTCCAAATTGTGATGTTTTGTAGCATTGGCAGTAGAAGAAAAACATATAGTTAACAATTATGCAGTACAGAAGACTATACATGCAGATTTAATTTTAAAACAACAAAGAAGCATTTGAAGCAATGGACATTTCTGCTGAGTTGAGCAGACAGACTCCAGCGGCATGCCACTTTCATCACTAGCTCAGTACAATGTGCCAAGTTGCTGTGACAGGTACAACCACGAAAGACAAATAAAAGCTTCTTGCACTGGGAGCCTCTTACACGAGAAACGCCTTGATGCAAACTGGATGAGTTAATAAAATTTTGTCTCGTTTTCTTTAGCAATTCAAAGTTTCAAATTGATACTAAGCAGATAATAAATGCTACTTTCTATTACACATATTATAATACTTCAGAGAAGTAACACTCAGGTGTTCTGAAATATGGACAAATGGACAGGATACACAAATTACTGTGTTTTTAAAAACAATTACTGACAGTACTGTCCAAGGGATGCTCATTCTGATTTTTAAAATTAACAAATCCTGGTGGAATGCAGCATGTGACAGTTCCAAGATAGATTCTATGTACCACAATAATTCTTACCTTTTTTCTTTAAATTTCGACATTCTGTGTCCTATCATTCCTCTCCATATATTTTTCTAAATATAGGTTGAGGTCCGCTAAAACTAACTTGTAATACATTTTGTTATCTGCTGAATTATAGTACCTCACTGTTGTGTGGCAAGAAAAAGGAAAATTTCTTCCTGACAGTTGCAGAAAAGCTTGTTTGAGTATGAAGATGTGGTTGTTAAAATTGGAATCAAACTAACACAAGTGTTTCTGAAAATGTAAAAGACAGTACAAATATTTAAATTCTTGCTGGAAATTTATTTAGTTTGGGCTTGAAGTTTAAACATTTATTTCAGTATCAGATTATCTTAATTCAGGAAAAATGTGGACATATGGAGAGACATAACATAACATCTGCATGTTTCCCAAACTACGTTTAATGGCATGGTAACTTGCAAGTGGCTTTAAAAAAATCTTAAAGATTATTGTCCTCTTTGGAAAAAGAATTGAAGTATAATTCTAATGGCTTGTTGCCGAGTTGAAGCAGCTAACTTCAAGACTCACAGTTTTTCAGTTTAGCTTTTCTGAGAACCCTTGTTTTCTTACTGGTTTTGCATTTAGAGATTAATGTTTGAATCAAAGGCCCTTAGAAGTTGCTAGGTGACTGAACTGAAAGAGTCTAACCAAGTAAGAAAAGCCCTTCTTGAAGATGAACTGAAAAGGGAAGCAAACACTATTTGTTCACCTCGCTGCTGCCTCAGCATGAATAAAGAGACCTTCAAACTACACCAGAAGTGTTTATTTGAAAAAGAAATACCTTCTTTCTTTCTTTCTTGGCATAGCTTTTGAACAACCTAACTAAACAGCAAAACATAGTATTAATGAATTTGAGAACTCACACCTATGTAAGTAAGCTTCTTATGAAAAGAAATGTTTAAAATTACACTGTTTTCAAAAAACTTATGTTGTTACCCTTCTACAGATAACTCATTTTGAATGTGAGCTCAAGCATACTATTTTTGACATGTTTTGACATTGGGCTTTAATATCCTCATCCTGGCTGAGTTGTGTTATTAGAGAAATCAAGACACAGACACAATTGCAGAAGAGAGATTGGAAAAACAAAATAGGGAGCAGTATAAGTAAAAAAATAAAATAATTAAAAACAAAATTCACACTTAGGAGAACATTAACGGTGCTGCTCATGGGCAGGGTAGTATGATACATCTTCAGTTAAAAGACCCATCAGGACATTGAAGAAGGACCAGAAGGAACAAGACAAAATCCTGAACCTTTCATGAGATGATGCACAAGCCATGGGATACGCGGCTCTACCACACTGAGCTACAGAGCTAAAAACAATTCTAGCAACTTAGCTAAGAGCACTGCCAGACACACAAACCCAACTTTTTATGGTCCCTACCTTTAATTCCATCCACAGGAGAAACACTCTTGGCATGTTTTTAGGAAACCTTTGACCAAAAATTTCTCTAAAAAAAAACTTGAACACTTTAGACTAAAAGTTATTTTTAGCTGCAGATAGACCTAAGACATTTTTCTTTTGTTCCTAAAAATTTTAAATTTATAAAGTGTTATTACATTAAAGTGACATCTTTATATTTTCAAAGTATCGGTCTTGGTTTCAATCAAAGATGAGGTTCAAACAAACAGACAATTCTTACATACGCTAAAACTTGAAACTCCATTCTGAAATAATAAGAAAGTGTTTCCCCATAAGAACACATTACGAATGTTTGTGAGGTTTAACCTTTCTTCCTGAATTGCTTTTGTTGTCATGCCATCCTTTGTTTCCAAGGTAGCAGGAGCAAACAGGAATGAGTACTGAGCCAATCTTGTGTACTTTGTATGGACTCACGTTACTCCTCTAACTCCAATCTGTTCTTTGGTGCAAAAATACCAGCATTGAGTTCATATAAAATCAGGATACAGTTAGGATACACTCTTCAAATGGTAAGGGAATTTACTTCGATTATTCCTAGATGATAGCTAAAAAAAAATAAAAAATAAAGTCGAAGTCAATGAATTGGAGAACTAAAACTGAAGTAGAAAGAGCTACAGAACCAATGGCTCAAAATTTACAAGGAACAACATTGCAAAAAGTTCCATATGGGAAAACACGTTCTTCAGTTTTGGGGTTTTTTTTTCAGGTACTTTGGTGGTGACAGCCCTGTAAATGCAATTCACTACAGCTTCCCCCAGTATTCTAAGATATCTATCACATTTGAATTCTCCTTACTGGCAGAATATCTGCTGATTCCTGCCAGCTTTGAACAACCAACCCACTATCTCCACATACGACAAAGAAAACTGGGGCAAACATTCAAATTTGACAGCTTGTTGGAGAAGGACAGAGGAAATCAATTAAAAGAGATAGGCAAATATCTTCTCCTCCTCCTCTCCTATCATTCAGAAGAGCCATGCCACACTGTACGTTATGGCAACAGCCATGTTTAGTCATCTGGCACCACAAAGCAAGGCTGAAAGGTTATTGCAAATAACACTCCTGACCCTGCCTAGATAGATTACTTCAAATAAAAACAAAACGTTAACATGGCACTAATTTGTCTGCCAACAGCGTTCTGTTCTTTTGAGACTGGAACTTAGAAAATCTTCTGTAGAGAAGCAGACAAGTAACTGGATTGCAAGTACGCAGCAACTTGGTTTTGCTCTGAGGTCATTTTAGAAGTTTAAAATTTAATTAATCTTGTAAAAGCCTTAAAAACTCTGCAGAAACCTAAAAACCACAGAGATAGCACGAAGTATTTTATATTTTTGCCTTTGCACAGACTGGAAACAATGCAAATCAACACTTTCATTTAGCTTATCGAGCCTGAGACTAAGAAAAGACACTATCAGGAAAACGAGGGAGGGGAGAGGGAGGAGAAAAACTTGCTGATTTCTGCACACTACATAGATGAGAAAAATGTTTCCAAATTCTGGCCTCCAAAAAGAACTACATATGTGCTACATGACACTGTGTAGGAAGTGTTCTCAGTTTCACTTGTTTGACAAATACACTAGCGTTTAATCCAAACAGTCATATATGGTACAATATGATCAGTTTCTGGAAACAAAATTCTTCAGAAGAGCAAGCTTATGAGCAGTTGAATGTCTTCTCCGTTCCCAGATCCAGTTACAAAGCTGCCCTTCATTACTTTTAAATGAAGTATAATCCTTTTCCCGATATATCTGACTGGATTTTCTTTCTTTCTTCCCTTTTACACACATCTCCTACACGACTGTATCTTCACCTTTCCCACAACAGCCTCACTGTTGGGAAAGAACTGTCTTTCCTACATTTCCATAGTGAAGCGTCTCAAGTTCACTTTACTTTCAAAACAGAATTTCAATCACTTTTGTAATCTCCATTTTTCCCCCCTCCCTAACTAGTTTAAGTAAGTATTTTTATTCATAGTTTTCTTGTAGTATTTTCTTTTTTCCTGTATTTAACTGTGAAAACAACTAGATATACAGCTGGAAAGACACCATACAAAATTAAGTCATTCTAATGATATAATGCCTTAGAATTTCATCACATAGAAACGTTATTAAAAATAACTAAGTTTTCCATGTATATTTAGTATTTTCCTAATTTCATTTTTTATGTGGTTTTGAAAAATTGTACCAACTGAAGTGATAACCACAATACCCCACTCAGTTTGTGTTGCCTCAAGAAACAGAATCACAGTCACCACCAGGTAAAGGCAATGTAATAGGAAGCAGAATACTAATTTTGTCTTTTCCCATTATAATATGGACAATCCCAACAGTACTTGCTTTACTTAATACTAACTAGAAAACATTACATAAGTCTGTTTAAAATATTCAAATGAAGTTTTGTTGCATTTTTATTTAGAGCTAGAACATATGATCAGCTCAGCATCACCAAACTACCTAATTAGCCATCTGCTTCTTGAAATTTTGTTAACAATGTATTACATACTTCTAACAAAAGAGTATTTTATCATCCCTTGTAGTCTTCTCTAATCATATTAAAGCGCATGACCAATGAAGTCTTCTCTGTACACAGAGCTAATGGGAAACCAGACTTCTCAAATAACTTGCTACAATTTCTTGAGAGCCAGGAAAAAATATTAAACGAAACAACCACCCACACGAACTTAACCTGGAGTCTTTTGCTCAATAAAACAAACGTCCATATACCCTGGCCTACCGCTTTCATTTAATCTTTCGCTCTAATGTGAAACTTCGCTATTAATTTCTTTTTGTCGATTCTTCTCTCAAGATGTGAGGACTTAGAGCACTTGGAATACCAAATTTCACAAAATCTGTATTTCCAGAAATTACTTGTTAAGAAGTGTCAAAGAGCAACAAGAAGTTAATTTTCTCACTTCCCAGGGGTCTGTAACTGTCAGAGACCCCTTTTTAGAGCTGTAGGACTAAGACTGCAAACAGAACCAAAAACATCTTGTGTGTGCTGGCACTACTCTGTGCCAAACCACAGGGCTGCCCAGAAGCTGAGACACGTACAGTCGCTGAACCCGTTAGAAAGGAACAATAAAGCATTCAGACTAAATTTAGTCAAACTCTATAGGTAATACCTTTAATGTAGGTAAAATCTTTTTTTTTTTTTTTTTTGGAGTAGCAGAAAAGAGTCTGCTCCTCAGAGTGCTAACAGCTGAATTCTCTCTTTCCATTTTGCCGTTTTACTGATCTCTTAACCAGCAAAGGACCATTAGAGCTCAGCTAAACCAGCACAACAATCCTAATGCTATTAAGCAGACAATCCAATTAAGCCATTTCCAAGTAGTGTTTGTCATTAAAGAGAGCTGTAAGAGAAGAACAAGCATGTCCGTATCTGAAAATCTGTAATGTGAATTTTCTAGAAATAGTTCTGCCAAGGCTTTTAGCTCAATATAATAAGAACCAAGAGAATGCAGTTTCAGAATATTAGTATTTTTAATATTGAGAACTATGTGTACTTGGTAGTATTGATAACCTTTTTGTGACCAAATTGCATTGTATAAATCACAATCAATACTCAGTAAAAATGTGCTGACAAACAGGCACACAACTTTGCCAAAAGTCTACTGACATGTTCAATGCCAAAGAATATTATCCTCTAATACGCCTAATTCCAATACTACTTCCAACTACGCTTCCAGTAGCCATATTTCTACAGATCATTGCAGTATCTACTCTACTTCTTAAGATTACTTGTTTTCTCTAATCTGTATTTTCAAAAACGGAACCAAAAGAAGCAGGCTTTCTGAGCTACTCATCTGATAGCGGTCTGAACGGTTACCATTGCAGAAAACAGTAGAAGCCACAGCACCATGTATTTTTAAATTTTTTTATTTAATACTTCATATGTGGAGTTGCTTATATGTAATAAAATGGAAAGGGTGGAACCAGAAGGAGAGGCGGCATGCGTACGTGTGCAAAGTCATGGGCTAAGCAACGGAACACCCATTTCTTCCCTACCAATTAATCCTACAAAGGTTAGTTTCAATGTACTAAAAGAGAGATCAACCAGCAGCAAGTTTAAGTGTCGGCAGATTGATCATAGAATAGCTAACACATTATTGTTAGTTTAATTATTATGACATTCAATTAAATATTAATCTTAATAAATTAATAACTATTGATAATTACATCATTATAAATATTTAATATGTAAGTGGATTTAATAAACCAAAATTTCCTGCACTGTAATACACCAACTTCTATTGGACACACGATGGAATTACTCCTGCCCAAAGCAGGAAGACAAACAATTTGTGCTCACATAAATTAAAGAAAAAAAAGGCGTGAATGAGAAAGAACATGTCCCTGCACTAAAAATAACAGTCGTACTTTAGCTGCAGATACCAACGTACAAGCATCACATCCCGTGTAAGACAATAAGGCTGACCATTTCACGCTGTCTTGATTTTTTGTCAGCACAATATTTAAGGGTAATTTGGGGAATCTACATGCATTCCTTGCCAAGTAAACTTTAAAGAGCTAGGGAAGACAGGAGAGAAGAACTTCTTTCTCTTAAGGAAAGATTCTATGGTATTTTTAGTTTGAGAAAAAACACAAAACATTTAATCATATATTTTTAACCATCAGGACAGTCTATGGTTTCTTTTGTCTTAAGTATCCTACCTGGAAAACACAAACAGTTTCATTACTTATAATTTCTACTAATTTCAGCTTCAATATATTGCTTCAAGTTTGTTTTCAAGACATGAAGGCAGGAAGGTGCATCTAATTTCATTAAAGAAATAATTTTGCAAGTGTAGTCCGCATTGAGTATTTAGTACATCAAAAATCCCAACTGACCATGTGCAATATGAAAGTCAGAGATGAGTGGTAGCAATGGAGCTATTTAGAAAAAGTGGAGAGATGGGAGCAGAAGTGAATTTATTGAAATCTTGAGACATTTCCAAGAAAAACAAACACAAAACCTGATCTTGTGCTCAAATCGCATCTGCAAGTTCTGTCATTTCTTACAGCAAGAAAGATGACTGAATAAAGTTTTAACTGTAAACCTATATTTCTAATGGATCCACCAGAGACTGTGTCTCTACTAAGTATTTTGAACACAAATACTGAGCCATGAGTGATCGAACTTAGCGGTAGCTAGCTCCTTTGTCTTCTAGAACTCAGGCACTGTAGAAAGAAATTATGATGTAAGGACTTCTGCACTCTGAAACGAACAGCTAAAAGGGAATGTTCTCATAACACACTGAGAAATGCTGCATATAAAAGCCATTTCGAGAAATACAGGTGTGGCTGCAAAAGCAGCTCACAGAGCTTCGACAGTATTTTTAATGAAACAGCAACCCAGATCTCCAGCCTACCTAGCTCGATGTACCTGTTACAACTTTTTTGTTCAGCTTCATAGAAAACAATGATAGCTAATGTAAAAAGAAACACTACCAACACACTTCTTCAGGGCTATCATACAGAAAGACTACAGACTTATGGAATCTTTTGCCTAAAATTTTCAGATAATGAAATCCTCAAGATAAACCAGGGGTTTGACAGCTTTATAAAAGTTCTGACAATTTTTAACGGTTTGCTTACACTATCTCATAGAAAATACTTTCTTTCATATGAAAAATACATTTCTAGTTAGACCCCACTGCTTAATTTCTATTAGAAACAAGGTACCAATGTTCTTCTCAACAACCCAGTAAAACTTAATCACTAAGCCAACGACAAAAAACCCCCACCAACTCCAAATTTTCCTTGGGACTAATAATGCAACACAAGCTGGGGTGGTGGTGGGAGGGGAACACACGGGACATGTATCCCAGAATATCATGTCATACCCCTATTTAGCTACGAGGAAAGTCACAACTGATAGGAGACACAAGACACAGCTGGAAGCCACAAGAGTTTACAGTGAAACAGACTACAACTCTGTTTAATCAACAAGACCATTCCCGATTTCTGCAACTAGAAAGTCAGAGAGCTACAGAAAAAAAGTGTCACCGTTTAGCACAAAGAGTAAAAAAATAAAAATGCTTTTATAAGAAAAAAAATGAAAACCTCAGGTAAGGAAAACAGAAATAACGTGAGGAATTCAAGTGAACTTTTACATTTGTCTCAGTAGATAAACACACACAGTTAGGACTAATATATATTTCTCAACTGGGTTGTTTTTTTTCCCCAGGCACATCATCCAGGAAATAATATTGGTTATTTGCTTGACTAGATACCTGGGTCTGTAGCGACAATAGTGATCCCAATCATCACCGCCGGACACCTCCTCATGCAAATGACTTCCTCAAGACTAGGCCCTGTATTTTTGCATACCACCCAACAACACGGGCAATGCATTGCGTTGCAATACGTGAACTTTTTCCATGTCACAAAACAGCAGCACTGCATCATTTCCAGAACTAACCTCTACAGCTCAGCCCGTGGTACACCCAGTAACCCACACAACCAGCCTAGTTTTATTGAATGAGAAGTAGGAGGTTTGGCCTGGCAGCCAAGCAAGTAAGACAGCCCAAGGTGTGCACATGTTGCAACAAGGGAAATTTCAACTAGATACTAGGAAAAATATTTTCACAATGAAGGTGGTGAAACACCGGAACAGCAATGCTCTGTTGAGGCTGAGAAATCTCTGTCCCTGGGGATATTCCAGCTCCTACCTGACATGACCTTGAGCAAACCGACCACACATCAAAGCTGATGCAAGTCCGTGGTTGGCCCTGCTTTGAGCAGGGGGCAGAGCAAACGACTTCCAGAGCTCCCTTCCACCTCCATTTATTCTGCGTTTCTATTCCATGTCACAGTTTTGTGGAAAAGTGAAAGGTGGGGGTGGGGGGAAACCGTTTACACTCAAAAATACTCTGCAGATTTAGAGCAGAGTGATTCAAAAGGTCAGATTATTAGTTGGGGAAAGGAAAGAAATGTCATGTTCTACTTTCATTGCCGCCCACTGTAACTTCACAGTTGACTGATATTCACAAAGAATAGGAAGAGTTAGATAAAACCTTAATCTTGAGCTTCTGCTGACAGTGTTGCCTGTACTACTTGCTTATCTATTAATTAGAGAAGATGGTAACAGCCCAATAATACAGTTCAGTTGTAATCTTAGATCATTCACCATCTCCCTTTTTTTATGTACTTACTATTAAACATCTTACCAGCGTGTATTAGCATCACCAATACTACTGTCATAAGATGTCAGAAAAAAAATAGTGATTGGATACAGTGAAGAGTTCATATTGCTGCAGCTGATTTTGATAAGTATCACAGAAGTGCTGTGGTATACTATCTTCATCAATATCTGGACTAAGCAAGAAGTAGACAGACCTCTGAGCAGCAAGGTGTGAGGCTACTAGCGAGGAGCCTGCTGGGCTTTTGGGCAGCAGTGCTCATCAAGTAACACGAGAATGCTGTATTTTGTCCTCATTATTGGCCTCAGTTTTAACTTTTCAATGTCTATCGTTAGTGAAAAGTAGGGTAGCATGTCACCCATAAACCACAGGCTTAGGCTGTTGTAAACCCATAAGCTGCTACAGTCACACACTCAGGACTTACAAGAACTGCCAAAACTTAAAGGTAAAAAAAATCCTCATAGCACGATCACTCTGTTCCAATCAACTCAAAAGGCAATTTCTTTTGTGAACACTGACAAAAAATTAACTACACAAGGAAAAGGCAATGCTACTGCAACATCAACTGCATGGCAGCAGTCAACTGAAGGTTTTATTCTTGTTCCATGTAGATTGCTATACATTACAACTTCCACACATAAAAAGCGTCATTACATGTTACTTTCTGAATTACCGACATTCCAGCCAAGGATGGCATGGCCTGATGTAGTTTTCAAAGGCTGCAAGCAACATAATTGCCTTGTTTGGTTTTGTCCATGCTTCCCACTACCTTCACCACCACATTACATTTAAGAAATATTACAAGATGCAAATATATACAGTTGTAAGTCAAGCATAACAAACTACAAGAACATTTGTGAGACAGTAAGACTGCCTGATATACCCAATAAGGGGACACACCATATTCTTGACAACAGAACTACATAGAAAAACGACAGGAATTATTTTCTTTTAAAACAAATGCAAAAACTGCTTCTAATTAAAAAAAAAAAAAAAAAAAGAAGTCACACGATAGCATCCTCCTGTTTTGTTTCCCATGCCTATCTCTTCAAAGAAAGGTCTCACTCGTACTGTAAAAATTATATCAGGGAAAATTAATACATATGAAGAGCATAAATACTACCATAATTGATTGTGATAATTCTGCTGCAAAGGAACCTGAGCAAAATACACTTTAGGACATATTTAAATGACTACAGCTCACTAAAGGTGAATTTGTTATAACATGCTCAGGTAGTAGTGTATTTGTTTCTGCGGAAGAGGGTAACTGAGTTTAAGTTGCAAAACCTACTTGAGAGGGTGGCTAAATACTTGGCTGCCCAGCCATACTCCACCCTACGCTACCATGACTTCATTGGTAGCCGTAGTCTAAACCTTGGGTGCTTCAACTTTTTGGAGTCACTGCAACGCACCTCCTAAATCTCTTTGAAGACTGCATGCAATTCCATCCACGTGTTCCTAGTTCTCAGCATACGAGTAATTCCATGTAAGAATGGGACTTTTAGTAAACCTGCTATTAGGCACAGACCAAATCAATTTGCTAGATCACAGGAACAATGGTCAGGATCTTGTAGATTTGAATTCAGTACCAGGAATTCTGCAACTCATGAAAAGCTGTGTAATTTGAATAAAACAAAAAACAGGTGTTCTAGAAGTCAACAAGAAGTGCACAAATTTAAAGAGAAATAGGACAGTGTCCTCTGAAAAGATTTCTCTCCAGGAAAAAAAGGTGATATATAATGGAAAACATCATCCGGTGCACCTTGATAGTAACTTGCCTTACTGGAATGTACGTATGTCATTAAGACTGCTCCCATATTAACTACTTTTGCTAGGCCAGAAGTGTTTGGATTAGAATATTCTGGATTCTGTTATTTAAGATCTGTTCCAAACAATTAAAAACAGTTACTTCAGATAAAATGCTTTCATTTTATCTCAATAGCTTGAAAAGCCAATGCTATACTTTTCAAATTAAACAAGTATGGCAGTAGTAAAAAGCATGCCGAGTCCAAAGATATGTTAATGTTTCTCAGAAAAGTCAAACATCAGAAGAGAAATCTACGCTGAGCTTGCACATAATGCTGATTTTAAACAGGCAACACAATCTTAAACAATTAGAGAATATTCCACTTCAATTAGTCAAGGAAAAAATGATTGCAGAACACTAAAAACTTTTAAGAACTGTTTTTGACCACCTAAACTTTTCTGACTAGTTGAGTAGAAGTTATTTCAAGCTCCAAAAGCAACCATGATTACACAGCTACGTGTATAGCTTGAACAATGAAATGAATCTACACTCCTGACCTGCCCTATCTTAAGTTGCAGTGTTTAGCTACGCTACATTTTCTTATTTTAAAGTAAATCTAATCATTTTTCCCAGTTCATTTTTCAAACAGCTAAAGAAATAATAAAAAAGATCAATCAACATGCTTGTATTCTATTACACTGACTTTGAGGTCTGAAACACAAACGGTTCAAAACGTATCAGTTCTTATTTTCTGTTTAATGAAAATGATTTCTCTCTGTATCACTAATGGAGCCTGAAATTAAAATGGATTTTTAGTTGAGCTCCTGTTCATACGCTGGTGTCACCGTCAATAGCAGCCTCGCTCTAGGAACAAGATTTCCCTCAGCTATCCCTTACAGGGAGGCAAGCTGCCTACGAAAAGCACCAGGCGTGTTCCCAGGAGTGCCACCAGCAGAGCCAAGATCAGGGCTACGTAAAGCTTGAGACTCTCCAGGACTTCATTCCTGGGTCTTATAAACCTAAAGTTAGGTCAAACTACCTCTGCTACTGAAAGCAATGGCTTAACACTGTAATTAGGGTTAGATCCTCACACAAGTTAAGTTTGTCCAAAATACCTTAAGTATGCTGTAAGTATTCAAATCCACTCGTACAATTGAGAATCTCTATCTCAACACGAGCGATGCTGTAGTTCTACTACAAATTACTGCCAAATTCGGCATTATTTTCAGACACCTGTAGTGCACGTAAGTAAAATACAATAGCTAGCCTGAAGCTAAGAGCACAAGGTACACAATTTATAAACTTAGTCTAGGAAAACAGTCTGTAACACCGTAGTTCAGTCGCTACTTCCCAAGACCTTGCTTTCGGTGCAGGAGAAGATACAGAGCAATTCTTTTTGAAATACCACATAACCTGAACACTTTAAAAACAGCACAGAGTTTTGATATTGCATCTCTAATGTATCCAATGGATGGGAGTATTTGCATCTCTCTAAATGCAGAGTTCTTTTAAAAAAAAATAAATAATAATATTCCTTGAAACAAGTTACAGAGGAAATGATTGAGGGGAAAAAAGCTCTAACAAACTGTTTAAATCCTATCTGTGTTTTTTGCACAGATAAGAGTCTTTAGACAACCACTCTCCTCCTTCCACCCAAAAATATCATTTAGGAATGAGAACACTCCCTTCATTATACCTAGGGGACATACTCGTTTTAGGTCTATTTGGCATAAGAAAATGAAAGGACTGAAAAAAAATTCAGCAAGAAAATATCAAAGCTAAATTAAGGAGCATGCTGTATTCTAATGAATATAAAATAACTTCAAATATGGGCTTTCAGCACCTCTGTACGAGGTTTTTAGAAGCTCATGAGACATGTTTATGCCAAAATTATCCTTCTACTAGCTAAGGAAGTTACTTATTTTCCTTAGAAGACCTGGAAGAAATCAGTAAGGAGACAAATATATGCGGCTTTTACCTGCCTACAAGACTGTTAAATTCTCTTAATAACCAGGGCAATTGTTCCAGAAAAGGTCTACATAGCAAGACAGCAATGAAAGAAAAGATAAAATGACATAAATAAAAAAGGTTTCCCATATAACAGAACATACATAAAAAGAGTAAACATTCTAAAATCAGGCAGATTGTCTGGTATTGCTCCTAACAGCCTGATTTTAAGAATTTAATCCAGGACATACCTCCTTGCTCAAAGAGAGGTTGATTAGGTTAATGCAAGGATAGCTACACAGCTGTTAAGAGTATATCCTTTGAAAGCATGGTATAAAATGAAACTGATTTCACAGGGGCCAACTATTTTACCAATAATATCTAACATTCTCCATCAAACTAAGCAGTTTATCGTAGGATTACAAGAAGATTACTGAAATGCATCATATAAAAAAAACCCTCCAAAACAGATTTTGACACAGTGACAGCCTGTAAGGAGGAAAAACATATGAAATCTGGTAAAAACCTTAGAGCCTTTTTACTCATGCTTGGGTCTTCATTTCATCATATTTTTGTATTTCCATTAATATAGCAGATTGTATACATTATAATCATAGGAATTTAGTTTCAATTAATTTTTTCTATTTCATATTATCAGCACTTCCTAGCTCAATATAAGCTTACAGGCTGAATATAGCCAAATCTTACTTAATTGGTAACAGAGGCCTGAAAAGAACCTCCAAAGGTAATTGAATCCAGCTCTTTGCTGCTGGCAACCATGACACAATTCTTTTCAGAAGGACATATTAAAATCACTCGGTTTCTTGGTCTGCTAATCTCTTCAGAAAGCTATTCCAGGACAACTGCCTTCCAATAGTCAGAAGACCTGCAATTGTCATCCTAAACTTATTAACAACAAATATATACCTAATTGTTGTCAGATTAACACAAGATCACTGCCACAAATGATATAAGTACTTCTGAGATAAAAATGTCACTAGCAGCATTGTAAGTGAAAAAGAAAAAAGTACCTGATAGAAATAAAAAGCATATCAGTGCTGAAGTAACAGGCTGTATTTTAAATGTACAACAGTAGTCTTCAACTGCTCAATGAAAAAGCACCTTTGGTATCTGTCAACCAATTCCAACAGAGCACAACAATAGCAAAAGCGGTAAACAAGCAGTATGGGATAAAAGCAAGCGGTAGTACTATCACAAAGGTAATTTATAATTCTAAAATAGTTGCTGAAAAGAAAGAAAACTTTCAGATCTTTCATTTAAAATGATTAGAAGTTAATAAGCTCCCCATTAAAAACGCCTTTTTTTTTTTTTAGGATGGCAGAATATGGAGAAAAATCTAGAGCACATCATCTAAGAGACTTGAGGTTTTGCAACACAAAAAGGAGAGACACAGCTCAGAATAACCATAGTTACAAGAACCTTTACACTGCATATGCAGAGAGCATTATATAGAGCCTGTGGTTGGAAACCTCTCCATTTAGGGTGATTCAATCAACATTTGTTGGCTGAAGTAACTATTACTTTGACCATGTAGGTTCCTACATAAATTACCAAATACTGCAAAATACACACATAATGGAAGTGGTCGAAAACACAGACACTTTCCCCTCATTTAAATTCATGCTTTTTTAAACACCAAAAACGCTGTCACATACTTCACTTTCACATACTTCAGCTTCTCCTGTTTAAAACTTCCTGCATTAAACACTGGTATGGATTTCCACTTACATTTAACAGTGAAAACGACAAAGACAATAATTAAGTTTCCCAATTTAATACTGCCTTAGTCTTCTTACATCATATACTTAAAGATATTAATAGAGGCCCTAAAAATACGCATCATACAGAACAGCCAGGAGAGATACCTAATACTCAACAAAATGCAGTCAAGGGGATGAGCACCACAGCTATTTTTAGCAAGAACAAAATTTTCTTTTGTATAGGAGTTAGAAGACTAATTAATTTTGCAGGGAAATGAAGAGGTTGAAAACCGAGTACATCAAACATGTTACAACTAGCTGGCATCTGGGGGTACACCTCACCTCCCTGGCACCTGGCGTTCACGTAGGAGAACACTATTTTTGGCATCACTCATTTCAAAATTTTGCTACATTTAAATTGTGAAATATATCACTTCTAGACCACCCAGCAAGAACATTAAAAAGAAGGAGAAATTACACTTACAATTAAAAAGGAATTTATATATAAGCATAAATGTATTTATATTCAAATATTATATAAACAACGTACCAATGTACCACAGGGTCAAAACCAGTAGCTCATCACCAAAATCTAATACAGAGGAAATCTTCACTTCTAAACACTTTTAAGGCTTTGGTGTTACTTAAAATTAAAGCAAATAATCAAGAAATAAATTAATACATTTCATAATTTAAAAAAAATACAATATTTGGGGGGAAATGTGTTCCTTCTAATGTGACTCAAGTTTGATAATATCGTGATTTCAAATGAAATTATTTCAGTCTTAAATGCTACAATTACACAATAACCCAAATATAAATAAACTTGCAAAGATTAAAAAAAGCTGAGAGATGACAGCACTTGGTTTAACCAATTTAACTCTAAAGACAACCAGTGAGTTTCTTCCCTAGATTTGAGCACAGAATAAAAACCTAACTATATATTATCTAGCATACGTGCGTGTGCTGTAGCAAATTTCTGAAACATTTTGAAGACAAAGTGAGCTTCAACAATACTTAGTTACGAATTTAACTACCTTGCACCTAAGGTTATATAAATGACTAAGACAACAGAAAAATAAATCACAGCAGGAACAGACCTTGGGAACTTTTCAACAGACAGAGTGATAACAATCCAGAAATAAACCCAATTTGCTCCATTCACACCACTGCCTAAGCGCTGCATTTCTTTCAGTTTCTTAAATTTATTCTTTTGCGATTGTTTTTTGGCAGGCAATTTTTTTTTCCCAAGCATTCTACGTACGGTCAACACAAAGCAAGCTTCAGTGTACAGCTTTTATTACCACCACTATTAAACTCAGGATATGAAATCTTTTAATTGTCATAACATTCTTGAAGTAGCCTACTTACAGGATAACTGACAGAAGGTAAAAAAAGGAAAACAATTACATGAGGAAAAAAAAAATCAAATGGCAGTATTCAAACAATGTATCATAGAGAACGTATAGTCAAATATTTAATGATTTCCAACAACCAACACCTCTAAGAGTGTTAACAGGAGTGAAACAAAGTGTTTTAAATCATCTTTTTAATTCCTTTTACAATTTCATAAATGGAACATGTAACCCTGTAAAATAATCCACTGACATTTTTAATGAGAAGGAAGTGCAAGATGACACACACAGTTAATGCTCATCAGAACTATCTGCACAGAAACAAACATTCCAAGCCCCAAGGAGATCTTATCTGGTACCAAGATGAGGCTGGCAGTATCGATAGTCCTTAGTTAATTATTCCTAAAGAGTAATAATTAGCATCTGGGGGAGGCGGAGTGGTTTGCTCTAGATCTACCTATGCAAGATATCTGAAGTCTTACCACCTAAAACATGAAGTATATTTCCCTTGGCAGAGGTTCTCTACGGGGAAAGCGAGAAATTCCCCTTACAAGCTAAAAAACAGCATGGCTCTGAAGTGTCAGTTCCCAAATGTTTTACGTATTTTATTTAAATAAGAGAAGCAAAATAGATAGTAAGTATAATGCTCATTTTTCCAATTTTTATCCATTCTCAAAGGAATAAAAGCAAGGCAGCTGAGGGCTGGGGCAATGCTGCTCAAACTGCCGTAAGCAGCGCTAAGAAGCGATGCTCTCTGCACCAGCCTGATAGAGCCCAGGCACAGCCAGGTGCCCCTGGCAGAGCAACGCACAGAGCCAGGTCCAGCCTCCACTGGCTGCTACTCAGCTTCTCAGGCAGGTTCTACCGCTTGTTGAATTCCACGCTGCCAAACTTCGCTGATGCTGATACCTGTACTACCTGGTAAGGTCAAACTGCACCTGCAGAAGCTGCAATCCCCCAGGAAATGCCCTGCTTACACACGGGTGCCTCCCCCAGCCTCGGCTCTCCTCTGCACACCAGGAAATAATAAAGTTTCATCAGTAGGGCTTGAAGGGATTCATAAACTTGGGTGTCCTCTCATATCACATTAGTCTTCTGTTGCTATAAAGTATTTCAGATACATCTAGCACATACAGCAACTAAACTGCACTTACGCAGCACTAGGTTGCTCACAGAATCCCTTACTCTGACAAACACCACACGATGCCGTTCAGGCACGTTAAACTTAAACCGTGTTCCAATATATTAAATGCCCCATGAAGAGTGCCAGAGCTTTCCTAGACTGCACATCATAAAAGTTACTCTTCCTTGTAAGATACCCATAAATAAAAGGCTGTAATGTCACAATATACAAGGTAGGGGTTCCTAGGTTATTTTTAGCCCAGACCAGCTGACTGTGATTTGCAGAGTGTACTAAAAGAAAATTAATCTGACAGTAAAGGAAGGAAAAAGATGGAGGTCATGTGGAATTGCATTATAAATTGATTTCTAATTATAATATTAAATGACTACACTTAGCATTTAAAAAGCCAAAAAATTGTTTCAGAATACATTTCTGAAATATTTCGTGTATGCTACAATGACTTCTAGTGGCAAAGCAAAATAATAGAACCTGAAAATCCTGCCATTTATTAACTGCATTTTAGATGCAAGTGCTATCATAAAAGGCTTTAAGGAAATCAAATAGCACAAACTATTTTTCACTTATTGCTAATAATAAAATACGAGTAATTGAAAAAAATAAGGGTCTTGCTAAAGATTCAACAAGAACTAGAAGGAAATACTTCATTTCAGGTAAAATCTGAATGGTGAAAAAGTGGGGAAATATAAAACTGACGTTTTTCAAATACATGAAAACAACACCCTGTGAAAATTTTAGTTTCTTGGAATACATCCCTTCTCAAAGTTTGACATTCAAAGTGTTCTAAGAACACAGAAGACCAAAGTGTAGGCCCAGCTGCCTATACGCTGCAGAACCGCTGCCGGCTGCCCTGATGCCAGGCAGGTCCCCAGCTCTCCTGTTCATGGCACTCGCCCTCTGCCGAGGCTCCTCCTGCTCCCTCTTCTCTGCTTCCCGTTTCTCATTTCCTGCTCCTACGTTTGCACAAGAATAACTATCATGATGGCATAAATTCAGGGCAGGTAAACTCCTGCCAGGCACAAACCCCTTCCAGGGTGGGAAAGAA
Organism: Rissa tridactyla; assembly: GCF_028500815.1. Lineage (NCBI taxonomy): Eukaryota > Metazoa > Chordata > Aves > Charadriiformes > Laridae > Rissa > Rissa tridactyla. Next base: position 14,670,656 of record NC_071480.1, on the reverse strand, counting down.
GAGAAAGAAGAGAATTAGCCCACACAAGTTTCACCCCAGCAGTTGGAACTCTCTGGGCTCTAGAGGCAGGGCAGGGCAAGCCACGACATTTCAGGGTAAGTCTTCTGTCCCGCTGCTCTAGGCTCCAGCACAGTCCCGCAAGGAAGCAGGCTGGTATGCAAGCATTTGCCATCCCCAAGATAAGTTACGCACTCTCCCTCCAGCTCGAGAGTGCTAAACTAGAAAGAATCCGACTCAATTTGAGGTCAAAGAAGGAGTTGAAGATGAAAAAGGTACTCCAGGACAAAAAAAAGCCATGTCAGTAAGTGCAAATACGTCTAGAACTGAGAGGGTTTATAGTTATGTTATATGCTGTATTTTAAATACATCTCTGTTTCATTCCATCAGCTTCAAATAAGGAAACATCCCAAAGATGGTGATAGCATGCTGAATTTGTTGCTATCTGCAGAAATTAGTTACTATAAATAGTTTTTCCAGGCTTTTTAAGACGCAGCTGTACTAAGTTTCCACCAGAATCAAAATTGCTAAGACATCCATTAACTGCATCATTGTCTATTCCACAAAGGTTGTGACAGTATCCTGCCATCATCCCACTTTTTTCTGGAGCCACCCTGGTCACGCATTTTAATCTTATTCTCTTTAAAGATGGAGCACTATCTGAAACAAGCTTTTAAAAAGTTTCTCCTCTGTAAAGAGACTCCAGCAATGATAAGATTTGGTTAGTATGACTGAATAAAATTTTGCGCTGTTAATCATGACCCAAAACCAGTGCCATGGTCTATAAGGACGATTCTAAATATTAGAAATATAGTACAAGTCACACTCTATCCTTAAGACATGTTTGCCTCTTCAGCCCTTACACACAGCTTTTCAGCTGCAAACAGTCACTTAACAAAGACAGGGTAGTAGATGCTATCGGTATCCATAATAAATTGCAAAAAAAAAATAAATCTCAGACCAGCATGGATTTCCTAAATTAAATCCTGTAATGGACTAAAACAGAGGAAGCAGTGCACTGACTTCGCAACCTAAATACATAAAATCTTTTAACTATGAAATTAGAATTTAAATTCACACCTGTCAAGCAAGTGATAAAATGACAATATTGCAGCAGTGACAAGCTTGGGTCTGGCACGGGCAGGGTTGTTGCAGTTTACAGAAACTCCTCACAGAACTGAGTTAATGCCAGCTAAATGGATGATCTTAAGAACAGATTACATGGGAGCATGCAGCCATTGAGAAAGTATCCATTATACATTTGTTCTCATTTAAACAAGCCTTGAGTCACGTAGCGTCCTACAGAAGACAGAAGAGGTTTAGAAGAGAATACAATTCCCTACCAGAAAACCAAGATAACGTAACTCATTCTTCAGGTATAACGAGTTATAAAAATAATTCCTCAGGGAAAGCTCAAATTAACCGACTCTGCTTCTAGACAATGACCTCCTCTATAATATTCTGCTTGAAAAACCACAACTTGCCACCAGCCAAAAAAATCCCACACCTCATCCTGCAGAACAAAGAGCAAGGGCGAAGGCAGCTCTGATCAAGCAACACCGCGCAGGCTCCTGTGGCGCCGCTCTCAGTTGCACTGTTCCGTTCCTCTACTGACTCATCCCTTCAACATCCAAACTCCTTAGGACAAGGATTCTTGTCAAGCAAAAAAACAGCTTTGCACGAGACTTCGTACCACAATGATGAAAAACAACCACAAAGTCCTGTCTTACATACTTGTCTCATGTCCTTGATTCTGACACAATCTGTGTCACCTAAGCAGTGCTAAATATCACCGTTTTGCAGGTGGACACAGTATTAGTCCAACACACAAGTGAGACTCAGGGCAATTATACTCTTAATGTTTTGGAGAGCCTTAAATCAGTGACAGAAACGCACAGAGTTTAGAAAAAAGAGATATTTTTAGTTCAGAGTACCATAAGCATGTTATGATCTTCAAGTCCATGTGTGAAAAGAAAGCCTAAGGGTATGTATACACAGGTTAATAAGCAGAACTAGAACATCTGGATCTCTGATAAATTTCTGCCTTGTAAACGTATCAGTAATCTAGATGTAAAAAGTGGTGTTATCAGAGATCTTGGTATTTTCTCAGGAGACAGCATGCAGATTTTTTTTAACTCTGAAAGAAGACACCATCTTCACAAACGGCTCTTTTCATAAAACTAATCTGGAGACACAGACGCGATTTTAAAAAACACACTGGTTTAGTGCATTCTTCTAGAGAAAGCTTAGAGTTTCCCATCAACACAAAAACCATTTTGGACACAGCTGTTCTGAAGGCGAGCGAGCTTTGACATTTTAAACTGTTCAACAGAATCTTTGTGCAAACTGGTCTCATGAGATAACTTGACAAATAAGATATACAGAGAGAGTTTTCCACATCCCGACTTGACTTGAAAGCAATTCGCATTTTAAAACCAGCACCAACTAATTTTGGAACTATTATGCAGATACTACATGTGTTAAATAATAACCCGGGTTCTACACCTCCTAAAACCAAAGTCCAAAATATGCAGTAGCAAAAAGAACTTTTTTCTATTTTCAGTCTGAAATTTTTGAAGGATTCATTACCATGAGCACTGAAAGAAATTGACATTTTATCCTGTGTTAACAAGTACTACAGAACTCATTATCTTCACCCAGGGCTCCCACTTCAGGTGCCACATCAAAGCTTTGCAAAGTTCTGGCCTGTAATTGCCACTACACTTTTAAAAACAGGTGAGTGGGGCTTGTGGCACTTGTGCAGAGAGAGCGTGAGATGGTGAGGAAAGGAAAAGGCTGGGAGCACTTGCATCGTGGCTACACGGCAGGCAACTTCAGAATTAGGACATGCTGTTATAAAACACAGTAGGACATCAATTTCTAGGAGCAGACATGTGGCCTTGAAAAGCATCCTCATGGCAACATGGATTATGCCATTAAAACAAATTAATAAAATATCAAAGTGGAGGGCTAAGCAAATGTTAAAGGGTGGATTCAGAGTCTTAATGCTTTCCTTTGGAATGCAGGAATTAAGACAGCATTCCTTCAAAAATAAGGAAGCAACATACGTAGTGAAGTCAAGGCTAGATCTTGAATTATAAGCAACTAAAACCTGCAAGCTTTAACTCTTGGAAAGCCACATATGCATTTAGGCTACTGCCCACCAACTTGCACACGGGCAATTTCAAACTGACAGAAAATGCGAACAAACTACGGAATTCACTTATGCAATAGTGAGAGAAACAAAACACTTGGAGAGAAGCCACACGAACTCAACTCCAACTAGGTCTGCTCGGATTTCTGAAAAGAGCTCATTCACATGGTCCACACTTCGTTGTTTAGCACAGCTGTTTCTAAAGCCACTCCCCATTCTAGTAATGTTTTTCCCATCCTATTTCACAAAAGACTTAAACATATTTCCAACAGATGCGTTTTGTACTCCAGTAATTTAGTGATATTTCCTGATGACTGGTTAACACAAAAGCTGTAGCTGGTTGATCCAAAGATTGCATCTGTTACCCTGCATCTCACCATCAGGTCAGAATGAATTTCTAACTGCAGAAAGAGATACCACAGAAGAATAAATTACTCTGTTTTCAAGCCTCAACCTAGGGATAAATAGTTTGCCCACGCAAGAAGAGCTAGAATTCAGAGTTCTATTTTTTTTTCAAAATAGGCTGTAACTGGGAGGTGGGGGGGGGACCACCCCCAAAAGTAAACATTTTCTTGTCAATATTACAGATGGCACAACAGAAAATACCTCAATCATTTTCTCGAGCAAGATCATCCTCTTTCCCATCACCCATGCGATTTTTGTCAGCCTCAATTAAATTAACTGCATAGGGCAAAATAACCTGAACAGAACTCATTCAACCCTAAAACTCAGTAGTAACTACAGACAGAATTTGCTTCACGGAACAAGTTTCTCCTACCACAACACACACACCCAGAGCCATGGCCTGGGCTTTCCCTACACACACCACCACAACAGGAAAATTACACATTAAGTGACAAGGACTCATCTGCTGAAAACAAGTTTTAAGTAAAGCATATTCTGCTCTATTGATAACTGTATTCTAAAATGGGGAGGTATGAAAACAAAGAATCATCTCCACACCATTAAGCCTGGCAGAACCCTATTTGCTGAGAAATACAGAGTGTCAAGGGCTTTTCCTAACAGGATCATCACTGCGTAGCATGGTAAAATCATCCAGATTATTTCACACAGTGTGTTTATGTATTATACGTGCACAGGAGATGAAGCCATTCTCTGAGTTACCCAGGAAGTAAGGGCTGCATCTTCTCACTACTGGTTCTTAATTACCGTCACGAGAGATGCATGTATAACAAGAACATTTTTTGTATGGTCTGCAGGTTGTCCACTCTCTCCTGATGAGGTATATATTATATCCAATGAATGTTTCAGGTGGCGTTTATAGCTCTGTCCTTACATACAACCATAATAAGCATAATTTAAATTATATCAAGTATTTATATGACAGAATATTTTTATGTAAAATATTAAGAGATATTATCATGCTATTAAATTGAAATTTTAACACTGAGCTCAAGCAAATAATTTCCACTTCAAAAAAATATATATGGAAAGCAATAGAATAATACGTGCACATATCAGCACACCTAGTGTCTCTCTAGGTTACTAAACCTTCTGTATCAAGGGCATCTCTACTAAATATTAATGCAGAATTCTGTACAATATGAGGCTTCAGTTATTCAGAGGATCTCTGCACTGCAAATAAAAATAAGTATTAAAGTCTATACTATTAACTACAGATTAAGGTCAGATCCCAATAGTTGTTCCATATAGAACAACGTAATAGATAGATGTTCATTGACTGATACTGATCCGTTCATTCAAAGCAGTTTGCAAGATCCAGGTTTTAAAATATTAAGAACATTTATTACCTCAACATGAATACAATCCTACACTCATACAAAGAGTTCTCTGGTTGCAGAACTGGTATGAACTGTGTTTTGGAAGTTCTGGAAGTATATCAGTTCTGCTACCTGCTGGCCAGTCTAGTTTCCATTCTCACATTCTCTTCACATTTGATGGTTCTAAAATTAACCCTACTGATTTTATCACACATTTCCTTTTCATTTTGCCATGTTAAATGTCAAGTGATCCATATGTCTGACACTGCCCTTTTAATTATTACAACAAAAGCTTAAAGATGATACTACACACATGCCTCCTCCCCTTCAAAGCAAGGCTCAATAAAACATAGGCAATCGTAAGAATTCAAAGGTCAACATTTGAATAAGTTGAGTAAAAGCCAAGAAAGAGCAAGATTTATTAGAAATTTAATTCTACAGTAAGTTCTACAATTAGTACTCTTTCTAATGTATTGATTTAAATTACAAAATAAGCTCAGTAGATAGTGTTTAGGACTTTATTAAAATTTACTGAGCCTATTTATCAATGCTTTTTGCAAGAAGCTTGTTATAAAAACCTGCATAAACCCAATCAGACCTCCCCAATACATCAATGATATATGATGAAGCCTTATTCCTTTCATCAATCTTCAGCTATACATTTACTTAAGTAATCAATACTCCAAAATTGTGATGTGCCCATAAATTCATGGCCTTGCATGAATGAATTTGTTCACTCGGTATCTACTCATATGAAGTCTCAGTCGCTGTCAGTCACGTTATCCTAACCACCCATATTTTATGGTTCTGTTATCAGGATTCAAAAGCACTTAAGAAGGTAAAATCATAGAATCATTTAAGTTGGAAAAGACCCTTGGGATCATCGAGTCCAACCAACGAACAAGGTAGTAGCAAGTAAAAATGTTGGGACTTTATATGCCCATTACCATGACTGGGTTGCTTAAAAACTGGTGCTGTAGTTGCAGCATATGATTATAATATGCACAACATCATCGCAGGCCCAGAGAGAAGTTTAAGGCACAGGCAGGAAACAAAAGAATCTGAGGTCAGAGACCTTCTACGGAACCCAGGGAAGGGATGCAATGATGACAAAGATTTGTCCTCCCTCTTCCCAATATAGAAACAGCTCTATTATCAAAAATTTTATAGTGTTATTACATTTTTTTATTCTATTTATAATAAAAAGAAACCTGGACCAGGACAAGGCATATTGAGCAAAAGTCAAAGTCAAGCATATCTGTTCCATTCTATCCGTCCCAGATACTAAACAGTTCTAGGCTTCCAGGGATGTCCTGTTTGATGGACTTTCAGGAGTACCCCTGAAAATAATGGACCTTGTTGTCATCAGGATACTTGTTGTCAAGTATCCAAACCCATAGAAACTATGTAAAACATTCGCTGCCACAAAATGACGACACAGCAAATACCAAATTACAAATAAAATACAAGCCTTAAATACTTGTAATATAATGTATTTATATTCTAAAATGAAAGCGGCACCTGGCCTTGTACCAGGTTTAATAACATACAACACAAATCTGCTTTTGCAAAGTGTTCAAAGAAACCTGAGCTCAAGCTTAATTAAATGAACACAACTTTATACAAACATGACAACTAAACTGTTCCTCATTATACGGCACCAGGAAGCTGACACAAGGCTTCAGTTTTGCAGAAATCTTAGAAATAAGCTTTGCCGACTTCTACACATATGTCAACAAGGCATCAGTTTTACAGCCTACAGTACTTACCAGGCACACCTGGATATCTAAGGCAGAACAAAACACTTAAAAGTAGTACTCAGTGAAACGACTGGCAATAGCATACAGAACACCAGAGCGTAAAATCATCTAACGCAACAGCATGCTGTGCAGTTGGCACAAGGACCGTACGATCTATTAGGAAACAATTCCACTTCTGAGGAAAATGTATAAAACATATCCACCACTTGCACTTTTAAACCCTCTTCAGCAACTACACACTTTTTCAACGCTCCTTTTTAGAGGTAAATCAGGGATATAATCGCACAGGCAATTCAGAAACTAACACTAAAGAACCGATACTATTTGTGCTAACACACAGGCCAGATTTAGACAAGCAAATAGCAACACAAGGAAATAAATTACCATGAGAAAACACCACCTTTTTGCCCACTGATATACTGGGATAAGAACAGAATTTTAGTAAGTTTTCATATTTAACAAAATGCACTTTTTTCCCCCCAGGATCATCAGACAGTTGCCACAGTCATGTTCATTTGTCACGGACATACAGTGCAATGGAGACACCACAACAATCAGTTTCACTAAGCTGCACAATTAGATTTATTGAGCCTCTACTGTGTTTTAAAGGCTCACACCTGAGGACCTCTCAATAACATCAAAAGGAATACTGAACAATATCTATGCATCAAAATATTTGAAATAGAATAAAAACAAAATTATCTCTTTCTCCCTTCTTTCTGCAATCCTGCAACATTTGTCTCAATGGGCCTATACATACACAGAAAAACTGAAAAATATCCATGCACAGGAGTGTACCTATTGCCTTCTACTGTGTTCGCATCCGCTTCTATTAACAGCAAAGTTCCATTTTATAAGAATATATCCAACAGATGTAATTTGTAAAAGCTGATGACAAGAAAGGAAGATATAAAACTGACATACTTGGAATGCTCTCAAATTTAATTCATTTAGAGTAAAAGTCAGCAAACAAGGTAAGAGCAGTCCAAAATCTGACTAATTTTAAGGCACATCTCAAATTCAATCAGCTAACCTGCCATGATGGAAAGACTTGAAAAAATACATATGCACTTATAGTCAATTCTGTTGCATTAGTCTATATTTATTGTAACATGATGGTTTTTTAACATTTCCTCCAATTCAAACAAATCCAGGGAATTTTTAGGTTGAAATCCATTTATTTTATAAAATTCTGGAATAGAAGAAAAATGAGATGCCCAGAACCTGTCATCAGCTAGCGGGTGGGCATTATCTTCAGACACACACAAATTCTCTGTGGCTCAAAGCTTGCGTGCAAAAAATGGGAAACCAGTTCAGGCAACAGGTACTAGAGAAGAGGCGGCACCAGGTGACGCTTCTTTGCCCAGAGAATCAGAAGCTGCCATGGAAGTGCACGCAGTGCGGTACAGACGCAGGAGGAATGGCACTGCAGAGACATACTCTAGCAAGCAAAAACAATCGTAAGGGGGATTGTTTTGCACTTTCCTAAAGTTTGTTTCAGCTTATCTGCAGAGAAAAGTGATAAGAATGCAGATCATGATTACTAACAATAACATCTCAGGAAAAACTTTTTAAATCAACCCACTAAAACACTAACATCCACTATAGCTTTCCATAAGATAAGGCTTATTTCTGCACTCTTTGCCAGAACAGAAAGATTCACCTTTTTCTAATATTAATAACCAATTTCTTGAGGACAAGAATACTGTGAAGTGGATTCTGACTGATGTTCTGGTGAGTTAAAAAAAAAAAAAAACCAAAATAAAATCCCAACACAGACTAGAAGTTGAAAGAAGAAGATAAACTATTCTTCCAACTCCTTCTCGTACGTGAATAATGTTTTGTTTACTGAGGAACTAAAATAACACATTCAGCACACATTCCACAGAAGTTAAAAATGCTATTAATTTTAAATGAAAATGAAGAGCGAAATATCTGTGTTTTGGAAAGAGAGTTACATTTCAACACTGGTTGAAATACGAATGTCTATCTTCAGTCTGGACCTTGTAGCATGCTCTTTTACACATTTAATAATAAAATAAGGAAGGATAGGATCTGATCCACTTTGAGTCATTACTTATCCTTTTTTAACACATACTAAAGAGACACACTCATGTACTTTATTAGTGGTTTTGAAACCCAAGCATACAGAACCCCAAATTCTAAACATCTGATTCTGAAACATTTACAATTCGAAAATGGTTAATTAAATTGGTACCAATATTCATTATGCTATCATTTTAAGGATCATATAGAGGGGGGGAAAAAAGTATCCAATTTCCAGAAACACAATCTTCATAAAGTTTTGCTCCAGAATAAAAATTAGAAATGCAATTACAAACTTCATTTACCTATATGCAAATGCTTGCAACATACGCAATATTAATAGCTTTATAGAATTATTTTGATTGAAGCTAAAAAAAAAAGCGGCAATGGCTGCAACTCTAGTTAAAAAAAGATATAATTGTTTTGTGAATATGGGCTATTTTCTTAGCAAAAAGAAAAAAGAAAGCAACTTGACAATTATTACACAAGGTAAATAAAGCCTTGAACGTGCCATACGAGCTATTTGTGCTGATCATGCTCCCTTCATAGACACTTTTCATAGTGTCAAAATCTATTTACATGATTGCAAATGAAAAGCAAATGTTTTTCTACATCTTGACCGGCTATCATATAAAGACAAGTATTAACTAGAATTTTGCAGCTTCATTTTAAAAACTAAAAACCAGCAAATTAAGATAGTGATAATGACCATATTTTTGGTGTTACTAGACAAACCTGCATTTTGAGTTAAAAAAAAGGTGCTTCTGTATCAGACTAAAAAAAAAATTTTAAAAAGACATTTTGTAAACAATAAGAGACAGACAAAAATTACAGTAAGCTTCTACATTTATAGGGACATATTCCAGACTTCTAATAAAGCTCATTTAATGAAAAGATTTTAATTAATAGACAGGAATGTGATTTCAAAATCTACACGAAGTCACTAGAAGATATTCTGAAAAAAAAAAAAAAGGCACACGTGTCTGCAGTACCTTATAGTCTAAGTTATATAATTGCAGAAAGGACCAAAAAAAACTTTAATGTAAATCAAATTACAATTAAGAGATCAGAGTAAATGACAATGAAATCCACAGAAAGATAAGTACACACGTGTTCGGTTGCCTGACTTACAAGGTAACTGCTATGAATCACATTTATGGAAGGCAGTATTCATAAAGAGCTGCAACTGAAAAATTAACAGCTGATAATCAACTCCCAAGCACTCCCAGCCTCTACGTGTCTTCAACAAGCACTGCTGAAATCAGTTACAATTATAATGTTCAGCATCTACAAGAATTTAAGAACACTTAAAGGGTAGTTCCTGTTATTAATTATACACAAGGGAGTCCCTCACTCTTAGACTTTCATGCTTTTTACTGCAGATGTGAAAACTGAGAAACTGAGCCTGAAGTATTTATCAAATAACTTATTATTTTTACCTTTCACCCTAAAGACAAACAACCCACAAAAACAAGCATGAAAGAAGTAATCATCATTGCATCCCAACAGTAAAATCTGTTTTCTTCATCTTTCTGCAACCTTCCAACATTTCATTAAATTCCACTCATGGCATAAGTCACTTACATCCACAAAAATCTTGTATGAAATTAACACCATATGTGGATGCATATCAGCAGCTGATGTGCAGTGTTACACAAAAGCAGAGGGGAAAATAAAGAATATGCCAAACTTTATCTTGCCCAGGACTCAAACTAGTTTATCTGTCAACTCAGAACAAGCTATCACTCCCACATGTTTAATTAGAAGCTGAAGAGCTTCACAGAATTACATCCAGGGCACTGGAACAGTCAGTTTCTTTTATCTGGAACACGCTGCTGGGATATCTAACTGATTCAAGTAAACAAAACAGAACCTAACATGTTAGAAGTGTGGCAACGGTGAACATGGTTTTGCCCTTGAAATGGAATACAAGAAAAAAAAACTTTCGCTGCAAGGCAAGATTTAATTATGTTCCAGTGTTGATGAGCACAGTACCACCACGGAAATTTTCTAGAAAAATAGAAGTACAACGTCATATTTCTCTATTTTACTGTCACGTTCTATGTAGAGTGAATTGTATATTTAGTGAGTTGTGTATTGTGCATCTATTTGACATATAGATTTTTTTTTTTTTTGTGATACACAGTTGTAGCAACAGATTCCTCAGAAACATGGATACATGGATCTTCACCCTTCTGAACAAAGATCCCCTATTGTCCTTTCTATAGAGCAATGATGCTCGGAGACAACACATCCCCTTCCCCGCACAGGAAACAATTGCTGAAAGCATAACCGGTATGTCTATGTTATCAAGTAATGCTCCAACTGGAACAGATTTGTAGAGAGAAACAGTGCTAAGAACTAGGCACCTGTACAGTCCTCGTTCCAGGGGTTTAACATTGGATGAGCTGCAGTGTGACCTGGGAACCAAACACCCTTTAGCTCCTGGAGGACATTAAATGTGCTGCTGTAACTCAGCACTCTGTTGGGTATCACCCAAAGGAAATCCACTTTGCATGCTCCAAGTCCACCCAGCCATGCAGACCAAAGCCCTCTAAAAGCAGGGATGACTGGGACACGCATTTCCAAAGGGCCTTCCTGATCTGAACAAACACTGATGTATTTGCACTCATTAGGACTCAGGACTTCCATCTGCACGTCAACACTGTTCTCAGTAAAAACTTGGAACATGGGCAATTTTGCAAAAATCGCTCAGAGTTCAACTGCGGAGATGGAATCAGAATCTCGACTTATCCTGGTATCAGGCAATTAACAGCAACGTATTTCCTCATAATATGGGACATATGTTGCAAAGGGATGGAAAGGGACAGCCGAAGGAGGGGAAGAATAAATAAATAAAAGATGACAAAACAAATACACAACAAGCATCTTATCTGCATACTTATAATCTGCATGTCAGATTATCTGCAGATCATTAAAATTACAGTCCCTTTGAGAAGCAGTCCACAGATACACAGCCCGCAGATCAGGGTGAGGGCAAACGGCCAACGGGAAGGACAAAGCTGGCCAGAGGAATCGTGGAAATTGTCTCTGTGCAGCCACCATTTATGCTCCCAGGTGGTTTCTTGTCTCTTGTTCTTTTTTTTGGTGAGGGTACCGTGTCTGTGGTCCATTTTTTAACAGATACCTCCAACTTATATGCCTGAAAATACATTAATGAGTCAGATATTTTAAGTATATCTATTATAAGTTCCCATTTCAGAATATTTCATGCTGACTGTTAAGCTACATAGAAAGTATGAACAGTCACAGACTCTTAGCGACTTCCACGGAATTCATTTCTCAATCTGAGGCTTATAGAAACATCAGTTAATGTAAACTGTATCACATGACTAATAAGTAATATAAAAAGCGCAAAGAAAAACACACGTTTTGTTCAAACTGTGGCCTGTAATATCTGGTCGTACCACAAAAAATGATAATGATACCAGAGAAACAGTTCTGGCATAGAGAGGGGAACTTACTTTGTATCTTATCCACTCTTTGGCAATAACATTTCCAAGGAAGGAACACAGTAAATATTTTCTATGAGAAGCAACACAGACAGTAATACATTTTCCTTTATATTTTTTTTTCTTGTTACAAAGGAAAATAAAGATAGTAAAATGAACAAGAAACTGCTGGTATGAGAAACACAACTATCAGGATGGAAAACCAAGAACTAAGCCTTGATCCATACACAAGAAAGAATTAATTGTGCTGCTTCCTCTGTAAACATAACAGAGCTGAGGATTAACAGAAACTGTACATGTCAACCAGGTCACAGGCATTCAGAGGTTTCCCTGGTTCAAATCTTTAGGTCACAGCTATAGCATTAAAAAATCAGTTTCTCAACCACCTCTCTACACAGACCATAATACCCCTTTTTAAATGAAAACAGATGATTTAAAAAGGAGGCAGCATCAGTAGGTTCTTGTCTTTTCATTGCAGAATAGAGGTCAAGAACTAGCGGATAAAAGATAAACAACGCAGAGGAAATGAAGGGCTGGTTTAACGTGCCAATGTTATGATATCTGCAAGGACAGTACAAAAGAATAAAATCCAACCATTTCCATTTTTAGTGAAGCAGTTACTATAGATGTCTAACTAGCCCAGCACCAGCACTGCTAGGAAGTGTAGCTAGCATGACACACACTATTCCAAAAAGCTTACCACATCAACCTAAGGTAAGATTCAACATTCGGAAAAAATAGTCTGAAAATAAATTGAGGGAAGATACGAAAAAAAAAATGGAAGGAGCAATACTTGCACAGATTAGCTAAACACAACAATCTGCTTTAATTGATTTCTCTAATTTTTATTTATGTAAATTAGAAAAAAAAAGACATGAAACTCTTCCCTAGCTAGTTATTATCCTTAAGCCAAATGTATTTCAAAGCTGGACTGTAGCAGAATATCGCACTTCAGTAGACCCTGCAGAAATCACATAAAAGCAGGAAAACTTGCAGTGAGTAACTACAAATTTTGACCATTGGAGAGAACTGACCACAAGCCCTTAATCAGGAACACGAGTTGAGTGCATTCGTATTACTGTAACTAAAAATATTTTCACCTCGAGGAACTTGCTGAGCCTTCAGTGCTGAACTTAACCTCTAAACGTACGTTAATACAGGTTCTTCAACATACATTCTTCACATCTTAATGAACCGCTATTTGTTGTGCTCTGTTCACCAGAAAAAACTTTTCTTACAAATCAGACAGAAAGAAACAGATATAAGTTACACTCCAGAGTACAACAGTGAATATCAAAAGAATGAGGAAGCCAAAATACAGCTTAAAGGCTTGCTTAATTTAAAGTCTGCTTTCTTAAAAGAGGAACTCTCATACTGTGGTAGACTGAAAAAGGGTTTAGATTATTCCATTTTTCACATTCCTCTTGCAGTATTTCCAGGTGCACGTCAGAGAAAAGCTTTCAGTATTACAGACAGCTTGCTGTCTTGCTTGACAACGTAAGAAAACAAAACAAAGCCAGAACTCACTTAAATAATCTTACCATCATGTTTTCACTACCACAAAGACAATCAACAGAGAACAGCAAAAACAGAACAGTATAATAAGAACTCCTGTTTCAAAAGCACAGTATTTTAGAATAGTTCATGTTCATATAAATCACCAATAAAACACAAATCTCAAACAGCAAAGTACTTTCTAGTAAGAGGAGGTAGTAAAAAACATGTTCCTTAGGAGAAAGTAAATCCAGCTGAACTCTTTCAAGTTCATTTTCAAATTCACACATGATCAAAGATGGGTCCCGATTTCTTCCACTGATGCTTCTTGACCCCGAACCCACTCTTTGAAAAACTTAATTTCCAATAATGCAACAGAATTCTGCAGCCTCTCCATGAAATAACAAATCACAACTCATAGTTGTAAACCTAAGGAGCTTTTCTGAGTATCTGTTTGCCAGTATATACAGCAACTAGCCACATTAGAATACATGCATTAAGAAAGACAAACTACTTATGACATGGACTGTCTCTTGCTAAGCATTTGTGCGGTAATAATGCAATTGCACCCTGAACCTCTGCCACATTAAGGGCTTTAAAAGCCACACCAAAATTGAATTTATTGTCTTTTGCAAATTCATAGGGATCCCATAAAAATAAGGAGAAAAAAGAATTTAGCAAAGCTTTTCAATGAAATAAATGAAAATATTTCTCTTCAATTCCGAAGAACTCATTTAAATGTTTTTACGTAATGCTGAAGCTGAACACTGCAGCAGAAATACAAGCATGGAAATCAGAAAACAAAAATGATTACATACAATTGAAAACATGTTCCAAGGCTCAAAGCAAACCCGATGAAAAAAGGTATTAGTGGTCCGAAAAAAGATCATTACAGTATAGCATTAAGTTTTAATTTAAATAAAATTTAAATTTAAGGATAAAATAAAAATCCTTTCTTTCGAGGGCATCTCTTAAAAATAAAAGAACTGCATTTATTGTGACCCTTTTTAAAGGAAGTTTTAAAAATCTATAAAAGCATACTGTGTTAGCTGCAATGTTTAGTACTGCATAAACACTGAGTTAGGACTTTTGTTTAATTAAAGAATTACTAACACAAATATTCATAGAACAACTGCAGTTTCTGAGAGTAGAAGCATCACTTGAGTGTTATGCATTACTATTATGGACTTTTCCATCTGGTAACAAAGGCCAGAGGAATTTAAAACAACTTTGGAAATAATAAAACCACCCAACTCTGAAACCTGCCCGACAGCAAGTTTCTGTCTAGCAGGAGATTTTACAACACTCTCGAAAACAGAGCTAAAAAAGTTTCTTATAATGGAAACTCTGACGGACCACGAACTATAGTTACACTAGGAGCTGCCACTGTAATATTCTTTCCTTTCCTTCATGTCATACTGAAATTTCCATTTTATTCTTCATTTGTCATTCTTTTCTGTAAAGATAGTCGCTTAATTAAAGAAACTAGGGGTTTTTTGCAACCTACCTTCTAGTTTCACACATTTGTTGTTGTGGTTTTGGTTTTTTTTTAGGGTTTTTTTTGGTTTTTTGTTTGTTTGTTTTTTTAAAAAAAATTCTTCATGTTTTCACTGGTTTTGATCACTACTTTTTCTTTCCAGCTTTAGCTGGTGACTTTTTCGATGTCATCTTCAGAAAGCTGAACTGAAAAAATGTGATTCAGCTGCTTAACTTTATCATGGAGTTTTATTTTTCAAGACTATTATCCCAAGAGTATGAACTCTTTGACTTTGATGACAATCAAATTTAATGAATGAATGCAAAAAAAACCACTACTTAATTAGTGTGCCAACAATAATTTCCTACAAACTACCTAAAATCTGAATATTTCTTAGAGATTTTGACTGTATGCTACTACAGACAAGAACACTGAATCCAACACTGTCTGTCCATCAAAGAAAGACTGCAGAATCTTGCTCTGATGCATACAAAAGTCAGGTTTGAACACATTTAGATTCCTGAAAAGTATCATTTCTGAAGCATTTAAAAAAAATTCAAAAAATAATCAAGCTCTTCTGCCACATTTACTCTTAGTTATATTCATGCACGGCATTTGGAGGGAAGATGAGACTGGAGTCAGATTTGTAGCTAGCTTTATAAAGATTAGTCCTCATCAGACAAAACAATTCCTAGCTAACTACAATGGTAGAAGGAACTCTGGCCACAGAATCCAAAATACTGGAAATGAACTGCCATACCAAATTGGATCTGTGGCTCGGACCAGTGGCGCACGGCCAATGTGAGCCACTAGCTGCCTGGCTGGAAAACAGGAGACAGTTGACACTGTACCAACTGCAAAGCTTAAGATAGATAACTGCATAATTTAAATGCAGCCCCAGTTATTTTCTGTATACCAACGGAAATCTCTAACGAACATCTGAATAATTCCTTAACTAGGAATCACTGAGCTGTCCTCAACGGGACCCAGGAAGTGCCATTCCACTACCGAGTGCTACAGATCGATTTATAGCACTGCTCTGGATGCTATGAGTAGCAAAACACTGGAGGATATCTACAGAATTTAGTATTAACATCTTGGGACATAAAGGAATTTGTATACAAGATTGATAGTAAAACCACGGCTGCATGCTTACCTTAATATGGCATGCAGTGTTGTCACTATAAGTGTCTCTCTGCAAGTTTCTACTTGCAGAAAAAAATAGTTATTGCAACACCTTTAAAAGGCATCATTCTTTTACATTGTTTCTCAGAGGTTTAATTTCAAGAAGTATCAACTTTCACAAAAATACAACAGAACCCATAATTTCACCAACTACTAAGTAAAAGGAACTTTCAGGATAGTCAAACATGCTCTAAAGCATTAGCAAATAACGGTTAAAAAAAAGTAATGAAAGAAACAACCAAAAGGCTAGCTAATGAGTACACAATGTACATCTGCAGGTGAAATGATAGGGAAGAAGGTTGGGGAAGAGAAAGAGACAACAAAAAGCCTCTTCCTAATTAGGTAAACATATGACATAGAAAAAATAACAATAGTTGGGTGTGGTTATTTTATGATTAAATGCTAAATAATGGTAAGAATTTGGCAAGAATACAGAATATGTAAGAATACAGCATATCATGCTCTGGCTTTCATGTATATAGTTATCTTCCACTATAGCAGCTTTCAGTTTCTCAAGGTTAGCAGAATTTATTAAATTGGTGATTTTATAGGGGTGGATTTTTTTTGTAATTGAGTATGACATAAGACAGAAAAATGCTGCCTGTCCTAAAACGTAGTTCAAACCAAAGGTCCTCCTAAGCATACAGTGTATGAAAATTAAAAACAGGGAGTTTGGGTTATGAAAAGAAGCCATATGACTAAAAAGTGAATCCATTTTCCAAAACGCCCACACAGACAAGAGCTTCTGATGTGAAAAATGGTCTCTGCAAAAGCTAAATTGCACAGATTATTTTCATGAAAAGTTAGAAGCTGCACTACATGCAGATTATATGACATTTACTGTGATGAGATTTTTTTTAAAAAACACACTTTTTTGTGTTATTACAGCAAGAACAATTACTTGATTGTTCAATGTATATGATGTAAATGCCAATAGTTATTTAATTAAATAATGGTCTTCCATTAGAATTTATATAGGCAGAGATGCTTGCTTAGTTTTTCCAGGCTTCTTTCCTTCTTGCTGCAGGCAAGTTTTGGCTGCCTTAAAAGTTAGATGCAACAATGTGCACTAGCCAACAAAGCATTTGTGGCTTACCTTGGCACTGAAATCCTTGTTTCCCAAATCCCCTGCATAAAAAAAAAAAAAAAAAAAGACAACTGTCTTAGTATGTTTAGTTATCATTTCTTCTCAATGATCTGTAGCAACATAAAAATAGCGTCATATTAAATTACTTCAGATTTTGCTAAAACAGCAACAGATTTTAAAATATACAACACAGAACAGCCCACCCATTTCAGAGCAGAGAACAATAGCTGTCACCAGCTATGTAATTTCAGCTTCTGGCAACAATATTTTTATTATTATTATTTTACAAGCTATTTTGGATCTACAATTATCATCATCTGTGATTACTGCATAATATTTCAACTCATTTAATGTCACACATATACTTTACAGCAATGTAAAATTCCAAGTTCTAGCAAAGGCATATAAAACAAACCAGACTTAGTTTTTCATCCAAATTTTAGGATTGAATGCCGATGCTGTTACACGCCTCAGCTAGACACAGTTGTTTGTTGTTTGGAGAGGAGGCAGGTTAAAGGTTTTGCTGGTTCCAATATAAATGAGAAGACAGGCCCATTGGCCTTGCTTCATTTGCATAACAAAATACAAGCGTCCCTGTAATACTCCACCAATGAATACGGCGACACACAAACGTTCTACCTGGTATCTAGAGTCCCAACACATATTATACCTCTGGCACTGTAGTTGGTTTTATTTATTTGTTTATATTTAAACATTCAACATTTGCTTTCCACAAAAATAAATGTTTTGAGTATCCTCCCTATAAACATTTCTCTGCATTTTCCCTCTTTGCAGAATGTTTTTCATCTGGGGAAGCTGGAGCTGCTTACACTAAAAGACATATGAACCAAAGCCATGAACTGCAGAAGCCAGCCAGTAGGCTGTATGCAGTTAACAACATAAAGTTTAATTATAAAGCATGTGGAAGTGTTTTTAAAAAAAAATATATCAACAATTTTCTCACTTTGTAAATTTATTTATTTAGAGAAGGGCCAAAACCTTCAGTACACTGTTACTTCAGGTGGAAACTGGCATTACACAGCTTCGAGCATTTCCATGAATTCCTGTGCTACAGGCTCTCCCTGGTTTCGTTATAAGTAGGCCTAAACTAACAAAACCAGAAGAAATACAAAATTGCTTGTTTGCTGGACAGCATAGCTGACTATCCTATACTGTCATTCTGCTGCTGTTATCTCTTGTCTTCACAAAAGTAAAAAGCAAGTACTGGAAGTGTGCAAATGCGATTGCATGAAAGCTGACAGGACTATGAACACAAAATAGACTTTAGATGATTTTTTTCATCCTTTTGAACACTTATTTGTAAAGAACATTCCTCTTATGTAGTCTAAAAGCATAGCCATTCTTCAGTGTTTGAGCTGAATTCATACATTAACCAGCTGCAGTCCACTCCGCTCCCTGATCGGTTATAACGTATTTTAAGTAAAAGGTCTTAAAAAAAATATCAAGAGTTGAGAAACAAAGCAGATAGGTGAAAGTTGTTTAAGAAGATAAGGAAGCACTAAACTGTTTCAGTAAATATTACCTGGTCAAACATAATCTAAGAAAACAAATCTATTTGTGTAGTTCATTGAAAGGTAGCATTTACTATTCTTTATACCATAAAACATACGTTAACTGGCACATGTCATGTTGGAAACAGACAAAGCACTTTTTACAGGGTATGATGCTTATTCAAGAGTTGCCTACCTTCAAATGAGGAAATGAAAAGTTTTCAAGCTACCACATGCTCATTTGATGAGCTTAAGAGCTTCCTTAGCAAGAAAAAGACAAAAGAGCACAGCTACTCTTGCCACCTGTCAGCTACAGGAAATCCTTTCATTTTCACATCCATCCTGTCATCAGGTGCCTTTTCTCATGACAGTACTCCGCTTTGGTTTTTAATTGTGCACAAGCACAGTCTGACAATAACCCTGCAGAATTCTTTCACACCTCCCAGTTCATTCTGTTTTAGATTAACTTTGAACCAGTTTGTGAAGGTCTCTTGCTTTTACAATACCAAACTGCATTTTTTTTTAAATGGCGAAATTTATTTTTTTTTTTAAAAAAACCCCAACACTCAAAAAGCTGACCTATTTCTCCTTATTTCTTCTTCAGTCTACCCATCTCAGTTTTCCTTCCTTACTCTGCAAATATATTTCAGTAATTTCTGGAGCAATCACAGCCTTTTCTTCAGCCTGCAAACTGAGGAAAACTCAAGAAGGAAGGCAAAGGTCTGTGCCCAGACACGTAAACAGACAGGAAAAGAGCAAGACACCTGCCCATAGACACAGAGCCAGCCGGGTGCAGACCCCCCTGAGTCTTTTACAACTTTGTCTCAAAGAAATCTCATCTCTCCTTTTCAGCAACGGAACCTGCAGTGCAAACTTCAGCAGCAGAGCAGGGCTGACGCTCAGCCACACCGCAGGTGAAGGAGAGGAAGCCCAAGCTGTTTATGTTGCGCGCTCGCTGGGTGTACAAAACACGAGGACACACACCCACTCCTCTTGCCTCACCTGCCCAGGGCACAGGGAATGAGCCAGCACCTCCACTTGCCCGCCGAGGGCGAGCGGAGGGCGCAGGGCGGCCGCAGCCCGGCAGCGACGGGGAGCGCCGAGCGGCTCGGCCTGCAGAGAAGCCGCAGTCCTGCCCAGAAGAGGGCATGGCAGGCACCCATAGGTATATTTTTTTCCTAACAGCTTAGTAATCAGGGTGTTGGTAGGAAGTTTTCCTCCCTTCCTCCCCTCTCTCCAGCAAGAGCCCTTCTCTTAAAAAAACCCTCCCTTTCCTAAACACGTAACGTAGCAGCAGTGGCACTGTGCGCTCCCGATCTCCCTGCCCTCCCTCTGCAGCAGGAGGAAGCAAAGCAGGCACCGATCGCAAAGTTAAAGGCAGGGCTGCAGAAGTTGTGCCACACAGCAACACCCACAGCCTGAAACAGAAAACCCTCCGTTCCTCCCGCAGCAGCTGTAGCGCCGGCGGAGCTCCCCCCCGCAGGGGACGGCGGGCGAAGTCAGCCAAGCCATGCAGAACCCCCGTCGGCGGGGGACAAGAGGTGAGGAAATACAAGCCTCGATGGTCTGGGAAGCGATGTCCCCCAGCATGGCTCTTCAGTGCCAGACAGCCCCTGCGGCACTGGCCAGCGCTGCCCCCCGGGCACCCCTACGTTCCGGGGCTCCCCCAGCCCCGAGACCGAGGTGCGCCCAGACTCAGGCAGGGGCCCCTCGGAGCACCGGCGGCCGCGGAGAGCCGCCCCCAGGAGGAGGGTGCGACAGAGCCGGGGGCAGCGAGGCGACACGGCTCTGCCCCACCGGGGCTCACCTGCCCGACCCTGGGGGAAGGGACGAGGGGCAGCCGGGGGCAGCGGCGGGTGGGAGGGGAGGGGCGGCCGCTCGGCGGGGCCCGGGCACGGCGGCGGGGGCTGTCCCAGGGGGGGAATCCCCTACAGCTGAGCGGGCCCGGGCGGAGGCGAGGGGGGAGAGGCGCTGCCGGGGGGTCTCTCACCAGATGAAGTCGGTGCAGTGGCTGCAGAAGGTGGGCTGCTTGAAGAAGCGCGCGATGAATTTGTGCTCCTTCACCTCGTGCACGTTCTTCTGCCTCAGGGCCCCCTTGCGAGCGAAGCGCCGCGCCGCGTCCGGGGCCGCGCCGGGCTCGGAGCCCGGGAACACGTCGGCCATAGCGCCCTCCTCTCCACCCCCCTGCCGGCAGCCGGGCCGCGCCGGGAATCGCCGCCCCGACGTCCGCCCCGTCCGGCGGCAGCCGAGTCTCTGGCAACGGCGGCGGCTGGGCGCTGCCTCCCGCTCCCGCGCCTGACGTCGGAGCGGCGCGTAGGGAGCGGGAGGAGGATCCCGGCCCCGGGCCCCGCCGCGGCTGCTCCGCCCGCGGGGTGAGCGAGCCCCCG
The DNA here is from genome assembly GCF_028500815.1 of Rissa tridactyla. Lineage (NCBI taxonomy): Eukaryota > Metazoa > Chordata > Aves > Charadriiformes > Laridae > Rissa > Rissa tridactyla. Next base: position 14,649,343 of record NC_071480.1, on the reverse strand, counting down.
GCCGCGGGCGGGGCGGGGAGGGCGGGGCAGGCCCGGCGCGGGGCCGCCCCCCGCGGGAGGGGGGAGTCCGGGAGGGGGCGTCAGCACCTGCCGCCTCTCGTCAGCGGCTGCCGCCCCTCACACGGGCGGGCACCCACCGGCTCTCCCTCACACGGGCGCCCGCCGGCTTCCCTCACACACACACACCCGGCTCTCTCCGCACACACAGGTTCCCCTCTCTCTCTCTCACACACACACCAGCTCCCCAAAACCCACGCACTGGTTCCTCTGTCTCTCACTGACACCCCACACAACCCCCCGGCTTCCCTCACACACCAGCTCCCCTCACACGCACCGGCTTCCCTCACACACACAGACATACGCTCTCCCCCGATGCACTGGTTCCTCTCACACACACACACCAGCTCCCCCTCACACCCGCACCAGTTCCTTTCTCTCACACACACCCACGCAGGCTTTCCTCACATACAGACACACACACCAGCTCTCCCCACGTACGCTGGCTCCTCTCACACACACATACACACTCATACGCACACACCCGCTCTCCCCACACACACTGGCTCCTCTCACACGCGCACAGCGGCTCCCCTCAAAACCGCACACCTGTTCCCCTCACACCCACACCGGTTCCTCTCTCCTACACACACCCCTACACAGGCTTTCCTCACACACCGGCTTCTCTCACACGTACATACACACACACCCGCTCTCCCCACACACACTGGCTCCTCTCTCACACGCACACCAGTTCTCCTCACACCCACACTGGTTCCTCTCTGTCACACACGCACCCCCACACAGGCTTCCCTCACACGCGCACACACACCAGATTCCCTCGTGCACATCAGCTCCTCTCACACACACCCCCTTGGCTCCCTCCTCCCTCTGCCTCACACACAGCAGCTGCCTCCCTTCACACACACAGACAGACACCGCGGGCAGCTCACACACAGACACAGAGTTCCCTCAGTGTCGGCCATGGCAGCTGACACCTTCCCTCCGCATCGGCCCCGCCACGGGCGGTGCTGCTGCCCTCAGCCCCGGGGCCCGGGCAGGGACGTGGCAGCGACGGGCCCCGGTGACCTGCAGCACCGCCTGCCTTTGACCTCTGCTGGGTGCAGCTGCCACCCGCACCACAGGCACCGCCACCACCACCGCAAAGAGCTCGGATAACCTATACCCAGCTGCGCTCTGCCGCCTTCACAGCGCGCTTCCTGTGCCGGCCCGGAGAGGTGTTGTTCCACCACCACAGCAAACAAAGGTGCAGCCCCGACGCTCTCCTTCACAAAACCTTTCCCCTTCCTGCAGCCCAGGGACCCAGCACCACTCACGGAGCTGCAGTTTGAGGCCACGCTGAACAGCTGTACATCACACAACGCCACTGGGCGTATGACAAATACAAGAGCGGCCTCACCATCTTGCCCCACTGCAGTGTGTCCTATATTTCTAGTTTACCATACAACACAAATACCCTCAACAAAAAGCAAAGGAAACATACAGGAAGTCTTTTTCACTAACTGATGCATCCAACGTATATACAAAAGACTTTTACTCTGCTTTTATGCAGCACACTGACAATGTAATAAAGTATTCTGTAAAATAATAGAGCCGTTCATCTTCCTTTATTCTCATTACACACAAAGCATTCACAAGTCCCTGGACATAGAAACATTACCCGCCTATGGCATACATACATTTTCTCATATTGCAATTTATACAATATCTCCATATATTCAGAAAAACACCATATAAAGCATGACTCTGTGCGTGGAAAAATGCAATATATGTGCTAAACAAAAAGCCGCAAGACCTAGTCATAATTTTTTTAGTAAATATTATTCCCACGGCTACAAATTTTCACACCAGGGAAACAGATGCTTATTAAAAGTTCCTCTACCCCAATATATCTACATACTCATAAGTCTGTCTGTGTAAGCATGTGTAATGTGGTTTATTTCACGAGAATGGAAGCAAGCTAATTAACTCAAGTGAAGTCTTATTTGCTGATGGGAGAAGTGCACATGGACATTTACCACAGAACAGAAATAACTTGTTACACGCTATCTTATTCTTAATTTTAAAAGCTGGGTTTCTGGGTGCAGCCTGCCTGAGCTGGTACCTCTGTGGCATTTCATCAAATAACTGACGACAGGGTCAGCCCTGCTTTTTTTCTAAACTTAAAGAATCAAGCCATGTGCCCTATAAACTGTTTCACTATGCCCTTGCTTTGTGAACTTTTATTTTGCAAGGAACTACTTTCAAATTTGATCTGAAATTCGATAAAATATAAAGATTTTTAATTTGGTTTCTACCTATTCTACATGTTTCAAATCCCTTATTCCTCTTCAGAGGGAATACATTTTCCTTGCCTTAATTAACTTATGCCAAAGCATGAGGAGCACTAAGAAACATTTTGTACTCTCATTAAGTGTTCCATCAAGAAATATGGAACGTATTTATTTCTCTTCCTTTAGTGCTGCATTACAAACATAGCTACCGAGACTGGAGAATGTGACTGAATCAGACACAACTCGCATGACGTCAGGTTTGGGGCAATCTGCACGTTTGGTTGTTCCTTAAAATCTCGCAGACCTGCTGAATCATTTTGGATTCCAGTTTCTTTCCTGAGGGCGGCTCTGGTCAAGATTCACTCACTGGAACATCGGCGAGTGCCTCCAGCTCCTCTTTCCAGCACCTGCCCATTGCCTTGTTGGGCGCCAGGGAAAAGCCAAGTAACACCACATGGTCACATTAGGATGGCTTTATTGTGTCTCTGTAAAGCAACGTTTTATCTCAAACCTAATAATTGTTTGTACATTGTGATTATACACACTAGGCAAGAGAAAAAAATCTGTTATGTGTGCATAGTGATCCTCAAACAAGTAGGTAAACCATTGTAACGCAACCTGCCCTTACTGTATATAACACGTAACTCCTCTTACTGCCCTATTTTGGATACACACCACTCACACAAGGCTTTTTTGTGTGTGTATGCATATATATATTCACCTTCAAATGTCACGATTTGTCAAAGTGACCAGGACACTCTCACAGCGATACTACCAGGGGATACTATGTTCCGTTCACCAGCCGCTTGTGGGACACATCATCGTAACATCAGCATCCTCTTGCTGGGAGGCTTTTAATTGCTTGGACACCCATTTCTCCTACTCTGCATTCAGGTCCTGCGGGTGACACAGGAACTCCTCCTTCCTCTGCAAATTGCTGGAGGAAAGACCTCTGCCACCTCTTCCTGTGCGCACGCCTCCCCACCAGCAGCCCGCGACTTGCTCTTCGGCTTCGGGTGGTGTTTGCAATTTGTTTCTGATTGAGGCCATCTGGACCAGGAGTCAGCATTCTCCTTGTTTGTGTTCAGGCATATACATGGTTATTAAACCAGAGCACCAGCTTCTCCAATCTCCTGGCAAGCGGCTTCAGAATTCCTGACTCCAAAGCACCATTTATGAGGTCTTCTGATGACAAATTTACACCTGTATTGGATATTTGGATAATATCCTAGAGAGTTCATCCCCAGTAGAAGTTCCCATTGAATTGTTTATGTGACTTTCTCTGAAGAACTTGATTATTGCTGTAACAAGCACAACCTCTCAAGTCCTTTCTATATTTGCATCAATACCATCCCAGGTCTGCAAGTGCAAGCATCTGGGTTCATTCTGAAAGGGGTTTCTTAGAGTCATTCTCCTGCCTGTGAAGTGCCTTCTCTTTTTACGCATCTGCTGGATCAGCACGCTACTGCCTGCATCGTTTTTGGATCAAAAAGCAATTTAAAAACTGTGTCTTTCCTAACAGAAAAGTGTCTGGATTGTTCTGTCCCTATTTACATGAGCTGTGCTGTATCAGATCAACTCAAAGACACAGCCAAGGAGAACACCTTCACCAACCCCCTTGGCAGTTGTGGCTCTCTGTTTTATTATTTCCTGCTTGTAAGAAATATTCAACGCACAGGAATCACTTCCTGCTTGAGACCTATAAGGAAGTTCACAACCCAATTTCTCCTCACATTTCAAAGCAAATTACAACCACTTCCTTTTCTAGAGAGTTATCAGAACAAGTAGCTATTTTCCAAATCCCTTTTAGGAAGGATGACTTGATCATTGCAAACCCGCTGTCTAAAAATGATTTGCTTCACCCCGTCTCATCTTCCAAAGGAATTTCCACAGTCAGCTTATGAGACGTTTCCACCAGCAGCTATTGTGGAATAATTACTTGCCATAATTAAGTCAAAAGCAGTTATCAGTTTCCACTACTGTAGGGACTTCAGAGTAAAATTTCAGAAGCCAGATTTTTCCTAATTTCTTTTTCCGCGCAGCACATCCTTTATTTCTCCCTTTGTCTGAAATCACCTATAGAGTTTATTGTTGAAGCTCCCATTCATAAGTTTGTTTGTCGTGTTTTGAGCAGTAGCTATTAATGATGAGATAATTCCCACTACTCCTATGGTTTTTCCAGATCCAGGTGAGGAGGAGGTAGAAATACTTTGTCTCTCTCTATATCAATACTCTTTTCTGCATCTTTCCGTGTCTTTCTGCACCTGTGCATTCACAGCCTGCCCAGCTCTACCTGTGTCTCTGTGTTTACGCTGATTCTTTTCTCTGCCCTTTTCCCCCCAGAGTTACTGTGGTCGCAGGTTGGGGAACCCTGGGTCATTAGGCAGATTTTGTTATTCAACTATTCCATGTGACAGACAGCTTGTTTACACGTGCTAGTACTAATGAGAAAGTCTGAATGTAGGTATTAAAACACAGTCAAAAAGAAAATTAAATATAGATAAAAAGTCCCGTGTGAAAGGAAATGTCGCAGAAAAAATATTTCTGAAAAATTCTGAGGAAAAAAAGGCATATCATAATAATTAGTCATTTACCAGGGATGAAATCGCAGTTCATTGGTAAGTCCTAATCAGCAAAATCCTGCTTCCCTTTGTGACATGGAACTGATGCCATCACTTCAACTCGCGTTTCCTTGAAAGTGGTGCAGGAACCGTTCCTCGTGCAGATCGTTTGTAGCTGCCTGTGAATTACCCTCACAGCAGCTCTCCATAGAACTGGAAATAAATGGCTGACGACATACAGAATGTCGAGTATAAAACACATTTTTTTATATCAGTGTTCTCATCGGAATACTGAGTGACAACCTATTGTTTTATTTTCTCGCAGCTCGGGCGCATTAGGAGCACTCTAAAACACCTCCTCGTTACAGAGCTGAATCAGAGTTTGGTGCTGTTACACACCGAAATGTGATGGGGGTCCTTTGGGATGTTTCATGGGGTTTTGTCTCTTTCTAAATTGTATAAATAAAAATTTCTGCCTCAGCTGGAGTATTTGCTATCATTGTTGTTTTGCAGATTTTGTCCTTCCCACCAGCAACCACTCTGGAAAATTTTGAATGTCTCTTCCAAAAAGTAATTCACATTCTTTTGAGTACATCAGAACAATTCTCTGGTGTAGGCAAATTTTCAGTCTTCAACTGAACACACAACAAAAGGCAGCAAGACTCAGACTTTGAAATACAAACAAAGCACTCAAACGATGTGGAAGAAAGAACAGACCTCTCTTGTACCAACCAAACAAGAGAGCTTCTGTTATTTCTTTCGAGAAACGTGGCACACAGGTTTGTGAGAAACAAAGTAGGTGGTTTTTGCAATGGACAATTGACCCCTGGAATTCCTTGACCAGAAGAACCAAGCACAAGAACCCGCCATGCTGCAGGATGCTGACGTGGGCTCAGGGGAGCCAGGAAGCCTGGGAGAGACAAACGTGGCGTGTTACTGAACACGGACCCCAGCTGGCTCAGAAAATTCCCTACCCAGCAAATGCTCAGAAAGTGAGAGATGCTTAGGAGGAAGTACCATATCTGCTTGCCCTTTTCTTACTTCTTCTTAGGTGTGCACCTGCGGTCACTGCTGGGGACAGCTTTCTCTGCACGGTTAAATGGGCCCTGCCTGAGCCAGTGCCACCGCTTCTATGGCCTTCGTTTTCTTTAATTAAAGAAAAATTATTTACTCTATCATTACCAGCTGACAAGAAGTTACCCTCGGAAAATTATTTTTTCCAGCCCTTTTGCATTAAAGGCTTATCATTTTTTTTGACAGCTGAATATCATTTATCACATATACAGGAATTAGTACTTTAAAGTTGCATTAGGTTTATTCTAGAGAATAAATGTGAAAGGAAAACAAAGTCTTATCAGCTGGAATATACAGAATCTTCACTTCTTTTTCTGTGCCACCATTATATTATGAGATGTTGATGTAGAGAAAGCAGAATACCATTTTCAGTGGTAGGATTTTCAATTATTCCGCGTCCGTCTGTGCTCTACACAAGTGTTTACACTTATGGAAACACTAATAATTGAAATGACAAGAGTTTGGCTGGACAAACACAGCTTTAAAATATTTGTTTAATTTAGAAGGACTGAAAAGAGAAAACACTGACGCACAAAACAAGCTGACACTAATTTCAAAAAGACATTTCAAAAGCCCCAAGTGACAGTTAACGGAAAAATGAAGCGTGGAAAACCTTTCTGCCGCAGAGACGTAACATGAGGAAGAATCCTGTTTGTTCGCATTTCACATCCATTCAACGCCCCACTGGAATTTTCATTTCCCAAAAAAACCCAGAAACTGTCCTTTAACAACAGTAGAGACTATTTTTGGCCATTTAATCCAGTATTGTGGATTAAAGACTGAAAAGATTAGCAGACTAATACATATCATAACAAGGGAACATCTCTTAGGTTGCACTAAGTAAGTCTCATGCTACTATTTGGTTTCTCAAGTTACGGTGACCTTAATAGCCCAAAATTGCTATTTCTATGTAAATAAAATGCTACGGATGCTCTTTCAACATGAATTACATTTTAAAATAGTTTTGTTCCAGAAAACATAATTTTAAAAATCAGACATTTCACCCACAATGCTGCTAAGGAAAAATTAACCCAGGGCAAGCCACAGGCAAGTGCCAGTGGATTTGGTTCCAGATGTTTTCTGGCCTGTCTGTGAGTAAGAGCTGGGCAGCTGCTTTGAAAAGGTTTGCAGCAGCAGTTAAGCCAGCTTGGACAGCGGACTAATCGTAGTCAATTTGACTAGAAATACAAAAATAAAAATGAAACAAAACATGTAGCGGGCACACATACACGTGCTTTCTGCGCATTTTCAACTTGTATCATAAATATTTTGCACTTTGTAGAGTGCTCATGATCTGCTCTCTCCAAAACATCTGGACATCTTCTCTTTTCAAGATCTGAATTTACAAGAATGTCACTGATATCAGTTCTGGCAATGTTGGAACAATTGCAATTTATTTCACGCTGTTGCCAAAATGCTGGCAGCGTCTTTATGTCTCCCTGGGCAATGAAAAAATTTCCATGTGTAATGAATAAAGGAGAATTGACCTCTGATATTTATTTTTGTTATTTGCACATAAAATTACAAAATAAATCCAAAACTCCACGAAAAACCTGGCTAGATGATGACGCAGATTGCAACACTAGAATCAAAATTTGTAGAGATATACACCCATGTGGAGACTGTCAAAGCAACCGGGTGGCCTTCTGGAAACCAAAAGAGGTAGATACATTTTCCAAAGAACCCAATACACCAAAAAAGTACTTTATTGAAGTGAGCGCTTTTAAAAGCATGGCCTTCATTTAGTTGTCTAAATAGAATTTGAGCCCTTCTGAAAATCCGATTCCAGTTACTGATACTGGCCCCTTCAAAACCTGCTTCCTCTCAGAAAGGCTTCGCCCTGGATTTATTGCTGGAGATCGGAGGCTGTCACAAAGTGAAATTAGTTTATTGATATCTTCCTCCTCTCTAATGGGCCGCACTATGAAAGTACCACACGTTGTGGTACAATAGGAGTCTGTTAACAGGATCCAGACGCAGAATAATGCGATGTCACGAGCATCAGGCACCAGCCACATGGAGAGAGGTGCACCAGGACACTTCAAGAGCAGCATGGCTTTTCTAGCAAAATGTCTAGCTCAGGACAAAGTAATCTTTCCTATCGCATTAGCCCTAAACTCATCCACTTATGTTTAAATATTCAAGAACAGTCTCAAAAATCAGCTTGTAAAAGTCAATGGCCTTCCCTCTGGATCCCACGTTTCGCGAAATTTTCAGTTCTGAGGCTACATTTTTAGCTTTTTCAGACTTGTCAGTCAGCAAAGTGAGGAATTCCCTCTTTCGGAGTAAATTTGCTAAGAATATCAGATTAAAAAGATAGGAGGAAAAATTACAGTCAACTATTTGTGTTGATTAATAAAGATTTGGGAATAATTCATAGTCTTGTAATTTTGTTAATTGTATATAAATGGATTCATATAACATATAAAAACACAGATAAAATCCCATTGAAAAAGCCCCAGATGAAGGCAATGACAAGGCTCGGGCTGGCTCGTGAAGGTTTCGGTTTAGGAGAGACCAGTACCCACTTTCTGATTACACTGCGCAGGAGCTGAATCACAAAGGTAGACTTGTTCATCCGGAACACTCTGGAATTCTGCCCAGAAAGAATTTAACAGATGCCATCCACAGGTTAATAGAGATCATGGCATCTATCTAGATTGAAGCTGTCGATTTGTTAGGTGATATCAATGGATGCCTCCGACACGGCCAAAGAGCATCGATGCCGGCCTGCTTTTACACATACGCACTTTTCAGTGAAGTTTTTAGTGTGGATGAATACACCCAGTGGCTTCTTGATTATCGATCCCCTTATCCGTCATTTGGGAAAAACCAAAGAACAGCAGTAAATAAATGTGGTGCTTGCTGGGCTTTCTGATAGTATCACGGCAATGTGCCGAGGGAGGCCCAGGCAATTTAAGAGCCTTCTCATTTACCCAGAGATGCCCTTTACCAGGAGGGACGGAGTCATGCTGGGATGAAAACGAGCACGGATTGCTCTGCTGTGGTACAAAGTGGTAAAATGCTAATGACATTTTTGATGTACTGGAAGTGCAAAGTGCATTCCTGCAGCACCGCGCTTCCCTTGGAGAACTCGCATCAGATCCTGACCAGGTCTGAACCCTCCCCAGCTTGTAAACAAGATGAAAACCTGAGGCAATACATGTATGTATACATACGCATATATATAATAAAAACAAATGGCCGGATGCTGCTGCCAGGGAAATCTGTGGCATCTGGCTTAACAAAAAGTGAAACAATAATGATGAAGGGAGTCTTGAAAACTTTGGTTCATGCTTGATGGGAGAAGAGAAGCAGCTTGGCTTGAGCTTGGAGAGCACACTGTCTTTTCTGGCGTCTCCATTACGCTGGCTGGCTGCTGCTTTGAACGCAGTTGTGTACTTCTACACCCGCACTGAGGGAAAAGGCAAAAAAGTGGGACTAGGCAAAAAAGGGTGAGAACATGCGTGGCTCATACTGCGCTTTTATGTCGACATCTCAGAAATTGTCCCTTGCAGATCCGTTCACTGCAGATTCAAACCCTCATAGAGAATCTTTTGCCCCCAAGGCTTCATAATTCAACATTCCCAATAAAGAAATATAACACGGGATTTTTTAGGCAGAGTTTTGATGAATTTATCAGAGGAACGGACTGTTTCACAGTATTTGGGTCGCAGCAGAACTGTGAGAGAGATTCTCCGGGTTTTCTGTGCAGGAAATGAGAAGGGGGAGAGGAGGAAGTAGCTTTAAGATGCTCTCTGGTTTTGTGCACCGCGAGTTTAATGTGTGTGACAACTAGGACACCTTCATGCCTCTGCGAGAGAACACCTGGAACATCTGTTAGTGCCAGCCCTCTGATATCTCAGATTGATACAGGATTGGGTATTTTAATATTCCACTTCCAGTAAACTGGCGGGTGCTTAAAGCGATTTAAGGTCTGGGACTAAAATGATAATTATTTCGCTAACTTCAGAAAAAGCGCTGTGGAACATCAGTGGTAACTAGGACTGCAGTTTACCCCAAACATATGCCACTTAGTGAAGATAATATTTTTAAGAACTATATGGACACTGTTCATTTTTTATGTCACCGAGACATTCTTTCAGGGCAATACAGTTACTGTACATTTACTTCCAACATCTCCAAACACGGGAAATATAAACTTTCACTGGAAAATAATTCACTGCAAATGGATCTTGGCTTCTGGCTGGCTGAATATTTTGCTGATAATGAGTGCGTACACCTAAATTGTCTATACAGATCTACATTAAGCATGAAATGCAACTAATATTTGTGAAGTAGGAACAGCTTCAACTTGTCCAGAACAGAATGCAATTATTTTTCTTTAAGGCTAAAAATGACTCATTTTACCTTCTTACTTTTTATTCCTTATCTCTTCAGTGCAATGGAGCACTCACTTCAATATTGGATGTATTGAGAAGAGGCGATAAAAATGTTTGTGCAGTGCATAAATGAACTTTGAACAAATATTAATAGAACTATCTTGGCAACACGATTGGGCCCATGACTTAACACCTGCTCCTGCAGAGGAACACGGGCACATCCATTACCCATCTGACCGTCACCTCTTCGTGCTCCGGAGAGAAGAAGGGGTGTACACATGGAAACCCAGTGACTGACAGGTGAACCATAAGCAGCAGCATGAGGGAAAGTGGAATATGAATGGTTCCTTGCAGGAAAAGGATGACATTGTTCGTGCAAGTTCAGTCCCAAGGCCAGCTTTCATGCCAGACCGAGTGCCTCAGGGAGAGGATGCTGGCACATAAGGGAGCACCACATTCAGGCCTCTCTTTAATGTTTACCTCAATGTCCCTAATCAAGACATTTCTGTTGATCTGTGGAACACCTGCATTTTGAACTGGCTGTGCCGTGCATTTTCTCGTTGAAGAACAGTCAGAGAAATCTGGAGAATGGTGGGTAATGCAGACTCAACACTCATTGTCTGGAAGGACAGACTGCCAGGAAGTCTGTGGCAGGATCAGAAGTGTGACATATCCTACAATATCAGGAAAATTACAGCATCAACTATAGAAGCAGACAGAGAGCTTAGAGGAAGGACTTGAGGGCTGGCTCATTAGCTGGGGGAACTGTTACCTCGCATTGACCTTCAGTCTGTCTAGTTCTTGCAAACTTTCTGCATAATACCTCTAGGAGAGAACAATTCCTGCCTGAACGTCTTCGTCTACCTTCTTATTATCTGGTGTCCCCATTATTACAATGTCTTCTCCTATTGTCATGACAGCTCAGCTGACCCCTGGTGTCAATGAAGAACGCTGCTGCATAGACCGTTTTTCACCATTTTTCTTTTAGCGTCCCTCTACTATTTTTTTCTCCTTCTCTTCCATAGGACATTTTTACCTTCACTTTCAAGGCCTTTGCTGGTTTATCCTCTTCCTCTCATTCCTTACTGAAACCACTCTGATCAGCCAGCGATGCCGGTCTCCACCATTCAATCGCTATCTTTTCAAACGCGCACTCTTCGTCTCTGCTATCCTGCCTTTCATATTTTTACCCGGGCAACACTGCTTCCGCAAAGGCAGTTTGTTCCCATCCCTCCTGCATATTCTCCTTTTAGGTTATGCTAGCGCAAAACCGGGAACACTTAGACTGCTGCGATACTGGTACTCCATGTATCACGCTAGCTAATATCATCTCGGGGGCTTCTTGCGCTACTTTCTCCGCTTGCAGCTACCATTTTTTCCTTAGAATATAATCCCGTTTGTGGTAGAGGCCATCAATCTGCTCTCTATTTACATGGTCACTAATGAAATTAAATTCTGCTTCGTGACTGGGTTTATCGGAGCTATAATAATAAATAGCACATGTACTAAAGGAGTGGGTTGAATGCGATGGAAAATCAGATGCTATATCTAATTGCATACTATCACCAGATACAGAAAGAACTAGGTTGGTTTGCTCATGCTCTGCCAAGGTGAATCCATACAACAATACTCACGTCTTCACCAGGTACCGGAAAAGACAGTTATTTGTAGCATACGTTCTACTGCTTCTTATTGCAGAGAAATATATTTTCAAAAAGAATCACAATATTGTCAGTTATTATGCAGTTGTGTGAAACGCATACTTAAATATTCACTCCTCTTTCAGTTTCACATGCAATTATTGTTTTACTTTCAATTTTAATAGCAGTAAAGTTATCGCACACAAAATCTATGGAAAAATTAATGTGCACATAATTTAAGCCATTTCCCCCCCCTTCTTAAAGTGGTACAGAAAACTTTTCAGTTCATGCTTTTATGTGTGTGGTACATGGTAGAGCACGTTCTGCCATCTGCTGAGCACAGTGAGAAATGCTCACATGGTCAACACTGAAATGGATAAAATTGTGCCCATCTAGTCCTGTGCTATTTTAAACGCGGGAAAGAATGTCATGGAAATAGCAGGCAGACCTAAGGAAGGGCTTAAACCAGAGGCAAGAAAGTTCATTACAGCATTGCAGTGTGCTGGGAGGGGAAAAGATACTCGTGGAATTTGGTAGAGAAAGAAGAGGAAGAAGCAGGCTGTGACAAATGGAAGAATAATCGGATGTAAATACAGAAAACGAAGTCAATTTTTTTCTGTTGATTTAGCGGTGGTACTTTGCCCTTTGGCACTGTGTATTTGGTAAATATTTTCAGCAGGACATTCATGGCATTTTCTCTCTGAGGAGAATAGCATGTTCCTAGTTGTTTAATGTTGTGGGTAAAATTTGTGTTTTAAATGCAAACAGAAAAACTTTGTAAAACAAAAATAAAGAAACTATTTAAGATGACAGCAGTAAGAGTTTGACATAACCTAGCTTCTCGTTAGAGCTTGAAATGTCCCTCACTCCCCCTCACAGGCTGTGAGTCAGCAGGGAAGGAGGATACTTAGATTAGAAACATCAAACTGTGGAACAATGATCACACAAACGTTATTTTGGTTGCACTTCAGATGCTCCTGCAGTTAAAATCTGCTAAATTAGGAGAACTGCAGTGATCAGAACCTCAGCTGATATCTGTGGAGTTTTTACTTGATGACCCCAAATTACAGCACCGAAACAAGTTTTTATACCACCCAAAAATACGATTTAAGTTTGACCCCCTTGTCACAAACAAGCACAGTCTAGAATCATTATTTCACTCTTCCTGCAGTGCTGGTTGCTCTCTCCGCTGCTTTGAGTTATCTGTTAATTGAAAGATGCTTATTGGTGGCGTGAATCTGATCAAATAGGCCCCTGAAGCCTGAAGTTTCAGGCCAGATAATCATCTGGTGTAAACTGGAATGAAGTTGGTATCATCACCGGAGGTGTGTGACAATACCAATGTCACTCCAACACTCTTCATTTCGCCTTAGAAAGATTTTGCTATAACTCTCAGGAATCTTTGGTACTTAGAAGTGTACATGCTCGAGTGATAAACACAAGCTTCTTACAGTTCTATTATTTGATCCAATATCATATTCCAAACATCCTCATCCTCTAAAGATGCTGAGAAGACAAGACCGTTTTTTCAAAAACATCGGTCCCAAGAGGAGATGCTCTGCAGAGACAAGCGAAGTGGAGATGTTTTCAGCCCAGACTGCTATTTGAATTCCTGCATTATGTACGAATGCAACATGTGATGGCTGTTTCATCCTTTATCACAAGCAACACAAGGAACCTTTTCTCTTCTGTTTACTAGGATGGGAATAAAAACAAAGAGTTAATATGTAACCATCCTTTTGTGGATGCCTTTATTTTTAAGAGAAGAAGCGCTGGACTGAGGGTCATTGGGCTGGCGGACTGGCAGCAATGCACTCCCTGGCACTGGTTGCGTGCGTAGTTGCTCTGAGCCACTGCGCTCTTGCAGCGAAAGGTAAGCGCCTTCCACTTTCTAACAGCCAGTACTATCCTGAAGCGTGAATGAGGGAAGCTGGAGAAAGCAACAGGATTTTAAAGCCTTCAGACAATTCTGGTCAAGTGTTTTGAAGGGGAATTTTCTCTGAAAGCTATTTCCTCTCTTTCCCTTCCATTCCTTCCTCCATCGCTTCTTACAGTGAGATGAATTGCTGTATACAAAAGCATTAAATGGACGAAACCAGAAGAAATATTGACAGACGTTGTGGAAACCGGGCTGCCTGCATGCCAGGGGCATCGCGTGTGCCAGGACCTAACCTCGCTCCATCCCTCTGCCCAACTCCCTGCTCACCTGGCTCTCCCCTCCGCCCCAGGGCTGCCCGGCACAGCTCCTGCCTTGCTTTTCTCCTCCTTTCCCCACGCCAAGGGCTATGGGCACTGTGTCATGTTCTCTCTCCCTCTGTTGCTGTGCATTTCTACAGCACGAGCTTGGTGTTCCTCTGTTCTCTCCCCACGATCTCGGCAGGAGCCTCTCTCCATGTCCTTGGCAGGAAGGCAGTCTGCACCCTCCGTTCCTCCCTTGCTGCTCCCCTCCTGTTCTCACTCTCCGGGTGATGAGTTGTTCACGCTGTCAACATGTTAAAGCTGGTTTGGAATCAGAACTGTCTAATGTAACAGAGTGTTTGCCCCACTGAACAGAAAAATTGGGGAAACCAGAGAAAAATAAACTAACTTAGGAAAAAAAATCATCTTATTTCAGGCTGACCCCACCAAATTACTTTAGATTAAAAATGAAATGCATTAATTTGCTTCTAAGTCCCTCTCACCCTCTTTTGTCCAAGATAACTTACCATAATTGACTCACTTTATAGAATACCTTCATAAATCCATTTTGAAGCAAAAGGCAATTTTAGTAAAAAAAAAGTGACACAAAATCTAACAGGGGCCACTGATAGAGCTGCCGAGGGGAAGAGGGAGAACACATTTTTTTCTGGCTAATACCTACAGCAGCCATCAGCTGCCTCAGCAAGTTACGCAGCCATAGATCCCAGAAGGACTGTTTAGCTCGGTGCAGGAACACACTACGTTTGATGATAATACAGGAACCTGTGCTTCCACTTGAGAAATAAAAACAACTCCAACTTTCTGCCCAATTTCTTGTAAAGCGTCTCCTTTCCTCCAGTCTGTCCCAGGCCACCAGAAGTGCTTTTTGCCACAATTGATGTAAACAAAAGCGTGTACGATGTGGGTGAAGAAATTGAATATACCTGTAGGCCTGGGTTCGTCCCCAATTCTGGCCAAAGGAAGTACACCTGCCTCCCAACGGGCAAGTGGCCTCTCAATACCCTGCTGTGCCTACGTAAGTAAAACAAAAGAAATGCTATTCCGCGATTTTGCGCCATCTCACCGACCTGCCATATGCTGACCTGAAAAGGGTATTTCGTAGTCCTTGTGACTAATCTGATATATTTAAACCGATACACTTCTGTTTTCCAATTGTTCTTCCCTTACCTGTTGGAAGACAGATGGGTGCGGGGGAGAACAGGGGTAAGCAGCAGGGGAAGGATTTTCCCATACATGTCCCATACTTTTCCTTAAGCCTCTGCTCCCGGATGGTGATGGAACTGGACCCGGACAAGGTGAACCTTAATCTGACTCAGCCCAGCAGAGCTTATACTCTAATGACGTATGCTGTTTGATAACACCTACATTTATTGTATCCCTCTTTGTTCATTTTTATCATTTCATTGCACAGAAGTTATTTGCCTCAGACAATCAAGTATTAAAAATTACTTCATCACAAAAACTATTATATTTTGAGAGAAACATCAGAGCTAGACATATGAAATGTAGTACATGGAAGTGGAGAAATGTGAAAGACACCAGGATCCCTATAAGATCAACTAATTTCCATTATCCTAACTTCATGCCTCATGAAATAATATCCTTTTTTTATCTTTAATTAACAGCAAAGAGATGTCCCACTCCTGGACCCTTGCAGCATGGAAAAATTGATTTTACAGACTTCCACTATCAGAGTTCTATAAGTTTTTCATGTGAACCGGGGTAAGCGTTCCCTTCCTCGTGCTGTTAAATAAATAACCTGAACTACACCATTACATTCTACTGTCACCTGCTCCAGCACTGCAAGCCAGGGAACTTAGAAAACTGCACATAAAAACTAAAAAACAAAATTGCATATCTGGTGATCCTCGTCTGTTCAGGCTTGGCTATAACATCTTGGAGCTTTGCTACTCCAAAGCAATGTCTTACAGATACAAAACCATCAAAATAGCAGAGATTTTATGCAAAGATTTATTCTGGACTGCTTTTCCCTGCTTTTTAAATCCTCTTATTACATCATGAGGTGAAATCCTACAGCAGAGAGAAGATAATCTGCATCTAAGTTGTTGCGCTGTTAGGCTCTGCAGACTGAAAATTTTGTTTCTATGCATTTCCAAGCTCAGTAAATGAAAACATGAGGTTAATCCTAATTTGGTCTCCGGAGCAAATGCACTTTTACTCAAGGCTACTTGCCTGTTTTAGAAATGAGGATGCATTTAAAGAAAAATAGTTATAGTGAATGCAGAGAAATATTTGATATTAGCATACCTTTAATCTTATTTGGGTAGTTAATTAATAAACAGTGCTTACCTGTGAAGGTCATAGGTGAGACATAGCATAGAGTTCACTGAAGAGTGTCAACAGCCTCAGCTACCTCCTTCTGCGAAACAGGAGCAAGACAAGGAATAAATAAATTCAACTATGACACCAAATGTAGCAACTGGACTTGATTTAATTTTGCTAATTTTAATTTACTGGTTTTCATCTGTGCGATACTGGAATGATAGATACATGATGAACATTTCTTTAAAATGCAGAGTAAGTGCCAATAATATAAATACAGAGGGTGGGAGAGATGCTTTTAGAGTGCATATGGAAATAAAATTGGGCTACCTGGCATTAAAATAAAATCATGCGCCTCAGTCACTTTAGTACTTGAGAGTGCTGAGTCCTTTGCAGAAGTGATCCTAATTGCCGTAATTATCTAGGAACTCCTCCCAAGAAACCATAACATTTACGTTAGCAATCACCCATTGTGATTGCTAATGTACATACACACACATACGTAAGTGTGAGCAATGCTCACTACTTACATATATCCACAGTATAAATCAGTTGTAGAAATTTGTATTTAAGACAGAACATACAGATGAAATGACAAAACATCTTGTTGTATCAAGCCTTTTGTCTCGATACTTGCAACACTCGAATACTAACTAGTTTTTGTGTTTGAATCTAAACTTCTTTTGAGGTCAGTAAGTGCCAGAAATAAAGATTTCAGAACTGGGCTCTTAAGTCTGTTTGTGAGAAATCTTTCTTGCAAAGAACTTCTCGATTCTTCTCTGCGTTCATTAAGCTTTCTGATAACCAGGTCTTTTTGTTTTCAGTTACACCCTCATTGGGACAAGAACGAGCCAATGCATGGCAGATGGAAAGTGGAGTGGCACTTTTCCACAGTGTCAGCGTACGTGTTTAAATACTAAAGAACTACTCTATCCTTATTCTTATTACAGAAAGATTCCTTTACATTGCACAGAATTACATATACTCTTATTCAGAGGCCTCCTATACTGCCATGCAAAAAATGGTCAGGAAAAATCAAGAAGAACCCTGTATGTTTGGGTTTAGATGTGTGGATTCTACTTTTAGAGAAATAGAGTTTAAAGGTCTGTACAAAAGGCCAGGATCAGGGATGCTATTTACAGCTGAGGGTAAGATGCTTATCCACTCAAATTCATTCTCCCTGTGTATAAAAAGAGGATATGTTCATGCCTGTGCAACTGTTATACGCAGTTTCGCTATAACCTGTCCTGCATAAGCGCTTTACTGAAAAAGCAATATATTACATAATATTGTTTGAAAACATAGCACAAATAATGTATTACATACTCTAAGGCTCCTGAGACTTTTAATCTGAATTTTTTGTTTTGTTAGCTGCGCTTCTGTAAAGGGCGGTGTGGGTTAATGTGGTTATAAGCATGTTGCTCCTCTGATTCTAGTAATAATTTAATCTTTAAAATTTAATTTCTATGAATGCTGTGCTTTTCTAGCGGTGACTTGCGCACCTCCCTCGCTTCCGGAACTTGGAGTCCTTTCTTACCGTCATGTAAAACCTGGAAAGATTTTTAATTTCCTGGACACAATTACTTTTGAATGCGTACCTCCTCTCGCACTTATTGGGAATGAGACAGCTACCTGCATGGCCAACGGGAGCTGGAGCAGCATTCCA
The DNA here is from genome assembly GCF_028500815.1 of Rissa tridactyla. NCBI lineage: Eukaryota > Metazoa > Chordata > Aves > Charadriiformes > Laridae > Rissa > Rissa tridactyla. The sequence continues at coordinate 14,631,286 of NC_071480.1, read as the reverse complement.
GAGTGCAAGGGTAAGACACTTACTTTTATTAACACCTAAAAATATTCCCTAGAATTGTATATATAAAACTATATGAACAATGTTAGTATTTTTTTTTTTTTTACAATTGTTAATACAACCATACAGTAGAATTATTCTGAAAGTTAGGCTCGTGAATGCAAGGTGATTGCTAACATGATTGCACGCAACATGGGACTGACGAAATATTTACTGCAGGTATAAAGGTTATATAAACAAAACCTGCTAAAGGCAGTTCACAGTGCGGAATCAGAGCCTGCCCTCCAGAGCACAGCCACCATTCGATTCCACTAATTGGTAGGATTAATCTAAGAAATAGACAACCTTACCCTTAAGAACTTTACTGGTTTCAGTGAAACTATGCCACATTTAAGTAGTCTTTTGGATGTAATGGGCGATTGCAATAGATGTGTATTTAAAACAAGTAATATTTATTTATTGTGATTTTTTAAACTATTTTTCCTCTGGCTATGTTTTCCTGTGCAAGAGACTGAAATGAACCACCATGAAAGTTTTATGTATTTTTCAAAGTATATAGTGTGTCTTTTAGAACCGCAACATTGATAAAGCTTTGTTTTTGCTTTTGTACCGCAGTTGTCACATGCCCCACGCCAACAGGAATAGAAAATGGATTCATAGAGTTTGCTGTCCGTAGAACATACCACTATAATGAAAGCGTCAGCTTCGGCTGCCAGTCCAGCTACGTGCTGGACGGGCCTAAGCATTCCCGATGTGAAAAGACTGGAAACTGGTCCACAAAGCCAACCTGTAAAGGTATACATGCGCTATCTGTTAGAAACCACATATCACATTGAATTTTCCTAAAAGACCACTGCTCTGATTGTTGATGAGCTATTACACCTTTGTGCAAGGCCTGTCCTTGGAAGAAAACCGAAATAGTAATTTCAAGGCCCTGATAATCTAAGACGACTCCCAATGCTGAATGTTGTATGACATGATGTTTCTAAATTGACTGCAATAATCAGCCATGGAGCTTTATTTCGCCTGAGTATTTCCTCTCTTCTTAATATAATTAGAAATTTTACTGAGGCTGGATTTTCACTGGAAACTTTTGACCCTATACTTAGGGTTCTGAATTTCTTCAGCATTGGAATACCAGCAAAAGCACTACGTATATCTGGGACAAATTATTTTTCATTCCAAAATGTCAGCTGTACAGATTTCTGATGGGCTCTAATCTGCCCACTTTTCAAAATAGAGTTCTAATTATCCTTATGTATTGCTTATAACTGGATTGTTTTACAGGCCCATGTAAAATACCAGTTAAGAAAGCTGTAGTATTATACAATGGTGAGAAGAAAAGAGTCCAGAATGACCTTAAGGAAGGCATTCAGCATGGTGAAACTATATCCTTCTTCTGCAAGAATAAAGAAAAATCCTGTGCCTATACCGTAGCTGTTCCATGTGTGGATGGCAACCTTACTCTTCCTGCCTGTTTCAAAGGTACAAGTTAGGCTAAACATAAAACAGCTTTTGTTGGTGGAATAACAAGTACTTTATGTGGGGGCAAGGTCATAATACATCTTTGAGCCCTATCTGACTGGCTAATTCATCTGCCTTATACTCAACTTCTTGGGTATTTAGGAAGACATGGCCTGAGAGAAGGCACAGCAAGGCTTCCCTTTTTGCACCAGAGCTTTGCTTTAGTCCCTGTTCTGTTCTTAGGAGGCGTTATTTAGAGGTGGCCTAGCTCAAACAAAACGCCATACGTAAAGCGTTCCGGGATTTCATGAATCCTTGGATCAACACCTTCTACAGGGGAAAAAAGCTTGAACATTCCTGCAGCCTTGAGAATCTGACGTGTTCACTCCCGTTCTGGTGCATTACTCCCATCTTACGCTGACCCGTAACACGTGGGTTCTGACTTAGAGAGCGTTAAAAAGCAGCTGCCAGCTGTAGTGAGGAATTGATGCTGGAGGAACTCCTTCCCAGGCACACAGGTTCTTCGGATAAATAGACTAGATACTGAAGCTTGTTAGCAAGAGGAAACGCTTTGCATTTGTTTTATCAATATTCCTTGCGTAGAATATTCCTTGTCAGTTTTATTGTTGTTTGCAAGTGAAGGAAAAAACACAGCCTATGCATGATGAAAACACCTTTCCTCACATTCAGTTTAGCTTCTGATGGATGTAGCTTAGCTTTCATTAAAAGAGAACTAAAATATTGCATTTCTTCTAGCAGTTTTACAAAGATGCAAAGATTCATTGCTCACCTGGCAGGGTCCATGAGACATATTGTTTTCAGATAGCCCATGTTTCAAGTATTTAACCTCAGATCTTCTTGTTTTCACCAGAACGTGGCTTTTTTTCAACTCTTGTGAAGAAGGACCCATCAGACATGAAACCATGCGAAGATGAAGCATGAATCGGAGAAGTAATACAGTACTAAATCTCTGCCTTATTGAAACAAAACATTACATGTAAGAGAGGAAAACTTAGATCCCATGAGTGTAAATTTCCAGGTGAACTCTGGACTCTCTGTGAACGCAGCCTCAGCTATTATCCCTACCACCATCCCTCCCAGCCTCTTCCACAAGCTGTGACACATTATTGCAGCCCTTAACTTCCATTCTCTTTTCTCTGCCTTCTTCAAAAGCCCTGCAATACTGCTTCTCTTTCCGTATTTCCAACATTTATGCAATTGCAAATTACTTTCTCAGTAGCAGTCCCTGTACAATAAAGTAATTTTCAGCCAATAGTGTGTTCTTATTTAACATTACCTAATCACCAATCAAATCCTTTAGCTCTTAACTGATTTATACAGAAAGGCCTTCATCATTAGTAATTAGCTGGGTTCTGATTCCATTACCGCTCCCCTGTGATAGGGAGTGGACCTTTAATTAGACAGAGGGTCATCAGCCTAGGATTTTCCAGAATTTACATAAGTAGAAAGTCTGAGATTTCCAAACAAGTTTAGAAGACAAGTATCTAAACACGGGTTAAATGTCAATACCATCAGATAAAGGGTTCTTTTACACTTTAAAAAAATAATTTCTGAAGTTAGTAAGACTATTTATGTTTTTGAGATTTTAACTTCACCTGAAACTGTTGTTTTAAACAACTGTTAATTTTTATCACTGTTTCAATATTACGCAATGTAACTGATTCCTTTGTTTTTAAAAAAAAGAGCATGGTACACCATTGAGCAATAGTTATGATTTCTGGTCATAAGCAGCTTTGAAGTAAACTGTACTCTTAATTTGATTTATGATACAAGTAGTTTCCTGGTATGATCCACTCTGGCAAGTTTTGTGCTTATGTCTGCATTTCCATTCAGAAAAAATAATGATAATTCCAACATACTAGAAATAGAGGAATATTTGTTGTACTTATAATAAATTGTGATGAGTCATATGTGGTTCCCTCTGAAGTATAAAAGCTTTTGCTGTGATTAAAAGCCGAAGCAAGCTACACAGTAAGCAAGCTACTGTAGAACTTTTTAAAAGGACCATTTAACAATAAGATCAAACTACTTGTAAGACCCTACAGCTACCATTAAAAAACTCTGAATACACTCTGTCCTTTTTTTTTGAAGGCTACACATGAATATTTTAATAGTATGACTGATATAATTTGTTCTTATACTTCCTATTTTTAAGGAGAGATCGAGGCAGCTATTATTGAGTATTTAATACTTCAGACCCATCAGTAATTGAATTCCCGAATTCCCTAATGTAGAGACAGACAGGCAAATTCAGGCTAGCAACTGCAGAGGGTATTTTGCTGGTACAATGCGCAGTGTGTTTCGGTTCCTAACATGTTTAACCGGGGTCCTTGAATGACGTTTGACTTATGGGCCAAGATATTCATGACTGCTTTTAACACACACATAGATCAGCTGGCAGGAACCTATGTGTTTGGAAATCCAGTCAAAACATTGTGTGGATCCACCTCTGGGGTCGGGATGTTCAAGATGGTAGCTGAGATACCAAACACAGTTTAATATTAACTTGTCTTTCACAGCAACACCCTGTGAAGTTGGCATAAGTGATGTTAGCATTCACTGCCACAGAAACGCTACTTTTCCCTGAAATGACTTGTATTTTGCACAATAACAGTTGCCCCAGGAACATTCAGATTTTCTAAGCAAATTTTCCCAGTTCTACTTACCCATGCAGCAGGATAACAACTGATCACGTCAGCTGGCCCCACTTCCTAGCTGGATCTGCAGTATTTGAATATTTTAAAGAATCACTCTTAGGAGCCAATGTTCATACACTGAATTTACTATCTATTCTCCTGAAGCAAGAAGAGGGAGAAAAAATCTGTGACCTGATAAGTCTTTGAAGTGGTGTGGCGTTTGTGAGTCACAACTTTTCAGACATGAAAGGTTTGCTTAGAAGGTCTGAAAAATGTATCACAAGCAGAGGCGTTCCAAAGGCTGGGACGAGTGAGTGAAAGCTGCCTTTTCTTTTTTTTTAAGATGTTTGAAATAATGCCTTAAGCTGTGCTCATGTTACTTGTAGCAACCTGCTGAGACAGTTACAGAGATAAGAGAACATGGTAAAATGAGATAAAAAAAAAGTACTGAATGTATTTTACTTAAATGAAGGTATTTTTACAATTCAAATGGGGAATTTATTCTGTATTGTGGTTGGGATAGCTATGTGTCCTACAATCGTGTGTCTACAGTGATTTCCTCCGGAGGATCAGCGCACACCAGTACTCATCACGTCCAGGCTGCAGCTTTGGCTGGAGACAAGACCTCGGTCATTTCTTGAATCTTTAGTTTTTCTTTCTTTTTGGACAGAAGTTATGCAATTGTCCAAATCAATGCAGGTAGGCTTCAACCTCTCTGGCCACCCTGCTCCGCGTTGGTAAGGAGACCCAGAAGCTGGATCTACTCCCTCAAGACATTTCTCCTGGAGCACTAGTTCCAATTTCATTGGTTCTGCTCTGTCTCATGTTCTTTTTCACCTATACCAGCAAGTTCAGTTTTTCAAAGTATTTTGTGATGAGCACAACAGAGATATATTCAAATCTGAAGGCAACGTGCAGATATGAATCCATGAGCAACAACATACAAAAAAGTTGGCTTAGAAATCCCAACCCTTTTCAGTTGTCAAAAAGCAGATTTGCAAAGCTGGATAAAAATGCAAACTTATCACCATGTCACCTGGCCAATACGCTGATGTGCTGCCCTTGAAAAACCTACCTGGAAAGAGTTATGCTGTTAAGTCTGTTCAGCCTTTCATATCCTACCAACTAACAAAACTGTTGTCTGTCTCCTGTGATTTGGACTGACTTTCATAATTATTACGAAATTCCCAGGACAAATCTGAATATCTTATGTGGTGATTCAGAGGTGAAAAGTTTGTGAAGTTCAGCTCTTTGTGCAAGTGAGCCACCCAGTAGCCTTACTGTGTTGCAACAATCTACCACTATTTTAAAACAGATTAAAAGTTGTCATATCTTCAAAGATATCTCAAATGAGAATTATTTTAAATTTGGAATTTAAAGATAATAAATATTAATTGTAATCTACTCATGAGGTTCTACCATGGATTAAATATACCATCACTGGTTTTTGCACTGCTTCTGTGCAAATGTTGATTTAAGGAGCTATGTGCACAATGAGTAGGCAATGAGTGTGGCTGTCACAGCTGTCACTGAATGAGCCCTAATGCAGAATCACTTCTGCTGAAGATCTGCTGAGAAATTAAAGAAAACAGCCAATTTTCTACCGTACATGTAAGAAATTCTTGTTTGATGTATATGTGCATGTGAATCAAGCTTAGAAGAACTGAAGAGTTTACTTATTTGAGATAAAAGCACTTTAGACGCTACACACACAGTAAGGCCGGTGACAGATTTTTGGGACAGAGTTGGGGTTGTTCAGCTTGGACAAGAGAAGGCTCCGGGGAGACCTTAGAGCCCTTTCCAGCATCTGAAGGGGCTACAGGAAAGCTGGGGATGGACTTTTTACAAGGGCATGTAGTGATAGGACGAGGGGTAATGGCTTCAAACTGAAAGAGGGCGGATTTAGACTAGATCTCAGGAAGACAATTTTCACTGTGAGGGCGGTGAGCCCCTGGCCCAGGTTGCCCAGAGAAGCTGTGGCTGCCCCATCCCTGGAGGGGTTCAAGGCCAGGTTGGCCGGGGCTTGGAGCAACCTGGGCTGGTGGGAGGTGTCCCTGCCCAGGGCAGGGGGTGCCACTGGGTGGCCTTTAAGGTCCCTTCCAACCCAAACCATTCTATGATTCTATATGGAAATAGACATTGCCAATATCCAACTAGCACCAATTAAAACAAAGGAACACACCCCAAACAACCCAGAGCTCTCTCCCGCTGCTCCTGCCCCGTCCCCTCTCCTCCAGGCTCTCCTGCGGCGCTTCCCAGACTAACAAGGGCCCCTCAGGGAATGTCGGGCATCTCCCACTCCTCCCTTGCTCTCCCTCAGGTGCTGCTGGGCCCTCTTGAGGTTCTTAATGTCCATGGATGACTGGGTGTATCGATAAATATTTATCTATGTACGCATATGTATTTTTGGGCAGAGGTGTTGGTTGTAGTGATGATTGCAGAGCTCAGTGCGGTGGGCCTGGCTGGGACAGCCCCTGCCGACCGTGCGCGAGGCGACGTTAATCGCTTCAGACGCTAATTAACGACCACAGGCAGTGACTGTGCTTCTGCGGTGTAACAGGACCACCTTCCACACAGTTTTAGTCTCTCAAGCCCAAGAGTCTCTTCCGTACCGCCTTGAGGGCACGAACAGCCCGCCCAAACCGAACCGCTCGCTCCCTCCCCTCAGGGCCCTCCTCAAGACCGGCCCCGAGGCGACCGGCCGCCCCAGGCAACCCGCCCCGGGGCCGGGCCTGGCTGTCGCCGGCCGCGTCGCCTGGTAACCCGCGGAAACGGAAACGCGCGGGGCCGGCGGGGGCCGCCGGGAGCGGGGTCGGTTTGAACCGTTCGGCCGGGCCGGCTCTGTGTGGGGCGGCCGTTCCCCCGCTGAGGGGGGTCGGGACCCGCCGGCCCGGCTCGGCCCCCCGCTCCCTCGGAGAGCGAGGTAACGGTGGCGGCGTGTCTCGGGGGCAGTGTGGGGAGAGGGGCCGGAGGAGGCTGGCCGGAGGGTGCCCGGCCGGGTGCAGGGCCTGGGGGCGGTTTGTGGCATCAAACTCCGCAAACTGGTCGTTCGCTGTGGTAAATCGCTACACATCAGCCCCGGGCAGACGCGGGGCTCGCAGGAAGCGGTTTGATAAAGGCCCTGAGGGAAGGGGGGTGGGAAACCGGTTGTTTTCGCCCCTCAGGGAAGGCGGCTGGAGCTCGGAGCGGGGCCGGGCCCCGCCGCTCGGGGGACGCGGGCCGGGGTGGGGGATAACGGGGTTTGTCCGCAGGGAAGGGCCCCCACGGCTTCAGCTGTGGTGTTCAGCTTCCGTTGGCAAAGAAACGTGCTAATTGTAAGCTCAAATGTACTAAAAAGATGCATACTTCCGCTGGGAAATCAGTGGCAGATGACCTTAAAGAGCGTTCTTCTCAATACTCTCTTTACAAAACAGTTCTCACATTTATTGGTTCTGCTACTTGTAACTCGTAGGCCATTTGCTAGTTTTCCTCCTTTTTCCTCTTTAAAAAAATAATACTAATTCTAAGGAATAGAAACTTATGAATGTGGCTATGACAAATTCATTTCGGTGTTTTATATGTGCGGCTATGACAAAAATGCCTTTATGTGTTTTATACAAATTGTGTGTAATTGAATATCTTTTTGTGTGGTTGACTATTCATTTTCAAATCTGCACAAACACGTTCTTGTAGATTACGTTGAATATCTGTGGTTTGCAAAGAAACACTCTTATTTTTGTGTTTATTTGAACATAGCAAAATATTTAGTTTATTTTCTGTATAGCTCCAAAGCATGTCTTTGCATGGCCTAAGATGAACAGAGACTAATGTATAGTGGTATTTGATCTTTTCTACTTCAATGTGAATAATTTTGCAGGTTACTTTGTGTTCTTTCAAAATGGATGGTGAAGAGGAAATATGGGAAAAACTAGATGCAGAATTTGATCACTGTGTTGTGGATATGAAGCCTTATGTTCTAAAACTACAGCATAGGTCAGGTAAATATGGTAAAACTTACATATTGAGAAATGCTAATGACAAAATTCTAGGTTACTGATAACAATTATGTGTACTTCTGTCACTTTCTTTAACCAGACCCATAATGTCTGATGTAACAAGGCACTGTTTTGAGGGGGGGTTTTACACAACTTCTAAAGTTGGACATTTGGGTACCTATTGCTGTTGTTTGAGCTTATCTGTCTTATCTTGGTGATGTAAATGTGCTTTTCCATAAATACATTAATGTTTCTATTTAAAAAAAGCTAATTCAGTAGAAATGAAAAGCTTCTAAATGGCATTTGTTTTGAGATTGTGCTTACAAAACTGCAAATGTTTTGTAGAGATAAGGTTTTTAAAATTCGGCTTAGGAACAAGCAGTAATATAAACAGCAATTAATAAATGATATTTTATAAAGATTAGAACAAACTGGTTATTATTAAGGGCATAAACCCTACAAATTAAGACCTTGCTTGTAAACATTTAATCAAATGAATAATTTCATCATCTGGTAGCAAAGCTTGTGTAAATAGAGATTTTTTTTTTTTTTAAATTAACGAAGATTTATTGTGTGTTTAAAATATTAACACTTATGCAATATGCATGTTGTAGTTAACGGCAGCTCTTGCAGTGAGTTCAGAACTTCTGGTGACTTCTGTGTTCTGTACTTAGAGATTGATTCCAAACATGCTATTTCTAGAAGTCATGTAAACTTCTGTTAAGCATGAATTTATAGAAAACATTTCCGGATGATGTAAATTTGAACTATTGTTAAATACTTACTTTTAATCAAAGTATTTAAGCATTTTTTTCCTTGGGTTTGGTCATTTGGGGTTTTTTGGTTGTTTTGCTTTAAACTTTTGGATAGAAAGGAAACATCTACAAAATCGGTGACCAGTGATGGCTTCTGTTTTTTCGGTGTTTGATTTGCTCTGAATATGTATGGTGATTACATATATCTATATTTTTAGAACGACAAAGATGTGCGCTGTGGATTAAAAAACTATGCGAACCCTCAGGAGCAGGCACAGGAATAGTGGGAAGGAAGAATCGGAACCTATATGCAAAACTTTTGCTCCACATGCTAAAGCGAGGTGTGCTGGAAGGTCCTTTTACACATAAACCAGAAGCAGGAATACTGAAAACTTTACCTTCATACATGGTGGGTGTAACTTCACGTGAATGTGAAAAACAATTCTGAATGAGTTGAGTGGAATTCCATGTGGTAAATACAGGCATTTATGTTGCATATCTTGTAATTGGTGTTGGAAAAATCTTTCAGTGTGCAAAACCTCTTGAGACCTGTTTCTTCTTCAAAATTTGTGATTAAGACGATTTACAAAAATAGGTGTTCTTAAGGAACAGAAGGATAACTTTTGTCTAATTCTTTGAAAATACATAATAAAGGACTCTTGAGGTTATGTTTTGTCTTAATCAGCAGATAGTTCTTGTGAAAGGAAAAATGTGCTTAAATGAGGTGACTGTAGTAGTCTGAGGTGACTATAGTAGTCTTTCTATGAAAGAAAAGATAACGGTATTTCACATAAGTGGTGTTAAGCTTGCAGTTTGTTTTCTGAAGACCTAAATATACTGTGTCAATCACTGGCATCAACTTTAGTGAGATAACAGTCCTAACTTATGCTAAAATTTCCCATAGTTAGAGAAGTAAAGTACTGGAAAACATTTACCTCATTTCCTGTTGTACTAATTTCCGTGGGTTGGGGAGGTAATATTTGTACATCTCATTGACTTCATTGGAAAAAGAGTTTTTATACTGCAGATATCCCTGCAAGAAATGACATTAACAGTGTAAAGTATATATTTATGTAAATATGTTCTAGTGTTGATTTTGCATTTATTTTAATTATAGTCAATTTATTTTGATGAACCAAATTCTACAAGAGTTCGGAGCAGTAGCCCAGACTGCTTACCTGACTGGGTAATGGGAGAACTAGGGAACGGTGAATCTAAGCATGAGGAATCATGGAAGGTATCTTCTAAAGAGGAATCATCTTCAGCAACACCACTTACGTATGGGTAAGATTTCTGTATTTATTTTATTTGGTATTTGATTTATACTTAATGGATGTTGGATTGGATAAGCTCTGTCTGTATGTTTGAATTTGTATGTATGAATTTATTACTCTCATGGACTCACTTGGATACAGCATTTGTACTTCATATACAGAAACTGTGGTAATAGCTACTAACTTAATGATAACTTTTGTACTTTTCTGTCATTACACTCCTCCATTACGTCTTCTTCTCTGGCTTCTGTAAGTCTTCTTTCATGTCTCATAGCTCTATTACCTTTTGTCTTGTTCTCCTTCCCTTTCAGTTACAGACACTTAGCACAGAAAATCAATAGGTCAAACCAATAGTTTGAGAAGTGTAGCAGCAACTGAAGAGAGGGCTTTGTAGTGATTTGTACTGGTGATAGCCATGGGGTACTCATGACTTGCATGAAGAGCCTGTTTGCTAATGAAGAAATAATAACTTTTTTGCGCCATTCTGGTCTCCATCTTAACACTCTATAGACTTGGTAACATCCTCTGTAGACTTCAAATGTAGATAATAGCTATTGTTCTGACGCTCTTAAATATCTGTCAAATAAGCTGGTACTCTGGTTATGTTTTTCAGACCTCAGATATTATGGTGGCAAAGCACGGTGGTCACAAGGCAAGAGGCAGAATTCATACAAAATTCATACAAAAACTGGGAGAGGGAAGCACAGACAAGTGTGGACAGGCAGTAAGGAAGAAGTGATGTGGTAAAAGGCTGTATAGATGCAGAAGAGTCTCGGGCCAAATTTTTCTTAAAATAGATCAAAACAGTTGCTGTCCCCTTGGAGTTCTTGTACAGTCCTATTTTCTGCATGCTGATGTATGGAAACTGGAAAGTGGTATTAAGTAATAAAGCCGAGGTGGATTAATCTTCACTATTTCTATACAGTTCAAAATAAAAGGAATGTACAGTAAGCAAGTGATAAAAATGTGGGGAGAGTAAACGTATAATATTTAAAAAAAAATAGTCCAAGGTCATAATGCTGAAAGGAGCTTTTATATAAAATAGTTTTTAATGGCTTTTTTCTATAGAGAATAGAAATATAAACCAGCATACAGATGGTAGATTTACAGGATGTTCTATCATTGTTGCTCACAGATGTTTTAGAGGGATCAGAATGGTGGCTTCCTGCAGCTAAGCAAGTTTTGCTCTTCTGTGACAAAGGAAGAAAAGTTAGATGCGCACAAAGAAAGAGGGATTTGATCCATCTTTTTGCGAGCATGTTAGTTCTTATTAAACACTTATCTGTTCGTCTTGTGTTTCGTCATGGCTTCTTCATGAAATAGCAAGATTTCTTCACATTTCCTGCAAGCTTCATGGATCTTGGATTACAGAAGGTCAGACCAGACCAGCTGTACTTGTTTAAACTCAGGAGGCTAAAAATCAGAGCTGGTGCCTGTGGGATACCCTGCCATGTTGTTTTGTTCTCCCGTGTGGGGAGAGTTGTTTGCAATGACTCCATCCTTGTCTGAACAATCCCTCTCCGAATTTGGTTTAAAATGTTTTGATTTATATCATGCTGTCTACTACAAATACATGTGCTTTGTTGGTGACTAGCATCCCCTGTGCCTAGATCCTGCATGTTTGTCATTAGGATAACGCAAAAAATCCAGTTTTGCTTATTTGCAGCAGAATTCTGAGTATGTAGCTGTACCTTGTTATGGCAATCCATCAGACAGTCTCTTTTTGTAGCTTTGCAAGAGCCAGTAAGATTAAGCTGCATCCTTAGTTCCAATCAGCTGGGTATAGAGTGGTTTACAAAGCAGGTAAAGGGATGAAATGTATCAGGTTATTAAGGCTTGTTTTCCTTTTGGCTTAGAAAAATGTTCCTGCAGTACTGAAAGTGTGCCAAGCTGGTCAGTGAACACTGTTGAAAATTATAGGCTTTTTCCTGTCCTATTATTTGCGAATTTTAGGTAAATTTTAGTTTAATCTGTGTTCTGCTCTTAAATGTTTACTTTCTTTCTAGTTTTTCTTATGCAGTGCAACTTTGCACTGATTATCAAGATCTGTGTTCCTTTTTTTTTTTTTTTAATGTGGTTGCATTTCAGTCATGGATGGAATTGCCTCTTGTTTGCTCATTTTGAAGTTTAGTTAATGTTTAAACTCTCTGAAATCCTTGGTGAAAAAAGCGCTCTTAGAGGAAGGGCATGAATATTATTCGAAACTCAGGCTCTGTGCAGGAGCTTTACTTCTATATGAAACTTCTGGTTTGGTTTCATTGTGTTATAAATATGCTCTCAGGTTTTGTTTCAGAAGTCTAATGCCTTTTTTATGTGTTCACTTATATTTTTCATAAGTGGCCATCATTAGCTGTGTGTTTTTTGTTTTTTTTTTTTGGTTTTTTTTTGGTTTTTTTTTGTTTTTTTAGGAACACTAATGTTTATGTTGTATATCACAGTGTCGAGTCTTGCATTTTAAAATTTTTCAGCTGTGGTTGGATAGATGACAGATAGGTACTCTTGCAAGTTACATCACGTTGATATTGAGTATCCTGAAACTTTTCCTCTTATGTATCCATTAACTACATGTAATTCTAATACTGATTTACAAAGTTGCTCTTAGGACTGATGCATCTCCTCTTTCCAAGTCCTACAGTGTTAAAAGTTAGGGATCTTCTGGTTGCGTACACTCAAGTGATCTGATATGAGCCTGTTGTTTTGATAGCAGACTTAAGGAACAAAGGTGGTGAACGGAGAAATTGTGAGCTGCGTTACCATATTACTGCTTTAGGCTCAGTGATACAAAGAACCATTAAGAAGAGCTGTCCAAATACCCTAAATTAAAAAAATTAGGTTTGACCTTATGAAAACAAGGAATATATTATGCTTTAGAAATGCTTTTTTGTGACTTCAGCTAAATCTGTGTTAGATAGCGTTGTGCCATGTCAAGGTACTCAGCATGGATCTGATCAGGTTGTCTTGGTTGCTTGGAGTAGCACCATCATGGTAAAGTATCGCTCTGGGTATTAGAAGAAATAAAGCAATATCAGCGCAACTCTCGACTATTAGGCCCAATCTAGCATATTGACATCTCTACAAGGCCATATTTGTGGCACAAAAATATACTTAATTCCTCTGAATTCCTTGTACTGTCAGTTGGGGAGTTATTTGAGTGTGATGTGGCAGCATACTCCTCCCTCTGCATCCAACTGGTGCTTGTCCCTGTTTGAGGAAGGCTGAGGTACAGTTCTGCCTACTCCCTCCCTTGTATTCTTTGCCATTTTTTCCTCTCTTGGTTACCTGAATTATAGTAGAATATTGGAAATCTGACCCCATTTCCCATTCAGTGTCTGAACCTAAGATTTAGCTTGGTCTGGCAAAGTTCCCTAAAACGTGGGTGGGGTAGTGAAGCTTTATTTAATTCATTTTTTTGTCCTGTGAGACTGTAGCAATGCCTACATTGGTGATCAACAGATGGCTCCCAAGGCTCTGGTGAGTTCTCTGGAGTCCCGTATTGCATATTATCTCATGCCAAGAGAAGCAAGTAAATGTGATGGAATAAGTTACTGGTTTAATGAAATCTGGAAGTGAAACTTAGCTGTATGGGCACGGCTCTGCTAATGGGGACTCATACCAAGAATAGAGTTGTGTCTAAGGAAATATGAATTTATATGTTGGCAATTAGAAGTTTTGATAGCTCTGAAGATTGCAAAAATAAATCTTCATAGCAGTGTGAAACTTCTGTTAATTGTGTGAGTTACGCAGGAAGACATACTGATGGTAAATGTTCGGCTGTTATGCTTTGTAGAAATAGCTTATTTAATACTTATTTACATGTGTCGTTAGCTATACTCAACATATAGATCCTGTCTTTCTTTGTATTTACATTTTTGAATAAGCTGTCAGTGCAAGTAAAGATGTAAAGTATTAAAAAATTTCTGAAATCTGCAGTTTGTAGAGAGCGCCAGCAGATGGTGATCTTGTTACATTATACTTCTCCCTCTCCTCAGAACGTGCATTAGGAAACCTGCACCCATAGGCATGCAATATGTGTAGTTGGATGAAAATTTTGCATTCCAACCGTGACTCAATGCTTACAGATAGACTACAACGTTTTCTCAGGGTAAAATAGATAATATCGGTGAGAAATGTTTGAATATTTTTTGATGTTTATTTATCTCAAGATTCATTCCTTTAAAAGAAGCAAACAAATGGGGAAGTCTTTTTCACAGTTATTTTTATCTTGCAATACACATACTTCTATGTATGAAGATTTTGGCTTTTCTATAAGTTGTTTGGCTAAATAAAAAGTGGATAGATAAACCTTACTTGCAAACTAGGGTGTAAATGATTAAGACCAAGCCAACTGGTGCTCAAAAGGTGCATCTTTTATTTTAAAACGTAAAAGAATTGGTTTTAGGAATGTATAGTTTGGTTTGAACAGAAACCCGGTCTTTCTGACCCCGTAGGAAAATTCTACTCTATGTTTATAGATTATGATGCCTGAAAAACGTTCTTGAAGATTAGTGTGTAGCTGTGCTGCACCAGAAGGAACCAGTGAGTTTCCCTTACTTTGTTCCTAATAGGAAATTATTTACTAATGTCCTTTATTAGCAGCAAATTGCTTCCTTCTCCCATGCTAACTCACTATTTTGGCTGAAGCAGGAGGTCACAGGGCTGGCATCAAGACTGTGACCATTCTCCACTCACCTGCCATGGGAGGAAAAAGAAATAATCTTGTGATTTCTGGAGCCTGACTTATATTAGCAGAAGGCTGGAAAAGGGCGTGAATGGGTAGCATATGCTTGATATGAGCAAAATTGTGGTCCATCCTTAACAGTCTTTTCAAATTCTATTTGTAGGATCAAGTAAAGCAACTTCATTTTCAGTTTCTCTTCAAAATAGCAAAGGTAGAACTATGAATATATCTAGACTTTTTTTCCCCATTTTGTCAATTTAAAAATATTACTGGTAACTTGGGTTTGAAAATTTATTGATATTCCTTAATATCTTAAGGAAAGGGGCATGAATTCTGTTTTCTCTCGCTTTAAACAGTGGGAACTTTATTGAGATGTTAGGTAACCTAAGTATTGTTCAGAAAAGAAGCCTGATAAAAGTGCAGATTTACTGACAGGCAAAGATTTGTCTCTTTTTAATGAAAGATAATAATGAAAGTGTCAAATGAAATCTTGGTAAGAAATGTGTGATTTGGAATGTAGAGACACTCATTGTACTATTATATTTCTTTTGATCTTTTTTACCTCTAAGACTTTGCTTATCTAAACTATTTACTGCTTTGTAATTGTTATTTTGTGTCCATGTGTGTTGTTGGTATTTATTGGGGCTGGAAGGGAAGGTATGCTCCCAGTTGTTATTTTTCACTGTTCCCTGCTGTTTTGGTGAAAGCTGGGGCGGTGTGCTTCATGAAAACTTTCTCTGTGTTTGCCTTCCTAGAAGTGACTAGTTTACATTGTACATCCAACAGTTGTCTTTCTGCTCATAAACACTTAATTTGTCTCAGTGTCTTTTTGGCATAACCTCCTGTCTAATTTGCTGCCGGATGGAAAGAATGAGAAGTATTTTAATGGTCTGACTTGATTTTAATAGAATATAGCTAGTCATAGGAAGGTGAATGGACTAATAAGAGCTTTTAGTTACTTTAATATGTGTGGATTTGACATTGGAGTATATACTGAAGGGTGTTTCGCCACTGTTTTGGATCTCTTGCTGTTTCAACCTATCTAATAAACTTTTATAATTTTTATTTTATTTTATTTTGTTCCAGGCTATTCTTTTCTTTCACTGCTTTGCAGTTGAGAAAGGTCTGTTGACCAGGTGCATCAGTGACAGTTATCTTCACCGATCTGCTACTCTTAATTTCCTTTTGTTCAAATGCTTTATATATGACAAAAGGTTGTCCAAAAAAAAATCCCTGTCCACTTTTTTTCTCTACTGGGCAGAGTACTTGTTCGTGCTGTACTTGTATCCTGTCTTAGTCACACAATCATTTATGTTGGAAAAGACCTTCAAGATACTTCGAGTCCAACAGTCTTGTGGGCCTTTCTTTACCATCCCCCCATATATATCACTTTGGTCCATAAAACAGAGCAGAAATGAAATGCAACTAATACAGTCTTTATGACTTGTTTCTTTGACATGTTACTCTCCACCCTGGCCTTTCTGTTATGCTTTTCTATTGAGCTGTGTGTGTAGTTCTTGCCTTTGTCTTAACGTTTGTATGTTATATGAAGATACACCTTTAGCTAACCTCGTATTTTTTCGGTCTTCCCAAAGTCTTCTCCCCTATGGTGTTGCCAACCATCACCTTCATTCCTTTTTCTTCGCTGAGTTGCTGGACTTTATCCTATGCTGTCTCATATGTTGAGCAATTTTGTTTCAAAAAAGGTCTCATAGATCAGCCTTCTCAGTTAACTTAGATTTATTCTAAAATCTGTGGGGATATGTTAGGTCACGTAGCAACTGAGAAATGCGAAGAACGCCTTTTAATATATTTCTGGTGTATTTGTTGGTGTGGGGTTTTTTGGTTGTTGTTTTTTTAATTGAATGCTTAAGGCTTTTGTTTGCCTTTAACATGCTTTTAATAAGAAATTTTTCTTTTTTTATTCTACTATTTTTGATCCTTACATCTTGACAATTATTTTCTCTTGTATATTTTAAAAGATTTTGTTTTAAGATTAACATCCTTTGTGTGCCACAAGTTGTTGAAAATGAATTCTTCTCTTTCTGCTTACTCTTTTTGTTAATAACAGGGAAAGATTCAAGTACAGTGAGAAGCCAGCATCAAGATCACATTCTATGAGTCCTCCTCACCGGACGGGTGAAGATAACCTAGCCACACCACTGTCTGTAAGATGCTTCTCCTTTTTGTCATAAAACTTACTCTAGTTTCAATGAATTGTTTTTGTATATCCCTGTAAAGCTGTTATTTCTAATTGCGTGAGTCATGATCCCTGCGTACAAGTGCAGACATTTGGGAAGGAGTGATAGGAAGGACTAAAGCTCATGAAAATCTGCCCTCTGCAAGTGCAGGGGAAAAGAATTTATTGTAGGATGCTCTCAATTCAGCCTAATGGTTGACCTCTGTTTAGTGTAGTATGTTTAATGTCTGCTGCATTGCTTTCCCTAGGCTTGGCAAACTGACTGTATTGACATCATCTTGTATTTTGCAATAGTAGATTAAAGAAAGCTGCATAGATCTCTCTGGCTCTGTTTAATGATGGTTGACCTCTGGAAGAGTGAATTTTGGACAGTTTGTTTTATGAAGCTTTCCACAACTAGCGTTATGGCTGAGGGAAGGACACTAAACAGACTTTATGTAAAACCCTTTTAGTCCAAAATATTTAATGATATTGTATGTATTATTGCAAACATTTAAACTGAAAATTACCCCTGACAAATTTATGTTATACAACAAGTTTGCGGTTGTCCTTCATGAATGTGTTCTGTAGCCTTGTAGTGTCCAGTCTTTACTAGTAGAGAGGTCTCTCTCCTGTGGTTCCTTCACCATAGCCAGTGCATCGGTAATAGCTCTCATTCCTCCAGGAACCGCTGAATT
Source organism: Rissa tridactyla (assembly GCF_028500815.1). Lineage (NCBI taxonomy): Eukaryota > Metazoa > Chordata > Aves > Charadriiformes > Laridae > Rissa > Rissa tridactyla. The sequence continues at coordinate 14,613,610 of NC_071480.1, read as the reverse complement.
TGCTGTATATACGTTGTCAGTCTGTCCGTGCTTATTTTTTGATTGTATCAGAGGAACAGTTTAGAAAGATTGCAGCTGGAAGTGGGCTGTTGACACCTGAGCAATTCACATGGACTGTTCTTACTCTTCTTTACTGGGCACAATTAAGAACTTATGAGGACATGAAGTGCTAGTGGGGTAAACTGGAAGCTTGATTTCTGGGGAAGTTTTGCATTCTGCTGTGCATTTGGAGTAGAGGACTGTCAAGGGGGATGCTTTATCATGGCAGGCTACAAATGATCTTGGGTGAAAATTGAATGCCTCTGCTCTAGACTCTGGTTGGCATGAATGTACTTATAATGTGTGTGTTGATTGTATATATACAAATGTAACTTTTTTAAAAATACCATAACTAAAAATAAAAACAGATGCTGGATTTACTAAATTTCTCCGTATTGGTTTCCTGTTTGTTTTACTTGACTTAAAGAAATATTTCTTATGGAACAGTTATTGTAAAGAAAAGGATTTCCTTCAGTTGAAATCTGGATTTGGGGCTTTAAAGTTTTTTGAGTTTATGTTGTTTTATTTTTTTGTTGGTTTGGCTTTTTTTTTTTTCTGTTCCTGGCTCTGCCACAGGCTTCCAGGGCAATGTTAGATAAATCACTGCACTTCATTGTTCTTCAGCTCCATATACTGGATTCTACTGTGATTACAGCTTTAAAAGGGCCTTTAAGTGAAATAATCCTCTCTTGCTCTGCCAAACAGTTTGATGAACATTTGGCTGGCTGGAACAAATAGTATCTTGTTCTGTTGTCAGTGACGCACAGATGTTCTGGCATAGTTCAGGCCCAGGTAGGGGAACAGGGAGTCTTTTAAGAAACATTAAGAACTGCCTCAACCAAGTGTTGATTAACTGAAGTCAAAGCTTCATTCACTGTATGCTCATAATGAATGAACAGATTTAAAGAAGAGGTGCTTGCATGCCAATACACAAACCTCTCGCTAACAAAACGTAATGAGACAAAGTAATTCATGCTTGTGTTCTGTTTTTTTTGAATAGTATTGTATCTCAGTTAAGGAAAATTTTCTGTACCAGCTCCCCTATTTGATACACTTAATACAATCAGTAGTTACTGTTGTCCTACAGGAATAACTTTCTTCTGAAAGACACAGCCTTGAGCAACAATAACTACGCTCCTTGCTGAATGTTGGAAATTCTTTTTGCAAGGAGGACCCCTAGCCTTGAGCTGGGCAGCAGCTACTCTGTCCTCTGCTTTTGCAGCTCTGTCCATTATAACTATCACTGCCTTGCTGTCGTTTCGTTTAAGGTTTGGTTTTTGTGTTTTGTGGTTGGTGGGTTTTTTTTGGTTTTTTTTTGTTTTTTTTCTTTAATTTGGGGTCTGATCAAGTGAGCTCTGAATTCTGGATTAGCCCCACAAATGTACTGTGGAGACGACTCATTTCTAGAATAAATATGTTGCCTGAAGAATATATTTGTTTGTTTGTTTAGTAAACTCGCCCTTTGTAAAGCAGGCTGTTGCTTTGGAAATAAGTGAAATAAAGAACATTAGAGTGAGTGAGGAGGCAGGCTAATTTATCCTCTGAATTCCTTTCTTAGCACAGTATCCTACAAATAGCTGAGCTATTTAGACTAAAGCTGTCAGAGGTATCGTGACGCTATTAGGAAGTGCAGTGTAGGCATGGCCAAGCCTAATGAGAAGCTTTTTTTATTTTAGGCTATGTATTTGCCAGCTCTTCTGATATTTTGTTTGACTTTTTTATGTTCCAGGACCACCATCATAAAAAAAACATTTCTTTGGATGACAGTGACCTTGAAGCACGTCTCAATAGTTGGAATCTTGGGGTAAAAAAACCAGAATATATTATTTATTTATTGACCTGAATTGAAAAGTCCTTAGCAATGGAGTCTGCATCTCTGAATTTAGTCAACAAAACTTTCTGTAGGAATCAGTCTTTTAGAAATGAAATGGTAAAGCTTGGAAAGGTTAATTGTGAATACATGCCATGTTGAGAAGAAAACATTAAAAACGCATCATTTTAAAACAATAATAATCTTACTGTATTTAATGTAGTTACTGATAAATCAAGCAAGATAATAATACCTGCTGGTCAAAACCAAATGTCTTGGGTAGAAATTCAAGCTATATATCGGTTTCTTGATAGCAGTATTTTGAAGTTATGCTTGTATAAATGAAAGAAGACTTTGGCTTTCTGTATTAGTATTTTTTTGTTTAAGGAATACAGAGTTTGACAGCCATTAATACAACTCAACAATTTATTTTCCAGACTTTGCTTCCTTTTGGAAGTGTTCAAGAGGCTTTTCAGTGTGTTTAACTTCTTTCCTATCCTTTTAATAATTAGAATCTTTAGACCAGCTCTATGGCTCTTCCTCATAGAAAGAATAGCATGTCTTTGCAAATTTACTTTGCTGAGGAAAGAATCTGCCTTTGTGGAAGCTTCTGCAGTACTTTGGCCTATGTCCTTGTGCAGCCGTGGCTTTAGAATGTGTTTGTGAATGCGGCACTTTTGCTACAATGCTGAGATTTGTCCTGACTGTGATATATCAAAACTAAGGTATCTGAAAGAGAATCTACTGTGGGGATGGAATAACGAGGAGTTCTTTCTCGCACAGCTCAACAACTTCATCACTAGTATTTATTGGATCTCAGCAAAAATGTAGAAGATATCTTCCCAAAGCTTTCCATGTTTACAACTAGGAGGACTTTAATCTGTATTGAATTTTTTTTTTAGACTCTAAACCACTGTTGAAAACACTTCTGTAAAATCAAATCTATTTTCAAACTATCATAGTTTCTTAGGATTTGAACATATCCTCTATATTTTTGTGCTGGTGTAGCACAAGAGGTAAATACAGTGAGGCAGTGAATATATTTTTGTAAGGACAGGTGAAAAAATTGCTAGCTAAGATCAATGCAAATCTGTGTTAATCTTTTCTGATGTTTGCATGAAAAAATTTAATATGCGGGGCTTGATTTATGTGTTGTCCCTGAGCAGTTAATCAAATATTTTGGACGTAGATGTATTAGATGAATTTAAATTTTATTTTAATATAAGGCTACTGTTACATAAGGCTTTATTCCCTTGGTTTTATTATTAGTCCATGATAATTCTAAGGTCCTAGTGAAGTTCCTTCTCTCTGTAGCTATATTTTGATGTATTTTTTCTGTTGTGTTCTGTCTCTTCTTATACCCTTTCCCCTGTACCGTCAAATCTTTAACCTATTTGATTAGGATTAATATAACCATTTAATTTTATTAAGATGAGCTTTTATTTCAATAAAGAGTTTTTTCTTTTTTTTTTTTTCTTTCACATTTTCTGCTTATTCTCACATGTTGAGAGCTCACTCAGTTGTATTTGGGAGAAGAGGGCAGCTGAAGTTAGGAGGGATAAGAGCTGGTTTCTAATGAACTACTTCAGCATTGTTTTTTCGAAAATAGTGTCACATATTTTCATGTTGTCAATTTACTCAGTTACCAAATAATCTTTATTCTTCTTACACTACTGTCAACCCAGAGGGATATGACAGCATTTAAAAATCTTGGCTATTACACTCAATGTTTTGCTAAGTTCTCTTCAGTAAAAACAAATGATAAAAGAGAATGTTAACTTTTTTGTACCCTCCTTGGTGCTTCTCTTGCTGTTTTGGTGCCTGTCACCATTCTAAATGCAAATTGCTTTCTTGCTTTACTTCTGAAAGAGAAGAAAGTCTTGACCTTGAAACAGTCCAGGAGCTGCCTGACTTCTTTCTCCAAACTGAAGGTGGAGATTAGTGAAAATAGTAGTCTGGGGGCATGGTATTGCTCCTTGGAGCTCCTTGTCTGAGTCATACAAAACCAATTTCTAGCACTTCTAGACTTGGACGAATAAGTGGGGAGAGTGGATCTCTGGGAAGCTTTTCAAAAGCAGTCAGCTCCAATTTGCGAAAGCGCTATGCAGGTGTCTGAAAGAAATGTGCAAGCAGTCACTTGCAGATTTTGGATATTTGGGTTGTATAAATACCTGGATTATATGAACAGATAGTTGTAATACCCTGAGCTTTTAAAGCTGCTTTAAGGGGGAAACTTGCTCATGGCCATTTTACAAATTGTTCCAATTGATGCTGACAAAGAATCTCTTTATATCCAGCATTTTTATATCAGTGTTGATCTGCCTGCTTGCTTATCTCTTTAATTTTATTTGTTTTTTATTTCTTTTTCTAATTGAAACTCCAGTTAGCAATCATGTTGTGTTGATAATGGATGGTTATTAAACTATGATGATCTTCCACTGATATGGAGCTCTCTTGGATAACAAATTGGCTACCGTGACACATAAATCAGTTTTTCAAGTCTCCTCTCCAGGGATGGTAATTAAACAAGTCACTAGTGAGAGACTTTGATTGCCTGATAAGACTTGTTGGGAGTTAACCTGACAAAAAGGATTTGAGGTTGTAAAAGAGAGGTCTGTAAGTGGTTGCTGTTGAACAGTGTTTCCCTGCTATGGATCACAGCCTCCAGTGGGTTCTTAAAGGGTCGGGAAGTTTTAAGTAGAGTTTCATACTTAAAGAAGACTATGTAATTCTAAAAAATGGAGGAAAAAAAAAAAGCTTACTAAATGATGACAGCACTTCAGAATCTGGAAGGTTTGAGTGCAAGATGTGACTGCTATTGTTTGTAAGCATTTACATTGCCATAGAAACATCTAGCTGTCTTTTTAATTGCCAGCCACCTTTGCAGAACACTTGAGAAACTTAATTTACAAGCCATCCCTCCTCAGATACGGAAGACCCTTGACCCAGAAGAATACTTCAGTAGTGGGGGAAAGTTAGGAAAGGAAATATAGAATGGCTTTCACTTTGAACTGCCTAATATAAAGAACAGTTGTTTTGAGAAAGCTTTTCAAAATTTCCTTGGTGTTTTTGTTTTGTTTTACTTGTGTCATGGAATAAATGGTGAATCAGGGTTGCTAGTCTGGTAAAGAATGTCTGCTTCTGTACATTTTTCTTGCAATGATGGGGACAGAACTGATGCTGGGAATTTCAGACAAGTCCTTATACAAGGATTTTTCTCAGTAAGAATCCTTGAAATTTTGGGAAGCTATTCTTATTTCAAGCAAGTCTATATGGAGAATATGCTTTAATTTAAGAATCTGCAAATATTTAGATAGGTCCTCTATGTAGAGGTGAGAAAAGCATAGCATCTTCCAGCTGCGAGTTGCTGCTAAGCCTTCACTCTTTCAGTATAGGCTTGGCTGGATTATGATGACCAATTATAAACTGTTAATTTATTTTTACCCTTATCTTTTGGGCTTCTCTTTGGTATATTCTAAATTCACTTTTCTTCAAAGGTCGTGTATTTTTAAGGTCACGTACGAAATGTATTTTCACTTCCTATGATATGCTTACATCAGTGGCTGAGATTTTATTATTATTATTATTAAGAGTATTGTGGAAAGTTTTGGGAAATAGTTCTGTGAATTCTCTACTAAGCAGAGGTCAAAGGTTAACAGACTGTAATAGGGAGGCTTTAGATATTTGTTATTAGCAGTAATAACATTTTCTACATGAGAAGTAAGACTATTGCATTACTTTGCTAATATTGTTGCTTCTCATGAGTAATAAAAGAATTTTTCTACTTGCCTTGTAGCATTCCTGATTGTCTCTGTCAAACATTTTATTCTTCAAGTTCTTTAGATTCTAGTCATGCATCGGTAAATGTTTTTTAAAAAAAAAAGTTGAGTTTTAATTGTGATAAATTTGCCTTTCATATGTGGAGTACTATGAGCTATTTTAAAATATATTATAAAAATGTGTTTTTCTTAGCCCTTACTGACTCTTACCTAAACTGATGTGGGGCTATCCTTTATTAAGTGTTCATGACTCGAAGTTGCATTTGCGGTGTAGAAAAGAAGAAATGCTTTTGTATTGCTGTTTGAAGGGAAAAGTCTCAGCGCCAGAGTTTAGACAAATGCAAGTAATTTTTGTAAATGTTACTCTGAACTTTCTTTGTCATTCTTTAGTGATTTTTAGAATATAATAAAACCCCCTCAGCTATCTTATTTTATGAACAGCTGTCAATAGACTTCTACAAGTTGTTGCAAATTTAGTACCCTTCGTAAATGGGACATCCTCACCTTCCCTTTAGTTATATCTCAAAAAATAATAAAATATTATGGAATATATGTAGTGTCAGGAAAAGAAGTTTGCTGGATAACAGAATTAAACTTGCATTTCGGTTTGTTGTTGTTTTTTCTCTTTCCCTCTTGTAGTTTTAAGCTTTTTAGATGGTAGTCAAACACAGTTTTTGGATAGAAGGTGTAAGTTATGTAAAGAAACAACAATGAATTAAAGCCCGCATATTCTTACCTGATCTGCCTATATGTATATTTTTCATGATACTTCTGATATGGTTTCATTTGTCACTGAATTGTAGCTAATTTTAGGTGTGACAAAGCAACTCTTTTAAACATCCCAGGAAATTCAGCACTTTATTTTAGGTGGAAAGCATACAAAGAGATCGTACCCTGGGGAAACAGCAAAGGGTTTTTTAATCAGGGAGAGCATAATTTTTCATCATTGGAATTCAGCCAGGACAAGAATTAACTCTTTAGCTTTTACCAGAAGTGATGTGGGATCTTCCATACAAAGAACCTGGACATTCAGGTCCTGCCCGGAAGAATTTATCATGGGAAATGTTATTGCCTAATAAAGGTTTAAGAGGACTTAGACCAAAGAAATTCCGCAGTCAGTGGCTTGCATTCCGTTCTCCTTTCTTGGAGAAATTCCATATAACACAGGGTTAAAGTAGATGCAAGCATAGAGAGTTCTTGGGTGGCTACAGCAACAGTCTATGTTATGCCTGTTTTGTGTACTTGGCTCACATCTGCCTGTGTCTTTCCAGTCTAGTTAAGCTCAACCGTTTCTGTACAAACCATTTGATTATCTTTTGTTTGGTTTCTTAGTCTGTCTGCTTACTATAAACATACCTACTGTATATGTTGTGGTGTTGGAGGGCAGCAACGCAGTAAAAACTTTCCCACAGTGAACTCCAAGTGGTGTTGTGACTTCAAAAAATAAATTCAACTTCCATGCTGACAAACAATCTTCATGTGCTTTAATGTCCTTCCACTAAGTCTGCAGAAGCAGCATTAAAGTGAACTTCCCTACAAATTATGATGTTAGATAAGAATGTCCTTACTCAAATTTCCTGAAGCGACTCAGCAGTTATTTCTGTAGGGAACATGCTGGCTGGCTGGGTTTGTTAGATTAAAGTAAGAACTTAGGGCAAGGTTCAGTTTAGTTGTTTACCATTTCAAAATCTTAAGTGTTCTTAACTCTTTCATGTGTGTTTTTTCCATCTTTGTTTTGAAAACAATCACATTTTGTCTTTGAAGAAGCTTAAGGGGGAATGTGTAACAAGCCTGCTGATCCAAATGTGATTTCTTTTTTTTTTAACTGAATCTTAATATATACAGCATACCTTTGGACTCTGGTACTGAACTGTAATAAGCTACAGTTCTGCATTGTTGAGCATGAGTGTACTTTGATAAACATCTTTCAAAGACCGAAAAGTGACTTCGGGAGGGGTGGAATGAAAGCAGAACGTTAACGTTGTCATTGCCGTGGTATTTACTGTGTCAAAAGAACAGAAGCTTTGGTATAAGTTTCTGGCCCATGACAGATCCAGAGCCTGTAGGCTGCTTTTAGCCTGAGGGGTGAAATGCAGTCGATGTCCTGAGGACGACTCTTGGGGAAGTACGGAGTGCTCACGCTTGGGCTTTTACTGCACTCCCCTTGCGTTTGGGGGAACCTGTTTCAGCTCGGTTTACTTCTGTCAGCACTTCACTATTGCTTGCATTGGTAGCTTTAAAATTGTATACTTTAGAAATGTTCAGTTTTGACCGCTTTATATAGAAATTAAAAATACTAAAGTTAAAAAATCATGGCTAATTTACCTCAAACTCAGTTCTGGAATCTGTGTCTTTATACAGATATCTGCCGTATGTTTTTCAACTTAAGAGAATTAAGTCTATTCTTATAAAGCAGATTATTTCTGTTAAGTAATGGGGATCTGATCATCCCAAGCCTTTAGAGGCTCCAAAGGTTTAGGAGGACTCAAGCACTAGAAGGTGACCGTGCCAGTCCTCGCAAATTGAAACCCGGTTTGTTGTCCGTTGGACCGCCTCATAGAACAGGAGAATCCAAAATCTTTTCTACAAAGAAATTCAAAATGCCATTTTTGTTAAGAAGTGGTATTTACAAATTAGAGTTCAATTCTAGTTCAAATAAAGATGTCTTTCATGATGACATTTATTTGGTTCATACTCTTAAAAAAGCATCTGATTTACTGTTCTTCTCATGGCAGTCCTTCAGTTTCATACATATGTATTTTGGTTTGTCTTTGACCTTTTGCTTATTATTTTTAAATTTGCATGTTTCTCATAAATACAAGCTTTTTTCTTTTTTGGGCATTCTTTATTGTGATACTCCCCCTTTAATGTGGTATAATTTTGAGAACAAGAAGTTTTGCAGAAGACCAGCATGAAAAGAATGAATGTTGAGACATTAAATGTTTACAGATCAGTTTAAGTGGATATAATCCACAACAAGTAACAAAGTGGGAACATTTAACTTCAAAGCACATATGGCTGCTGTTACAAAATCAAAAAATGCAAGACTTAGGCCATACAAAGTATTAGAGACACATTTTCCTTCTTTCTCATAAACAAGTGTGATATACCTTACCTTTTTATATTGGTTTTGAAATGAAGACTGTAAACAGCTTAATTTCATGGTCAGATAAAGTATTTGAATTAATTGTAGATATTTACAATAATTTTTAGCTTTAAAAAAGCACAAGTAAAGGGTGATTGTATGCATTTTGCATGGAGCGTGCGCTTTTGGAGAATAATTAAGCCTTTGAAATTTGGTTCTTTTGCCTTACCCTCCGCGGGACTCCCCCAGGTTCCGGTGAAGGGGTTTGGCGTTACCTGCTGCCCAGGTTTCTGGGGGGCCAGAGGAGGGGCTCTGTGCCGGTGATGCGCAGGTGTGTGGGATGGATGCGGAAGCAGGCGAAATGAGCTAGAAGGAAGAGTAGAATTCTAGTAAAATGGGGTAATTTTGGATAGAGAATACTATTGCAGCTGCAAATGTGTAGGACAAGAAAAATACTCCTAAATTTTCCAAAATTTCAGAATTCCTGAAGTTCAGAATTTCTGTACTTTTTAGTTCTGTCTCTCTTGATTTTTATTTATTTTCTTTTTCCCCACTGTTACCTACCTTCTGTGGTTAACGCCCCGTGATGTTCTCACTCCTGAATTCCTCTCCTCACCAATCTCCTCTTCTGGGTCCAAAATTATTAATTTTTTTTGCAGTAGGTGCATATAAGATTCCTTTTTTGGAATTATTCACTAACTCTACTCATGTTTCTTGAATGCCAATCATTGTGGCATATTAAAAAAAACCAAAACAAAACAACCAAAAACAAAACACCAAAAATTTTAGAAATAAAACCAACTCAGAAGCTTTACATGAAAGAAAATTTAACATATCTGTTTTAGTAAACTCATTGACAATAAAGAGAAATAGGTTATTTGTTAAATTATTGTTTTTATATACTTGCAGCTATGGTATTAAAATATGAAATAATACTATCCATTGAGATTGAATGTATGTGTTAAACCTGCTACTATCTACAACTATTTCTGAGTGAAATATGACAACTCTTCAACAGCATATAGAAAGCCTACATAACCTTTTAGGACAGGAAATGAATAATACTGTATCAAATTGAAATTTCAGAGGGATTAAGTCTCTTCTTCACCAATAAATTCAACACAAAAATATATTTAATAGTAGTGGAGAAAGTACAAGCATTTGATATATTTGCCATGCCTTATAGATCACTTTAATTTTTTTTTGGGGGGGGGGGGGGGGGGGTGGCGGGGAAGGAGTCTAAATATTGTAAGATGTGTATTGCAATTGCATTCGTATTCCAAATCTCACTGCCACATTTTACAAGATTATACCCTTGAAAGCTTTTCTTGGGTGTTAGGCATTCTCTGTGATGTGATGTTTGAGCCTCATCATCTGAGAAAATTAAGAAGATATAGTTGTCTGATAGAGGAAGTGGGTTGTGAACAATGTTTTGTATTCAGTTCTTAAAAATAGTGATTGAAAGAGCTGCTTTAATTATACAGTACTGTTAATGAATCATTTCCTTATGCTTTGTCTCTATGAGTTACATATGTGGATACAGTTTCGATGCACTCAACTCTAGTTTTTTTGAAACCACTAGATTAAAATCATTATAATCTCTAAATTTATTCTAGCTTTACGCTGATTTTAATGAAAGTTTATCCAATATAGTTAGAAATCTTCTGTATAAGCTATGTACTTAGCTGCCTAAAGTCTTTTAAAACATGCATTGATGGAATTTATACAACCGTAAAAGTTTGGGCGAAAACAAGGGCAATTTTTGATCCATTTGCATTAGGAAACACTAAAACTTTAAAACTTGCCGAGTAGGTCATGTCCAATAAAATGATCTCGTATGAAGATTCTCTATTTCTAGAACTTGTAAAAGATAGTGTTATGTTATTGGACCTTTAAGTTCTGCTGAGTGTTTTTCTTACGGATCATTGACATGTTGTAAAGGAGAAGGAATTACGCACAAGAAAACTAATTTGTTATTTCTAGGTTACAGCCATGGATCTAGAGACGGCATTGTTTTGATGATTTGCAGATAGAAAATCAAATTTTCTAGTGGAAAATAGTTCTTGAGCTGGTGTGTAAGTCTGAAGGCAGGCTTAAATCTGTTCTGTTGTGGTTCTTTTGAGCGATACAGTTGCCGTGTTAAGCGTACCCGTGCCGATAAGATTACCTCTCAAAGTACGCACCCAAAGTTGTCACTGCAAACTTTTTTGAATATTTAGAGATATTTCTTACTGTTTGTAAGAAATAATAAGACATTGCTGACATGATTACTTTTTCTCTAACTTGTTTTTCAGCTAGAAAATCCAAGATATTTGCGGGAAAAACCGATGCCAGTGTCTTTGGTAGGTATTTGTATGCCCTTGATATTTTATAAGGGCAAACAAACATGCTTAATATTTTTTGTTTCTGGTTAGGATTGATTTTACTTGGAGTTACTGCTTTGAACTTAAGTTGTTTTGAACTTTTTCTCATTCAATAGATGACACCCAAAATTGGCCTAGGAAAAAGTACCACTTTTCGTGATGAACACGCAGTATTTCGAATGCATGAAAAAGAGGTAAGATTCTTTTTAGTCTTTTTAGGAAAAGAAAATTACACCCAAATTAGTAAATTAGGGCATTTCCTTTGGAAATTGGGTTTTCACAAAGCAGTTAGTTGTAGCAGAAAATCTCATGTAAGAGAATTTTCGCTGAAGTGACAGGGCTTTTCATGAAATACTTAATGTGTTTCACAATTATTTAGGGCATAACAAAGACTTTCTGAACACATTTACTGTTCCATTGAAGGAATTTTTAGTGTAGTTTGAATTCTAGGAATTTTCCAAACTATCTTTTAACAGAAGCAATGGAACCCTTGATTTAGTGAGGATTTTTGTTTACTTTCCATATACCTTTAGAAATCTGTGAGTCTAGACCTTATTTCTACTAGGACCTACATTATTTCTATCTTTGCCTCATCTAGCTCCAATCCTCTTTTATTCATGTGGGGTTTTGTATTATTTCTTTCAACATTGTTAATTGGTGAGATTACTGTCAAAGCTTGCCTATCTAGTTCTCATACCATGTTATTTTGTTTTGAATGTGTACAAAAGTAAAGTTCTGTTGTCACTTTTTCCTTTTTCGTAGTTTAAGGAAGTTGTATGCCTGTGAGATATATAGATATATATATATATATATATATTTTTGTCAAAAACTACTGGGTTTACTTAAAACATCAATCTTAAGATAAAACTCTAATGTACTATGTTTAGCACATTAGATATTTCAGATTCTTCTGAAACCATGTAAGCATTACATGGTTTTTTTTGGAAAGTCAGTGAATCAAGGGTCTGGTGGACCAGACTTCAGGAAAGGAAATTCAACATGTATTAGGAGAACGATTAAAAAAAAAAATAAATATGCAACACTCTTCTCTCTTTGCCCTTCAAATTTCTCTTTTCAGCCATATGCTCTTGGGAAATCAAGGCATATGTACAGTTCCCTAGCTATCCACGTGTACTTAGACCTACCTAGGACTCCAAATACGTACGAGTTGGAAAGGAAGGGGCATCATCTGCAAAGCATGAAATTGTCCCTCCTCTTACGTGGTACCTTGTAAGGACGCTTACTAGAACTGTCCTAAAGCTACTTGCAGAGAGAGTTTAGAAAACATCTTTAACTGAGATAGAGAGGAGGGTGAATTTGGATACTTCTCTTGTTAATAAAGTAATGGCTATGAAAGTCTGCTTTATGTTGATAGCCGACAGTCTAATTTGATGCTTGAACAAGCAGCCTGATATGGCAGTTGCACAATACATGTGCCTTTCACTTTCTCTGCTCTGGTCTAATATTGACTGTCCTTTTGTATTGACGATATGCAAACCACTGTTGCCTCAGAATGAGGCAAGGCGAGGTTTCGTAAGATGTGAAAATAGACAAAATAATAAAGAAATTGAAAGCACAATGGTGTCATTTAAATAATATTTTCAAATTAAATAAACAGGAATGCATGCCAAGTAGCTACATAAAATACTCAGCTAATACTTCGCTAGTTCAGTGGAAAAATCCTCTAAACCACACAGTAAAAATCCAGTACTTTTTGCTAATGTTACTTGACTGTGGGCTAGTTTAAACTGGAAAGGTTATAGACCGTGTTTCACAATCACCATGTGTGTGCTATTAAGTAGAAAACTTAAATGTGTTTTCATCTTATTTTGGTTGTGAAGCTTAATTAAGAATGAAGCCTTTTCATTTATAGAATGTAAATGTATTAACAGAAAAATAGTGCTGTACTAAAGAGTTTTGGTAAACCTTTAACTGTTTTCAACCTCTTTGTAGTATAACAGGAGAACATAAAATAGGATAACTGTGGTTTTTTGCTTTTAACCTTTAGACCTTTGTTCATAAACCATTCCTGCACCTGTTTTGACTCTGTAATGCTAAACACATGGCCAGTTTCAAGATAACCACATCACAGTTTTATGAAAATGCGAGTGTCATCAGGCAGTGGTTTTTAGTCATATTTTCCCCAAATACTTCTGACATGGATTAAACCATTTGGGAAACTGTCGTTACCGAAAAATTGTGGGTTCAAACAAGGAAGATGCAACAAAACAGGAATATATCAGTTTTCAGCAGTACAGCAAAAGAGAACAGATGGCATGACTGGCTTATCTTGATAAATAGGAAAAAGTGTCCCTTTGAACTTCACCTTCAGTCATCCCGAGTGCCACCCAACTCTCCATGGAGCAGAGGAGGGGGAAAGAAAAAGTTCTTTGTGATTTTTTTCAGAAAAACAGAACCAATACCACTGCAAGGGTTTGAAATTCTTCTGGAGTTAAAAAATGAATTTAGCAATGTTAAGAAAATATGATGTTTTGGCAACCTTTCTCAAACAACTGGTTTATCTGATGTTTCCTTTAAAGAAGTTTTGGTGTTTCTTTAAAGAAGATCTGTTTCTTAATTTTTCATTTTGTCAGTTTTAATTTTTGTTAGCACTTTTCGCAGTTTCCTTCTGTCTTAGTTCTGTAAGCAAAAATAGTTCTTTATCTAGACTCACAAAATGAACCCTAAACAAATCTGAGGCAAGAATATTGGAAATAATTTTCTCTTTTTATTCTTTTAAACTGAGACTTATAATTAACACCAGGAGTAAATTTGTACTCGGCTAGTACCAACTCTTAAATCATTTTTTCTGTTTAGGCAAACTGGCAAGCTTTGTGCAATAACTGTATTATGAAGCCTCATCTATCTGCGTTAACTGAGAACATCAAGCGTTTCCAATGTTTTTGTTGACTTTATCACTGTGTTCCTGTCTCTCTTCTGTTTTGAGTTTTGGAAATCCGTTGGTAAAGTCTTTGGACGCTGGAGCAGGGGTGCTTTTCAGCCTCTTGTGTACTGAAGCAGCCCGGCAGAAACGTTTCTCCTGCCTACAGTCAGCTGGAGGAGTAGTTGGTGGTGTGCAACTGGAGGGAGGAGTAGTTCTGGGAAAAGCGATGGGTGAATTTTCAAGAGGATACAGAATACCTGCAGGATAATTTCTACCGATTTGTCATGTGGAATGAGGACCAAGGGAGAGAGGGAGTACCTGCCTAGGGAAAAGGAGAGATGAGCCGGGTGGTGAAAGATAACTTAGATTGGAGAGAATGGGAAAAAGACATCTTTTTCTGCTGAAAATGCATTTTCATGGATTGAGGACTGGAAGTAAGATGAAAAGGAAGAAGTGGAGTTTTTCTATGTGTTCAAGAATTCTGTGTTTAAGATGAAGAACCTAGAATTAAGAATTTTTTTATTTAGAACCTTTATCTTTGTAATCTTTACTTATGTTTTTCTCTTTTTCCTGTGAATGAGGACTCCCATTTGTTGCACGACACAAGTTTCGTTTATAAAGATCATCAAGCCATGTGTATAATTTTTTTGCACTGAGAGTGTTGGGATTTGGTGATATATTAAGATAAAATCAACATGCTGCAGTGATGATGTTATAGTTAAATCTTGGTCTGGCTAAAAGTGTTCTGAATTTAAGGTGTTGAAAGCAGCAGATTTACTGTGCTTCTCGCTTACCTGGCAAGAGATTATAACTTGGAATGGAGAGTTGCATAAGGGCTGAGAGAGAGATTTTCCCCAAAAGGGACCATGCATAGAATGTAGAGGAAAGAATGTAGGGAGGAAAGAAAGTTTTAGAATTTGAGGAGAGTGAATAAGACATGCTGGTGTTATCATAGAAAAGAGGTGGTTTTTTAGGAGGAAAAAAAAAAGAAAAAGAAAACTTGAAGATAAAAACATGTGTCCCTGCAGTTAGGAGGAGATGGTGATCAGTGAGCATTGTCCGTTTGGTTTTGATTTCTTCCTCTTAATTGTTCTGTTCTCTAGCAGAGTATTTAAATACATGAATCACGTTTCATGCATGCCAAATTAAAAGCAATAAGTAAAACTAATATAGAGACAGTATCCTAAAAGAAGGACTCTTGTAATTAAACTGAGCTTTTACCAATGTACAATTAACATTATTGTACTTTTAGCTACATCATGGATTTGATATTTTTTCCTCATTGAAATAGATAATTTGTTCCTGTCTTCCAAGAATGGTAACAAAATATATCAGTATATTTCTCTTGTCTGTTATAATGAAATAAAAGTGTTTGTGTGCTCATGTGTATGTACGTCTCTAGAGTTTAAATCTACTTGGCAGACGGATGCAGATACATGCGTGCATGGAATTGGGAGAGCTGAATATGGCTAAAGGAACCTACTTAAGCATGTAATGGTGCTGGTGGTCTTGTTTATGCTTTTTGAGCTGAGAGGTATCTATTAATAATAGGAGGAGAATGTTATTGATGGACTTTCTGAAAGCATTTGAGTTGCAAAGGCATCCATAGGTGGGCCCAAAGCTTGAATCTTACAATAACTGGAGTTTCGTGTGTTGGAATTTTTTTTTTCTGATCCTTCTGTTCTTTACTTCCACTTCTCTTTCTTCATTCTTCCCCTTCTTTTGTTGTCCTGTTCATCCAGAACTGTCCAAGTCAACGTCTGCTCATAAACGTCTTGCTGTTTTCCAAGGGGTAAAAATTGTTAAGGTTTTTAATTCTGGTGAATATTCTTGTTAAAATATGGGAATGCATGTTGAATTCTGTTAACAGAAGCATGGCCCATAAGAAAGGGCAAGAAAATGCAAAAAGGCAGATAAGACATAATTATTGCTTTCATCTTGATTTTTACTTTTCTGTAGCTTTTTTCTTGTGACAACTTGGCTCTGAAAATACTGTTTAATTCCCCTTAAAATTATTCCAAGAAATGTGTATTGCGACGTTGAAAATTCTCTGGTTCGTTTGAATTGTCTCCTTTATCCACAAACCCGGCGTCTATTTTGAATGCAGTGTCAGATTTATATTGAGAATTCAGTTGTAAACTGATTCTCACCACCCAGTAATCATTCTGAACAGTAATCTGTTAGTTCATGTTTAAAAACGCAGCAATCTTGACTTCTGTTAACATGATTCCTGGCTGATTAATGTCTTGTTCCTAAGAACATATGCAAGTTGTCCATTGTCTTCCGCATGAGGAAATCGCATCCTGTCTCCCTTTGATAACTCTTCAGAATGTAACGCAATAAAACCCAAACCTTATTTTATTGCTAGACTGGTGTGAGACATACAGCGTATGTCAGGATGAGACATGTTTTCATAAACTGACTTGTGATTTATAATTCCTAATACTAATTGGTCTGGTCATGGAGATATATACGTACGTGTACAGTTATTTATTTATTTTTTTTGCAATAGTTTGTGAACTATGTCTTTAATTATTGCACATATGGGCTGGAGACATTGAGAAAGATCAAAGAGGTAGGTTAGCAATTCAAACTAGTGTTTTAACCAGTAGAATGTCCAGATGGTTGCCAAGCAGCTGGGAATTAATCTTTTGGTGCATGATTAATCTCTACCTCAAAGTGTCTCTCCCTTAAAAAAAAAAAAAAAAAAAAAAAAGAGTTTGATATTTTATTTCTTTACATGCGTAGATCCTGGTTTTTAAGGGAGAAAAGACAATGACTAGAAAAAGTGGGTACTATACACTCTTCTTGCTACATGTGAATAAAGGTAAAAGTACAATTTTAATGACTGCTGTAGGAGATCCTGAAATGAGTGTAAAAAGTTCAGTACCTGCTGAAATACAAACTATTAAAAATAAGGAATAACACTGGGGAAGAAAGTAAGCGATGTCGACTCAGTGTATGCAGACTCATCTACTTCACTGGACTTGGCACTATGCAGAATTATATGAAGTTTTCAAGTAGTATCTACTATTTTATGGCATTCAGATTTTACGGACTCCCTTTGAAGTCAGGATGATTTCTGCATGTTCACAAGGTTCAGCTGGGTTGTTTTCAGTGCTGGCAATGGAAGATGCAGTGTGTTGCATTTTTGAGCTGTCTTTTATGAAATTGCATCTAATAAGTTATTACCATGTATGAGTTTTCACAATTCCTAAACATATTTAGAACTTTTTTTGGTACTTACTGATGTCAGAGTCTCTACTACAAGCGGCTGACATATTTGTTACGTATGGAAGTGGGACGCTTGCACTCTGAATTACGCTGTTAAGTAATACGATGTGCTGTAGTGCTGATATGCATGTTATGTTTATTAGCTGTATAAAACATCCAGTTGAGTAAAAATACCATTTCACATTATTACAGTTGTTGGGATACAAAGCTGTATGCTTTTCTCCCTATTCCCACCACCCCCAACTTGGAAATCTATGAAAAATACATTGTTGTCTCTTGAAAGAGACTAATGACATTTACATATGAATAAGAACGATTGTCCATTCAATTATTTTTCAGTATACAGCAAATGGGTATTAATGTTGTCATTTAGAAAGTCAGACTTTTCTTGACGAGGGAAAGCTGGTATAATTTAATTTAGGACAAAGCTTTTCATTTTTAGTGGCTGTAAAAATAGGGCGGTCATATTAATTTTTTACTTAAATGAATATCTAGTTTCTTTTCAAAGAGTACACTGTAAAAATACTACAACTGGAAGTAGCGGCTGTAGTGTTTTTAAAGAGTAAAGATACAAAGAAGGTTAGATATGTGGAGAGAAGTATAAATGTTTGTTAGGTCAAATAATATAGTCCAGATCATAAACACAGACTTTTGTGGAGGGACCTTTGAATCTGGGCAAAATGCCATGTTTGTAAAGGGTCTTTTTACACTCTAATTTCTGGCTTGCATCTTTCACTTGTTTGATACTTCTTTTCTTTCAGTCTGTCTCTGGTTTGCCCAGACTCTAAGCTCTTTGCAACAGAGACTTTACAAGGCACTTGTTTCACCTTAGGCATTGCATCGGATAAAAATATTAATGATATTCAATGCAGAATTTGGAGTGGTTAATGTATCTGCCGTTTCAAAGCATAGTTATAAATTTATTTTATTTTTGGAAAATTTCTGTGTTACATCGTCACTCCTCTCAGTGGCCAATCCGGCCCAAACCACCACACACAAACATAAGAAAAAAGCCCAACATTAATGTGAATCCCAGATGGAAAACCTGCTTTTGTTGTGTGTAATGTTCCACTAGGAAAAGTATTACTTATGACTTCCTTTAATTTATAGGATTTGTTCTTAAAGTCTGATAGAGCCTCGGAAATTTCAATCAAGTGAAAACAGCTAGGTGCAAAAGTACACACCACCATCCCCATTCTCCTGCCCACTGTGCTCCTTGAATACCAAGGAAATCAAATCTGTTTGCGCTTTTAAGACCTGTTGGTCATATTCGATGTTTTGGCCATGATACTCACATTTCACTTTGGTGTAGACCCAGACCATCAGCGAGTCGTCTCTCCTAACGCACTCTGCCTGTTCTAATTGTGAAGATTTTTCCAACTCATGGCTGTTATGAGAAGGGAACGTGATCACCGCACTCATCAGTGTGTTAAACATGAGGTGTATTTCTGTATACATCTTACACCTTTTACCCTTCCCACTTGCTTTTCATACTATAGTGCAACTCTCTTCAGCTAAAAACACTTCAAGAGTAGATATTGATCTTCAGAATTATTTGAGCGAGGGGCTAGAAGCGGCTTATTAAATATAAACTGCAATACTAAGTTATATATCGTGACAAGTGTGCTGGTTACAGACATCTGAATGCAATGAAGCTGGGAAAGAACAGTATTTTTTCCACATACTGTAGACTCAGCGCAAGTTTTCTTCAGGAGAAAATGGAAGATTAGATCCACTACGATTGTATTTTATATTTATTGCAGAAATTTCTGTACAAATAATTTTTCTTCTAGATATTTAGCCGCTTATTCTGCCTCTTAAGTTGCTCTAAATGTTATAAGTATTAATATACCTCAAAGCTACTCTTAACAACTTTTGAGGGTACAATGTAAGATAAGGAGATAACACAATGAAATAAGATAGCTTGGTAATTGTGATGTGAGATACACTGTTCCAAATTACTTTTGTCTGAAGACAGCATGTCTTTATATATAATAAATCTCAAATGTTTTGCAAGTACAGTATCTCCTTCCTCGGCCTGCCTACGTAGTTGAAAACACTGTATAAATTATCAATATTTATTTTTTTAACCCTGGATGTGAAAATTGAGTAAACACGGTTGGGTAGAAAGTTCTAGTTGTTTGTTGGTTTTGGTTTGTGGTTTTGTTGTTTGTTTTTTTTTTTTTCTTCTTTTTAAGAAACCTTTTTCTTCTATGAAAATATCAAAGCTTTGTATCGTGTGCTGATTTCTTTTAGCAGCTGCATAACACCAAGACAAATAAGTTTTGTCGTATATTGTAAGATATACAAGTCATTGTTCTACATTGTTAGTTCTTACTTTGAAGTTCTCATTTATTGTTTACATCCTCCTCCCTCTTCCTCGCTTCCTCCCTCCCTCCCCCATATATTCATGGACTTGGAAAAAATCTGGCAAGCAAACAAGTACTGTTTTGTCAAATATCCAAAAAAAAAAATCTCCAATCGATGTTAAACCTTCAAGATGCCACCTCTGGCCTAAGGGTGATCCCTGTAATAAAGACAAGTGAACAGTGATCAGTAGTTCAAAGCTATCTCCGAACTACAGCCTCAGATTAATTTTATTAGTCTACTTACTGATTTACTTGTAAATCAGGTATTTAAATATTTCTACAAATTTTTGTAAATGGTGACAAGATGAATGTTTCTCTTCTGTCATGAAAAACTGACATATTACCTTTTCTTTTTTTGCCAAAGATTTATGACAGTTGCAAATTAGACTCTATTGGTTTAAGTTTGACAGTTATTATTTAAATTTTTATAGCACCTAACCTGTGCTACGAAAGTACAGGACAGTGATACGATGAAACCCTATTCTCAGGTAACTGCTGGTTTTGGTGGTGTTTTGTTTTTTTAAATCAGGAAGAAAGTGTGACTAGGCACATAAAAGCAGTTCTGTTGATACCACCCTCCGTGGCTCTAAATAACAGGGACAGCACAGATGTTTGACATCAGTAATGTTTACATGGCCTTAGGGTTTAATTGCCTCATACTCTTTGTAAGGAGAATAAACAATGACAGAAATCCAAAGGAATGATGTTCAGGCAACAGCGATGGCTGCATTTCATACATAGTTGCAAATTTCTCAGCTATAGCTAAATATCTATGCGCTTTTTTTTGTCTGAATGATAATATGCCATAAATTTCATGTTCTCTGCTGCCTATTAACCAGTAATAAAAGGTATTAGAACTGATGAGCACGAGCACAGTTAATTGCTCCTAACAAGGTGAATGACTTTTCTAAGTTGTTTTTACCTGTTTTCTCTAAAACTTACAAAGGTCTTTGATACGGTTCTGGGTTATTTTGTTTCTCAGTATGTGTTTAATAAAGTAAAGCTGAAGCGCAAAGGACACTTTACAGGAGAGTAGCACAAAGCGCTGCTCCCCAGGAAACTGAGACTAACTTTGCAAATGAGGTTTGACATTCGGTAACTACAGATATGTGGTTGACTCAGTTTGGTATGGTTTCAATTTGCAAGATACTCCTTTATTGAAATTAGTATTTGCTAGTGTGTTTAAACGTTGAAATGGAAGGGGAGAAGTTTCACTCTCAGTTGAGAAGGGATGAGCTGCTTCAACCCCAGCCTCAGTGAGATCACTTCTTAAAATGTGCTTACGTGACTCGGGTTTTTTTATCTATGCATGCAGTGAGATGGAAGTCTGCCTTACACAAGGGTGGGTCAAAAAGCAGATTTATAAATGAAAGCAGTACTCTGGGCTTTGCTATAGAGCACTGTTTTGTTGTCATTATGCTTTCTGGCTGTTCCAGCAGTTTTCCACAGAAAAAAGTCGTGAGTGTAGGATTTTTAAACTAATATGTTTTATTTTTACAGCAAATGCTCAAATTAACACTTTCAGAAGTTGTGATGAAGATATGTATGTGTCTTGGAACTATGGACCATTATAAAATTTAAATATTGTTGGAGACTTTTTATTTTATTTTTTATCAGTTATTCATTACAAATACAGCTTTCCTCTTTTTTTTTTTTTTTTTTTGGTTTTCTGGAAACTCCACGCGCCCATCAACTATTGAATTTCAAATGCAAACTGACGTAAGTTGTGGACAAAGCAGACAGGGTAGGAAAACGTCTGGAGTGCTGAAACTTCAGAATTTCAGTGTGAGCTTATAGAAATCAGGGACCTTGAGGTGAAGGTATCACCTTTTCAGCCCTCAACTGATGAGAAGTTGGTCTTCGGGATTTTTCAAGTGAGAAATTTAAAAAAAAAATTTATTTTTTTTTTTTAGTATTCAAAGAAAAAGTAACACTTTGTTATTACAGTGCTTGCCTTCGTTAAGAGCTGAATTCTGTATCTTGGGCGCATTTTTCAAATTTGTTGTTTGACTGCAACTAGCTCTCTTAAGGCAAAGCTGTCAACCCTGTTTGGAAAGTAGTCCCAAAAATTGGGGAAAGTTTAGGGGAGACCTGTTCTACTGGAAGCAGTGCAATGTATTAATGTACTAAAATTGATGAGAACTAGTGCAAGTGCAGGAACGGTGTTAAGTGGAAGATTAATGACAAGGAGGGGGTGCCAACCTCAAGTACAGGAATTTCTGCTGTCAACCTGGGGGAAAACAGCCACGTGGCTTAGAACAATCACCATCGCTAGAAAAATATATATCCATATTTAATACAAGACAAATTTTAGAATTTGACTTATTTTTATGGTTTTTCAACTTCCAGAATAGTAAAAAGTGGACCAGATCTCAGCTGATGCAAACCACTAAGGACTGATTTACATCAGCCACGACATTCTCACTTTATTAATGATTTTTAAATGTAACGTGTTTGTGCGGGTTTAATAGCTATGCAAGTGCAATAGCTATACATCAGTAATTCATAAGCTTTTAATGGAATTCAAGTAGATTGGAGCCTCTTTCATGTTTAGTTTCTAGTATTTGTGTTATTACAAGACCTCATATTTACTTATGAAATATTCACAAACTGTCTATCTGGAAGCGGATTACTGTGCTCTTTTTTTTAAGTCAACAATTATTTATCACGTAGCACTAAGATTTTCTTCTATAATGTCACTACTTTGGAGGGATATATGCATATATTTCTTTTCATATATACATATGTGTATATTTTATGAATATAACATGCATGTTTATCATGATGCTTATTTTTGGATGATAAAAGAGATGACTGACAGCTGAGAATATCTATTTTCTTTGGATTAATTGTCAATGTAACTCCCCCCCCTAATTTGCATAAGACTATGTTCCTATTTAGCCTTGGGAAGTGGTGTAATAAGCAGACATATACTTTGGGTATCAGTGGATGTGGAGTCTGGAAACTGAAAGGATTTGCTGCTCTTGTTTCTTCTGTTTTTAGTTCTTGAGGAGTCTTATCATAGAATGGTTCATGTGGGATGGGACCTTAAAGGCCACCCAGTGGCACCCCCTGCCCTGGGCAGGGACACCTCCCCCCAGCCCAGGTTGCTCCAAGCCCCATCCAACCTGGCCTTGAACCCCTCCAGGGATGGGGCAGCCACAGCTTCTCTGGGCAACCTGGGCCAGGGGCTCACTGCCCTCAGGGTAAGGAATTTATTCCTAAAATTGCCTTTTTGACTTGACGTAAATTTTTGTAGCTCACGCTTTCAAGTCACAATAACATAGTGATGTTTTCAAGTCACAATAAACAGAAATATATAATACAAAGTAATCATATAAAAGAAATTAATAATTTGCAGTGTGTTTATTGTTTGTATATGTTAGATAAAGATTCACGCCTGAATAACTACTTTTGATAAGTCAAAGGAATAAAAATAAATGCGGAATGAATAATGCTTGTTGTTGCTTTAGCGTTTCTCAGTTGAGAGGGTTAGAAGTCACGTTCTTAGTTGAGCTAAACAAAAATCTGAGAACTGAAAATAACTAGATGGTGGTGGGAGTCCCGTGTCCAGCTCCAAGCTGGGTGGATCTCAGCACCACGGGCTCTTCGAGCATCCAAAAGCCAAACAGAAATGTTTCTGTTGCCAACAGAATGCTAAAAGACGTCTTCTGGTGAGATGTTTGTACTCTCACTCCAAGGATTTTGGTCATCCCTTTCTGAAGTGAGGGGGAGGTCATTTGGATCTGTCGCTCTGGGGCAACGTTTCTGTCTGCTTTGCTTTCTGAACAGTGGAAGTGTTTAAATGTAGAAGAGGAATAGCCTGAATCTGAACTCGAGGGGTCACTTCTGTTTTTTAGAAAACTCTAAGAAACACAAAATACCTTTCATATTTGCAGAGTCCTGAAGACAGTTTTTAATGTCGTAGTGAAACTACGCAAGAGACTTAAAAATATTTTCAAGATGAAAACCTGGGACTATAAGGAGTGGAATGTGCTATTGTGTCGGAGGGGTTCAAGTATGCTACTTTGAACAAACACAAGCTGAAGCAGGAAATGTATTTTAGCAATCAAATTCGGCAGCAATATCCTTAATCCCATTATAAGTAAGCTTTAAAAGGAAACGTGTTTATAATGTGAAATCTCTGAATAATAGAAAACAAACAAAAATAAACATGCATCTGGACTAAAGGACATTCTTTGTGTAAATGTAACACCTGCCTAAAGAATAAAAGCGAGTTTACCATATTTGGTATATTAACAGGAATATTAAAAGTTTCTTTCTTAAGTGTTTATTTAAATAAAGGATGATAGCTTTTTCTGGGCAGTAGCGCTTGTTTTTATTGCCAACTAAAACATCTTACAAATTCATTTTCTAAATAAATATTTTTGGTTGAGTTCTTTTGTAACAGTTTTATGAAACAAATATGAAAATACTGACAAACTGAATATAGATTTTTTTGTAGCAATTATTTGCTATTGTCTTCCCATTGCCTTCTCAAAGACATAAATGAATAATTTAAAAGTTATACAAAGGTCATTAGTGTAATTTATTCTTTAAGTAAGTTATGTATGTGTTTTATTTTGCTTTTAAAGCTGGACATGAAAATGAAAATAGCAGAAGGTAAATTTCATGAAGAAAAACTTAAGTTACAGCAGAAGCATGATACTGATGTTCAAAAGGTAAGAAGTGTTTGTATTTTTGTTTTTCCAAAGACGGTATATAAAGCAAAATAATAGAGTCTGATTAAAATAAATAATTTGCAGTTGTACTTTAACTTCTTCATGATTGCAGTTAATATTCCTTTAAAGTAAGATTGTAGGTAACGGTTTGTAGAAGCTGATAGGAATGCAGAATATTCTATGATGAAAAACTTAGGAACGGAAAAACACTTGCAGAAAGCAGATGAAAATACAAAATGATTTGTTTATTTGAACAAGACAAGCTATTTTACCCACCTAACAGCTTCTGTGGATTCACATGCTGATGAAATCATAATCTGGGGATTTTTCTTTTAGAGAGGAAGCACTCCTGTTATAGAAAAATGTGAGCAAATATACTTAAAACAAATTTTCATGGACAAAATGCAAGAAAACGGTAGGAAAATCTGCAAGTATATCACACATGTTCCTACTAATACGACAGTAGCGCTGGTTCTCGCGTCTCTGTTTTGACACTGTATCTTAAAGCACTGGCTGGTCAATAAACACTTTGTTATTTATGTTATTGCCTTGTTAAAGCTATATGTGGCTTTTAATTCTTCACAGCAATAAAATGACACCAGATATACTTCCTTTGGGTTAAGTTGGATTTGTCTTTATTGTGTTGCATAACACCACTTTTGGAAAGATTACAAAAAGACTGTCAAAGACCACACTGTTACTTTTAATACCGTGTTTTAAACATGTGGGGTCGAAGTCTGCGAGGTCCTAAGTGCCTTCTGGAGCTCTCTGATCCCAGGAGTGTAATGGGAGTTAAACGCTCAGCGTCAGGATCGTCATGGCTTATCCTCGTGTAAGCTTTGCGTTACTGAGCACCTCTGGCTTTTGTTTCCTAAGGCTGAGTCACAGTCTTGGAGGAAGTTCGTTGACACAACACCACGACGCATCAAAGCCTCCTGAAAGGATGTTAATATTTGGTCAGGTGCATGTTTGGCTGATCTGTTCTCAAAGTCTGCCCGCAGAACTAGTTAGCAAAGCTGAGAGTCTAAAGGAAACAGCTTTGTGAGAATAAGGAATAGTCAAATGCTTTCTCATCCCTGAGTTGTCATCCTTTTCTGACTGATGTTAGAATTCCGTCTTTTGAAGTTGTTTAATAATGTTGAATATTTTAGAAAAGGTTAAATAGTGTCATATTAATCTTTAAAGACGCAAACCGTTTAATGCAGATGGAGTAATATTGTTTTAAGATGAAAGCTTCGGCTTGATGAGAGATTTGGGGCACTGTTATAAAATTTCTGTAACTTTAATGTTTATCTTAAACACGAAGTTTAAATTAAAATACTATCTCAAAGTGTGCAAATATTCGAGCATTTTTTTCCAAAATCAGCACGCACAGAAATGTGAATGTAGTTACACCTCATGTACTCGCTCTATCCAACCCATTGTTTCTGGAATATGTGCAAAGAATTGCAATTGGTGAAGTACAAAAGAGCGTAATGAAGTTCACGAAGTATTTAAGTCTGTCTTAAACCTGTGCAGAATTTTAGATGCTTTTAAATAGTATTAGGCAACATAAATATGAGAAGGGAAACAAATCCTTTCTATTTGCGGTAGTAGCACCATGAAACTTCCAAACTCAACACAAGCAATGTTGGATTTGCCTGTTTAAAAGAAAACAAAAAGACCCTCCTAAAACATGAAACTCCTTTTTAATCTACTGTCTACATTTATCTAAATCAATCCTTCGTTTATGATTTGTCAGTCTTACCTGTGAAAATTACTTAGATTTAATCGCTTAGTCCTGCATGACCTAAGCACTTCTTGAAGGCAGCTCCTTTGATGGAGACCGGTGTATATTATTTTGTGCGCCAATGGTAGTTTGGGGGTTTTGGACTTTTGTTAAAGTATTGTGAATTTTCTCTACAGATTTTGGATAGAAAGAATGATGAAATAGAGGCATTGAAGTCCCTCTACAAAAACAAACAAAATGAAGCTGAGGAGGCAATTAAGAAACTGGAGAAAAAAGGTGATTTTTATATTCACGGCTGTTGTTTTCTGCTTGGTGGTACTGCACTGCATCCTTCTCGTGGCTATGGGCTTATGTGTTCCTTTACGCTTCCTTTGCAGGTCTTGACCTGATTTTCGCCTTTAGATTTTTAGAGGCTCGTCCAGTAGTTGTTGCTGTACAGTTTCCAAACCAAATTTTCCAAGAGGCAGCGTGATCTTGTTCTATTTAATACTTACAGGTTTTATGAGCGTCACCAAAAAATGTTTCTTTGATGATACTGAAGTATTTTGACCACTTATTTCAAACTTTTTCAAATCTCTGGCTCAAGGTTAATTTATTTATACATTCGGTACATTTTAGTCAAACCACAATGTATTATTTAGGACTATTGCGGCAAGAGATTTCAAACACGGGTAGTCGTCTTAAATATGTCTTAAGTACAAAACTTGGCCTGAACACGGCTTGTCAGCAGTTTCTGAATGTTAGTTTCTTTTAGAATTCCTTGGAGTCCATTTACACTATGGACTAAACCACAACGTAAAATAACACACAAGTTTGGTAATCTACGTACAAAAAGGGAGAGAGTTCCATGTATATTGTTTCCTGCTCCTTGGGAAAGTAAATTCCAGCCAGGGATCTGGTGCTTCTGTTGGCGGGCTGGTGGTCGCGCTCAGCTGTAACGGGTTGTGTTAGCGTCACCTACACTCTTGCCAGATAGTGAAAATCATCAGTCGCTTTTGAAAAGTGAATTTCTACCTGCTTTATTTGTCACAAAATTTGTCAGACTGTGAATTCTTGACAGAATCATTTACAGTTTAAGTTGGGGACCTTAATTTCGTTTTGTATCTTGAGCATTCAGTCTTCACGAGAACCTTTTCTCCTAAGGACGCACATAAAATCAGGTTCAATATGCGTTTTCTTATGCGTTTTCTTTAGGTTGTGCAGAATTTTGTTGACGTATATTTACTGCTTGAGTAAGGAAAACTCACTATGAAATATTTTGTAAATAAAGTAGAGAAGAGAGGACACCTCGTAATATTTTAGTGAGACAGAATCTAAGTGCGTTAAGCTAAAAACCATCAGAAAGCCAGGTCAATTGGAAAACTGATGTAATTGGATTGTGTGCATTGCTAACACTGAAAAATCCCGAAGGTATCTCTTGAATGGTTGTTTATTTTCCCATTTTTGACAGTTCAGACCCTTGTTCGTGAGTCACAAGTCGTCAGAGAAGCAAAAGAGAAGCAGATCGTGGAGTTAAAGAAGATGTGTGAGCAAAGCAATGACTCTTTGAACAATGAGTGGGAGAAAAGGGTAATGACTAATACTTGCTCTCTTTGAAAGACTCCTACAGTGTATATCTCGGATAATACATTTTGTCACTTAAAAAAAAAAAATGTAAGGAATATGTTACTTTTAGTGGTATTTTCTTATGCTGATTTAATTTTTTTCTGGAATAATCTTGCAAGACTCTCTTTGCTGGTGCTCGCACACCCGCACCCCCCGTACCTGCCCCCTCCCAGCTGGTCGCTCCCTTCCCGGGGTTCATCCGCCCCCCTCGGCAAGTCTCTGGGTGTATTAGGGAAGTGTTTATTTCTGGTTGACCTGACATGGAATTTTAATCTTGGTAAACCTGCTGCTACCTGCTGCCACGGTGATTCCTTTGAACTATTATTTTTGCATTGAGTCATGAATTCTTCAATGTATTTTTATTTATTGTTAGACTCAAGACAGCAGCAAAGCAGAGAGAAAAGCATGTTTGTTGCAAGACAGCTTCACCTTTGCCCAGATTATTGTCAGTATTTCTCTTGCTTACCCCTCTCAGGAGAGGGAGGGTCACAAAAAGGGCAAAACCACCTCCCTTCATAGATGATGTACGCTGATTAATTTAATTTTTTTGCAGCCCTGCATCTGGAAGTGATGTTGGTTTTAATTCTTGTCTTGTAAGAGATAAATCATAAATCTTGTCCTTTGTGCTTAAGACCTTGAGGTTTCAGTGTTAGGTGGGGTTTTTTATTTTGTTTTAGAGAAGCATTATTTTCAGCCCGAGGTCAGCCCACGTTTTGCAGTTACCTAGCAAGAGCTGTTCCTACAGCTCTAATTGTCATCAGTGATGCCAGTGTGCAAACAAGAAGGCAAATTAAAAATGCTAATATTAATTTTAACTTAATGAGATTATAGAAGTGAAATAGGAGCATGTATTTTATGGAAAAAAGTGGATAACGGGAAGTATGATGGAAATATAGTAGAAGTTAATAGTGCAATATTTTTATAACTTTCTATCCTGTTAGGTCTGTGTATTTTTTCCTTTGAACACGTGCAGGTCGTTTGAATAGGTGTTGCTGACAATAACACAAACCTTACTATAGTCTGTTGTACAGGAGGTAGAGACGCTCCCAGAATTCCTGGTTTTAGTTATATCTTAGATACCTGGAGGTTAAATATTGATTTGTTTATTTTCCCAGTTTATTTTTAAAAGTATCACAAATTTAGCAAATCTTCTGAACACCACAGTATATACATGATACTTATAATAATAACTTATTAGCGTTCTTATCTTTTGGATGAAAAATTTTATGTTAAGTTCCTGCACGCTGTTGAAGTCTGTTTGTTAGATAATGGTCCAGATTCACAGACACCTCCATGATTTTGCTAGACTGTATGTTGGAGAGAAGAATCTATGCTTTGCAAATTAACCTGATTTTAGCAGTGTGTTTAGAATGATGCTTTTATTTTATATATTGTAGCTTTCTCTGTCAGCCATGAAATGGATTTGTTAGAAACTTGAGAAGTACATAATAGCTGTTATACAACCAATGCGCCGTACATGTTTTGTATGCTAATTTGACATGGCATTATTCTTTACTATTGTATAGATGGAAAATTTAGTTTTGAGGCCCCTTAACTAGAAAGGGAGGTCACTGGCCTTTAGAATATAAATCTAGGGTTAGCAATGACACAAATAATCCTTTTATTAGACAAGCAGATAGTCAAGGCTCTCCAGCTTCTTACAAACTGAGAGGCAGATAAACTGGCAGTGTAAGTGTCTGGAGAGAGTATTAGTGCTTCTCTGATAGAAATTCATTAATTTTGTGCAACGGTCACGGGTGTTCAGTTAAAGATGTAAACAAATAGAATAGCGAGAATGGCAAAAATTTGTATGTGTTTTAGTGTTCTGTACAGATAAGTTGTGCCCTCTGTACATTTTTAAATGACTTCTTGTCATGGTTTAACCCCAGCCGTTCACTCACTCCCCCCAGCTGGGGTGGGGGAGAGAATCAGAAGAGTAAAAGAGGGGAAAACACTTCTACTTCTAAATTACCACTTTCCAGAGTCACAGTAGACCTATTTAGTGAGACAATGATATAGTTTTATTATAGAGGACAGAAGCGTGGCCTGTGCTTGTTGTTCTGTTTATATACTATAATAATATAATACTTATAAATGCTAGTTTTCTATGCCATTTATTATTCGGTAACATTTTTGTGATGCAGCTTCACAATGCTGTGGCTGAGATGGAGAAGGAGAAGTTCAATATTCGGAAGAAGCACACGGAAGATATGCAGGAACTGCTTGAGGACACCAATGCGCGTCTTGGCAAAATGGAGGAAGATTATTTGGAACAGATAAAGTCTACTGTAAGTTTTTTGTAAATACGTCATGAGAGCAAGCGTCTTGTGCGGTATTCAAATGTCATGCATTTGTGCAAAAGCGTACATAAATACTGTTGAACTGAGACATGTTTTTGATAGTGCAATGCCGTTGTTCTGTCTTGGGAGAGAAGAGTGTCCTGGCAGCCAGTCCAACCAAGGGGTTTTCCCCCTGGATAAAATTCACTGAAGTTCAGCCCTTCAATATATATTTGTGGCGAAGGACTGTTTCTAGGATTCCTCGCTGGTTTTGATTCAAGTTAGCAGAACTTTTGCCTCTATAGGTTTGTACACTGTAGAAAGGGATTTATGTAGTACCTCTATTTTCACAGATGCACACGACTTCTTACCCACATCCTCTTCAAATGATCAAATGCTTCTGTTAGATTAAAGATCAAATAAAAGGATTTTTAAAGTAATAATTGTATCATTCCAATTTATTGTATTTCTTACCTAGAATAATTAGAAACACGTAAGCTTGTATAATCTGGATTTTGAGCCTGCTATATAAATGATGTAAAGAGCAAAACATTAACAAGTATCCTCAAGAAAGCATCCTGTACTTTTTATCAGGATGAGGTATAAAGAAAATTGAATGACTAAAAAGACAATGTCAAGCAAAATTTATTCCTTTATTAATGAATGTTGAATTTAAAAATTAGCATTCAGATCATGTCATAGGTAACAGTAAATACAGAGAAAAATGGACACAGTCTGTCAGCAAGATTGAATTTAAGAACCATCAAAAGTAGACAGATCTTGCTGAGCAGCTTCTGATTTAATAATTAAACAAGGTAGAGTTCAAGGCAGGGCTTAAGATGAAAGACTAGACTGTCACTGGAAATTAGTTGTCTTTTTTTCTCTTTCTTTTTCTTTCTCTCTCCTGATTTTTGTTATTTTTTGTTGGTATTTCAGAGTTTTCTTGTTCAGCGTTTCACGTTGTCAAGAATGGCGTTGCTGTTAGCAAGTGAAGCTGGCTGAACAATTTAACTAATACCATAGAACAAGTATTAACCTCCCTGAGGGGTGGGGGGCCAGAGAGGAATTATGATATTTTGTGATATGTTAGGTACGACTCTTTTTTTTTTTTTTTTTCCCTCTTTCTTTTTTGTTGTTCTTTAATAACAAACAAACAAGCCAAACCAAAAAACCCAACCCAAACAACCCCCCCCCCCAGAGAAGACCCCATAGTGTGCAGCTAGCTTTGCACTGATGGAGAAGTTTGCTGTGCCGCGTTCATGAAATATCTCAAGGCAATTGGCGAAGTCGGGGTGAGCATTCTGGCTGTGTGCGGTTCTCGCATTGCTCCAGGCCCACGTAAGAATTCTGCGACGGTTGGGGCACTGACTTGAGATGCCTGAAGTTGGAATTTTATTTTACTGTAACAGAGGGTGAAAATACTGTTCCATTTCTCTCATCTTTGGACCTTCGTTAATACAAAAATAACTATGATACGTATATCCTGGAAGGACAGCTGTGTCTTATTTTTTGACTCCAGGCTCCTGAGGAATTCTTCTCTCATTTCTGTGCAAATTAACATAAATATAAGGAAGAATGGGAAATAGTAGAGTAGTCGTGTGCTACCTGCCTGGTCTCATTCTGCTCGCTTTTAAAATTGTTTCCATTAGGAGATGAAGTTCTGGGAAAAAGACACAACTTTTGATAGATGCTTGTTATTTGTTGAAAGGAAATCGCTGTAATTAAGCGATATGGAGATATGGAGAAGTGGATTAGGGAAAGGTGTAGCAGCAGAGACCTGGGGAGTGCACTCTCAGGCCTGATATGGGTTTGCTGTTCTCCCTGCGTATAACACTTTCCTTCTCTGTGTGCCTCCGTTTTCCAGTAAGAAGATGGAGACGACATACTTGCTGTTCAAGATGATTGATGAATTATTTAGTTAATAGTTGATAATTGATTTGAAACGCACCTAGATAGCATTCAGACTGTTAGTGTAGCATTTCTATTATAACCTTGTTCTTAGATCCTCCAGATCTGTAGCAGATATTACTCTATCTCATTGTTTACATCCTCGGATGTGGTTTTGCCAAAGTGTGCTCATAAAAGGCAGTTGTTTAAAATCTGTAATTCTTTAGCAACCTAAGTGCATTGCTCTTTGGTTTAGTTTAGAAATTTGATATATATATATATTTATGTCTGTAAACATATGATGGTCTTAAAAGTACTCAGAAGAATATTTTGGCATGAAAGAGCTACAGATTTCACTGGATGCTCTATAGTTTAACATGTTTTATAGCTGACTTTTATAGCTGCTCCTCACCATAATGATCAGTAAAATGTTTTTATGTATATGTAGGTTTTTTTCTTCAAATACTCTTTCCCACATGCAGGTTGTATGCATTGCTAGTGATAAGATGATACTTTTTGGTTAATGGAAGGTCTAAAAATGCTTTATGTGTATTATCATCCATTACAGTTTTCCATAGAAATATCTGTTGTCTCTCTCATTTTAAAACATTTGTAGTTTAGAAATCAATTGCACATATTGTTTTGCTTAGGGGAGAAGACATGTTACTTTGGGGGGGGAAGTAGACATCCATATTTTGAAGATTTACTTATTTCTTTTTTTTATATGCAACATAGAATTTACTGTCATGATTGATGACAGCTTTGCTATTGTAACTCTTGTGCCGCTGGACCACCAAAGAATCTTGTTGCTCTAGGCTACTGCATAACAACAGGGGTATACCCTAATTTATTCTGGTGTTTTCTCAACAATGACCCATTCTTTTAGAACCAGACGGTCAAAAAACTGGAGGCTCGTGTCCAGCAGTTGACTGTTGAGGCTGAAAATAGTAATTTACAGCGTCAAAAATTATCTCAAGAAAAGACTGATGCAGAACAACGTTACCAGGCGGTGTGCACTGAACTTCAGGAAGTGAAAGCAAGGTAATTAAATAGCGATTGCTGTTTCTAACATTGAAGAATATGGACTTTCTAAAAGCAAACATTATTCGTTCTATTTCAAGAACTCAGTGAATGGTAATCGGCATTAGAAAATTGTCACAAAAATGTATTAATTGATGTAAAACTCATTTTGGAATTGACCCAAACGCCCCTCCTAAGGAGTATGTTATCTTTCCATTATTTATAAGCATTTCATTCTGTTACAATGAGCACATGGTACCGGCAGACTCGCATACTCTGCAGAATTGATACTGAGCGGGTAAGATGCCAAAACATGAAAGCAATTTCCATATTCTGTTTGCTTACTACTTGTAGGCACGGCTTACTTCAGAAAGACAAGGACCGTATTATACAGGAATACGAGGAGAACATCCAGCAACTACAAAGTAAATTTGATGTTGATGTAAATTTTATAAAACAGGAACATGCTCTCTCTGCAGCAAAGGTATGCTTCCACATATAATAAACATTAAAATGTTGTTTATTCTTTAAGTGGTCTCCTCAATATAAATATAATGCTTAGGAATGAATCCAAGGAACTGTTCAGTTCCCTAAGTTATTCATGTGCGGAAGTTTTAAAAAAAATTGTGACTTTATTTTTAATTTCCAAATTTGACTGAGAAGTCATCTGAAGTTGGCTGATAATTCTGGTGTGTACGTGTACATACAGGTGGTATTCCATAGCTGATTCAGGTAAGGCACAATTAATATGCTGATTTTGTTTGTGCTTTTTTAAAAATTCCAGATACCAGAGGACCTCAGCACACTTAAAGACTTAATGTTTTTGTAAGACCTCCTCAATGAGGGAAAATATTTTTTTTCCAGAAATAAACTGTCTTGCAGGACTCTTAATGTGGAACATTATGTTAAAAATTTA